>NC_136913.1:137287227-139758332 GCF_949752795.1 Hyperoodon ampullatus | reverse complement strand
GACCAGGGCATGCAGCATTGTGATGGCAAGACCGTGGAGCATTGTGATGAGAAGACCATGGATAATTGTGATGACGAGTGTCATGGAGCACTGTAATGACAAGGGGCATGGAGCATTGTTATGGCAGGTGTTATAGAGAATTCTGATGACAGCGGTCATGGAGGATTGTAATGACAAGGGTCATGGAGCATTCTGATGACAAGCTTGTGGAGTATTGTGATGAAAATGGCATGGAGCATTGTGATGAAAATGGCATGGAGCATTGTGATGAAAAAGGAATGGAGCCTTTTCATGACAGGGTTCAAGGAGCATTCTGACGACAAGTGTTAGGGAGCATTTTGATGACAAGTGTATTGAGAATTGTGGTGACAAAGGTCATGGAGCATTGTGATGACAAGGGCATGGTGTATTGTGATGACAGGCATCATTGAGCATTGTGATGAGAAGAATTATGGAACATTGTGATCACAAGGGTTTGGAGCATTGTGATGACAGGGGTCATGGATCATTTTGATTTAAAGCAGCATGGAGCATTGTGATGCCAATGGTCATGGAGCTTTGTGATGACAAAGGTCATGGAGCATTTTGATGACAAGGTCGTGGTGCATTGTGATGAGAAGGGCATGGAGCATTGTGATGACAAGGTCATGGAGCATTTTGATGACAAAGGCATGGAGTACTGTGATGACAAGTGTCATGGAGCACTGTGATGACATGTGTCACGGAGCATTGTGATTACGGGTTCATGGAGCATTGGGATGACAAGGGCAGGATCATTGTGATGAAAAGTGTCATGGAGAATTTTGATGACAAGAGTCCCGGATCACTGTTTTGTCAGGGGTCATGGAGCACTGTGATGACAGCGGTCATGGAGCATTGTGATGACAGGCGTCATGGAGCATTGTGATGACCAGGGCATGGAGCATAGTGATGGTAAAACCCTGAAGCATTGTGATGAGAAGACCTTGGGTAATTGTGATGACGAGCATCATGGCGCACTGTACTGACAAGGGGCAAGGAGCATTGTGATGACAGGTGTCAGGGAACATTGTGATGACATGGGTCATGTAGCATTGTGATGACAAGGGCATGGAGCATTGTGATGACAAGTGCTTGGAGCATTGTGATGACAAGTGTCATGAAACATTGTGATGACAATGGCAGGGAGCATTGTGATGACAAGGGACATTGAGAATTTTTATAACAATGTCATGAAGCATTGTGATGACAAGGATATGGAGCTTGCTATGACAGGGTTCAGGGAGCATTGCGATGACAAGTGCATGGAGAATTTTGATGACAAGAGCATGTAACATTGTGATGAGAAGTGTCATGGAACATTGTGATGACAAAGAGGTGGAGAATTGTGATGACAAGGGACATGGAGCATTGTGATGACCAGGGCATGGAGCAATGTGATGGCAAGACCGTGGTGTATTGTGATGAGAAGGCCATGGATAATCGTGGTGACAAGCATCATGGAGCATTATGATGACAAGAGCCATGGAGCATTCTGACATAAGATATCACTTATGAAGGAAATGTAAACATGGGTACACATGAACTGAATTAGTAAAGAGAACAGAGTCTCACATAGAGAAAACATACTTATGCCCGCTTAAGGGGAAAGGAGAGGTCGGGAGATGCATAAAACCAGTGTTTGATATTAGCACAGTTACCATTCCATAATCCAAATACAGAATAGACAAGACCTACTACTTCCTCAGTGAACGGGAATCAACACCCCTATTCTCTGCAGAGGAATATATCTGACTAGTAAGAATCTTAAAACCTATGTATTGATATGTCTCCGTAAGGGAATCAAGTGTGTCTAGACTGGCATAAACATGGCAGTGAGAATCAGCTCAAACCCACAATTAAAAGGAATTTGAAAAACAAAACAAAAAAACAGGGAAATTATATACAATTCCTTCAGTGGCTCTGATGAAACCTGGAATGCCCCTATCTACAACGACAGCTGGATGTGGCATAAGGCTGGACACTTGGGACTGAGAGGATTGGTGAGATTCAGTGAGCAAATGCAGACAATTTAAAGCAATAATGCATGGCACACATTCCAAGGGTCCCAACTCTCCAGGTTCAAGGGAATATTACTACAGCAATAACATGTATGTGAAACCTAGAGAATGGACACATCGTGAATACGAAAGGTTTCTAAAACTCAACTAATAGTACCTCTCCTGGTGCTCCGGTTTGACTTTCCAAATGCTTTACTATCAATGTCCCAACTTGGAGAGACAGCCCCTTTAACCTCCTGGTTCTCACAGGTTGCCAATTTGGCAGAGGATGAAAGGGAAGAGGGAGAACCAATGAGAGAGTAGCTGTTAGGCATTTGGACGGGCACATGTCACTCTAATTTCCCGGCAGGTAGAAGAATTAGCCAAAGTCTCAGGCACCCGCCGGGATACAGTATAGTTCCTGAACCAAAGTTTTGGACCCGCCGTCAGCTCACAAAAAACGAGTTGAAAAATGGAGCTCAGGGGCACAGCAATTCACAAACTGGCAGAGTAATAAAGGACAACTATCGTCCAAAAATCGGTTGAGGGAAGGCAACGAGGGAGACTTGAAATTGAGCCAGAATAGCAGGAAAAAGATTTCACAGGTACATTGGAATCACCTTTAAAGCACAGGAAGAGGGGCACAACTTCGACAATGATGCACTTGGCCTAAAAGGGCGTATGCATTTTCTCCTGAATATATTCAGGAGAAAACGCATACGCCCATTTTGGCAAGCAAGCAAGCGGGCAATGCAAATCTGCACTACAAAGAAGTATCACTTCCCACCGGTAAAAAGGGATACCGCAAAATGTGTAAAAATCAGAACGGCAAGAAAGGCCCTGGAGAACAGGGAGCCTAGTTATGCTGATGGGCAAGATGTAAATTGACAACTGCCTCTCAGGAGAAGTGTATTGTGCTCCCTAAAACAAGTAAATAACAGGGCTACAGAGCCAAGGACACTTCCAGTCTAGGGAAGATACCTTGGCAAAATTGAAAATCAATAAGACAGAGCAAACACAGAACTGAGGGCTGCAAAGCTTACAAGAACCTCAACTTTGGTACACCTTAAATATCCCAGGAAAGACAAAAATGGTTCAAGAAATTGTGATACTTACGTACAATGGAATACCCCTCAGCCACGAAATCAATGTCATAAGCCCAGTAGCAGCAAAATGAGTGGATTCAGGTACGATGAATCTAAGTGAAATAAGTCACAGAGAAAAAGAAACTTATCATAAGATATCACTTATGAAGGTCCTGTAAACATGGCTACACATGAACTGAGTTAACGTAGAGAACAGAGTCTCACATTTAGAAAACACTCTTATGCCTGCTTAAGACGGAAGGAGAGGTGGGGTGATGCATAAAACCAGAGTGTGATATTAGTACATGTACCGTTCAAAAACCAACTACGGAAAAGTAAAGACCTACACCTTCCTCAGTGAAAGGGACTCAAAACACCATATTTCCCGAAGAGGAATATATCTGACTAGTAAGAATATTAAAACCTATGCATTGATATGTCTACATAAGGGAATCAAGTGTGTCTAGACTGGCATAAACATGGCAGTGAGAATCAGCTCAAACCCACTATTAAAAGGAATTTGAAAAACAAAACAAAAAAACAGGGAAATTCTTTACAATTCCTTCAGGGGCTCAGATGAAACCTGGAATGACACTATCTACAACGACAGCTGGATGTGGCATAAGGCTGGACACTTGGGACTGAGAGGATTGGTGAGATTCGGTGAGCAAATGCAGATCATTTAATGCAAAAATGTGTGGCACACATTCCAAGGGTCCCATCTCTCCAGGTTCAAGGGAATATTACTACAGCTATAACATGTATGTGAAACCTAGAGAATGGACACATTTTGAATACGAAAGTTTTCGAAAACTCAACTAATAGTCCCTCTCCTGGTGCTCAGGTTTGACTTTCCAACTGCTTAACTATCAATGTCCCAACTTGGAGAGACAGCCCCTTTAACCTCCTGGTTCGCACAGGTGCCAATTTGGCAGAAGATGAAAGGGAAGAGGGAGAACCAATGAGAGTGTAGCTGTTAGGCATTTGAACGGGCACATGTCACTCTAATTTCCCGGCAGGTAGAAGAATTAGCCAAAGTCTCAGGCACCCGCCGGGAACCAGTATAGTTCCTGAACCAAAGTTTGGACCTGCCGTCAGCTCACAAAAAACGAGTTGAAAAATGGAGCTCAGGGGCACAGCAATTCACAAACTGGCAGAGTAATAAAGGACAACTATCGTCCAAAAATCGGTTGAGCGAAGGCAACGAGGCAGACTTGAAAGTGAGCCAGAATAGCAGGAAACAGATTTCAAGAGGTACATTGGAATCAATTTTAAAGCACAGGAAGAGGGGCACAACATCGACAATCATGCACTTGGCCAAAAAGGGCGTATGCATTTTCTCCTGAATATATTCAGGAGAAACCGTATACACCCTTTTTGGCCAAGCAAGCAAGCGGGCAATGCAAATCTGCAGTACAAAGAAGTATCACTTCCCACCGGTCAAAAGGGACATCCGCAAAATGTGTAAAATTCAGAATGGCAAGAAAGGCCCTGGAGAACAGGGAGCCTAGTTATGCCGATGGGCAGGATGTAAATTGACAACTGCCTCTCTGGAGGAGTGCATTGTGTTCCCTAAAACAAGTAAAAAACAGAGCTACAGAGCCAAGGGCACTTGCAGTCTAGGGAAGATACCTTGGGAAAACTGAAAATCAATAAGACAGAGCAAACACAGAATTGAGGGCTGCACAGCCTACAAGAACCTCAACTTTTGTACACCTTAAATATCTCAGGAAAGACCAAAATGGTCCAAGAAATTGTGTTACTTACGTAAAATGGAATACACCTCAGCCATGAAATCAATGTCATAGGGCGAGTAGCCGCAAAATGAGTGGATTCAGGTACGATGATTCTAAGTGAAGTAAGTCACAGAGAAGAAGAAACTGATCATAATATATCACTTATGAAGGTCCTGTAAACATGGCTACACATGAAATGAGTTACCATAGAGAACAGAGTCTCACATTTAGAAAACACTCTTATGCCTGCTTAAGGGGGAAGGAGAGGTGGGGTGATGCATAAAACGAGAGAGTGATATTAGTACAGGTACCGTTCCAAAAACCAAATACAGAAAAGACAAGACCTACAACTTCCTCAGTGAAAGGGACTCAAAACACCATATTTCCCGCAGAGGAATATATCTGACTAGTAAGAATATTAAAACCTATGTATTGATATGTCTCCATAAGGGAATCAAGTGTGTCTAGACTGGCATAAACATGGCAGTGAGAATCAGCTCAAACCCACTATTAAAAGGAATTTGAAAAACAAAACAAAAAAACAGGGAAATTCTTTACAATTCCTTCAGTGGCTCTGATGAAACCTGGAATGCCCATATCTACAACGACAGCTCGATGTGGCATAAGGCTGGACACTTGGGACTGAGAGGATTGGTGAGATTCGGTGAGCAAATGCAGACCATTTAAAGCAATTTTATGTGGCACACATTCCAAGGGTCCCAACTCTCCAGGTTGAAGGGAATATTTCTACAGCTATAACATGTACAGGAAACCCACAGAATGGACACACTGTGAATACGCAATGTTTCTAAAACTCCAGGAATAGTCCCTCTCCTGGTGCTCCGGTTTGACTTTCCAACTGCTTTACTATCAATCTCCCAACTTGGAGAGACAGCTCCTTTAAATTCCTGGTACGCACATGTTGCCAATTTGGCAGAGGATGAAAGGGAAGAGGGAGAACCAATGAAAGATAGCTGTTAGGCATTTGGACGGGCACATTTCACTCTAATTCCTGTCAGGAAGAAGAATTAACCAAAGTCTCAGCCACCCGCCGGGAACCAGTATAGGTCCTGAAACAAAATTTTGGACTTGCGGTCAGGTCACAAAAAACGAGTTGAAAAATGGAGCTCAGGGGCAGAGCAATTCACAAACTGGCAGAGTAATAAAGGACAACTATCCTCCAAATATCTGTTGAGGGAAGGCAATGAGGCAGACTTGAAAGCGAGCCAGAATACAGGAAACAGATTTCAAGAGGTACATTGGAATTGCCTTTAAAGCACAGGAAGAGGGGCACAATTTTGACAATGATGCACTTGGCCAAAAAGGGCGTATGCATTTTCTCCTGAATATATTCAGGAGAAAACGCATACGCCCATTTTGGCCAAGCAAGCAAGCGGGCAATGCAAATCTGCACTACAAAGAAGTATCACTTCCCACCGGGCAAAAAGGACATCCGCAAAATGTGTAAAAACCAGAAAGGCAAGACAGGCCCAGGAGAACAGGGAGCCTAGTTTTGCTGATGGGCAGGATGTAAATTGCCAACTGCCTCTCTGGCGGAGTACAGTGTGTTCCCTAAAACAAGTAAACAACAGAGCTACAGAGCCAAGGGCACTTCCAGTCTAGGGAATATAACATGGGAAAACTGAAAATCAATAAGACAGAGCCACCCCAAAATTCAGGGCTGCACTGCTTACAAGAACCTCAACTTGGGTACACCTTAAATATCCCAGGAAATACAAAACGGTTCAAGAAATTGTGTTTCTTATGTACGATGGAATATCCCTAAGGCATGAAATCAATGTCATAAGGGCAGTAGCAGCAAAATGAGTTGATTCAGGTACGATGATTCTAAGTGAAATAAGTCACAGAGAAAAATACACTTATCATAATATATCACTTATGAAGGTCCTGTAAACATGGCTACACATGAACTGAGTTAGGAAAGAGAACAAAGTGTCACATTTAGAAAACACTCTTATGCCTGCTTAAGGGGGAATGAGCGGTGGGGTGATGCATAAAACCAGAGTTTGATATTAGTACAAGTAACGTTCCAAAAACCAAATACAGAATAGACAAGACCTACACTTTCCTCAGTGAAAGGGACTCAAAACCCCATATTTCCCGAAAAGGAATATATCTGACTAGTAAGTATCTTAAAAACTATGTATTGATATGTGTCCGTAAGGGAATCAATTGTGTTTACACTGGCATAAACATGGCAGTGAGAATCAGCTCAAACCCACTATAAAAAGGAATTCCAAAAACAAAACAAAACAAAAAAACAGGGAAGTTCTTTACAATTCCTTCAGGGTCTCTGATGAAACGTGGAATGACCCTATCTGTAACGACAGCTGGATGTGGCATAATGCTGGACACGTGGGACTGAGAGGATTGGTGAGATTCGGTGAGCAAATGCAGACCATTTAAAGCAATTATATGTGGCACACATTCCAAGGGTCCTAACTCTCCAGGTTGAAGGGAATATTACTACATCTATAACTTGTACGGGAAACCTAGAGAATGGACACACTGTGAATACGAAAGGTTTCTAAAACTCAACTAATAGTCCCACTCCTGGTGATCCGGTTTGACTTTCCAACTGCTTTATTATCAATCTCCCAACTTGGAGAGACAGCCCCTTTAAACTCCTGGTTCGCACAGGTTGCCAATTTGGTAGAGGATGAAAGGGAAGAGGAAGAAGCAATGGGAGAGTAGCTGTTAGGCATTTGGAGGGGCACATGTCACTCTAATTTCCCGGCAGGAAGAAGTATTAACCGAAGTCTCAGCAACCCGCCGGGAACCAGTATAGTTCCTGAACCAAAATTTTGGACTTGCGGTCAGCTCACAAAAAACGAGTTGAAAAATGGAGCTCAGGGGCACAGCAATTCACAAACTGGCAGAGTAATAAAGGACAACTATCGTCCAAAAATCTGTTGAGGGAAGGCAACGAGGCGGACTTGAAAGCGATCCAGAGTAGCAGGAAACAGATTTCAAGATGTACATTGGAATCGCTTTTAAAGCACAGGAAGAGGGGCACAACTTCGACAATGATGCACTTGGCCGAAAAGGGCGTATGCGTTTTCTCCGGAATATATTCAGGAGAAAACGCTTATGCCCATTTTGGACAAGCAACTAAGCAGGCAATGCAAATCTGCACTACAAAGAAGTATCACTTCCCCCAGGTCAAAAGGGACATCCGAAAATGTGTAAAAATCAGAATGACAAGAAAGGCCCTGGAGAACAGGAAGCCTAGTTATGCCGATGGGCGGGATGTAAATTGACAACTGCCTCACTGGAGGAGTGCATTGTGTTCCCTAAAACAAGGAAACATCAGAGCTACAGAGCCAAGGGCACTTGCAGTCTAGGGAAGATACCTTGGGAAAACTGAAAATCAATAAGACAGAGCCACCCCAAAATTCAGGGCTGCACTGCTTACAAGAACCTCAACTTGAATACACCTTCAATATCCCAGGAAAGACAAAACGGTTCAAGAAATTGTGTTTCTTATGTACGATGGAATATCGCTAAGCCATGAAATCAATGTCATAAGGGCAGTAGCAGCAAAATGAGTGGATTCAGGTACGATGATTCTAAGTGAAATAAGTCACAGAGAAAAATAAACTTATCATAATATAACACTTATGAAGGTCCTGTTAACATGGCTACACATGAACTGAGTTAGGAAAGAGAACAAAGTGTCACATTTAGAAAACACTCTTATGCCTCCTTAAGGGGGAATGAGCGGTGGGGTGATGCATAAAACCAGAGTTTGATATTAGTACAAGTAACGTTCAAAAAACCAAATACAGAATAGACAAGACCTACACTTTCCTCAGTGAAAGGGACTCAAAACCCCATATTTCCTGAAAAGGAATATATCTGACTAGTAAGAATCTTAAAAACTATGTATTGATATGTGTCCGTAAGGGAATCAATTGTGTTTAGACTGGCATAAACATGGCAGTGAGAATCAGCTCAAACCCACTATAAAAAGGAATTTCAGAAACAAAACAAAAAAACAGGGAAGTTCTTTACAATTCCTTCAGGGTCTCTGGTGAAACCTGGAATGACCCTAACTACAACGACACCTGGATGTGGCATAAGGCTGGACACGTGGGACTGAGAGGATTGGTGAGACTCGCTGAGCAAATGCAGACCATTTAAAGCTATTATGTGTGGCACACATTCCTATAGTCCCAAATCTCCAGGTTGAAGGGAATATTACTACAGCTATAACTTGTACGGGAAACCTAGAGAATGGACACACTGTGAATACGAAAGGTTTCTAAAACTCAACTAATAGTCCCTCTCCTGGTGATCCGGTTTGACTTTCCAACTGCTTTATTATCAATCTCCCAACTTGGAGAGACAGCTCCTTTAAACTCCTGGTTCGCACAGGTTGCCAATTTGGTAGAGGATGAAAGGGAAGAGGGAGAACCAATGGGAGAGTAGCTGTTAGTCATTTGGAGGGGCACATGTCACTCTAATTTCCCGGCAGGAAGAAGTATTAACCAAAGTCTCAGCAACCCGCCGGGAACCAGTATAGGTCCTGAACCAAAATTTTGGACTTGCGGTCAGCTCACAAAAAACGAGTTGAAAAATGGAGCTCAGGGGCACAGCAATTCACAAACTGGCAGAGTAATAAAGGACAACTATCGTCCAAAAATCTGTTGAGGGAAGGCAACGAGGCGGACTTGAAAGCGATCCAGAATAGCAGGAAACAGATTTCAAGAGGTACATTGGAATCGCTTTTAAAGCACAGGAAGTGGGGCACAACTTCGACAATGATGCACTTGGCCAAAAAGGGTGTATGCGTTTTCTCCGGAATATATTCAGGAGAAAACGCTTATGCCCATTTTGGCCAAGCAACTAGGCAGGCAATGCAAATCTGCACTACAAAGAAGTATCACTTCCCACACGTAAAAAGGGACATCGCAAAATGTGTAAAAACGACAAAGGCAAGACAGGCGCTGGAGAACAGGGAGCCTAGTTATGCTGAAGGGCAGGATGTAAATTGCCAACTGCCTCTCTGGAGGAGTGCATTGTGTTCCCTAAAACAAGTAAATAACAGGGCTACAGAGCCAAGGGCACTTCCAGTCTAGGGAAGATACCTTGGGAAAACTGAAAATCAATAAGACAGAGCAAACACAGAATTGAGGTTTGCACAGCCTACAAGAACCTCAACTTTGGTACACCTTAAATATCTCAGGAAAGACCAAAATGGTCCAAGAAATTGTGTTACTTACATACAATGGAATACCCCTCAGCCATGAAATCAATGTCATAGGGCGAGTAGCAGCAAAATGAGTGGATTCAGGTACGATGATTCTAAGTGAAGTAAGTCACAGAGAAGAAGAAACTTATCATAATATATCACTTATGAAGGTCCTGTAAACATGGCTACACATGAACTGAGTTAGGAAAGAGAAAAAAGTGTCACATTTAGAAAACACTCTTATGCCTGCTTAAGGGGGAATGAGCGGTGGGGTGATGCATAAAACCAGAGTTTGATATTAGTACAAGTAACGTTCCAAAAACCAAATACGGGTTAGACAAGACCTACACTTTCCTCAGTGAAAGGGACTCAAAACCCCATATTTCCCGAAAAGGAATATATCTGACTAGTAAGAATATTAAAACCTATGTATTGATATGTCTCCGTAAGGGAATCAAGTGTGTCTAGACTGGCATAAACATGGCAGTGAGAATCAGCTCAAACTCACTATTAAAAGGAATTTGAAAAACAAACAAAAAAACAGGGAAATTCTATACAATTCCTTCAGTGGCTCTGATTAAACCTGGAATGCCCCTATCTACAATGACAGCTGGATGTGGCATTAGGCTGGACACTTGGGACTGAGAGGATTGGTGAGATTCGGTGAGCAAATGCAGACCATTTAAAGCAATAATGCATGGCACACATTCCAAGGGTCCCAACTCTCCAGGTTCAAGGGAATATTACTACAGCTATAACATGTATGTGAAACCTAGAGAATGGACACATCGTGAATATGAAAGGTTTCTAAAACTCAACTAATAGTCCCTCTCCTGGCGCTCCGGTTTGACTTTCCAACTGCTTTACTATCAATGTCCCAACTTGGAGAGACAGCCCCTTTAACCTCCTGGTTCGCACAGGTTGCCAATTTGGCAGAGGATGAAAGGGAAGAGGGAGAACCAATGAGAGAGTAGCTGTTAGGCATTTGGACGGGCACATGTCACTCTAATTTCCCGGCAGGTAGAAGAATTAGCCAAAGTCTCAGCCACGCGCCGGGATCCAGTATAGTTCCTGAACCAAAGTTTTGGACTCGCCGTCAGCTCACAATAAACGAGTTGAAAAATGGAGCTCAGGGGCACAGCAATTCACAAACTGGGAGAGTAATAAAGGACAACTATCGTCCAAAAATCGGTTCACGGAAGGCAACGAGGCAGACTTGAAAGTGAGCCAGAATAGCAGGAAACAGATTTCAAGAGGTACATTGGAATCACCTTTATAGCACAGGAAGAGAGGCACAACTTCGACAATGATGCACTTGGCCAAAAAGGGCGTATGCATTTTCTCGTGAATATATTCATAAGAAAACGCATACGCCCTTTTTGGCCAAGCAAGCAAGCGGGCAATGCAAATCTGCACTACAGAGAAGTATCACTTCCCACCGGTAAAAAGGGACATCCGCAAAATGTGTAAAAATCAGAATGGCAAGAAAGGCCCTGGAGAACAGGGAGCCTAGTTATGCGGATGGGCAGGATGTAAATTGACAACTGCCTCTCTGGAGGAGTGCATTGTGTTCCCTAAAACAAGTAAACAACAGAGCTACAGAGCCAAGGGCACTTGCAGTCTAGGGAAGATACCTTGGGAAAACTGAAAATCAATAAGACACAGCAAACACAGAATTGAGGTTTGCACAGCCTAAAAGAACCTCAACTTTGGTACACCTTAAATATCTCAGGAAAGACCAAAATGGTCGAAGAAATTGTGTTACTTACATACAATGGAATACACCTCAGCCATGAAATCAATGTCATAGGGCGAGTAGCAGCAAAATGAGTGGATTCAGGTACGATGATTCTAAGTGAAGTAAGTCACAGAGAAGAAGAAACTTATCATAATATATCACTTATGATGGTCCTGTAAACATGGCTACACATGAACTGAGTTAGGAAAGAGAAAAAAGTGTCACATTTAGAAAACACTCTTATGCCTGCTTAAGGGGGAATGAGCGGTGGGGTGATGCATAAAACCAGAGTTTGATATTAGTACAAGTAACGTTCCAAAAACCAAATACGGAATAGACAAGACCTACACTTTCCTCAGTGAAAGGGACTCAAAACCGCATATTTCCCGAAAAGGAATATATCTGACTAGTAAGAATCTTAAAAACTATGTATTGATATGTGTCCGTAAGGGAATCAATTGTGTTTAGACTGGCATAAACATGGCAGTGAGAATCAGCTCAAACCCACTATAAAAAGGAATTTCAAAAACAAAACAAAAAAAACAGGGAAGTTCTCTACAATTCCTTCAGGGTCTCTGATGAAACCTGGAATGACCCTATCTATAATGACAGCTGGATGTGGCATAAGGCTGGACACGTGGGACTGAGCGGATTGGTGAGATTCGGTGAGCAAATGCAGACCATTTAAAGCAATTATGTGTGGCACACATTCCAAGGGTCCCAACTCTCCAGGTTGAAGGGAATATTACTACAGCTATAACTTGTACGAGAAACCTAGAGAATGGACACACTGTGAATATGAAAGGTTTCTAAAACTCAACTAATAGTCCCTCTCCTGGTGATCCGGTTTCACTTTCGAACTGCTTTATTATCAATCTCCCAACTTGGAGAGACTGCCCCTTTAAACTCCTGGTACGCACAGGTTGCCAATTTGGTAGAGGATGAAAGGGAAGAGGGAGAACCAATGGGAGAGTAGCTGTTAGGCATTTGGACGGGCACATGTCACTCTAATTTCCCTGCTGGAAGAAGTATTAACCAAAGTCTCAGCAACCCGCCGGGAACCATTATATATTCTGAACCAAAATTTTGGACTTGCGGTCAGCTCACAAAAAACGAGTTGAAAAATGGAGCTCAGGGGCACAGCAATTCACAAACTGGCAGAGTAATAAAGGACAACTATAGTCCAAAATCTGTTGAGGGAAGGCAACGAGGCGGACTTGAAAGCGATCCAGAATAGCAGGAAACAGATTTCAAGAGGTACATTGGAATCGCCTTTAAAGCACAGGAAGAGGGGCACAACTTTGACAATGATGCCCTTGGCCAAGAAGGGCGTATGCATTTTCTCCTGAATATATTCAGGAGAAAACGCTTATGCCCATTTTGGCCAAGCAACTAGGCAGGCAATGCAAATCTACACTACAAAGAAGTATCACTTCCCACAGGTCAAAAGGGACATCGCAAAATGTGTAAAAACGACAAAGGCAAGACAGGCGCTGGAGAACAGGGAGCCTAGTTATGCTGAAGGGCAGGATGTAAATTGCCAACTGCCTCTCTGGAGGAGTGCATTGTGTTCCCTAAAACAAGTAAACAACAGAGCTACAGAGCCAAGGGCACTTCCAGTCTAGGGAAGATACCTTGGGAAAACTGAAAATCAATAAGACAGAGCAAACACAGAATTTAGGGCTGCACTGTTTACAAGAACCTCAACTTGGGTACACCTTAAATATCCCAGGAAAGACAAAAATGGTTCAAGAAATGGTGTTACTTACGTACAATGGAATACCCCTCAGCCATGAAATCAATGTCATAAGGAGAGTAGCTTCAAAATGAGTGGATTCAGGTACGATGATTCTAAGTGAAATAAGTCACATAGAAGAAGAAACTTATCATATATAACCCTTATGAAGGTCCTGTAAACATGGCTACACATGAACTGAGTTAGGAAAGAGAACAAAGTGTCACATTTAGAAAACACTCTTATGCCTGCTTAAGGGGGAATGAGAGGTGGGGTGATGCCTAAAACCAGAGTTTGATATTAGTACAAGTAACGTTCCAAAAACCAATTACGGAATAGACAAGACCTCCACTTTCCTCAGTGAAAGGGACTCAAAACCCCATATTTCCCGAAAAGGAATATATCTGACTAGTAAGAATCTTAAAAACTATGTATTAATATGTGTCCGTAAGGGAATCAATTGTGTTTAGACTGGCATAAACATGGCAGTGAGAATCAGCTCAAACCCACTATAAAAAGGAATTTGAAAAACAAAACAAAAAAACAGTGAAGTTCTTTACAATTCCTTCAGGTTCTCGGATGAAACCTGGAATGACCCTATCTACAACGACAGCTGGATGTGGCATAAGGCTGGACACGGGGCACTGAGAGGATTGTTGAGATTCGGTGAGCAAATGCAGACCACTTAAAGCAATTATGTGTGGCTCACATTCCAAGGGTCAAACTCTCCAATTTGAAGGGAATATTATTACACCTATAACTTGTACGGGAAACCTGGAGAATGGACACACTGTGAATACAAAAGGTTTCTAAAACTCAACTAATAGTCCCTCTCCTGGTGATCCGGTTTGACTTTCCAACTGCTTTATTATCAATCACCCAACATGGAGAGACAGCCCCTTTAAACTCCTGGTTCGCACAGGTTGCCAATTTGGTAGAGGATGAAAGGGAAGAGGGAGAACCAATGGGAGAGTAGCTGTTAGGCATTTGGACAGGCACATGTCAATCTAATTTCCCGGCAGGAAGAAGTATTAACCAAAGTCTCAGCAACCCACCGGGTACCAGTATAGGTCCTGAACCAAAATTTTGGACTTGCGGTCAGCTCACAAAAAACGAGTTGAAAAATGGAGCTCAGGGGCACAGCAATTCAAAAACTGGCAGAGTAATAAAGGACAACTATCGTCCAAATATCTGTTGAGGGAAGGCAATGAGGCAGACTTGCAAGCAATCCAGAATAGCAAGAAACAGATTTCAAGAGGTACCTTGGAATCGCTTTTAAAGCACAGGAAGAGGGGCACAACTTCGACAATGATGCACTTGGCCAAAAAGGGCGTATGAGTTTTCTCCTGAATATATTCAGGAGAAAACGCTTATGCCTATTTTGGCCAAGCAACTAGGCAGGCAATGCAAATCTGCACTACAAAGAAGTATCACTTCCCACTGGTCAAAGGGGACATCACAAAATGTGTAAAAACGACAAAGGCAAGACAGGCGCTGGAGAACAGGGAGCCTAGTTATGCTGAAGGGCAGGATGTAAATTGCCAACTGCCTCTCTGGAGGAGTGCATTGTGTTCCCTAAAACAAGTAAACAACAGAGCTACAGAGCCAAGGGCACTTCCAGTCTAGGGAAGATACCTTGGGAAAACTGAAAATCAATAAGACAGAGCAAACACAGAATTGAGGGCTGCACTGCTTACAAGAACCTCAACTTGGGTACACGTTAAATATCTCAGGAAAGACCAAAATGGTCCCAGAAATTGTGTTACTTACATACAATGGAATACCCCTCAGCCATGAAATCAATGTCATAGGGCGAGTAGCAGCAAAATGAGTGGATTCAGGTACGATGATTCTAAGTGAAGTAAGTCACAGAGAAGAAGAAACTTATCATAATATATCACTTATGAAGGTCCTGTAAACATGGCTACACATGAACTGAGTTACGAAAGAGAACAGAGTCTCACATTTAGAAAACACTCTTATGCCTGCTTAAGGGGGAAGGAGAGGTGGGGTGATGCATAAAACGAGAGTGTGATATTAGTACAGGTACCGTTCCAAAAACCAACTACGGAAAAGACAAGACCTACACATTCCTCAGTGAAAGGGACTCAAAACACCATATTTCCCGCAGAGGAATATATCTGACTAGTAAGAATCTTAAAACCTATGTATTGATATGTCTCCGTAAGGGAATCATGTGTGTCTAGACTGGCATAAACATGGCAGTGAGAATCAGCTCAAACCCACTATTAAAAGGAATTTGAAAAACAAAACAAAAAAACAGGGAAATTCTATACAATTCCTACAGTGACTCTGATGAAACCTGGAATGCCCCTATCTACCATGACACTTGGATGTGGCATAAGGCTGGACACTTGGGACTGAGAGGATTGGTGAGATTCAGTGAGCAAATGCAGACCATTTAAAGCAATAATGCATGGCACACATTCCAAGGGTCCCAACTCTCCAGGTTCAAGGCAATATTACTACAGCTATAACATGTATGTGAAACCTAGAGAATGGACACATCGTGAATATGAAAGGTTTCTAAAACTCAACTAATAATCCCTCTCCTGGCGCTCCGGTTTGACATTCCAACTGCCTTACTATCAATGTCCCAACTTGGAGAGACAGCCCCTTTAACCTCCTGGTTCGCACAGGTTGCCAATTAGGCAGAGGATGAAAGGGAAGAGGGAGAACCAATGAGAGAGTAGCTGTTAGGCATTTGGACGGGCACATGTCACTCTAATTTCCCGGCAGGTAGAAGAAGTAGCCAATGTCTCAGCCACCCGCCGGGATCCATTATAGTTCCTGAACTAAAGTTTTGGACCCGCCGTCAGCTCACAAAAAGCGAGTTGAAAAATGGAGCTCAGGAGCACAGCAATTCACAAACTGGCAGAGTAATAAAGGACAACTATCGTCCAAAAATCGGTTGAGGGAAGGCAACGAGGCAGACTTGAAAGTGAGCCAGAATAGCAGGAAACAGATTTCAAGAGGTACATTGGAATCACCTTTAAAGCACAGGAAGAGGGGCACAACTTCGACAATGATGCACTTGGCCAAAAAGGGCGTATGCATTTTCTCCTGAATATATTCAGGATAAAACACATACGCCCTTTTTGGCCAAGCAAGCAAGCGGGCAATGCAAATCTGCACTACAAAAAAGTATCACTTCCCAGCGGTAAAAAGGGACATGCACAAAATGTGTAAAAATCAGAATGGCAAGAAAGGCTCTGGAGAACAGGGAGCCTAGTTATGCTGATGGGCAGGATGTAAATTGCCAACTGCCTCTCTGGCGGAGTACAGTGTGTTCCCTAAAACAAGTAAACAACAGAGCTACAGAGCCAAGGGCACTTCCAGTCTAGGGAAGATACCTTGGGAAAACTGAAAATCAATAAGACAGAGCAAACACAGAATTGAGGGCTGCACTGCTTACAAGAACCTCAACTTGGGTACACCTTAAATATCCCAGGAAAGACAAAATTGGTTCAAGAAATTGTGTTACCTACGTACAATGGAATACCCCTCAGCCACGAAATCAATGTCATAAGGCCAGTAGCAGCAAAATGAGTGGATTCAGGTACGATGAATCTAAGTGAAATAAGTCAGAGAGAAAGAGAAACTTATCATAAGATATTACTTATGAAGGTCCTGTAAACATGGCTACACATGAACTGAGTTACCAAAGACAACAGAGTCTCACATTTATAAAACACTCTTATGCCTGCTTAAGATGGAAGGAGAGGTGGGGTGATGCATAAAACCAGAGTGTGATATTAGTACATGTACCGTTCCAAAAACCAGATACGGAATAGACAAGACCTACACTTTCCTCAGTGAAAGGGACTCAAAACCCCATATTTCCCGAAAAGGAATATATCTGACTAGTAAGAATCTTAAAATCTATGTATTAATATGTCTCCATAAGGGAATCAAGTGTGTCTAGACTGGCATAAACATTGCAGTGAGAATCAGCTCAAACCCACTATAAAAAGGAATTTCAAAAAGAAAACAAAAAAAAAAAACAGGGAAATTCTTTACAATTCCTTCAGGGTCTCTGATGAAACCTGGAATGACCCTATCTACAATTACAGCTGGATGTGGCATAAGGCTGGACACTTGGGACTGAGAGGATTGGTGAGATTCGGTGAGCAAATGCAGACCATTTAAAGCAATTATATGTGGCACACATTCCCAGGGTCCCAACTCTCCAGGTTGAAGGGAATATTTCTACAGCTATAACATGTACAGGAAACCTACAGAATGGACACACTGTGAATACGCCATGTTTTTAAAACTCTACTAATAGTCCCTCTCCTGGTGCTCCGGTTTGACTTTCCAACTGCTTTACTATCAATCTCCCAACTTGGAGAGACAGCTCCTTTAAACTCCTGGTACGCACATGTTGCCAATTTGGCAGAGGATGAAAGGGAAGAGGGAGAACCAATGAAAGATAGCTGTTAGGCATTTGGACGGGCAAATTTCACTCTAATTCCTGTCAGGAAGAAGAATTAATCAAAGTCTCAGCCACCCGCGGGGAACCAGTATAGGTCCTGAACCAAAATTTTGGACTTGCGGTCAGCTCACAAAAAACGAGTTGAAAAATGGAGCTCAGGGGCACAACAATTCACAAACTGGCAGAGTAATAAAGGACAACAATCCTCCAAATATCTGTTGAGGGAAGGCAATGAGGCAGACTTGAAAGCGAGCCAGAATACAGGAAACAGATTTCAAGAGGTACATTGGAATTGCCTTTAAAGCACAGGAAGAGGGGCTCAATTTTGACAATGTTGCACTTGGCCAAAATGGGCGTATGCGTTTTCTCCTGAATATATTCAGGAGAAAACGCATACGCCCATTTTGCTCAAGCAAGCAAGCGGACAAAACAAAACTGCACTACAAAGAAGTATCACTTCCCACCGGTCAAAAGGAACATCCGCAAAATGTGTAAAAACCAGAAAGTCAAGACAGGCCCAGGAGAACAGGGAGCCTAGTTATGCTGATGGGCAGGATGTAAATTGCCAACTGCCTCTCTGGCGGAGTGCAGTGTGTTCCCTAAAACAAGTAAACAACAGAGCTACAGAGCCAAGGGCACTTCCAGTCTAGGGAATATACCTTGGGAAAACTGAAAATCAATAAGACAGAGCCACCCCAAAATTCTGGGCTGCACTGCTTACAAGAACCTCAACTTGGGTACACCTTAAATATCCCAGGAAAGACAAAACGGTTCAAGAAATTGTGTTTCTTATGTACGATGGAATATCCCTAATCCATGAAATCAATATCATAAGGGCAGTAGAAGCAAAATGAGTGGATTCAGGTACGATGATTCTAAGTGAAATAAGTCATAGAGAAAAATAAACTTATCATAATATAACACTTATGAAGGTACTGTAAACATGGATACACATGAACTGAGTTAGGAAAGACAACAGAACTATGAAACTTATCATAAGATACCATTCTTAACGGGAATGTACATATGGTTACACATGAACTGAATTACAAACACAACAGAGTCACACATTTAGAAAACAAACTTCTGCCTGATTAAGGGGAAAGGCGAGGTGGGGTGATGCATAAATCCACAGTCCTTAATTAGCACAGATATTGTTCCATAAACCAAGTATGTAATAGACAGCACCTACTCCCGGCACAATGAACTGGACTCAACAACCCCTATTCATTGAAGAGGAATATATCTGACTAGTCAGAATTTTAAAACATATGTATTCTCATGTCTCCATAAATGAATCATGTGTGTGTATAATGACATGAACACAGCAATGAAATTCAGCTAAACCCACTTATAAAAATAAATTTCAAAAGCAAAATGCCAAAACTGTGAAACAGGGAGAAAGTCTTAAAAATTACGTTCAGGGCCTGTGATGCAACCTGGATTGACCACCTTTACATGCACTGCGGGATGAGACATAAGACTGGACACTTGGGTCTGACAAGATTGCTGAGGTTGTGTGAGCAAAAGAACACCACTTAGAGCAACACTGTGTGCTACCATTCTAGTGGCCCCAACTCTCCAGGTTAAAGGGAATCTTCCTACAGTTAAGACATGCTTGGGGAACCCAGTGGATGGTACACTGTGTAATCGGAAAAGTTTTCTAAAAGGTACATCATTTTTCCTTTCCTCGTGCTCGGCTTCGCCATTCCATCTGCATTACTAAAAATCTCTCACTTGGAGTGTCAGCGCCTTTACCCTCCTGTTATGCACAGTTTGCAAATTGTGCAGAGGATGAACAGGAAGAGGGGAAACAAATGAGAGATTAGCTGCAGGTGTTTGGATGGCCACATGTCACTCTAGTTTCCCATCAGGAAGAAGAATTAAACACAGGCTCAGCCTGCAAGCCCGGGACCAGACTAGGGCCTAAAGCCATCCTGCGGTATTGCAGCCAGCTCACAAATAAGCAAGTTGAAAAATGGAAATCAGGGGCACAGCAATTCACAAACTTGCAGAGTTATAAAGGACAACTATCATCCAGAAATATATTGAGGTAAGGCAGTGAAGAGGATTTGAAAGCAAGGCAGAATTGAAGGAAACAGATTTCAAGAGGTAGATTGGAGTCGTCTTTAAAGCACATGAAAAGGGACAGAACTTCGACAATGTTGCCCTTGGCCGAAAAGGGAGTATGTGTATTTTCTTGAATATATTCGAGAAAAAAATGCATACACCCTTTTTGGCCAAGCAAGCCATCAGGCATTGCAAATCCACCCTACATAGAAGTGTCACTTACCTCCGGTCAAAAGGGCCATCCGCAAATAGTGTAAAAACCACAAATACAGGACAGGCCATGGAGAAAAGGGAGCCTGGTTAAGCCGATGGACAGGATTTAAATTGCCAACAGCCTCTCTGGAGAACTGTATGTTGTTTTCTAAAACAGAGCTACAGAGCATAGCACACTTCCACTCATGGGCTTGTATCTTGGGAAAATTAAAAATCCACAAAACACAGACAGCCCAAAGTTTAGGGCTGCTCTGTTTATAAGAACCTCGACTTTGGTACACTTTAAATATCCCAGGAAAGGGAAAATAATGGATAAAGATGTTGTGGTACTTATATACAATGGAATGTCACTCAGACATAAAATCAATGTCGTAAGGTTAATAGCAGCATAATGCGTGGCTTTAGGTATGACGATGCTAAGGGAAATGAGCCACAAAGAAAAATAAACTTATTGTAATATATCACTTATAGAGGGAATGTAAACATGGATACACATGAACTGAATTTCAAAAGAGAACAGAGTTACACATTTAGAAAACACACTTATGCCTCCTTAAAGGGAAAGGTGACGTGGGGTGATGTGTAAAAGCAGAGTTTGAAATTAGCACAGATACCATTCCATATACCAAATATGTAATAGACAAGACCTACTCCTTTCTCAATGAACTGGACACAAAACACCCTATTCACTGAAGAGGAATATATCTGACTGGTAATAATCTTGAAACCTATGTATTTATATGTCTCCATAATGGAATCAAGTGTACGTAGATTGGCATAAACACAGATCAATGGAAGAGGACAGAAAGCTCAGAGATAAACCTACATACCTATGGCTATCTCATCTATGACAAAGGAGCTAAGGATATACAATGGAGAAAAGACAGTCTCTTCAGTAATTGGTGCTGGGAAAACTGGACCCCGACACATAAAAGAATGAAATTAGAACACTCCATAACACCATACACATAAATAAACTCTAAATTGATTAGAGATCTAAATATAAGACCAGACACTATAAAACACTTAGAGGAAACCATAGGCAGAACACTCTATGACATAAATCACAGCAAGATCCTTTTTGACCCACCTCCTAGAGAAATGGAAATAAAAACAGAAATCAACAAATGGGACCTAATGAAACTTAAAAGCTTTTACACAGTACAAGGAAACATAAACAAGATGCAAAAACAACCCTCAGAATGGGAGAAAATATTTTCAAATGAAGCTATTTATAAAGGATTAATCTCCAAACTTTACAAGCACCACATGTAGCTCAATATCACAAAAACAAGCAACCCAGTCCAAAACGGGCAGAAGACCTAAATAGACATTTCTCCAAAGAAGATATACAGATTACCAAGAAACACATGAAAGGATGCTGAACATCACTAATCATTAGAGAAATGCAAATCCAAACTACCGTGAGGTATCACCTCACAGCAGTCAGAGTGGCAATCATCAAAAAAATCTACAAAACAATAAATGATGGAGAGGCCTTTATTGGAGAAAAGGGAACACACTTGTACTGTGGGTGGGAATGTAAATTGATATGGGCACTAGGGAGAACAGTACGGAGGTTCCTTTAAATAACTAACAATAGAAGTACCATACAACACAACAATCCAACTACTGGGCAGTTGCCTTACGAAAACCATAATTCAAAAAGTGTTATGTACAAAAATATTCATTCCAGCTCTATTTACAATAGCCAGGACATGGAAGCAACCTAAGTGTCCATCGACAGATGAATGGATAAAGAAGATCTGGCACATATATACAATGGAATATTATTCAGCCATAAAAAGAAGCAAAACTGAGTTATTTGTACTGAGGTGGATGGATTAGAATCTGTCCTACACAGTGAAGTAAGTCAGAAAGTGAAAAACAAATAATGTATGTTAACAGAGATATACGGAATCTAATGAAGAAAAAAAAAAGATTATGAAGAACCTAGTGTGGCAGGAAAGGATTAAGGACACAGATGTAGAGAAAGTACTTGAGGACACCGGAACGGGTATGGGTAAGCTGGCACGAAGTTAGAGAGTGGCATGGACATAAATACATTACCAGATGTAACACCGATAGCTACTGGGAAGCAGCCACATAGAACAGGGAGATCAGCTCGGTGCTTTGTGACCACAAAAAGAGGTGGGATATGGAGTGTGGGAGGGAGATGCAAGAGGGAGGGGATCTGGTGATATTTGTATATGTATAGCTGATTCACTTTGTTATACAGCAGAAACTAACACTCCATTGTAAAGCAATTATACTCCAATAAACGTGTAAAAGGAAAAAAAAAAGAAAAAGAAAGCCCAGGGATAAACCTACACACCTATGGTCAACTAATCTATGACAAAGGAGGCAAGACTATACAATGGAGATAAGACAGTCTCTTCAATCAGTGGTGCTGGGAAATATGGACAGCTACATGTAAAAAATGAAATTAGAACACTCCCCAACACCATACATAAAAATATATTCAAAATGGATTAGAGACCTTAATGTAAGACCGGACAGTATAAAACTCTGAGAGGAAAACTTACGAAGAATACTCTGACGTAAATCACAGCAAGAACTTTTTTGATCCACTTCCTATAGTAATGAAATAAAAAAAAGAAGCTAAACAGATGGGACCTAATGAAATGTAAAAGCTTTTGCAAAGCAAAGGAAACTACAAACAAGACAAAAAGACAACCCTCAGAATGGCAGAATATATTTGCAAACGAATCAATGGACAAATGATTAATCTACAATATATATAAACAGCTCATGCAGGTCAACATTAATAAGACAAAAAACCCAATACGAAAATGGAAGCAGATCTAAATAGACATTTCTTCCAAGAAGACATAGAGATGGCCAAGAGGCACATGAAAATCTGCGCAACATCACTAATTATTAGAGAAATGGAAATCGAAACTACAATGAGGTATCACGTCACACCTGTTAGAATGGGCATCATCAGAAAATCTACAAACAACAAATGCTGGAGAGGGTGTGGAGAAAAGGAACCTTCTTCCACTATTGTTGGGAATGTAAATCGATACAGTCTCTATGGAGAACAGAATGGAGGTTCCTTTAAAAACTAAAAATAGAATTACCATATAATCCAGCAATCCCACTGCTGGGCATATACCCAGAGAAAAGCATAAATCAAAAAGACACATTCGGGCTTCCCTGGTGGCGCAGTGGTTGAGAGTCCGCCTGCCGATGCAGGGGACACGGGTTTGTGCCCCGGTCCGGGAAGATCCCACATGCCGCGGAGCGGCTGGGCCCGTGAGCCATGGCTGCTGGGACTGCGCGTCCGGAGTCTGTGCTCCGCAACGTGAGAGGCCACAACAATGAGAGGCCCACGTACGACCAAAAAAAAAAAAAAAAAAAAAGACACATTCACCACAATGTTCATTGCAGCACTATTTACAATAGCCAGGTAATGAAAGCAACCTAAGTGCCCACAGACAGACGAATGGATAAAGATGTGGTACATATATACAATGGAATATTACTCAGCCATACATAGGAATGAAATTGGGTCATTTGTAGAGACCTTGATGGATCTAGAGACTGTCATACAGAGTGAAGTAAGTCAGAAAGAGAAAAACAAATATTGTATATTAATGCATATATGTGGAACCTAGACAATTGGTACAGATGAACCGGTTTGCAGGGCAGAGATAGAGACACAGATGTAGAGAACAAACATATGGACAGCAAGGGGGGAACGCCATGTGAGGGTGGTGGTGGGATGAATTGGGAGACTGGGATTCACACGTGCACACTTATATGTATAAAATAGATATCCAATAAGAACCTGCTGTATAAAAGAAATAAATAAATTTAAAAAAATTAAAAATAAATAACATTTAATAAAATACAACAGAAAAAAAAGTTTTTCCCTTCCTATAGACGTCTTTATATTAATGCATTATTTGCATGTTTATATCTCTAAATTAAAAAAAAAGAGGAATAAATAAAACCTACCTTGAACCAAAAAGAAAAAAGGAAAAAAAAAAAAAAAAAACAGAACCCACCAGTTATACAGAGGAAAATCGTATCAGGGCACTTGCTCCAGTGGTAAAAAATTCTTAAGTTGGTCAGAAGTGGGAAATGATCTCCCATGCAGTCAGCAGCGCTCCCCCCCACAAGGAGCATCCTCATTGAAAAGCTGGGGGAGTATGTCGAGGCGTCTGTGAGTAAATGTGAGCTGAGCCCCAGTCCTGCTGCAGCTGAAATCTTCCCACCCTTTCCAGGTAAAACACCTGAATATGTACAAAAACTTGCAAGCCTAGAGGAAGGGCTGTGGAGCCACACCAGCGACAGCATGCAGGCCAACGTGGTGCCTGCAGGACAGCCAGGATGGTCCTGGCACTAGATGCTCTTCTGGAAGCTTTCCATTTCCCTGCCTGAGATACCCCTCCTGCCACGGCCCCCACTGCTTTTTTACTTCCTCACCTCTGCCTGGGGAGAAATTCCAGCGGCAGGTATGGGTGACACATCCTCTTCTTTAGCAGGTGGCAGCCTGGCAACTCCTGCAGAAAGTCCAGCAGAGCCACACTCACACTGGACCACCCACAAAGCCACGGCCCCTCACTCCCTCCCACCACCCCAGCCCCGACACTGCTGACGGGGAAGAGAATATGGCGTCAGGTACAGCTACAGGAGCTCTTGCTGACTGGAGAGGTGTTTATATTGACCTCAACCCAGGCACACCTGGGGAGGGCTGGCAGGAGGTGTCAGGCTCCCCAAATCAGCCAGTCCTCACCCCTCCGGGGCTCACAGTTGCAGAAAATGAGTCTTGCTAAACGGGCCAGGCCCAAGGAACAGGTGTGGGCTCTTGAGAGTCAGGATAGACATGGGGCTGCAGCTGCGGCTTGTTTTCATATAATTTTATGTGGTCCATGAGTGGAAAACAACTTCAAGAAGACCCTATCCTAATGAGAGGAACCAAGGAGTCAGGGAGAGGAGTGATGGTGGGTGGAGACAGAGGCCTGTTGCCATGGCTGCAGTGGAAGTGTCTGGAAGACCAGGCAGAGAGAGGCCACACAGAGTGATACCCAGGGTCACCGACCTGTCAGAGCTGCTGTTTGTTAGTTCAAGTCCTGCTCTGAGGTGTTCTGTGTCAGCTGTGAGCGACAGGTGACCTGGGGTTTCTCTGCAAGTTGGGCTATGTGCACGGTTCCTGTGTGTCCAGCCCTGCTGGGGTACATGCCCAGGGGAGCTCCGTATCCTTGTATGGGCCTGACTATGAGAGACCAATGGGCTGCTGGGTAGCTGCACAGGTGAGCTCCATACCCTGTGAGGGACTTGTCCACGAGAGCCCCGTGGGCTGTGCGGTGGGGTGTGCAGCCCAGGTGAGCTCCATATCCTGGGATTGGCCTGACCACGAGAGCCCCATGGGCTGCTGGAGACCTGGTAAAGTATATCAGGACAGTCAGTGAAGCCACCGAGGTTATACACCAAGTAGCTCCTATTTCCTACACCCTGCTGGACATTCTAACATCCACCAGGCCATGGCATTCTGTATTAGACTTCAATGATGCCTTCTTCTGTATTCCATTCATCTCAGAGTCACAAGAATTTTTGGCTTCTGAGTGGCAGGACACAACATGCAACAAAAGCAATAATGCTGGGCCGTCCTGCCCCAATGGTTCAAAAATCCCCACACAATCATTGGGGAAATGTCCTCTAAAGACCTAAAAGTTCTACCTCTGTAAAAGGGAACCTTCCTTCAATATGCAGATGACATTCTGATCGCGAGGCCTACTAAAGACGCCTCTGAACTACCTAGCCAAGGAAGGATAGAAGGTGTCCCAGAAAAAGGCTCAAATATCCCAGGCTAAGGCGACATGCCTGGGCTTCATTCTCACAGATATTCAGAGAAACGCATCCCAGGATAGGAAAGAAGCCATTTGCAGCCTTACCTCTTCTAAAACTAGAATACATCTTAGGGGTTCCTTGGGAGGCCAAGGTTTTCTGCATCTGGAACCCTAACTACAGTCTAATAGCTGGGCCTCTACATGAAACACTGACATGAAAAGATGATGATCCTTTTGAATAGAATCCAGAAGCAGCCTTTCAAGAATGCAAAGAGCAGTCAATTCCGACCCTGCACAGGAACTCCCTAATTTAGCTAAACCCTTTGACCTTTACATACCCGGTCAAAGGTTAAACGCCCTTGGAGCCTTAGTGCAAAAACTGGGACCACTTGAAATGGGGCAACACAAGAATGCCGTTCAGGTATGATAAACTATGGTCACCAAGGGCTTTGCCCCCCACCCCATCAGGCCAGGATACTGGGGTATCTAAAAAGCTGGAAATCAGCAGCCCACAAGGCCAGCTCCCTCCTAAGGGAAAAGGACCCCACGTGGTGATCCTAACCACCCATCATGCCCTGAAGTTGCAGGGGTCGCTCTGTGGACACACTGACCTCGAGTGAGAAGGCCCTCCAACTCCAACCTCCAGAGAGACAAACGGGGGCAATGGGCCCCCAAGAAGACACGTGTGACCATCACTTGACCTGGAGCTTCTCTCAGAAAACAAGTCTGAACCCCGAAAGAGCAGACTACTGCTTGGAGGACTTACTGCACCCTGACGGGAGCTAACAAGCTTGGAGGAGGAAACGTATATCACGATTTCACCATAGAAAACCCTACAGACACCGCAGTAATGGTGGCCAATATGACCAACTGGACTGCTGGCTACTTCAAAAGGCCGTTGGCTCAGTGGACGTCATGGTCCTGGATCACCAGCGAACCTGGACTCTCTGGGAGTTGAGCAGGCAAGGCTCTGACACATGGTGCTGTTTGTACATTAATTCAGGGACCTAATTAAAGAAAGCACAGACTACTGGACAGTGCATCTAAGCTGGCAAAAACCGTCAGCCTAAGGTCGCCGAAGAAATGAGGGGTGGGGAGAAACCTGCCACCGAAGCATCACTGTGCATCTCTTTCCTGGACCCTTAAAGGTCATTAGAATCTATAACACTTCCAATGCTGGTGCTTAGGTGGAAGACCAGTGAGGCAGGAGTCCTGCGGACAATCAACCTCACCTGGAGGCTGCTGGGGAGAAGTTTTGCCCCTCCCCCCCTGTATGAGGGCTCCCACCTCAGCATGAATCAGTTACAAAAGAGGGGTCTGCACCCTCAGCACCCCAAGAATGAGGAACGGGACAAAAAGCAGAGGAGGTGTTCGTCTCCGGCAACGTTCATTAAAAATTCCTGGGAGATAAAAAGAGAATCTGGGCAATAAAATAAAGTCTAACCTGTTTTTACTTTGTGCTTTGTCTAATTTTACGTGCTCCTAGGGTTCCACCTGCAGAGGTCCCAAACCCGGCACTTCAGACCCGATTTCCTAGTGCAGAATGGGTAGGTCGACACCTCAGCTAGCGGGGTCACATGCAGACTCTGCGACATAGAGCCTGAGCTGCATCCAAGCCAGCCTTCGAGAGCTCCATCACCTCCCTCCTGCTGATGCTGCCGGGATCCCTACACAGCAGCCCAGCCAACAGCCCACGGGGGAGTGCACGCTCTCACATCTCCATTCTGTTTTCAAAATATAAAGTTTCATTTGCTTCTGAACCAAACTCAGTCTTGATCTGTTGGCTCCAATGACACTGGGCACGGGGACTCCTGTTGGGGTCCACTCTGGAGGATCAGTAACAGAAATTGAGAACATTGTAACTTCAATGAACAGATGTGTGAGCCAAACTGTAGTCAACCTAGAGCAGTGTATAAGGCTCGGGTAAAATGAGATGTTTCTAAGACTTACATTTAATATTTCCATCACTTTATTATAAGCAAGTTCAGTGAAGATGTCTGTCTTATTTGTCAGGTCAACATTAGAGAAATGAAGTGATTTATTCCCGAGGATGTACATCGAATACTCTAGGCTGAAGCTGCAATCTTGTTTTGAAAGCTTTTCCATTGAAAATGATACCTCTCTTTCAGCTTCCCCATTTCTGAGAAGTATAAAATCTTATAATTTATTATTACCAAAGGGGAAAGGTAGGAGAAGGGATAAGTTAACAGTTTGGGATTAACACATACACACTGCTATGTATAAAACAGATCATCAACAAGGAACTATTGTATAGCACAGGGAACTACACTGAATATTTTGCAATAACCTATAAGGGGAAATAATCTGAAAAAGAATAGATATTTTTTTTGACATCATCTATCAATGACAGATAAAATGTAACCTAAGCAAGGCCGATGGTGTGCACTTCTGACTCTGAAGATTTCAATCATCTAAAGTTTGGACTCTGCCTATTTCCCAAGGCCCTTAATGGACATATGTGTAGCCGTAGCTTAAAAATTCCCCAGTTTGGGGTACGGGGAGGAACTGATTTGGAAAAATCCCTGATGTTCTCCTTACATTCACGGGACCATTCCTATGGCTCAAACATGCCTGTCACACCTAGCGGATGGTACACCGTTTGATCGGAAACAGTTTGGAAAAGGCACCTCATCTCCTCATCGCCTGGTGCTCGGGTTCACCCCTCCAGCATCTTTCCTAACAATCTCCTCACTTGGGGATATCAGCACCGTCAACATCCTGTTGCACACAGTTTGGAATTTGTCCAGAGGATGAAGCGGAAGGATGAGAAAAATTTAGAGACAAGTCCAGGTGTTTGGACAGGCACATGCCACTCTAATTTCCAATCCGGAAGACAAATTCATCAAAGGCTAGAATTGCCCATGGAAACAGAATAGGACTAGAGGAAGTCCCACTGTTTTGTGTCCAGTTTCCAAAAACACAAGTTGAAATATGGAACTCAGGGGCACTAAAATTCATGAAACTGCAGAGTTGAAAATATCTATTGTCAAAAACTGTCTTGAGGTAAGTCACAGAAAAGGACTTGTAAGCAAGGGAGAGTGGCAGGAAACAGATTTGAAGAGGTAGAAAGGACTCCCCATTAAAGCACAAGAAAAGGGGCTGAAGATCGCCAATGATGCAGTTGGCCAAAAAGGGCGTATGCATTTTTTCTGAATATATTCAAGTAAAGGCCATACACACATTTTATCCAACCAAACAGGTGGGCACTGGAAATCAATACTACAAAATGTATCACTTCACATCAGTCAGAAGGGCCATCCACATAAAATGTAAACACCCGAAATGCAGGACAGGGTGAGGAGAAAAGGGAGCCCTGTGAGGCTGATAGTGGAAATCTAATTTGCCAACGGCCACTCTGGAGAAGTGTATTGTGTTTGCTAAAACATCGAAAAAATGAGCTACTGAGCATAGGGCACTTGTACTCATGGGCGTATACCTTGGGAATAACAAAAATCGACAGAAAACAGGCACCCCAACGTTTACCACCTCTCTGTTAAAAAGGGCCTCAACTTGGATATAACCTAAATGTCCCTGGAAGGATAAAATGGATAAAAGAGATGGGGTACTTATGTAGAGTGGAATATTACTCATCCAGAAATCAATGAAATAAGGCCAGTTGTAACAACTCTGCAGGAGTTACATACAATCATTCTAAGTGACGTATGTCAGAAAGAAAAATACACATATCATAAGATGTCACTTAAAGGTGGAATCAAAAATGGCTACACATGAAATAAATTACAAAACAGAAACATAGTCAAATATGTAGAAAGTAGACATAAGGCTGCTAAATGGGAAAGGTGGGGAAGGGTGAGGTATTATCCAGGAGGTTGAAATTAGCAAAGATACCATTCCAAGTACCCTATTGAATAACTGACAATGCCTACACGGTACCTCAAAGAACTGCACTCAGCCCACTCAAGTCACTGGAAAATAATACATATGAATGGTAAGCATCTGAAAAAGAATTTATTGTTGTTTCACAGTACATGAATCAAGTGGATGTACAGCAGCAAAAAACAGAGCTTTGAAAATCAGCTGTAACCAATATAAAAATAAATTTAAAAATATTTAGAAAAACAGTGAGACAGACAAAATTTCTTACAACTTTTGTTGAAGGGCTATGATGTAACATGGATTGAACACATGTAGACCCACAGCAGGATGATATATAAGGCAGGAAGCTATGCATGCTAAGAGATGTTAGAGAGGCCAGGTGAGGAAATGCAGACCTTTAAAAGAAATACTGCCTCATTCCCATTCCATGGGTCCCAAATCTGCAGGTTCAAGGGAATCTTCTGACAGCAAAAACATGCCTGGGAGACCGAGACGAATGTACACCGTGTGATCAGGAAAGGGGTCTAAAATGCACCTCATTTTTGATCTCCTGGTGCTGGGGTTCGCCATTCCAGCCAAATTACTAACAATCTCCCCACTTGGAGAATCAGCACCTTTAACCTCCTGTTTCACACAGTTTGCAATTTGTGCAGAGGATAAACGGGAAGAGGGGGAACCAATGAGAGACTAGCTGTAGGAGTTTTGACAGGCACATGTCACTCTAATTTCCCATTAGGAAGAAAAATTAACCAAAGGCTCAGACTGCCTCCCCAGAACCAGAATAGGGCCGGAAGCAATACAATGGTTTGGCGGCCAGCTCACAAAAAATGCGAGTTGCAAAATGGAGCTCAGGAGCAGACAATTCAAAGACCTGCAAAGATAAAAATGATAACCAACGTCCAAAAATATATTCAGGTAAGGCAACGAAGAGGATCTGAATGAGAGGCAGAATTGCAGGAAACAGATTTCAAAAGGTAGATTGGACTCACATTTAAAGCATATGAAAAGCAGCAGAATTTCTAAAGTGATGTAGTTGGGCAAAAGTGTGTATGCGTTTTTTCATGAATAACTTCAGGAAAAAAACACATACAGATTTTTTGGCCAACCAAGCAAGCGGGAAATGCAAATCTGCACAACAAAGAAGTCTCAATTTACACTGCTCAGAAAGGCCATCCAAAAAATGTGTACAAACCAGAAATGCAGGAGAGGCCTTGGAGAACAGGGAGCTAGTCACGCTGATGGGTGGGATATAAATATACAAGAGCCACTCTGAAGAAGTGCATGCTGTTTCCTAAAACATCTAAAATACAAAGCTACCAAGCATAGGGCACTTCCACTCATGGGCATATAACTTTGGAAGACTAAATATCAACAAGACACAGGCACCCCAAAATTTAGGGCTGCTCTGCATACAAGAACCTCAACTTCGGTACAACTTAAATATTCCAGGAAAGAGAAATTTGCGTAAAGAACTTGTGGTAATTTTGTACAATGGAATATCACTCAGACATGAAATCAATGTCATAAGGCCAGTAGCAGCAAAATGAGTGGATTTAGGTACGATGATTCTAAGTGAAATAAGTCACACAGAAATAGAAACTTATCATAAGATATCACTTATGAAGGTCCTGTAAACATGGCTACACATGAACTGAGGAAAGAGAACAGAGTCTCACATTGAGAAAACACTCTTATGCCCGCTTAAGGGGGAAGGAGAGGTGGGGTGATGCATAAAACCAGAGTGTGATATTAGCACATGTAGCATTCCATGAAGCAAATACAGAATAGACAAAACCTACACCTTCCTCAGTGAACGGGACTCAAAACCCCAATTCCCAGCACAGGAATATATCTGACTAGTAAGAATCTTAAAACCTATATATTGATATGTCTCCATAAGGGAATCAAGTGTGTCTAGAACGGCATAAACATGTCGGTGAAAATCAGCTCAACCCCATTATAAAAATGAATTTCAACAACAAAACAAAAAAAAAACAGCGAAATTCTTACACAATTCCTTCAGGGGTTCTGATGAAACCTGGATTTACCCTATCTGCAAAGACAGCTAGATGAGACAGAAGGCTGGACACTTGGGGCTGAGAGGACTGGTGAGATAGGGTGAGAAAATGCAGACCCTTTAAAGCAGTAATGCATGCCACCCATTCCATGGGTCCCAACTCTCCAGGTAGAAGGGAATATCACTACAGTAATAACATGTATGGGAAACCTAGAGAATGGACACCCTGTGATGGCAAAAGATTTGTAAAAGGCTCCTAATTTTTTCCTCTCCTTGTGCTCCAGTTTGGCATTCCAGCTGCTTTACTATCAATCTCCCAACTTGGAGAGTCAGCCCATATAAGCTCCTGCTTCGCACAGTTTGCAAATTGTGCAGTGGATGAAAGGGAAGAAGGAGAACCAATCAGAGAGTAGCTGTAGGCATTTGGACGGACACATGTCACTCTAATTTCCCCTCTGGAAGGAAGAATTAACCAAAGCGTCAGCCTGCACCCCCGGAACCAGTATAGGTCCTGTAGCAAAATTGTGGATTTGCGGTCAGCTCACAAAAACACGAGTTGAAAATTGGAGCTCAGGGGCACAGCAATTCACAAACCTGCAGAGTTATAAAGGACAACTCTCTTCCAAAAATCTGTTGAGGGAAGGCAATGAAGCAGACTTGAAAATGAGGCAGAATTGCACAAAACATATTTCAAGTGGTAAATTGGAATCACCTTTAAAGCACAGGAAAAGCGTAACAACTTCGACAATGATGCACTTGGCCAAAAAGGGCGTATGCATTTTCTGCTGAATATATGCAGGAGAAAATGCATATGCCCTTTTTGGCCAATCAAGCAAGCCCGCAATGCAAATCCACACTACAAAGTTTTGTCACTTCCCACCACTCAAAAGGGACATCCGAAAATCTGTAAAAACCAGAAATTAAAGACAGAGATAACAAGAGCATGTTGCAATGTGATCCCAAGGGTCATTGAGGACTGTGATGACAAGGTCATGGAGCATTTTGCTGACAAAGGCATGGAGCATTGTGATGACAAGGGTCACGGAGCACTGTGATGACAAGCGTCACGGAGCATTGTGATTACAGGGGTCATGGAGAATTGGGATGACAAGGGCATGGATCATTGTGATGACAAGGGTCATGGAGAAGTGAGATGAGGAGGTCATGGAGCTTTGGGCTGAAAATGTTCATGGAGTATTGTGATGACATGGGGCATGGAGCATTGTGATGACAAGGTCCTGGAGCATTGTAATGAGAAGACCATGGAGCCCTGTGATGACAAGTCTCATGGAGCATTCTGATGAAAAGGGGCATGGAGAATTGTTATTACAGGGATCTTGGAGCATTGTCATGACAAGGGCATGGAGCATTGGGATGAGAAGACCATGGAGAGTTCTGATGACATGCGTAATGGAGTTTTGTGATGACAAGGGCATGGAGCATTGTGATTACAGGGCTCTTGGAGCATTGTGATGAAAAGGGCATGTATCATTGTGATGGAAAAGGCATGGAGCCTTGTCATGACAGGGTTCAAGGAGCATACTGACGACAAGTGTCAGGGAGCATTGTTATGACAAGTGCATTGAGCATTGTGATGACAAACGTCATGGAGCATTGTGATGAGAATACCATGGATAATTGTGATGACGAGTGTCATGGGGCGTTGTGATGACAAGTGTTATGGAACATTGTGATCATAAGGGTTTGGAACATTGTGATGACAGAGGTCATGGAGCATTTTGATTTCATTGTGATGACAATAGCATGAAGCATTATGATGATGGGCATGGTGAATTGTGATGACAGGTTTCATGGAGCATTGAGATGAAAAGGGGCATGGAGCATTGTGATTAAAGTGGTCTTGGAGCACTGTGATGACAAGGTCATGGAGCATTGTGATGACAAGTGTCATGGAGGATTGTGATGACAAAGGTAATGGAGCATTGTGATGACAGCGGCTTGGAACATTGTGATCACAAGGGACATGGAGCATTGTGATGACAAGGGCATGGAGCACTGTGATGACAACGGACACTGAGAATTTTGATGAAATTATATGAAGCATTTTGATGACAAAGGCATGGAGTTTGCTATGACAGGTGTCATGGGGCATTGCGATGACAGGTGCATGGAGAATTGTGATGACAAGAGCATGTAACATTGTGATGAGAAGTGTCATGGAGCATTGTGATGACAAGGACGTGGAGAATTGTGATGACAAGGCACATGAAGCATTGTTATGACCAGGGAATGGAACATTAAGATGGCAAGACCTTGGAGCACTGTGATGAGCAGACCATGGATAACTGTGATGACGAGCGTCATGGAGCACTGTAATGACAAGGGGCATGGAGCATTCTGATGACAGGCGTCATGGAGCATTGTGATGACATGGGTCATGGAACATTGTGAAGACGGGTCATGGAGCATTGTGATGACAAGGGTCATGGAGCATTCTGATGATAAGCTTGTGGAGTACTGTGATGAAAATGGCATGGATCATTGTGATGAAAAGGGCAAGGATCATTGTGATGAAAAATGCATGGAGCCTTTTAATGACAGGTTTCAAGGAGCATTCTGACAACAAGTGTCAGGGAGCATTGTGATGACAAGTGTATTGAGCATTGTGATGACAATGATCATGGAGCATTGTGATGACAACAGTCCCGGATTATTGTGTTGTTAGGGGTCATAGAGCATTGTGATGACAGTGGTCATGGAGCATTGTGATGACAGGGGTCATGGAGCAGTGTGATGAGAAGATCATGGAGCATTGGCTGAAAATGTTCATGGAGTATTGTGATGACAAGGGAATGGAGCATCGTGATGACAAGGTCCTGGAGCATTGTGATGAGAAGTCCATGGAGCCTTGTGATGACAAGTCTCATGGAGCATTCTGATGAAATGGGGCATGGAGCATTGTGATTACAGGAGCCTTCGAGCATTGTGATGACCAGGGAATGGAGCATTGTGATGAGAAGGCCATGGAGCATACTTATGACATGCGTCATGAAGCTTTGTGATGACCAGGGCATGGAGCATTGTGATTACAGGTGTCTTGGAGCATTGTGATGACAAGGGCAAGGAACACTGTGATACATGGGTCATGGAGGATTGTAATGACAAGAGAATGGAGCATTGTGAATAGAAGGTCATCGAGCATTGTGATGACAAGCGTCATGGAGCTTTGTGATGACAAGGGCATGAAGCAATATGATGAAAGGGTTCATGGAGCATTGTGATGACAATGGCATGGAGCATTGTGATGCCAAGGGTCATGGAGCTTTGTGATGACAAAGGTCATGGAGCATTTTGATTACAAGGGCGTTGTGCATTGTGATGAGAAGGGCAGGGAGCATTGTGATGACAGGGTCATAGAGCAATTTGATGAAAACTGTCATGGAACATTTTGATGACAGGGGATATGGAACATAGTGATGTCAGGGTTCATGGAGCTTTGTGATGAAAAGGGTCATGGAGCTTTTTGATGCTGGGGTTATGGAACATTGTGATATCAGGCGTCATTGAGCATTGTGATGATAATTGCATGTAGCATTGTGATGACAAAGGTCACAGAACATTGTGATGATGCGGGCATGGACCATTTTGATGACAAAGTCATGAAGTATTGTGGTTGCTGGAATCACGAAGCATTGTGATGACAGGGGTCATGGAGCATTGTGATGACAAGGGCATGGAGCATTGTGATGACAGGGGCATAGAGCATTGCTCTGACAGTTTTTATGGATTATTGTGATGGCAGCGGGCATGGCGCATTGTGGTGACAGGCGCATGGAGCATTGAGATGACAAGGTCAAGGAATATTGTGAAGACAGGTGTCAAGGAACATTGTGATGACATATGTCATGGTCCATTATGATGACAATGGCATGGAGCATTGTGATGCCAAATGTCATGGAGGATTGTGATGACAAAGTAATGGAGCATTGTGATGACAAGGGCTTGGAGCATCGTGATGACAAGGGTCATGGAGCACTGTGATGACAAGATCTTGGAGCATTGTGAGGAGAAGGGCCATTGAGAATTTTGATGAGAGGGTCGTGAAGCATTGTGATGAAAAGCACACCGAGTTTGCTATGACAGGGGTCATGGAGCATTGTGATGTACAAGTGCATGGAGAATTGTATTGACAAGATCATGTAACATTGTGATGAGAAGTGTCATGGAGCATTTTGATGATAAGGACATGTAGAATTGTGATGACCAGTGCATGGAGCATTGTGATGGAAAGACCGTGGAGCACTGTGATGAGAAGACCATGGGTAATTGTGATGATGAGTGTCATGGAGCACTGTAATGACAAGGGGCATAGAGCATTGTGATGACAGGTGTCATGGATCATTGTGATGACAAGGGTCATGGACCATTCTGATGACAAGCTTGTGGAGTAATGTGATGACAATGGCATGGAGCATTGTGATGAAAAGGGCATGGAGCATTGTGATGAAAAAGGCTTGGAGCCTTTTCATGACAAGGTTCAAGGAGCATTCTTACGACAAGTGTCAGGGAGCATTGTGATGACAAGTGTATTGAGCATTGTGATGACAAAGATCATGGAGCATTGTGATGACAGGCATCATGGAGCGTTGTGATGACAAATGTTATGGAACATTGTGATCACAAGGGTTTTGAGCATTGTGATGACACAGGTCAAGGATCATTTTGATTTCAAGGGTCATGGAGCATTTTGATGACAAGAATCCCGGATCATTATGTTGTCCGGTGTCATGGAGCACTGTGATGACAGTGGTCATGAAGCATTGTGATGACAGGGGTCATGGAGCACTGTGATGAGAAGTTCATGGAGCATTGGGCTGACAATATTCATTGAGTATTGCGATGGCAGTGGTCATGGAGCATTGCGATGACAATGGTATGGAGCATTGTGATGACAAGGTCCTGGAGCATTGTGAGGAGAAGACCATGGAGCCTTGTGATGACAAGTGTCATGTAGCATTCTGATGAAAAGGGGTGTGGAGCATTGTGATTACATGGGTCTTGGAGCATTGTGATGAAAATGGCCTTGGTGATTGTGATGCAAAAGGCATGGAGCCATGTCATGACAGGGTTCAAGGAGCATACTGACGACAAGTGTCAGGGAGCATTGTAATGACAAGTGTATTGAGCATTGTGATGACAAAGGACATGGAGAATTGTGATGAGAAGTTCATGGATAATTGTGATGACGAGCGTCATGGGGCGTTGTGATGACAAGTGTTATGGAACATTGTGATCACAAGTGTTTGGAGCATTGTGATGACAGAGGTCATGGAGCATATTGATTTCATTTTGATGACAATAGCATGAAGCATTATGATGATGTGCATGGTGCATTGTGATGACACCGTTCATGGAGCATTGAGATGAAAAGTGGCATGGAGCGTTGTGATTACAGGTGTTTTGGACCATTGTGATGACAAGAGCATGGATCATCTTGAATGAGAAGGCCATGGAGCATTTTGATGACATGCGTCATGGAGCTTTGTGATGACAAGTGTATGCAGAATTGTGATTACAGTGTTTGGAGCATTGTGATGACAAGTGTCATGGAGTCTTGTGATGACAAGGCCGTGGAAACTTGTGAAGGCAGGTGTCATGGAGCATTGTTATGACAGGGGTAATAGAGCATTGTGATGAAAAGGGCATGGAGCATTGTTCTGAAATATTTCATCGATTATTGTGATGAGAGTGGGCATGGAGCATTGTGATGACAAGGGCACAGAACACTTTGATACATGGGTCATGGAGGATTGTAATGACAAGGACATGGAGCATTGTGATGAGAAGGGCATCGAGCATTGTGATGACAAGCGACATGGAGGTTTGTGATGACAAGGGCATGGAGCATTTTGATGACAAGGTCGTGGTGCATTGTGATGAGAAGGGCAGGGAACATTGTACTAACAGGGTCATGGAGCAATTTCGTGAAAAAGTCATGGAATATTTTGATGAGAGTGGTTACGGAAAATTGTGATGTCAGGGGTCATGGAGCATTGTGATGAAAATGGTAATGGAGCATTTTGATGACAGGGATTATGGAGCATTGTGATGTCATTGGTGATGGAGCATTTTGATGATAAGTGCATGTAGCATAGTGATGATAGTGGTCATGGAACATTGTGATGACAGTTTTGAGGGAGTATTGTGAAGACTAGTGATGGAACATTGTGATATCAGTGGTGAGAGAGCATTTTGATGTGAAGTGCATGGAGCATGGTGATGACAAGGTTTATGGAGAACTGTGATGACAAGGTTGTGGAGCATTGTGATGACAAGCGCATGGCGCATTGTGATGACACAGGTCATGGGGCATTGTGCGGACAAGCACATGGAGCATTGTGATGACAAGGGTCATGGAGCATTGTGCTGACAAAGGCATGGAGAATAGTGATGACATGAGTAAGAGAACATTGTCATGAAAATTTCATGGAGCATTGTGGTGACAAATGTCACAGAGCCTTTTGATGACGAGGGCATGCACCACTGTGATGTCATGGGTCATGGAGCATTTTGATGACTGTGGTCATGGAGCATTGTGATGACATGGGTCATGGAGCATTGTAATGAGACGGTCATTGAGCATTGGCCTGAAAATGCACATAGAGTATTGTGATGACAGGGGTCATGGAGCATTGTGATGACAAGGGAATGGAGCACTGTGATGACAAGGTCCTGGAGCATTGTGATGAGAGGACCATGGAGCCTTGTGATGACAAGTGTCATGGAGCATGCTGATGAAAAGTTGCATGGAGCATTGTGATTACAGGGGTTTTGTAGCATTGTGATGAGAAGGGCATGGAGCATTGTGATGTGAAGGCCATGGAGCATTCTAATGACATGCATCACGGAGCATTGTGATGACAAGGACATGGATCATTGTGATGAAAATTGCATGGAGCCTTGTCATGACAGGTTTCAAGTAGCATACTGATGAGAAGTTTCAAGGAGCATTGTGAAGATAAGTGTATTGAGCATTGTGATGACAAAGATCATGGAGCATTGTGATGAGAAGACCACTGATAATTGTGATGACAAGCCTCATGGGGCATTGTGATGACAAGAGCTATGGAACATCGTGATCAGAAGGGTTTGGAGGATTGTAATGACAGAGGTCATTGAGCATTTTGATTTTATTGTGATGACAACAGCATGAAATATTATGGTGATGGGCATGGTGCATTGTGATGACAGAGTTCATGGAGCATTGAGATGAAAAGGAGCAAGGAGCACTGTGATTACAGGGGTCTTGCAGCATTGTGATGACAAGGGCATGGAGCATTGTGATGAGAAGGCCATGGAGCATTCTGATGACTTGCGTCATGGAGCTTTGTGATGACAAGGGCATGGAGCATTGTGATTAGAGGGGTCTTAGAGCATTGTGATGACAAGGGTCATGGAGCCTTGGATAACAAGGCCGTGGAATATTGTGATGGCAGGGATCATGGTGCATTGTTATGACAGGGGTCATGGAGCATTGTGATGACAAAGGCATGGAGCATTTTGATGACAGGGGCATGGAACGTTGGTCTTACATGTTTCATGGATTATTGTGATGACAGTGGGCATGATGCATTGTGATGACAAGGACATGTAGCATTGTGATGACAAGTTCAGGGATTATTGTGAAGACAGGTGTCACGGAGCATTTTGATGAAATATGTCATGGTCCATTGCAATGACAATTGCATGGAGCATTGTGATGCCAAGTGTCATGGAGGATTGTGATGACAAACGTAATGGAGGATTTTGATGACAAGGGCTTAGAGCATCGTGATGACAAGGGTCATGGAGCATTGTGATGACAAGGGCATGGAGCATTGTGATGACAGGGGCATGGCACATTGTGATGACAAGAGCATGGAGCATTGTGGTGACAAACGTCACAGAGCCTTGTGTGACGAGAGCATGGATCATTGTGATGACAAATGTCATAAAGCATTGTGATGACTGGAGTCACGGAGCATTGTGATGACAGGGGTCATGGAGCATTGTGATGACAAGTGCATGGAGTATTGTGATGACAGGGACATGGAACATTGGTCTGACAAGTTTCATGGATTATTGTGATGACAGTGGGCATGGCTCATTGTGATGACAAGGGCATGGAGCATTGTGATGACAAGGTCATTGAGTATTGTGAAGACAGGTGACTGGGAGCATAGTGATGACATATGTCATGTTCCATTGTGATGACAATGGCATGGAGCATTGTGATGCCAAGTGTCATGGAGGATAGTGATGACAATGGTAATGGAGCATTCTGATGACAAGGGTTTGGAGCATCGGGATGACAAGGGTCATGGAGCATTGTGATGACAAGGGCATGGAGCATTGTGATGACAACGGCATGGAACACTGTGATACATAGATCATGCAGGATTGTAATGACAAGTGTATGGAGCATTGTGATGAGAAGTGCATCGATCGTTGTGATGACAAGCCTCATGGAGATTTGTGATGACAAGTGCATGGCACATTGTGATGACATGGGTCATGGAGCACTGTGCTGACAAAGGCAAGGTGCATTTTGATGACAAGGGTCGCAGAGAATTGTGATGAAAAGTTCATGGAGCATTGTGGTGACAAAGGTCAGAGAGCCTTGTGTGACAATGGCATGGACCATTGAGATGACAAAGGTCATGAAGTTTTGTGAGACTGGAGTCACGGAGCATTGTGATGACAGGGGACATGGAGCATTGTGATGACAGGGTTCATGGGGCATTGTGATTAGATGGTCATGGAGCATTGGGCTGAAAATGTTTATGGAGTATTGTGATGACAGGGGTCATGGGGAATTTTGTTGACATGGGAATGGAGCATTGTGTTTAAAAGGGCATGGAACATGGTGATGAGAAGGCCATGGAGCATTCTGAAGACATGAGTCATGAAGCTTTGTGATGACAATGGCATGGAGCATTGTGATTCCAGGGGTCTTGGAGCATTGTGAGGAAAAGGGCATGGATCATTGTGTTGAAAAATGCATGGAGCTTTGTCATGACAGGGTTCAAGGAGCATACTGACGACAAGTGTCAGGGAGCATTGTGATGACAGTGTATTGAGCATTGTGATGACAAAGGTAATGGAGTACTGTGAATAGAAGCCCATGGATAACTGTGATGATGAGCGTCATTGGGCGTTGTGATGACAAGTGTTATGCAACCTTGTGATCACAAGTGTTTGGAGCATTGTGATGACAGAGGTCATGGAGCTTATTGATTTCATTTTGATGACAATAGCATGAAGCATTATGATGATGTGCATGGTGCATTGTGATGACACCGTTCATGGAGCATTGAGATGAAAAGTGGCATGGAGCATTGTGATTACAGGTGTTTTGGACCATTGTGATGACAAGGGCATGGATCATCTTGAATCAGAAGGCCATGGAGCATTCTGATGACATGCGTCATGGAGCTTTGTGATGACAAGTGTATGCAGAATTGTGATTACAGTGTTTGGAGCATTGTGATGACAAGTGTCATGGAGTCTTGTGATGACAAGGCCGTGGAAATTTGTGAAGGCAGGTGTCATGGAGCATTGTTATGACAGGGGTAATGGAGCATTGTGATGAAAAGGGCATGGAGCATTTTTCTGAAATGTTTCATCGATTATTGTGATGAGAGTGGGCATGGAGCATTGTGATGACAAGGGCACAGAACACTTTGATACATGGGTCATGGAGGATTGTAATGACAAGGACATGGAGCATTGTGATGAGAAGGGCATCGAGCATTGTGATGACAAGCGACATGGAGGTTTGTGATGACAAGGGCATGGAGCAATGTGATGAGAGGCTTCATGGAGCATTGTGATGACAATGGCATGGAGCATTGTGATGCCAAGTGTCATGGAGTTTTGTGATGACAAAGGTCATGGAGCATTTTGATGACAAGGTCGTGGTGCGTTGTGATGAGAAGGGCAGGGAACATTGTGCTAAAAGGGTCATGGAGCAATTTGGTGAAAAATCATGGAATATTTTGATGAGAGTGGTTACGGAAAATTGTGATGTCAGGGGTCATGGAGCATTGTGATGAAAATGGTAATGGAGCATTTTAATGACAGGGATTATGGAGCATTGTGATGTCATTGGTGATGGAGCATTTTGATGATAAGTGCATGTAGCATAGTGATGATAGGGCTCATGGAACATTGTGATGACAGGGGTGAGGGAGTATTGTGAAGACTAGTGATGGAACATTGTGATATCAGTGGTGAGAGAGCATTTTGATGAGAAGTGCATGGAGCATTGTGATGACAACTTTTATGGAGCATTGTGATGACAAGGATGTGGAGCATTGTGATGACAAGCGCATGGTGCATTGTGATGACATGTTTCAAGGAGCATTGTGCTGAAAATCACATGGAGCATTGTGATGACAAGTGGCATGGATCATTGTGCTGACAAAGGCATGGTGCATTGTGATGACAAGGGTCACAGGGCATTGTGATGAAATGGACATTGATCATTGTGATGCAAAATTCATGGAGCCTTGTCATGACAGGGTTCAAGGAGCATACTGATGACAAGTGTCAGCGAGCATTGTGATGACAAGTGTATCGAGCATTGTGATGACAAAGTTCATGGAGTATTGTGAATAGAAGGCCATGGGTAATTGTGATGATGAGCATCATGGGGCGTTGTTATGACAAGTGTTGTGGAACACTGTGATCACAAGGGTTTGGAGCATTGTGATGACAGAGGTCATGGAGCATTTTGATTTCATTGTGATGACAATAGCATGAAGCATTATGATGATGGGCATGGTGCATTGTGATGACACGGTTCATGGAGATTTGAGATGAAAAGGGGCATTTAGCGTTGTGATTACAGAGGTCTAGGAGAATTGTGATGACAAGGGCATGGAGCATCCTGAATGAGAAGGCCATGGAGCATTCTGATGACATGCGTCATGGAGCTTTTTGATGACAAGGACATGGAGCATTGTAATGACAAGGGTTATGGAGCCTTGTGATGACAAGGCCGTGGAATATTGTAATGGCAGGCGTCATGGAGCACTGTTATAACAGGGGTAATGGAGCATTTTGATGACAAGGTCATGGAGCATTGGTCTGAAAAGCTTCATGGGTTATTGTGATGAGAGGGGGCATGGAGCATTGTGATGACAAGGGCACGGAACACTGTGATACATGGGTCATGGCGGATTGTAATGACAAGGGCATGGAGCATTGTGTTAAGAAGAGCATCGAGCATTGTGATGAAAAGCATCATGGAGCCTGTGATGACAAGGGCATGGAACAATGTGATGAGAGTGTTCATGGAGCATTTTGATGACAATGGCATGGAGCATTGTGATGCCAAGGGTCATGTAGCTTTGTGATGACAAAGGTCATGGAGCATTTTGATGACAAGCATGTGGTGAACTGTGTTGAGAAGGGCAGGGATCATTGTGATGCAAGGGTCATGGAGCAATTTAATGAAAATTGTCATGGGACATTTTGATGAAAGGGGTTATGGAACATTGTGATGTCAGGGGTCATGGAGGATTATGATGAACAGGGTCATGGAGCATTTTGATGACAGGGGTGAGGGAGTATTGTGATGACTAGTGATGGAACATTATGATATCAGTGGTGGGAGAGCATTTTGATGTGAAGTGCATGGAGCATGGTGATGACAAGGTTTATGGAGCACTGTCATGACAAGGTTGTGGAGCATTGTGATGACAAGCACATGGCGCATTGTGATGACACAGGTCATGGGGCATTGTGCGGACAAGCGCATGGAGCATTGTGATGAAAATTGTCATGGAGAATTGTGCTGACAAAGGCATGGAGCATAGTGATGACATGGGTAAAAGAGCATTGTGATGAAAATTTCATGGAGCATTGTGGTGACAAATTTCACAGAGCCTTTTGATGACGTGGGCATGGACGACTGTGATGAGAAGGTCCTGGAGCATTGTGATGAGAGGAACATGGAGCCTTGTGATGACAATTCTCATGGAGCATTCTGATGAAAAGGGGCATGGAGCATTGTGATTACAGTGGTATTGGATCCTTGTGATGACAAGGCCGTAGAACATTGTGATGGCAGGGGTCATGGAGCATGGTTATGACATGGGCAATGGAGCATTGTGATGACAAGGGCATCGAGCATTGGTCTGAAAAGTTTCATGGATTATTGTGATGAGAGTGGGCAAGGAGCATTGTGATGACAAGGGCACGGGACACTGTGATACATGGGTCATGTAAGATTGTAATGACAAGGGCATGGAGCAATGTGATGAGAGGCTTCATGGAGCAATGTGATGACAAGGGCATGGAGCATTGTGATGACAAGGGTCATGGAGCATTTTGATGACAAGATTCCCAGATTGTTGTGTTGTCAGGGGTCATGGAGCGCTGTGATGACAGTGGTCATGGAGCCTTGTGATGACAGGGTCAAGAAGCATTGTGATAAGAAGGTCATGGAGCATTGGGCTGAAAATATTCATGGAGTATTGTGATGACAGGGGTAATGGGGTATTGTGATGACTAGGGAATGGAGTATTGTGATGCCAAGGTCCTGGGGCATTGTGATGAGAAAACCATGGAGCCTTGTGATGACAAGTCTCATGGAGCATTCTGATGAAAATGTGCATGGAGCATTGTGATTACAGGGGTAATGAAGCATTGTGATGAAAACTGCATGGATCATTGTGATGCCAAGGGTCATGGAGCTTTGTGATGACAAAGTTCATGGAGCATTTGGATGACAAGATCGTGGTGCATTGTGATGAGAAGGGCAGGGATCATTTTGCTGACAGGGTCATGGAGCAATTTGATGAAAAGTATCATGGAATATTTTGATGACAGTGGTTATGGAACACTGTTATGTCAGGGGTCATGGAGCATTGTGATGAAAAGGGTCATGGAGGATTTTGATGACAGGGGTTATGGAACATTGTGATTTCAGGGTGCATGGAGCATTGTGATGATAAGGTCATGTAGCATTGTAATGACAGGGATCATGGAACATTGTGATGACGGGGGGAGAGAGCATTTTGATGAGAAGTGCATGGAGCATTGTGATGACAAGTTTTTTGGAGCATTGTAATGACAAGAATGTGGAGCATTGTGATGACAAGCGCATGGCGCATTGTGATGACATGGGTTATGGAGCATTGTGCTCACAAGCGCATGGAGCATTGTGATGACAAGGCTCATGGAGAATTGTGCTGACATAGGCATGGAGCATGGTGATGACAAGGATCACAGAGCATTGTGATGAAAAGTTCATGGAGCATTGTGGTGTGAAAGGTTACAGAGCCTTGTGTGACGAGGACATGGACCATTGTGATGACAAATGTCATGAAGCCTTGTGATGACAGGAGTCACAGAGCATTGAGATGACTGGGGTCTTGGAGCACTGTGATGACAAGGACATGGAGCATTGTGATGAGAAAGCCATTAAGCATTCTGATGACATTCATCATGGAGCTTTGTAATTAAAGGTCATGGAGCATTGTGATTACAGGGGTCTTGGAGCATTGTGATGAAAATGGTATGGATCATTGTGATGAAAAAGGCATGGAGGCTTGTCATGACAGGGTTCAATGCGCATACAGATGACAAGTGTCAGGGAGCATTGTGATGACAAGTGTATTGAGCATTGTGATGACAAAAGTCATGGAGCACTGTGATGAGAAGACCATGGATAATTGTGATGATGAGCGTCATGGTTCATTGTGATGACAATGGTTATGGAACATTGTGATCACAAGCGTTTGGAGCATTTTGATGACAGAGGTCATGGAGCATATTGATTTCATTGTTATGACAATAGCATGAAGCATTATGATGATGGACATGGTGCATTGTGATGACAGGGTCATGGAACAATTTGATGAAAAGTGTCATGGAATATTTTGATGACAGTGGTTATGGAACATTGTGATGTCAGGGGTCTTGGAGCCTTGTGATGAAAAGGGTGATGGAGCATTCTGATGACAGAGGATATGGAACATTTTGATGTCAGGGGTCATGGAGCATTGCGATGATAAGGCATGTAGCATTGTGATGACAGAAGTCATGGAAAATTATGATGACAGTGGTGAGGGGTGTATTGTGATGACTAGTGATGTAACATTGTGATATCAGTGGTGAGAAAGCATTTTGATGAGAAGTGCGTGGAGCATTGTGATGACAAGGCTGTGGAGCATTGTGATGACAAGTGCAATGCGCATTTTGATGACATGGGTCATGGAGCATTGTGCTGAGAAGCGCATGGAGCATTGTGATGACAAGGGTCATGGAGCATTCTGCTGACAAAGGCATGGAACATTGTGATGACAACGGTCACAGAGCATTGTGATGAAAAGTTGATGGAACATTATGACAATGGTCACAGAGCCTTGTGATGAGGAGTTCAAGGACCATTGTGATGCCAAAGGTCATGAAGGATTGTGATGACTGGAGTAACGGAACACTGTGATGACAAGGATATGGAGCATTCTGATGACAGGGGCATGGTGCATTGGTCTGAAAAATTTCATGGTTTAATGTGATGAGAGTGGGCAAGGCGCATTCTGATGAGAAGAGCATGGAGCATTGTGATGAGAAGGTCATGGAGTACTGTGAAGAGAGCGGTCTGGGATCACTGTGATGACATATGTCATGGTCCATAGTGATGACAATGGCACGGAGCATTGTGATGCCAAGTGTCATGGAAGAATGTGATGACAAATTTAATGGAGCATTGTGATGACAGGGGTTTGGAACATTGTGATGACAAGGGTCATGGAGCATTTTGATGACAAGGGCATGGATGATTGTGATGACAAGGGCCATTGAGAAATTTGATGACAAGTTCCTGAAGCATTCTGAGGAAAATCACATGGAGCTTACTATGACAGGTGTCATGGAGCATTTCGATGACAAGTGCATGGAGAATTGTGATGACAAGAGCATGTAACAATGTGATGAGAAGTGTCATGGAGCATTGTGATGGCAAGACAGTGGAGCATTGTGATGAGAAGACAATGGATAATTTTGATGATGAGCGTCATGGAGCACTGTAATGACAAGGGGCATGGAGCATTGTGATGACAGGTGTCATGGAGCATTGTGATGACAGGGGTCATGGAGCATTGTGATGACAAGGGTCATGGAGCATTCTGATGATAAACTTGTGGAGTATTGTGATGACAATGGCATGGAGCATTGTGAGGAAAAGGGCATGGAGCATTGTGATGAAAAAGGCATGGAGCCTTTTCATGAAAGGGTTCAAGGAGCATTCTGACGAAAAGTGTCAGGGAATATTGTGATGACAAGTGTATTGAGCATTGTGAAGACAAAGATCATGGAGCATTGTGATGAGAAGTCCATGGATAATTGTGATGACCAGTGTCACGGGGCATTGTGATGACAAGTGTTATGGAACATTGTGTTCAGAATGGTTTGGTGCATTGTGATGACAGAGGTCATTGAGCATTTTGATTTCATTGTGATGACAATAGCATGAAATATTATGGTGATGGGCACGGTGCATTGTGATGACAGGGTTCATGGAGCATTGAGATGAAAAGGGGCATGGAGCATTGTGATTACAGGGGTGTTGGAGCATTGTGACGACAAGGGAATGGAGCATTGTGATGAGAAGGCCATGGAGCATTCTGATGACATGCGTCATGGAGCTTTGTGATGACAAGGGCATGGAGAATTGTGATTATAGGGGTCATGGAATATTGTGATGACAGGGTTGAGAGCATATTATGATTAGTAGTGATGGAACATTGTGATATCAGTGGTGAGAAGGCATTTTGAGGAGAAGTGCATGGAGCATTGTGATGACAAGGTTTATGGAGCATTTTGATGACAAGGATGGGGAGCATTGTGATGACAAGTGCATGGTGCATTGTGATGACATGGGATATGAAGCATTGTGCTCACATGCACATCGAGCATTATGACGACTAGGGTAATGGAGCATTGTGCTGACAAAGGTCATGGAGCTTTGTGATGACAAATGTCATGGGGCATTTTGATGACAAGGGTGTAGTGCATTGTGATGAGAAGGGCAGGGAGCATTGTGATGAAAGGGTCATGGAGCAATTTGAATAAAAGTGTCATGGGATATTTTGATGACAGGTGTTATGGAACATTGTGATGTCAGGGGTCAGGAAGCATTGTGATGAAATGGGTCATGGAGCATTTTGTGACAGGGGTTATGGAACATTCTGATGTCAGGGGTCATGGAGCATTGTGATGATAAGGGCATGTAGCACTGTGATGACAGTGGTCATGGAACATTGAGATGACAGGGGTGAGGGAGTATTGTGATGACTAGTGATGGAACATTGTGATATATGTGTTGAGAGAGCATTTTGATGAGAAGTGCATGGAGCATTGTGATGACAAGTTTTATGGACCATAGCGATGAAAAGGATGTGGAGCATTGTGATGAAATGAGCATGGACCATTGTGAGGACATGTGTCATGGAGCATTGTGCTGACAAGCGCATGGAGCATTTTGATGAAATGTGTCATGGAGCAGTGTGCTGACAAAGGCATGGAGCATTGTGATGACAAGGGACAGAGAGCATTGTGATGAAAATTTCATGGAGCATTGTGGTGACAAAGATCACAGAGCCTTGTGTGACGAGGGCATGGACCATTGTGATGAGAAAGGTCATGAATCATTGTGATGACTGGAGTCACGGTGCATTGTGATGACAGGGGTCATGGAGCATTGTGATGACAAGGGCATGGAGCAATGTGATGACATGGGCATGGAACATTGGTCTGACATGTTTCATGGATTATTGAGATGAAAGTGGGCATGGCGAATTGTGATGACAAGCGCATGGAAACTTGTAATAACAAGGTCATGGAGTATTGTGAAGACAGGTGTCAGGGAGCATTGTGATGACATATGTCATTGTGCATTGTGATGACCATGGCATGGAGCATTGTGATACCAAGTGTCATGGGGGATTGTGATGACAAATGTAATGGAGCATTTTGATGACAAGGGCTTGGAACATTGCGATGACAAGGGTCATGGAGCATTGTGATGACTAGGGCATGGAGCATTCTGATGAATATGTGCATGGAGCATTGAGATTATAGGAGTTTTGAAACAATGTGATTACAAGGGCATGGAACATTGTGATGAGAAGGCAATGGAGAATTCTGATGACATGCGTCATGGAGCTTTGTGATGAGAAGGACATGGGGTATTGTGATTACAGGGATCTTGGAGCATTGTGATGAAAAGGGAATGGATCATGGTGATGAAAAATGCATGGAGCCTTGTCATGACAGTGTTCAAGGAGCATACTGATGACAACTGTCAGGGAGCATTGTGATGATAAGTGTATTGAGCATTGTGATGACAAAGATCATGGAGCATTGTGATGAGAAGACCATGGATAATTGTGATGACCAGCGTCATGGGGCACTGTGATGACAAGTGTTATGGAACATTGTGATCACAATGGTTTGGAGCATTTTGATGACAGAGGTCATTGAGCATTTTGATTTCATTGTGATGACAATAGCATGAAATATTATGGTGATGGGCACGGTGCACTGTGATCACAGGGTTCATGGAGCATTGAGATGAAAAGGGGCATGGAGCATTGTTATTACACGGGTGTTGGAGCATTGTGATGACAAGGGCATGGAGCATTGTGAAGACAAGGCCGTGGAACATTGTGATGGCAGGGGTCATGGAGCATTGTTATGACAGGTGTAATGGAGCATTGTGATGACAAGGGCATGGAGCAATGGGATGAGAGATTTCATTGAATATTGTGATGACAATGGCATGGAGCATTGTGATGCCAAGGGTCATGGAGATTTGTGATGACAAATGTCATGGGGCATTTTGATGACAAGGGCGTGGTGCATTGTGATGAGAAGGGCAGGGAGCATTGTGATGACAGGGTCATAGAGCAATATGAATAAAAGTGTCATGGAATATTTTGATGACATGGGTTATGGAACATTGTGATGTCAGGGGTCATGGAGCATTGTGATGATAAGGGCATGTAGCACTGTGATGACAGTGGTCATGGAACATTGTGATGACAGGGGTGAGTGAGTATTGTGATGACTAGTGATGGAACATTGTGATATATGTGGTGAGAGAGCATTTTGATGAGAAGTTCATGGAGCATTGTGATGACAAGTTTTATGGAGAATAGCGATGAAAAGGATGTGGAGTATTGTGAGGAAAACAGCATGGCACATTGTGATGACATGTGTCATGGAGCATTGTGCTGACAAGCGCATGGAGCATTTTGATGACAAGTGTCATGGAGCATTGTGCTGATAAAGGCATGGAGCATTGTGATGGCAAGGGACACAGAGCATTGTGATGAAAATTTCATGGAGCATGGTGGTGAGAAAGATCACAGAGCCTTGTATGATGAGGGCATGGACCATTGTGAGGAGAGAGGTCATGAATCAATGTGATGACTGGAGTCACGGAGCATTGTCATGACAGGACTCATGGAGGATTGTGATGACAAGGGCATGTAGCAATGTGATGACAGGGGCATGGAACATTGGTCTAACAAGTTTCATGGATTATTGTGTAGACAGTGGACATGGAGCATTGAGATGACAAGGGCATGGAGCATTGCGATGAGAAGGCCATGGAGCATTCTGATGACATGCGTCATACAGCTTTGTGATGACAAGGGCATGGAGAATTGTGATTACAGGGGTTATGGAATATTGTGATGACAGGGGTGAGGGAGTATTGTGATGACCAGTGATGGAACATTGTGATATCAGTGGTGAGAAGGCATTTTGAGGAGAAGTGAATGGAGCTTTGTGATGACAAGGTTTATGGAGCATTTTGATGAGAAGGATGTGGAGCATTGTGATGACAAGTGCATGGTGCATTGTGATGACATGGGTTATGGAGCATTGTGCTGACACGTGCATCGAGCATTGTGATGACAAGGGTCATGGAGCATTGTGCTGACAAAGGCATGGAGCTTTGTGATGACAAGGGTCACAGAGCATTGTGATAAATATTTCATGGAACATTGTGGTGACAAAGGTCACAGAGCTTTGTGTGATGATGTTATGGAACATTTGGATGATAAGTGTCATGAAGCACTGTGATGACTGGAGTCACGGAGTATTGTGATAACAGGGGTCTTGGAGCATTGTGATGAAAAGGGAATGGATCATTGTGATGAAAAAGGCATGGAGCCTTGTCATGACAGTGTTCAAGGAGCATACTGATGACAAGTGTCAGCGAGCATTGTGATGCCAAGTGTATTGAGCATTGTGTTGAAAAAGGTCATGGAGCATTGTGATGAGAAGACCTTGCATAATTGTGATGACGAGCGCCATGGAGCATGTGATGACAAGTGTTATGGAACATTGTGATCAGAAAGGTTTGGAGCATTGTGATGACAGAGGACATGGAGCCTTTTGATTTCATTGTGATGACAATTGCATGAATCATTATGATGATGGGCATGGTGCATTGTGATGACAGTGTTCATGGAGCATTGAGATGAAAAGTGGCATGGAGAATTGTGATTACAGAGGTCTGGGAGCATTGTGATGACAAGGGTCATAGAGCCTTGTGATGACAAGTGCTTGGAGCATTGTAATGACAAGTGTCATGGAGAATTGTGATGACAATGGCAGGGAGCATTGTGATGTCAAGGGACATTAAGAATTTTTATAACAATGTCATGAAGAATTGTGATGACAAGCATATGGAGCTTGCTATGACAGGTTTCAGGGAGCATTGAGATGACAAGTGCACGGAGAATTGTGATGACAAGAGCATGTAACATTGTGAAGAGAAATGTCATGGAATATTGTGATGACAAAGAGGTGGAGAATTGTGATGACAAGGGACATGGAGCAATGTGATGGCAAGACCGTGGAGCATTCTGATGAGAAGACCATGGATAATCGTGGTGACAAGCATCATGGAGCATTATGATGACAAGAGCCATGGAGCATTCCGACATAAGATATCACTTATGAAGGAAATGTAAACATGGGTACACATGAACTGAATTAGTAAAGAGAACAGTGTCTCACATATAGAAAATATACTTATGCCTGATTACGGGGAAAGGAGAGGTGGGTGGATGCATAAAACCAGAGTTTGATATTAGCACAGGTACCATTCCATAATCCAAATACAGAATAGACAAGACCTACTCCTTCCTCAGAGAACGGGACTCAACACCCCTATTCTCTGCAGAGGAATATATCTTACTAGTAAGAATCTTAAAACCTATGTATTGATATGTCTCCGTAAGGGAATCAAGTGTGTCTCGACTGGCATAAACATGGCAGTGGAAATCAGCTGAAAACCACGATAAAAAGGAATTTAAAAACAAAACCAAAAAACAGGGAAATTATTTACAATTCCTTCAGGGGCTCTGATGAAACCTGGAATGACCCTATCTACAACGATAGCTGGATGTGGCATAAGGCTGGACACTTGGGACTGAGAGGATTGGTCAGATTGGGTGAGCAAATGCAGACCCTTTAAAGCTATAATGCGTGGCAACCATTCCTTTGGTCCCAACTCTCAAGATAGAAGGAAATATTACTACAGCTATAACATGTATGGGAAACCTAGAGAATGGACACACTGTGAATACGAAAGGTATCTAAAACTCAAATAATAGTCCCTCTCCTCGTGCTCCACTTTCACTTTCCAACTGCTTTACTATCAATCTCCCAACTTGGAGAGACAGCCCCTTTAACCTCCTGGTTCGCACAGGTTGCCAAATTGGCAAAGGATGAAAGGGAAGAGGGAGTACCAATGAGAGAGTAGCTCTTAGGCATTTGGACGGGCACATGTCACTCAAATTTCCTGGCATGAACAAGAATTAACCAAAGTCTCAGCCAACCGCCGGGAACCAGTATAGGTCCTGAACCAATATTTGAGACTTGCAGTCAGCTCACAAAAAACGAGTTGAAAAATGGAGCTCAGGGGCACAGCAATTCACAAACTGGCAGAGTAATAAAGGACAACAATCTTCCAAAAATCTGTTGAGGGAAGGCAACGAGGTGGACATGAAAGCGAGCCAGAATAGTAGGAAACATATATCAAGAGGTACATTGGAATCACCTTTAAGACACAGGAAGAGGGGAACAAATTCGACAATGATGCACTTGGCCAAAAAGGGCGTATGCATTTTTTCCATGCATACGCCCTTTTTGGCAAAGCAAGCAAGCGGGCAATGCAAATCTGCACTATAAAGAAGTAGCACTTCCAACTGGTGAAATTAGATATCCGTTAAATGTGTAAAAACCAGAAAGGCAAGACAGGCCCTGGAGAACAGGGAGCCTAGTTATGATGATGGGCAGGATGTAAATTGCCAACTGCCTCTCTGGAGGAGTGCATTGTGTTCCCTAAAACAAGTAATCAACAGAGCTCCAGAGCCAAGGGCACTTCCAGTTTAGGGAATATACCTTGGGAACACTGAAAATCAATAATACAGAGCCACCCCAAAAATTAGGGCTGCACTGCTTACAAGAACTTCAACTTGGGGACACCTGAAATATCCCAGGAAAGACAAAAATGGTTCAAGAAATTGTGTTACTTACGTAAGATGGGATATCCCTCAGCCATGAAATCAATGTCATAAGGCCAGTAGCAGCAAATTGAGTGGATTCAGGTACGATGATTCTAAGTGAAATAAGTCACAGAGAAAAAGAAACTTATCATAAGATATCAATTATGAAGGTCCTGTAAACATGGCTACCCATGAACTGAGTTACGAAAGATAACAGAGTCTCACATTTAGAAAGCACTCTTATGCCTGCTTAAGGGGGAAGGAGAGGTGGGGTGATGCATAAAACCAGAGTTTCATATTAGTACAGGTACCGGTCCAAAAACCAAATACTGAATAGACAACATCTACACCTTCCTCAGTTAAAGGGACTCAAAACCAATATTTCCCGCTGAGGAATATATCTGACTAGTAAGAATCTTAAAACTTATGTATTGATATGTCTCCGTAAGGGAATCAAGTGTGTCTAGACTGGCATAAACATGGCAGTGAGAATCAGCTCAAACACACTATAAAAAGGAATTTCGAAAACAAAACAAAAAAACAGGGAAATTATTTACAATTTCTTCAGGGGCTCTGATGAAACCTGGAATGACCATATCTACAACGACAGCTGGATGTGGCATAAGGCTGGACACTTGGGACTGAGAGGATTGGTGAGATTCGGTGAGCAAATGCAGACCACTTAAAGCAATAATGTGTGGCACACATTCCAAGGGTCCCAACTCTCCAGGTTGAACGGAATATTACTACAGCTATAACATGTACGGGAAACCTAAAGAATGGACACACTGTGAATACGAAATGTTTTTAAAACTCTTCTAATAGTCCCTCTCCTGGTGCTCCGGTTTGAATTTCCAACTGGTTTACTCTCAATCTAGCAACTTGGAGAGACAGCCCCTTTAAAATCCAGTTTCAAACTCGTTGCCAATTTGGCAGAGGATGAAAGGGAAGAGGGAGAACCAATGAGAGAGTATCTGTTAGGCATTTGGATGGGCACATGTCACTCTAATTTCCCGGCAGGAAGAAGAATTAACCAAACTCTTAGCCACCTGCCCGGAACCAGTATAGGCACAGTACCAAAATTTTGGACTTGCGGTCAGCTCACAAAAAACGAGTTGAATAATGGAGCTCAGTGGCACAGCAATTCATATACTGGCAGAGTAATAAAGGAAAACTATCGTCCAAAAATCTGTTGAGGGAAGGCAACGAGGCGGACTTGAAAGCGAGCCAGAATAGCAGGAAACACATTTCAACAGGTACATTGGAATCGCCTTTAAAGCACAGGAAGAGGGGCACAACTTCGACAATGATGCACTTGGCAAAAAAGGGCGTAGGCGTTTTCTACTGAATATATTCAGGAGAAAACGCATACGCCCTTTTTGGCCAAGCAAGCAAGCGGGCAATGCAAATCTGCACTACAAAGAAGTGTCAATTCCCACCGGTGAAAGGGTTATCCACAAAATGTATAAAAACCAGAAAGGCAAGACAGGCCCTGGAGAACAGGGAGCCTAATTATGCTGATGGGCAGGATGTAATTTACCAACTGCCTCTCTGGAGGAGTTCATTGTTTTCCCTAAAACAAATAAACAACAGAGGTACAGAGCCAAGGGCATTTCCAATTTGGGAATATACCTTGGGAAAACTGAAAATCAATAAGACAGAGCCACCCCAAAATTTGGGGCTGCACTGCTTACAAGAACCTCACCTTGGGTACACATTAACTATCCCAGGAAAGACAAAAATGGTTCAAGAAATTGTGGTACTTACGTACGATGGAATATCCCTCAGCCATGAAATCAATGTCATAAGGCCAGTAGCAGCAAAATGAGTGGATTCAGGTACGATGATTCTAAGTGAAATAAGTCACAGAGAAGAAGAAACTTATCATAAGATATCACTTATGAAGGTCCTGTAAACATGGATACACATGAACAGAGTTAGGAAAGAGAACAGAGTCTCACATTGAGAAAACACTCTTATGCCTGCTTAAGGGGGAAGGAGAGGTGGGGTGATGCATAAAACCAAAGTTTCATAGTAGTACAGGTACCGTTCCAAAAACCAAATACGGAATAGACAAGACCTACACCTTCCTCAGTGAAAGGGACTCAAAACCCAATATTTCCTGCAGAGGAATATATCTGACTAGTTAGAATCTTAAAACCTAGGTATTCATAGGTTTCCGTAAGGGATTCAAGTGTGTCTACACTGGTATCAACATGGCAGTGAGAATCAGCTCAAACCCAATATAAAAAGGAATTTGGGGCTTCCTTGGTGGCGCAGTGGTTGAGAGTCCGCCTGCCAATGCAGGGGACACGGGTTCATGCCCCGCTCCGGGAAGATCCCACATGCCGCGGAGCGGCTTGGCCCGTGAGCCATGGCCGCTGAGCCTGCACGTCCGGAGCCTGTGCTCCACAACAGGAGAGTCCACAACAGTGAGAGGCCCGCGTACCGCAAAAAACAAACAAACAAACAAACAAACAAAAAAAGGAATTTGAAAAACAAAAAAAAACAGGGAAATTCTTTAGAATTCCTTCAAGGGCTCTGATGAAACCTGGAATGACCCTATCTACAAAGACAGCTGGATGTGGCATAAGGCTGGACACTTGAGACTGAGAGGATTAGTGAGATTGGGTGAGCAAATGCAGACCCTTTAAAGCAATAATGCGTGGCACCCATTCCATGGGTCCCAACTCTCCAGGTTGAAGGGAATATTACTACAGCTATAACGTGTACGGGAAACCTAGAGAATGGACACACTGTGAATACGAATGGTTTCTAAAACTCGACTAATAGTCCCTCTCCGGGTGCTCTGGTTTGACTGTCCAACTGCTTTACTATCAATCTCCCAACTTGGAGAGACAGCCCCTTTAACCTCCTGGTTCGCACAGGTTGCAAACATGGCAGAGGATGAAAGGGAAGAGGGAGAAGCAATGAGAGTAGCTGTTAGGCATTTGGATGGGCACATATCACTGTAATTTCCGTTCAGGGCGAAGAATTAACCAAACTCTCAGCCACCCACTGGGAAACAGTAGAGGTACTGAACCAAAATTTTAGACTAGCGGTCAGCTCACAAAAAACGAGTTGAAAACTGGAGCTCAGGGGCAGAGCAATTCAGAAAATGGCCGAGTAATAAAGGAAAACTATCGTCCAAAAATCTGTTGAGGGAAGGCAAGAGGCGGACTTGAAAGCGAGCCAGAAGAGCAGGAAACCGATTTCAAGAGGTACATTGGAATCACCTTTAAAGCACAGGAAGAGGGGCACAACATCGACAATGATGCACTTGGCCAAAAAGGGCGTATGCGTTTTCTCATGAATATATTCAGGAGAAAACGCATACGCCCTTTTTGGCCAAGCGAGCAAGCGGGCAATGCAAATCTGCACTACAAAGTAGTATCACTTCCCACTGGTCAAAAGGGACATCCGCAAAATGTGTAAAAACTAGAAACGCAAGACAGGCCCTGGAGAACAAGGAGCCTAGTTATGCTGATGGGCAGGATGTAAATTGCCAACTGCCTCTCTGGAGGAGTGCATTGTGTTCCCTAAAACAAGTAAATATCAGAGCTACAGATCCAAGGGCACTTCCAGTCTAGGGAATATACCTTGGGAAAACTGAAAATCAATAAGACATAGCCACCCAAAAATTTAGGGCTGCACTGATTACAATAACCTCAACTTGGTTACATAGTGATGACAAGCGCATGGCGCATTGTGATAACATGGGTCATGGAGCAATGTGCTGACAAGCACATGGAGCACTCTTATGACAAGGGTCAGGGAGCATTGTGCTGAGGAAGGCATAGAATATGGTGATGACCAGTGTCAGAGAGCATTTTGATGAAAAGTTCATGGAGCATTGTGGTGACAAAATCACAGAGACTTGTGATGATGAGGGTATGTACCATTGTGATGACAAACGTCATGAATTATTGTTATGACGAGTCACGAAGCATTGTGATGACAGGGTCACGGAGCATTGTGATGACAAGGGCATGGAGCATTGTTATGACAGTGTCATAGAGCATTTCTCTGACAAGATTTATGGACTATTGTGATGAGAGTGGGCATGGCGCATTGTAATGACAAGGGCAAGGAGCATTGTGATGACAAGGGCATGGAGCATTTTGATGACAGTGTCATAGAGCATTTCTCTGACAAGGTTTATGGACTACTGTGATGAGAGTGGGCATGGCACGTTGTGAAGATAATGGCATGTAGCATTGTGATGACAAGGTCATAGAGTATTGTGAAGAGAGGTGTCAGGGATCACTGTGATGACATATGTCATGGCACATTGTGATGACAATGGCATGGGGCATTGTGATGCCAGGTGTCATGGAGTATTGTGATGACAAAGGTAATGGAGCATTGTGTTGACAACGGCTTGGAGCACTGTGATAACAAGGGTCATGGAGCATTGTGATGACAAGGGCATGGAGCATTGTGATGACAACGGACATTGAGAATTTTGATGACAATATCATGAAGAATTTTGATGACAAAGGCATGGAGCTTGCTATGACAGGGGTCATATGGCATTGAGATGACAATTTCAGGGAAAATTTTGATGACAAGTGCATGTAACATTATGATGAGAAGTGTAATGGAGCCTTGTGATGACAAGGACGTGGAGAATGCTGATGACAACGGACATGGAGCATTGTTATTACCAGGGAATGGACCATTGTGATAGCAAGACCGTGGAGCACTGTGATGAGAAATCCATGAATAACTGTGATGACGAGCCTCATGGAGCACTGTAATGACAAGGGGCATGGAGCATTCTGATGACAGTTGTCATGGAGCATTGTGATGACAGGGGTCATGGAACATTGTGGTGACAGGGGTCATGGAGCATTGTGATGACAAGGGTCACGGAGCATTCTGATGATAAGCTTGTGGAGTATAGTGATGACAATGGCATGGAGCATTGTGATGACAAGGGCATGGAGCATTGGTCTGAAAATTTCATAGATTACTGTGATGAGAGTGGGCATGGGGCATTGTGATGACAAGGGCACGGAGCACTGTGATACATGTGTCATGGAGGATTGTAATGACAAGGGCATGGAGCATTGTGATGAGAAGGGCATCGAGCATTGTGATGACAAATGTCATGGAGCTTTGTGATGACAAGGGCATGGAACAATGTGATCAGAGGGTTCATGGAGCATCGTGATGACAATGGCATGGAGCATTGTGATGCCAAGGGTCATGGAGATATGTGACGACAAATGTCATGGAGCATTTTGATGACAAGGGCGTGGTGCATTGTGTTTTGAAGGGAAGGGAGCATTGTGATGACAGAGTCGAGCAGCAATTTGATGAAAAGGGTCATGGAAGATTTTGATGATATGGGTAATGGAACATTGTGATGTCAGGGGTCATGGAGCATTTTGCTGAAAAGGGTCATGGAGCATTTTGATGACAGGTGTTATGGAACATAGTGATGTCAGGGGTCATGGAACATTGTGATGACAGGGGTGAGGAAGTATTGTGATGACTAGTGATGGAACATAGTGATATCAGTTGTGAGAGAGCATTTTGTTGAGAAGTGCATGGAACATTGTGATGACAAGGGTTTATGGAGCATTGTGATGACAAGGTTGTGGAGCATTGTGATGACAAGCGCATGGCACATTGTGATAACATGGGTCATGGAGCAATGTGCTGACAAGCACATGGAGCATTGTGATGAAAAGGGGGATGGAGCACTGTGCTGAGAAAGGCATAGAGCATTTTGATGACAAGGGTCAGAGAGCATTGTTATGAAAAGTTCATGGAGCATTCTGGTGACAAAGTCACAGAGACTTGTGATGATGAAAGCTTGGACCATTGTGATGACAAAGTTCATAAAGCACTGTGATGACTGGAGTCACGGAGCATTGTGATGACACGGGAATGGAGCATTGTGAAGACATGGGCATAGAGCATGGCTCTGACAAGTTTTATGGATTATTGTGATGACAGTGGGCATGGCACATTGTGATTACAAGGGCATGGAGCATTGTGATGACAAGGTCATACAGTATTGTGAAGACGGGTGTCAGGGAATATTTGGATGACATATGTCATGGTCCATTGTGATGAGAATGCCATGGGGCATTGGAATGCCAAGTGTCATGGAGGATTGTGATGACAAAGGTAATGGAGCATTGTGATGACAAGGGCTTGGAGCTTCGTTATGACAAGGTCATGAAGCATTGTGATGACAACATCATGGAGCATTGTGATGACAAGGGCCTTTGAGAATTTTGATGACAAGGTCGTGAAGCATTGTGATGACAAGCGCATGGAGCTTTCTATGACAGGCGTCATGGAGCATTGTGATGAAAAGTGCATGGAGAATTGTATTGACAAGAGCATGTAACATTTTGATGAGAAGTGTCATGGAGCATTGTGATGAAAAGGACATGTAGAATTGTGATGACCAGGGCATGGAGCATTGGGATGACAAGACCGTGGAACATTGTCATGAGAAGACCACGGATAATTGTGATGAGGATCGTCATGGAGCACTGTAATGACAAGGGGCATGGAGCATTGTGATGACAGGTGTCATGGATCATTGTGATGACAAGTGTCATGGACCATTCTGATGACAAGCTTGTGGAGTAATGTGATGACAATGGCATGGAGCATTTTGATGAAAAGGGAATGGAGCATTGTGATGAAAAAGGCATGGAGCCTTTTTATGACAGTGTTCAAGGAGCATTCTGATGACAAGTCTCAGGGAGCATTGTGAGGACAAGTGTATTGAGCATTGTGATGACAAATTTCATGGAGCATTGTGATGACAGGCATCATGGAGCGTTATGATGACAAGTGTTATGAACATTGTGATCACAAGGATTTGGAGCATTGTGATGACAGAAGTCATGTATCATTTTCATTTCAAGGAGCATGGATCATTGTGATGACAAGGGCATGAAGCAATGTGAACCCAAGGTTCATGGAGGATTTTGATGACAATGGGAATGGAGTATTGTGATGACAAGTGCATGGAGCATTGTGAAGACAAGGTCATGTAGCATTTTGCTGACAAATGTATGGAACATTTTGATGACAAGTGTCATGGAGCATTGTGATGACAAGCGTCATGGAGCATTGTGATTACAGGGGTCATGGAGCATTGGGATGGCAAGGGCATGGATCATTGTGATGACAAGGGTCATGGAGAATTTCGATGACAAGATTCCCAGATCACTGTGTTGTCTGGTGTCATGGAGCGTTGAGATGACAGTGGTCATGGAGCATTGTGATGACAGGGGTCATGGAGCATTGTGATCAGAATTTCATGGAGCACTGAGCTGACAATATTCCTTGAGTATTGTGATGGCAGGGCTCATGGAGCATTGTGATGACAAGAGAATGGAGCATTGTGATGAGAAGACCATGGAGCATTGTGATGACAAGTCTCATGGAGCATTCTGATGAAAAGGGGCATGGAGCATTGTGATTACAGGGGTCTTGGAGCATTGTTATGACAAGGGTCATTGAGCCTTGTGATGACAGCACCGTGGAACATTGTGATGGCAGGGGTCATGGAGCATTGTTATGACAGGGGTAATGGAGCATTGTGATGACAAGGGCATGGAGTATTAGTATGAAAAATTTCATGGATTATTGTGATGAGAGTGGTCATGGAGCATTGTGATGACAAGGGCACAGAACGACGGTGATACATGGGTCATGGAGGATTGTAATGACAAGGGCATGGATCATTGTGATGAGAAAGGCATCGAGCATTGTGATGACAAGCATCATGGAGCTTTGTGATGACAAGAGCAAGGAACAATGTGATGATAGGTTTCATGGAGCATTGTGATTACAATGGCATGGAGCATTGTGATGCCAGGGGTCATGGAGCTTTGTGATGAAAAAGGTCATGGGGAATTTTAATGACAAGGGCGTGGTGCATTGTGATGAGAAGGGCAGGGAGCATTGTGATGACAGGGTCATGGAGCAATTTGATGAAAAGCGTCATGGAATATTTTGATGACAGGCTTTATGGAACATTGTGATGTCAGGGGTCATGAAGCATTGTGATGAAATGGGTCATGGAGCATTTTGTGACAGGGGTTATGGAACATTGTGATGTCAGGGGTCATGGAGCATTGTGATGACAAGGGCACGGAGCAAAGTGATGACAGGGGCATGGAACATTTGTCTGACAAGTTTCATGGATTATTGTGATGACAGTGGGCATGGAGCATTGTGATGACAAAGGTCACAGAGCCTTGTGTGAAGAGGTCATGGACCACTGTGTTGACAAAGGTCATGAAGCACTGTGATGACTAGAGTCACGGAGCATTGTGATGGCAGGGGTCATGGAGCATTGTGCTGACAAGCGCATGGAGCATTTTTATGACAAGTGTCATGGAGCATTGTGCTGACAATGTCATGGAGCATGGTGATGACAAGGGACAGAGAGCATTGTGATGAAATATTCATGGAGCATTGTGGTGACAAAGATCACAGAGCCTTGTGTGACGGGGGCATGGACAATTGGTCTGACAAGTTTCATGGACTATTGTGATGACAGTGGGCATGGAGCATTGTGATGACAAAAGTCATGAAGCACTGTGATGACTGGAGGCAAGGAGCATTTTGATGACATGGGTAATGGAGCATTGTGATGACATGGGCATGGAGCATTGTGATGACAGTGGCATGGAACATTTGTCTGACAAGTTTCATGGATTATTCTGATGACAGTGGGCATGGCGCATTGTGATGACAAGGGCATGGAACATTGTGGTGACAAGGTCATGCAGTATTGTGAAGACAGGTGTCAGGGAGCATTGTGATGACATATGTCATGGTGCATTGTTATGATAATGGCGTGACGAATTATGACGATGGGCATGATGCATTGTGATGACAGGGTTCATGGAGCATTGAGATGAAAAGGGGCATGGAGCATTGTGATTACAGGGGTCTTGGAGCACTGTGATGACAAGGGCATGGAGCAATGTGATGAGAAGGCCATGGAGAATTCTGATGACATGTGTCATTGTGCTTTGTGATGACAAGGGCATGGAGCATTGTGACTAAAGGGTCTTGGAGCATTGTGATGACAAGTGTCATGGAGCATTGTGATGACACGGCTGTAGAGCATTGTGATGGCAGGGGTCATGGAGTTTTGTGATGAGAAGTGCAATTAGCATTGGTTTGAAAAGTTTCATGGATTATTGTGATGAGAGTGGGCATGGAGAATTGTGATGACAAGGTCATGGAACACTGTGATACATTGGTCATGGAGGATTGTAATGACAAGGGCTTGGAGCATTGTGATGAGAAAGGCATCGAGCATTGTGATGACAAGCGTCATGGAGCTTTGTGATGACAAGGGCATGGATCAATCTGATGAGAGTGTTCATGGAGCATTGTGTTGACAATGACATGGAGCATTGTGATGCCAATGCTCATCGAGCTTTGAGATGACAAATGTCATGGAGCATTTTAATGACAAGGGCGTTGTGCATTGTGATGAGAAGGGCAGGGAGCATTGTGATGACAGGGTCATGGAGCAATTTGATGAAAAGTGTCATGGAACATTTTGATGACAGGTGTTTTGGCACATTGTGATATCATGTGTCATGTCGCATTGTGATGATAAGTGCATGTAGCATTGTGATGACGGGGTCCTGGAACATTTTGATGATAGGGGTGAGCGAGTATTCTGATAAATAGTGATGGAACATTGTCATATAAGTGGAGAGAGAGCATTTTGATGAGAAGTGCATGGAGCATTGTGATGACAATGTTTATGGAGCATTGTGATAACAAGGTTGTGGACTATTGTGATGAAAAGCATGTGGCACATTGTGATGACAAGGGTCCTGGAGTATTGTGCTGACAAAGGCAAGGAGCATTGAGATGACAAGGGTCACAGAGCATTGTGATGACGCGGGCATGGACTATTGTGATGACTAAGGTCATGAAGCATTGTGATGACTGTAGTCACGGAGCATTGTGATGACAAGGGCATGGAGCATTGTGATGACAGGGGCATGGAGCATTGGTCTGACAAGTTTCATGGATTATTGTGATGACAGTGGGTATGGCGGATTGTGATGACAAGGGCATGAAGCATTGTGATGACAAGGTCACGGAGTATTGTGAAGACAGGTATCAGGGTGCATGTGATGGCATATGTCATGGTCCATTGCGATGACAATGGCATGGGGCATTGTGATGCCAAGTGTCATGGAGGATTGTGATGAGAAAGATAATGGGGCATTATGATGATTAGGGCTTGGAACATTATGATGACAAGGGCCATTGAGAATTTTGTTGAGAAGGTCCTCAGACATTGTGATGACAAGTTCCTGGAGCATTGTGATGAGAAAACCATGGAGCCTTGTGAGGACAAGTCTCATGGAGCATACTGATGAAAAGGGGCATGGAGCATTGTGATTACAGGGGTCTTGGAACATTGTGATGACAAGGGCATGGAGCATTGTGATGAGAAGTCCAAGGAGCATTCTGCTGACATGCGTCATGGAGCTTTGTGGTGACAAGGGTATGGAGCATGGTGAATACAGTGTTTTTGGAGCATTGTGATGACAAGGGCATGGAGCATTGTGATGAGATGGCCGTGGAGCATTCTGATGACATGGGTCATGGAGCTTTGTGATGACAAGGGCATGGAGCATTGTGATTACAGGGGTCTGGGAGCATTGTGATGACAAGGGTCGTGGAGCCTTTTGATGACAAGGCCGTGCAATATTGTGATGGCAGGGTTCAAGGAGCATTGTTATGACAAGTCTAATGGAGCATTGTGATGACAAGGGCATGGAGAATTGGTCTGAAAATTTCCATGGATTACTACGATGAGAGTGGGCATGGAGCATTGTGATGACAAGGGCAAGGAACACTGTGATTCATGGGTCATGGCGGATTGTAATGACAAGTGCCTGGAGCACTGTGATGAGAAGGGCATCGAGCATTGTGATGACAAGCGCCATGGAGCTTTGTGATGACAAGGGCATGGAGCATTGTGATGAAAAAGGCATGGAGCCTTTTCATGACAGGGTTCAAGGAGCATTCTGATGACAAGTGTCAGGGAGCATTGTGATGACAAGTGTATTGAGCATTGTGAGGACAAAAGTCAGGGAGCATTGTGATGACAAGGGCATGGAGTATTGTGATGACAGGCATAATGGAGCGTTGTGATGACAAGTGTTATGGAACATTGTGATCACAAGGGCTTGGAGCATTGTGATGACAGAAGTCATAGATCATTCTGATTTCAAGTAGAATGGACCATTGTGATGACAAGGGCATGAATCAATGTGATTTCTAGGTTCATGGAGGATTGTGATGACAAAGGTAATGGAGTATTTTGATGACAAACACATGGAGCATTGTGATGACAAGGTCATGTAGCATTTTGCTAACAAAGGCATGGAGCATTGTGATGACATGGGTCATGGAGCACTGTGATGACAAGCGTCACGGAGCATTCTGATTACTGGGGTCATGGAGCATTGGGATGACAAGGGCATGGAGCATTGTGATGACAAGTGTCATGGAGTATTGTGATGACAAGGACGTGGAGAATTGTGATGACAAGGGACAAGTTGAATTGTGATGACCAGGGCAGGGAGCATTGTGATGGCAAGACTGTGGAGCACTGTGCTGAGAAGACCATGGATAATTGTTATGACGAGTGTTATGGAGCACTGTAATGACAAGGGGCACGGAGCATTGTGATGACAGGTGTCATGGAGCATTGTGATGACACGGGTCATGGAGCATTGTGATGACATGTGTCATGGAGCATTCTGATGACAAGCTTGTGGAGTTTTGTGATGACAATGGCATGGAGCATAGTGATGAAAAAAGCAGGGAGCATTGTGATGAAAAAGGCATGGACCCTTTTCATGACAGGGTTCAAGGAGCATTCTGAAGACAAGTGTCTGGGAGCATTGTGATGACAAGGGCATGGAGCATGGTGATTAGAAGGCCATGGAGCATTCTGATGATATGGGTCATGGAGCTTTGTGATGACAAGGGCATGGAGCATTGTGATTACAGTGGTCTTGGAGCATTGTGATGAAAATCGCATGGATCATTGTGATGAAAAATGCATGGAGCCTTGTCATGACAGGGTTCAAGGAGGATACTGACGACAAGTGTCAGGGAGCATTGAGATGACAAGTGTATTGAGCATTGTGATGACAAATGTCATGGAGCATTGTGATGAGAAGACCATGGATAATTGTGATGAGGAGCGTCATGGGGAATTGTGATGACAAGTGTTATGGAACATTGTGATCACAAGGGTTTGGAGGATTGTGATGACAGAGGTCATGGAACATTTTGATTTAATTGTTATGACAATAGCATGCAGCATTATGATGATGGGCATGGTGCATGGTGATGACAGTGTTCATGGAGCATTGAGATGAAAAGTGGAATGGAGAATTGTGATTACAGGGGTCTTGGAGCACTGTGATGACAAGGGCATGGAGCATTGTGATGAGAAGGCCATGGAGCATTCTGATGACATAAGTCATGGAGCTTTGTGATGACAAGGGCATGGAGCATTGAGATTACACGGGTCTTGGAGAATTGTGATGACAAGGGTCATGGAGCCTTGTGATGATGAGGCCGTGGATCATTGTGATGGCAGAGCTCATGGAGCATTGTTATGACACGGGTAATGGAGCCTTTCGATGACAAGGGCATGGAGCATTGGTGTGAAAAGGTTCATGGATTATTGTGATGAGAAGGGCATTGAGCATTGTGATGACAAGCGTCAGGGAGCTTTGTGATGACAAGTGCATGGAGCAATGTGATGAGAGGGTTCATGGAGCATTGTGATGACAATGGCATGGAGCATTGTGATGTCAAGGGTCATGGAGCACTGGGATGACAAGCGTCACAGACTATTCTGATTACAGGGGTCATGGAGCATTGGGATGACAAGCGCATGGATCATTGTGATGACAAGTGTCATGGAGCATTGTGATGACAGGGGTAATGGAGCATTGTGATGGCAAGGGCATGTAGCATTCTGATGACATGCATCACGGAGCATTGTGATGACAAGGGCATGGAACATTTTGATGACAGAGTTCATGGAACATTGTGATGACAGGGGTGAGGGAGTATTGTGATGACTAGTGATGGAACATTGTGATATCAGTGGTGAGAGAGCATTTTGATGAGAAGTGCATGGAGCATTGTGATGACAAGTTTTAAGGAGCATTGTGATGACAAGTTTGTGGAGCATTGTGATGACAAGTGCATGGCTCATTGTGATGACATGAGTCATGGAGCATTGTGCTGACAAAGGCATGGAGCATTATGATGACAAGGGTCACGGAGCATTGTGATGAAAAGTTCATGGAGCATTGTGGTGACAAAGGTCACAGAGACGTGTGATGACGAGGGCATGGACCATTGTGATGACAAAGGTCATGAAGCAGTGTGATGACTGGAGTCATGGAGCATTGTGATGACAGGGTTCATGGTGCATTGTGATGACAATGGCATGGAGCATTGTGATGATAGGTGCATGGAGAACTGGTCTGACAACTTTCAAGGATTATTGTGATGAGTGACGGCATGGCGCATTGTGAAGACAAGGGCATGGAGCATTGTGATGACAACGTCATGGAGTATTGTGAAGACAGGTGTCAGGGAGCACTGTAATGACATATGTCATGGTCCATTTTGATGACAATGGCATGGAGCATTGTGATGCCATGTGTCATGGAGGATTGTGATGACATGAGCATGTATCATGGTGATGAGAAGTGTCATGGAGCATTGTGATGACAAGAGACAGGGAGCATTGTGATGTCCAGGGCATGGAGCATTGTGATGGCAAGACCATGGAGCATTGTGATCGCAAGACCATGGAGCATTTTGTTGACGAGTGTCATAGAGCACTATAGTGATACGGGGCATGGAGAATTGTGATGATAGGTGTCATGGATCATTGTGATGACAAGGGTCATGGAGCATTCTGATGACAAGCTTGTGGAGTATTGTGATGACAATGGCATGGAGCATTGTGATGACAAAGGCATGGAGCATTGTGATGAAAAAGACATGGAACCTTTTCATGACAGGGATCAAGGAGCATTCTGATGTCAAGTGTCAGGGAGCATTGTGATGACAAGTGTATTGAGCATTGTGATAACAATGGTCATGGAGCATTGTGATGACAGGCATCATGGAGCATTGTGATGAGAAGGCCATGGAGCATTCTGATGACATGCTTCATGGAGCTTTGTGATGACAAGGGCATGCAGCATTGTGATTTCAGGGGTCTTGGAGCATGGGGATGAAAAGGGCATGGATCATTGTAATGAAAAAGGCATGGAGCCTTGTCATGACTGGGTTCAAGGAGCATAATGACGACAAGTGTCAGGGAGCATTGTGATGACAAGTGTATTGAGCATTGTGATGACAAAGGTCATGGAGCATTGTGATGAGAAGACCATGGATAATTGTGATGACGAGCGTCATGGGGCGTTGTGATGACAAGTTTTATGAAACACTGTGATCACAAGGGTTTGGAACATTGTGATGACATAGGTCATGGAGCATTTTGATTTCATTGTAATGAAAATAGCATGAAACATTATGATGATGGGCATGGTTCATTGTGATGACAGGGTTCATGGAGCATGGAGATGAAAAGGGGCATGGAGCATTGTGATTACAGGGGTCTTGGAGCATTGTGATGAGAAGGTCATGGAACATTGGGCTGAAAATGTTCATGGAGCATTGTGATTACAGGGGTCATGGAGCACTATGATGACAAGTGTCATGGAGCATTGTGATGACAGGGCTCATGGTGCATTGTGATGAGAAGGTCATGGATCATTGGGCTGAAAATGTTCATGGAGTATTGTGATGACAGGGGTCATAGAGCATTGTGATGACAAGGTCCTGGAGAATTGTGTTAAGAAGACAATGGAGTCTTGTGGTGACATGTCTCATGGAGCATTCTGATGAAAAGCAGCATGGAGCATTGTAATTACAGGGGTCTTGGAGCATTGAGATGACAAGGGCATGGAGCATGGTGATGAGAAGGCCATGGAGCATTCTGATGACATGCGTCATGGAGCTTTGTGAAGACAAGCACATGGAGCATTGTGATTACCGGGGTCTTGGAGCATTGTGATGAAAAGGGCATGGATCATTGTGATGAAAAATGCATGGAGCCTTGTCATGACAGGGTTCAAGGAGCACACTGAGGGCAAGTGTCAGGGAGCATTGAGATGACAAGTGTATTGAGCATTGTGATGACAAAGGTCATGGCCATTGTGATGAGAAGACCATGGATAATTGTGTTGATGAGCGTAATGAGGCGTTGTGATGCCAAGTGTTATGGAAAATTGTGATCACAAGGGTTTGGGGCATTTTGGTGTCAGAGGTCATGGAACATTTTGATTTCATTGTGATGACAAGAGCATGAAGCATTATGATGATGGGCATGGTGCACTGTGATGACAGGGTTTATGCAGCATTGAGATGAAAAGTGGCATGGAACATTGTGATGACAAATGTCACGAAGCATTGTGATGACTGGAGTCACGGAGCATTGTGATGACAGGGGTCATGGAGCATTGTGATGACAAGGGCATGGAGCATTGGGATGAAAGGGGCATGGAGCATTGGTCTGACATGTTTCATGGATTATTGTGATGACAGAGGGCATGGCACATTGTGATAACTAGTGCATAGAGCATTGTGATGACAAGGTCATTGATTATTGTGAAGAAAGGTGTCAGGGAGCATTGTGGTGACATATGTCACGGTGCATTGTGATGACAATGGCATTGAGCATTGTGATGCCAAGTCTCATGGAGAAATGTGATGACAAATGTAATGGAGCATTGTGATGACAAGGGCTTGGAGCATTGTGATGACAAGGGTAATGGAGCATTGTGATGACAAGGGAATGGATCATTGTGATGACAAGGGTCATGGAGCATTTTGATGACAAAAGTCCCGGATCATTGTGTTGTCAGGGTTCACGGAGCATTGTGATGACATGGGTCATGGAGCATTGTGATGACAGGGTTCATGGGGCATGCTGATGTGAAGGTCATAGAGCATTGGGCTGAAAATGTTCATGGAGTATTGTGGTGACAGAGGTCATTGGGCATTTTGATGACAAGGGAATGGAGCATTTTGATGAAAATATCATGGAGCATGGTGATGAGAAGTCCATGGAGCATTCTGAAGACATTCGTCATGAAGCTGTGTGATGACAACGGCATGGAGCATTGTGATTACAGGGTTCTTGGAGCATTGTGAGGAAAAGGGCATGGATCATTGTGATGAAAAACGCATGGAGCCTTGTCATGTCAGGGTTCAAGGAGCATACTGACGACAAGTGTCAGGGAGCATTGTGATGACAAGTGTATTGAGCATTGTGATGACAAGGTCAAGGAGTATTGTGAAGACAGGTGTCAGGGAGCATTGTGATGACATATGTCATGTTCCATTGCGATGACAATGTCATGGGGCACTGTGATGCCAAGTGTCATGGAGGATTGTGATGACAAAGATAATGGGCATTGTGATTAGGGCTTGGAATATTATGATGACAAGGGACATTGAGAATTTTGATGAGGAGGTCGTGAAGCAATGTGATGACAAGGGACATTGAGAATTTTGATGAGGAGGTCGTGAAGCATTGTGATGACAAGGGACATGGAGAATTTTGATGAGGAGGTCGTGAAGCATTGTGATGACAAGGTCCTGGAGCATTGTGATGAGAATACCATGAAGCCTTGTGATGACAAGTCTCATGGAGCACACTGATGACAAGGGGCATGGAGCATTGTGATTACAGGGGTCTTGGAGCATTGTGATGACAAAGGTCATGGAGCCTTGTGATGACAAGGCCGTGGAACATTGTCATGACAGTGGTGAGGGAGTATTGTAATGACTAGTGATGGAACATTTTGATATCAGTGGTGAAAGAGCATTTTGATGAGAAGTGCATGGAGCTTTGTGATGACAATGTTTACAGAGCATTGTGATGATAAGGTTGTGGAACATTGTGATGACAAGCGCATGGCACATTGTGATGACATGGGTCATGGAGCATTGTTCTGACAAGCGCATGGAGCATTGTGATGCCAAGGGTCATGGAGCACTCTGCTGACAAAGGCATGGAGCATTGTGATGACAATGGTCACAGAGCATTGTGATGAAAAATTCATGGAGCATTATGGTGACAAATTTGAAAGAGCACTGTGATGAGGAGGGCATGGACCATTGTGATGACAAAGGTCATGAAGCAATGTGATGACTGGAGTCACGGAGCACTGTGATGACAAAGGCATGGAGCATTGTGATGATAGGGGCATGGAGCATTGGTCTGAGAAGTTTCATGGATTATTGTGATGATAGTGGGCATGGCACATTGTGATGACAAGGGCATGGAGCATTGTTATGACCAGGTCATGAGTACTGTGAAGACAGGTTTCAGGGAGCATTGTGATGACATATGTCATGGTGCATTGTGATGACAATGGCATGGAGCATTGTGGAGCCAAGTGTCATGGAGGATTGTGATGACAACGGTAATGGATCATTGTGATGACAAGGGCCATTGAGAATTGTGATGACAAGTTCGTGAAGCACTGTGATGAAAAGCACATGGAGCTTGCTATGACAGGGGTCATGGAGCATTGCGATGACAAGTGCATGGAGAATTGTGATGACAAGAGCATGTAACATTATGATGAGAAGTGTCAAGGAGCATTGTGATGGCAAGATCGTGGAGCACTGTGATGAGAAGACCATGGATAATTGTGATGACGAGCGTCATGGAGCATTGTGATGACATGGGCCATAGAGGATTTTGATACCAACGTCGTAAAGCAATTTGATGACAAGCACACGTAGCTTGCAATGACAGGGGACATGGAGCATTGCGATGAAAAGTGCATGGAGAATTGTGATGACAGGAGTCATGGAGCATTGTGATGAAAAGGGCATGGAGCATTGTGTTGGAAAAGGCATGGAACTCTTCATGACAGGGTTCAAGGAGCATTCTGACGACAAGTGTCAGTGAGCATTGTGATGACAAGTGTATTGTGCATTGTGATGACAAAGGTCATGGAGCATTGTGATGACACGGGCATTGAGTATTATGATGACAGGTATCATGGAGCGTTGCAATGACAAGTGTTGTGGAACAATGTGATAACAAGGGTTTGGAGAATTGTGATGATAGAGGTCAGGGATCATTTTGATTTCAAGGAGAATGGAGCATTGTGATGAAAGGGGTCATGGAGCATTGTGATGAGAATATCATAGAGAATTGGGCTGAAAATATTCATGGAGTATTGTGATGACAGGGTTCTTGGAGCATTGTGATAACACGGGCATGGAAAATTGTGATGAGAAGGCCATAGTGCATTCTGATGACATGCGTCATGGAGGTTTGTGATGATAAGGGCAAGGAGCATTGTGATTACAGGGGTCTTGGAGCATTGTGATGAAAAGGGCATGGAGCCTTGTCATGACAGGTTTCAAGGAGCATACTGATGACAAGTGTCTGTGAGCATTGTGATGACAAGTGTATTGAGCATTGTTTTAACAAAGTTCAGGGAGCATTGTGATGAGAAGACCATGGATAACTGTGATGAGGAGCGTCATGGGGCATTGTGATGACAAGTGTTATGGAACATTGTGATCACAAGGGTTTGGAGCATTGTGATGACAGAGGTCATGGAGCATTTTGATTTCACTGTGATGAAAAAAGCATGAAGCATTATGATGATGGGCATGGTGCATTGTGATGACAGGGTTCATGGAGCCTTGAGATGAAAAGGGGCATGGAGCATTGTGATTACAGGTGTCTTGAAGCATTGTGATGACAAGGGAATGGAGCATTGTGAATGCGAAGGCCATGGAGCATTCTGATGACATGCGCCATGGAGCTTTGTGATGACAAGTGCATGGAGCATTGTGATTACAGGGGCTTGGAGCATTGTGATCACAAGGGTCATGGAGTTTGTGATGACAAGACCGTGGAACCTTGTGATGGCAGGTGTCATGGAGCATTGTTATGACAGGGGTAATGGAGCATTGTGATGACAAGGGCATCAGCATTGGTCTGTAGAGTTTCATGGATTATTGTGATGAGAGTGGGCATGGAGCATTGTGATGACAAGGTCACGGAACACAGTGTTACATCGTCATGGAGGATTGTAATGACAAGGGCATGGAGCATTGTGATGAGAAGGGCATCGAGCATTGGTATCACAAGCGTCATGGAGCTTTGTAATGACAAGTGCATGGAGCAATTTGATGAGAGTGTTCATGGAGAATTGTGATGACAATGGCATGGAGCAATGTGATGCCAAAGGTTATGGGACTTTGTGATGACAAATGTCATGGAGCAATTTGATGACAAGGGCATGGAGCATTGTGATTAGAAGGGCAGGGAGCATTGTGATGACAGGGTCATGAAGAACTTTGATGAAAAGGGTCATGGAACATTTTGATTAGAGGGATTATAGAATATTGTGAAGTCAGGGGTCATGGAGCAGTGTGATGAAAAGGGTCATGGATCATTTTGATGGCAGGGGTTATGGAACATTGTGATGTCAGGGGTCATCGAACATTGTGATGATAAGTGCATGTAGCATTTTGATGACATGAGTAATGGTACATTTTGATGACAGGGGTGATGGAGTATTGGGATGACTAGTGATGGAACATTGTGATATCAGTGGTGAGAGAGCATTTTGATGATAAGTGCATGGAGCACTGTGATGACAAGTTTTATGGAGAATTGTGATGACAAGTACATGGTGCATTGTGATGACATGGGTCATGCAGCATTGTGCGGATAAGCACATGGAGCATTGTGATGACAAGGGTCATGGAGAATTGTGATGAAAAGTTCATGGATCATTGTGGTGACAAATGTCAAAGAGACTTGTGATGACGAGGGCATGGACCATTTTGATGAGAAAGGTCATGAAGCATTGTGATGACAGGAGTCACGGAGCATTGTGATGACGGGTCATGGAGCATTGTGATGACAGGGGCATGGAGCATTGTGATGACAGGAGCATGGAACATTGGTCTTACATGTTTCATGGATTATTGCGATGACAGTGGGAATGGTGCATTGTGATGACAAGGGCATGGAGCATTGTGATGACAAGGTCATGCAGTATTTGAAGACAGGTGTCTGGGAGCATTTTGAAGACATAAGTCATGGCCCATTGTGATGACAATGCCATGGAGCGTTGTGATGCTAAGTGTCATGGAGGTTTTTGATGATAAAAGTAATGGAGCTTTGTGATGACAAGGGCTTGGAGCCTTGTGTTGACAAGGGTCATGGCACACTGTGCTGACAAGGGCATGGAGCATTGTGATGACAATGGTCATGGAACATTGTACTGAGAAAGGCTTGGAGCATTGTGATGACAATGGTCCCAGACCATTATAATGAAAATTTCATGGAGCACTGTGGTGACAAATGTCACAGAGCATTGTGAAGACGGGGCATGGACCATTGTGATGACAAAGCTCATGAAGCATTGTGATGACTGGAGTCATGGAGCATTGTGATGACAGGGGTCATGGAGCATTGTGATGGCAAGGGCATGGATCATTGTGATGACAAGTGTCATGGAGCATTTTGATGACAGGTGTCCCGGATCATTGTGTTGTCTGGTGTCATGGAGTGTTGTGATGACAGTGGTCATGGAGCATTGTGATGACAGGGGTCATGGTTCATTGTGATGACAGAGGTCATGGAGCATTGTGATCAGAAGTTCATGGAGCATTCGGCTGACAGTATTCATTGAGTATTGTGATGGCAGGGGTCATGGAGCATTGTGATGACAAGGTCCTGGAGCATTGTGAGGAGAAGACCATGGAGCCTTGTGATGACAAGTATCATGGAGCATTCTGATAAAAAGGGGCATGAAGCATTGTGATTACATGGCTCTTGGAGCATTGTGAAGAATAGGGCATGGATGATTGTGATGAAAGAGGATGGAGCCTTGTCATGAGAGGGTTCAAGGAGCATACTAACGACAAGTGTCAAGGAGCCTTGTGATGACAAGTGTATTGAGCATTGTGATGACAAATGTAATGGAGCATTGTGATTGGAAGACCATGAATAATTGTGATGATGAGCGTCATGGGGAGTTGTGATGACAAGTGTTATGGAACACTGTGAACACAAGGCTTTGTAGCATTGTTATGACAGAGTTTATGGTGCAATCTGATTTCATTGTGATGACAATAGCATGAAGCATTATGATGATGGGCATGGTTCATTGTGATGACAGAGTTCATGCAGCATTTTGATGAAAAGGGCATGGAGCATTGTGATGAGAAAGCCACGGAGATGTCTGGTGACATGCGTCATGGTGCTTTGTGATGACAAGAGCATGGAGCAGTGTGATTACAGGGGTCTTGGAGCACTGTGATGACAAGGGTCATGGAGCCTTGTGATGACAAGGCCGTGGAACATTGTCATGACAGGGATGTGGGAGTATTGTAATGACTAGTGACGGAACATTTTGATATCTGTGGTGAAAGAGCATTTTAATGAGAAGTGCATGGAGCTTTGTGATGACAAGGTTTATGGAGCATTGGGATGACAAAGACGTGGAACATTATGATGACAAGCGCATGGCATAATGTGATGACATGGGTCATGGAGCATTGTGCTGACAAGCAAATGGAGCATTGTGATGACAAGGGTCATGGAGCACTCTGCTGACAAAGGCATGGAGCATTGTGATGACAAGGGTCACAGAGCATTGTGATGATAAGTTCATGGAGCATTATGGTGACAAAGTTCACAGAGCCCTGTGATTACGAGGGCATGGACCATTGTGATGGCAAAGGTCAAGAAGCAGTGTGATGACTGGAGTCACGGAGCATTGTGATGACAAGGGCTTGGAGCACTGTGGTGACAAGGGCCATTGAGAATTTTGATGACAAGGTCGTGAAGCATTGTTATGACAAGAACATGGAGCTTGCTATGACAGGGGTCATGGAGCATTGCGATGACAAGTGCATGGAGCATTGTGATTACAGGGTTCTTGGAGCATTGTGATGACAATGGCATGGAGCATTGTGATGCCAAGGGTTATGGAGCTATGTGATGACAAATGGCATGGAGCATTTTGATGACAAGGGCATGGTGCATTGTGATGAGAAGGGCAGGGAGCATTGTGATGACAGGGTCATGGAGCAATTTGATGAAAAGGGTCATGGAACATTTTGATTACATGGGTTATAGAATATTGTGATGTCAGGGGTCATGGAGCAGTGTGATGAAAAGGGTCCTAGAGCATTGTGATGACAAGGGTCGCAGAGCATGGTGATGAAAAGTTCATGGAGCATTGTGGTGACAAATGTCAAAGAGACTTTTGATGACGAGGGCATGGACCATTGTGATGAGAAATGTCATAAAGCATTGTGATGACAGGACTCACGGTGCATTATGATGATGGGTCATGGAGCATTGTGATGACAAGAGCATGGAGCATTGTGATGACAGGGGTATGGAGCATTGGTCTTACAAGTTTCATGGATTATTGCGATGACAGTGGGAATGGCGCATTGTGATGACAAGGGCATGGAGCATTTTGATGACAAGGTCATGCAGTATTTGAAGACAGGTGTCTGGGAGCATTTTGAAGACATAAGTCATGGCCCATTGTGATGACAATGCCATGGAGCGCTGTGATGTCAAGTGTCATGGAGGTTTGTGATGACAAAGGTAATGGAGCATTGTGATGATAAGGGCTTCGAGCCTTGTGATGACAAGGTTCATAGCGCACTGTGCTGACAATGGCATGGAGCATTGTGATGACAATGGTAATGGAGCATTGTACTGAGAAAGGCTTGGAGCATAGTGATGACAACGGTCACAGATCATTATGATGAAAATTTCATGGAGCATTGTGGTGACAAATATCACAGAGCCTTGTGAAAACGAGGCCATGGACCATTGTGATTAAAAAGGTCATGAAGCACTGTGATGACTGGAGTCATGGAGCATTGTGTTGACAGGGCTCATGGAGCATTGTGATGGCAAGGTCATGGATCATTGTGATGACAAGTGTCATGGAGCATTTTGATGACAAGTGTCCCGGATCATTGTGTTGTCTGGTGTCATGGAACGTTGTGATGACAGGGGTCATGGAGCATTGTGATGACAGGGGTCATGGAGCATTGTGATCAGAAGTTCATGGAGCATTGGACTGATAGTATTCATTGAGTATTGTGATGGCATGAGTCATGGAGCATTGTGATGACAATGGAATGGAGCATTGTGAGGACAAGGTGCTGGAGCATTGTGAGGAGAAGACCATGGAGCCTTGTGATGACAAGTATCATGGAGTATTCTGATGAAAAGGGGCATGGAACATTGTGATTACATGGGTCTTGGAGCATTGTGAAGAATAGGGCATGGATGACGGTGATGAAAGAGCATGGAGCCTTGTCATGAGAGGGTTCAAGGAGCATACTAACGACAAGTGTCAGGGAGCATTGTGATGACAAGTGTATTGAGCATTGTGATGACAAAGGTCATGGAGCATTGTGATGAGAAGACCATGGATAATTGTGATGATGAGCGTCATGGGGAGTTGTGATGACAAGTGTTATGGAACATTGTGAACACAATGGTTTGGAGCAATGTGATGACAGAGGTTATGGTGCATTTTGATTTCATTGTGATGACAATAGCATGAAGCATTATGATGATGGGCGGGGTTCATTGTGATGACAGAGTTCATGGAGCATTGTGATGAAAACGGCATGGAGCATTGTGATGAGAAGGCCATGGAGCTGTCTGATGACATGCGTCATGGTGCTTTGTGATGACAAGAGCATGGAGCAGTGTGATTACAGGGGTCTTGGAGCATTGTGATGACAAGGGTCATGGAGCCTTGTGATGACAAGGCCGTGGAACATTGTCATGACAGGGGTGTGGGAGTATTGTAATGACTAGTGACGGAACATTTTGATATCTGTGGTGAAAGAGCATTTTAATGAGAAGTGCATGGAGCTTTGTGATGACAAGGTTTATGGAGCATTGGGATGACAAAGATGTGGAACATTGTGATGACAAGTGCATTGCATATTTTGATGACATGGGTCATGGAGCATTGTGCTGACAAGCGCATGGAGCATTGTGATGACAAGGGACATGGAGCACTCTGCTGACAAAGTCATGGAGCACTGTGATGACAAGGGTCACAGAGCATTGTGATGATAAGTTCATGGAGCATTATGGTGACAAATTTCACAGAGCCCTGTGATTACGAGGGCATGGACCATTGCGATGACAAAGGTCAAGAAGCATTGTGATGACTGGAGTCATGGAGCATTGTGATGACAAGGGCATGGAGCATTGTGATGACAGGGGCATGGAACATTGGTGTGAGAAGTATCATGGATTATTGTGATGAAAGTGTGCATGGCGCATTGTGATGACAATTGCATGGAGCATTGTTATGACCAGGTCATGGATTATTGTGAAGACAGGTATCAGGGAGTATTGTGATGATATATGTCCTGGTGTATTGTGATGACAATGTCATGGAGCATTGTGAAGCCAAGTGTCATGGAGGATTGTGATGACAAAGGTAATGGAGCATTGTGATGACAAGGGCCATTGAGAATTCTGATGACAAGGTCATGAAGCATAGTTATGACAAGCACATGGAGCTTGCTATGACATGGGTCATGGAGCATTGCGATGACAAGTGCATGGAGCATTGTGATTAGAGGGGTCTTGGAGCATTGTGATGACAAGGGCATGGAGCATGGTGATGACAATGCCATGGAGCATTCTGATGACATGCGTCCTGGAGATTTGTGATGACAAGCACATGGAGCATTGTGATTACAGTGGTCTTGGAGCCTTTTGATGAAAAGTGCATTGGTCATTGTGAGGAAAAGGCAAAGAGCCTTTTCATGACAGGTTTCAAGTAGCATACTGAAGACAAGTGTCAGGGAGCATTGTGATGACAAGTGTATTGATCACTGTGTTGACAAAGGTCATGGAGCCTTTTGATGAGGAGACCATGGATAATTGTGATGACGAGCTTCATGGTGCATTGTGATGACAAGTGTTATGGAACACTGTGATCAGAAGGGTTTGGAGCATAGTGATGACAGATGTCATGGAGCATTTTGATATCTTTGTTTTGACAATAGCATGAAGCATTATGATGATTGGCATGGTGCATTTTGATGACAGTGTTCATGGAGAATTGAGATGAAAAGTGTATGGAGCATTGTGATTACAGGGGTCTTGGAGCATTGTGATGACAATGTTCATGGAGCCTTGTGATGACAAGGCAGTGGAACATTGTGATGGCAGGGGTAATGGAGCATTGTTATGACAGGGGTAATGGAGCATTGTGATGACAAGGGCATGGAGCATTGGTTTGAAAAGTTTCATGTATTATTGTTATGAGTGTGGACATGGAGCTTTGTGATGACAAGGGCAGGGAACATGGTGAAACATGGGTCATGGAGGATTGTAATGACATGGCATGTATCATTTTGATGAGAAAGGCATCGAGCATTGTGATGACAAGCGTCATGGGGATTTGGGATGACAAGTGCATGGAGTAATGTGATGAGATGTTTCATGGAGCATTGTGATGACAATGGAATGGAGCATTGTGATGCCAAGGGTCATGAAGCTTTGTGATGACAAATGTAATGGAGCATTTTGATGACAAGGGCGTGCTGCATTGTGATGAGTAGGGCAGGGAGCATTCTGATGACAGGTTCATGGAACAATTTGATGGAAAGGGTCAGGGAATATTTTGATGACAGGGGTTATGGAACATTGTGATGTCAGTGGTCATGGAGCATTGTGATGATAAGGGCATGTAGCATTTTGATGACAGGGGTCATGGAACATTGTGATGACAGTGTTGAGGGAGTATTGTGATGACTGGTGATGGAACATTGTGATATCAGTGGTGAGAGAGCATTTAGATGAGAAGTGAATGGAGCCTTGTGATGACAAGTTTATGGAAAATTGTGACGACAAGTTGTGGAGCATTGTGATGACAAGTGCATGGCACATTGTGATGACATGTGTCTTGGAGCATTGTGCTGACAAGCGCATGGAGCACTGTGATGACAAGGGTCATGGAGCATTGTGCTGACAGTGGCATGGAGCATTGTGATGACAAGTGTTACAGAGCATTGTGATGATGAGGGAATTAACCATTGTGATGAAAAAGTTCATAAAGCATTGGGATGGCTGGAGTCACGCAGCATTATGATGTGAGGGGTCATGGAGCATTGTGATTACAAGGGCATGGAGCATTGTGATGACAGGGGCATGGAGCATTGGTCTGACAATTTTCATGAATTATTGCTATGAGAGTGGACAGGGCACATTGTGATGACAAGGGCATGGAACATAGTTATGACAAGGTCATGTAGTATTGTGAAGACAGGTGTCAAGGAGCACTGTGATGACATATGTCATGGTGCATTGTGATGACAATGGCATGGAGCATTGTGATGCCAATTGTCATGGAGGATTGTGATTAAAAATGTAATGGAGCCTTGTGATGCCAAGTGTCATGGAGGATTGTGATGACAAAGGTAATGGAGCATTTTGTTGACAATTTCTTTTAGAATTGTGAAGAAAAGGGTCATGGAGCATTGTGATGACAAGGACATGGAGCATTGTGATGACAAGGGCCATTGAGAATTTTGATGCCAACGTCGTGAAGCATTGTGATGACAAGCGCACGGAGCTTGCTATGACAAGCGACATGGAGCATTGCTATGAAAACTGCATGGAGAACTGTGATGACAAGACCACGTAACATTGTGATGAGAAGTGTCATGGAGTATTGTGATGACAAGGACGTGGAGAATTGTGATGACAAGGGACATGGAGCATTGTGATGACCAGGGCATGAAGCAGAGTGATGGCAAGACCGTGGAGCAGTGTGATGAGAAGGCCATGGATAATTGTGATGACGAGAGTCATGGAGCACTGTAATGACAAGGGGCATGAAGTATTGTGATGACAGGTGTCATGGAGCATTGTGATGACAGGGGTCATGGAGCATTGTGATGACATGGGTCATGGAGCATTCTGATGACAAGCTTGCGGAGTTTTGTGATGACAATGGCCTGGAGCATAGTGATGAAAAGGGCATGGAGCATTGTGATGAAAAAGGCATGGATCCTATTCATGACAGGTTTCAAGGAACATTCTGAAGACAAATGTCAGGGAGCATTGTGATGACAAGGGCATGGAGCATGTTGATGAGAAGGCCATGGAGACTTCTGATGATATGTGTCATGGAGCTTTGTGATGACAAGGGCATGGAACATTGTTATTACAGGGGTCTTGGAGCACTGTGATGAAAAGTGCATGGATCATTGTGATGAAAAAGGCATGGAGCCTTGTCATGACAGGGTTCCAGGAGCATACTGAGGACAAGTGTCAGGGAGCATTGAGCTGACAAGTGTATTGAGCATTGTGATGACAAAGGTCATGGAGCATTGTTATGAGAAGACCATGGATAATTGTGATGAGGAGCGTTATGGGGAATTGTGATGAGAAGTGTTATGGTACATTGTGATCACAATGGTTTGGAGCACTGAGATGACAGAGGTCATGGAGCATTTTGATGACATGCGTCATGGAGCTTTGTGATGACAAGTGCATGGAGCATTGCGATTACTTTGTTCTTGGAGAATTGTGATGACAAGTGTCAAGGAGCCTTGTGATGATGAGGCCGTGGAACATTGTGATGACAGGTGTTATGGAGCATTCTGATGACAAGCTTGTGTAGTATTGTGATGACAATGGCATGGAGCACTGTGATGCAAAGGGCATGGAGCATTGTGATGAAAAAGGCATGGAGCCTTTTCATGACAGGGTTCAAGGAGCATTCTGACGACAAGTGTCAGGGAGCATTGTGATGACAAGTGTATTGAGCATTGTGAAGAAAAAGGTCATGGAGCATTGTGAAGACAAGGGCATGGAGTATTTTTATGACAGGCATCCTGGAGTGTTGTGATGACAAGTGTTATGGAACAATGTGATCACAATGATTTGGAACATTGTTTTGACAGAGGTCATGGATCATTTTGATTTCAAGGAGCATGGAGAATTGTAATGATAGGGGTAATGGAGCATTGTGATGAGAAGTTCATGGAGCATTGGGCTGAAAATGTTCTTGGAGTATTGTTATGAAAGGGGTCATGGAGCATTGTGATGACAAGGGAATGGAGCATTGTGATGACAAGGTCCTGGAGCATTGTGATGTGAAGAAAATGGAGCCTTCTGATGACAAGTCTCATGGAGCATTCTGATGAAAAGGGTCATGGATCATTATGATGACAGTGGTCTTGGAGCATTGAGATGACAAGGTCATGGAGCATAGTGATGAGAAGGCCATGGAGCATTCTAATGACATGCATAATGGAGCTTTGTGATGACAAGGGCAAGGAGCATTGAGATTAGAGTGGTCTTGGAGCATTGTGATGAAAAGGGCATGGATCATTGTGATGAAAAATGCATGGAGCCTTGTCATGAAAGGGTTCAAGGAGCATTCTGACGACAAGTGTCATGGAGCATATTGATGACAAGTTTATTGAGCATTGTGATGACAAAGATCATGAAGCATTGTGATGAGAAGACCATGGATAATTGTGATGACCAGAGTCATGGGGCATTGTGATGACAAGTGTTATGGAACATTGTCATCACAAGGGCTTGGAGCATTGTGATGACAGAGGTCATGGAGCATTTTAATTTCATGGTGATGACAATAGTATGAAGCATTTTGATGTTGGGCATGGTGCATTGTTATGACAGGGTTCATGGAGCATTGAGATGAAAAGGGGCAGGGAGCATTGTCATTACAGGAGTCTTGTAGCATTGTGATGACAAAGGTATGGAGCATCGTGAATGAGAAGTCCATGGAGCATTCTGATTACATGTGTCATGGATCTTTGTGAGACATGGGTATGGAGAATTGTGATTACATTGTCTTGGAGAATTGTAATGAAAAGTGTCATGGAGTCTTGTGATGACAAGGTCGTGGAACCTTGTGTGGGCAGGTGTCATGGAGCAGTGTATTGACAGTGGTAATGGTGCGTTGTGATGACAAGGGCATGGTGAATTGGTCTGAAAAGTTTCATGGATTATTGTGATGACAAGGGCATGGAACACTTTGATACATGGGTCATGGTGGATTGTAATGACAATGGCATTTAGCATTGTGATGAGAAGGGCATCAAGCATTGGGATCACAAGCGTCATGGAGCTTTGTGATGACAAGGGCATGGAGCAATGTGATGAGAGTCTTCATGGAGCATTGTGATGACAATGGCATGGAGCATTGTGATGCTAAGTGTCATGGAGCTTTGTGATGACAAAGGTCATGGAGCATTTTGATGACTGGAGTCACGGAGCATTGGGATTACAGTGGTCATGGTGCATTGTGATGACAGGGTTCATGGGGCATTTTGATGACAAGGGAATGGAGCATTGTGATGAAAAGGGCATGGAGCATGGTGATGAGAAGGCCATGGAGAATTCTGAAGTCATGTGTCATGAAGCTTTGTGATGACAAGGGCATGGAGCATTGTGATTACAGGGGTCTTGGAGCATTGTGAGGAAAAGGGCATGGATCATTGTGATTAAAAAGGCATGGAGCCTTGTCATGACAGGGTTCAAGGAGCATACTGACGACAAGTGTCAGGGAGCATTGTGATGACAAGTGTATTGAGCATTGTGATGACAAAGTTCATGGAGTATTGTGAATAGAAGACCATGGATAATTGTGATGATGCACATCATGGGGCGCTGTGATGACAAGTGTTATGGAACACTGTGATCACAAGGGTTTGGAGCATTGTGATGACAGAGGTCATGGAGCATTTTGATTTCATTTTGATAACATTTGCATGAATCATTATGATGATGGGCATGGTGCATTGTGATGACACGGTTTATGGAGCATTGAGATGAAAAGGGGCATGGAGCATTGTGATTACAGGGGTCTTGGAGCATTGTGATGATGAGGGCATGGAGCATCGTAAATGAGAAGGCCATGGAACATTCTGATGACATGCGTCATGGAGCTTTGTGATGACAAGTGTATGGAGAATTGTGATTACAGTGTCTTGGAACATTGTGATGACAAGTGTCATGGAGTCTTGTGATGACAAGGTCGTGGAACATTGTGATGGCAGGGGTCATGGAGCATTGTTATGACAGGGGTAATGGAGCATTGTGATGACAAGTGCATGGAGCACTGGTCTGAAATATTTCATGGATTATTATGATGAGAGTGGTCATGGAGCATTGTGATGACAAGGGTATGAAGCAATGTGATCCCAAGGTTCATGGAGGATTGTGATGACACTGGTAATGGAGAATTGTGAGGACAAGTGCATGGAGCATTGTGATGACAAGGTCATGTAGCATTTTGCTGACAAAGACATGGAGCACCGTGATGACAAGTGTCATGGAGCTCTGTGACGACAAGCATCAAGGACCATTGTGATGACAGGGGTCATGGAGCATGGGGATGACAAGGGTCATGGAGGATACTGACGAGGGGCTTGTGAAGTATGGTGATGACAATAGCATCGAACATTGTGATGAAAGGGGCATGGAGCCTTTTCATGACACGGTTCAAGGAGCATTCTGATGAGAAGTGACAGGGAGCATTGTGATGACAAGTGTATTGAGCATTGTGATGACAAATGTCATGGAGCATTGTCATGAGAAGTCCATGGATAATTGTGATGACACGCATCAAAGTGTGTTGTGATGACAAGTGTTATGGAACATTGTGATCACAAGTGTTTGGAGCATTGTGATGACAGAGGTCATGGATCATTTTGATTTCAAGGAGCATGGAGCATTTTGATGACAAGGGCATGAAGCAATGTGATACCAACGTTCATGGAGGATTTTGATGACAATGGTAATGGAGAATTATGATGACAAGCGCATGGATCATTGTGATGACAAGGTAATGTAGCATTTTGCTGACAAAGGCATGGAGCATTGTGATGACAAGGTCCTGGAGCATTATGATGAGAAGACCATGGACCCTTGTGATGAAAAGTCTCATGGAACATTCTGATGAAAAGGGGCATAGAGCATTGTGATTACAGGGTTCTTGGAGCATTGTGATGAAAAGGGAATAGAGCATTGTGATGACAGGGACATGGAGCATTGGTCTGACAAGTTTCATGGATTATTGTGATGACAGTGGACATGGTGAATTGTGATGACAAGGGCATGGAGCATTGTGATGACAAGGTCATGGAGAATTGTGAAGACCGGTGTCAGGGAGCATTGTGATGACATATGTCATGGTCCATTGTGATTACAATCGCATGGAGCATTGTGATGCCAAGTGTCATGGAGGATTGTGATGACAAAGGTAATGGAGCATTGTGATGACATAGGCTTGGAGCATTGTGATGAAGAGGGCATGGACCATTGTGATGAAAAGGGCCATTGATAATTTTGATGACAATTCATGACGCATTGTGATGACAACCACATGGAGCTTGCTATGACAGGGGTTATGGAGGATTGCGATTAAAAGTGCATAGAGAATTGTGATGACAAAGCATATAACACTGTGAGTAGAAGTGTCATGGAGCGTAGTGATGCCAAGGACGTGGAGAATTTTGATCACCAAAGACATGGAGCATTGTGATGACCAGGGCATGCAGCATTGTGATGGCAAGACCGTGGAGCATTGTGATGAGAAGACCATGGATAATTGTGAAGATGAGTGTCATGGAGCACTGTAATGACAAGGGGCATGGAGCATTGTGATGACAGGTGTTATGGAGAATTGTGATGACAGAGGTCATGGAGCATTGTGATGACAAGGGTTATGGAGCATTCTGATGACAAGCTTGTGGAGTATTGTGACGACAATGGCATGGAGCATTGTGATGAAAAGGGCATGGAGCATTGTGATGAAAAACGCATGGAGCCTCTTCATGACAGGGTTCAAGGAGCATTCTGAAGACAAGGGTTAGGGGGCATTGTGATGACAAGTGTATTGAGAATTGTGATGAAAAAGGTCATGGAGCATTGTGATGACAAGGGCATGGTGTATTGTGATGACAGGCATCATGGAGCTTTGTGATGACAAGTGTTATGGAACACTGTGATCACAAAGGTTTGGAGCATTGTGATGACAGGGGTCATGGACCATTTTGATTTAAAGGAGCATGGACCATTGTGATGCCAATGGTCATGGAGCTTTTTGATGACAAATGTCATGGAGCATTTTGATGACAAGGTGGTGGTGCATTGTGATGAGAAGGGCATGGAGCATTGTGATGACAAGGTCATGGAGCATTTTGATGACAAAAGCATGGAGCATTGTGATGACAAGTGTCATGGAGCACTGTGATGACAAGCGTCATGGAGCATTGTGATTACGGGGTCATGGAGCATTGGGATGACATGGGCATGGATCATTGTGATGACAAGTGTCATGGAGCATTTTGATGACAAGACTCCCGGATCATTGTGTTGTCAGGGGTCATGGAGGTTGTGATGACATTGGTCATGGAGCATTGTGATGACAGGTGTCATGGAGATATGTGATGACAAGGGCAAGGAGCAATGTGATGAGAAGGTTCCTGAGGCATTGTGATGACAATGACATGGAGCATTGTGATGCCAAGAGTCATTGAGCTTTGTGATGACAAAAGTTATGGAGCATTTTGATGACATGTGTTATGGAGCATTGTGAGGTCAGGGGTCATGGAGCACTGTGATGATAAGTGCATCTAGTATTGTGATGACAGGGGTCATGGAACATTATGATGAGAAGGGTGAGGGAGTATTGTGATGACTAGTTGTGGAACATTGTGATATCAGTGGTGACAGAACATTTTGATGAGAAGTGCATGGAGCATTGTGATGACAAGCTGGTGGAGCATTGTGTTGACAAGCGCATGGAGCATTGTGATGACAAGTGTCTTTGCGTATTGTGCTGAGAAAGGCATGGAGCATTGTGGTGACAAGGGTCATGGACCATTGTGATGAAAAGTTCATGGAGCATTGTGGTGACAGAGGTCACAGCGTCTTGTGATGACGAGGGCATTGACCATTGTGATGACAAAGATCATGAAGCATTGTGATAAATGGAGTCACGGAGCATTGTGATGACAGCGGACATGGAGCATTGGGATGTCAAGGGCATGGAGCATTGTGATGACAGTGGCATGAAGCATTTTGATGGTAAAACCATGAAGCATTGTGATGAGAAGACCTTGGGTAATTGTGATGAGGAGCATCATGGAGCACTGTACTGACAAGTGGCATGGAGCATTGTGATGACAGGTGTCAGGGAACATTGTGATGACAGAGGTCATGGAGCATTGTGATGACAAGGGTGTGGAGCATTGTGATGACAAGTGTCATGGAGCATTGTGATGACAATGGCATGGAGCATTGTGATGACAACGTCATGGGTTATTGTTAAGACAGGTGTCAGGGAGCATGGTGATGACATATGTCATGTTCCATTGTGATGCCAATGACATGGAGCATTGTGATGCCAAGTGTCATGGAGGATTGTGATGACAAAGGTAAAGGAGCATTGTGATGACAAGGGCATGAATCATTGTGATGACAAGGGCCATTGAGAATTTTAATGACAAGGTCTTGAAACATTGGGATGACAAGCGCATGGAGCTTGCTATGACAGCGGTCCTGGAGCATTGTGATGACAAGTGCAAGCAGAATTGTGATGACAAGGGCATATAACACTGTGAGGAGAAGTGTCAAGGAGCACTGTGATGACAAGGATGCGGAGAATTGTGATGACAAGGGTCATGGAGCATAGAGATGACCAGGGCATGGAGCATTGTGATGGTAAAACTCTAAAGCATTGTGATGAGAAGACCTTGGGTAATTGTGATGACGAGCATCATGGAGCACTGTACTGACAAGGGGCATGGAGCATTATGATGACAGGTGTCAGGGAACACTGTGATGACAGAGGTCATGGAGCATTGTGATGACAAGGGCCTGGAGCATTGTGATGACAAGGGCCAGGAGCATTGTGATGACAAGTGTCATGGAGCATTGTGATGACATTGGCATGCAGCACTGTCATGACAAGGGACATTGAGAATTTTTATAACAATGTCATGAAGCATTGTGATGACAAGCATATGGAGCTTGCTATGACATGGGTCAGGGAGCATTGCGATGACAAGTGCATGGAGAATTGTGATGACAAGAGCATGTAACATTGTGATGAGAAGTGTCATCGAGCATTGTGATGACAAGGAGGTGGAGAATTGTGATGACAAGGGACATGGAGCATTGTGATGACCAGGGCATGGAGCAATATGATGGCAAGACGGTGGAGCATTGTGATGAGAAGGCCATGGATAATTGTGATGACGAGCATCATGGAGCATTAGGATGACAAGAGCCGTGGAGCATTCTGACATAACATATCACTTATGAAGGAAATGTAAACATGGCTACACATGAACTGAATTAGGAAAGAGAACAAAGTCTCACATTTAGAAAACATACTTATGCCTGCTTAAGGGGAAAGGAGAGGTGGGGAGATGCACAAAACCAGAGTTTGATATTAGCACAGGTACCGTTGCATAAACCAAATACAGAATAGACAAGAGCTACTCCTACCTCAGTGAACGGGACTCAAGAGCCCTATTCCCGCAGAGGAATATATCTGACTATTAAGAATCTTAATACCTATATATTGATATGTCTCCGTAAGGGAATCAAGTGTGTCTAGACCGGCATAAACACGTCAGTGAAAATCAGCTCAACTTCATTATATAAATGAATTTCAAAAACAAAAGAAGAAAACAGCGAAATTCTAACACAATTCCTTCCGGTGTTCTGATGAAACCTGGAATGACCCTATCTAAAATGACAGCAGGATGAGACATAAGGCTGGACACTTGGGACTGAGAGGATTGGTGAGATTGGACGAGAAAATGCAGACCATTTAAAGCAATAATGCATGCCAAGAATTCCATGGGTCCAAACAAGCCAGGTAAAAGGGAATATCACTAAAGTTATAACATGTATGGGAAAAGTAGAGAATGCACACATTGTGAATACGAAAGGATTCTAAAACTCAACTAATAGTCCCTCTCCTGGTGCTCTGGTTTGACTTTCCAACTGCTTTACTATCAATCTCCCAACTTTGAGAGACAGCCCCTTTAACCTCCTGGTTCACACAGGTTGCCAAATTGGCAGAGGATGAAAGGGAAGGGGGAGAACAAATGAGAGACTAGCTGTTAGGCATATGAACGGGCACATGTCACTCTAATTTCCCGTCAGGAAGAAGAATTAACGAAAGCCTCAGCCACCCGCCGGGAACCAGTATAGGTCCTGAACCAAAATTTTAACTTGCGGTCAGCTCACAAAAAACGAGTTGAAAAATGGAGCTCAGGGGCACAGCAATTCACAGACTGGCAGAGTAATAAAGGACAACTATCGTCCAAAAATCTCTTGAGGGAAGGCAACTTGGCAGAATTGAAAGAGAGCCAGAATAGCAGGAATCAGATTTCAAGAGGTACATTGGAATTGCATTTAAAGCACAGGAAGAGGGGCACAACTTCGACAATGATGCACTTGGCCAAAATGGGCGTTTGCGTTTTCTCCTGAATATATTCAGGAGAAAATGCATATGCCCTTTTTGGCCAAGCAAGCATGCGGGCAATGCAAATCTGCGCTACAAAGAAGTATCACTTCCCACCAGTCAAAAGGGAGATCTGCAAAATGTGTAAAAACCAGAAAGGAAAGACAGGCCATGGAGAACAGGGAGCCTAGTTATGCTGATGGGCCGGATGTAAATTGCCAACTGCCTCTCTGGAGGAGTGCATTGTGTTCCTTAAAACAAGTAAACAACAGAGCTACAGAGCCAAGAGCACTTCCAGTCTAGGGAATATACCTTGGGAAAACTGAAAATCAATAACACAGTGACACCCCAAAATTTAGGGCTACACTGCTTACAAGAACCTCAACTTGGGTACACCTGAAATATCCCAGGAAAGACAAAAATGGTTCAAGAAATTGTGGTACTTACGTACGATGGAATATCCCTCAGCCATGAAATCAATGTGATAAGAGCAGTAGAAGGAAAAGGAGTGGATTCAGGTACGATTATTCTAAGTGAAATAAGTCACAGAGAAATAGAATCTTATCATAAGATATCACTTATGAAGGTCCTGTAAACATGGCTATACATGAAATGAGTTAGGAAAGATAACTGAATCTCACATTTAGAAAACACTCTTATGCCTGCTTAAGTGGGAAAGACAGGTGCGGTGATGCATAAAACCAGAGTTTGATATTAGTACAGGTACCGTTCCAAAAACGAACTATGGAATAGACAAGACCTACACTTTCCTCAGTGAAAGGGACTCAAAACCCCATATTTCCCGCAGAAGAATATATCTGACTAGTAAGAATCTTAAAACCTATGTATTGATATGTCTCCGTAAGGGAATCAAGTGTTTCTAGACTGGCATAAACATGTCAGTGAGAATAAGCTCAAACCCACTATAAAAAGAATTTCAAAAACAAAACAAAAAAACAGGGAAATTCTTTACAATTCCTTCAGGGGCTCTGATGAAACCTGGAATGACCCTATTTACAAGGACAGCTGGTTGTGGCATAAGGCAGGACACTTGGGACTGAGAGGATTGGTGAGATTCGGTGAGCAAATGCAGACCATTTAAAGCAATAATGCGTGGCACACATTCCAAAGGTCCCAACTCTACAGGTTGAAGGGAATATTACTACAGCTGTAACATGTACAGGAAACCTAGAGAATGGATACACTGTGAATACGAAAGGTTTCTAAATTTCAACAAATATTCCCTCTGCTGGTGCTCCGGTCTGATTTTCCAACTGCTTTACTATCAATCTCCCAACTTGGAGAGACAGCCCCTTTAACCTCCTGGTTCGCACAGGTTGCCAAATTGGCAGAGGATGAAAGGGAAGAGGGAGAACCAATGAGAGAGTAGCTGTTAGGCATTTGGACGGGCACATGTCACTCTAATTTCTCGGCAGAAAGAGGATTTAACGAGAGTCTCAGCCACCCGCCGGGAACCAGTATAAGTCCTGAACCCAAATTTTGGACTTGCGGTCAGCTCACAAAAAACGAGTTGAAAACTGGAGCTCAGGGGCACAGGTATTCAAAAACTGGCAGAGTAATAAAGGACAACTTTCGTCCAAAAATCTCTTGAGGTTAGGCAACTAGGCGGGCTTGAAAGTGAGCCAGAATAGCAGGAAACAGATTTCAAGAGGCACATTGGAATTGCCTTTAAAGCACAGGAAGAGGGGCACAATTTCGACAATGATGCACGTGGCCAAAATGGGCGTTTGCGTTTTCTCCTGAATATATTCAGGATAAAATGCATACGCCCTTTTTGGCCAAGCAAGCAAGTGGGAAATGCAAATCTGCACTACAAAGAAGTATCACTTCCCACCAGTCAAAAGGGAGATCTGCAAAATGTGTAAAAACCAGAAAGGCAAGACAGACCATGGAGAACAGGGAGCATAGTTATGCTGATGGGCAGGATGTAAATTGCTAACTGCCCCTCTGGAGCAGTGAATTGTGTTCCTTAAAACAAGTAAACAACAGAGCTACAGAGCCAAGAGCACTTCCAGTCTAGGGAATATACCTTGGGAAAACTGAAAATCAATAACACAGAGCCACCCCAAAATTTAGGGCTGCACTGCTTACAAGAACCTCAACTTGGGTACACCTGAAATATCCCAGGAAAGACAAATATATTTCAAGAAATTGTGGTATTTACTTACGATGTAATATCCTTCAGCCATGAAATCAATGTCATAAGGCCAGTAGCAGCCAAATGAGTGGATTCAGGTACGATGATTCTAAGAGAAATAAGTCACAGAGAAAAAGAAACTTATCATAAGATATCACTTATGAAGGTCCTGTAAACATGGCTACACATGAACTGAGTTAGGAAAGAGAACAGAGTCTCACATTTAGAAAACGCTCTTATGCCTGCTTAAGGGGGATGGAGATGTGGGGTGATGAATAAATCCAGAGTCCTAAATTAGCACAGATACCGTTCCATAAACCAAGTGTGTAATAGACAGCACCTACTCCCGGCACAATGAACTGGACTCAACATCCCCTATTCATTGCAGAGGAATATATCTGACTTGTAATAATACTAAAACATATGTATTCTCATGTCTCCATAAAGGTATCATGCGTGTGTATAACGGCATGAACACAGCAGTGAAATTCAGCTAAACACCCTTATAAAAATAAATTTCAAAAGCAAAATGCAAAAACAGCAAAACAGAGAGAATGTCTTAAAAATTACGTTCAGGGCCTGTGATGCAACCTGGATTGACCACCTTTACACCCACAGCTGGAGGAGACATAAGACTGGACACTTGGGGCTGACAAGATTGCTGAGGTTGTGTGAGCAAAAGAACACCACTTAGAGCAATACTGTGTGCTACCCATTCTAGTGGCCTCAACTCTCCAGGTTTAAGGGAATCTTCCTACAGTTAAAACATGCATGGGAAACCCGTTGGATGGTACACTGTGTAATCGGGAAAGTTTTCTAAAATGTACCTCATTTTTCCTTTCCTCGTGCTCGGCTTAGCCATTCCATCTGCAATACTGAAAATCTCCCCACTTGGAGTGTCAGCGCCTTTACCCTCCTGTTATGCACAGTTTGCAATTTGTGCAGAGGATGAACAGGAAGAGGGGAAACAAATGAGACATTAGCTGTAGGTGTTTGGATGGGAACATGTCACTCTAGTTTCCCATCAGGAAGAAGAATTAAACAAAGGCTGAGCCTGCAATCCTGGAAACAGACTAGGGCCTAAAGCCATCCTGCGGGATTGCAGCCAGCTCACAAATAAACGAGTTGAAAAATGGAAATCAGGGGCACAGCAATTCACAAACTTGCAGAGTTATAAAGAACAACTATCATCCAGAAATATATTGAGGTAAGGCAGTGAAGAGGATTTGAAAGCAAGGCAGAATTGATGGAAACAGATTTCAACAGGTAGATTGGAGTCGTCTTTAAAGCACATGAAAAGCAACAGAACTTCGACAATGTTGCCCTTGGCCGAAAAGGGAGTATGTGTATTTTCTTGAATATAATTGGGAAAAAAATGCATATGCCCTTTTTGGCCAAGCAAGCCATCAGGCATTGCAAATCCACACTACATAGAAGTGTCACTTACCTCCGGTCAAAAGGGCCATCCGCAAATAGTGTAAAAACCACAAATGCAGGACAGGCCATGGAGAAAAGGGAGTCTGGTTACGCCGATGGACAGGATGTAAATTGCCAACAGCCTCTCTGGAGAACTGTATGTTGTTTTCTAAAACAGAGCTACAGAGCATAGCACACTTCCACTCATGGGCGTGTATTTTGGGAAAACTAAAAATCCACAACACACAGCCAGCCCAAAATTTAGGGCTGCTCTTGTTACAGGAACCTCAACTTCGGTACACTTTAAATATCCCAGGAAAGGAAAAAAAATAGATAAAGATGTCGTGGTACTTGTATACAATGGAATGTCACTCAGACATAAAATCAATGTCATAAGGCCAATAGCAGCATAATGAGTGGCTTTAGGTACGATGATGCTAAGAGAAATGAGCCACAAAGAAAAAGAAACTTATTGTAATATATCACTTATAGAGGGAATGTAAACATGGCTACACATGAACTGAATTTCAAAAGAGAACAGAGTTACACATTTAGAAAACACACTTATGCCTCCTTAAGGGGAAAGGTGACGTGGGGTGATGTGTAAAAGCAGAGTTTGAAATTAGCATGGGTACCATACCATATACCAAATATGTAATAGACAAGACCTACTCCTTTCTCAATGAACTGGACACAAAACACCCTATTCACTGAAAAGGAATATATCTGACTGGTAAAAATCTTGAAACCTATGTATTTATATGTCTCCATAATAGAATCAAGTGTATGTAGATTGGCATAAACACAGTTCAATGGAACAGGACAGAAAGCCCAGAGCTAAACCTACATACCTATGGCTATCTCATCTATGACAAAGGAGCAAAGGATATACAATGGACAAAAGACAAACTCTTCCATAATTGGTGCTGGGAAAACTGGACCCCTACACATAAAAGAATGAAATTAGGACACTCCATAACACCATACACAAAAATAATCTCTAAATTGATTAGAGATCTAAACATAAGACCAGACACTATAAAACACTTAGAGGAAACCATAGGCAGAACACTCTATGACATAAATCACAGCAAGATCCTTTTTGACCCACCTCCTAGAGAAATGGAAATAAAAACAAAAATCAACAAATGAGAACTAATGAAACATAAAAGCTTTTACACAGTACAGGAAAACATAAACAAGATGGAAAAACAACCCTCAGAATGGGAGAAAATATTTTCAAATGAAGCAATTGACAAAGGATTAATCTCCAAACTTTAGAAGCACCTCATTTAGCTCAATATCACAAAAACAAACAACCCAATCCAAAAACGGGCAGAAGACCTAAATAGACATTTCTCCAAAGGAGATAAACAGATTGCCAAGAAACACATGAAAGGATGCTGAACATCACTAATCATTAGAGAAATGCAAATCAAAACTACCATGAGGTATCACCTCACAGCAGTCAGAGTGGTAATCATCAAAAAATTCTACAAAATAATAAATGTTGGAGAGGCCTTTATTGGAGAAAAGGGAACACACTTGCACTGTGGGTACGAATGTAAATTGATATGGCCACTAGGGAGAACAGTAAGGAGGTTCCTTTAAATAACTAACAATAGAAGTACCATACGACACAACAATCCAACTACTGGGCATTTGCCTTGCGAAAACCATAATTCAAAAAGAGTTATGTACAAAAATATTCATTGCAGCTCTATTTGCAATAGCCAGGACATGGAAGCAACCTAAGTGTCCATCGACAGATGAATGGATAAAGAAGATCTGGCATATATATACAATGGAATATTACTCAGCCATAAAAAGAAGCAAAACTGAGTTATTTGTACTGAAGTGGATGGACTTACAATCTGTCCTACACATTGAAGTATGTCAGAAAGGGAAAAACAAATACTGTATGTTAACAGAGATATATGGAATCTAACGAAGAAAACAAAAGTTGTGAAGAACCTAGTGGCAGGACAGGATTAAGGACACAGACAAAGAGAAAGGATTTGAGGACAACAGAAGGGGGATGGGTAAGATGGGAAGAAGTGAGAGAGTGGCACGGACATAAATACATTACCAAATGTAATACCCATAGCTACTGGGAAGCAGCCACATAGAACAGGGAGATCAGCTCCTTGCTTTGTGACCCCCTAAAGGGGTGGGATATGGAGTGTGGGAGGGAGATGCAAGAGGGAGGTGATCTGGTGATATTTGTATATGTATAGCTGATTCACTTTGTTAGACAGCAGAAACTAACACTCCATTGTAATGCAAATATACTCCAATAAACGTGTAAAAGGAAAAAAAAAAGAAATCCCAGGGATAAACCTACACACCTATGCTCAACTAATCTATGACAAAGGAGGCAAGACTTTACAATGGAGAAAAGAGAGTCTCTTCAATCAGTGGTGCTGGGAAATATGGACAGCTACATGTAAAAGAATGAAATTAGAACACTCCCCAACACCATACATAAAAATATATTCAAAATGGATTAGAGACCTTAATGTAAGACTGGACAGTATAAAACTCTGAGAGGAAAACTTACAAAGAATACTCTGACGTAAATCACAGCACGATCTTTTTTGATCCACCTCCTATACTAATGAAATAAAAAAAAGAAACGAAACAGATGGGACCTAGTGAAACGTAAAAGCTTTTGCAAAGCAAAGGAAACTACAAACAAGACGAAAAGACCACCCTCAGAATGGCAGAATATATTTGCAAACAAATCAATGGACAAATGATTAATCTCCAATATATATAAACAGCTCATGCAGCTCAATATTAATAAAACAAACAACCCAATACAAAAATGGAAGATCTAAATAGACATTTCTTCCAAGAAGACATAGAGATGGCCAAGACGCACATGAAAATCTGCTCAACATCACTAATTATTAGAGAAATGGAAATCGAAACTACAATGAGGTATCACCTCACACCTGTTAGAATGGGCATCATCAGAAAATCTACAAACAACAAATGCTGGAGAGGGTGTGGAGAAAAGGAACCTTCTTCCACTATTGTTGGGAATGTAAATCGATACAGTCTCTATGGAGAACAGTATGGAGGTTCCTTAAAATCCAAAAATAGAATTACCATATAATCCAGCAATCCCACTACTGGACATATACCCAGAGAAAACCATAAATCAAAAAGACACATTCACCATAATGTTCATTGCAGCACTATTTACAATAGCCAGGTAATGAAAGCAACCTAAGTGCCCACAGACAGACGAATGGATGAAGATGTGGTACATACATACAATGGAATATTACTCAGCCATACATAGGAATGAAATTAGGTCATTTGTAGAGACCTTGATGGACCTAGAGACTGTCATACAGAGTGAAGTAAGTCAGAAAGAGAAAAACAAATATTGTATATTAATGCATATATGTGGAACCTAGAAAAATGGTACAGATGAACCCGTTTGCAGGGCAGAGTTAGAGACACAGATGTAGAGAACAAACATATGGACACCAAGGGGGGAACGTCATGTGAGGTTGGTGGTGGGATGAATTGGGAGACTGGGATTCACATGTGCACACTTATATGTATAAAACAGATATCCAATAAGAACCTGCTGTATAAAAGAAATAAATAAATTTAAAAAAAATAAAAATAAATAAATAACATTTAATAAAATAAAACAGAAAAAAAGTTTTTCCCTTCATATAGACGTCGTTATATTAATGCATTATTTCTATGTTTATATCTCTAAATTAAAAAAAGGGGAATAAATAAAATCTACCTTGAACCAAAAAGAAAAAAGGAAAAAAAAAAAAAAAAACAGAAACCACCAGTTATAAACAGTAAAATCGTATCAGGGCACTTGATCCAGTGGTAAAAAAATTCTTAAGTTGGTCAGAGGTGGGAAATAATCACCCATGCAGTCAGCAGCTCTCCCCCCCACAAGGAGCATCCTCATTGCAAAGCTGGGGGACTGTGTCGAGGCGTTTGTATGTAAATGGGAGCTGAGCCCCAGTCCTGCTGCAGCTGAATTCTTCCAACCCTTTCCAGGTAAAACACCTGAATATGTACAAGAACTTGCAAGCCTAGAGGAAGGGCTGTGGAGCCACACCAGCGACTGCACGCAGGCCGACTTGGTGCCTGTAGGCCAGCCAGGATTGTCCTGGCCCAAGATGCTCTTCTGGAAGCTTTCCATTTCCCTGCCTGAGATACCCCTCCTGCCATGGCCCCCACTGCTTTTTTACTTCTCACCTCTGCCTGGGGAGATATTCCAGCGGCAGGTATGGGTGACACATGCTCTTCTTTAGCAGGTGGCAGCCTGGCAACTCCTGCAGGAAGTCCAGCAGAGCACCACTCACACTGGGCCACCCACAAAGCCACGGCCCCTCACTCCCTCCCACCACCCCAGCCCCGGCACTGCTGACAGGGCAGAGAATATGGCGTCAGGCACAGCTACAGGAGCTCTTGCTGACTGGAGAGGTGTTTATATTGACCTCAACCCAGGCACACCTGGGGAGGGCTGGCAGGCAGTGTCAGGCTGCCCAAATCAGCCAATCCTCACCCCTCAGGGGCTCACAGTTGCAGAAAATGAACCTTGCTAAACGGGCCATGCCCAAGGAACAGGTGTGGGCTCTTGAGAGTCAGGATAGACAAGGGGCTGCAGTTACGGCTTGTTTTCTTATCATTTTATCTGGTCCATGAGTGGAAAACAACTTCAAGAAGACCCTATCCTAATGAGAGGAACCCAGGAGTCAGGGAGAGGAGTGATGATGTGTGGAGACAGAGTCCTGCTGCCCTGGCTGCAGTGGAAGTGTCTGGAAGAGCAGGCAGAGAGAGGCCACAAGGAGTGATACCCAGGGACACAGAACTGTCAGAGCTGTTGTTTGTTAGTTGAAGTCCGGCTCTGAGGTGTTCTGTGTCAGCTGTGAGCGACAGGTGAGCTGGGGGTTCTCTGCAAGGTGGGCTATGTGCATGGTTCCTGTGGGCCCAGCCCTGCTGGGGTACCAGCCCAGGGGAGCTCCATATCCTGGGAAGGGCCTGACTATGAGAGCCCATGGGCTGCTGTGTAGCTGCACAGATGAGCTCCATACTCTGGGAGAGAGTTGACCACAAGACCCCAGTGGGCTGTGGGGTGGGGGGTGCAGCCCAGGTGAGTTCCATATCCTGGGATTGCCATGACCACGAGAGCCCCATGGGCTGCTGGAGACCTGGTAAAGGATATCAGGACAGTCAGTGAAGCCACCGAGTATATACATCCAGTAGCTCCTATTTCCTACACTCTGCTGGTCATTCTACCATCCACCAGGCCATGGCATTCTGTATTAGACTTCAATGATGCCTTCTTCTGTATTCTATTCATCTCAGAGTCACAAGAATTTTTGTCTTGTGAGTGGCAGGACACAACATGCAACAAAAGCAATAATGCTGGGCCGTCCTGCCCCAATGGTTCAAAAATCCCCACACCATCATTGGGGAAATGTCCTCTAAAGACCTAAAAGTTCTACCTCTGTAAAAGGGAACCCTCCTTCAATATGCAGATGACATTCTGATTGTCAGGTCTACTAAAGAAGGCTCTGAACTCCCTAGCCAAGAAAGGATAGAAGGTGTCCAAGAAAAAGGCTCAAATATCCCAGGCTAAGGTGACATGCCTGGGCTTCATTCTCACAGATATTAGGAGAAACGCATCCCAGGATAGGGAAGAAGCCATTTGCAGCCTTACCTCTTCTAAAACTAGAAGACAACTTAGGGGTTCCTGGGGAGGCCAAGGTTTTCTGCATCAGGATCCCTAACTACAGTCTAATAGCTGGGCCTCTACATGAAACACTGACAAGAAAAGATGATGATCCTTTAGAATAGAATCCAGAAACAGCCTTTCAAGAATGGAAAGAGCAGTCAATTCAGGCCCTTGCCCAGGAACTCCCTAATTTAGCTAAACCCTTTGACCTTTACATACCCGGTCAAGGTTAATCACCTTTGGAGCCTTAGTGCAAAAACTGGGACCACTTGAAATGGAGCAACACAAGAATGCCCTTCAGGTATGATAAACTATGGTCACCAAGGGCTTTGCCCAACGCCCCATCAGGCCAGGATACTGGGGTATCTAAAAAGCTGGAAATCAGCAGCCCGCAAGGCCAGCTCCCTCCTAAGGGAAAAGGACCCCATGTGGTGATCCTAACCACCCATCATGTCCTGAAGTTGCAGGGGTTGCTCTGTGGACGCACTGACCTCGAGTGAGGAGGCCCTCCAACTCCAAACTCCAGAGAGACAAACGGGGGCAATGGGCCCCCAAGAAGACACGTGTGACCATCACTTGACCTGGAGTTTCTCTCAGAAAACAAGTCTGAACCCCGAAAGAGCAGACTACTGCTTGGAGGACATACTGCACCCAGAGGGGAGGTAATAAGCTTGGCGGAGGAATCGTATATTCACGATTTCACCATAGAAAACACTACAGACACCGCGGTGATGGTGGCCAATATGACCGGCTGGACTGCTGGCTACTTCAAAAGGCCGTTGACTCAGTGGACATCATGGTCCTGCATCACAACCAACCCTGGACTGTCTGGGAGTTGAGCGGGCAGGGCTCTGACACATGGTGCTGTTTGTACATTAATTCAGGGACCTAATTAAAGAAAGCACAGACTACTGGTCAGAGCATCTAGCCTGGCAAAAACTTTCAGCCTAAGGTCGCCGAACAAATGTGGGGTGGGGTGAGACCTGCCACAGCAGCATCACTGTGCATCTCTTTCCTGGACCCTTAAAGGTCATTCGAATCTATAACACTTCCAATGCTGGTCTCAGGTGGACGAGCAGTGAGGCAGGAGGCCTTGGGACAATCAACCTCACCTGGAGGCTGCTGGGGAGAAGTTTTGCCCCTCCCCCCGTGTATGAGGGCTCCCACCTCAGCATGAAGCAGTTACAAAAGAGGGGTCTGCACCCTCAGCAGCGCAAGAATGAGGAACGGGACAAAAAGCAGAGGAGGTGTTCATCTCCGGCAACATTCATTAAAAATTCCTGGGAGACAAAAAGAGAATCTGGGCAATAAAATAAAGTCTAACCTGTTTTTCCTTTGTGCTTTGTCTAATTTCACGTGCTCCTAGGGTTCCACATGCAGAGGTCTCACACTCGGCACTTTAGACCCGATTTCCTAGTGCAGAATGGCTGCGTCGACACCTCAGCTAGCGGGGTCCCATGCAGACTCTGCGACATAGAGCCTGAGCTGCAGCGAACCCAGCCCTCGAGAGCTCCATCCCCTCCCTCCCGGTGATGCTGCAGGGATCCCTACACAGCAGCCCAGCCCAAGCCCGCGGGGGAGTGCACGCTTTCACCTCTCCATTCTGTTTTCCAAATATAAATTTTCCGTTGCTTCTGAACCAAACTCAGTCTTGATCTGTTGGCTCCAATGACACTGGGCACAGGGACTCCTGTTGGGGTCCACTCTGGAGGATCAGTAACAGAAATTGAGAACATTGTAACTTCAATGAACAGATGTGTGAGCCAAACTGTAGTTAACATAGAGCAGTGTATAAGGCTCGGGTAAAATAAGATGTTTCTAAGACTTATATTTGATATTTCCATCACTTTATTATAAGCAAGTTCAATGAAGATGTCTTTCGTATTTGTCAGATCAACATTAGAGAAATGAAGTGAATTATTCCCAAGAATGTACATTGAATACTCTTGGCTGAAGCTTCAATCTTGTTTTGAATGCTTTTCCATTGAAAATGATACCTCTCTTTCAGCTTCCCCATTTCTGAGAAGTATAAAATCTTATAATTTATTATTACCAAAGGTGAAAGGTAGGAGAAGGGATAAATTAACAGTTTGGGATTAACACATACACACTGCTATGTATAAAACAGATCATCAACAAGGAACTACTGTATAGCACAGGGAACTACACTGAATATTTTGCAATAACCTATAAGGGGAAATTATCTGAAAAAGAATAGATATTTTTATTGACATCATCTATCAATGACAGATAAAATGTAAGCTAAGCAAGGCCGATGGTGAGCACTTCTGTTCCCGAAGATTTCAATCATCTAAAGTTTGGACTCTGCCTATTTTCCAAGCACCATAATGGACATATGTGTAGCCGTAGCTTAAACATTCCCCAGTTTGGGGTTCGGGGAGGCACTAATTTGGAAAAAAACCTGGTGTTCCCCTTACATGCACGGGACTATTCCTACGGCTAAAACATGCCTGTCACACCTAGAGGATGGTACACCGCTTGATCAGAAAGAGTTTGGAAAAGGCACCTCATCTCCTCATCGCCTGGTACTCGGGTTCACCCCTCCAGCATCTTTCCTAACAATTTCCTCACTTGGGGATATCAGCACCGTCAACATCCTGTTGCACACAGTTTGGAATTTGTCCAGAGGATGAAGCAGAAGGATGAGAAAAAATTAGAGACAAGTCTTAGGTGTTCAGACAGGCACATGCCACTCTAATTTCCAATCTGGAAGGCAAATTCATGAAAGGCTAGAATTGCCCACGGAAACAGAATAGGGCTAGAGGAAATCCCGCTGTTTTCTGTCCAGTTTCCAAAAACACAAGTTGAAAAATGGAACTCAGGGGCAGTAAAATTCATGAAACTGCAGAGTTGAAAATATCTATCGTCAAAAAATGTCTTGAGGTAAGTCACAGAAAAGGACTTGTAAGCAGGGGAGATTGTCAGGAAACAGATTTGAAGAGGTAGAAAGGACCCCCATTAAAGCACAAGAAAAGGGGCTGAACATCACCAATGATGCAGTTGGCCAAAAAGTGCATATGCATTTTTTCTGAATATATTCAAGTAAAGGCCATACACACTTTTTATGCAACAAAACAGGTGGGCACTGGAAATCAATACTACAAAATGTATCACTTCACATCAGTCAGAAGGGCCATCCACATAAAGTGTAAACACCAGAAATGCAGGACAGGGCGAGGAGAAAAGGGAGCCCTTTGAGGCTGATAGTGGAAATGTAATTTGCCAACGGCCACTCTGGAGAAGTGTATTGTGTTTGCTAAAACATCTAAAAAATGAGCTACAGAGCATAGGGAACTTGCACTCATGGGCGTATACCTTGGGAAAAACAAAAATCGACAGAAAACAGGCACCCCAATGTTTACCACCTCTCTGTTAAAAAGGGCCTCAACTTGGATATAACCTAAATGTCCCTGGGAGGATAAAATTGATAAAAGAGATGGGGTACTTATGTAGAGTGGAATATTACTCATCCAGAAATCAATGAAATAAGGCCAGTTGTAACAACTCTGGAGGAGTTACATATGATCATTCTAAGTGGCGTATGTCAGAAAGAAAAAGACACATATAATAAGGTGTCACTTAAAGGTGGAATAAAGAATGGCTACACATGAAATAAATTACAATACAGAAACATAGTCACATATGTAGAAAATAGACATAAGGCTGCTAAATGGGAAAGGTGGGGAAGGGTGAGGTATTATCCAGGAGGTTGAAATTAGCAAAGATACCATTCCAAGTACCAAATTGAATAACAGACAAGGCCTACACGGTACATCAAAGAACTGCACTCAGCCCACTCAAGTCACTGGAAAATAATACATATGACTGTTAAGAATCTAATAAAGAATTTATTGATGTCTCACAGTATATGAATCAAGTGGATGTACAGCAGCAAAAAACAGAGCTTTGAAAATCAGCTGTAACCAATATAAAAATAAATTTAAAAATATTTATAAAAACAGTGAGACAGACAAAAATTCTTACAACTTTTGTTGAAGGGCTATGATGTAACATGGATTGAATGCATGTAGACCCACAGCAGGATGATATATAAGGCAGGAAGCTATGCACGCTAAGAGATGTTAGAGAGGCTGGGTGAGAAAATGCAGATCTTTTAAAGTAATACTGCCTGATTCCCATTCCATGGGTCCCAAAACTGCAGGTTCAAGGGAATCTTCTGACAGCGAAAACATGCCTGGGAAACCGAGACGAATGTACACTGTGTGATCAGGAAAGGTGTCGAAAATGCACCTCATTTTTGATCTCCTGGTGCTGGGGTTCGCCATTCCAGCCACATTACTAACAATCTCCCCACTTGGAGAATCAGCACCTTTAACCTACTGTTTCACACAGTTTGCAATTTATGCAGAGGATAAACGGGAAGAGGGTTAACCAATGAGAGACTAGCTGCAGGAGTTTTGACAGGCACATGTCACTCTAATTTCCCATTAGGAAGAAGAATTAACCAAATGCTCAGCCTGCCTCCCCAGAACCAGAATAGGGCCGGAAGCAATACAATGGTTTGGCGACCAGCTCACAAAAAATGCGAGTTGCAAAATGGAGCTCAGGAGCAGATAATTCAAAGACCTGCAAAGATAAAAATGATAACCAACGTCCAAAAATATATTCAGGTAAGGCAACGAAGAGGATCTGAATGAGAGGCAGAATTGCAGGAAACAGATTTCAAAAGGTAGATTGGACTCACATTTAAAGCATATGAAAAGCAGGAGAATTTCTAAAATGATGCAGTTGGGCAAAAGGGTGTATGCGTTTTTTTCGTGAATATCTTCAGTAGAAAACCACATACAGAGTTTTTGGCCAAGCAAGCAAGCGGCAAATGCAAATCCGCACAACAAAGAAGTCTCAATTTCCACTGCTCAGAAAGGCCATCCAAAAAATGTGTACAAACCAGAAATGCAGGAGAGGCCATGGAGAACAGGGAGCTACTCACGCTGCTGGGTGGGGTATAAATATCCAAGAGCCACTCTGAAGAAGTGTATGCTGTTTCCTAAAACACTTAAATACAAAGCTACCGAGCATAGGGAATTTCCACTCATGGGCATATAACTTGGGAAGACTAAATATCAACAAGACACAGGCACCCCAAAGTTTAAGGCTGCTCTGCAAACAAGAACCTCAACTTCAGTACACCTTAAATATTCCAGGAAAGAGAAAATTGCATAAAGAACTTGTGGTAATTTTGTTTAAAAGAATATCACTCAGACATAAAATCAATGTCATAAGGCCAGTAGCAGCATAATGAGTGGATTTAGGTACGATGATTCTAAGTGAAATAAGTCACACAGAAAAAGAAACTTATCATAAGATATCACTTAGGATGGTCCTGTAAACATTGCTACACATGAACTGAGTTAGGAAAGAGAACAGAGTCTCACATTGAGAAAACACTCTTATGCCTGCTTAAGGGGGAAGGAGAGGTGGGCTGATGCATAAAGCCAGAGTTTGATATTAGCACAGGTACCATTCCATAAACCAAATACAGAATAGACAAAACCTACACCTTCCTCAGTGAACGGGACTCAACACACCTATTCCCCGCAGAGGAATATATCTGACTAGTAAGAATCTTAAAACCTATATATTGATATGTCTCCATAAGGGAATCAAGTGTGTCTAGACCTGCATAAACACGTTGGTGAAAATCAGCTCAAACCCATTATAAAAATGAATTTCAAAAACAAAACAAACAAACAAACAAAAAAACAGCGAAATTCTTACACAGTGCATTCAGGGGTTCTGATGAAACCTGGAATGACCCTATCTGCAAAGACAGCTAGATGAGACATAATGCTGGACACTTGGGAATGAGAGGACTGGTGAGATTGGGTGGGAAAATGCAGACCCTTTAAAGCAGTATTGCATGCCACCCATTCCATGGGTCCCAACTCTCCAGGTAGAAGGGAATATCACTACAGTTATAACATGTATGGGAAACCTAGAGAATGGACACCCTGTGATGGCGTAAGATTTCTAAAAGGCTCCTAATTTTTCCTCTCCTTGTGCTCCAGTTTGGCAATCCAACTGCTTTACTATCAATCTCCCACCTTGGAGAGTCAGCACCTATAACCTGCTGCTTTGCACAGTTTGCACGTTGTGCAGAGGATGAAAGGGAAAAGGGAGAACCAATCAGAGAGTAGCTGTAGGCATTTGGATGGACATATGTCAGTCTAATTTCCCGTCTGGTAGAAGAATTAACCAAAGCGTCAGCCTGCACCCCCGGAACCAGTATAGGTCCTGAAGCAAAATTGTGGATTTGTTGTCAGCTCACAAAAACGCGAGTTGAAAATTGGAGTTCGGGGCAGATCAATTCACAAACCTTCAGAGTTTTAAAGGACAACTCACTTCCAAAAATCTGTTGAGGGAAGGCAACGAAGGGGACTTGAAAATGAGGCAGAATTGCACAAAACATATTTAAAGAGGTAAATTGGAATCACCTTTAAAGCACATGAAAAGTGTAACAACTTCGACAATGATGCACTTGGCCGAAAAGGGCGTATGCATTTTCTGCTGAATATATTCAGGAGAAAACACATACGCTCTTTTTGGCCAATCAAGTAAGTGCACAATGCAAATCCGCACTACAAAGAATTGCCATTTCCCACCGGTCAAAAGGGACATCCGAAAATCTGGAAAAACCAGAAAAGAAAGACAGAGATGACAAGGGCATGAAGCAATGTGATCACAAGGGTCATGGAGGATTGTGATGACAAGGTCATGTAGCATTTTGCTGAAAAAGGCATGGAGCATTGTGATGACAAGTGTAACGGAGCACTGTGATGACAAGTGTCATGGAGCATTGTGATTACAGGGGTCATGGAGCATTTGCATGACAAGGGGATGGATCATTGTGATGACAAGGGTTATGGAGAATTTTGATGACAAGAGTCCCGGATCATTGTGTTGTCAGGGGTCATGGAGCGTTGTGATGACAGTGGTCATGGAGCATTGTGATGACAAGGGTTCTGGAGAAGTGAGATGAGAAAGTCATGGAGCTTTGGGCTGAAAATGTTCATGGAGTATTGTGATGACAGGGGTCATGGAGCATTGTGATAACCAGGTCCTGGAGCATTGTGATGAGAAGACCATGGAGCATTGTGATGACAAGTCTCATGGAGCAATCTGATGAAAAGGGGCATGGAGCATTGTGATTACAGGTTTCTTGGAGCACTGTGATGACAAGGGCATGGAACATGGTGATGACAAAGTCATGTAGCATTTTGCTGACAATGCCATAGAGCATTCTGATGACATGCATCATGGAGCTTTGTGATGACAAGGACATGGAGCATTGTGATTACAGGGGCCTTGGAGCATTGTAATGAAAAGTTCAAGGATCATTGTGAAGAAAAGGCATGCAGCCTTGTCATGACAGGTTTCAAGGAGCATACTGAAGACCAGTGTCAGGGAGCATTGTGATGACAAGTGTATTGAGCATGGTGTTGACAAAGGTCATGTAGCATTGTGATGAGAAGACAATGGATAATTGTGATGAGGAGCGTCATGGGGCATTGTGATGACAAGTGTTATGGAACACTGTGATCAGAAGGGTTTGGAGCATTGTGATGACAAAGGTCATGGAACATTTTGATTTCATTGTGATGACAATAGCATGAAGCATTATGATGATGGGCATGGTGAATTGTGATGACAGTGTTCATGGAGAATTGAGATGAAAAGGGGCATGGAGCATTGTGATTACAGGGGTCTTGGAGCATTGTTATCACAAGGTACATGGAGCCTTGTGATGACAATGCTGTGGAATATTGTGATGGCAGGGGTCATGGAGCATTGTTATGCAGGGCTAAAGGAGCATTGTGATAATAAGGGCATGGAGCATTGGTTTGAAATATTTCATGGATTATTGTGATGACAGTGGGCATTGAGCATTGTGATGACAAGGGCACGGAACACGGTGATACATGGGTCATGGAGGATTGTAATGATAAGGGATGGGGCATTGTGATGAGCAAGGCATCCAGCATTGTGATGACAAGCGTCATGAACTTTGTGATGACAAGAGCAAGGAGGAATATGATGAGAGTGTTCAGGGAGCAGTGTGATGACAATGGCATGGAGCATTGTGATGCCAAGGGTCATGGAGCTTGGTGATGACAAAGGTCATGGAGCATTTTGATGACAAGAGTGTGGTGCATTGTGATGAGTAGGGCAGGGAGCATTGTGATGAAAGGGTCATGGAACAATTTGATGAAAAGGGTCAGGGAACATTTCGATGACAGGGGTTATGGAACATTGTGATGACAGGTGTGAGGGAGTATTGTGATGACTAGTGAGGGAACACTGTGATATCAGTGGTGAGAGAGCATTTAGATGAGAAATGCATAGAGCCTTGTGATGACAAGTTTTATGGAGCATTGTGATGACAAGGTTGTGGAGCATTGTCATGACAAGTGCATGGCACATTGTGATGACATGTGTCTTGGAGCATTGTGCTGACAAGCGCATGTAGGATTGTGATGACAAGGGTCATGGAGCCTTGTGCTGACAAAGGCATGGAACATTGTGATGAAAAGTGTTACAGAGCATTGTCATGACGAGGGAATGGACCATTGTGATGACAAAGGTCATAAAGCATTGTGATGAATGGAGTCACGGAGCATTATGATGTGAGGGGTCATGGAGCATTGTGATTACAAAGGCATGGAACTTTGTGATGACAAGGTCATGTAGTATTGTGAAGACAGCTGTCAGGGAGCATTGTGATGACATATGTCATGGTGCACTGTGATGACAATGGCGTGGAGCATTGTGATGCCAAGTGTCATGGAGGACTGTGATGACAAATGTAATGGAGCATTGTGATGCCAAGTGTCATGGAGGATTGTGATGACAAATGTAATGGAGCATTGTATGAAAATTGCTTGCAGAATTGTGATGAAAAGGGTCATGGAGTATTGTGATGAACAGGGCAGGGAGCATTGTGATGGAAAGACCGTGCAGCATTGTGATGAGAAGACCATGGATAATTGTGATGATGAGCGTCATGGAGCACTGTAATGACAAGAGGCATGGAGCATTGTGATGACAGGTGTCATGGATCATTGTGATGACAGGGGTCATGGAGCATTGTGATGACATGGGTCATGGAGCATTCTGAAGACAAGCTTGTGGGGTATTGTGATGAAAATGGCATGGAGCATAGTGATGAAAAGTCATGGAGCATTGTGATGAAAAAGACATGGAGCCTTTTCATGACAGGTTTCAAGGAGCATTCTGAAGACAAGTGTCAGGGAGCAGTGTGATGACAACGGCATCGAGCATGGTGATGAGAAGGCCATGGAGCATTCTGTTGATATGGGTCATGGAGCTTTGTGCTGACAAGGGCAAGGAGCATTGTGATTACTGGGGTCCTGGCACATTGTGATGAAAAGCGCATGGATCATTGTGATGAAAAGGCATGGAGCCTTCTCATGACAGGGTTGAAGGACCATACTGACGACAAGAGTCAGGGAGCAGTGTGATGACAAGGGCATGGAGCACTGTGATGAGAAGGGCATCGAGCATTGTGATGACAAGCGTCATGGAGCTTTTTGATGACAAGGGCATGGAGCAATGTATTGAGAGGCTTCGTGGAGCATTGTGATGTCAAGGGTCATGGAGCACTGGGATGACAAGCGTCACGGAGCATTCTGATTACAGCTGTCATGGAGCATTGGGATGACAATCACATGGATCATTGTGATGACAAGGGTCATGGAGCATTTTGATGACAAGAGTCCCAGATCATTGTGTTGTCTGGGGTCATGGAGCGCTGTGATGACAGTGGTCATGGAGCATTGTGATGACAGGTGTAATGGAGCATTGTGATGGCAAGGGCATGGAGCATTGTGATGAGAAGGCCAAGAAGCATTTTGATGACATGCATCATGGAGCTTTGTGATGACAAGGGCATGGAGCATTGTGATTACAGGGGTCATGGAAAATTGTGATGACAGGGGTGAGGGAGTATTGTGATGACTAGTGATGGAACATTGTGATATCAGTGGTGAGAGAGCATTTTGATGAGAAGTTCATTGAGCATCGTGATGACAATGTTTATGGAGCATTGTGATGACAAGGTTGTGGAGCATTGTGATGAAAAGATCATGGAGCATTGAGCTGAAAATGTTCAAGGAGTATTCAGATGAAAGTGGTCATAGAGCATTGTGATGACAAGGTCCTGGAGCACTCTGTTGTGAAGGCCATGGAACCTTGTGATGAGAAGTCTCATGGAGCATTCTGATGAAAAGGGGCATGGAGCATTGTGATTACAGGGGTCTTGGAGCATTGTGATTACAAGGGCATGGAGCATTGTGAGAGATGTCCAAGGACCATACTGATGATATGCGTCATGGAGCTTTGTAATGACCGGAGAAAGGAGCATTGTGCTTACAGCGGTCTTAGAGCTTTGTGATGAAAAGGGCATGGATCATTGTGATGAAAAAGGCATGGAGCCTTGTCATGACAGTGTTCAAGGAGCATACTGATGGCAAGAGTCAGGGAGCATTGTGATGACAAGTGTATTGAGCATGGTGATGACAAATATTATGGAGCATTGTGATGAGAAGACCATGGATAATTGTGACGAAGATCGTCATGGGGCGTTGTGATGACAAGTGTTATGGAACATTGTGATCACAAGGGTTTGGAGCATTGTGATGACAGAGGTCATGGAGCATTTTGATTTCATTGTGATGACAATAGCATGAAGCATTATGATGATGGACATGGTGCAGTGTGATGACAGGGTTCATGGAGCATTGAGATGAAAAGGGACATGGAGCATTGTGATTACAGGTGTCTTGGAGCATTGTGATGACAAGGGCATGGAGCATTGTGAATGAGAGGGCCATGGAGCATTCTGATGACATGCATCATGGAGCTTTGTGATGACAAGGGCATGGAGCATTTGTCTGAAAATTTTCATGGATTATTGTGATGAGAATGGGCATGGAGCATTGTGATGACAAGGACACGGAACACTGTGATACATGGGTCATGGAGGATTGTAATGACAAGGTCATGGAGCATTGTGATGAGAAGGGCATCGAGCATTGTGATGACAAGCGTCATGAAGCTTTGCGATGACAAGGGCATGGAGCAATGTGATGAGAGGCTTCATGATGCATTGTGATGACAAGGGTCAAGGAGCTTTGTGATGACAAAGGTCATGGAGCATTTTGATGACAATGGAGTGGTGCATTGTGATGATAACGGCATGTAGCATTGTGATGATAGGGGTCATGGAACATTGTGATGACAGGGGTGAGGGAGTATTGTGATGACTAGTGATGGAACATTTTGATAACAGTGGTGAGAGAGCATTTTCATGAGAAGTGCATGGAGCATTGTGATGACAATGTTTATGGAGCATTGTGATGACAAGGATGTGGAGCATTGTGATGACAACCGCATGGCGCACTGAGATCACATCGGTCATGGAGCACTGTGCTGACAAGCTCATGGAGCTTTGTGATGACAAGTGTCATCGAACATTGTGCTGACAAAGACATGGAGCATTGTGATGCCAAGGGTCACAGAGCATTGTGATGAAAATTTCATGGAGCCTTGTGGTGACAAAAGTCACAGAAATTTGTGATAATGAGGGCATGGACCATTGTGATGACAAAGTCTTGAAGCATATTGATGACTGGAGTCATGGAGCATTGTGATGACAGGTGTCATGGAGCATTGTGATGACAAGTGCATGGAGCATTGTGATGAGAGGAGCATGGAGCATAGGTCTGAAAAATTTCATGGATTATTGTGATGACAGTGGGCATTGCACATTGTGATGACAAGAGCATGGAGCACTGTGAAGAAAAGGTCATGGATTGTTGTGAAGTCAGGTGTCAGGGAGCATTGTGTTGACCTATGTCATGGTGCATTGTGATGACAACGGCCTGGAGCACTGTGAAGACAAGTGTCATGGAGGATTGTGATGACAAAGGTAATGGAGCATTGTGATGACAACTGTCATGGAGCATTGTGATGAAAAGGGCATGGAGCATTGTGATGACAAGCACTTTTGAGAATTTTGATGACAAGTTAGTGAAGCACTGTGATGAAAAGCACATGGAGCTTGGTATGACAGGGGTCATGGAGCATTGCGATGACAAGTTCATGGAGAATGTGATTACAAGAGCATGTAACATTGTGATTTGAAGTGTCATGGAGCGTTGTGATGGCAAGACGGTGGAGCATTGTGATGAGAAGACCATGGATAATTGTGATGATGAGCGTCATGGAGAACTGTAATGACAAGGGTCCTGGAGCATTGTGATGACAGGTGTCATGGAGCATTGTGATGACAGGGGTCATGGAGCATTGTGATGACAAGGGTCATGGAGCATTCTGATGACAAGCTTGTGGAGTATTGTGATGACAGTGGCATGGAGCATTGTGATGAAAAGGGCATGGAGCATTGTGATGAAAAGGGCATAGAGCATTTTCATGACAGGGTTCGAGAAGCATTCTGATGACAAGTGTCAGGGAGCATTGTGATGACAAGTGTATTGAGCATTGTGATGACAAATGTCATGGAGCATTGTGCTAACAAGGGCATGGAGTATTGTGATGACAGGCATCATGGAGCGTTGTGATGACAAGTGTTATGGAACAATGTGATCACAAGGGTTTGGAGCACTGTGATGACAGAGGTCATGGATCATTTTGATATCAAGGAGCATGGAGCATTGTGATGAGAAGATCATGTAGCATTGAACTGAAAATATTCAAGGAGGATTCTGATGAAAGGGTTCATGGAGCATTGTGATGACAAGGTCCTGGAGCACTCTGATGAGAAGACCATAGAGCCTTGTGATGAGAAGTCTCATGGAGCATTCTGATGAAAAGGGGCATGGAGCATTGCGATTACAGGGGTCTTGGAGCATTGTGATTACAAGGGCATGGAGCATTGTGAGAGATGTCCAAGGGGCATTCTGACGACATGTGTCATGGAGGTTTGTGATGACCAGGGCAAGGAGCATTGTGCTTACAGTGTCTTGGAGCATTGTGATGAAATGGGCATGGATCATTGTGATGAAAAAGGCATGGAGCCTTGTCATGACAGTTTTCAAGGAGCATACTGATGGCAAGAGTGAGGGAGCATTGTGATGACAAGTGTATTGAGAATTGTGATGACAAATGTTATGGAGCATTGTGATAAGAAGACCATGGATAATAGTGATGACGAGCGTCATGGGGCATTGTGATGACAAGTGTTATGGAACACTGTGATCACAAGGGTTTGGAGCATTGTGATGACAGAAGTCATGGAGCATTTTGATTTCATTGTGATGACAATAGCTTGAAGCATTATGATGATGGGCATGGTGCATTGTGATGACAGGGTTCATGGAGCATTGAGATGAAAAGTGGCATGGAGAATTGTGATTACAGGTGTCTTGGAGCATTGTGATGACAAGGGCATGGAGCATTGTGAATGAGAAGGCCATGGAGCCTTCTGACGACATGCGTCATGGAGCTTTGTGATGACAAGGGCATGGAGCATTTGTCTGAAAATTTTCATGGATTATTGTGATGAGAATGGGCATGGAGCATTGTGATGACAAGGACACGGAACACTGTGATACATGTGCCATGGAGGATTGTAATGACAATGTCATGGAGCATTGTGATGAGAAGGGCATTGAGCATTATGATGGCAAGCGTCATGGAGCTTTGTGATGACAAGGGCATGGAGGAATGTGATGAGAGGCTTCATGAAGCATTGTGATGACAATGGCATGGAGCATTGTGATGGCAAGGGTCATGGAGCTTTGTGATGACAAAGGTCATGGAACATTGTGATGACAATGGAGTGGTGCATTGTGATGATAAAGTCATGTAGCATTGTGATGATAGGGGTCATGGAACATTGTGATGGCAGGGGTGAGGGAGTATTGTGATGACTAGTGATGGAACATTGTAATATCATTGGTGAGAGAGCATTTTCATGAGAAGTGCATGGAGCATTGTGATGATAATGTTTACGGAGCATTGTGATGACAAGGATGTGGAACACTGTGATGAAAACCGCATGGCGCATTGTGATCACATAGGTCAGGGAGCATTGTGATGACAAGCTCATGGAGCATTGTGATGACAAGTGTCATGGAACATTGTGCTGACAAAGGCATGGAGCATTGTGATGCCAAGGGTCACAGAGCATTGTGATGAAAAGTTCTTGGAGCATTGTGGTGACAAATGTCACAGAGACTTGTGATGATGAGGGCATGGACCACTGTGATGACAAAGTCTTGAGGCGTTGTAATGACTGGAGTCATAGAGCATTGTGATGACAGGTGTCATGGAACATTGTGCTGACAAAGGCATGGAGCATTGTGATGCCAAGGGTCACAGAGCATTGTGATGAAAAGTTCTTGGAGCATTGTGGTGACAAATGTCACAGAGACTTGTGATGATGAGGGCATGGACCACTGTGATGACAAAGTCTTGAGGCGTTGTAATGACTGGAGTCATAGAGCATTGTGATGACAGGTGTCATGGAGCATTGTGATGACAAGTGCATGGAGCATTGTGATGACAGGGACATGGAGCCTCGGTCTGAAAAATCTCATGGATTATTGTGATGTGAGTGGGCATTGCACATTGTGATGACAAGGGCATGGAGCACTATGAAGAAAAGGTCATGGAGTATTGTGAAGTCAGGTGTCAGGGAGCAATGTGATGACCTATGTCATGGTGCATTGTGATGACAACGGCATGGAGCATTGTGATGCCAAGTGTCATGGAGGATTGTGATGACAAATGTAATGGAGCATTGTGATGACAATGGTCATGGAGCATTGTGAGGAAAAGGGCATGGAGCATTGTGATGACAAGGGCTTTTGAGAATTTTGATGACAAGTTCGTGAAGCACTGTGATGAAAAGCACATGGAGCTTGCTATGACAGGGGTCATGGAGCATTGCGATGACAAATGCATGGAGAATGTGCTTACAAGAGCATGTAACATTGTGATTTGAAGTGTCATGGAGCATTGTGATGGGAAGACGGTGGAGCATTGTGATGAGAAGACCATGGATAATTGTGATGACGAGCGTCATGGAGAACTGTAATGACAAGGGGCCTGGAGCTTTGTGATGACAAGTGTCATGGAGCATTGTGATGACAGAGGTCATGGATCATTTTCATTTCTAGAAGCATGGAGCATTGTGATGACAAGGGCATGAAGCAATGTGAACCCAACGTTCACAGAGGATTTTGATGACAATGGGAATGGAGTATTGTGATGTCAAGTGCATGGAGCATTGTGATGACAATGTCATGAAGCATTTTGCTGACAAAGGCATGGAGCATTTTGATGACAAGAGTCATGGAGCACTGTGATGACAAGCGTCACGGATCATTGTGATTACAGGGGTCATGGAGCATTTGGATGGCAAGGGCATGGATCATCGTGATGACAAGGGTCATGGAGCATTTTAATGACAAGAGTCAAGGATCATTGTGTTGTGAGGGGTCATGGAGTGCGGGGATGACAGTGGTCATGGAGCATTGTGATGACAGGGGTCATGGTGCATTGTGATGAGAAGGTCATGGATCATTGGGCTGAAAATGTTCATGGAGTATTGTGATGACAGGGGTCATGGAGCATTGTGATGACAAGGGAATGGAGCATTGTGATGACAAGGTCCTGGAGCATTGTGCTGAGAATACCATGGAGTCTTTTGATGACAATTTTCATGGAGTATTCTGATGAAAAGCGGTATGGAGCAATGTAATTAATGGGGTCTTGGAGCATTGAGATGAAAAGGGCATGGAGCATGGTGATGAGAATGCCATGGAGCTTTCTGATGACATGCGTCATGGAGCTTTGTGAAGACAAGCACATGGAGCATTGTGATTACCGGGGTCTTGGAGCATTGTGATGAAAAGGGCATGGATCATTGCAATGAAAAATGCATGGAGCCTTGTCATGACAGGTTTTAAGGATCACACTGAGGGCAAGTGTCAGGGAGCATTGAGATGACAAGTGTATTGAGCATTGTGATGACAACGGTCATGGAGCATTGTGATGAGAAGTCCATGGATAATTGTGATGACGAGCGTAATGGGGCGTTGTGATGCCAAGTGTTATGGAACATTGTGATCACAAGGTTTTGGGGCATTTTGGTGTCAGAGGTCATGGAGCATTTTGATTTCATTGTGATGACAATAGCATGAAGCATTATGATGATGGGCATGGTGCATTTTGACGACAGGGTTCATGCAGCATTGAGATGAAAAGTGGCATGGAACATTGTGATGACAAATGTCATGAAGCTTTGTGATGACTGGAGTAACCGAGCATTGTGATGACAGGGGTCATGGAGCATTGTGATGACAAGGGCATGGAGAATTGGGATGAAAGTGGCATGGAGCATTTGTCTGAAATGTTTCATGGATTATTGTGATGACAGAGGGCATGGCACATTGTGATAACTAGCGCATGGAGCATTGTGATGACAAGGTCATTGATTATTGTGAAGAAAGGTGTCAGGGAGCATTGTGGTGACATATGTCATGGTGCATTGTGATGACAATGGCATTGAGCATTGTGATGCCAAGTGTCATGGAGAAATGTGATGACAAATGTAATGGAGCATTGTGATGACAAGGGCTGGGAGCACTGTGATGACAAGGGTAATGGAGCATTATGATGACAAGGGAATGGATCATTGTGATGACAAGGGTCATGGAGCATTTTGATGACAAAAGTCCCAGATCATTGTGTTGTCAGGGTTCTTGGAGCATTGTGATGACATGGGTCATGGAGCTTTGTGATGAGAGGGGTCATGGAGCATTGTGATGAGAAGGGTCTTGGAGCATTCTGATGACAAGCTTGTGGAGTATTGTGATGACAATGGCATGGAGCATTGTGAGAAAAAGGGCATGGAGCATTGTGATGAAAATGGCATGGAGCCTTTTCAAGACAGTGTTCAAGGAGCATTCTGAGGAAAAGTGTCCGGGAGCATTGTGATGACAAGTGTATTGAACATTGTGATGACAAAGTTCATGGAGCATTGTGATGACAAGGGCATGGATTATTGTGATGACAGTCATCATGGAGCATTGTGATGACATGTGTTATGGAGCGTTGTGATGACAAGTGTTATGGAAAACTGTGATCACAAGTGTTTGGAGCATTGTGATGAGAGAGGTCATGGATCATTTTTATTTCAAGAATCATGGAGCATTGTGATGACAAGGGCATGAAGCAATGTGATCTCAAGGTTCATGGAGGATTGTGATGACACTGGTAATGGAGAATTGTGAGGACAAGTGCATTGAGCATTGTGATGACAAGGTCATGTAGCATTTTGCTGACAAAGGCATGGAGCACCGTGATGACAAGTGTCATGGAGCTATGTGACAACAAGCGTCAAGGACCATTGTGATTACAGGGGTCAAGGAGCATGAGGATGACAAGCGCATGGAATATTCTGATGACAAGTGGCATGGATCATTTTGATTGCTGTAGTCATGTAGAATTGTGATGACATGGGTCATGGAACTTTGTGATGAGAAGGTCATAGAGCATTGGGCTGAAAATATTCATGGAGTACTGTGATGACATGGGTCATGGAGCATTGTGATGAGAAAGGAATGGAGCAATGCGATGAGAAGGTCCTGGAGCATTGTGATGAGAGGGCCATGGAGCCTTGTGATGACAAGTGTCATGGAGCATTATGCTGACAAAGGCATGGAGCATTGTGATGACAAGGGACACAGAGCATTGTGAAGAAAAGTTCATGGAGCATTGTGGTGACAAAGATCACAGAGCCTCGTGTGACGAGGGCATGGATCATTGGCCTGACAATTTTCATGGATTATTGTGATGACAGTGGGCATGGAGCATTGTGATGACAAGGGCATGGAGCATTGTGGGGACAAAGATCACAGAGCCTTGTGTGACCAAGGCATGGATCACTGTGATGACAAAGGTCATGAAGCATTGTGATGAGTGGAGTCACGGAGCATTGTGATGACAGGTGTCATGGAGCATTGTGATGACAATGGCATGGAACATTGTGATGACAGGGGCATGGAACATTGGTCTGACATTTTTCATGGATTATTGTGATGACAGTGGGCATGGCACATTTTGATGACAGGGGCATGGAACATTGTGATGACAACGTCATGGAATATTGTGAAGACAGATGTCAGGGAGCATTGTGATGACATATGTCATTATCCATTGTGATGACAATGGCGTGGAGCATTGTGATGACTAGTAAGAATCTTAATACCTACGTATTCATATGTCTCCGTAAGGGAATCAAGTGTGTCTAGACCGGCATAAACACGTCAGTGAAAATCAGCTCAACCTCATTATATAAATGAATTTCAAAAACAAAATAAAAAAACAGCGAAATTCTAACACAATTCCTTCAGGTGTTCTGATGAAACCTGGAATGACCCCATCTAAAATGACACCTGGATGAGACATAAGGGGGGACACTTGGGACTGAGAGGATTGGTGAGATTGGATGAGAAAATGCAGACCGTTTAAAGCAATAATACATGCCACCAATTCCATGGGTCCCAACTCGACAGGTAAAAGGGAATATCACTACAGTTATAACATGTATGCGAAACGTGGAAAATGGAAACACTGTGAATACGAAAGGATTCTAAAACTCAACTAATAGTCCCTATCCTGGTGCTCCGGTTTGAGTTTCCAACTGCTTTATTATCAAGCTCCCAACTTGGAGAGACAGACCCTTTAACCTCCTGGTTCGCACAGGTTGCCAATTTGGCAGAGGATGAAAGGGAAGAGGGAGAACCAATGAGAGAGTAGCTGTTAGGCATTTGGACGCTCATATGTCACTCTAATATCCCGTCACGAAGAAGAATTAACCAAAGTCTCAGCCACCCGCCAGGAACCAGTATAGGTCCTCAACCAAAATTGTGGATTTGCTGTCATCTTACAAAAAACGAGTAGAAAAATGGAGCTCTGGGGCACAGCAATTCACAAACTGGCAGCGTAATAAAGGAAAACTATCGTCCAAAAATCTGTTGAGGGTTGGCAATGAGCCGGACTTGAAAACGAGGCACAATAGCATGAAACAAATTTCAAGAGGTACTTTGGAATCACCTTTTAAGCACAGCAAGAGGGGCTCATTGTCGACAATGATGCACTTGGCCAAAAAGTGCATATGCGTTTTCTCCAGAATATATTCAGGAAAAAACGCATAAGCCCTTTTTAGCCCAGCAAGCAAGCGGGCAATGCAAATCTTCACTACAAAGAAGTATCACTTCCCACTGGTCAAAAGGGACATCCGCAAAATGTGTAAAAACCAGAAAGGCAAGACAGGCCCTGGAGAACAGGGAGCCTAGTTATTCTGATGGGCACGATGTAAACTGTCAACAGCCTCTCTGGAGGAGTGCAATGTGTTCCCTAAAACAGGTAACAACAGAGCGACAGAGCGACGGGCACTTCCAGTCTAGGGAATATACCTAGGGAAAACTGAAAATCAATAAGACAGAGCCACCCCAAAATTTAGGGCTGCACTGCTTACAAGAACCTCAACTAAGGTACACCTTAAATATATCAAGAAAGACAACAATATTTCAAAAAATTGTGGTACTTTCGTACGATGGAATATCCCTCAGCCATGAAAGCAATGTCATAAGGACAGTAGCAGCAAAATCAGTGGATACAGGTACGATGATTCTAAGTGTAATAAGTCACAGAGGAAAATAAACTTATCATAAGATATCACTTATGAAGGTCCTGTAAACATGGCTACACCCGAACTGAGTTAGGAAAGAGAACAGAGTCTCTCATTTAGAAAACACTCTTTTGCCTGCTTAAGGGGGAAGGAGAGGTGGGGTGATCCATAAAACCAGAGTTTGCTATTAGTACATGTGCCAATCCAAAAACCAACTACGGAATAGAAAATACCTACAACTTCCTCAGTGAAAGGGACTCAAAACCCCATATTTCCCGCAGAGGAATATATCTGACTAGTAAGAATCTTAAAACCAATGTATTGATAGGTCTCCATAAGGGAATCAAGTGTGTCTAGACTCGTGTAAACATGGCAGTGAGAGTCAGCTCAAACCCACTTATATAAAAAGGAATTTCACAAACAAAACAAAAAATCAGGTAAATTCTTTACAATTCCTTTAAGGTCTATGATGAAACCTGGAATGACCTTATCTACAACGACAGCTGGATGTGGCATAAGGCTGGACACTTGGGACTGAGAGGATTGGTGAGATTTGGTGAGCAAATGCAGACCATTTAAAGCAATAATGCGTGGCACACATTCCAACAGTCCCAACTCTCCAGGTTGAAGGGAATATTACTACAGCTATAACATGTACGGGAAACAAAGAGAAAGGACACACTGTGAACACGAAAGGTTGTTAAAACTCAACTAATAGTCCCTCTCCTGGTGCTCCGGTTTGACTTTCCAACTGCTTTACTATCAATCTGCCAAATTGGAGAGACAGACCCTTTAACCTCCTGGTTTGCACAGGTTGCCAATTTGGCAGAGAATGAAAGAGAAGAGGGAGAACCAATGAGAGAGTAGCTGTTAGTCATTTGGACCGTCACATGTCACTCAAATTTCCTGGCAGGAAGAAGTATTAACCAAAGTCTCAGCCACCCACCGGGAACCACTATAGGTCCTGAAACACAATTCTGGACCTGCGGTCAGCTCACAAAAAACGAGGTGAAAAATGGAGCTCATGGGCACAGCAATTCACAAACTGGCAGAGTAATAAAGGACAACTATCATCCAAAAATCTGTTGAGGGAAGAAAACGAGGCGGAGTTGAAAGCGATCCAGAATATCAGGAAACAGATTTCAGGAGGTACATTGGATTCGCCTTTAAAGCACAGGAAGAGGGGCACAAATTCGACAATGATGCTCCTGGCCAGAAAGGGCGTATGGGTTTTCTCCTGAATATATTCAGGAGAAAACGCATACACCCTTTTTTGCCAAGCAAGCAAGCGGGCAATGCAAATCTGCACTACAAAGTAGTATCTCTTCCACCGGTGAAAAGGGACATCCTCAAAATGTGTAAAAACCAGAAAGGCAAGATACGCCATGGAGAACAGGGAGCCTAGTTATGCTGATGGGCTGGATGTAAATTGCCAACGGCCTCTCTGGATGAGTGCATTGTGTTCCCTAAAACAAGTAAACAACAGAGCTACAGAGACAAGGGCACTTCCAGTTTAGCGAATATACCATGGGAAAACTGAAAATCAATAATACAGAGCAACCTCAAAATTTAGGGCTTCACTGCCTACAGAACCTCAACTTGGGTACACCATAAATATCCCAGGAAAGACAAAAATTGTTGAAGAAATTGTGTTACTTACATACGATGGAATATGCCTCAGCCATGAAATCAATGTCATAAGGCCAGTGGCAGCAAAATGAGTGGATTCAGGTACGATGATTATAAGTGAAATAAGTCATAGAGAAAATGAAACTTATCATAAGATATCACTTATGAATATCCTGTAAACATGGCTACACATGAACTGAGTTAGGAAAGAGAGCAGAGTCTCACATTTAGAAAACACTCTTATGCCTGCTAAAGGGGGAAGGAGAGGTGGGGTTATGCATAAAACCAGAGTTTGATATTAGTACATGTACCGTTCAAAAAACCAACTATGGAAGAGACAAGACCTACAACTTCCGCAGTGAACGGGACTCAAATCCACATATTTCCCACCGAGGAATATATCTGACTAGTAAGAATCTTAAAACCTATGTATTGATATGTATCCATAAGGGAATCAATTGTGTCTAGGCTGTCATAAGCATGGCAGTGATAATCAGCTCAAAACCACTATAAAAATGAATTTCAGAAACAAAACAATAAAACAGTGAAATTCTTTACAATTCCTTCAGGGGCTTTGATGAAACCTGGAATGACAATATCTAACATGACAGATGGATGTGGCATAATTCTGAACACTTGGGCCTGAGGGGATTGGTGAGATTCGGTGAGCAAATGCAGACCATTTAAAGCAATAATGCGTGGCACACATTCCAAGGGTCTCAACTCTCCAGGATGAAGGGAATATTACTACAGCTATAACTATACGGGAAACCTAGAGAATGGACACACTGTGAATACAAAAGGCTTTTAAATCTCAACTAATAGTCCCTCTCCTGGTTCTCCACTTTGAATTTCCAACTGCTTTACTATCAATCTCCCAACTTGGAGAGACAGCCCTTTTAACCTCCTGGTTCTCACATGTTGCCAATTGACAGAGGATGAAAGGTAAGATGGAGAACCAATGAGAGAGTAGCTGTTAGTCATTTGAACGCGCACATGTCACTCTAATTTCGCGGCAGGGAGAAGAATTAATCAAAGTCTCAGACACCCGCTGAGAACCAGTATAGTTCCTGAACCAAAATTTTGGACTTGCGGTCAGCTCACAAAAAACGAGTTGAAAAATGGAGCTCAGGGGCACAGCAATTCACAAACGGGCAGAGTAATAAAGGAAAACTATCGTCCAAAAATCTGTTGAGGGAAGGCAACGAGGTGGACTTGAAAGCGAGCCAGAATAGCAGGAAACAGATTTCAAGAGGTAAATTGGAATCTACCTGCTTAAGGGGAAAGGAGAGGTGGGGTAATGCATAAAACCACAGTTTTAAATTAGCACAGATACCAATACATAAACCAAGTATGTAATAGACAACACCTACTCCCAGCACAATGAACTGGACTCAACACCCCCTATTCATTGCAGAGGAATATATCTGACTTTAAGAATTTTAAAACATATGTATTCTCATGTCTCCATAAAGGAATCATGTGTGTGTATAACGGCATGAACACTGGACTGAAATTCAGCTAAACCGCCCGTATAAAAATAAATTTCAAAAGCAAAATGCAAAAACAGTGAAACAGAGAGAAATTCTTAAAAATTACGTTCAGGGCCTGTGATGCAACGTGGATTGAGCAACTTTACACCCACCTCTGGATAAGACATAAGACTGGACACTTGGAGCTGACAAGATTGCTGAGGTTGTGTGAGCAAAACAACACCACTTAGAGCAATACTTTGTGCTATCCATTCTAGTGGTCCCAACTCTCCAGGTTTAAGGGAATCTTCCTACAGTTAAAAATGCCTGGGAAACCCAGTGGTTGGTACACTGTGTAATCGGGAAAGTTTTCTAAAAGGTACCTCAGTTTTCCTTTCGTCGTGCTCGGCTTCGCCATTCCATCCGCATTACTGAAAATCTCCCCACTTGGAGTGTCAGCGGATTGACCCTCCTGTTATTCACAGTTTGCAAATTGTGCAGAGGATGAACAGGAAGAGGGGAAACAAATGAAAGATTAGCTGTAGGTGTTTGGATGGGCACATGTCTCTCTAGTTTCACCTCAGGAAGAAGAATTAACCAAAGGCTCAGCCTGCAGCCCCGGAACCAGACTAGGGCCTAAAGCCATCCTGCGGTATTGCAGCCAGCTCACAAATAGGCGAGTTGAAAAATGGAAATCAGGGGCACAGCAATTCACAAACTTGCAGAGTTATAAGGTACAACTATCATCCAGAAATATATTGAGGTAAGGCAGTGAAGAGGATTTGAATGCAAGGCAGAATTTAAGGAAACAGATTTCAAGAGGTAGATTGGAGTCGTCTTTAAAGCACATGAAAAGCGACAGAACTTCGACAATGATGTCCTTGGCTAAAAAGGGAGTATGTGTATTTTCTTGAATATATTCGGGAAAAAATGCATACGCACTTTTTGGCCAAGCAAGCCATCAGGCATTGCAAATCCACACTACATAGAAGTGTCACTTACCTCCGGTCAAAAGGGCCATCTGCAAATAGTGTAAAAACCACAAATACAGGTCAGGCCATGGAGAAAAGGGAGCCTGGTTACGCCGATGGACAGAATGTAAATTGTCAACAGCTTCTCTGGCGAAATGTATGTTGTTTTCTAAAACAGAGGTACAGAGCATAGCACACTTCCACTCAAGGGCGTGTATTTTGGGAAAACTAAAAATCCACAACACACAGCCACCCCAAAGTTTAGGGCTGCTCTGTTTACAAGAACCTCAACTTCGGTACACTTTAAATACACCAGGAAAGGAAAAAAAAATAATGGATAAAGATGTTGTGGTACTTATATACAATGGAATGCCACTCAGACATAAAATCAATGTCATAAGGCCAATAGCAGCATAATGAGTGGCTTTAGGAACGATGATGCTAAGTGAAATGAGCCACAAAGAAAAAGAAACTTATTGTAATATATCACTTATAGATGGAATGTAAACATGGCTACACATGAACTGAATTTCAAAAAAGAACAGAGTTACACATTTAGAAAACACACTTATGCCTCCTTAAGGGGAAAGGTGACGTGGGGTGATGCATAAAACCAGAGTTTGAAATTAGCACAGATACCATTCCATATACAAAATATCTAACAGAAAAGACCTACTCCTTTCTCAATGAACTGGACACAAAACACCCTATTCACTGAAGAGGAATATATCTGACTGGTAAAAATCTTGAAACCTATGTATTTATATGTCTCCATAATGGAATCAAGTGTATGTAGATTGGCATAAACACAGTTCAATGGAACAGGACAGAAAGCCCAGAGATAAACCTACATACCTATGGCTATCTCATCTATGACAAAGGAGCTAAGGATATACAATGGAGAAAAGACAGTCTCTTCAGTAATTGGTGCTGGGAAAACTGGACCCCTACACATAAAAGAATGAAATTTGAACACTCCATAACACCATACCCAAAAATAAACTCTAAATTGATTAGAGATCTAAATATAAGACCAGACACTATAAAACGCTTAGAGGAAACCATAGGCAGAACACTCTATGACATAAATCACAGCAAGATCCTTTTTGACCCACCTCCTAGAGAAATGGAAATAAAAACAGAAATCAACAAATGGGACCTAATGAAACTTAAAAGCTTTTACACAGTACAGGAAAACATAAACAAGATGCAAAAACAACCCTCAGAATGGGAGAAAATATTTTCAAATGAAGCAATTGACAAAGGATTAATCTCCAAACTTTACAAGCACCTCATGTAGCTCAATATCACAAAAATAAACAACCCAATCCAAAATCGGGCAGAAGACCTAAATAGACATTTCTCCAAAGAAGATATACAGATTACCAAGAAACACATGAAAGGATGCTGAACATCACTAATCATTAGAGAAATGCAAATCAAAACTACCGTGAGCTATCACCTCACACCAGTCAGAGCGGCAATCATCAAAAAAAATCTAGAAAACAATAAATGCTGGAGAGGCCTTTATTGGAGAAAAGGGAACACACTTGCACTGTGGGTGGGAATGTAAATTGATATGGCCACTAGGGAGAACAGTACGGAGGTTCCTTTAAATAACTAACAATAGAAGTACCATACGACACAACAATCCAACTACTGGGCATTTCCCTTGCGAAAACCATAATTCAAAAAGAGTTATGTACGAAAATGTTGATTTCAGCTCTATTTACAATAGCCAGGACATGGAAGCAACCTAAGTGTCCATCGACAGATGAATGGATAAAGAAGTTCTGGCACATATATACAATGGAATATTACTCAGCCATAAAAAGAAGCAAAACTGACTTATTTGTACTGAGGTGGATGGAATTAGAATCTGTCCTACAAAGTGAAGTAAGTCAGAAAGGGAAAAACAAATACTGTATGTTAACAGAGATATACGGAATCTAATGAAGAAAAAAAAAAGATTTTGAAGAACTTAGTGGCAGGACAGGATTAAGGACACAGAAGTAGAGAAAGGACTTGAGGACACCGGAAAGGGTATGGGTAAGCTCAGACGAAGTGAGAGAGTGGCATGGACATAAATACATTACCAAATGTAACACTGATAGCTACTGGGATGCTGCCACATAGAAGAGGGAGATCAGCTTGGTGCTTTGTGACGACCTACAGGGGTGGGATATGGAGTGTGGGAGGGAGATGCAAGAGGGAGGGGATCTGGTGATATTTGTATATGTATAGCTGATTCAATTTGTTATACAGCAGAAACAAACACTCCATTGTAAAGCAATTATACTCCAATAAACGTGTAAAAGGAAAAAAAAAAAGAAAGCCCAGGGATAAACCTACACACCTATGGTCAACTAATCTATGACAAAGGAGGCAAGACTATACGATGGAGATAAGACAGTCTCTTCAATCAGTGGTGCTGGGAAATATGGACAGCTGCATGTAAAAGAATGAAATTAGAACACTAACCAACATCATCCATAAAAATATATTCAAAATGGATTAGAGACCTTAATGTAAGACTGGACAGTATAAAACTCTGAGAGGAAAACTTACGAAGAATACTCTGACGTAAATCACAGCAAGATCTTTTTTGATCCACCTCCTATATTCATGAAATAAAAAAGAAAACTAAGCAGCTGGAACCTAATGAAACGTAAAAGCTTTTGCAAAGCAAAGGAAACTACAAACAAGACGAAAAGACAACCCTCAGAATGGCAGAAAATATTTGCAAACAAATCAATGGACAATTGCTTAATCTCCAATATATATAAACAGCTCATGCAGCTCAATATTAATAAAACAAACAACCCAATAAAACAATGGAAGAAGATCTAAATAGACATTTCTTCCAAGAAGACATAGAGATGGCCAAGACGCACATGAAAATCTGCTCAACATCTCTAATTATTAGAGAAATGGAAATCGAAACTGCAATGAGGTATCACATCACACCTGTTAGAATGGGCATCATCAGAAAATCTACAAACAACAAATGCTGGAGAGGGTGTGGAGAAAAGGAATCTTCTTCCACTATTGTTGGGAATGTAAATCAATACAATCTCTATGGAGAACAGTATGGAGGTTCCTTTAAAAACTAAAAATAGAATTACCATATAATCCAGCAATCCCACTACTGGGCATATACCCAGAGAAAACCATAAATCAAAAAGACACATTCACCACAATGTTCATTGCAGCACTATTTACAATAGCCAGGTAATGAAAGCAACCTAAGTGCCCACAGACAGACGAATGCATAAAGATGTGGTACATATATACAATGGAATATTACTCAGCCATACATAGGAATGAAATTGGGTCATTTGTAGAGACCTTGATGTATATAGAGACTGTCATACAGAGTGAAGTAAGTCAAAAAGAGAAACACAAATATTGTATATTAATGCATATATGTGGAAACTAGAAAAATGGTACAGGTGAACCGGTTTGCAGGGCAGAGATAGAGACACAGATGTAGAGAACAAACATATGGACACCAAGGGGGGAATGCCATGTGAGGGTGGTGGTGGGATGAATTGGGAGACTGGGATTTACATGTGCACACTTATATGTATAAAATAGATATCCAATAAGAACCTGCTGTATAAAAGAAATAAATTTTAAAAAAATAAAAATAAATAAATAAAATTTAATAAAAAAAAAAAACAGAAAAAAAGTTTTTCCCTTCATATAGACCTCTTTATATTAATGCATTATTTCCATGTTTATATCTGTAAATTTAAAAAAAGAGGAATAAATAAAATCTACCTTGAACCAAAACGAAAAAAAGAAAAAAAGAAAAAACAGAACCTACCAGTTATACAGAGGAAAATTGTATCAGGGCACTTGCTCCAGTGGTAAAAATTCTTAAGTTGGTCAGAGGTGGGAAATCGTCTCCCATGCAGTCAGCAGCACTCCCCCCAACAAGGAGCATCCTCATTGCAAAGCTGGGGGTCTGTGTCGAGGCATCTGTGAGTAAATGTGAGCTGAGCCCCAGTCCTGCTGCAGCTGAACTCTTCCCACCCTTTCCAGGTAAAACACCTGAATATGTACAAGAACTTGCAAGCCTAGAGGAAGGGCTGTGGAGTCACACAAGCGACAGCACGTAGGCCGACTTGGTGCCTGCAGGCCAGCCAGGATGGTCCTGGCCCCAGATGCTCTTCTGGAAGCTTTCCATTTCCCTGCCTGAGATACCCCTCCTACCACGGCCCCCACTGCTTTTTTACTCCTCACCTCTGCCTGGGGAGAAATTCCAGCGGCATGTATGGGTGACACATCCTCTTCTTTAGCAGGTGGCAGCTTGGCAACTCCTGCAGAATGTCCATCAGAGCGCCCCTCAAACTGGGCTACCCACAAAGCCACGGCCCCTCACTCCCTCCCACCACCCCATCCCCGGCACTGCTGACGGGGCAGAGAATATGGCGCCAGGCACAGCAACAGGGGCTCTTGCTGACTGGATAGGTCTTTATATTGACCTCAACCCAGGCACACCTGGGGAGGGCTGGCAGGCAGTGTCAGGCTGCCCAAATCAACCAATCCTCACCCCTCAGGGGCTCACAGTTGCAGAAAATGAAACTTGCTAAATGGGCCAGGCCCAAGGAACAGGTGTGGGCTCCTGAGAGTCAGGATAGACAAGGGGCTGCAGCTTCGCCTTGTTTTCTTATCATTTTATCTGGTCTTTGAGTGGAAAACAACTTCAAGAAGACCCTATCCTAATGAGAGGAACCCAGGAGTCAGGGAGAGGAGTGATGGTGGGTGGAGACAGAGTCCTGGTGCCCTGGCTGCAGTGGAAATGTCTGGAAGACCAGGCAGAGAGAGGCTGCACAGAGTGATACCCAGGGTCACAGACCTGTCAGAGCTGCTGTTTGTTAGTTCAAGTCCTGCTCTGAGGTTTTCTGTGTCAGCTGTGAGCAACAGGTGAGCTGGGGGTTCTCTGCAAGGTGGGCTATGTGCACAGCTACTGTGTGTCCAGCCCTTCTGGGGTACCTGCCCAGGGGAGCTCTGTATCCTGAGAAGTGCCTGACTAGGAGAGCCCCATGGGCTGCTGGGTAGCTGCACAGATGAGCTCCATACTCTGGGAGAGAGTTGACCACAAGAGCCCAGTGGGCTGTGGTGTGGGGGATGCAGTCCAGGTGAGTTCCATATCCTGGAATTGGCCTGACCACGAGAGCCCCATGGGCTGCTGGAGACCTGGTAAATGATATCTGGACAGTCAGTGAAGCCACAGAGGATATACATCCAGTAGCTCCTATTTCCTACACCTTGCTGGTCATTCTACCATCCACCAGGCCATGGCATTCTGTATTAGACTTCAATTATGCCTTCTTCTGTATTCCATTCATCTCAGAGTCACAAGAACTTTTGGCTTGTGAGTGGCAGGACACAACATGCAACAAAAGCAATAATGCTGGGCCGTCCTGCCCCAATGGTTCAAAAATCCCCACACCATCATTGGCGAAATGTCCTCTAAAGACCTCAAAGTTCTACCTCTGTAAAAGGGAACCCTCCTTCAATATGCAGATGACATTCTGATCGCCAGGCCTACTAAAGACGCCTCTGAACTACCTAGCCAGGAAAGGATAGAAGGTGTCCAAGGAAAAGGCTCAAATATCCCAGGCTAAGGTGACATGCCTGGGCTTCATTCTCACAGATATTCGGAGAAATGCATCCCAGGATAGGGAAGAAGCCATTTGCAGCCTTACCTCTTCTAAAACTAGAAGACAGCTTAGGGGTTCCTGGGGAGGCCAAGGTTTTATGCATCTGGATCCCTAACTACAGTCTAATAGCTGGGCCTCTACATGAAACACTGACACGAAATGATGATGATTCTTTTGAATAGAATCCAGAAGCAGCCTTTCAAGAATGGAAAGAGCAGTCAATTCAGGCTCTTGCCCAGGAACTCCCTAATTTAGCTAAACCCTTTGACCTTTACATACCCGGTCAAAGGTTAATCGCCCTTGGAGCCTTAGTGCAAAAACTGGGACCACTTGAAATGGAGCAACACAAGAATGCCCTTCAGGTATGATAAACTATGGTCACCAAGGGCTTTGCCCACTGCCCCATCAGGCCAGGATACTGGGGTATCTAAAAAGCTGGAAATCAACAGCCCGCAAGGCCAGCTCCCTCCTAAGGGAAAAGGACCCCACGTGGTGATCCTAACCACCCATCATGCCCTGAAGTTGCAGGGGTCTCGCTGCGGACACACTGACCTCGAGTGAGGAGGCCCTCCAACTCCAAACTCCAGAGAGACAAACGGGGGCAATGGGCCCCCAAGATGACTCGTGTGACCATCACTTGACCTGGAGTTTCTCTCAGAAAACAAGTCTGTGCCCCGAAAGAGCAGACTACTGCTTGCAGGACTTACTGCACAGAGACAGGAGCTAACAAGCTTGGTGGAGGAAACGTATATCACGATTTCACCATAGAAAACCCTACAGACACCACGGTGATGGTGGCCAATATGACTGGCTGGACTGCTGGCTACTTCAAAAGGCCGTTGACTCAGTGGACGTCATGGTCCTGGATCACCACCGTCCCTGGACTGTCTGGGAGTTGAGCGGGCAGGGCTTTGACACATGGTGCTGTTTGTACATTAATTCAGGGACCTAATTAAAGAAAGCACAGACTACTCGTCAGAGAATCTAGGCTGGCAAATCCGTCAGCCTAAGGTCACCGAACAAATGTGGGGTGGGGTGAAACCTGCCACAGCAGCATCTCTGTGCATCTCTTTCCTGGACCCTTAAAAGTCATTAGAATCTATAACACTTCCAATGCTGGTGCTCATGTGGACGAGCAGTGAGGCAGGAGGCCTTGGGACAATCAACCTCACCTGGAGGCTCCTGGGGAGAAGTTTTGCCCCTTCCCCCGTGTATGAGGGCTCCTACCTCAGCATGAAGCAGTTACAAAAGAGGTGTCTGCACCCTTAGCACCCCAAGAATGAGGAACAGGACAAAAAGCAGAGGAGGTGTTCGTCTCCGGCAACGTTCATTAAAAATTCCTGGGAGATAAAAGGAGAATCTGGGCAACAAAATAAAGTCTAACCTGTTTTTCCTTTGTGCTTTGTCTAATTTCATGTGCTCCTAGGGTTCCGCATGCAGAGGTCCCACACCCGGAACTTCAGTCCCGATTTCCTAGAGCAGAATGGCTGGGTCGACACCTCAGCTAGCGGGGTCCCATGCAGACTCTGCGACATAGAGCCTGAGCTGCAGCCAACCCAGCCCTCAAGAGCTCCATCCCCTCCCTACCGGAGATGCTGCTGGGATCCCTACACAGCAGCCCAGCCCACAGCCCGCGGGGGAGTGCACGCTCTCACCTCTCCATTCTGTTTTCAAAATATCAAGTTTCCTTTGCTTCTGAACCAAACTCAGTCTTGATCTGTTGGCTCCAATGACACTGGGCACGGGGACTCCTGTTGGGGTCCACTCTGGAGGATCAGTAACAGAAATTGAGAACATTGTAATTTCAATGAACAGATGTGTGAGCCAAACTGTAGTCAACCTAGAGCAGTGTATAAGGCTCGGGTAAAATAAGATGTTTCTAAGACTTATATCTGATATTTCCATCACTTTATTATAAGGAAGTTTAGTGAAGACGTCTGTCTTATTTGTCAGGTCAACATTAGAGAAATGAAGTGATTTATTCCCAAGGATGTACGTCGAATACTCTTGGCTGAAGCTTTAATCTTGTTTTGAATGTTTTTCCATTGAAAATGATACCTCTCTTGCAGCTTCCCCATTTCTGAGAAGTATAAAATCTTATAATTTATTATTACCAAAGGGGAAAGGTAGGAGAAGGGATAAATTAACAGTTTGGGATTAACACATACACACTGCTATGTATAAAACAGATCATCAACAAGGAACTACTGTATAGCACAGGGAACTACACTGAATATTTTGCAATAACCTATAAGGGGAAATAATCTGAAAAAGAATAGATATTTTTATTGACATCATCTATCAATGACAGATAAAATGTAACCTAAGCAAGGCCGATGGTGAGCACTTCTGACTCTGAAGATTTCAATCATCTAAAGTTTGGACTCTGCCTATTTCCCAATGCCCTTAGTGGACATTTATGTAGCCATAGCTTAAAAATTCCCCAGTTTGGGGTTCAGGGAGGCACTGATTTAGAAAAATCCCTGGTGTTCTCCTTACATGCACGGGACCATTCCTATGGCTAAAACATGCCTGTCACACCTAGAGGATGGTACACCGTTTGATCGGAAACAGTTTGGAAAAGGCACCTCATCTCATCGCCTGGTGCTCGGGTTCACCCCTCCAGCATCTTTCCTAACAATCTCCTAACTTGGAGATATCTGCACCGTCAACATCCTCTTGCACACAGTTTGGAATTTGTCCAGAGGATGAAGCGGAAGGATGAGAAAAATTCAGAGACAAGTCCTAGGTTTTTGGACAGGCACATGCCACTCTAATTTCCAATCCGGAAGACAAATTCATGAAAGGCTAGAATTGCCCACGGAAACAGAATAGGGCTAGAGGAAATCCGCTGTTTTGTGTCCAGTTTCCAAAAACACAAGTTGAAAAATGGAACTCAGGGGCACTAAAATTGATGAAACTGCAGAGTTGAAAATATCTATCGTCAAAAAATGTCTTGGGCTTCCCTGGTGGCGCAGTGGTTGAGAGTCCGCCTGCCAATGCAGGGGACACGGGTTCGTGCCCCGGTCCGGGAAGATCCCACATGCTGTGGAGCGGCTGGGCCCGTGAGCCATGGCTGCTGCACCTGTGCATCCGGAGCCTGTGCTCTGCAACGGGAGAGGCCACAACAGTGAGAGGCCCGCGTACCACAAAAAAAAAAAAAAAAAAAAAAAAAATGTCTTGAGGTAAGTCACAGAAAAGGACTTGTAAGCAAGGGAGAGTGGCAGGAAACAGATTTGAAGAGGTGGAAAGGACTCCCCATTAAAGCAAAAGAAAAGGGGCTGAACATCGCCAATGATGCAGTTGGCCAAAAAGGGTGTATGCATTTTTTCTGAATATATTCAAGTAAAGGCCATACACACATTTTATCCAAACAAACAGGTGGGCACTGGAAATCAATACTACAAAATGTATCACTTCACATCAGTCAGAAGGGCCATCCACATAAAGTGTAAACACCCGAAATGCAGGACAGGGTGAGGAGAAAAGGGAGCCCTGTGAGGCTGATAGTGGAAATGTAATTTGCCAACGGCCACTCTGGAGAAGTGTATTGTGTTTGCTAAAACATCTAAAAAATGAGCTACAGAGCATTGGGCACTTGTACTCATGGGCGTATACCTTGGGAAAAACAAAAATCGACAAGAAACAGGCACCCCAACGTTTACCACCTCTCTGTTAAAAAGGGCCTCAACTTGGATAGAACCTAAATGTCCCTGGAAGGATAAAATGGATAAAATAGATGGGGTACTTATGTAGAGTGGAACATTACTCATCCAGAAATCAATGAAATAAGGCCAGTTGTAACAACTCTGTAGGAGATACATACGATCATTCTAAGTGACGTATGTCAGAAAGAAAAAGACACATATCATAAGATGTCACTTAAAGGTGGAATCAAAAATGGCTACACATGAAATAAATTACAAAACAGAAACATAGTCACATATGTAGAAAATAGACATAAGGCTGCTAAATGGGAATGGTGGGGAAGGGTGAGGTATTATCCAGGAGGTTGAAATTAGCAAAGATACCATTCCAAGTACCAAATTGAATAACTGACAAGGCCTACACGGTACCTCAAAGAACTGCACTCAGCCCACTCAAGTCACTGGAAAATAATACATATGACTGGTAAGCATCTGAAAAAGAATTTATTGTTGTCTCACAGTACATGAATCAAGTGGATGCACAGCAGCAAAAAACAGAGCTTTGAAAATCAGCTGTAACCAATGTAAAAATACATTTAAAAATATGTATAAAAACAGTGAGACAGACAAAAATTCTTACAACTTTTGTTGAAGGGCTATGATGTAACATGGATTGAACACATGTAGACCCACAGCAGGATGATATATAAGGCTGGAAGCTATGCACGCTAAGAGATGTTAGATAGGCTGGGTGAGGAAAGGCACACCTTTTAAAGTAATACTGCCTGGTACCCATTCCATGGGTCCCAAATCTGCAGGTACAAGGGAATCTTCTGACAGCGAAAACATGCCTGGAAAACCAAGATGAACGTACACCGTGTGCTCAGGAAAGGTGTCTAAAATGCACCTCATTTTTGATCTCCTGGTGCTCGGGTTCGCCATTCCAGCCACATTAATAACAATCTCCCTACTTGGAGAATCAGCACCTTTAACCTCCTGTTTCACACAGTTTGCAATTTCTGCAGAGGATAAACGGGATGAGGGGGAACCAATGAGAGACTAGCTGTAGGAGTTTTGACAGGCACATGTCACTCTAATTTCCCATTAGGAAGAAGAATTAACCAAAGGCACAGCCTGCCTCCACAGAACCAGAATAGGGCTGGAAGCAATACAATGGTTTGGCGGCCAGCTCACAAAAAATGCGAGTTGAAAAATGGAGCTCAGGAGCAGACAATTCAAAGACCTGCAAAGATATAAATGATAACCAACGTCCAAAAATATATTCAGGTAAGGCAACGAAGAGGATCTGAATGAACGGCAGAATTGCAGGAAACAGACTTCAAAAGGTAGATTGTACTCACAGTTAAAGCATATGAAAAGCAGCAGAATTTCTAAAATGATGCAGTTGGGCAAAAGGGTGTATGCGTTTTTTCCGTGAATATCTTCAGGAAAAAAACACAGAGTTTTTGGCCAACCAAGCAAGCGGGAAATGCAAGTCTGCTCAACAAAGAAGTCTCAATTTTCACTGCTCAGAAAGGCCATCCAAAAAATGTGTACAAACCAGAAATGCAGGAGAGGCCATGGAGAACATGGAGCCTGGTCAAGCTGATGGGTGGGGTATAAATATCCAAGAGCCACTCTGAAGAAGTGTATGCTGTTTCCTAAAACATCTAAAATACAAAGCCCCCGAGCAAAGGGGCCTTCAACTCATGGGCATATGACTTGGGAAGACTAAATATCAACAAGACAGAGGCACCCCAAAATTTAGGGCTGCTCTGCATACAAGAACCTCCACTTCGGTACACATAAAATATCCCAGGAAAAAGAGAAATGCATAAAGAACTTGTGGTAATTTTGTACAACGGAATATCACTCAGACGTGATATCAATGCCATAAGGCCAGTAGCAGCATAATGAGTGGATTAAGGTACGATGATTCTAAGTGCAATAAGTCACACAGAAAAAGAATCTAATCATAAGATATCACTTATAGTGGTAATGTCAACATCACAACACATGAACTGAATTAGGAAAGAGAACAGTGTCTCACATTTAGAAAACACTCTTATGCCTGCTTAAGGGGAAAGTAGAGGTGGGGTGATGCTTAAAACCAGAGTTTGATATTAGCACAGGTACCATTCCATAAACCAAATACAGAATAGACAAGACCTACACTTTCCTCAGTGAACGGGACTCAACACCCCTATTCCACGCAGAGGAATATATCTGACTAGTAAAAAATCTTAAAACCTATGTATTGATATGTCTCTGTAAGGGAATCAGTTGTGTCTAGACCAGCATAAACACGTTCGAGAAAATCAGTTCAACCCCATTATAAAAATGAATTTCAAAAACAAAACAATATAACAGCGAAATTCTTACACAATTCCTTCAGGGGTTCTGATGAAACCTGGAATGACCCTATCTGCAAAGACAGCTGGTTGAGACATAAGGCTGGACACCGGGGAATGAGAGGACTGGTGAGATTGGGAGAGAAAATGCAGACCCTTTAAAGTAGTAATGCATGCCACCATTCCATGGGTCCCAAATCTCCAGGTAGAAGGGAATATCACTACAGTTATAACATGTATGGGAAACCTAGAGAATGAACACACTGTTTTGGCGAAAGGTTTCTAAAGGTCTCCTAATTTTTCCTCTCCTTGTGCTCCAATTTGGCATTCCAACTGCTTTACTGTCAATCTCCCAACTTTGGAGAGTCAACCCCTATAACCTCCTGGTTCGCACAGTTTGCTAATTGTGCAGAGGATGAAAGGGAAGAGGGAGAACCAATCAGAGAGTAGATGAAGGCATTTGGACGGGCACATGTCACTCTAATTTCCCGTTCAGGAAGAAGAATTAACCAAAGCCTCAGTCAACAGCAGGGAACCAGTATAGCCACCCCTGGAACCAGTATAGGTCCTGAAGCAATATTGTGGATTTGCGGTCAGCTCACAAAAATGGGATTTCAAAATTGGAGCTCAGGGGCACATAAATTCACAAACCTGCAGTTATAAAGAACTACTCAATTCCAAAAATCTGTTGAGGAAAGGCAAAGCAGTGGACTTGAAAATGAGGCAGAATTGCACAAAACATATTTCAAGAGGTAAATTAGAATCACCTTTAAAGCTCAGGAAAAGCATCACAACTTCGACAATGATGCACTTGGCCAAAAAGGGCGTATGACTTTTCTCCTGAATATATTCAGGAGAAAACGCATACGCCTTTTTTGGCCAATCAAGCAAGCGCACAATGCAAATCCACACTACAAAGAATTGTCACTTCCCACCGGTAAAAAGGGATATCCGAAAATCTGTAAAAACCACAAAGGCAAGAGAGAGATGACAAGGGCATGAAGCAATGTGATCCCAAGGGTCATGGAGGATTGTGATGACAAGTGCATGGAGCATTGTGATGACAAGATTATGTAGCATTTGCTGACAAAGGCATGGAGCACTGTGATGACAAGCCTCAAGGAGCATTGTGATTAGAGTGGTCATGGAGCATTGGGATGACAAGGGCATGGATCATTGTGATGACAAGGGTCATGGAGCATTTAGATCACAAGAGTCCCGGATCTTTGTGCTGTCAGGGTTCATGGAGCGTTGTGATGACAGTGGTCCTGGAGCATTGTGATGACAGGGGTCATGAAGCATTGTGATGAGAAGGTCATGGATCATTGGGCTGAAAATGTTCATGGAGTATTGTGATGACAGGGGTCATGGAGCATTGTGATGACAAGGTACTGGAGCATTGAGATAAGAAGACCATGGAGCCTTGTGATGACAAATCTCATGGAGCATTCTGATGAAAAGGGGCATGGAGCATTGTGATTACAGGGGTCTTGGAGCGTTGTGATGACAGGGGCATTGAGCATTTTGATTGCAGGGGTCTTGGAGCGTTGTGATGACAAAGGCATGGAGCACTGGGATGAGAAGGCCATGGAGCGTTCTGAAGACATGCATCACGGAGCACTGTGATGACAAGGGTATGGAGCATAGTGATTACAGGGGTCTTGGAGCACTGTGATGAAAAGGGCATGGATCATTGTGATGAAAAAGCCATGGAGCCTTGTCATGATAGGGTTCAAGGAGCATAGTGACGACAAGTGTCAGGGAGCATTGTGAAGGCAAGGGTATTGAGCATTGTGATGACAAATATCATGGAGCATTGTGATGAGAAGACCATGGATAATTGTGATGATGAGCGTCATGGGGCGTTGTGATGATAAGTGTTATGGAACATTTTGATCAGAAGGATTGGGAGCATTGTGATGACAGATGTCATAGAGCATTTTGATTTCATTGTTATGACAATAGCATGAAGCATTATGATGATGGGCATGGTGCATTTTGATGACAGGGTTCATGGAGCAGTGAGATGAAAAGGGGCATGGAGCATTGTGATAACAGCTGTCTTGGAGCATTGTGATGACAAGGGCATGGAGCATTGTGATTACAGGGGCCGTGGAGCATTTTGATGACAAGGGTCATGGAGCCTTGTGATGACAAGGCTGTGGATCCTTGTGATGGCAGGTGTCATGGAGCATTGTTATGACAGGGGGAAAGGAGCATTGTGATGACAAGGGCATGGAGCATTAGTCTGAAAAGTTTCATGGATTATTGTGATGAGAGTGGGCATGGAGCATTGTGATGACAAGCGTCATGGAGCTTTGTGATGACAATGGCATGGACCAAAGTGATGAGAGGGTTCATGGAGCATTGTGATGACAATGGCATGGAGCATTGTGATGCCCAGAGTTATGGAGCTTTGTGATGACAAATGTCATGGAGCATTCTGATGACAAGGGTGACGTGCATTGTGATGAGAAGGGCAGGGAGCATTGTGATGACAGGGTCATTGAGTAATTTGGTGAAAAGGGTCATGGAACATTTTGATTACAGTGGTTATGGAATATTGTGATGTCAGGGGTCATGGAGCTTTGTGATGAAAAGTGTCATGGAGCATTTTGATGACAGGGTTTATGGAATATTGTGATGTCAGGGGTCATCGAACATTGTGATGATAAGCGCATGTAGCATTTTAATGACAGGGGTCATGGAACATTGTGATGACAGGGGTGATGGAGTATTGGAATGAATAGTGATGGAACATTGTGATATCAGTGGTGAGAGAGCATTTTGATGAGAAGTGCATGGAGCGCTGTAATGACAAGGTTTAAGCAGCATTGTGATGAAAAGGATGTGGAGCATTGTGATGACAAGCACATGACGTGTTGTGATGACGTGGGTCATTGAGTATTGTGCTGAGAAGCGCATGGAGCATTGTGATGACAAGGGTCATGGAGCATTGTGCTGAGAGAGGCATAGAGAATTGTGATGACAAGGGTCACAGAGCATTGTGATGAAAAGATCATGGAGCATTGTGGTGACAAAGGTCACAGAGACTTGTGATGACGAGGGCATGGACCATTTTGATGAGAAAAGTCATGAAGCATTATGATGACTGGTGTCACAGAGCATTGTGATGACAGGGGTCATGGAGCATTGTGATGACAAGGGCATGGATCATTATGATGACAGGGGCATGGAGCATTGGTCTTACAAGTTTCATGGATTATTGTGATGACAGTGGGAATGGCACATTGTGATGACAAAGTCATGCAGTATTATGAAGACAGGTGTCAGGGAGCATTGTGAAGACCTAAGTCATGGCCCATTGTGATGACAATGGCATGGAGCATTGTGATTCCAAGTGTCAAGAAGGATTTTGATGACAAAAGTAATGGAGCATTGTGATGACAAGGGCTTAGAGCATTGTGATGACAAAGGTCATGGAGCACTGTGCTGACAAGGGCATGGAGCATTGTGATGACAAGGTTCATGGAGCATTGTGCTGAGAAAGGCATGGAGCATTGTGATGACAAGTGTCACAAAGCATTTTGATGAAAAGTTCATGGAGCATTGCGGTGACAAATGTCACAGAGCCTTGTGATGACGAGGGCATAGACCATTGTGATGACCAAGGTCATGAAGCATTTTGATGACTGGAGTCATGGATCATTTTGATGACAATGGCATGGAGCATTGTGATGACAGGGGCATGGAGCTTTGGTCTGACAAGTTTCATGGATTATTGTAATGGCAATGGGCCTGGCTCCTTGTGATGACAAGGGCATGGAGCATTGTGATGACAACGTCATGCAGAATTGTGAAGACAGGTGTCAGGGAGCATTGTGATGACCTATGTCATGGACAATTGTGATGACAATGGCATGGAGCATTGTGATGCCAAGTGTCATGGAGGATTGTGATGACAAGGTAATGGAGCATTGTGATGACAAGGGCTTGGAGCATTGTGATGACAAGGGCCATTGAGTATTTTGATGACAAATTCGTGAAGCATTGTGATGACAAGGGCATGAAGCTTGCTATGACAGGGGTCATGGAGCATTGCAATGACCAGGGCATGGAGAATTTTGATGAAAAGAGCATGTAAAATTGTGATGAGATGTGTCAAAGAGCATTGTGTTGACAAGGACGTGGAGAATACTGATGACCAGGGCATGGAGCATTGTGATGTGTAGACCATGGATAATTGTGATGACGGGCGTCAGGGAGCACTGTAGTGACAAGGGGCATGGAGCATTGTGATAACTGGTGTCATGGAGCATTGTGATGACAGGTGTCATGGAGCATTGTGATGACAAGGTTGATCGAGCATTCGGACGACAAGCTTGTGGAGTATTATGATGACAATTGCATGGAGCATTTTGATGAAAAGGCCATTGAGCATTGTGATGACAAGGGCAAGGAGCAATGTGACGAGAGTGTTCATGGAGCACTGTGATGACAATGGCATGGAGTATTGTGATGCCAAGGGTCATGGAGCTTTGTGATGACAAAGGTCATGGAGCATTTTGATGACAAGTGCGTGGTGCATTGTGATGAGAAGGGCAGGGAGCATTGTGATGACAGGGTCATGGAGCAAGTTGATGAAAAGGGTCAGGGAACATTTTGATGACAGGGGTCATGGAACATTGTGATGTCAGTGGTCATGGAGCATTGTGATGATAAGGGCATGTAGCATTTTGATGACAGGGGTCATGGAACATTATGATGACAGGGGTGAGGGAGTATTGTGATGACTAGTGATGGAACAATGTGATATCAGTGGTGAGAGAGCATTTAGATGAGAAGTGCATGGAGCATTGTGATAAAAAGGTTTATGGATCATTTTGATGACAAGATTTTGGAGCATTGTGATGACAAGTGCATGGCACAATGTGATGACATGTGTCTCGGAGGATTGTGTTGAGAAGCACATGGAGCATTGTGATGACAAGGGTCATGGAGCATTGTGCTGACAAAGTCATGAAGAATTGTGATGACAAGTGTGACAGAGCATTGTGATGACGAGGGGATGGACCATTGTGATGACAAAGGTCATAAAGCATTGTGATGACTGGAGTCAAGGAACATTATGATGTGAGGGGTAATGGAGCATTGTGATTACAAGGGCATGGAGCATTGTGATGACAGGGGCATGGAGCATTGGTCTGACAAGTTTCATGGATTATTGCTATGACAGTGGGCATGGAGCATTTTGATGACAGAGGTCATGGATCATTTTCATTTCAAGGACCATGGCGCATTGTGATGACAAGGGCATCAAGCAATTTGAACCCAAGTTTCATCGAGGATTTTGATGACAATGGGAATAGAGCATTGTGATGACAAGGGTCATGGAGCATTGTGCTGAGAAAGGCACAGAGCATTGTGATGACACAGGTCATGGAGCATTATGATGACAAGGGCATGGAGCATTGTGATGACAAGTGTCACAGAGCATTGTGATGAAAAGTTCATGGAGCATTGTGGTGACAAACGTCACAGAGACTTGTGATGACGAGGGCATGGACCATTTTGATGAGAAAGGTCATGAGCATTGTGATGACTGGAGTCACAGAGCATTGTGATGACAGGGGTCATGGAGCATTGTGATGACAAGGGCATGGGGCATTGTGATGACAGGGGCATGGAGGATTGGTCTTACAAGTTTAATGGATTATTGTGATGACAGTGGGAATGGCGCATTGTGATGACAATGGCACGGAGAATTGTGATGACAAAGTCATGCAATATTATGAAGAGATGTGTCAGGGAACATTGTGAAGACCTAAGTCATGGCCCATTGTGATGACAATGGCATGGAGCATTGTGATTCCAAGTGTCATGGAGGATTGTGATGACAAAGGTAATGGAGCATTGTGATGACAAGGGCTTGGAACATTGTGATGACAAAGGTCATGGAGCACTGTGCTGACAAGGGCATGGAGCATTGTGATGACAAGGTTCATGGAGCATTTTGGGGACAAATGTCACAGAGCCTTGTGATGACGAGGGCATGGACCATTGTGATGACCAAGGTCATGAAGCATTTTGATTACTGGAGTCATGGATCATTGTGATGACAATGGCATGGAGCATTGTGATGACAGGGGCATGGAGCTTTGGTCTGACAAGTTTCATGGATTATTGTGATGGCAATGGGCATGGCTCCTTGTGATGACAAGGGCATGGAGTATGGTGATGACAACATCATGCAGAATTGTGAAGACAGGTGTCAGGAAGCATTGTGATGACCTATGTCATGGACAATTGTGATGACAATAGCATGGAGCATTGTGGTGCCAAGTGTCATGGAGGATTGTGATGACAAAGGTAATGGAGCATTGTGATGACAAGGGCTTGGAGAATTGTGATGACAAGGGCCATTGAGAATTTTGATGACAAATTCGTGAAGCATTGTGATGACATGCGCATGAAGCTTGCTATGACAGGGGTCATGGAGCATTGCAATGACAAGGGCATGGAGAATTTTGATGAAAAGAGCATGTAAAATTGTGATGAGATGTGTCAAAGAGCATTGTGATGACAAGGACGTGGAGAATACTGATGACCAGGGCATGGAGCATTGTGATGGCAAGACCTCGGAGCATTTTGATGTGTAGACCATGGATAATTGTGATGACGGGCGTCAGGGAGCACTGTAGTGACAAGGGGCATGGAGCATTGTGATAACTGGTGTCATGGAACATTGTGATGACAGGGGTCATGGAGCATTGTGATGACAAGGTTCATGGAGCATTCGGACAACAAGCTTGTGGAGTATTATGATGACAATTGCATGGAGCATTGTGATGAAAATGCCATTGAGCATTGTGATGACAAGGGCAAGGAGTAATGTGATAAGAGTGGTCATGGAGCATTGTGATGACAATGGCATGGAGTATTGTGATGCCAAGGGTCATGGATCTTTGTGATGACAAAGGTCATGGAGCATTTTGATGACAAGTGCGTGGTGCATTGTGATGAGAAGGGCAGGGAGCATTGTGATGACAGGGTCATGGAACATTGTGATGTCAGTGGTCATGGAGCATTGTGATGATAAGTGCATGTAGCATTTTGATGACAGGGATCATGGAATATTGTGATGACAGGGGTGAGGGAGTATTGTGATGACTAGTGATGGAACATTGTGATATCAGTGTTGAAAGAGCATTTACATGATAAGTGCATGGAGCATTGTGATAAAAAGGTTTATGGAGCATTGTGATGACAAGGTTGTGGAGCATTGTGATGACAAGTGCATGGCTCATTGGGATGACATGTGTCTTGGGACATTGTGCTGAGAAGCACATGGAGCACTGTGATGACAAGGGTCATGGAGCATTGTGCTGACAAAGTCATGGAGCATTGTGATGACAAGTGTTACAGAGCATTGTGATGATGAGGGGATGGACCATTGTGATGACAAAGGTAATAAAGCATTATGATGACTGGAATCACGGAGCATTGTGATGACAAGGGTCATGGAGCATTGTGCTGACAAAGTCATGGAGCATTGTGATGACAAGTGTTACAGAGCCCTGTGATGACGAGGGCATGGACCATTTTGATGGCAAAGGTCATGAATCATTGTGATGACTGGAATCACGGAGCATTGTGATGACAAGGGCATGGAGCATTGTGATGACAGGGGCATGGAACATTGGTCTGACAAGTTTCATGGATTATTGAGATGACAGTGGGCATGGCGCATTGTGTTGACAAGGGCATGCAGCATTGTTATGAGAAGGTCATGGAGTACTGTGCAGACAGGTGTCAGGGAGCATTGTGATGATATATGTCTTGGTGCATTGTGATGACAATGGCACGGAGCATTGTGAAGCCAAGTGTCATGGAGGATTGTGATGACAAAGGTAATGGAGCATTGTGATGACAAGGGCTTGGAGCTTTTTGATGACAATGGTCATGGAGCACTGTGATGACAAGGGCATGGAGCACTGTGATGACAACGGCCATTGAGAATTTTGATGACAATGTCATGAAGCACTGTGATGAAAAGCACTTGGAGCTTGCTATGACAGGGGTCATGGAGCATTGGGATGACAAGTGCATGGAGAATTGTGATGACAAGATCATATAACATTGTGATGAGAAGTGTCATGGAGCATTGTGATGGCAAGACCGTGGAGCACTGTGATGAGAAGACCATGGATAATTGTGATGTCGAGCGTCATGCAGCACTGTAATGACAAGGGGCATGGAGCATTGTGATGACAGGGATCATGGAGCATTGTGAAGACAGGGGTCATGGAGCATTGTGATGACAAGTGTCGTGGAGCATTCTGATGACAAGCTTGTGGAGTAATGTGATGACAATGGCATGGAGCATTGTGATGAGAAGTGCATGGAGTATTGTGATGTAAAAGGCATGGAGGCTTTTCATGACAGCGTTCAAGGAGCATTCTGACGACAAGTGTCAGGGAGCATTGTGATGACAAGTGTATTGAGCATTGTGATGACAAAGGTCATGGAGCATTGTGATGACACGGGCATGGAGTATTGTGATGACAGGCATCATGGAGCGTTGTGCTGACAAGTGTTGTGGAACAATGTGATCACAAGGGTTTGGAGCATTGTGATGACAGAGGTCATGGATCATTTTGATTTCAAGGAGCACGGAGCATTGTGATGACAGGGATCATGGAGCATTGTGATGAGAAGATCATGGAGCATTGGGCTGAAAATATTCATGGAGTATTGTGATGACAGGGGTCTTGGAGCACTGTGATAACAAGGGCATGGAGCATTGTGATGAGAAGGCCATGGAGCATTCTGATGACATGTGTCATGCATGTGTGTGATGAAAAGAGGAATGGAGCATTGTGATTACAGGGGTCTTTGAGCATTGTGATGAAAAGGACATGGATCATTGTGATGAAAAAGGCATGGAGCCTTGTCAGGGCAGGGTTCAAGGAGCATACTCTCGACAAATGCCAGGGAGCATTGTGATGACAATTGTATTGAGCATTGTGATGACAAAGTTCATGGAGCATTGTGATGAGAAGACCATGGTTAACTGTGATGAGGAGCGTCATGGGGCATTGTGATGACAAGTGTTATGGAACATTGTGATCACAAGTGTTTGGAGCATTGTGATGACAGAAGTCATGGAGCATATTGATTTCATTGTGATGACAATAGCATGAATCATTATGATGATGGGCATGGTGCATGGGATGTCAGGGTTCTTGGAGCATTGAGATTAAAAGGGGCATTGAGCATTGTGATTACATGGGTCTTGGAGCATTGTGATGACAAGGGCATGGTGCATAGTGAATGAGAAGTACACGGAGCATTCTAATGGCATGCGTCATGGAGCTTTCTGATGACAATTGCATGGAGCATTGTGATTACAGGGTCTTGGAACATTGTGATGAAAAGGGTCATGGAGTCTTGTGATGACAAGGCTGTGGATCCTTGTGATGGCAGGTGTCATGGAGCATTGTTATGACAGGGGGAATGGAGCATTGTGGTGACAAGGGAATGGAGCATTGGTCTGAAAAGTTTCATGGATTATTGTGATGAGAGTGGGCATGGAGCATTGTGATGACAAGCGTCATGGAGCTTTGTGATGACAATGTCATGGAGCAATGTGATGAGAGGTTTCATGGAGCATTGTGATGACAATGGCATGGAGCATTGTGATGCCTAGGGTTATGGAGCTTTGTGATGACAAATGTCATGGAGCATTCTGTTGACAAGGGTGACGTGCATTGTGATGAGAAGGGCAGGCAGCATTGTGATGACAGGTTGATTGAGTAATTTGGTGAAAAGAGTCATGGAACGTTTTGATTACAGTGGTTATGGAATATTGTGATGTCAGGGGTCATGGTGCTTTGTGATGAAAAGTGTCATGGAGCATTTTGATGACAGGGTTTATGGAATATTGTGATGTCAGGTGTCATCGAAAATTGTGATGATAAGCGCATGTAGCATTTTAATGACAGGGGTCATGGAACATTTTGATGACAGTGGTGATGGAGTATTGGAATGAATAGTGATGGAATATTGTGATATCAGTGGTGAGAGAGCATTTTGATGAAAAGTGCATGGAGCACTGTAATGACAATGTTTAAGCAGCATTGTGATGAAAAGGATGTGGAGCATTGTGATGACAAGCACATTTCGCGTTATGATGACGTGGGTCATGGAGTATTGTGCTGAGAAGCGCATGTAGCATTGTGATGACAAGGGTCATGGAGCACTGTGCTGAGAAAGGCATAGAGCAATGTGATGACACGGGTCATGGAGCATTGTGATGACAAGGGCATGGAGCATTGTGATGACAAGGGTCACAGAGCATTGTGATGAAATGTTCATGGAGCATTGTGGTGACAAACGTCACAGAGACTTGTGATGACGAGGGCATGGACCATTTTGATGAGAAAGGTCATGAGCATTGTGATGACTGGAGTCACAGAGCATTGTGATGACAGGGGTCATGGAGCATTGTGATGACAAGGGCATGGGGCATTGTGATGACAGGGGCATGGAGGATTGGTCTTACAAGTTTAATGGATTATTGTGATGACAGTGGGAATGGCGCATTGTGATGACAATGGCACGGAGAATTGTGATGACAAAGTCATGCAATATTATGAAGAGATGTGTCAGGGAACATTGTGAAGACCTAAGTCATGGCCCATTGTGATGACAATGGCATGGAGCATTGTGATTCCAAGTGTCATGGAGGATTGTGATGACAAAGGTAATGGAACATTGTGATGACAAGGGCTTGGAGAATTGTGATGACAAGGGCCATTGAGAATTTTGATGACAAATTCGTGAAGCATTGTGATGACAAGCGCATGAAGCTTGCTATGACAGGGGTCATGGAGCATTGCAATGACAAGGGCATGGAGAATTTTGATGAAAAGAGCAGTAAAATTGTGATGAGATGTGTCAAAGAGCATTGTGATGACAAGGACGTGGAGAATACTGATGACCAGGGCATGGAGCATTGTGATGGCAAGACCTCGGAGCATTTTGATGTGTAGACCATGGATAATTGTGATGACGGGCGTCAGGGAGCACTGTAGTGACAAGGGGCATGGAGCATTGTGATAACTGGTGTCATGGAACATTGTGATGACAGGGGTCATGGAGCATTGTGATGACAAGGTTCATGGAGCATTCGGACAACAAGCTTGTGGAATATTATGATGACAATTGCATGGAGCATTGTGATGAAAATGCCATTGAGCATTGTGATGACAAGGGCAAGGAGTAATGTGATGAGAGTGGTCATGGAGCATTGTGATGACAATGGCATGGAGTATTGTGATGCCAAGGGTCATGGACCTTTGTGATGACAAAGGTCATGGAGCATTGTGATTACAGGGGTCTTGGAGCATTGTGATGAAAAGGGCATGGATCATTGTGATGAAAATTGCATGGAGCCTTGTCATGACAGGGTTTAAAGAGCATACTGATGAGAAGTGTCAGGGAGCATTGTGATGATAAGTGTATTGAGCACTGTGATGACAAAGATCAAGGAGCATTGTGATGAGAAGACCATTGATAATTGTGATGACCAGCCTCATGGGGCATTGTGATGACAAGAGTTATGGAACATTGTGATCACAAGGGTTTGGAGCATTGTAATGACAGAGGTCATTGAGCATTTTGATTTCATTGTGATGACAATAGCATGAAATATTATGGTGATGGACACGTTGCATTGTGATGACAGGGTTCATGGAGCATTGAGATGAAAAGGGCCATGGAGCACTGTGATTACAGTGGTCTTGGAGCATTGTGATCACAAGGGCATGGAGCATTGTGATGAGAAGGCCATGGAGCATTCTGGTGACTTGCGTCATGTAGCTTTGTGATGACAAGGGCATGGAGCTTTTGATTAGAGGGGTCTTGGAGCATTGTGATGACAAGGTTCATGGAGGCTTGTGATGACATGGCCGTGGAACTTTGTGATGGCAGTGGTCATGGAGCATTGTTATGACAAGGGCACGGAACACGGTGATACATAGATCATGCAGTATTGTAATAACAAGGACATGTAGCATTGTGATGAGAAGGGCATCTAGCGTTGTGATGACCAGCCTCATGGAGATTTGTGATGACAAATGCATGGAGCAATGTGATGAAAGTGTTCATGGAGCATTGTGATGACAATGGAATGGAGCATTGTGATGCCAAGTGTCATGGAACTGTGTGATGACAAAGGTCATGGAGCATTTTGATAACAAGTGCGTGCTGCATTGTGATGAGAAGTGCAGGGAGCATTGTGATGACATGGGTTATGGAGCATTGTTCTTACACGTGCATCGAGCATTGTGCTGACAACGGTCATGGAGCATTGTGCTGACAATGGCACGGAGCTTTGTGATGACAAGGGTCACAGAGCACTGTGATGAATAGTTCATGGAGCATTGTGGTGACAAAGGTCACAAAGCCTTGTGTGACGAGGTCATGGAACATTGTGATGACAAATGTCATGAAGCACTGTGATGACTGTAGTCACGGAGCATTGTGATGACAGTGTACTTGGAGCATTGTGATGCCAAGGGCATGGAGCATTGTGATGAGAATGCCATGGAGCATTCAGGTGACATGTGTCATGGAGTTTTGTGATGACAAGGGCAGGGAGCATTGTGATTACAGGGTTCTTGGAGCATTGTGATGAAAAGGGAAAGGATCATTGTGATGAAAAAGGCATGGAGCCTTTTCATGACAGTGTTCATGGAGCATACTGATGACAAGTGTCAGGGAGCATTGTGGTGATAAGTGTACTGAGGATTGTGGTGACAAAGGTCATGGAGCATTGTGATGATTATACCATTCATAATTGTGATGAGGAGCGTCATGGGGCATTGTGATGACTAGTGTTATGGAATATTGTGATTACAAGGGTTTTTAGCATTGTGATGACAGATGTCATGGAGCGTTTTGATTTCATTGTGATGACAATAGCATGAAGCATTATGATGATGTGCCTGGAGCATTGTGAGGACAGGGATCATGGAGGATTGAGATAAAAAGGGGCATGGAGCACTGTGATTACAGGGGTGTTGGAGCATTGTGATGACAAGGGCATGGAGCATTGTGATGAGAAGGCCATGGAGCATTCTGATGACATGCGTCATGGATCTTTGTGATGACAAGGGCATGGAGCATTGTGATTACAGGGGTCTTGGAGCATTGTGATGACAAGGGTCATGGAGCCTTGGATGACAAGGCCGTGGAACATTTGATGGCAGGGATCATGGAGCATTGTTATGACAGGGGTTAATGAGCATTGTGATGACAAAGGCATGGAGCATTGTGATGACAGGGGCATGGAAATTTGGTCTGACATGTTTCATGGATTATTGTGATGAGAGTGGGCATGACGCATTGTGATGACAAAGGCATGGATCATTGTGATGACAAGGTCAGGGATTATTGTGAAGACAGGTGTCAGGGAGCATTTTCAGGAAATATGTCATGGTCCATTGCGCTGGCAATTGCATGGAGCATTGTGATGCCAAGTGTCATGGAGGATTGTGATGACAAACGTAATGGAGCATTTTGATGACAAGGGCTTGGAACACTGGAATGACAAGGGTTATGGAGAATTGTGATGAGAAGGGCATGGACAACTGTGATGACAGGGGCATGGAGCATTGTTCCTACAAGTTTCGTTGATTATTGTGATGACAGTGGTCATGGCACATTGTGATGAGAAGAGCATGGAGCATTGTGGTGACAAAGGTCACAGAGCCTAGTGTGACGTGGGCATGGAACATTGTGATGACAAATGTCATAAAGCATTGTGATGACTGGAGTCACGGAGCATTGTGATGACAGGTTTCATGGAGCATTGTGATGAGAAGGGCATAGAGCACTGTGATGACAGGGCCATGGAACTTTGGTCTGACATGTTTCATGGATTATTGTGATGACAGTGGGCATGGCTCATTGTGATGACAAGGGCATGGAGCATTGTGATGCCAAGGTCATGCAGTATTGTGAAGACAGGTGTCAGGGAGCATAGTGATGACATATGTCATGGTCCATTGTGATGACAATGGCATTGAGCATTGTGATACCAAGGGTCATGGTGGATTGTGATGACAAAGGTAATGGAGCATTTTGGTGACAAGGGTTTGGAGCACCGTGATGACAAGGGTCATGGAGCATTGTGATGACAAGGGCATGGAGCATTGTAAAGAAAAGGGCACGGAACACTGTGATACATAGATCATGCAGGATTGTAATGACAAGGTCTTGGAGCATTGTGATGAGAAGTGCATCAAGCATTGTGATGACAAGCCTCATGGAGATTTGTGAGGACAAGCGCATGGTGCATTGTGATGACATGGGTCATGGAGCACTGTGCTGACAAAGGCATGGTGCATTTTGATGACAAGGGACACAGAGCATTGTGATGAAAATTTCATGGAGCATTCTGGTGACAAAGATCACAGAGCCTTGTGTGACGCGGGCATGGACCATTGTGATGAGAAAGGTCATGAATCATTAGGATGACTGGAGTCACGGTGCATTGTGATGAGAGGGGTCATGGAGCATTGTGATGACAGGGTTCATGGGGCATTGTGATGAGAAGGTCATGGAGCATTGGGCTGAAAATGTTCATGGAGTATTGTGATGACAGGGGTCATGGGGTATTTTGATGACATGGGAATGGAGCATTGTGATGAAAAGGGCATGGAGCATGGTGATGAGAAGGCCATGGAGCATTCTGAAGACATGTGTCATGAAGCTTTGTGATGACAAGGGCATGGAGCATTGTGATTCCAGCGGTCTTGGAGCATTGTGAGGAAAAGGGCGTGGATCATTGTGTTGAAAAATGCATGGAGCCTTGTCATGACAGGGTTCAAGGAGCATACTGAAGACAAGTGTCAGGGAGCATTGTGATGACCAGTGTATTGAGCATTGTGATGACAATGGTAATGGAGTACTGTGAATAGAAGCCCAAGGATAACTGTGATGATGAGCATCATTGGGCGTTGTGATGAGAAGTGTTATGGGTCATTGTGATCCCAAGTGTTTTGAGCATTGTGATGACAGAGGTCACGGAGCATATTGATTTCATTTTGATGACAATAGCATGAAGCATTATGATGATGGGCATGGTGCATTGTGATGACACGGTTCATGGAGCATTGAGATGAGAAGGGTAATGGAGCATTGTGATTACAGCTGTCTTGGACCATTGTGATCACACGGGCATGGAGCATCTTGAATGAGAAGGCCATGGAGCAATCTGATGACATGCCTCATGGAGCTTTGTGAAGACAAGTGTATGCAGAATTGTGATTACAGTGTTTGGAGCATTGTGATGACAAGTGTCATGGAGTCTTGTGATGACAAGGCTGTGGAAACTTGTGAAAGCAGGTGTCATGGAGCATTGTTATGACAGGGGTAATGGAGCATTGTGATGACAAGGGCATGGAGCATTGGTCTGAAATGTTTCATCGATTATTGTGATGATAGGGGGCATGGAGCATTGTGATGACAAGGGCACAGAACACTTTGATACATGGGTCATGGAGGATTGTAATGACAAGGGCATGGAGCATTGTGATGAGAAGGGCATCGAGCATTGTGATGACAAGCATCATGGAGCATTGTGGTGACAAGGGCATTGAGCAATGTGATGAGAGGCTTCATGGAGCATTGTGATGACAATGGCATGGAGCATTGTGATGCCAAGTGTCATGGAGTTTTGTGATGACGAAGGTCATGGAGCATTTTGATGACAAGTTCATGGTGCGTAGTGCTGAGAATGACAGGGAGCATTGTGCTAAGAGGGTAATGGAGCAATTTGGTGAAAATGTCATGGTATATTTTGATGAGAGTAGATATGGAAAATTGTGATGTCAGGGGTCATGTAGCATTGTGCTGAAAATGGTAATGGAGCATCTTGATGACAGGGATTATGGAGCATTTTGATGTCACTGGTCATGGAGCATTTTGATGATAAGTGCATGTAGCACAGTGATGATAGGGGTCATGGAACATTGTGATGAGAGGGGTGAGGGAGTATTGTGAAGACTAGTGATGGAACATTGTGATATCAGTGGTAAAAGAGCATTTTGATGAGAAGTGCATGGAGCATTGTGATGAAAAGGTTTATGGAGCATTGTGATGACAAGGATGTGGAGCATTGTGATGACAAGTGCATGGTGCATTGTGAAGACATGGGTCAAGGACCATTGTGCTGAAAAGCACATGGAGTATTGTGATGACAAGTGTCATGGATCATTGTGCTGACAAAGGCATGGTGCATTGCGATGACAAGGGTCACAGAGCATTGTGATGAAAGGGACATGGATCACTGTGATGCAAAATTCATGGAGCCTTGTCATGACAGGGTTCAAGGAGCATACTGATGACATGTCAGCGAGCATTGTGATGACAGGTGTATTGAGCATTCTGATGACAAAGGTCATGGAGTATTGTGAATAGAAGGCCATGGATAATTGTGATGATGAGCGTCATGGGGCGTTGTTATGACAAGTGTTATGGAACATTGTGATCACAAGGGTTTGGATCATTGTGATGACAGAGGTCATGGAGCATTTTGATTTCATTTTGATGGCAATAGCATGAAGCATTATGATGATGGGCATGGTGCATTGTGATGAAACGGTTCATGGAGCATTGAGATGAAAAGGGGCATTGAGCATTGTGATTACAGATGTCTAGGAGAATTGTGATGACAACGGCATGGAGCATCGTGAATGAGAAGGCCATGGAGCATTCTGATGACATGCGTCATGGAGCTTTTTGATGGCAAGGATATGGAGAATTGTGATGACAAGGTTTATGGAGCCTTGTGATGACAAGGCCGTGGAACACTGTAATGGCAGGTGTCATGGAGCATTGTTATAACAGGGGTAATGGAGCATTTCGATGACAAGGGTATGGAGCATTGGTCTGAAAAGCTACATGGATTATTGTGATGAGAGGGGGCATGGAGCATTGTGATGACAAGGGCACGGAACACTGTACTACATGGGTCATGGCAGATTGTAATGACAAGGGCATGGAGCATTGTGTTAAGAAGAGCATCGAGCATTGTGATGAAAAGCATCACGGAGCCTGTGATGACAAGGGCAAGGAACAATGTGATGAGAGTGTTCATGGAGCATTTTGATGACAAGGGCATGGAGCATTGTGATGCCAACTGTCATGTAGCTTTGTGATGACAAAAGTCATGGAGCATTCTGATGACAAGCGCGTGGTGAACTGTGTATGAGAAGGGCAGGGATCATTGTGATGAAAGGGTCATGGAGCAATTTGATGAAAATTGTCATGGGACATTTTGATAACAGTGGTTATGGAACACTGTGATGTCAGTGGTCATGGAGGATTATGATGAAAAAGGTCATGGAGCATTTTGATGACAGGGGTCCTGGAACATTTTGATGACAGGGGTGAGGGAGTATTGTGATGACTAGTGATGGAACTTCATGATATCAGTGGTGGGAGAGCATTTTGATGTGAAGTGCATGGAGCATTGTGATGACAAGTTTTATGGAGCACTGTGATGACACGGTTGTGGAGCATTGTGATGACAAGCGCATGGCACATTGTGATGACACAGGTCATGGGGCCTTGTGCGGACAAGCACATGGAGCATTGTGAGGAATATTGTCATGGAGACTTGTGCTGACAAAGGCATGGAGCATTATGATGACAAGGGACACAGAGCATTGTGATGAAAATTTCATGGAGCATTGTGGTGACAAAGGTCACAGAGCCTTGTTTGACGAGGGCATGGACCATTGTGAGGACAAAGGACATGAATCATTGTGATGACTGGAGTCACGGAGCATTGTGATGACTGGGGCCATGGAGCATTGTGATTACAAGGGCACGGAGCAATGTGATGACAGGGGCATGGAACATTGGTCTGACAAGTTTCATGGATTATTGTGATGACAGTGGGCATGGAGCATTGAGATGACAAGGGCATGGAGCATTGTGGTGACAAAGGTCACATAGCCTTGTGTGATGAGGGCATGGACCATTGTGAGGACAAAGGTCATGAAGCATTGTGATGACTGGAGTCACGGAGCATTGTGATGAAAATTTCATGGAGCAATGTGGTGACATATTTCACAGAGCCTTTTGATGACGTGGGCATGGACCATTGTGATGACAAGGTCCTGGAGCATTGTGATGAGAGGACCATGGAGCCTTGTGGTGACAATTCTCATGGAGCATTCTGATGAAAAGGGGCATGGAGCATTGTGATTACAGGGGTATTGGATCCTTGTGATGAAAAGGCCGTAGCACATTGTTATGGCAGGCGTCATGGAGCATGGTTATGACATGGGCAATGGAGCATTGTGATGACAAGGGCATCGAGCATTGGTCTTAAAAGTTTCATGGATTATTGTGATGAGAGTGGGGAAGGAGCATTGTGATGACATGGGCACGGAACACTGTGATACATGGGTCATGTAGGATTGTAACGACAAGGGCATTGAATAATGTGATGAGAGGCTTCATGGAGCAATGTGATGACAAGAGCATGGAGAATTGTGATGACAAGCGTCATGGAGCATTTTGATGACAAGATTCCCAGACCATTGTGTTGTCAGGGGTCAAGGAGCGCTGTGATGACTGTGGTCATGGAGCATTCTGATGACAGGGTCATGGAGCATTGTGATAAGAAGGTCATGGAGCATTGGGCTGAAAATATTCATGGAGTATTGTGATGACAGGGGTAATGGGGCATTTTGATGACAAGGGAATGGAGTATTGTGATGACAAGGTCCTGGGACATTGTGGTGAGAAAACCATGGAGACTTGTGATGACATGTCTCATAGAGCATTCTGATGAAAAGGTGCATGGAGCATTGTGATTACAGGGGTCTTGGAGCATTGTGATGAAAATGGTATGGATCATTGTGAAGAAAAAGGCATGGAGCCTTGTCATGACAGGGTTCAAGGAGCATACTGATGACAAGTGTCAGGGAGCATTGTGATGACAAGTTTATTGAGCATTGTGATGACAAAGGTCATGGAGCACTCTGATGAGAACACCATGGATAATTGTGATGATGAGCGTCATGGGGCATTGTGATGACAAGTGTTATGGAACATTGTTATCACAAGGGTTTGGAGCATTTTGATGACAGAGATCATGGAGCATATTGATTTCATTGTGATGAAAATAGCATGAAGCATTATGATGATGGACATGGTGCATTGTGATGACAGGGTCATGGAGCAATTTGATGAAAAGTGTCATGGAACATTTTGATGACAGTGGTTATTGAACATTGTGATGTCAGTGGTCTTGGAGAATTGTGATGAAAAGGGTGATGGAGCATTCTGATGACAGAGGATATGGAACATTTTGATGTCAGGGGTCATGGAGCATTGTGATGACAAGTGCATGGAGCATTGTGATGACAAGGTCATGTAGCATTTTGCTGACAAATGCATGGAGAATTGTGATGACAACTGTCAGGAGCTCTGTGATGACAAGCGTCAAGGAGCATTGTGATTACATGGGTCATGGAGCATTGGGATGTCAACCGCATGGAACATTCTGATGACAAGTGTCATGGATCATTTTGATGACTGTCGTCATGTAGGATTGTGATGACATGGGTCATGGAGTTTTGTGATGAGAAGGTCATGGGGCATTGGGATGAACATGTTCATGGAGTACTGTGATAAAAGCGGTCATGGAACATTGTGATGAGAAGGGAATGGAGCAATGTGATGAGAAGGGAATGGAGCATTGTGATGAGAGGTCCATGGAGCCTTGTGATGACAAGGGTCATGGAGGCTTGTGATGACAAGGCCGTTGAACATTGTGATGGCATTGGTCATGGAGCATTGTTATGACAAGGGTAATGGAGCATTGTGATGACAAGTGCATGGGGCACTGGTGTGAAAATTTTTATGGATTATTGTGATGAGAGTGGTCAAGGAACATTGTGATGAAAAGGGCATGGAACACTGTGATACATAGGCGATGCAGGATTGTAATGACAATGGCATGGAGCATTGTGATGAGAAGGGCATCGAGCATTGTGATGACAAGCGTCATGGAGATTTGGGATGAAAAGTGCATGAAGCTATGTGATGAGAGGGTTCATGGAACATTGTGATGACAATGGAATGGAGCACTGTGATGTCAAGGGTCATGGACCTTTGTTATGACAAAGGTCATGGAGCATTTTGATGACAAGGGCGTGGTGCATTGTGATGAGAAGGACAGGGAGCATAGTGATGACAGTGTCATGGAGCAATTAGATGAAATTTGTCATGGAACATATTGATGACAGGTGTTATAGAACATTGTGATGTCAGGGGTCATGTAGCTTTGTGATGAAAAGGGTCATGGAGCATTTTGATTACAGGGGTTACGGAACATTGTGATGTCAGGAGTCATGGAGCATTGTGATCATAAGGGCATGTAGCATTGTGATGAAAGCGGTCATGGAACATTGTGATGACAGGGGTGAGGGAGTATTGTGATGACTAGTGTTGGAACATTGTGATATATGTGGTGAGAGAGCATTTTGATGAGAAGTAAATGGAGCATTGCGATGACAAATGTTATGGAGCATAGCGATGAAAAGGGTGTGGAGCATTGTGATGAAAAGCGCATGGCGCATTGTGATGACATTTTTCATGGAGCATTGTGCTGACAAGCGCATGGAGCATTTTGATGAAAAGTGTCATGGCGCATTGTGCTGACAAAGGCATAGATCATTATGATGACAAGGGACACAGAGCATTGTGATGAAAAATTCATGGAGCATTGTGGTGACAAAGATCACAGAGCCTTGTGTGAAGAGGGCATGGATCATTGGTATGAAAAGTTTCATAGATTATTGTGAGGACAGTGGGCATGGTAAATTGTGATGACAAGGACATGGAGCATTGTGGTGACAAATTTCACAGAGCCTTTTGTGACGAAGGCATGGACCATTGTGATGACAAAGGTCATGAAGCATTGTGATGACTGGACTCACGGAGCATTGTGATGACAGGGGTCACGGAGCATTGTGATGACAAGGGCATGGAGCATTGTGAGGACAGGGGCATGGAACATTGGTCTGACAAGTTTCTTGGATTATTGTGATGAGAGTGGGCATGGCGCATTGTGATGACAAGAGTATGGAACACTGTGATGACAAGGTCATGGAGTATTGTGAAGACAGGTTTCAGGGAGCACTGTGATGAAATATGTCATTGTCCATTGTGATGACAATGGCATGGAGCATTGTGATACCAAGTGTCATGGAGGATTGTGATTACAAAGGCAATGGAGCATTTTGATGACAAGGGCTTGGAACATTGTGATGACAAGGGTCATGGAGCATTGTGATGACAAGGACATGGAGCACTGTGATGACAAGGGCCATTGAGAATTTTGATGACAACGTCGTGAAGCATTGTGATGACAAGTGCATGGAGCTTGCTATGACAGGGGTCATAGAGCATTGTGATGACAAGTGCATGGAGAATTGTGATGACAAGATCATGTAACATTGTGATGAGAAGTGTCACGGAGCATTGTGATGACAAGGACGTGGAGAATTGTAAAGACATGGGACAGGGAGCATTGTGATGAACAGGGCATGGAAAATTGTGATGGCAAGACCGTGGAACATTGTTATTAAAAGACCATGGATAATTATGATGAAGAGCGTCATGGATCACTGTAATGACAAGGGGCATGGAGCACTGTGATGACAGGTGTCATGGAGCATTGTGATGAGAGTGGTCATGGAGCATTGTGATGACATGGGTCATGGAGCATTGTGATGAGAAGGTCATAGGGCATTGGGCTGAAAATGTTCATGGAGTATTGTGATGACAGTTGTCAAGGAGCATTGTGATGACAAGGGAATGGAGCATTGTGATGACAAGGTCCAGGAGCACTGTGATGAGAAGACCATGGAGCCTTGTGATGACAAGTCTCATGGAGCATTCTGATGAAGAGGGGCATGGAGCATTGTGATTACAGGGCTCTTGGAACACTGTGATGACAAGGGCATGGAGCATTGTGATGAGAAGGCCATGGAGCATTCTGATGACATGCATCATGGATCTTTGTGACCAAAAGGGCGTGGAGCATTGTGATTACAGGGGTCTAGGATCACTGTGATGACAAGGGTCATGGAGCCTTGGATGACAAGGCCGTGGAACATTGTGATGGCAGGGGTCATGGAGCATTGTTATGACAGGGGTAATGGAGCATTTTGATGAGAGGGGAAATGGAGCATTGTGATGAAAAGGGCATGGAACATTGGTCTGAAAATTTCATGGATTTTTGTGATGAGATTCGGCATGGAGCATCGTGATGACTAGGGCATGGAACACCGTGATATATTTGTCATGGAGGATTGTAATGACAATGGCATGGAGCATTGTGATGAGAAGAGTATCGAGCATTGTGATGACAAGCCTCATGGAGCATTGTGGTGACAAGTGCATGGAGCAATGCGATGAGAGGATTCATGTACATTGTGATGAAATGGCATGGAGCATTGTGATGACAAGGTACTGGAGCATTGTGATGAGAGGACAATGGAGCCTTTTGGTGACAATTCTCATGGAGCATTCTGATGAAAAGTGGCATGGATCATTGTGATTACAGGAGTATTGGATCCTTGTGATGATAAGACCGTAGAACATTATGATGGCAGGGTTCATTGGGCATGGTTATGACATGGACAATGGAGGATTGTGATGACAAGGGCATCGAGCATTCGTCTGAAAACTTTCATGGATTACTGTGATGAGAGTGGGCATAGAGCATTGTGATGACAAGGGCACGGAACACTGTGATACATGGAACATGGAGGTTTGCAATGACAAGTGCATGGAGCAATGTGATGAGAGGCTTCATGGAGCATTGTGATGACAAGGGCATGGAGCATTGTGATGATAAGGGTCATGGAGCATTTTTAATACAAGATTCCCGTATCATTGTGTTGTCAGGGGTCATGGAGCTCTGTGATGACAGTGGTCATGAAGCATTGTGATGACAGGGTCATGGAGCATTGTGATAAGAAGGTCATGGAGCATTGGGCTGAAAATGTTCATGGAGTATTGTGATGACAGGTGTAATGGGGCATTGTGATGACAAGGTCCTTGGGCACTGTGATGAGAAAACCATGGAGCCTTGTGATGACAAGTCTCATGGAGCATTCTGATGAAAAGGTGCATGGATCATTGTGATTACAGGGGTCATGAAGCATTGTGATGAAAATGGCATGGAGCATTGTGATGCCAATGGTCATGGAGTTTGTGATGACAAAGTTCATGGAGCATTTTGATGACAACGTCGTGGTGCATTGTGATGAGAAGGGCAGGGAGCATTTTGATGACAGGGTCATGGAGCAATTGGATGAAAAGTATCATGGAATATTTTGATGACAGTGGTTATGGAACATTGTGATGTCAGGGGTCATGGAGCATTGTGATGAAAAGGGTCATGGAGCATTTTGATGACAGGGGTTATGGAACATTGTGATGTCAGGGTTCATGGAGCATTGTGATGATAAGGTCATGTAGCATTCTCATGACATTGATCATGGAACATTGTAATGACTTGGGGGAGAGAACATTTTAATGAGGAGTGCATGGAGCATTGTGATGACAAGGTTTTTGGAGCAGTGTAATGACAAGGATGTGGAGCATTGTGATGACAAGCGCAGGGCGCATTGTGATGACATGGGTTGTGGAGCATTGTGCTCACAAGCGCATGGAGCATTGTGATGAAAAAGGTCATGGAGCATTGTGCTGACAAAGGCATGGAGCATGGTGATGACAAGGATCACAGAGCATTGTGATGAAAAGTTCATGGAGCATTGTGGTGAGAAAGGTCACAGAGCCCTGTGTGACGAGGACATGGACCATTGTGATGACAAATGTCATGAAGCCTTGTGATGACTGGAGTCACAGAACATTGAGTTGACAGGGGTCTTGGAGCACTGTGATGACAAGGACATGGAGCAATGTGTTGAGAAGGCCATGGAGCATTCTGATGACATGCATCATGGAGTTTTGTGATTAAAGGTCATGGAGCATTGTGATGACAGGTATCATGGAGCATTGTGATGACAGGGGTCATGGAGCATTGTGATAACATGGGTCATGGAGCATTCTGATGACAAGCTTGTGGAGTATGGTGATGACAATGGCATGGAGCATAGTGATGCAAGGTCATGGAGCATTGTGATGAAAAAGGCATGGAGCCTTTTCATGACAGGGTTCATGGAGCATTCTGAAGACAAGTGTCAGGGAGCAGTGTGAAGACAAGTGCATGGAGCATGGTGTTGAGAAGGCCATGGAGCATTCTGATGATATGGGTCATGGAGATTTGGGATGACAGGGGCATGGAGCACTGTGATTACTGGGGTCTTGGAGCATTGTGATGAAAAGCACATGGATCATTGTGATGAAAAAGGCATGGAGCCTTGTCATGACAGGTTTCAAGAAGCATACTGACGACAAGTGGCAGGGAACATTGAGATGACAAGTGTATTGAGCATTGTGATGACAAAGGTCACGGAGCATTGTGATGAGAAGACCATGGATAATTGTCATGAGGAGCATCATGGGGAATTGTGATGACAAGTGTTATGGAACATTGTGATCACAAGGTTTTGGAGCATTGTGATGACAGAGGTCATGTAGCATTTTGATTTCATTGTGATGACAATAGCATTAAGCATTATGATGTTGGGAATGGTGCATTGGAATGGCAGAGTTCATGGAGAATTGAGATGAAAAGAGGCATGGAGCATTGTGAATACAGGGGTCTTGGAGCACTGTGATGACAAGGGCTAGGAGCATTGTGATGAGAAGGCCATCGAGCATTCTGATGACATAAGTCATTGAGCTTCGTGATGACAAGGGCATGGAGCATTGTGATTACAGGGGTCTTGGAGAATTGTGATGACAAGGTTCATGGAGCCTTGTGATGACGAGGCATTGGAACATTTTGATGGCAGGGGTCATGGAGCATTGTTATCACACGGGTAATGGAGCCTTTTGATGACCACTGCATGGAGCATTTGTGTGAAAATTTTCATGGATTATTGTGATGAGAGTAGGCATGGAGCACTGTGATGTCAAGAGCAAGGAACACAGTGATACATGGATCATGGAGGATTGTAATGACAAGGGCATGGAGGACTGTGATGAGAAGCGCATCGAGCATTGTGATGACAAGCGTCATGGAGCTTTGTGATGACAAGGGCATGGAGCAATGTGATGAGAGTGTTCTTGGAGCACTGTGATGACAATGGCATGGAACATTGTGATGTCAAGGGTCATGGAGCACTGGGATGACAAGCGTCACGGAGCATTCTGATTACAGGTGTCATGGAGCATTGGGATGACAAGCGCATGGATCATTTTGATGACAAGTGTCATGGAGCATTTTGAGGACAAGAGTCCCAGAACATTGCGTTGTCTGCGGTCATGGAGCGCTGTGATGACAGTGGTCATGGAGCATTGTGATGACAGGTGTAATGGAGCATTGTGATGGCAAGGGCATGGAGCATTGTGATGAGAAGGCCATGGAACATTCTGATGACATGCATCATAGAGCTTTGTGATGAGAAGGGCATGGAGCATTGTGATTACAGGTGTCATGGAACATTGTTATGACAGGGGTGAGGGAGTATTGTGATAACTAGTGATGGAACATTGTGATATCAGTGGTGAGAGAACATTTAGATGAGAAGTGCATGGTGCATTGTGATAACAAGGTTTATGGAGCATTGTGATGACAAGGTTGTGGAGCATTGTGATGAGAAGCGCTTGGCACATTGTGATATCATGGGTCATGGAGCATTGTGCTGAGAAGCGCATGGAGCATTGTGATGACAAGGGACATGGAGCATTGTGATGTCCAGGTCATGGAGCATTGTGATGGCAAGACCGTGGAGCATTATAATCGCAAGACCATGGAGCATTTTGATGACGAGTGTCATCGAGCACTGTAATGACAAGGGGCATGGTGAATTGTGATGACAAGTGTCATGGATCATTGTGATGACAAGGTTCAAGGAGCATTCTGATGACAAGCTTGTGGAGTATTGTGATGACAATGGCATGGAGCATTGTGATGAAAAATGCATGGAGCATTGTGATGAAAAAGGCATGGAACCTTTTCATGACAGGGTTCAAGGAGCATTCTGACGTCAAGTGTCAGGGAACATTGTGATTACAAGTGTATTGAGCATTGTGATGACAAAGTTCATGGAGCATTGTGCTGAGAGGACCATGGATAACTGTGATGAGGAGTGTCATGGGGCATTGTGATGACAAGTGTTATGGAACATTGTGATCACAAGTGTTTGGAGCATTGTGATGACAGAGGTCATGGAGCATTTTGATTTCATTGTGATGACAATACCATGAAGCATTATGATGATGGGCATGGTTCGTTGTGATGACAGGGTTCATGGAGCATTGAGATAAAAAGGGGTATGGAGCACTGTGATTACTCGGGTCATGGAGCCTTGTGATGACAAAGCCCTGGAACATTGTGATGACAGTGGTGAGGGTGTATTGTGATGACTAGTGATGGAAAATTGTGATATCAGTGGTGAGATAGCATTTTAATGCGAAGTGCATGGAGCTTTGTGAGGACAATGTTTATGGAGCATTGAGATGACAATTTTGGGGAGCACTGTGATTACAAGGGCATGGAGCATTGTGAATGAGAAGGCCATGGAGCATTCTGATGACATGCGTCATAGAGCTTTGTGATGACAAGGGCATGGAGCATTTGTCTGAAAATTTCCATGGATTATTGTGATGAGAGTGGGCATGGAGCATTGTGATGACCAGGACAGGGAACACTGTGATACATGGGTCATGGAGGACTGTAATGAAAAGGTCATGGAGCATTGTGATGAGAAAGGCATCAAGCATTGTGATGACAAGCGTCATGGAGCTTTGTGATGACAAGGGAATGGAGCAATGAGATGAGAGGTTTCATGAAGCATTGTGATGACAATGGCATGGAGCATTGTGATGCCAAGGGTCACAGAGCATTGTGATGAAAAGTTCATGGAGCATGGTGGTGACAAATGTCACAGAGACTTGTGATGATGAGGGCATGGACCATTGTGATGACTGGAGTCACGGAGCATTGTGATGACATGGGTCATGGAGCATTGTGATGACACCTGCAAGGATCATTGTGATGACAGGGGCATGGAGCAACGGTCTGAAAAATTTCATGTATTATTTTGATGACAGTGGGCATTGCGTATTGTGATGACAAGGGCATGGAGCACTGTGAAGAAAAGTCATGGATTATTGTGATGTCAGGTGTCAGGGAGCATTGTGATAACCTATGTCATGGTGCATTGTGATGACAATGGCATGGAGCATTGTGATGACAAGTGTCATGGAGGATTGTGATGACAAAGTAATGGAGCATTGTGTTGACAAGGGCTTGCAGCATTGTGATGAAAAGGGCACAGAGCATTGTGATGACAAGCGCTTTTGAGAATTTTGATGACAAGTTCATGAAGCACTGTGATGAAAAGCACATGGAGCTTGCTATGACAGGTGTCATGGAGCATTGCGATGACAAGTGCATGGAGAATGTGATTTCAAGAGAATGTAACATTGTGATTTGAAGTGTCATGGAGCATTGTGATGGCAAGACGGTGGAACATTGTGATGAGAAGTCCATGGATAATTGTGATGACGAGCATCATGGAGAACTGTAATGACAAGGGGCCTGGAGCATTGTGATGACAGGTGTGAAGGAGCATTGTGATAACATGGGTCATGGAGCATTGTGATGACAAGGGTCAAGGAGCATTCTGATGACAAGCTTGTGGAGTATTGTGATGACAATGGCATGGAGCATTGTGATGAAAAGGGCATGGAGAATTTTGATGAAAAAGACATAGAGCCATTTCATGAAAGTGTTCGAGAAGCATTTTGACGACAAGTGTCAGGGAACATTGTGATGACAAGTGTATTGAGCATTGTGATGACAAAGGTCATGGAGCTTTGTGATGACAAGGGCATGGAGTATTGTGATGACAGGCATCATCGAGTGCGGTGACGACAAGTGTTATGGAACAATGTGATCACAAGGGTTTGGAGCACTGTGATGACAGAGGTCATGGATCATTTTGATATCAAGGAGCATGGAGCATTGTGATGACAGGGGTCATGGAGCATTGTGATGAGAAGTTCATGGAGCATTGAGCTGAAAATATTCATGGGGTATTCAGATGAAAGGGGTCATGGAGCATTGTGATGACCAGGCCCTGGAACACTCTGATGAGAAGACCATGGATCATTGTGATGAGAAGTCTCATGGAGCATTCTGATGAAAACGGGCATGGAGCATTGTGATTACGGGGGTCTTGGATCACTGTGATTACAAGGGCATGGAGCATCGTAAGAGATGTCCAAGGAGCATTCTGATGACATGCGTCATGGAGCTTTGTGATGACCAGGGCAAGTAGCATTGTGATTAGAGGGGTCTTGGAGCATTGTGATGAAAAGGGCATGGATCATTGTGATGAAAAAGGCATGGAGCCTTGTCATGACAGGGTTCAAGGAGCATACTGATGGCAAGAGTCTGGGAGCATTGTGATGACAAGTGTATTGAGCATTGTGATGACAAAGGTCATGGAACATTGTGATGAGAAGTGTCATGGAGCATTGAGATGGCAAGACGTTGGAGCATTGTGATGAGAAGACCATGGATAATTGTGATGACGAGCGTCATGTAGAACTGTAATGACAAGGGGCCTGGAGCATTGTGATGACAGGTGTCATGGAGCATTGTAATGACAGGGGTCATGGAGCATTGTGATGAGAAGATCATGGAGAATTGAGCTGAAAATGTTCATGGAGTATTCTGATGAAAGGGGTCATACAGCGTTGTGATGACAAGGTCCTGGAGCACTCTGATGAGAAGACCATGGAGCCTTGTGATGAGAAGTCTCATGGAGCATTCTGATGAAAAGGGGCATGGAGCATTGTGATTACAGGGGTCTTGGAGCATTGTGATTACAAGGGCATGGAGCATTGTCATGAAAAAGGCATGGAGCCTTGTCATGACAGGGTTCAAGGAGCATACTGACGACAAGTGTCAGGGAGCATTGTGATGACAAATGTATTGAGAATTGTGATGACAAAGAACATGGAACATTGTGATGAGAAGTGCATGGATAATTGTGATGACGAGCCTCATCGGGCGTTGTGATGACAAGTGTTATGGAGCATTGTGATCACAAGGGTTTGGAGCATTGTGATGACAGAGGTCATGGAACATTTTGATTTCATTGTGATGACAATAGCATGAATCATTATGATGTTGGGCATGGTTCTTTGTGATGACAGTGTTCATGGTGCATTGAGATGAAAAGCGGTATGGAGCATTGTGATTACTCGGGTCATGGAGCCTAGTGATGACAAGGCCGTATAACATTGTGATGACAGGGGTGAGGGAGTATTGTGATGACTACTGATGGAAAATTGTGATATCAGTGGTGAGAGAGCATTTTGATTCGAAGTGCATGGAGCTTTGTGATGACAATGTTTATGGAGCATTGTGATGACAAGTTTGGGGAGCATTGTGATGACAAGTGCATGGCACACTGTGATGACATGGGTCATGGAGCATTGTTCTGACAAGCATATGGAGCATTGTGATGAAAAGGGTCATGCAGCACTGTGCTGACAAAGGCATGGAGCGTTGTTATGACAAGGCTCAGAGAGCATTGGGATGAAAAGATCATGGAGAATTGTGGTGACAAAGTTCACAGAGCCTTGTGATGGTTAGGGCATGGACCATTGTGATGAAAAATGTCATGAAGCATTGTGATGACTGGAGTCACAGAGCATTATGACGACAAGGGAATGGAAAATTGTGATGACAGTGGCATGGAACATTGGTCTGGCAAGTTTCATGGATTATTGTGATGACAGTCGGCATGGCGCATTGTGATGACAAGGACATGGAGCATAGTGATGACAAGGACATGGAGTATTGTGAAGACAGGTATCAGGGTTCATTGTGATGGCATATGTCATGTTCCATTGTGATGACAATGGCATGGAGAATTGTGATGCCAATTGTCATGGAGGATTGTGACGACAAAGGTAATGGAGCATTGTGATGACCAGGCCTTGGAGCATTGTGATGAAAATGGTCATGGAGCATTGTGATGAAAAGGGCATGGAGCATTGTGATGACAAGTGCATGGCACACTGTGATGACATGGGTCATGGAGCATTGTTCTGACAAGCGCATGGAGCATTGTGATGACAAGTGTCATGGAGCATTTTGCTGACAAAGGCATGGAGCGTTGTTATGACAAGGCTCAGAGAGCATTGGGATGAAAAGATCATGGAGAATTGTGGTGACAAAGTTCACAGAGCCTTGTGATGGCTAGGGCATGGACCATTGTGATGAAAAATGTCATGAAGCATTGTGATGACTGGAGTCACAGAGCATTGTGATGACAAGGGAATGGAACATTGTGATGACAGTGGCATGGAACATTGGTCTGGCAAGTTTCATGGATTATTGTGATGACAGTCGGCATGGCGTATTGTGATGACAAGGGAATGGAGCATTGTGATGACAAGGTCTTGGAGCATTGTGATGACAATGGTCATGGAGCATTGTGATGAAAAGGGCATTTAGCATTATGATGACAAGGGCTTTTGAGAATTTTGATGACAAGTTCGTGAAGCACTGTTATGAAAAGCACATGAGGCTTGCTATGAAAGGGGTCATGGAGCATTGCGATGACAAGTGCATGGAGAATGTGATTACAAGAGCATGTAACATTGTGATTTCAAGGGACATGGAGCATTGTGATTGCAAGACGGTGGAACATTGTGATTAGAAGACCATGAATAATTGGGATGACGAGCGTCATGGAGAACTGTAATGACAATGGGCATGGAGGATTGTGATGCCAGGTGTCATGGAGCAATGTGATGACAGGGGTCATGGAGCATTGTGATAACAAGGGTCATGGAGCATTCTGATGACAAGCTTGTGGAGTATTGTGATGACAATGGCATGGAGCATTGTGATGAAAAGGGCATGGAGCATTGCGATGAAAAAGGCATAGAGCCTTGTCATGACAGTGTTCAAGGAGCATACTGATGGCAAGAGTCAGGGAGCATTGTGATGACAAGTGTATTGAGCATTGTGATGACAAAGGTCATGGAACATTGTGATGAGAAGACCATGGATAATTGTGAAGACGTTCGTCATGGGGCGTTGTGAAGACAAGTGTTATGGAACATTGAGATCACAAGGGTTTGGAGCATTGTGATGACAGAGGACATGGAGCATATTGATTTCATTGTGATGACAATAGCATGAAACATTATGATGATGGGCATCTTGCATTGTGATGACAGGGTTCATGGATCATTGAGATGAAAAGGGACATGGAGCATTGTGATTACAGGTGTCTTGGAACATTGTGATGGCAAGGGCATGGAGCATTGTGAATGAGAAGGCCATGGAGCATTCTGATGACATGCGTCATGGAGCTTTGTGATGACAATGGCATGGAGCATTTGTCTGAAAATTTTCCATGGATTATTGTGATGAGAGTGGGCATGGAGCATTGTGATGAAAAGGACACGGAACACTGTGATACATGGGTCATGGAGGATTGTAATGACAAGGTCATGGAGCATTGTGATGAGAAGGACATCGAGCATTGTGATGACAAGCGTCATGGAGCTTTGCGATGACAAGTGCATGGAGCAATGTGATGAGAGGCTTCATGAAGCATTGTGATGACAATGGCATGGATCATTGTGATGCCAAGGGTCATGGAGCTTTGTGATGATAAAGGTCATGGAGCATTTTGATGACAAGGGAGTGGTGCATTGTGATGATAACGGCATGTAGCATTTTGATGATAGGGGTCATGGAACATTGTGATGACAGGGGTGAAGGAGTATTGTGATGACTAGTGATGGAACATTGTGATATCAATTGTGAGAGAGCATTTTCATGAGACGTGCATGGAGCATTGTGATGCCAAGGGTCACATAGCATTGTGATGAAATGTTCATGGAGCATTGTGGTGACAAATGTCACAGAGATTTGTGATGGTGTGGGCATGGACCATTCTGATGACAAAGTCTTGAAGCATTGTGATGACTGGAGACACGGAGCATTGTGATGACAGGTGTCATGGAGCATTGTGATGACAAGTGCATGGATCATTGTGATGACAGGGGCATGGAGCATCGGTCTGAAAAATTTTATGGATTATTGTGATGACAGTGGGCATTGCACATTGTGATGACAAGGGCGTGGAGCACTGTGAAGAAAAGGTTATTGATTATTGTGAAGTCAGGTGTCAGGGAGCATTGTGATGACCTATGTCATGGTGCATTGTTATGACAACGGCATGGAGCATTGTGATGACAAGTGTCATGGATGATTGTGATGACAAATGTAATGGAGCATTTTGATGACAATGGTCATGGAGCATTGTGATGAAAAGGGCATGGAGCATTGTGATGACAAGGGCTTTTGAGAATTTTGATGACAAGTTCGTGAAGCACTGTGATGAAAAGCACATGGAGCTTGCTATGACAGGGGTCATGGAGCATTGCGATGACAAGTTCATGGAGAATGTGATTACAAGAGCATGTAACATTGTGATTTGAAGTGTCATGGAGCATTGTGATGGCAAGACGGTGGAGCATTGTGATGAGAAGACCATGGATAATTGTGATGACGATCGTCATGGAGAACTGTAATGACAAGGGGCCTGGAGCATTGTGATGACCGGGGTAATGGAGAATTGTGATGACAAGTGTCATGGAGCATTCTGATGACAATCATGTGGAGTATTTTGATGACAATGGCGTGGAGCATTGTGATGAAAAGGGCATGGAGCATTGTGATGAAAAAGGCATACAGCCTCTTCATGACAGGGTTCGAGAAGCATTCTGACGACAAGTGTCAGGGAGCATTGTGATGACAAGTGTATTGAGCATTGTGATGACAAACGTCATGGAGCATAGTGATGACAAGGGCATGGAGTATTGTGATGACAGGCATCATGGAGCGTTGTGATGACAAGTGTTATGGAACAATGTGATCACAAGGGTTTAGGAGCACTGTGATGACAGAGGTCATGGATCATTTTGATATCAAGGAGCATGGAGCATAGTGATGACAGGGGTCATGGAGCATTGTGATGAGAAGATCATGGAGCATTGAGATGAAAATGTTCATGGAGTATTCTGAGGAAAGGGGTCATGGAGCATTGAGATGACAAGGTCCTGGAGCATTGTGATGAGAAGAAAATGGAGCCTTGTGATGAGAAGTCTCATGGAGCATTCTGATGAAAAGGGGCATGGAGCATTGTGATTACAGGGGTCTTGGAGCATTGTGATGAAAAAGGTATGGATCATTATCATGAAAAAGGCATGGAGCCTTGTCATGACAGGGTTCAATGAGCATACTGACGACAAGTGTCAGGGAGCATTGTGATGACAAGTGTATTGAGCATTGTGATGACAAAAGTCATGTAACATTGTGATGAGAAGTTCATGGATAATTGTAATGACGAGCCTCAAGGGGCGTTGTGATGACAAGTGTTATGGAGCATTGTGATCACAAGGGTTTGTAGCATTGTGATGACAGAGGTCATGGAGCATTTTGATTTCATTGTGATGACAATAGCATGAAGCATTATGATGATGTGCATGGTTCGTTGTGATGACAGGGTTCATGGAGCATTGAGATGAAAAGGGGTATGGAGCATTAAGATTACTCGGGTCATGGAGAATTGTGATGACATGGCCGTGTAACATTGTGATGACAGGGGTGAGGGAGTATTGTGATGACTAGTGATGGAAAATTGTTATATATGTGGTGAGAGAGAATTTTGATTCGAAATGCATGGAGCTTTGTGATGACAATGTTTATGGAGCATTGTGATGACAAGTTTGGGGAGCATTGTGATGAAAAGTGCATGGCGCACTGTGATGACATGGGTCATGGAACATTGTGCTGACAAGCGCATGGAGCATTGTGATGAAAAGGGTCATGGAGCATTGTGCTGACAAAGGCATGGAGCATTGTGATGACAAGGCTCAGAGAGCATTGGGATGAAAAGTTCATGGAGCATTGTGGTGACAAAGTTCACAGAGCCTTGTGATGACGAGGGCATGGACCATTGTGATGACAAAGGTCATGAAGCATTGTGATGACTGGAGTCACAGAGCATTGTGATGACAAGGGAATGGAGCATTGTGATGACAGTGGCATGGAGCATTGGTCTGACAAGTTTCATGGATTACTGTGATGAAAGTCGGCATGGTGCATTGTGATGACAAGGGCATGGAGCATTGCGATGACAAGCTCATGCAGTATTGTGAAGACAGGTGTCAGGGTGCATTGTGATGGCATATGTCATGTTCCATTGTGATGACAATGGCATGGAGAATTGTGATGCCAATTGTCATGGGAGATTGTGAAGACAAAGGTAATTGAGCATTGTGATGAAAAGTGCTTGGAGCATTTTGATGACAATGGTCATGGAACATTGTGATGAAAAGGGCATGGAGCATTGTGATGACAAGCGCTTTTGAGAATTTTGATGACAAGTTCGTGAAGCACTGTGATGAAAAGCACATGGAGCTTGCTATGACAGGGGTCATGGAGCATTGCGATGACAAGTTCATGGAGAATGTGATTACAAGAGCATGTAACATTGTGATTTGAAGTGTAATGGAGCATCGTGATGGCAAGACAGTCGAGCATTGTGATGAGAAAGCCATGGATAATTGTGATGATGAGCGTCATGGAGAACTGTAATGACAAGGGGCATGGAGCATTGTGATGACAGGTGTCATGCAGCATTGTGATGACAGGGGTTATGGAGCATTGTGATGACAAGGGTCATAGAACATTCTGATGACAAGCTTGTGGAGTATTGTGATGACAATGGCATGGAGCATTGTGATGAAAAGGGAATGGAGCATTTTGATTTCATTGTGATGACAATAGCATGAAGCATTATGATGATGGGCATGTTGCATTGTGATGACAGGGTTCATAGATCATTGAAATGAAAAGGGACATGGAGCATTGTGATTACATGTGTTTGGAGCATTCTGATGACAAGGGCATTGAACATTGTGAATGAGAAGGCCATGGAGCCTTCTGATGACATGCGTCATTGAGCTTTGTGATGACAAGGGCATGGAGCATTTGTCTGAAAATTTTCTTGGATTATTGTGATGAGATTGGGCATGGAGCATTGTGATGACAAGGACACGGAACACTGTGATACATGGGTCATGGAGGATTTTAATGACAAGGTCATGGAGCATTGTGATGAGAAGGGCATCGAGCATTGTGATGACAAGCGTCATGGAGCATTGTGATGACAAGGGCATCGAGCAATGTGATGAGAGGCTTCATGAAGCATTGTGATGACAATGGCATGGAGTATTGTGATGCCGAGTGTCATGGAGCTTTGTGATGACAAAGGTCATGGAGCATTTTGATGACAAGGGAGTGGTGCATTGTGATGATAATTGCATGTAGCATTGTGATGATAGGGGTCATGGAACATTGTGATGACAGGGGTGAGGGAGTATTGTGATGACTAGTGATGGATCATTGTGTTATCAGTGGTGAGAGAGCATTTTCATGAGAAGTGTATGGAGCATTGTGATGACAGTGTTTATGGAGCATTGTGATGACAAGGATGTGAAGCATTGTGATGACAACCGCATGACACAATGTGATCACATCGGTAATGGAGCATTTTGCTGACAAGCTCATTGAGCATTGTGATGAAAAGTGTCATGGAACATTGTGCTGACAAAGGCATGGAGCATTGTGATGCCAAGGGTCACAGAGCATTGTGATGAAAAGTTCATGGAGTATTGTGGTGACAAAGGTCACAGAGACTTGTGATGATGAGGGCATGGACCATTGTGATGACAAAGTCTTGAAGCATTGTGATGACTGGAGTCACGGAGCATTGTGATGAAAAGTGTCATGAAACATTGTGCTGACAAAGGCATGGAGCATTGTGATGCCAAGGGTCACAGAGCATTGTGATGAAAAGTTCATGGAGTATTGTGGTGACAAAGGTCACAGAGACTTGTGATGATGAGGGCATGGACCATTGTGATGACAAAGTCTTGAAGCATTGTGATGACTGGAGTCACGGAGCATTGTGATGACAGGTGTCATGGAGCATTGTGATGACAAGTGCATGGAACATTGTGATGACATGGGCATGGATCATTGTGATGACAAGGGTCATGGAGAATTGTGATGTCAGGTGTCATGGAGCATTGTGATGAAAAGGGTCATGGAGCATTTTGTGACAGGGATTATTGAACATTCTGATGTCAGGCGGCATGGAGCATTGTGATGAAACGTGTCATGGAGCATTTTGATGACAGGTGATATGGAACATTGTGATGTCAGGGCTCATGGAGCATTGTGATAATAAGGGCATATAGCATTTTGATGACAGGGGTCATGGAACATTGTGATGACAGGGTTGAGGGAGTATTGTGATGACTAGTGATGGAACACTGTGATATCATTTGTGAGAGAGCATTTTGATGAGAAGTGCATGGAGCATTGTGATGACAAAGTTTATGGAGCATTTTGATGACAAGGATGTGGAGCATTGTGATGACAAGCACATGGCATATTGTGTTGACATGGGTTATGAAGCATTGTGCTGACAAGCGCATGGAGCATTGTGATGACAAGGGTCATTGAGCATTGTGCTGCCAAACGCATGGAGCATTGTGATGACAAGGGTGACAGAGAATTGTGATGAAAATTTCATGGAGCATTGTGGTGACAAAGGTCACAGAGCCATCTGTGACGAGGTCCTGGACCATTGTGATGACAAATGTCATGAAGCACTGCAATGACTCTAGTCACGGAGTATTGTGATTACAGGGTTCTTGGAGCATTGTGATGCCAAGGGCATGGATCATTGTGATGAGAAGGCCATGAAGCATTCTGATGACATGTGTCATGGAGCTTTGTGATGACAAGGGCAGGGAGCATTGTGATTACAGGGGTCTTGGAGCATTGTGATGAAAAGGGAATGGATCATTGTGATAAAAAAGGGATGGAGCCTTTTAATGACATGGTTCATGAAGCATACTAATGACAAGTGTCAGGGAGCATTGTAATGATAAATGTACTGAGGATTGTGGTGACAAAGGTCATGAAGCATTGTGATGAAAAAACCATTCATAATAGTGATGACGAGCGTCATGGGGCATTTTGATGACAAGTGTTATGGAACACTGTGATCACAAGGATTTGGAGCATTGTGGTGGCAGATGTCATGGAGCATTTTGATTTCATTGTGATGACAATAGCATGAAGCATTACCATGATGGGCGTCGTGCATTGTGATCACAGGGTTCATGGAGCATTGAGATGAAAAGGGGCATGGAGCATTGTGATTACAGGGGTCTTGGAGCATTGTGATGACAAGGGCATGGAGCATTGTGATGAAAAATGCATGGAGCCTTGTCATGACAGTGTTCAAGGAGCATACTGATGACAACTGTCAGGGAGCATTGTGATGATAAGTGTATTGAGCATTGTGATGACAAAGATCATGGAGCATTTTGATGAGAAGACCATGGATAATTGTGATGACCAGCTTCATGGGGCATTGTGATGACAAGTGTTATGGAACATTGTGATCAGAAGGGTTTGGTGCATTTTGATGACAGAGGTCATTGAGCATTTTGATTTCATTGTGATGACAATAGCATGAAATATTATGGTGATGGGCACGGTGAATTGTGATGACAGGCTTCATGGAGCATTGAGATATAAAGGGGCATGGAGCATTGTTATGACAGGGGTGTTGGAGCATTGTGATGACAAGGGCATGGAACATTGTGATGAGAAGGCAATGGAGCATTCTAAAGACATGCGTCATGGAGATTTGTGATGACAAGGGCATGGAGAATTGTGATTACAGGGGTCATGGAATATTGTGATGACAGGGGTGAGGGAGTATTGTGATGACTAGTGATGGAACATTGTGATATCAGTGGTGAGAAGGCATTTTGAGGAGAAGTGCATGGAGCATTGTGATGACAAGGTTTATGGAGCATTTTGATGACAAGGATGTGGAGCATTGTGATGACAAGTGCATGGTTCATTGTGATGACATGGGTTACGGAGCATTGTGCTGACACGCGCATCGAGCATTGTGATGACAAGGGTCATGGAGCATTGTGCTGACAAAGGCATGGAGCTTTGTGATGACAAGGGTCACAGAGCATTGTGATAAAAATTTCATGGAGCATTGTGGTGACAAAGGTCACAGAGCTTTGTGTGAGCAGGTAATGGACCATTGTGATGACAAATGTCATGAAGCATTCTTATGACTGAAGTCACAGAGCATTGTGATAACAGTGGTCTTGGAGCATTGTAATGAAAAGTGAATGGATCATTGTGATGAAATAGGCATGGATCCTTGTCATGACAGTGTTCAAGGAGCATACTGATGACAAGTGTCAGGGAGCATTGTGATGAAAAGTGTATTGAGCATTGTGGTGACAAAGGTCATGGAGCATTGTGATGAGAAGACCTTGCATAATTGTGATGACAAGCGTCATGGGGTATTGTGATGACAAGTGTTATGGAACATTGTGATCAGAAGGGTTTGGAACATTGTGATGACAGAGGTCATGGAGCATTGTGATGAGATCGGTCATGAAGCATTGTGATGACTGGAGTCACGGGGCATTGTGATGAAAGGGGTCATGGAGCACTGTGATGACAAGGGCATGGAGCAATGTGATGACAGGGGCATGGAACATTGGTCTGAGAAGTTTCATGGATTATTGTGATGACACAGGGCATGGAGCATTGTGATGACAAGGGCATGGAGCATTGTGGTGACAAAGGCATGGAGCCTTTTGATGACAAGGGACAGAGAGCATTGTGATGAAATATTCATGGAGCATTGTGGTGAAAATGATCACAGAGCCTTGTGTGAAGTGGGCATGGACCACTGTGATGACAAAGGTCATGAAGCATTGTGATGACTGGAGTCATGGATCATTGTGATGACAGGGGTCATGGAGCATTGCTCAGACAAGATTTATGGATTATTGTGATGAGAGTGGGCAGGGCACATTGTGATGACAAGGGCATGGAACATTGGGATGACAAGGTCATGGAATATTGTGAAGACAGGTGTCAGGGAGCATTATGATGACATATGTCATTGTCCATTGTGATGACAATGGCATGGAGCATTTTGATACCAAGTGTCATGGAGGATTGTGATGACAAAGGTAATGGAGCATTTTGATAACAAGGGCTTGGAACATTGTGATGACAAGGGTCATGGAGCATTCTGATGACAAGGGCATGGAGCATTGTGATGACAAGGGCCATTGAGAATTTTGATGAAAATGTCGTGAAGCATTGTGATGACAAGCGCATGGAGCTTGCTATGACAGGGGTCATAGAGCATTGCGATGACAAATGCATGGAGAATTGTGATGACAAGGTCATGTAACATTGTGATGAGAAGTGTCACGAAGCACTGTGATGACAAGGACGTGGAGAATTATAATGACATGAGACATGGAGCATTGTGATGAACAGGGCATGGAGAATTGTGATAGCAAGACCGTGGAGCATTGTGATGAAAAGACCATGGATAATTATGATGAAGAGCGTCATGGATCACTGTAATGACAAGAGACATGGAGCACTGTGATGACAGGTGTCATGGAGCATTGTGATGAGAGGGGTCATGGAGCATTGTGATGACAAGGGTCATGGAGCATTGTGATGAGAAGAGCATGCAGCATTGGGCTGAAAATGTTCATGGAGTATTGTGATGACAGTGGTCAAGGAGCATTTTGATGACAAGGGAATGGAGCATTGTGATGACAAGGTCCTGGAGCAGTGTGATGAGAAGACCATGGAGCCTTGTGATGACAAGTCTCATGGAGCATTCTGATGAATAGGGGCATGGAGCATTGTGATTACAGGGGTCTTGGAGGATTGTGATGACAAGGGCATGGAGCATTGTGATGAGAAGGCCAGGGAGCATTCTGATATAATGTGTAATGGATCTTTGTGACGACAAGGGATGTAGCATTGTGATTCCAGGGGTCTTGGAGCATTGTGATGACAAAGGTCATGAAGCATTGTGATGACTGGAGTCACGGAGCATCGTGATGACACAGTTCATGGTGCATTGTGACGACAACCGCATGGAGCATTGTGATGACAAGGCATGGAGCATTGTTATGACATATTCATTGCTTATTGTGAAGACAGGTGTCAGGGAGCATTGTGATGGCATATGTCATGGTCCATTGTGATGACAATGGCATGGAGCATTGTGATGACAAGTGTCATGGAGGATTGTGATGACAAGAGCATGTATCATGGTGATCAGAAGTGTCATGGAACATTGTGATGACAGGAGAGAGGGAATATTGTGATGACTAGTGTTGGAAAATTATGATATTAGTGGTGAGACAGCATTTTGATGTGAAGTGCATGGAGCTGTGTGATGACAAGTTTTACGGAGCATTGTGATGACAAGGTTGGGGAGCACTGTGATGGCAAGCGCATGGCACACTGTGATGACATGGGTCATGGAGCATTGTGCTGACAAGGGCATGTAACATTGTGATGACAATTGTCATGGAGCATTGTCCTGACAAAGGCATGGAGAATTCTGATGACATGGCTCACAGAGCATTGGGATCAAATGTTCATGGAGCATAGTGTCGAAAAAGTTCACAGAGCCTTGTGATGATGAGGGCATGGACCATTGTGATGACAAAGGTCATGAAGCATTGTGATGACTGGAGTCACAGAGCATTGTGATGACAAGGTTGGGGAGCATTGTGATGACAGGGGCATGGAGCAATGTGATGACAGGGGCATGGAACATTGGGCTGAAAATTTTCATGGATTATTGTGATGACAGTGGGCATGGAGCATTGTGATGACAAGGGCATGGAGCATTGTGGTGACAAAGGTCACAGAGCCTTGTGTGACGAGGGCATGGACCACTGTGATGACAAGGGTCATGAAGCATTGTGATGACAGGAGTCATGGAGCATTGTGATGACAGGGGTCATAGAGCATTGTGATGACAAGGGCATGGAAGTTTGTGATGACAGGGTCATGGAACATTGGGCTGACAACTTTCATGGATTATTTTGATGACAGTGGGCATGGCACATTGTGATGACAAGTGCATGGAACATTGTGATAACAAGCTCATGGAGTATTGTGAAGAAAGGTGTCAGGGAGCATTGTGATGACATATGTCATTGTCCATTGTGATGACAATGGCATCGAGCATTGTGATACCAAGTGTCATGGAGGATTGTGATGACAAAGGTAGTGGAGCATTTTGAAGACAAGGGCTTGGAACATTGTGATGTCAAGTGTCAAGGGGCATTGTGATGACAGGGCATGGAGCATTGTGATGACAAGGGCCATTGAGAATTTTGATGACAATGTAATGAAGCATTGTGATGACAAACGCATGGAGCTTGCTATGACAGGGGTCATAGAGCATTGCGATGACAAATGCATGGAGATTTGTGATGAAAAGATCATATAACATTGTGATGAGAAGTGACCTGGTGCATTGTGATGACAAGGATTTGGAGAATTGTAATGACATGGGACATGGAGCATTGTGATGAACAGGGCATGGAGAATTGTGATGGCAAGACCGTGGAGCATTGTGATGAAAAGACCATGGATAATTATGATGAAGAGCGTCATGGATCACTGTAATGACAAAGGGCATGGAGCATTGTGATGACAGGTGTCATGGATCATTGTGATGAGAGGGGTCATGGAGCATTGTGATGACAAGGGTCAATGAGCATTGTGATGAGAAGGTCATGGAGCATTGGGCTGAAAATGTTCATGGAGTATTTTGATGACAGGGGTCATGGAAACTTGGATGACAAGGCCGTGGATCATTGTGATGGGAGGGGTCATAGCGCATTATTATGACAGGGGTAATGGAGCATTGTGATGACTAGGGCACGGAACACTGTGATACATGTGTCCTAGAGGATTATCATGACAAGGTCATGGAGCATTGTGATGAGAAGAGTATCGAGCATTGTGATGACAAGCGTCATGGAGCATTGTGGTGACAAGGGCATGGAGCAATGAGATGGGAGGTTTCATGGAGCATTGTGATGAAATGGCATGGAGCATTGTGATGCCAAGCGTCATGGAGCTTTGTGATGACAAAAGTCATGGAGCATTTTGATGACAAGGTCGTGGTGCATTGTGATAAGAAGGGCAGGGAGCATTGTGATGACATGGTCATGGGGCAAATTGATGAAAAGTGTCATGGAACATTTTGATGACAGGGGTTATGGAACATTGTGATATCAGGGTTAATGGAGCATTTTGATGAAAAGGGTCATGGAGCATTCTGATGAAAAGGTGCATGGAGCATTGTGATTACAGGGGTTTGGAAGAATTGTGATGACAAGGGCATGGTGCATTGTGATGAGAAGCAATGGAGCATTTTGATGACATGCGTCATGGAGCTTTGTCATGACAAAGACATGGTTCATTTTGATTACAGGGCTCCTGGAGCATTGAGATGAAAAAGGAATGGATCATTGTGATGAAAAATGCATGGAACCTTGTCATGACAGGGTTCAATGAGCATACTGATGACAACTGTCAGGGAGCATTGAGATGATAAGTGTATTGAGCATTGTAATGACAAAGATCATGGAGCATTGTGATGAGAGGACCATGGATAATTGTGATGACCAGCCTCATGGAGCATTGTGATGACAAGAGTTATGGAACATTTTGATCAGAAGGGTTTGGTGCATTGTGATGACAGAGGTCATTGAGCATTTTGATTTCATTGTGATGACAATAGCATGAAATATTATGGTGATGGGCACGGTGCATTGTGATGACAGGGGTCATGGAGCATTGTTATGACAGGGGTAATGGAGCATTGTGATGACAAGGCCATGGGGCACTGGTCTGAAATGTTTCATGGATTATTGTGATGAGAGTGGGCATGGCGCATTGTGATGACAAGGGCCAAGAACACGGTGGTACAGGGTTCATGGAGGACTGTAATGACAAGGGCATGGAGCATTGTTATGAGAAGGTAATCGAACATTGTGATGACAAGCGTCATGGAGATTTGTGATGACAAAGGTCATGGAGCATTTTGATGACATGGGTTATGGAGAATTGTGATGTCAGGGGTCATGGAGCACTGTGATGATAAGCGCATGTAGTATTGTGATGATAGCGGTCATGGAACATTGTGATGACAAGGATGAGGGCGTATTGTGATGACCAGTGATGGAACATTGTGATATCAGTGGTGACAGAGCATTTTGATGAGAAGTGCATGGAGCATTGTGATGACAAGCTGGTGGAGCATTTTGCTGACAAACGCATGGAGCATTGTGATGACAAGTGTCATTGAGTGTTGTGCTGAGAAAGGCATGGAGCATTGTGATGAAAAGTTCATGGTGCATTTTGGTTACACAGGTCACAGAGCCTTGTGATGACGAGGGCATTGACCATTGTGATGACAAATATCATGAAGCATTGTGATGAATGGAGTCACGGAGCATTGTGATGACAGGGGCATTGAGCATTGGTCTCACAAATTTCATGGATTATTGTGATGACAGTGGGCATGGTGCATTGTGATGAAAAGAGCATGGAACATTGTGATGACAACGTCATGGACTATAGTGAAGACAGGTGTCAGGGATCATTGTGATGACATATGTCATGGTCCATTGTGATGCCAATAACATGGAGCATTGTGATGACACGTGTCATGGACGATTGTGATGACAAAGGTAAAGGAGCATTGTGATGATCAGGGCATGGAGAAATGTGATGGCAAGACTGTGGAGCATTGTGATGAGAAGACCATGGATAATTGTGATGAAGAGAATCATAGATCATCATGATGACAAGAGCCATGGAGCATTCTGACATAAGATATCACTTATGAAGGAAATGTAAACATGGCTACATATGAACTGAATTAGGAAAGAGAACAGTGTCTCACATGGAGTAAACATACTTATGCCTGCTTAAGGGGAAAGAGAGGGGGGAAGATGTACAAAACCACAGTTTGATATTAGCACAGGTACCATTCCATAATCCAAATACAGAATAGACAAGACGTACTCCTTCCTCAGTGAACGGGACTGAACACCCATATTCCCCGCAGAGGAATATATCAAAGTAGTAAGAATCTTAAAACCTATGTATTGATATGTCTCTGAAAGGGAATCAAGTGTGTCTAGATTGGCATAAACATGGCAGTGAGAATAAACTCAAAACCACTATAAAAAGGAATTTCAAAAACAAAACAAAAAAAAACTGGGAAATTCTTTACAATTCCTTCAGGGGCTCTGATGAAACCTGGAATGACCCTATCTACAACGACAGCTGGATGTGGCATAAGGCTGGACACTTGGGACTGAGAGGATTGGTGAGATTCAGTGAGCAAATGCAGACCCTTTAAAGCAATAACGCGTGGCACACATTCCAAGGTTCCCAACTCTCCAGGTTGAAGGGAATATTACTACAGCTATAACATGTACGGGAAACCTAGAGAATGGACACACTGTGAATACGAAAGGTTCGTAAAACTCAACAAATAGTCCCTCTCCTGGTGCTCCGGTTTGACTTTCCAACTGCTTTACTATCAATCTCCCAACTTGCAAAGACAGCCCATTTAACCTCCTGGTTCGCACAGGTGGCCAATTTTGTAGAGAATGAAAGGGAAGAGGGAGAACCAATGTTCGAGTAGCTGCTAGGCATTTGGATGGCACATGTCCTTCTAATTTTCCGGCAGGAAGAATATTTAAACAAAGTTTCAAACACCCGCCGGAAACCAGTATAGGTCCTGAACCAAAATTTTGGACTTGCGGTCAGCTCCCAAAAAACGAATTGAAAAATGGAGCTCAGGGGCACAACAATGCACAAACTGGCAGAGTAATAAAGGACAACTATCGTCTGAAAATCTGTTGAGGGAAGGCAACGAGGCGGACTTGAAATCGAGCCAGAATAGCAGGAAACAGATTTCAAGAGGTACATTGGAATCACCTTTAAAGCACAGGAAGAGGGGCAAAACTTCGACAATGATGCACTTGGCCAGCATGAGTGTATGTGTTTTATCCTGAATATATTAAGGAGAAAACGCGTACGTCCTTTTTGGCCAAGCAAGCAAGCGGGCAACCAAAATCTGAACTACAATGAAGTATCACTTCCCACCGGACAAAAGGGACATCCGCAAAATGTGTAAAAACCAGAAAGGCAAGACAGGCCCTGGAGAACAGGGAGCCTAGTTATGATGATGGGCAGAATGTAAATTGCCAACTGCCTCTCTGGAGGAGTGTATTGTGTTCCCTAAAAGAAGGAAACAACAGAGCAACAGAGCCAAGGGCATTTCCAGTCTAGGGAATATACCTTGGGAAAATTGAAAATCAATAAGACAGTGCCACCACAAAATTTAGAGCTGCACTGCTTACAAGAACGACAACTTGCGTACACCTTAAGTATCCCAGGAAAGACCACAATGGTTCAAGAAATTGTGGTACTTACGTACGATGGAATATCAGTCAGCCATGAAATCAATGTCATAAGGCTAGTAGCAGGAAAATTAGTGGATTCAGGTACGATGATTCTAAGTGAAATAAGTCACAGAGAAAAAGAAACTTATCATAAGATATCACTTATGAATGTCCTGTAAACATGGCTACACATGAACTGAGTTAGGAAAGCAAACAGAGTCTCACATTTAGCAAACACTCTTATGCCTGCTTAAGGGGGAAGGAGAGGTGGGGTGATGCATAAAACCAGAGTTTGATATTAGTACATGTTCCGTTCCAAAAACCAAATACGGAATAGAAAAGACTTACACTTTCCTCAGTGAAAGGGACTGAAAACCCCATATTTCCCGCAGAGGTATATATCTGACTAGTAAGAAACTTAAAACCTATGTATTGATAAGTCTCCGTAAGTGAATGAAGTGTGTCTTGACTGCCATAAACATGGCAGTGAGAATCCGCTCAAACCCACTATAAAAAGGAATTTCAAAAACAAAACACAAAAACAGGGAAATTCTTTACAATTCCTTCAAGTGCTCTGATGAAACCTGGAATGACATTATCTACAACCACAGCTGGATGTGGCATAAGCCTGGACACTTGGGACTGAGAGGATTGGTCAGATTCGGTGAGCATATGCAGACCATTTAAAGCAATAATGTGTGTCACACATTCCAAGGGTCCCAACTCTCCAGGTTGAAGGGAATATTACTACACCTATAACATGTACGGGAACCCTAGAGAATGGACACACTGTGAATATGAAAGATTACTAAAACAAAACCAATAATCCCTCTCCTGGTGCTCAGGTTTGACTTTCCAACAGATTTACTATCAATCTCCCAACATGGAAAGACAGCCCCTTTAACCTCCTGGTTCGCACAGGTTGCCAATTTGGAAGAGGATGAAAGGGAAGAGGGAGAACCAATGAGAGAGTAGCTGTTAGGAATTTGGATGGGCACATGTCACTCTAATTTCCCGGAAGGAAGAAGAATTAACCAAAGTCTAAGCCACCCGCCGGGAAGCAGTATAGGTCTTGAACCAAAATTTTGGTCTTGCTGTCAGCTCACAAAAAATGAGTTGAAAAATGGAGATTAGGGGCACAGCAATGCACAAACAGTCAGTGGAGTAAAGGACAACAATAGTCCAAAAATCTGTTGAGGGAAAGCAACAAGGCGCACTTGAAAGCGAGCCAGAATAGCAGGAAACAGATTTCAAGAGGTACATTGGAATCATCTTTAAAGCACAGGAAGAGGGGCACAACTTCAACAATGATCCACTTGGTCAGAAATGCCGAATGTGTTTTCTCCTGAATATATTCAGGAGAAAACACATACGTCCATTTTGGCCAAGCAAGCAACCGGGCAAAGCAAATTTGAACTACAATGAAGTATCACTTCCCACCGGTCAAAAGTGACATCCACAAAATGTGTAAAAACCAGAAAGGCAAGGCAGGCCCTGGAGAACAGGGAGCCTAGTTATGCTGATGGGCAGGATGTAAATTGCCAACTGCCTCTCTGGAGGAGTGCATTGTTTTCCCTAAAACAAGGAAACAACAGAGCAACAGAGCCAAGGGCACTTCCAGTCTAGGGAATATACCTTGGGAATACTGAAAATCAATAAGACAGAGACACCGCAAAATTTAGTGCTGCACTGCTTACAGGAACCTCAACTTGGGTACACCTTAAATATCATAGGAAAGACAAAAACGGTTCAAGAAATTGTGTTACTTATGTACGATGGAATATCCCTCAGGCATGAAATCAAAATTATAAGGCCAGTAGCAGCAAAATGAGTGGATTCAGGTATGATGATTCTAAGTGAAATAAGTCACAGAGAAAAAGAATCTTATCATAAGATATCACTTATGAAGGTCCTGTAAACATGGCTACACATGAACTGAGTTAGGAAAGAGAACAGAGTCTCACATTTAGAAAACACTCTTGTGCCTGCTTAAGGGGGAAAGAGAGGTGGGGTGATGCATAAAACCAGAGTTTGGTATTAGTACAGGTACCGTTCCACAAACCAAATATGGAATGGACAAGACCTATACTTTCCTCAGTGAAATGGACTCAAAACCCCATATTTCTCGAAGAGGAATATATCTGACTAGTAAGAATCTTAAAACCTATGTATTGATAAGTCTCCATAAGGGAATCAAGTGTGTCTAGACTGGCATAAACATGGCAGTTAGAATCAGCTCAAACCCACTATAAAAAGGAATTTCAAAAACAAAGCAAAAAAACAGGGAAATGCTTTACAATTCCTTCAGGGGCTCTGATGAAACCTGGAATGATACTATCTACAATGACAGCTGGATGTGGAATAAGGCTGGACACTTGGTACTGAGAGGATTGGTGAGATTTGGTGAGCAAATGCAGACCATTTAAAGCAATAATGCGTGGCACACATTCTAAGGGTCCCAACTCTCCAGGATGAAGGAATATTACTACAGCTATAACATGTACGGGAAACCTAGAGAATGGACACAGTGTGAATACAAAGGTTTCTAAAACTCAACTAATAGTCCCTCTCCTGGTGCTCCGGTTTCAATTTCCAACTGCTTTACTATCAATCTCCCAAATTGGAGAGACAGCCCCTTTAACCTTCTCTATCGCAGAAGTTGCCAATTTGGCAGAGGATGAAAGGGAAGAGGGAGAACCAATGAGACAGTAGCTGTTAGGCATTTGGACGGGCACATGCCACTCTAATTTCCCGGAAGGAGGAAGAATTAACCAATGTCTCAGCCACCCGCCGGAAACCAGTATAGGTCCTGAACCAAAATTTTGGACTTGCGGTCAGCTCACAATAAACGATTTAAAAAATGGAGCTCAGGGGCACAGCAATTCACAAACTGGCAGAGTAATAAAGGACTACAATCGTCCAAATATCTGTTGAGGGAAGGCAACGAGGCGGACTTCAATGCGAGCCAGAATAGCAGGAAACAGATTTCAAGAAGTACATTGGAATCACATTTAAAGCACAGGAAGAGGGGCACAACTTGTACAATGATGCACTTGGCCAAAAAGGGTGTATGCGTTTTCACATGAATATATTCAGGAGAAAAAGCTTATGCCCTTTTTGACCAAGCAAGCAGGCGGGCAATGCAAATCTGCACTACAAAGAAGTATCATTTCCCACCGGTCCAATGGGACATCTGCAAAATGTGTAAAAGCCAGAAAGGCAAGAAAGGCAATGGAGAACAGGGATCCTAGTTATGCTGATGGGCAGGATATAAATTGCTAACTGGCTCTCTGGAGGGGTGCATTGTGTTCCCTAAAACAAGTAAACAACACAGCTACAGTGCCAAGGGCACTTCCAGTCTAGGGAATATAACTTGGGAAAACTGAAAAGCAATAAGATAGAGCCACCTCAAAATTTAGGGCTGCACTTCTTACAAGAACCTCAACTTGGGTACACCATAAATATGCAGGAAAGACAAAAATGGTTCAAAAAATTGTGGTATTTACATACGATGTAATATCCCTAAGCCATGAAATCAATGTCATAAGGCCAGTAGCATCAAAATGAGTGGATTCAGGTACGATGATTCTAAGTGAAATAAGTCACAGAGAAAAATAAATTTATCATAAGATATCACTTATGAAGGTCCTCTAAACATGGCTACACATGAACTGAGTTAGGAAAGAGAACAGAGCCTCACATTTAGAAAACACTCTTGTGCCTGCTTAAGGGGGAAGGAGAGGTGGGTTGATGCATAGAACCAGAGTTTGATATTAGTACAGGTACCGTTCCAAAAACCAAATACGGAATAAACAAGACCTACACTTTCCTCAGTGAAAGGGACTCAAAACGCCATATTTCCCACAGAGGAATATATCTGACTGGTAAGAATCTTAAAATCTATGTATTGATATGTCTCCGTAAGGGAATCAAGTTTGTCTAGACTGGCATAAACATGGCAGTGAGTATCAGTTCAAACCCACTATAAAAAGGAATTTAAAAAACAAAACAAAAAAAAAAAAAACAGGGAAATTATTTACAATTCCTTCAGGGGCTCTGATGAAACCTGGAATGACCATATCTACAGAGACAGCTGGATGTGGCATAAGGCTGGACACTTGGGACTGAGAGGATTGGTGAGATTCGGTGAGCAAATGCAGACCCTTTAAAGCAAAAATGCGAGGCACACATTCCAAGGGTCCCAATTCTCCAGGATGAAGGGAATATTACTACAGCTATAACAGGTACGGGAGACCTAGAGAATGGACACACTGTGAATACAAAACGTTTCTAAAACTCAACTAATAATCCCTCTCCTGGTTCTCCGGTTTGACTTTGCAACTGCTTTACTATCAATCTCCCAACTTGGAGAGACAGCCCCTTTAAGCTCCTGGTTCTCACAGGTGGCCAATTTGGTAGAGAATGAAATGGAAGAGGGAAAACCAATGAGAGAATAGCTGTTAGACATTTGGACGGCACATGTCACTTTAATTTCCCGGCAGGAAGAAGAATTAACCAAAGTCTCAGACACCCGCCGGGAACCAGTATAGGTCCTGAACCAAAATTTTGGACTTGCGCTCAGCTCACAAGAAACGAGTTGAAAAACGGAGCTCAGGGGCACAGCATCGCACAAACTGGCAGAGTAATAAACGACAACAATCTTCTGAAAATCTGTTGAGGGAAGGCAACGAGGGAGACTTGAAAGCGAGCCAGAATAGCAGGAAAGAGATTTCAAGAGGTACATTGGAATCGCCTTTAAAGCACAGGAATAGGGGCACAACTTCGACACTGATGCACTTGGCTAAAAAGGGCGTATGCGTTTTCTCCTGAATATATTCAGGAGAAAATGCATATGCCCTTTTTGGCCAAGCAAGAAAGCGGGCAATGCAAATCTGCACTACAATGAAGTATCACATCCCACCGGTCAAAAGGTACATCCGCAAAATATGTGAAAACCAGAAAGGCAAAATAGGCCCTGGAGAACAGGGAGCCTAGTTATGCTGACGGAAAGGATGTAAATTGCCAACTGCCTCTCTGGAGGAGTGCATTGTGTTCCCTAAAACAAGTAAACAACAGAGCTACAGAGCCAAGGGCCATTACAGTCTAGGGAATATACCTTGGGAAAACTGAAAATCAATAAGACAGAGCCACCCCAAAATTTAGGGCTGCACTGCTTACAGGAACCTCAACTTGGGTACACCTTAAATATCCCAAGAAAGACAAAAATGGTTCAAGAAATTGTGTTACTTATGTACGATGGAATATCAGTCAGCCATGAAATCAATGTCATAAGGCCAGTAGTTTCAAAATGAGTGGATTCAGTTACGATGATTCTAAATGAAATAAGTTACAGACAAAATGAAACTTATCATACGATATCACTTATGAAGGTCCTGTAAACATGGCTACACATGAACTGAGTTAGGAAAGAGAACAGAGTCTCACATTTAGAAAACACTCTTATGCCTGCTTAACGGGGAAGGAGAGGTGGGGTGATGCATAAAACCAGAGTTTGATATTAGTACAGGTACCGTTCCAAAAACCAACTACGGAATAGAAAATACCTACACTTTCCTCAGTGAAAGGGACTCAAAACGCCATATTTCGCGCAGAGGAATATATCTGACTGGTAAGAATCTTAAAACCTATGTATTAGATATGTCTCCGTAAGGGAATCAAGTTTGTCTAGACTGGCATAAACATGGCAGTGAGAATCAGTTCAAACCCACTATAAAAAGGAATTTCAAAAACAAAACAAAAAAACAGGGAAATTCTTTACAATTCCTTCAGGGGCTCTGATGAAACCTGGAATGACTATATCTACAACGACAGCTGGATGTGGCAAAAGGCTGGACCCTTGGGACTGAGAGGATTGGTGATATTCGGTGAGCAAATGCAGACCCTTTAAAGCAATAACGAGTGGCCCACATTCCAAGGGTCCCAATTCTCCAGCTTGAAGGGAATATTATTACAGCAATAACATGTACGGGAACCCTAGAGAATTGACACACTGTGAATATGAAAGATTTCTAAAACTCAACTAATAATCCCTCTCCTGGTGCTCCAGTTTAACTTTCCAACAGATTTACTAACAATCTCCAACCTTGGAAAGACAGCCCCTTTAACCTCCTTGTTTGCACACGTTGCCAATTTGGCAGAGGATGAAAGGGAAGAGGGAGAACCAATGAGAGAGTAGCTGTTAGTCATTTGGACGGGCACATGTCACTCTAATTTCCCGGAAGGAAGAAGAGTTAACCAAAGTCTCAGCCACCCGACGGGAACCAGTATAGGTCTTGAACCAAAATTTGGACTTGCGGTCAATTCACAAAAAACGAGTTGAAAAATGGAGCTTAGGGTCACAGCAATGCACAAATTGTCAGAGAAGTAAAGGACAACAATCGTCCAAAAATCTGTGGAGGGAATGCAACGAGGCAGACTTGAAAGCGAGCCATAATAGCTGGAAACATATTTCAAGAGGTACATTGCAATCACCTTTAAAGCACAGGAAGATGGGCACAACTTCGACAATTATGCACTTCGCCAGAAAGGGCGTATGTGAGTTCTCCTGAATATATTAAGGAGAAAACGCATACGTCCTTTTTGGCCAAGCAAGCAAGCGGGCAACACAAATCTGAACTACACTGAAGTATCACTTCCGTCCAGTCAAAAGGGACATCCGCAAAATGTGTAAAAACCAGAAAGGCAAGACAGGCCCTGGAGAACAGGGAGCCTAGTTATGCTGATGGGCAGGATGTAAATTGCCAACTGCCTCTCTAGAGGAGTGCATTGTGTTCCCTAAAACAAGGAAACAACAGAACAACAGAGCCAAGGGCACTTCCAGTCTAGGGAATATACCTTGGGATTACTGAAAATCAATAAGACAGAGCCACCGCAAAATTTAGTGCTGCACTGTTTACAAGAAACTCAAATTGGGTACACCTTAAATATCCTAGGAAAGACAAAAATGGTTCAAGAAATTGTGTTACTTATGTACGATGGAATATCCCTCAGCCATGAAATCAATGTTATAAGGCCAGTAGCAGCAAAATGAGTGGATTCAGGTACGATGATTCTAAGTGAAATAAGTCACACAGAAAAAGAAACTTATCATAAGATATCACTTATGAAGGTCCTGTAAACTTGGCTACTCATGAACTGAGTTAGGAAAGAGAACAGAGTCTCACATTTATAAAACACTCTTATGCCTGCTTAACGGGGAAGGAGAGGTGGGGTGATGCATAAAACCAGAGTTTGATATTAGTACAGTTACCGATCCAAAACCCAAATACTGAATAGACAAGACCTACACTTTCCTCAGTAAAATGGACTCAAAACCCCATATTTCTCGCAGAGGAATATATCTGACTAGTAGGAATCTTAAAACCTATGTATTGATAAGTCTCCATGATGATGGGCATGGTTCATTGTGATTACAGAGTTCAGGGAGCATTGAATGAAAAGTGGCATGGAGCATTTTGATTACAGTTGTCTTGGGGCATGGTGATGACAAGGGAATGGAGCATTGTGATGAGAAGGCCATGGAGCAGATGGATGACATGCGTCATGGAGCTTTGTGATGACAATAGCACGGAGCATTGTGATTACAGGGGTCTTGGAGCATTGTGATGACAAGGGTCATGGAGACTTGTGATGACAAGGCCGTGGAACATTGTCATGACAGGGGTGAGGGAGTATTCTGATGACTAGTGACGGAACATTTTGATATCAGTGGTGAGAGAGCATTTTGATGAGAAGTACATGGATCATTGTGATGACAAGTTTTATGGAGAATTCTGATGACAAGTTTGTGGAAAATTTTGATAACAAGCGCATGGAGCATTGTGATAACAAGGGTCATGGAGCACTCTGCTGACAAAGGCATGGAGCATTGTGATGGCAAGGGTCACAGAGCATTGTGAATGAAAAGTTCATGGAGCATTATGGTGACAAATTTCACAGAGCCCTGTGATGACGAGGGCATGGACAATTTTGATGCCAAAGGTCATGAAGCATTGTGATGACTGGAATCACGGAGCATTGTGGTGACCAGGGCATGGAGCATTGTGATGACAGGGGCATGGAGCATTGGTCTCACAAGTTTCATGGATTATTGAGATGACAGTGGGCATGGCGCATTGTGATGACAAGGGCATGCAGCATTGTTATGACAAGGTCATGGAGTATTGTTAAGACAGGTGTCAGGGAGCATTGTGATGACATATGTCTTGGTGCATTGTGATGACAATGGCATGGAGCATTGTGAAGCCAAGTGTCATGGAGGATTTTGATGACAAAGGTAATGGAGCACTGTGATGACAAGGGCAAGGAGCACTGTGATGACAACGGCCATTGAGAATTTTGAGGACAATGTCGTGAAGCACTGTGATGAATAGCACTTGGAGATTGCTATGACAGGGTTCATGGAGCATTGTGATGACAAGTGCATGGAGAATTGTGATGGCAAGATCATGTAACATTGTGATGAGAAGTGTCATGGAGCATTGTGATGGCAAGACCGTGGAGCACTGTGATGAGAAGACCATGGATAATTGTGATGTCGAGCGTCATGCAGCACTATAATGACAAGGGGCATGGAGCATTGTGATGACAGGGGTCATGGAGCACTGTGATGAGAAGTTCATGGAGCACTGGGATGACAATATTCATTGAATTTTGTGATGGCAGTGGTCATGGAGCATTGCAATGACAATGGAATGGAGCATTGTGATGACAAGGTCCTGGAGCATTGTGAGGAGAAGACCATGGAGCCTTGTGATGACAAGTGTCATGGAGCATTCTGATGAAAAGGGGTGTGGAGCATTGTGATTACATGGGTCTTGGAGCATTGTGATGAAAATGGCATGGGTGATTGTGAGGCAAAGGGCATGGAGCCTTGTCATGACAGGGTTCAAGGAGCATACTGACGACAAGTGTAAGGGAGCATTATAATGACAAGTGTATTGAGCATTGTGATGACAAAGGTCATGGAGCATTGTGATGAGAAGACCATGGATAATTGTGATGATGAGCATCATGGGGCGTTGTGATGACAAGTGTTATGGAACATTGTGATCACAAGGGTTTGGAGCATTGTGTTGACAGAGGTTATGGAGCATTCTGATTTCATTGTGATGACAATAGCATCAATCATTATGATGATGGGCATGGTTCATTGTGATTACAGAGTTCATGGTGCATTGAGATGAAAAGTGGAATGGAGCATTTTGATTACAGTTGTCTTGGAGCATTGTGATGACAAGGGCATGGAGCATTATGATGAGAAGGCCGTGGAGAAGATTGATGACATGCGTCATGGAGCTTTGTGATGACAATAGCACGGAGCATTGTGATTACAGAGGTCTTGGAGCATTGTTATGACAAGGGTCATGGAGCCTTGTGATGACAAGGCCGTGGAACATTGTCATGACAGGGGTGAGGGAGTATTGTGATGACTAGTGATGGAACATTTAGATATCAGTGGTGAGAGAGCATTTTGATGAGAAGTACATGGAGCATTGTGATGACAAGTTTTATGGAGCATTCTGATGACAAGTTTGTGGAAAATTTTGATAACAAGCGCATGGAGCCTTGTGATAACAAGGGTAATGGAGCACTCTGCTGACAAAGGCATGGAGCATTGTGATGGCAAGGGTCACAGAGCACTGTGAATGAAAAGTTCATGGAGCATTATGGTGACAAATTACAGAGAGCCCTGTGATGATGAGGGCATGGAACATTTTGATGCCAAAGGTCATGAAGCATTGTGATGACTGGAATCACGGAGCATTGTGATGACAAGGGCATGGAGCATTGTGATGACAGGGGCATGGAGCATTGGTCTGACAAGTTTCATGGATTATTGAGATGACAGTGGGCATGGCGCATTGTGATGACAAGGGCATGCAGCATTGTTATGAGAAGGTCATGGAGTACTGTGCAGACAGGTGTCAGGGAGCATTGTGATGACATATGTCTTGGTGCATTGTGATGACAATGGCATGGAGCATTGTGAAGCCAAGTGTCAGGGAGCATTGTGATGACAAGTGTATTGAGCATTGTGATAACAAAGGTCATGGAGCATTGTGATGACACGGGCATGGAGTATTGTGATGACAGGCATCATGGAGCGTTGTGATGACAAGTGTTGTGGAACAACGTGATCACAAGTGTTTGGAGCATTGTGATGACAGAGGTCATGGATCATTTTGATTTCAAGGAGCACGGAGCGTTGTGATGACAGGGATCATGGAGCATTGTGATGAGAAGATCATGGAGCATTGGGATGAAAATATTCATGGAGTATTGTGATGACAGGGGTCTTGGAGCACTGTGAAAACAAGGGCATGGAGATTCGTGATGAGAAGGCCATGGAGCATTCTGATGACATGTGTCATGGATGTTTGTAATGAAAAGGGGAATGGAGCATTGTGATTACAGGGGTCTTTGAGCATTGTGATGAAAAGGGCATGGATCATTGTGATTAAAAAGGCATGGAGCCTTGTCAGGGCAGGGGTTTAAAGGAGCATACTCTCGACAAATGTCAGGGAGCATTGTGATGACAATTGTATTGAGCTTTGTGATGACAAATTTCATGGAGCATTGTGATGAGAAGACCATGGTTAACTGTGATGAGGAGTGTCATGGGGCATTGTGATGACAAGTGTTATGGAACATTGTGATCACAAGTGTTTGGAGCATTGTGATGAGAGAAGTCATGGAGCATATTGATTACATTGTGATGACAATAGCATGAATCATTATGATGATGGGCATGGAGCATGGGATGACAGGGTCCTTGGAGCATTGAGATTAAAAGGGGCATGGAGCATTGTGATTACATGGGTCTTGGATCATTGTGATGACAAGGGCATGGAGCATAGTGAATGAGAAGTCCACGGAGCATTCTGATGACATGCGTCATGGAGCTTTCTGATGACAATTGCATGGAGCATTGTCATTACAGGGTCTTGGAGCATTGTGATAAAAAGGGTCATGGAGTCTTGTGATGACAAGGCTGTGGATCCTTGTAATGGCAGGTTTCATGGAGCATTGTTATGACAGGGGGAATGGAGCATTGTGATGACAAGGGCATGGAGCATTGTTCTGAAATGTTTCATGGATTATTGTGATGAGAGTGGGCATGGAGCATTGTGATGACAAGCGTCATGGAGCTTTGTGATGACAACGGCAGGGAGCAATGTGATGAGAGGGTTCATGGAGCATTGTGATGACAATGGCATGGAGCATTGTGATGCCCAGGGTTATGGAGCTATGTGATGACAAATGTCATGGAGCATTCTGATGACAAGGGTGACGTGCATTGTGATGAGAAGGGCAGGGAGCATTGTGATCACAGGGTCATTGAATAATTTGCTGAAAAGGGTCATGGAACATTTTGATTACAGTGGTTATGAAATATTGTGATTTCAGGTGTCATGGAGCTTTGTGATGAAATGTGTCATGGAGCATTTTGATGACAGGGGTTATGGAATATTGTGATGTCAGGGGTCATCGAACATTGTGATGATAAGTGCATGTAGCATTTTAATGACAGGGGTCATGGAACATTGTGATGACAGGGGTGATGGAGTATTGGAATGAATAGTGATGGAACATTGTGATATCAGTGGTGAGAGAGCATTTTGATGAGAAGTGCATGGAGCGCTGTAATGACAAGGATTAAGCAGCATTGTGATGAAAAGGATGTGGAGCACTGTGATGAAAGGCACATGGCGCGTTGTGATGACGTGGGTCATGGAGTATTGTGCTGAGAAGCGCATGGAGCATTGTGATGACAAGGGTCATGGAGCATTGTGCTGAGAGAGGCATAGAGAATTGTGATGACAAGGGACACAGAGCATTGGATGAAAAGTTCATGGAGCATTGTGGTGACAAAGGTCACAGAGACTTGTGATGACGAGGGCAAGGACCATTTTGATGAGAAAGGTCATGAAGCATTGTGATGACTGGAGTCACAGAGCATTGTGATGACAGGGGTCATGGAGCATTGTGATGACAAGGGCATGGAGCATTGTGATGACAGGGGCATGGAAAACTGGTCTTACAAGTTTCATGGATTTTTGTGATGACAGTGGGAATGGCGCATTGTGATGACAATGGCACGGAGCATTTTGATGAAAATGTTATGCAGTATTATGAAGACAGGTGTTAGGGAGCATTGTGAAGACCTAAGTCATGGCCCATTGTGATGACAATGGCATGGAGCATTGTGATTCCAAGTGTCATGGAGGATTGTGATGACAAAGGTAATGGAGCATTGTGATGACAAGGGCTTGGAGCATTGTGATGACAAAGGTCATGGAGCATTGTGCTGACAAGGGCATGGAGCATTGTGATGACAAGGTTCATGGAGCATTGTGCTGAGAAAGGCATGGAGCATTGTGATGACAAGTGTCACAAAGCATTTTGATGAAAAGTTCATGGAGCATTGTGGTGACAAATGTCATAGAGCCTTGTGATGACGATGGCATGGACCATTGTGATGACCAAGGTCATGAAGCATTTTGATGACTGAAGTCATGGATCATTGTGATGACAATGGCATGGAGCATTGTGATGACAGGGGCATGGAGCTTTGGTCTGACAAGTTTCATGGATTATTGTGATGGCAATGGGCATGGCTCCTTGTGATGACAAGGGCATGGAGCATGGTGATGACAACGTCATGCAAAATTGTGAAGACAGGTTTCAGGGAGCATTGTGATGACCTGTGTCAGGGAGTATTGTGATGACCTATGTCATGGACAATTGTGATGACAATGGCATGGAGCATTGTGATGCCAAGTGTCATGGAGGATTGTGATGACAAAGGTAATGGAGCATTGTGATGACAAGGGCTTGGAGCTTTGTGATGACAAGGGCCATTGACAATTTTGATGACAAATTCGTGAAGCATTGTGATGACAAGCGCATGAAGCTTGCTATGACAGTGGTCATGGAGCATTGCAATGACAAGGGCATGGAGAATTTTGATGAAAAGAGCATGTAAAATTGTGATGAGATGTGTCAAAGAGCATTGTGATGACAAGGACGTGGAGAATACTGATGACCAGGGCATGGAGCATTGTGATGGCAAGACTGGGGAGCTTTGTGATGTGTAGACATTGGATAATTGTGATGACGGGCATCATGGAGCACTGTAGTGACAAGGGGCATGAAGCATTGTGATAACTGGTGTCATGGATCATTGTGATGACAAGGTTCATGGAGCATTCGGACGACAAGCTTGTGGAGTATTATGATGACAATTGCATGGAGCATTGTGATGAAAAGGCCATTGAGCATTGTGATGACAAGGGCAAGGAGCAATGTGATGAGAGTGTTCATGGAGCATTGTGATGACAATGGCATGGAGTATTGTGATGCAAAGGGTCATGGAGCTTTGTGAAGACAAAGGTCATGGAGCATTTTGATGACAAGTGTGTGGTGCATTGTGATGAGAAGGGCAGGGAGCATTGTGATGACAGGGTCATGGAGCAATTTGATGAAAAGGGTCAGGGAACATTTTGATGACAGGGGTCATGGAACATTGTGATGTCAGTGGTCATGTAGCATTTTGATGACAGGGGTCATGGAACATTGTGATGACAGGGGTGAGGGAGTATTGTGATGACTAGTGATGGAACATTGTGATATCAGTGGTGAGAGAACATTTAGATGAGAAGTGCATGGAGCATTGTGATAAAAAATGTTTATGGGGCATTTTGATGACAAGGTTGTGGAGCATTGTGATGACAAGTGCATGGCACATTGTGATGACATGTGTCTCGGAGCACTGTGTTGAGAAGCACATGGAGCATTGTGATGACAAGGTTCATGGAGCATTGTGCTGACAAAGGCATGGAGCATTGTGATGACAAGTGTTAAAGAGCATTGTGATGACGAGGGGATGGACCATTGTGTTGACAAAGGTCATAAAGCATTTTGATGACTGGAGTCAAGGAACATTATGATGTGAGGGGCAATGGAGCATTGTGATTACAAGGGCATGGAGCATTGTGATGACAGGGGCATGGAGCATTGGTCTGACAAGTTTCATGGATTATTGCTATGACAGTGGGCCTGGAGTTTGTGATGACAGAGGTCATGGATCATTTTCATTTCAAGGACCATGGCGCATTGTGATGACAAGGGCATCAAGCAATGTGAACCCAAGTTTAATCGAGGATTTTGATGACAATGGGAATGGAGCATTGTGATGACAAGTTCATGAAGCATTTTGCTGACAAATGCATGGAACATTTTGATGACAAGGGTTATGGAGCACTGTGATGACAAGCGTCACGGAACATTGTGATTACAGGGGTCATGGAGCATTGGGATAACAAGGGCATGGATCATTGTGATGACAAGGGTCATGGAGCATTTTGATGACAAGGGTCCCGGATCATTGTGTTGTCAGGGGTGATGGATCGTTGTGATGACTGTGGTCATGGAGCATTGTGATGACAGGGGTCATGGAGCATTGTGATGACAAGGGCATGGTTCATTGTGAATGAGAAGGCCATGAAGCATTCTGATGGCATGCGTCATGGAGCTTTGTGATGACAAGGGCATGGAACATTGTGATTAAAGGGTCTTGGAGCATTGTGATGACAAGTGTCATGGAGTCTTGTGATGACAAGGCCGTGGAACCTTGTGATGGCAGGGCTCATGGAGCATTGTTAAGACAGGAGTAATGGAGCATTGTGATGACAAGGGCAAGGAGCATTGGTCTGAAAAGTTTCATGGATTATTGTGATGAGAGTGTGCATGGAGCATTATGATGACACGGGCAAGGTACACTTAGATACATGGGTCATGGAGATTTGTAATGACAAGGGCATGGAGCATTGTGATGAGAAGGGCATCGAGCATTGTGATGACAAGCGTCTTGGAGCTTTGTGATGACAAGGGCATGGAGCAATATGATGAGAGGCTTCATGGAGCATTGTGATGACATGTGTATTGAGCCTTGTGATGACAAACGTAATGGAGTACTGTGAATAGAAGCCCAAGGATAACTGTGATGATGAGCATCATTGGGCGTTGTGATGACAAGTGTTATGGAACATTGTGATCACAAGTGTTTAGAGCATTGTGATGACAGAGGTCATGGAGCATATTGATTTCATTTTGATGACAATAGCATGAAGCATTATGATGATGGGCATGGTGCATTGTGATGACACGTTTCATGGAGCATTGAAATGAAAAGGGGCATGGAGCATTGTGATTACAGGTGTCTTGGACCATTGTGATGACAAGGGCATGGAGCATTGTGATGACAAGGTCATGGGGTATTGTGAAGACAGGTGTCAGGGAGCACTGTGATGACATGTCATTGTCCATTGTGATGACAATGGCATGGAGCATCGTGATACCAAGTGTCATGGAGGATTGTGATGACCAAGGTAATGGAGCATTTTGATGACAAGGGCTTGAGACATTGTGATGAGAAGCGTCATGGAGCATTGTGATGACAAGGGCTTGGAACATTGTGATGACAAGGGTCATGGAGCATTGTGATGACAAGGGCATGGAGAATTGTGATGACAAGGGCCATTGAGAATTTTGATGACAACGTCGTGAAGCATTGTGATGACAAGCGCATGGAGCTTGCTATGACAGTGGTCATAGAGCATTGCGATGACAAGTGCATGGAGAATTGTGATGACAGGATCATATAACATTGTGATGAGAAGTGTCACGAAGAATTGTGATGACAAGGACGTGGAGAATTGTAATGACTTGGGACATGGAGCACTGTGATGAACAGGGCATGGAGAATTGTGATGGCAAGACCGTGGAGCATTGTGATGAAAAGACAATGGATAATTATGATGAAGAGCGTCATGGATCACTGTAATAACAAGGGGCATGTAGCATTGTGATGACAGGTGTCACGGAGCACTGTGATGAGAAGGCCATGGAGCATTCTGATGACATGTGTCATGTATCTTTGTGATGACAGGGGCATGGAGCATTGTGATGACAGGGGCATGGAGCATTTTGATGACAGGGGCATGGAACATTGGTCTGACTAGTTACATGGTTTATTGTGATGACAGTGGGCATGGTACATTGTGATGACAAGGGCATGGAGTACTGTGAAGACAGGTGTCAGTGATCATTGTGATGACATATATCATTGTCCATTGTGATGACAATGGAATGGAGCATTGTGATACCAAGTGTCATGGAGGATTGTGATGACAAAGGTAACGGAGCATTTTGATGACAAGGTCTTGGGACATTGTGATGATAAGCATCATGGAGCATTATGATGACAAGGGTAATGGAGCATTGTGATGAGACGGTCATGGAGCATTGGCCTGAAAATGTTCATGGAGTATTGTGATTACAGTGGTCAAGGAGCATTGTGATGACAAGGGAATGGAGCATTTTGATGACAAGGTCCTGGAGCAGTGTGAGGAGAAGACCATGGATCCTTGTGATGACAAGTCTAATGGAGCATTCTGATGAACAGGGGCATGGAGCATTGTGATTACAGGGGTCTTGGAGCATTGTGATGACAAGGTCATGGAGCATAGTGATGAGAAGGCCATGGAGCATTCTGATGACATGTGTCATGGATCTTTGTGATGACAGGGGCATGGAGCATTGTGATGACAGGGGCTTGGAGCATTGTGATGACAGGGGCATGGAACACTGGTTTGACTATTTACATGGATTATTGTGATGACAGTGGGCATGGCACATTGTGATGACAAGGGCATGGAACATTGTGATGACAAGGTCATGGTGTACTGTGAAGACAGGTGTCAGGGAGCATTGTGATGACATATGTCATTGTCCATTGTGATGACAATGGCATGGAGCATTGTGATACCAAGTGTCATGGAGGATTGTGATGACAAAGGTAATGGAGCATTTTGATGACAAGGGCTTGGGACATTGTGATGACAAGGGTCATGGAGCATTGTGATGACAAGGGCCATTGAGAATTTTGATGACAACGTCATGTAGCATTGTCATGACAAGCGCATGGAGCCTGCTATGACAGGGGTCATAGAGCATTGCGATGACAAGTGCATGGAGAATTCTAATGAAAAGATCATGTAACATTGTGATAAGAAGTGTCAAGGAGCATTGTGATGACAAGGACGTGGAGAATTGTGATGACATGGGACATGGAGCATTGCGATGACCAGGGCATGGAGCATTGTGATGGCAAGACCGTGGAATATTGTGATGGCAGGGGTCATGGAGCATTGTCATGACAGGGGTAATGGAGCATTGTGATGACAAGTGCATGGAACATTAGTCTGAAAATTTCATGGATTATTGTGATGAGATTCGGCATGGAGCATTGTGATGACTAGGGCACGGAACACTGTGATACATGTGTCAGTGGGATTGTAATGACAAGGGCATGGAGCATTGTGATGAGAAGAGTATCGAGCATTGTGATGACAAGCGTCATGGAGCATTCTGCTGACAAGGGAATGGAGCAATGTGATGAGAGGTTTCATGTAGCTTTTTGATGAAATGGCATGGAGAATTGTGACGCCAAGGGTCATGGAGCTTTGTGATGACAAAGGTCATGGAGCATTTTGATGACAAGGTCGTGGTGCATTTTGAAGAGAAGGGCAGGGAGCATTGTGATGACAGGGTCATTAAACAAATTGATGAAAAGTGTCATGGAACATATTGATGACAGGGGTTATGGAACATTGTGATGTCATGGGACATGGAGCATTTTCATGAAAAGGGTCATGGAGCATTCTGATGAAAAGGTGCATGGAGCATTGTGATTAAAGGGGTTTTGAAAAATTGTGATGACAAGGGCAAGGAGCATTTTGATGAGAAGGCAAAGGAGCATTCTGATGACATGCGTCATGGAGATTTTTGATGACAAGGATATGGAGCATTGTGATTACAGGGGTCTTGGAGCATTGTGATGAAAAGGGAATGGATCATTGTGATGAAAAATGCAAGAAGCCTTGTCATGACAGGGTTCAAGGAGCATACTGATGACAACTGTCACGGAGCATTGTGACGACATGGGTCATGGAGCATGGTGATGACAAGGACATGGAGCATTGCGATGACATGGGCATGGAACATTGGTCTGACAAGTTTCAAGGATTCTTGCGATGACATTGGGAATGGCGCATTGTGCTGACAAGGGCATGGAACATTGTGATGACAAGGTCATGGAGTATTGTGAAGAGAGGTGTCAGGGATCATTGTGATGACATATGTCATTGTCCATTGTGATGAAAATGGCATGGAGCATTGTGATACCAAGTATCATGGAGGATTGTGATGACAAAGGTAATGGAGCATTTTGATGACAAGGGCTTGGGACATTGTGATGACTAGCGTCATGGAGCATTGTGATGACAAGGGCATGGAGCATTGTGATGAGAAATTTTATGGAGCATAGCGATTAAAAGAATGTGGAGCATTGTGATGACAAGCGCATGGCACATTGTGTTGACTTAGGTCAAGGAGCATTGTGCTGACAAGCGCATGGAGCATTTTGATGACAAGGTCATGGAGAATTGTGCTGACAAAGGCATGGAGCATTGTGATGACTAGGGACAAAGAGCATTGTGATGAAAAGTTCATGGAGCATTGTGCTGACAAAGATTACAGAGCCTTGTGTGAAGAGGGCATGGATCATTGGTCTGACAAGTTTCATGGAATATTGTGATGACAGTGGGCATGGCGCTTTGTGATGACAAGGGCATGGAGCATTGTGGTGACAAAGGTCATGAAGCATTGTGATGACTGGAGTCACGGAGCATTGTGATGACAATGGCATGGAGCATTGTGATACCAAGTGTCATGGAGGATTGTGATGACAAAGATCATGGAGCATTTTGATGAGAAGACCATGGATAATTGTGATGACCAGCGTCATGGGGCATTGTGATGACAAGTGTTATGGAACATTGTGATCAGAAGGGTTTGGTGCATTGTGATGACAGAGGTCATTGAGCATTTTGATTTCATTGAGATGACAATAGCATGAAATATTATGGTGATGGGCACGGTGCATTGTGATGACAGGGTTCATGGAGCATTGAGATGAAAAGGGGCATGGAGCATTGTGATTACAGTGGTGTTGGAGCATTGTAATGACAAGGGCATGGAACATTGTGATGAGAAGGTCATGGAGCATTCTGATGACATGCGTCATCGAGCTTTGTGATGACAAGGGCATGGAGAATTGTGATTACAGGGGTCATGGAATATTGTGATGACAGGGGTGAGGGAGTATTGTGATGACTAGTGATGGAACATTGTGATATCAGTGGTGAGAAGGCATTTTGAGGAGAAGTGCATGGAGCATTGTGATGACAAGGTTTATGGAGCATTTTGATGACAAGCATGTGGAGCATTGTGATGACAAGTGCATGGTGCATTGTGATTACATGGGTTATGGAGTATTGTGCTGACATGCGCATCGAGCATTGTGATGACAAGGGTCATGGAGCATTGTGCTGACAAAATCATGGAGCTTTGTGATGACAAGGGTCACAGAGCATTGTGATAAAAATTTCATGGAGCATTGTGGTGACAAAGGTCACAAAGCATTGTGTGATGAGGTCATGGACCATTGTGATGACAAATGTCATTAAGCATTGTGATGACTGGAGTCACGGAGCATTGTGATAACGGGGGTCTTGGAGCATTGTGATGAAAAGGGAATGGATCATTGAGATGAAAACGGCATGGAGCCTTGTCATTACAGTGTTCAAGGAGCATACTGATGACAAGTGTCAGCGAGCATTGTGATGCCAAGTGTATTGAGCATTGTGGTGACAAAGGTCACGGTGCATTTTGATGAGAAGACCTTTCATAAATGTGATGACGAGCGTCATGGGGCATGTGATGACAAGTGTTATGGAACATTGTGATCAGAAAGGTTTGGAGCATTGTGATGACAGAGGACTTGGAGCATTTCGGTTTCATTGTGATGACAATAGCATGAATCATTACGATGAAGGGCATGGTGCATTGAGATGACAGTGTTCATGGAGCATTGAGATGAAAAGTGGCATGGAGAATTGTGATTACAGAGGTCTTGGAGCATTGTGATGACAAAGGTCATGGAGCCTTGTGATGACAAGGCCGTGGAACACTGTGATGGCAGGGGTCATGGAGCATTGTTATGACAGGTGTAATGGAGCATTGTGATGACAAGGGCATGGAGTAATGTGATGCGAGATTTCATTGAGCATTGTGATGACAATGGCATGGAGCATTGAGATGCCAAGGGTCATGGAGCTCTGTGATGACAAATGTCATGGGGCATTTTGATGACAAGGGCGTGGTGCATTGTGATGAGAAGGGCAGGGAGCATTGTGATGACAGGGTCATGGAGCAATTTGAATAAAAGTTTCATGGAATATTTTGATGACAGGGGTTATGGAACATTGTGATGTCAGGGGTCATGAAGCATTGTGATGAAATGGGTCAAGGTGCATTTTGTGAGAGGGGTTATGGAACATTGTGATATCAGGGGTCATGGAGCATTGTGATGAGAAGGGCATGTAGCACTGTGATGACAGTGGTCATGGAACATTGAGATGACAGTGGTGAGCGAGTATTGTGATGACTAGTGATGGAACATTGTGATATATGTGGTGAGAGAGCATTTTGATGAGAAGTGCATGGAGCATTGTGATGACAAGTTTTATGGAGCATAGCGATGAAAAGGATGTGGAGCTTTGTGATGAAAAGAGCATGGCACATTATGATGACATGTGTCATGGAGAATTGTGCTGACAAGCGCAAGGAGCATTTTGATGACAAGTGTCAAGGAGCATTGTGCTGACAAAGGCATGGAGCATTGTGAAGACAAGGGACACAGAGCACTGTGATGAAAATTTCATGGAGCATTGTGGTGACAAAGATCACAGAGCCTTGTGTGACGAGGGCATGGTCCATTGAGATAAGAAAGGTCATGAATCATTGTGATGACTGGAGTAACGGAGCATTGTGATGACAGGCCTCATGGAGCATTGTGATGACAATGACATGGAGCAATGTGATGACAGGGGCATGGAACATTGGACTGACAAGTTTCTTGGATTACTGTGATGACAGTGGGCATTTAGCATTCAGATGACAAGGGCATGGAGCATTGTAGTGACAAGGTCACAGAGCCTTGTGTGACGAGTGCATGGACCATTGTGAGGACAAAGGTCATGAAGCATTCTGATGAATGGAGTCACGGAGCATTGTGATGACAGGGGTCATGGAGCATTGTGATGACAAGGGCATGGAGCATTGTGATTAAAGGGGCATGGAGCATTGGTCTGACATGTTTCATGGATTATTGTGATGACAGTGGGCATGGCGCATTGTGATGACAAGGGCATGTAACACTGTGATGACAATGTCATGGATTATTGTGAAGACAGGTGTCAGGGAGCATTGTGATGACATATGTCATTGTCCATTGTGATAACAATGGCATGGAGCATTGTGATACCAAGTGTCATTGAGGATTGTGATGACAAATGTAATGGAGCACTGTGATGACAGTGGCCATGGAACATTGTGATGCCAGGGTTGAGCGAGTATTGTGATGACTAGTGATGGAACATTGTGATATATGTGGTGAGAGAGCATTTTGATGAGAAGTGCATGGAGCATTGTGATGACAAGTGTTATGGGTCATAGCAATGATAAGGATGTGGAGTATTGTGATGACAAGCGCATGGCGCACTGTGATGACATGGGTCATGGAGCATTGTGCTGACAAGCACATGGAGCATTTTGATGACAAGTGTCATGGAGCATTGTGCTGAAAAAGGCATGGAGCATTTTGATGACAAGGGACACAGAGCATTGTGATGAAATATTCATGGAGCATTGTGGTGAAAAAGATCACAGAGCCTTGTGTGATGAGGGCATGGACCATAGTGATGATATAGGTCATGAAGCATTGTGATGACTGGAGCCACGGAGCATTGTGATGAAAGTGGTCATGGAGCATTGTGATGACAAGGGCATGGAACATTGTGATGACAGGGGCATGGAACATAGGTCTGACGAATTTCATGTATTATTGTGATGACAGTGGGCATGGAGCATTGTGATGACAAGTGCATGGAGCATTGTGGTGACAAAGGCATGGAGCATTTTGATGGCAAGGGACACAGAGCATTGTGATGAAATATTCAGGGAGCATTGTGGTGTAAGAGATCACAGAGCCTTGTGTGAAGAGGAGATGGAATATTGTGATGACAAACGTCATGAAACATTGTGATGACTGGAGTCACGGGGCATTGTGATGACAGGGGTCATGGAGCATTGCTCTGACAAGATTATGGATTAGTGTGATGAGAGTGGGCATGACGCATTGTGATGACAAGGGCATGGAACTTTGTGATGACAAGGTCATGGAGTTTTGTGAAGACAGGTGTCAGGGAGCATTGTGATGACATATGTCATTGTCCATTATGATGACAATGGCATGGAGCATTGTCATACCAAGTGTCAAGGAGGATTTTGATGACAAAGGTAATGGAGCATTTTGATGACAAGGGCTTGGAACATTGTGATGACAATGGTCATGGAGCATTGTGATGACAAGGGCATGGATAATTGTGACGACAAGGGCCATTGAGAATTTTGATGACAACGTCGTGAAGCATTGTGATGACAAGCGCATGGAGCTTGCTATGACAGTGGTCATACAGCATTGTGATGACAAGTGCATGGAGAATTGTGATGACAATATCATGTAACATTGTGATGAGAAGTGTCACGAAGCATTGTGATGACAAGGACGTGGAGAAATTTAATGACTTGGGACATGGAGCACTGTGATGAACAGGGCATGGAGAATTGTGATAGCAAGACCGTGGATCATTGTGATGAAAAGACCATGGATAATTATGATGAAGAGCGTCATGGATCACTGTAATGACAAGGGGCATGGAGCATGGTGATGACAGGTGTCATGGAGCATTGTGATGAGAGGGGTCATGAGCATTGTGATGACAAGGGTAATGGAGCATTGTGATGAGACGGTCATGGAGCATTGGCCTGAAAATGTTCATGGAGCATTGTGATTACAGTGGTCAAGGAGCATTTTGATGACAAGGGAATGGAACATTTTGATGACAAGGTCCTGGAGCAGTGTGATGAGAAGACCATGGAGCCTTGTGATGACAAGTCTCATGGAGCATTCTGATGAATAGGGGCATGGAGCATTGTGATTACAGGGGTCTTGAAGCATTGTGATGACAAGGGTAATGGAGCCTTGGATGCCAAGGCGGTGGAACACTGTGATGGGAGGTGTCATGGAGCATTGTTATGACAGGGGTCAAGGAGCATTGTGATTACAAGGGCATGGAGCAATGTGAAGACAGGGGCATGGAACATTGGTCTGACAAGTTTCATGGATTATTGTGATGACAGTGGGCATGGAGCATTGTGATGACAAGGGCATGGTGCATTGTGGTGACAAAGGCAAGGAGCATTTTCATGACAAGGGACACAGAGCATTGTGATGAAATATTCATGGAGCATTTTGGTGTAAAAGATCACAGAGCCTTGTTTGAAGAGGGCATGGACAACTGTGATGACAAAGGTCATGAAGCATTGTGATGACTGGAGTCACGGAGCATTGTGATGAAAGGGGTCATGGAGCATTGTGATGACAAGGGCATGGAACATTGTGATGACAAGGTCATGGAGTATTGTGAAGACAGGTGTCAGGGAGCATTGTGATGACATATGTCATTGTCCATTGTGATGACAATGGTATGGAACATTGTGATACCAAGTGTCATGGAGGATTGTGATGACAAAGGTAATGGAGCATTTTGATGACAAGGGCTTGGAACATTGTGATGACTAGATTCATGGAGCATTGTGATGACAAGGGCATGGAGCATTGTGATGACAAGGGCCATTGAGAATTTTGATGACAACGTCGTGAAGCATTGTGATGACAAGCGCATGGAGCTTGCTATGACAGTGGTCATACAGCATTGCGATGACAAGTGCATGGAGAATTGTGATGACAAGATCATGTAACATTGTGATGAGAAGTGTCACGAAGCATTGTGATGACAAGTACGTGGAGAATTGTAATGACTTGGGATATGGAGCATTGTGATGAACAGGGCATGGAGAATTGTGATAACAAGACCGTGGATCATTGTGATGAAAAGACCATGGATAATTATGATGAAGAGCGTCATGGATCACTGTAATGACAAGGGGCATGGAGCATTGTGATGACAGGTGTCATGGAGCCTTGTGATGAGAGAGGTCAAGGAGCATTGTGATGACAAGGGAATGGAGCCTTGTGATGACAAGGTCCTGGAGCAGTGTGATGAGAAGACCATGGAGCCTTGTGATGACAAGTCTCATGGAGCATTTTGATGAAGTGGGGCATGGAGCATTGTGATTACAGAGGTCTTGGAGCATTGTGATGACAAGGTCATGGAGCATTGTGATGAGAAGGCCATGGAGCATTCTGATGACATGTGTCAAGCATCTTTGTGATGACACGTGCATGGAGCATTGTGATTACAGGGGTCTTGGTGCATTGTGATGACAAGGGTCATGGAGCCTTGGATGCCAAGGCGGTGGAACATTGTGATGGCAGGGGTTATGGAGCATTGTTATGACAGGGGTAATGGAGCATTGTGATGACAAGGGCATGGAACATTTGTCTGAAAATTTCATGGATTATTGTGATGAGATTCGACATGGAACATTGTGATGACTAGGGCACAGAACACTGTGATACATGTGTCATGGAGGATTGTAATGACAAGGGCATGGAGCATTGTGATGAGAAGAGTATCGAGCATTGTGATGACAAGTGTCATGGAGCATTGTGGTGACAAGGGCATGGAGCAATGTGATGACAGGGGCATGGAACATTGGTCTGACAAGTTTCATGGATTATTGTGATGACATGGGCATTGAGCATTGAGATGACAAGGGCATGGAGCATTGTGGTGACAAAGGTCACAGAGCCTTGTATGACGAGGGCCTGGACCACTGTGAGGACAAAGGTCATGAAGCATTGTGATGACTGGAGTCACGGAGCATTGTGATGACAGGGTTCATGGAGCATTGTGATGACAAGGGCATGGAACATTGTGGTGACAAATGTCACAGAGCCTTATGTGACGAGGGCCTGGACCATTGTGAGGACAAAGGTCATGAAGCATTGTGATGACTGAAGTCAAGGAGCATTGTGATGACAGGGGTCATGGAGCATTGTGATGACAAGGGCATGGAGCATTGTGATGACAGAGACAAGGAACATTGGTCTGACATGTTTCATGGATTATTGTTATGACAGTGGGCATGGCGCATTGTGAGGACAAGGGCATGGAACATTGTGATGACAAGGTCATGGAGTATTGTGAAGACAGGTGTCAGGGAGCATTGTGATGACATATGTCATTGTCCATTGTGATGACAATGGCATGGAGCATTGTGATACCAAGTGTCATGGAGGATTGTGATGACAAAGGTAATGGAGCATTTTGATGACAAGGGCTTGGAACATTGCGATGACAAGGGTCATGGAGCATTGTGATGACAAGGGTATGGAGCATTCTGATGAAAAAAGTTCATGGAGCATAGATTACAGGGGCTTTGAAGCAATGTGATTACAAGGGCATGGAGCATTGTGATGAGAAGGCAATGGAGCATTCTGATGACATGCGTCATGGAGCTTTGTGATGACAAGGACATGGAGCATTGTGATTACAGTGGTCTTGGACCATTGTGATGAAAAGGGAATGGATCATTGTGATGAAAAATGCATGGAGCCTTGTCATGACAGGGTTCAAGGAGCATACTGATGACAACTGTCAGGGAGCATTGTGATGATAAGTGTATTGAGCATTGTGATGACAAAGATCATGGAGCATTGTGATGAGAAGACCATGGATAATTGTGATGACCAGCGTCATGGGGCACATTGATGACAAATGTTATGTAACATTTTGATCAGAAGGGTTTGGTGCATTGTGATGACAGAGGTCATTGAGCATTTTGATTTCATTGTGATGACAATAGCATGAATTATTATGGTGATGGGCACGGTGCATAGTGATGACAGTGTTCATGGAGCAATGAGATGAAAAGGGGCATGGAGCATTGTGATTACAGGGGTGTTGGAGCATTGTGATGACAAGGGCATGGAGCATTGTGGTGAGAAGGCCATGGAGCATTCTGATGACATGCGTCATGGAGATTTGTGATGACAAGGTCATGGAGAATTGTCATTACAGGGGTCATGGAATATTGTGATGACAGGGGTGAGGGAGTATTGTGATGAGTAGTGATGGAACATTGTGATATCAGCGGTGAGAAAGCATTTTGAGGAGAAGTGCATGGAGCATTGTGATGACAATGTTTATGGAGCATTTTGATGACAAGGATGTGGAGCATTGTGATGACAAGTGCATGGTGCATTGTGATGACATGGGTTATGGAGCAATGTGCTGACACGCGCATCGAGCATTGTGATGACAAGGGTGATGGAGCATTGTGATTACAAAGGCATGGAGCTTTGTGATGACAAGGGTCACAGAGCATTGTGATAAAAATTTCATGGAGCATTGTGGTGACAAATATCACAGAGCTTTGTGTGACGAGGTCATGGACCATTGTGATGACAAATGTCATGAAGCATTTTGATGACTGGAGTCACGAAGCATTGTGATAACGGGGGTCTTGGAGCATTGTGATGAAAAGGGAATGGATCATTGTGATGAAAAAGGCATGGAGCCTTGTCATGACAGTGTTCAAGGAGCATACTGATGACAAGTGTCAGCGAGCATTGTGATGCCAAGTGTATTGAGCATTGTGGTGACAAAGGTCATGGAGCATTGTGATGAGAAGACCTTGCATCATTGTGATGACGAGCGTCATGGGGCATGTGATGACAAGTGTTATGGAACATTGTGATCAGAAGGGTTTGTAGCATTGTGATGACAGAGGACATGGAGCATTTTGATTTCACTGTGAAAACAATAGCATGTATCATTATGATGATGGACATTGTGCATTGTGATGACAGTGTTCATGGATCATTGAGATGAAAAGTGGCATGGAGAATTGTGATTACAGAGGTCTTGGAGCATTGTGATGACAAGGGTCATGGAGCCTTGTGTTGACAAGGGCGTGGAACATTGTGAAGGCAGGGGTCATGGAGCATTGTTATGACAGGTGTAATGGAGCATTGCGATGACAAGGGCATGGAGCAATGTGATGAGAGATTTCATTGAGCATTGTGATGACAATGGCATGGAGCATTGTGATGCAAAGGGTCATGGAGCTTTGTGATGACAAAGGTCATGGGGCATTTTGATGACAAGTTCGTGGTGCATTGTGATGAGAAGGGTAGGGAGCATTGTGATGACAGGGTCATGGAGCAAATTGATGAAAAGTGTCATGGAACATTTTGATGACAGGTGTTATGGAACATTGCTATGTCAGGGGTCATGGAGCATTTTGATGAAAAGGGTCATGGAGCATTCTGATGAAAAGGTGCATGGAGCATTGAGATTACAGGGGTTTTGAAGCAATGTGATTACAAGGGCATGGAGCATTGTTTTGAGAATGGCATCGAACATTGTGGTGACAAGCGTCATGGAGACTTGTGATGACAAGGGCATGGAGCAATGTGATGAGAAGGTTCCTGGAGCATTGTGATGACAATGACATGGAGCATTGTGATGCCAAGTGTCATTGAACTTTGTGATGACAAAAGTTATGGAGCATTTTGATGACATGTGTTATGGAGCATTTTGAGGTCAGGGGTCATGGAGCACTGTGATGATAAGTGCATGTAGTATTGTGATGACAGGGGTCATGGAACATTGTGATGAGAAGGGTGAGGGAGTATTGTGATGACTAGTTATGGAACAGTGTGATATCAGTGTTGACAGAGCATTTTGATGAGAAGTGCAGGGAGCATTGTGATGACAAGCTGGTGGAGCATTTTCTTGACAAGCGCATGGAGCATTGTGATGACAAGTGTCTTTGCGTATTGTGCTGAGAAAGGCATGAAGCATTGTGATGACAAGGGTCATGGAGCATTGTGATGAAAAGTTCATGGAGCATTGTGGTGACAGGTCACAGAGCCTTATGATGACGAGGGCACTGACCATTGTGATCACAAAGGTCATGAAGCATTGTGATGAATGGAGTCACGGAGCATTGTGATGACAGCGGCCATGGAGCATTGGGATGTCAAGGGCATGGAGCATTGTGATGACAGGGGCATGGAGCATTTTGATGGTAAAACCCTGAAGCATTGTGATGAGAAGACTTTGGGTAATTATGATGATGAGCATCATGGAGCACTGTACTGACAAGGGGCATGGAGCATTGTGATGACAGGTGTCAGGGAACATTCTGATGACAGAGGTCATGGAGCATTGTGATGACAAGGGCATAGAGTATTGTTAAGATAGGTGTCAGGGAGCATTGTGATGACATATGTCATGTTCCATTGTGATGCCAATGACATGGAGCATTGTGATGCCACATGTCATGGAGGATTGTGATGACAAAGGTAAAGGAGCTTTGTGATGACAAGGGCATGGATCATTGTGATGACAAGGGCCATTGAGAATTTTAATGACCAGGTCTTGAAACATTGTGATGACAAGCGCATGGAGCTTGCTATGACAGGGGCCCTGGAGCATTGTGATGACACGTGCATGAAGAATTGTGATTACAAGAGCATATAACATTGTGAGGAGAAGTGTCAAGAAGCGTTGTGATGATAAGGACGTGGAGAATTGTGATGACAAGGGACATGGAGCACTGAGATGACCAGGGCATGGAGCATTGTGATGACGAGCATCATTGAGCATTATGATGACAAGAGCCGTGGAGCATTCTGACATAAGATATCACTTATGAAGGAAATGTAAACATGGCTAAACAAGAACAGAATTAGGAAAGAGTACAGAGTCTCACATTTAGAAAACACACTTATGCCGGCTTAAGGGGGAAGGAGAGGTGGGGAGATGCACAAAACCAGAGTTTGATATTAGCACAGGTACCGTTGAATAATCCAAATACAGAAGAGACAAGACCTACTCCTTCCTCAGTGAACAGGACTCAACAGCCCTATTCCCGCAGAGGAATATATCTGACTAGTAAGAATCTTAACACCTATGTATTGATATGTCTCCATAAGGGAATCAAGTGTGTCTAGACCGGCATAAACACATCAGTGAAAATCAGCTCAACCTCATTATATAAATTAATTTCAAAAACAAAACAAAAATACAGCGAAATTCTAACACAATTCCTTCAGGTGTTCTGATGAAACCTGTAATGACCCTATCTAAAATGACAGCTGGATGAGACATAATGCTGGACACTTGGGACTGAGAGGATTGGTGAGATTGGATGAGAAAATGCAGACCGTTTAAAGCAATAATGCATGCCACCAATACCATGGGTCCCCATTCGACAGGTAAAAGGGAATATCACTACAGTTATAACATGTATGGGAAACGTAGAGAGTGGACACACTGTGAATATGAAAGGTTTCTAAAACTCAACTAATAGTCCCTATCCTGGTGCTCCAGTTTGAGTTTCCAACTGCTTTACTATCAATCTCCCAACTTGTTGAGACAGCCCCTTTAACCTCCTGGTTCTCACATGTTGCCAATTGGCAGAGGATGAAAGGTAAGATGGAGAACCAATGAGAGAGTTGCTGTTAGGCATTTGGACGGGCACATGTCACTCTAATTTCCGGTCAGGAAGAAATATTAACCAAAGTCTCAGTCACCCGCCAGGAACCAGTACAGGTCCTCAACCAAAATTGTGGATTTGCTGTCAGCTTACAAAAAACGAGTTGAAAAATGGACCTCTGGGGCACAGCAATTCAAAAACTGGCAGCGTAATGAATGAAAACTATCGTCCAAAAATCTTTTGAGGGATGGCAATGAGGCGGACTTGAAAACGAGGCACAATAGCATGAAACAAATTTCAAGAGGTACTTTGGAATCGCCTTTTAAGCACAGCAAGAGGGGCTCATTGTCGACAATGATGCACTTGGCCAAAAAGTGCATATGAGTTTTTTCCAGAATATATTCAGGAGAAAATGCATATGCCCTTTTTGGCCAAGCAAGCAAGCGGGCAATGCAAATCTGCACTACAAAGCAGTATCACTTCCCACTGGACAAAAGGGACATCTGCAAAATGTGTAAAAACTAGAAAGGCAACACAGGCCCTGGAGAACAGGGAGCCTAGTTATCCTGATGGGCGGGATGTAGATTGCCAACTGCCTCTCTGGAAGAATGCATTGTGTTCCCCCCAAAAAGTAAACAACAGAGCTACAGAGCCAAGTGCACTTCCAGTCTAGGGAATATACCTTGGGAAAACTGAAAATCAATAAGACAGAGCCACCCCAAAATTTAGGGCTGCACTGCTTACAAGAACCTCAACTTGGGTACACCTGAAATATGCCAGGAAAGAAAAAAATGGTTCAAGAAATTGCAGTACTTACGTACTATGGAATATGTCTCAGCCATGAAATCAATGTCATAAGGCCAGTAGCAGCAAAATGAGTGGATTCAGGTATGATGATTCTAAGGAAAATAAGTCACAGAGAAAAAGAAACTTATCATAATGTATCACTTATGAAGGTCCTGTAAACATGGCTACACAGGAAGTGAGTTAGGAAAGAGAACAGAGTCTCACATTCAGAAAACACCCTTATGCCTTCTTAAGGGGGAAGGAGAGGTGTGGTGATGCATAAATCCAGAGATTGATATTAGTACAGGTGCCGTTCCAAAATCCAAATACGGAATAGACTAGACGTAACCTTTCCTCAGTGAAAGGAACTCAAAACACCATATTTCCCGCAGAGGAATACATCTGACTAGTTTAAATCTTAAAACCTATGTATCGATATGTCTCCATAAGGTAATCAAGTGTGTCCAGACTGGCATAAACATGGCAGTGACAATCACCTCAAACCTACTAAGGAGGTATTTCAATAACAAAACAAAAAAGCAGGGAAATTCTTTAAAATTCCTTCATGGGCTCTGATGAAACCTGGAATGACACTATCTACAATGACAGCTGGATGTGGCATAAGGCTGGACACTTGGGACTGAGAGGATTGGTGAGATTCTGTGAGCAAATGCAGACAATTTAGAGCAATAATGTGTGGCACACATTCCAAGGGTCCCAACTCTCCAGGTTGAAGGGAATATTACTACATCTATAACATGTACGGGAAACCTAGAGAATGGACACAGTGTGAATACGAAAGGTTTCTAAAACTCAACTAATCGTCCCTTTCCTGGTGCTCCAATTTGAATTTCCAAATGCTTTACTATCAATCTCCCAACATAGAGAGACAGCCCACCCTTTAACCTCCTGGTTCTCACATGTTGCCAATTTGGCGGAGGATGAAAAGGAAGATGGACAACCAATGAGAGAGTAGCTGTTAGGCATTTGGACCAGCATTAGTCACTCTAATCTCCTGGCAGGAATAAGTATTAGCCAAAGTCTCAGCCACCCGCCGGGAACCAGTATAGGTCCTGAACCAAAATTTTGGACTTGCGGTCAGCTCACAAAAAATGAGTTGAAAAATGGAGCTCAGCGGCACAGCAATTCACAAATGGGCAGAGTAATAAAGGAAAATTATCGTCCAAAAATCTGTTGAGGGAAAGCAACAAGGTGGACTTCAAAGCGAGCCAGAATAGGAGGAAACAGATTTCAAGAGGTAAATTGGAATCGCCTTTAAAGCACAGGAAGAGGGGCACAAATTCGACAATGATGCAATGGGCCAAAAAGTGTGTATGCGTTTTCTCCTGAATATATTCAGGAGAAAACGCATACGCCCTTTTTGGCTGAGCAAGTAAGCGGGCAATGCAAATGTGCACTACAATGTAGTATCACTTCCCACCGGACAAAAGGGACATCGGCAAAAATGTGTAAAAACTAGAAAGGCAACACAGGCCCTGGAGAACAGGGAGCCTAGTTATGCTGATGGGCGGGATGTAAAATGCCAACTGCCTCTCTGGCGGAGTTCATTGTGTTCCCTAAAAAAAGTAAACAACAGAGCTACAGAGCCAAGTGCACTTCAAGTCCTGGAATATACCTTGGGAAAACTAAAAATCAATAAGACAGAGCCACCCCAAAATTTAGGGCTGCACTGCTTACAAGAACCTCAACTTGGGTACACCTGAAATATCCCAGGAAAGACAAAAATGGTTCAAGAAATTGTGGTACATACGTACGATGGAATATCCCTCAGCCATGAAATCAATGTCATAAGGCCAGTAGCAGCAAAATGATTGGATTCAGGTACGATGATTCTAACTGAAATAAGTCACAGAGAAAAAGAAACTTATCATAAGATATCACTTATGAAGGTCCTGTAAACATGGCTACACATGAACTGAATTAGGAAAGAGAACAGAATCTCACATTTAGAAAACACTCTTATGCCTGCTTAAGTGGGAAGGAGAGGTGGGGTGATGCATAAAACCAGAGTTTGATATTAGTACAGATACTGTTCCAAAATCCAAATTTGGAATAGACAAGACCTACACTTTCCTCAGTGAAGGGACACAAAACCCCATATTTCCTTCAGAGTAATATATCTGACTAGTAAGAATCTTAGAACCTATGTATTGATATTTCTCCGTAAGGGAATCAAGTGTGTCTAGACTGGCATAAACATGGCAGTGAGAAGCAGCTCAAACACACTATAAAAAGGAAATTCAAAAACAAAACAAAAAAACAGGTAAATTCTTTACAATTCCTTCAGGGGCTCTGAAGAAACCTGGAATGACCCTATCTACAACGACAGCTAGATGTGGCATAAGTCTAGACACTTGGGACTGAGAGGATTTGCGAGATTCAGTGAGCAAATGCAGATCATTTAAAGCAATAATGCGTGATAAACATTCCAAGGGTCCCAACTCTCCAGGTTGAAGGGAATATTACTACAGCTATAACATGTACGGGAAACCTAGAGAATGGACACACTGTGAATACGAAAGGTTTCAAAAACTCAACTAATAGTCCCTCTCCTGGTGCTCCGGTTTGAATATCCAATTGCTTTATTATCAATCTCCCAACTTGCAGAGACAGCCCCTTTAACCTCCTGGTACTCACAGGTTGCCAGTTTGGCAGAGGATGAAAGGAAAGATGGAGAACAAATGAGAGAATAGCAGTTAGGCATTTGGACGGGCACATGTCACTCTAATTTCCCAGCAGGAAGATGAATTAATCAAAATCTCAGTCACCCACTGGGAACCTGTATAGGTCCTGAACCTAAATTTTGGACTTCTGGTCAGCTCACAAAAAATGAGTTGAAAAATGGAGCTCTGGGGCACAGCAATTCACAAAATGACAGAGTACTAAAAGGCAACTATCGTCCAAAAATCTGTTGAGGGAATGCAACGAGGTGGACTCAAAAGCGAGCAGGAATAGCAGGAAACAAATTTCAAGAGGTACATTGGAATCACTTTCAAAGCACAGGAAGAGGGGCACAAGTTCGACAATGATGCACAAGGCCAAAAAGGTCGTATGCGTTTTCACCTGAATATATTCAGTAGAAAACGCATACGCCCTTTTTGGCCAAGCAAGCAGGCGGGCAACGCAAATCTGCACTACAAAGAAGTATCACTTCCCACCTGTCAAAAGGGACATCCGTAAAATGTGTAGAAACCAGAAAGGCAAGACAGGCCCTGGAAAACAGGGAGCCTTGTTATGCTGATGGGCGGGATGTAAATTGCCAATTCCCTCTCTGGAGGAGTGCATTGTGTTCCCTAAAACAGGTAAACACCAGAGCTACAGAGCCAAGGGCACTTCCAGTCTAGGGAATATACCATGGGAAAACTGAAAATCAATAAGACACAGCCACCCCAATATTTAGGGCTGCACTGCTTACAAAACCTCAACTTGGGTGCACCTTAAATATCCCAGGAAAGACAAAATTGGTTCAAGAAATTGTGGTACTTACGTAAGATGGAATATCCCTCAGCCATGAAATCAATGTCATAAGGCCAGTAGCTGCAAAATGGGTGGATTCAGGTACGATGATTCTAAGTTAAATTAGTCAAAGAGAAAAACAAACTTATTATAAGATATCACTTATGAAAGTCCTGTAAACATGGCTACCCATGAACTGAGATAGGAAAGAGAACAGAGTCTCAAATTTAGAAAACACTCTTATGCCTGATTAAGGGGAAAGGAGAGGAGGGGTGATGCATAAAACCATAGTTTGATATTCATACAGCTACCTTTCCAAAAACCAAATATGGAATAGACAAGACCTACACCTTCTTCAGTGAAAGGGACTCAAAACTCCTTATTTCCCACAGAGGAATATATCTGACTAGTAACAATCTTAAAACCTATGTATTGATATGTCTCCGTAAGGGAATCACGTGTGTCTAGACTGGCATAATCATGGCAGTGAGAATCAGCTCAAACCCACTATAAAAAGGAATTTCAAAAACAAAACAAAAAAACAGGGATAATCTTTACATTTCCTTCAGGGGCTCTGATGAAGCATGGAATGACCCTATCTACAATGACAGCTGGATGTGGCATAAGGCTGGACACTTGGGGCTGAGAGGACTGGTGAGATTGGGTCAGCAAATGCAGGCCATTTAAAGCAATAATGCGTGGCACACATTCCAATGATCCCAACTCTCTAGGTTGAAGGGAATATTACTACAGCTATAACATGTACGGGAAACATAGAGAATGGACAAACTGTGAAAATGAAAGGTTTTTAAAACGCAATTAAATTCCCTTTCCTGGTGCTCCGGTTTGCATTTCCAACTGCTTTACTATCAATCTCCCAAATTGGAGGGACAGCCCCTTTAAACTCCTGGTTCTCACAGGTTGCAAATTAGGCAGAGGATGAATGGAAAGATGGAGAACAAATGAGAGAGTAGCTGTTAGGTATTTGGAGTGGCACATGTCACTCTAATTTACCAGCAGAAAGAAGAATTAACCAGAGTCTCAGCCACCCGACGGGAACCAGTATATATCCTGAAGCAAAATTTTGGACTTGAGGTAAGCTCACAAAAAACGAGTTGAAAAATGGAGCTCAGGAGCACAGCAATTCACAAATTGGCAGAGTAATAAAGGGCAACTATCGTGCAAAAATCTGTTGAGGGAAGGCAACGAGGCGGACTTGAATGCCAGCCAGAATAGCAGGAAACAGATTTCAAGAGGTACATTGGAATCAGCTTTAAAGCACAGGAATAGGGGCACAATTTCGACCATGATGCACTTGCCCAAAAAGGGCGTATGCATTTACTCCTGAATATCATCAGGAGGAAACGCATAAGCCCTTTTTGGCCAAGGAAGCAAGCGGGCAATGGAATTCTGCAGTACAAAGAAGTATCACTACCCAGCGGTCAAAAGGGACATCTGCAAAATGTGTAAAAAGCAGAAAGGTAAGACAAGCGCTGGAGAACAGAAAGCCTAATTATGCTGATGGGCAGGATGTAAATTGCCAACCTCCTCCCTGGAGGAGTGCAATGTGTTCCCTAAAACAATTAAACACCAGAGCTACAGAGACAAGGGCACTTCCAGTCTAGGGAATATACCTTGGGAAAACTGAAAATCAATAAGACAGAGGCACTGCAAAATTTAGTGCTGCACTGCTTACGAGAACCTCAACTTGGGTACACCTTAAATATCCTAGGAAAGACAAAAATGGTTCAAGATATTGTGTAACTTACGTACGATGGAATATCCTTCAGCCATGAAATCAATGTTATAAGGCCAGTAGCAGCAAAATGAGTGGATTCAGGTACGATGATTCTAAGTGAAATAAGTCACAGAGAAAAAGAAGCTTATCATAAGATATCACTCATGAAGGTCCTGTAAACATGGCTGCACATGAACTGAGTTAGGAAAGAGAACAGGGTCTCACATTTAGAAAACACTCTTGGGCCTGCTTAAGGGGGAAGGAGAGGGGGGGTGATGCATAAACCCAGAGTTTGATATTAGTACAGGTACCGTTCCAGTAACCAAATACGGAATAGACAAGACCTACACTTTCCTCAGTGAAATGGACTCAAAACCCCATATTTTCAACAGAGGAATATATCTGACTAGTAAGAATCTTAAAACCTATGTATTGATAAGTCTCCATAAGGGAATCAAGTGTGTCTAGATTGGCATAAATATGGCAGTTAGAATCAGCTCAAACCCGCTATAAAAAGGAATTTCAAAAACAAAACAAAAAAACAGGGAAATTCTTTACAATTCCTTCAGGGGCTCTGATGAAACCTGGAATGACCATATATACAACGACAGCTGGATGTGGCATAAGGCTGGACACTTGGGACTGAGAGGATTGGTGAGTTTCGGTGAGCAAATGCAGACAATTTAAAGCAATAATGTGTGGCACACATTCCAAGGGTCCCAACTCTCCAGGTTGTAGGGAATATTACTACAGTTATAACATGTACGGGAAACCTAGAGAATGGACACAGTGTGAATACAAAAGGTTTCTAAAACTGAACAAATAGTTCCTATCCTGGTGCTCCGGTTTGAATTTCCAACTTCTTTACTATCAATCTCCCAACTTAGAGAGACAGCCCCTTTAACCTTCTCAATCGCAGAAGTTGCCAATTTGGCAGAGGATGAAAGGGAAGAGGGAGAACAAATGAGAGAGTAGCTGTTAGGAATTGGGAGGGCACATGTCACTCTAATTTCCCGGAAGGAAGAAGAATTAACCAAAGTCTCAGCCACCCACCGGGAACCAGTATAGGACCTGAACCAAAATTTTGGACTTGCGGTCAGCTCACAAAAAACGAGATGAAAAATTGAGCTCAGGGCCACAGCAATTCACAAACTGGCAGAGTAATAAAGGACAACAAACGTCCAAATATCTGTTGAGGGAAGGCTACGAGGCGGACTTGAAAGCGAGCCAGAATAGCAGGAAACAGATTTCAAGAGGTACATTGGAATTGCCTTTAAAGCACAGGAAGAGGGGCACAACTTCGACAATGATGCACTTGGCCAAAAAGGGCGTATGCGTTTTCTCCTGAATATATTCAGGAGAAAACACATACACCCTTTTTGGCCAAGCAAGAAAGCGGGCAATGCAAATCTGCACTACAATGAAGTATCACATCCCACCGGTCAAAAGGGACATCTGCAAAATGTGTAAAATCCAGAAAGGCAAGATAGGCCCTGGAGAACAGGGAGCCTAGTTATGCTGACGGAAAGGATGTAAATTGCCAGCTTCCTCTCAGGAGGAGTGCATTGTGTTCCCTAAACCAAGGAAACAACAGAGCTACAGAGCCAAGGGCCATTATATTCTAGGGAATATACCTTGGAAAAACTGAAAATCAATAAGACAGAGCCACCCCAAAATTTAGGGCTGCACTGCTTACAAGAACCTCAACTTGGGTACACCTTAAATATCCCAAAAAAGACAAAAATGGTTCAAGAAATTGTGTTACTTACGAACGATGGAATATCAGTCAGCCATGAAATCAATGTCATAAGACCAGTAGCTTCAAAATGAGTGGATTCAGGTACGATGATTCTAAGTGAAATAAGTCACAGAGAAAAAGAAACTTATCATAAGATATCACTTATGAAGGTCCTGTAAACATGGCTACACATGAACTGAGTTAGGAAAGAGAACAGAGTCTCACATTTAGAAAACACTCTTATGCCTGCTTAAGGGGGAAGGAGAGGGAGGGTGATGCATAAAACCAGAGTTTGACATTAGTACAGGTACCGTTCCAAAAACCAAATACGGAATAGACAAGACCTACAATCTCCTCAGTGAAAGGGACTCAAAACGCCATATTTCCCGCAGAGGAATATATCTGATTGGTAAGAATCATAAAACCTATGTATTGATATGTGTCCGTAAGGCAATCAAGTTTGTCTAGAATGGCATAAACATGGCAGTGAGTATCAGTTCAAACCCACTATAAAAATGAATTTCAAAAACATAACAAAAAACAGGGAAATTCTTTACAATTCCTTCACGGGCTCAGATGAAACCTGGAATGACCCTATCTACAATGACAGCTGGATGTGGCATAAGGCTGGACACTTGGGACTGAGAGGATTGGTGAGATTCGGTGAGCAAATGCAGACCCTTTAAAGCAATAACGAGTGGCCCACATTGCAAGGGTCCAAATTCTCCAGGTTGAAGGGAATATTACTACAGCTATAACATGTACGGAAACCCTAGAGAATGGACACACTGTGAATAGGAAAGATTTCTAAAACTCAACCAATAATCCCTCTCTTGGTGCGCCGGTTTGACTTTCCAACTGCTTTATTATCAATCTCCCATCTTGGAGAGACAGCCCGTTTAAGCTCCTGGTTCTCACAGGTGGCCAATTTGGTAGAGGATGAAAGGGAAGAGGGAGAACCAATGAGAGAGTAGCTGTTAGGCATTTGGATGGGCACATGTCATTCTAATTTCCCGGCAGGAAGAAGAATTAACCAAAGACTCAGACACCCGCTGGGAACCAGTATAGGTCCTGAATCAAAATTTTGGACTTGCGGTCAGCTCACAAAAAACGAGTTGAAAAATGGAGTTCAGGGGCACAGTAATGCACTAACTTGCAGAGTAATAAAGGACAACAATCGTCCAAAAATCTGTTGAGGGAAGGCAATGAGGCAGACTTGAAAGCGAGCCGGAATAGCAGGAAACAGATTTCAAGAGGTACATTGGAATCGCCTTTAAAGCACAGGAATAGGGGCACAACTTCGACAATGATGCACTTGGCCAAAAAGCGCGTATGCGTTTTCTCCTGAATATATTCAGGAGAAAACGCATACGTGCTTTTTGGCCAAGCAAGCAAGCGGCCAATGCAAATCTGCACTACAATGAAGTATCACATCCCACCGGTCAAAAGGGTCATCCGCAAAATGTGTAAAAACCAGAAAGGCAAGATAGGCCCTGGAGAACAGGGATCCTAGTTATGCTGAAGGAAAGGATGTAAATTGCAAACTGCCTCTCTGGAGGAGTGCACTGTGTTCCCTAAAACAAGGAAACAACAGAGCTACAGAGCAAAGAGCAATTCCAGTCTAGGTGTATACCTTAAGAATACTGAAAATCAATAAGAAAGAGCCACCACAAAATTTAGTGTTGCACTGCTTACAAGAACCTCAACTTGGGTACACCTTAAATATCCCAGGAAAGACAAAAATGGTTCAAGAAATTGTGGTACTTACGTACGATGGAATATCCCTCAGCCATGAAATCAATGTTATAAGGTCAGTAGCATCAAAATGAGAGGATTCATGTACGATGATTCTATGTGAAATAAGTCACAGAGAAAAAGAAACTTATCATAAGATATCACTCTTGAAGGTCCTATAAACATGGCTACACATGAACTGAGTTAGGAAAGAGAACAGAGCCTCACATTTAGAAAACACTCTTGTGCCTGCTTAAGGGGGAAGGAGAGGTGGGTTGATTCATAAAACTAGAGTTTGATATTCGTACAGGTACCATTCCAAAAACCAAATATGGAATAGACAAGACCTACACCTTCCTCAGTGAAAGGGACTCAAAACCCCATATTTCCCGCAGAGGAATATATCTGACTAGTAATAATCTTAAAACCTACATATTGATATGTCTCCATAAGAGAATCAAGTGTGTCTAGACTGCCATTAACATGGCAGTGAGAATCAGCTCAAAACCACTATAAAAAGGAATTTTAAAAACAAACAACAACAACAAAAAAAAAACGGGAAATTCTTTACAATTCCTTCAGGGGCTCTGATGAAACCTAGAATGACCATATCTACAACATCAGCTGGTTGTGGCATAAGGCTGGACACTTGGGACTGAGAGGATTGGCGAAATTCAGTGAGCAAATGCAGACCATTTAAAGCAATAATGCGTGGCACATATTCCAAGGGTCCCAACTCTCCAGGTTGTAGGGCATATTACTACAATTATAACATGTACGTGAAACCTAGAGGATTGACACAGTGTGAATACAAAAGGTTTCTAAAACTCAAATAATAGTCCCTCTCCTGGTGCTCCAGTTTGAATTTCCAACTGCTTTACTATCAATCTCCCAACTTGGAGAGACAGCCCCTTTAACCTCCTGGTTCGCACAGGTTTCCAATTTGGCAGAGGATGAAAGGGAAAAGGGAGAACCAATGAGAGAGTAGCTGTTAGGCATTTGGACGGGCACATGTCAATCTAATTTCCCGGCAGGAAGAAGAATTAACCAAAGTCTCAGCCACCCGCCGGTAACCAGTATAGGTACTGAACCAAAATTTTGGACTTGCGGTCAGCTCACAAAAAACGAGTTGAACAATGGAGCTCAGGGCCACAGCAATTCACAAAATGGCAGAGAAATAAAGGACAACAATCGTCTAAAAATCTGCTGAGGGAAGGCAACGAGGTGGACTTAAAAGCGAGCCAGAATAGCAGTAAACAGATTTCAAGAGGTACATTGGAATCGCCTTTAAAGCACAGGAAGAGGGGCACAACTTCCACAATGATGCACTTGGCCAAAAAGGGAGTATGCGTTTTCTCGTGAATATATTCAGGAGAAAATGCATAGGCCCTTTTTGGCCAAGCAAGCAAGCGGGCAATTCAAGTCTGCACTACAAACAAGTATCATATCCCACCGGTCAAAAGGGACATCCGCAAAATGTGTAAAAGCCAGAAAGGCAAGACAGGCAGTGGAGAATAGGGAGCCTAGTTATGCTGATGGGCAGGATGTAAGTTGCCAACTGCCTCTCTGGAGGAATGCACTGTGTTCCCTAAAACAAGTAAACTACAGAGCTACAGACCCAATGGCACTTCCGGTCTAGGGAATATACATTGGGAAAACTGAAAATCAATAAGATAGAGCCACCCCAAATTTAGGGCTGCACTGCTTACAAGAACCTCAACTTGGGTACACCTTAAATATCCCAGGAAAGACAAAAATGTTTCAAGAAATTGTGTTACTTACGTACGATGGAATATCGTCAGACATGAAATCAATGTCATAAGGCCAGTAGCTTCAAACTGAGTGGATTCAGGTACGATGATTCTAAGTGAAATAAGTCACAGAGAAAAAGAATCTTATCATAAGATATCACTTGTGAAGGTCCTGTAAACATGGCTACACAAGAACTGAGTTAGGAAAGAGAACAGAGTCTCACATTTAGAAAACACTCTTATGCCTGCTTAAGGGGGAAGGAGAGGTGGGGTGATGCATAAAACCAGAGTTTGATATTAGTACAGGTACCGTTCCAAAAAACAACTACGAAATAGACAAGACATACACATTCCTCAGTGAAATGGACTCAAAACCCCATATTTCCCACAGAGGTATATATCTGACTAGTAAGAAACTGAAAACCTATGTATTGATATGACTCCGTAAGGGAATGAAGTGTGTCTTGACTGCCATAAACATGGCAGTGAGAATCAGCTCAAACCCCCTATAAAAAGGAATTTCAAAAACAAAACAAAAAAACAGGGAAATTCTTTAAAATTCATTCATGGGCTGTGATGAAACCTGGAAAGACCATATCTACAACCACAGCTGTATGTGGCATAAGCTTGGACACTTGGGACTCAGACGATTGGTGAGATTTGGTGAGCAAATGCAGACCATTTAAAGCAATAATATGTGGAACACATTACAAGGGTCCCAACTCTCCAGGTTGAAGGGAATATTACTACAGCTATAACATGTACTGGAAAAATAGAGAATGGACACAATGTGAATATGAAAGGTTTCTGAAACTCAACTAATAATCCCTCTCCTGGTGCTCCGGTTTCACTTTCCAACTGCTTTACTATCAATCTCCAAACTTGGAAAGACAGCCCCTTTAACCTCCTGGTTCGCACAGGTTGCCAATTTGGCAGAGGATGAAAGGGAAGAGGGAGAACCAATGAGAGAGTAGCTGTTAGGCATTTTGACGGGCACATGTCACTCTTATTTCCCGGAAGGAAGAAGAATTAACCAAAGTCTCAGCCACCCGCCGGGAAACAGTATAGGTCCTGAACCAAAATTTTGGACTTGCGGTCAGCTCACAAAAAACGAGTTGAAAAATGGAGCTTAGGGGCACAACAATGCACAAACTGTCAGAGAAATAAAGGACAACAATCGTCCAAAAATCTGTTGAGGCAAGGCAACGATGCGGACTTGAAAGCGAGCCAGAATAGCAAGAAACAGATTTCAAGAGGTACATTGGAATCGCCTTTAAAGCACAGGAACAGGGGCACAACATCGACAATGATGCACTTGGCCCAGAAGGGCGTATGAGTTTTCTCCAGAATATATTCAGGAGAAAACACATAAGCGCTTTTTGGCCAAGCAAGCAAGTGGGCAATGCAAATCTGCACTACAATGAAGTATCACTTCCCACTGGTCAAAAGGGACATCCGCAAAATGTGTAAAACCAGAAAGGCAAGATAGGCCCTGGAGAACAGGGAGCCTAGTTATGCTGATGGAAAGGATGTAAATTGCAAACTGCCTCTCTGGAGGAGTGCATTGTGTTCCCTAAAACAAGGAAACAACAGAGCTACAGAGCCAAGGGCAATTCCAGTCTATGGGATATAACTTGGGAAAACTGAAAATCAATAAGACAGAACCACCCAAAAATTTAGGGCTACACTGCTTACAAGAACCTCAACTTGGGTACACCTTCAATATCCCAGGAAAGACAAAAATGTTTCAAGAAATTGTGTTAATTACATACGATGGAATATCAGTCAGGCATGAAATCAATGTCATAAGGCCAGTAGCTTGAAAGTGAGTGGATTCAGGTACGATGATTCTAAGTGAGATAAGTCACACAGAAAAAGAAACTTATCATAAGATATCACTTATGAAGGTCCTGTAAACATGGCTACATATGAACTGAGTTAGGAAAGAGAACAGAGTCTCACATTTAGAAAACACTCTTATGCCTGCTTAAGGGGGAAGGAGAGGTGGGGTGATGCATAAAACCATAGTTTGATATTAGTAGAGGTACCGTTCCAAAAACCAACTACGGAATAGACAAGACCCACACTTTCCTCAGTGAAAGGGATTCAAAACCCCATATTTCCCGCAGAGGAATATAAATGACTGGAAAGAATCTTAAAGCCTATGTGTTGATATGTCTCCGTAAGGGAATCAAGTTTGTCTAGACGGGCATAAACATGGCAGTGAGAATCAGTTCAAACCCACTATAAAAAGGAATTTCAAAAACAAAACAAAAATCAGGGAAATTCTTTACAATTCCTTCAGAGGCTCTGATGAAACCTGGAATGACCCTATCTACAATGACAGCTGGATGTGGCATAAGACTGCACACTTGTGACTGAGAGGATTGGTGAGATTTGGTGAGCAAATTCAGACCCTTTAAAGCAATAATGCGTGCCACACATTCCAATGGTCCCAACTCTCCAGGTTGAAGGGAATATTACTACAGCTATAACATGTACGGGAAACCTAGAGAATGGACACACTGTGAATATGAAAGGTTTCTAAAACTCAGCTAATAATCCCTGTCCTGGTTCTCCAGTTTGACTTTCAAACTGCTTTACTATCAATCTCCTAACTTGGAGAGACAGCCCCTTTAACCTACTTGTTCTCACAGGTAGCCAATTTTGTAGAGGATGAAAGGGAAGAGGGAGAACCAATGAGAGAGTAGCTGTTAGGCATTTGGACGGGCACATGTCATTCTAATTTCCCGGCAGAAAGAAGAATTAACCAAAGTCTCAGACACCCGCCGGGAACCAGTATAGGTCCTGAACCAAAATTTTGGACTTGCGGTCAGCTCACAAAAAATGAGTTGAAAAATGGAGCTCAGGGCCACAGCAATTCACAAACTGGCAGAGAAATAAAGGACAACAATCTTCCAAATATCTGTTCAGGGAAGGCTACGAGGCGGACTTGAAAGCGAGCCACAATAGCAGGAAACAGATTTCAGGAGGTACATTGGAATCGCCTTTAAAGCACAGGAAGAGGGGCACAACTTCGACAATGATGCACTTGGCCAATAAGGGCGTGTGCGTTTTCTCGTGAATATATTCAGGAGAAAATGCATAGGCCCTTTTTGGCCAAGCAAGCAAGCGGGCAATTCAAATCTGCACTACAAACAAGTATCATTTCCCACCCGTCAAAAGGGATATCCGCAAAATGTGTAAAACCCAGAAAGGCAAGACAGGCAATGGAGAATAGGGAGCCTAGTTATGCTGATGGGCAGGATGTAAATTGCCAACTGCCTCTCTGGAGGAATGCACTGTGTTCCCTAAAACAAGTAAACAACAGAGCTACAGAGCCAAGGGCACTTCCAGTCTAGGGAATATACATTGGGAAAACTGAAAATCAATAAGATAGAGCCACCCCAAATTTAGGGCTGCACTGCTTACAAGAACCTCAACTTGGGTACACCTTAAATATCCCAGGAAAGACCAAAATGTTTCAAGAAATTGTGTTACTTACGTATGATGGAATATCAGTCAGCCATGAAATAAATGTCATAAGGCCAGTAGCTCCAAACTGAGTGGATTCAGGTACGATGATTCTATGTGAAATAAGTCACAGAGAAAAAGAAACTTATCATAAGATATCACTTATGAAGGTCCTGTAAACATGGCTACACATGAACTGAGTTAGGAGAGAGAACAGAGTCTCACATTTAGAAAACACGCTTATGCCTGCTTAAAGGGGAAGGAGAGGTGGGGTGATGCATAAAACCAGAGTTTGATATTAGTACAGGTACCGTTCCAAACACCAACTACGGAATAGACAAGACCTACACTTTCCTCAGTGAAATGGACTCAAAACCCCATATTTCGCGCAGAGGAATATATCTGACTAGTAAGAATCTTTAAACCTATGTATTGATATGTCTCCGTAAGGGAATGATGTGTGTCTTGACTGCCATAAACATGGCAGTGAGAATAAGCTCAAACCCACTATAAAAAGGAATTTCAAAAACAAAACAAAAAAATAGGGAAATTCTTTACAATTCCTTCAGGGGCTGTGATGAAACCTGGAATGACCCTATCTACAACCAAAGCTGGATGTGGCATAAGCCTGGACACTTGGGACTGGGACGATTGGTGAGATTCGGTGAGCAAATGCAGACCATTTAAAGCAATAATATGTGGCACATATTCCACGGGTCCCAACTCTCCAGGTTGAAGGGACTATTACTACAGCTATAACATGTACTGGAAACCTAGAGAATGGACACAATGTGAATATGAAAGGTTTCTAAAACTCAACTAATAATCCCTCTCCTGGTGCTCTGGTTTGACTTTCGAAATGCTTTACTATCAATCTCCCAAATGGGAAATACAGACCCTTCAACCTCCTAGTTCGCACAGGTTGCCAATTTGGCAGAGGATGAAAGGGAAGAAGGAGAACCAATGAGAGAGTAGCTGTTAGGCATTTGGACTGGCACACGTCACTCTAATTTCCCGGAAGGAAGGAGAATTAACCAAAGTCTCAGACACCCGCCGGGAACCAGTATAGGTCCTGAACCAAAATTTTGGACTTGCGGTCAGCTCACAAAAAACAAGTTGAAAAATGGAGCTCAGGGGCACAGCAATGCACAGACTGGCAGAGTAGTAAAGGACAACAATCGTCCGAAAATCTGTTGAGGGAAGACAACGAGGCCGACTAGAAAGCGAGCCAGAATAGCAGGAAACGAATTTCAAGCGGTACATTGGAATCACATTTAAAGCACAGGAATAGGGGCACTACTTCGACAATGATGCACTTGGCCAAAAAGGGTGTATGCGTTTTCTCCTGAATATATTCTGGAGAAAACGCATACGTGCTTTTTGGCCAAGCAAGCAAGCGGGCAATGCAAATCTGCACTACAATGAAGTATCACTTCCCACAGGTCAAAAGGGCCATCCGCAAAATGTGTAAAACCAGAAAGGCAAGATAGGCCCTGGAGAACAGTGAGCCTAGTTATGCTGATGGACAGGATGTAAATTGCGAACTGCCTCTCTGGAGGAGTGCATTGTGTTCCCTAAAACAAGGAAACAACAGAGCTACACAGCCAAGGGCAATTCCAGTCTAGGGAATATACCTTGGGAAAACTGAAATTCAATAAGATAGAGCCACCCCAAAATTTAGGGCTGCTTATGTAGATGGTTTACTTATGTAGAGTGGAATATTACTCATCCAGAAATCAATGAAATAAGGCCAGTTGTAACAACTCTGGAGGATTTACATACGATCATTCTAAGTGACGTATGTCAGAAAGAAAAAGACACATATCATAAGATGTCACTTAAAGGTGGAATCAAAAATGGCTACACATGAAATAAATTACAAAACAGAAACATAGTGAAATATGTAGAAAATAGACATAAGGCTGCTAAATGGAAATGTGAGGAAGGGTGAGGTATTATCCAGGAGAGTGAAATTAGCAAAGATACCATTCCAAGTACCAAATTGAATAACTGACAAGGCCTACACGGTACCTCAAAGAACTGCACTCATCCCACTCAAGTCACTGGAAAATAATACATATGAATAGTAAGCATCTGAAAAAGAATTTATTGTTGTCTCACAGTACATGAATCAAGTGGATGTATAGCAGCAAAAAACAGAGCTTTGAAAATCAGCTGTAACCAATATAAAAATAAATTAAAAATATTTATAAAAACAGTGAGACAGACAAAAATTCTTACAACTTTTGTTGAAGGGCTATGATGTAAAATGGATTGAACACATGTAGACCCACAGCAGGATGATATATAAGGCTGGAAGCTATGCACGCTAAGAGATGTTAGAGAGGCTGGGTGAGGACATGCAGAACTTTAAAAGAAATACTGCCTGATTCCCATTCCATGGGTCCCAAATCTGCAGGTTCAAGGGAATCTTCTGACAGCGAAAACATGCCTGGGAGACCGAGACGAATGTACACCGTGTGATCAGGAAAGGGGTCTAAAATGCACCTCATTTTTGATCTCCTGGTGCTGGGGTTCGCCATTCCAGCCAAATGACTAACAATCTCCCCACTTGGAGAATCAGCACCTTTAACCTCCTGTTTCACACAGTTTGCAATTTGTGCAGAGGATAAACGGGAAGAGGGGGAACCAATGAGAGACTAGCTGTAGGAGTTTTGACAGGCACATGTCACTCTAATTTCCCATTAGGAAGAAAAATTAACCAAAGGCTCAGCCTGCCTCCCCAGAACCAGAATAGGGCCGGAAGCAATAAAATGGTTTTGCGGCCAGCTCACAAAAAAAAGCGAGTTGCAAAATGGAGCTCAGGAGCAGACAATTCAAAGACCTGCAAAGATAAAAATGATAACCAACGTCCAAAAATATATTCAGGTAAGGCAACGAAGAGGATCTGAATGAGAGGCAGAATTGCAGGAAACAGATTTCAAAAGGGAGATTGGACTCACATTTAAAGCATATGAAAAGCAGCAGAATTTCTAAAATGATGTAGTTGGGCAAAAGGGTGTATGCGTTTTTTTCATGAATAACTTCAGGAAAAAAACTCATACAGAGTTTTTGGCCAACCAAGCAAGCGGGAAATGCAAATCTGCACAACAAAGAAGTCTCAATTTCCACTGCTCAGAAAGGCCATCCAAAATATATGTACAAACCAGAAATGCAGGAGAGGCCATGGAGAACAGGGAGCTAGTCACGCTGATGGGTGGGGTATAAATATCCAAGAGCCACTCTGAAGAAGTGTATGCTGTTTCCTAAAACATCTAAAATACAAACCTACCGAGCATAGGGCACTTCCACTCATGGGCATATAACTTGGGAAGACTAAATATCAACAAGACACAGGCACCCCAAAGTTTAGGGCTGCTCTGCATACAAGAAACTGAACATCAGTACAACTTAAGTATTCCAGGAAAGAGAAAATTGCGTAAAGAACTTGTGGTAATTTTGTACAATTGAATATCACTCAGACATGAAATCAATGTTATAAGGCCAGTAGCAGCAAAATGAGTGGATTTAGGTACGATGATTCTAAGTGAAATAAGTCACACAGAAAAAGAAACTTATCATAAGATATCAATTAGGAAGTTCCTGTAAACATGGCTACACATGAACTGAGGAAAGAGAACAGAGTCTCACATTGAGAAAACACTCTTATGCCTGCTTAAGTGGGAAGGAGAGTTGGGGTGATGCATAAAACCAGAGTTTGATATTAGCACATGTACCATTCCATGAAGCAAATACAGAATAGACAAAACCTACACCTTCCTCAGTGAACGGGACTCAAAACCCCAATTCCCAGCACAGGAATATATCTGACTAGAAAGAAACTTAAAACCTATATATTGATATATCTCCATAAGGGAATCAAGTGTGTCTAGAACGGCAGAAACATGTTGGTGAAAATCAGCTCAACCCCATTATAAAAATGAATTTCAAAAACAAAACAAAAAAAACAGCGAAATTCTTACACAATTCCTTCAGGGGTTCTGATGAAACCTGGAATGACCCCATCTGCAAAGACAGCTAGATGAGACATAAGGCTGGACACTTGTGGCTGAGAGGACTGGTGAGATTGGGTGAGAAAATGCAGACCCTTTAAAGCAGTAATGCATGCCACCCATTGCATGGGTCCCAACTCTCCAGGTAGAAGGGAATATCACTACAGTTATAACATGTATGGGAAACCTAGAGAATGGACACCCTGTGATGGCAATACATTTCTAAAAGGCTCCTAATTTTTCCCCTCCTTGTGCTCCAGTTTGGCATTCCAACTGCTTTACTATCAATCTCCCAACTTGGAGAGTCAGCCCCTATAAGCTCCTGCTTCTCACAGTTTGCAAATTGTGCAGTGGATGAAAGGAAAGAGGGAGAACAAATCAGAGAGTAGCTGTAGGCATTTGGACGGACACATGTCACTCTAATTTCCCGTCTGGAAGGAAGAATTATCCAAAGTGTCAGCCTGCACCCCCGGAACCAGTATAGGTCCTGTAGCAACATTGTGGATTTGCGGTCAGCTCACAAAAACACGAGTTGAAAATTGGAGCTCAGGGGTACAGCAATTCACAAACCCCAGAGTTATAAAGGACAACTCTCTTCCAAAAATCTGTTGAGGGAAGGCAACGAAGCAGACTTGAAAATGAGGCAGAATTGCACAAAACATATTTCAAGAGGTAAATTGGAATCGCCTTTAAAGCACAGGAAAAGCGTAACAACTTCGACAATGATGCACTTGGCCAAAAAGGGCGTATGCATTTTCTGCTGAATATATCCAGGAGAAAATGAATACGCCCTTTTTAGCCAATCAAGCAAACCCGCAATGCAAATCCACACTACAAAGAATTGTCACTTCCCACCGGTCAAAAGGGACATCCGAAAATCTGTAAAAACCAGAAAATAAAGACAGAGATAACAAGAGCATGTTGCAATGTGATCCCAAGGGTCATGGAGGACTGTGATGACAAGGTCATGGAGCATTTTGCTGAAAAAGGCATGGAGCATTGTGATGACAAGTGTCACGTAGCACTGTGATGACAAGCCTCACGGAGCATTGTGATTACAGGGGTCATGGAGCATTGGGATGACAAGGGCATGGATCATTGTGATGACAAGTGTTATGGAGCATTTTGATGACAAGAGTCCCGGATCACTGTGTTATCAGGGGTCATGGAGGGTTGTGATGACAGTGGTCATGGAGCATTGTGATGACAAGGGTCATGTAGAAGTGAGATGAGAAGGTCATGGAGCTTTGGGCTGAAAATGTTCATGGAGTATTGTGATGACATGGGTCATGGAGCATTGTAATGAGAAGACCATGGAGCCTTGTGATGACAAGACTCATGGAGCATTCTGATGAAAATGGGCATGGAGAATTGTGATTACAGGGGTCTTGGAGCATTGTGATGACAAGGGCATGGAGCATTTGGATGAGAAGACCATGGAGCGTTCTGATGACATGCATCATGGAACTTTGTGATGACAAGGGCATGGAGCATTGTGATTACAGGGTTCTTGGAGCATTGTGATGAAAAGGGAATTGATCATTGTCATGGAAAAGTCATGGAGCCTTGTCATGACAGGATTCAAGGAGCATACTGATGACAAGTGTCAGGGAGCATTGTGATGACAACTGTATTGAGCATTGTGATGACAAAGGTCATGGAGCATTGTGATGAGAATACCGTGGATAATTGTGATGAGGAGCGTCATGGGGCGTTGTGATGACAAGTGTTATGGAACATTGTGATCACAAGGGTTTGGAACATTGTGATGTCAGAGGTCATGGAGCATTTTGATTTCATTGTGATGACAATAGCATGAAGCATTATGATGATGGGCATGGTGCATTGTGATGACAGGGTTCATGGAACATTGAGATGAAAAGGGGCATGGAGCATTGTGATTAAAGTGGTCTTGGAGCACTGTGATGACAAGGGCATGGAGCATTGTGATGAGAAGGCAATGGAGCATTCTGATGACATGCGTCATGGAGCTTTGTGATGACAAGGGCATGGAGCATTGTGATGACAGTGGCATTCAAAATTGGTCTAACAAGTTTCATGGATTATTGTGATGACGGTGGACATGGTGCATTTTGATGACAAGGGCATGGAGCATTGTGATTTCAAGGTCATGGAATATTGTGAAGACAGGTGACAGGGAGTGTTGTGATGACATATGTCCTGGTCCATTGAGATGACAATGTCATGGAGCATTGTGATACCAAGTGTCATGGAGGATTGTGATGACAAAGTAATGGAACATTTTGATGACAAGGGCTTGGAGCATCGTGATGACAAGTGTCATGGAGCACTGTGATGACAAGATCTTGGAGCATTGTGAGGAGAAGGGCCATTGAGAATTTTGATGAGAAGGTCGTGAAGCATTGTGATGAAAAGTGCACCGAGCTTGCTATGACAGGGGTCATGGAGCATTGCGATGACAAGTGCATGGAGAATTGTATTGACAAGAGCATGTAACATTGTGATGAGAAGTGTCATGGAGCATTTTGATGATAAGGACATGTAGAATTTTGATGACCAGTGCATGGAGCATTGTGATGAAAAATGCTTAGATCCTTTTCATGACAGTGTTCAAGGAGCATTCTGACAACAAGTGTCAGGGAACATTGTGATGACAAGTGTATTGAGCATTGTGATGACAAAGGTAATGGAGCATTGTGATGACAGGCATCATGGAGCGTTGTGATGACAAATGTTATGGAACATTGTGATCACAAGGGTTTTGAGCATTGTGATGACAGAAGTCATGTATCATTTTCATTTCAAGGTGCATGGAGCATTGTGATGACAAGGGCATGGAGCTTGCTGTGATAGGGGTCATAGAGCATTGCAATGACAAGTGCATGGAGAATTGTGATGACAAGAGCATGTAACATTGTGATGAGAAGTGTCATGGAGCATTTTGATGATAAGGACATGTAGAATTTTGATGACCAGTGCCTGGAGCATTGTGATGGAAAGACCGTGGAGCACTGTGATGAGAAGACCATGGATAATTGTGATGATGAGCGTCAGGGAGCACTGTAATGACAAGGTGCATAGAGCATTGTGATGACAGGTGTCTTGGATCATTGTGATGACAAGTGTCATGGACCATTCTGATGACAAGCTTGTGGAGAAATGTGATGACAATGGCATGGAGCATTGTGAGGAAAAGGGCATGGAGCATTGTGATGAAAAATGTTTGGAGCCTTTTCATGACAGGGTTCAAGGAGCATTCTGACGACAAGTGTCAGGGAGCATTGTGATGACAAGTGTATTGAGCATTGTGATGACAAAGGTCATGGAGCATTATGATGACAGGCATCATGGAGCGTTGTGATGACAAATGTTTTGGAACATTGTGATCACAAGGGTTTTGAGCATTGTGATGACAGAAGTCATGTATCATTTTCATTTCAAGGTGCATGGAGCATTGTGATGACAAGAGCATGAAGCATTGTGAACCCAAGATTCATGGAGGGTTTTGATGACAATGGGAATGGAGTATTCTGATGACAAGCACATGGAGCATTGTGATGACAAGGTCCTGGAGCATTTTGAGGAGAAGTGTCATGGAGCATTGTGATGGCAAGACCGTGGAGCACTGTGATGAGAAGACCATGGATAATAGTGATGTCGAGCGTCATGCAGCACTGTAATGACAAGGGGCATGGAGCATTGTGATGACAGGGGTCATGGAGCACTGTGATGAGAAGTTCATGGAGCATTGGGCTGACAATATTCATTGAGTATTGTGATGGCAGTGGTCATGGAGCATTGCGATGACAATGGAATGGAGCATTGTGATGACAAGGTGCTGGAGCATTGTGAGGAGAAGACCATGGAGCCTTGTGATGACAAGTGTCATGGAGCATTCTGATGAAAAGGGGTGTGGAACATTGTGATTACATGGGTCTTGAGGCATTGTGATGAAAATGGCATGGGTGATTGTGATGCAAATGACATGGAGCCTTGTCATGACAGGGTTCAAGGAGCATACTGACGACAAGTGTCAGGGAGCATTGTAATGACCAGTGTATTGAGCATTGTGATGACAAAGGTCATGGAGAATTGTGATGAGAAGACCATGGATAATTGTGATGATGAGCATCATGGGGCGTTGTGATGACAAGTGTTATGGAACATTGTGATCACAAGGGTTTGGAGCATTGTGTTGACAGAGGTTATGGAGCATTCTGATTTCATTGTGATGACAATAGCATGAAGCATTATGATGATGGGCATGGTTCATTGTGATTACAGAGTTCATGGAGCATTGAGATGAAAAGTGGCATGGAGCATTTTGATTACAGTTGTCTTGTAGCATTGTGATGACAAGGGCATGGAGCATGGTGATGAGAAGGCCATGGAGCAGATGGATGACATGCGTCATGGAGCTTTGTGATGACAATAGCATGGAGCATTGTGATTACAGGGGTCTTAGAGCATTGTGATGACAAGGGTCATGGAGCCTTGTGATGATAAGGCCGTGGAACATTGTCATGACAGGGGTGAGGGAGTATTGTGATGACTAGTGATGGAACATTTTGATATCAGTGGTGAGAGAGCATTTTGATGAGACGTATATGGAGCATTGTGATGACAAGTTTTATGGAGCATTCTGATGACAAGTTTGTGGAAAATTTTGATAACAAGCGCATGGAGCATTGTGATAACAAGGGTCATGGAGCACTCTGCTGACAAAGGCATGGAGCATTGTGATGGCAAGGGTCACAGAGCATTGTGAATGAAAAGTTCATGGAGCATTATGGTGACAAATTTCACAGAGCCCTGTGATGACGAGGGCATGGACCATTTTGATGCCAAAGGTCATGAATCGTTGTGATGACTGGAATCACGGAGCATTGTGATGACAAGGGCATGGAACATTGTGATGACGGGGGCATGGAGCATTGGTCTGACAAGTTTCATGGATTATTGAGATGACAGTGGGCATGGCGCATTGTGATGACAAGGGCATGCAGCATTGTTATGAGAAGGTCATGAATTATTGTGCAGACAGGTGTCAGGGAGCATTGTGATGACATATGTCTTGGTGCATTGTGATGACAATGGCATGGAGCATTGTGAAGCCAAGTGTCATGGAAGATTGAGATGACAAAGGTAATGGAGCATTGTGATGACAAGGGCTTGGAGCTTTTTGATGACAATGGTCATGGAGCACTGTGATGACAAGGGCATGGAGCACTGTGATGACAACGGCCATTGAGAATTTTGATGACAATGTCGTGAAGCACTGTGATGAAAAGCACTTGGAGCTTGCTATGACAGGGTTCATGGAGCATTGCGATGACAAGTGCATGGAGAATTGTGATGACAAGATCATGTAACATTTTGATGAGAAGTGTCATGGAGCATTGTGATGGCAAGACCGTGGAACACTGTGATGAGAAGACCGTGGATAAATGTGATGTCTAGCGTCATGCAGCACTGTAATGACAAGGGGCCTGGAGCATTGTGATGACAGGGATCATGGAGCATTGTGATGACAGGGGTCATGGAGCATTGTGATGACAAGGGTCATGGAGCATTCTGATGACAAGCTTGTGGAGTAATGTGATGACAATGTCATGGAGCATTGTGATGAAAAGGGCATGGAGCTTTGTGATGTAAAAGGCATGGAGGCTTTTCATGACAGCGTTCAAGGAGCATTCTGACGACAAGTGTCAGGGAGCATTGTGATGACAAGCGTATTGAGCATTGTGATAACAAAGGTCATGGAGCATTGTGATGACACGGTCATGGAGTATTGTGATGACAGGCATCATGGAGCGTTGTGATGACAAGTGTTGTGGAACAATGTGATCAGAAGGGTTTGGAGCATTGTGATGAAAGAGGTCATGGATCATTTTGATTTCAAGGAGCACGGAGCGTTGTGATGACAGGGATCATGGAGCATTGTGATGAGAAGATCATGGAGCATTTTGCTGAAAATATTCATGGAGTATTGTGATGACAGGGGTCTTGGAGCACTGTGATAACAAGGGCATGGTGCATTGTGATGAGAAGGCCATGGAGCATTCTGATGACATGTGTCATGGATGTTTGTGATGAAAAGGGGAATGGAGCATTGTGATTACAGGGGTCTTTGAGCATTGTGATGAAAAGGGCATGGATCATTGTGATGAAAAAGGCATGGAGCCTTGTCAGGGCAGGGTTCAAGGAGCATACTCTCGACAAATGTCAGGGAGCATTGTGATGAAAATTGTATTGAGCATTGTGATGACAAAGTTCATGGAGCATTGTGATGAGAAGACCATGGTTAACTGTGATGAGGAGCGTCATGGGGCATTGTGATGACAAGTGTTATGGAACATTGTGATCACAAGTGTTTGGAGCATTGTGATGACAGAAGTCAAGGAGCATATTGATTTCATTGTGATGAACATAGCATGAATCATTATGATGATGGGCATGGTGCATGGGATGACAGGGTTCTTGGAACATTGAGATTAAAAGGGGCATTGAGCATTGTGATTACATGGGTCTTGGAGCATTGTGATGACAAGGGCATGGAGCATAGTTAATGAGAAGTCCACAGAGCATTCTGATGACATGCGTCATGGAGCTTTCTGATGACAATTGCATGGAGCATTGTGATTACAGGGTCTTGGAGCATTGTGATGAAAAGGGTCATGGAGTCTTGTGATGACAAGGCTGTGGATCCTTGTGATGGCAGGTGTCATGGAGCATTCTTATGACAGGGGGAATGGTGCATTGTGATGACAAGGGCATGGAGCATTGGTGTGAAATGTTTCATGGATTATTGTGATGAGAGTGGGAATGGAGCATTGTGATGAAAAGCGTCATGGAGCTTTGTGATGACAACGGCATGAAGCAATGTGATGAGAGGGTACATGGAGCATTGTGATGACAATGGCATGGAGCATTGTGATGCACAGGGTTATGGTGATTTTTGATGACAAATGTCATGGAGCATTCTGAAGACAAGGGTGACGTGCATTGTGATGAGAAGGGCAGGGAGCACTGTGATGACAGGGTCATTGAGTAATTTGGTGAAAAGTGTCATGGAACATTTTGATTACAGTGGTTATGGAATATTGTGATGTCAGGGGTCATGGAGCTTTGTGATGAAATGTGTCATGGAGCATTTTGATGACAGGGGTTATGGAATACTGTGATGTCAGGAGTCATCGAAAATTGTGATGATAAGTGCATGTAGCATTTTAATGACAGGGGTCATGGAACATTGTGATGACAGGGGTGATGGAGTATTGGAATGAATAGTGATGGAACATTGTGATATCAGTGGTGAGAGAGCATTTTGATGAGAAGTGCTTGGAGCACTGTAATGACAAGGTTTAAGCAGCATTGTGATGAAAAGGATGTGGAGCATTGTGATGACAAGAACATGGCGCGTTGTGATGACGTGGGTCATGGAGCCTTGTGATGAGAAGGCCGTGGAACATTGTAATGGCAGTTTTTATGGAGCATTGTTATAACAGGGGTAATGGAGCATTTTCATGACAAGGGCATGGAGCATTGGTCTGAAAATTTTCATAGATTATTGTGATGAGAGGGGGCATGGAGCATTGTGATGACAAGGGCACGGAACACTGTGATACATGGGTCATGGAGGATTGTAATGACAAGCCTTGGAGCTTTGTGTTAAGAAAAGCATCGAGCATTGTGATAAAAAGCATCATGGAGCCTGTGATGACAAGGACATGTAACAATGTGATTAGAGGGTTCATGGAGCATTTTGATGACAATGGCATGGAGCATTGTGAGCCAAGTGTCACGGAGCTTTGTGATGACAAAGGTCATGGAGGGTTTTGATGACAAGGGTGTGGTGTACTGTGATGACAAGGGCAATGAGCATTGTGATGAAAGGGTCATGGAGCAATTTGATGAAAAGTGTCATGGGATATTTTGATGACAGAGGTTATGGAACATTGTGATGTCAGGGGTCAGGAAGCATTGTGATGAAAAGGGTCATGGAGCATTGTGATGACAGGGGTCATGGAACATTGTGATGACAGGTGTGAGGGAGTATTGTGATGACAAGTAATGGAACATTATGATATCAGTGATTGGAGAGCATTTTGATGGGAAGTGCATGGAGCACTGTGACAACAAGATTTATCGAGAACTGTGATGACAAGGTTGTGGAGCATTGTGATGACAAGCGCATGTCGCATTGTGATGACACAGGTCATGGGGCATTTTGCGGAAAAGCACATGGAGCATTGTGATGACAGGTGTCATAGAGCATTGTGCTGACAAAGGCATTTAGCATAGTTATGACATGAATAAGAGAACATTGTGATGAAAATTTCATGGAGAATTGTGGTGACAAATGTCACAGAGGCTTTTGATGACGAGTGCATGGACCATTGTGATGACAGGGGTCATGGAGCATTTTGATGACTGTGGTCATGGAGCATTGTGAAGACATGGGTCATGGAGCATTGTAATGAGATGGTCATTGAGCACTGGGCTGAAAATGTACATGTAGTATTGTGATGATGGGGGTCATGGAGCATTGTGATGACAAGGGAATGGAGCCCTGTGATGACAAGGTCCTGGAGCATTGTGATGAGAGGACCATGGAGCCTTGTGATGACAAGTGTCATGGAGCATTCTGATGAAAAGGTGCATGGAGCATTGTGATTACAGGGGTTTTGTAGCATTGTGATGACAAGGGCATGGAGCATTGTGATGCGAAGGCCATGGAGCATTCTGATGACATGCGTCATGGAGCTTTGTGATGACAAGCAAATGGAGCATTGTGATTACAGGAGTCTTGGAGCATTGTGATGAAAAGGGCATGGATCATTGTGATGAAAATTGCATGGAGCCTTGTCATGACAGGGTTCAAGGAGCATACTGATGAGAAGTGTCAGGGAGCATTGTGATGATAAGTGTATTGAGCATTGTGATGACAAAGATTAAGGAGCATTGTGATAAGAAGACCATTGATAATTGTGATGACCAGCCTCATGGGGCATTGTGATGACAAGAGTTATGGAACATTGTGATCAGAAGGGTTTGGAGCATTGTGATGACAGAGGTCATTGAGCATTTTGATTTCATTGTGATGACAATAGCATGAAATATTATGGTGATGGGCATGGTGCATTGTGATGACAGGGTTCATGGAGCATTGAGATGAAAAGGGGCATGGAGCATTGTGATTACAGGGGTCTTGGAGCACTGCGATGACCAGGTCATGGAGCATTGTGATGAGAAGGCGAAGGCGCATTCTGATGACATGCGTCATGGAGCTTTGTGATGACAAATGCATGGAGCATTGTGATTACAGGTGTCTTGGAGCATTGTGATGACAAGGTTCATGGAGGCTTGTGATGACAAGGCCGTGGAACTTTGTGATGGCAGGGGTCATGGAGCATTGTTATGACAAGGGCACGAAACATGGTGATACATAGATCATGCAGGATTGTAATGACAAGGACATGTAGCATTGTGATGAGAAGGGCATCGAGCGTTGTGATGACAAGCCTCATGGAGATTTGTGATGACAAGTGCATGGAGCAATGTGATGAGAGTGTTCATGGAGCATTGTGATGACAATGGAATGGAGCATTGTGATGCCAAGTGTCATGGAACATTGTGATGACAAAGTAATGGAGCATTTTGATAACAAGTGCGTGGTGCATTGTGATGAGAAGTGCAGGGAGCATTGTGATGACATGGGTTATGGAGCATTGTGCTTACACGCGCATCAAGCATTTTGCTGACAACGGTCATGGAGCATTGTGCTGACAATGGCATGGAGCTTTGTGATGACAAGGGTCACAGAGCACTGTGATGAATAGTTCATGGAGCATTGTGGTGACAAAGGTCACAAAGCCTTGTGTGACGAGGTCATGGAACATTGTGATGACAAATGTCATGAAGCACTGTGATGACTGTAGTCACGGAGCATTGTGATGACAGTGTACTTGGAGCCTTGTGATGCCAAGGGCATGGATCATTGTGATGAGAATGCCATGGAGCAATCAGATGACCTGTGTCATGGAGTTTTGTGATGACAAGGGGTGGGAGCATTGTGATTACAGGGGTCTTGGAGCATTGTGATGAAAAAGACATGGAGCCTTTCCATGACAGTGTTCATGGAGCATACTGATGACAAGTGTAAGGGAGCATTGTGGTGATAAGTGTATTGAGGATTGTGGTGACAAAGGTCATGGAGCATTGTGATGATTAAACCATTTATAATTGTGATGACGAGCATCATGGGGCATTGTGATGACAAGTTCTATGGAACATTGTGATCACAAGGGTATTTAGCATTGTGATGACAGATGTCATGGAGCGTTTTGATTTCATTGTGATGACAATAGCATGAAGCATTATGATGATGTGCATGGTGCATTGTGATGACAGTGTTCATGGAGCATTGAGATAAAAAGGGGCATGGAGCACTGTGATTACAGGGGTCTTGGAGCATTGTGATGACAAGGGCATGGAGCATTGTGATGAGAAGGCCATGGAGGATTCTGATGACATGCGTCATGGATCTTTGTGATGACAAGGGCATGGAGCATTGTCATTGCAGGGGTCTTGGAGCATTGTTATGACAAGGGTCATGGAGCCTTGGATGACAAGGCCGTGGAACATTGTGATGGCAGGGATCATGAAGCATTGTTATGTCAGGGGTTATGGAGCATTGTGATGACAAAGGCATGGAGCATTGTGATGACAGGGGCATGGAACTTTGGTCTGAAAAGTTTCATGGATTATTGTGATGAGAGTGGGCATGACGCATTGTGATGATTAGGGCATGGAGCATTGTGATGACAAGGTCAGGGATTAATGTGAAGACAGGTGTCAGGGAGCATTTTGCTGAAATATGTCATGGTCCATTGCGATGACAATGGCATGGAGCATTGTGATGCCAAGTGTCATGGAGGATTGTGATGACAAAGGTAATGGAGCATTTTGATGACAAGGGTTTGGAGCACCGTGATGACAAGGGCATGGAGCATTGTAATGAAAAGGGAACGGAACACTGTGATACATAGATCATGCAGGATTGTAATGACAAGGTCATGGAGCATTGTGATGAGAAGTGCATCGAGCGTTGTGATGACAAGCCTCATGGAGATTTGTGATGACAAGTGCATGGCGCATTGTGATGACATGGGTCATGGAGCACTGTGCTGACAAAGTCATGGTGCATTTTGATGACAAGGGTCACAGAGTATTGTGATGAAAAGTTCATGGAGCATTGTGGTGACAAAGGTCACAGAGCCTTGTGTGTCAATGGCATGGACCATTGAGATGACAAAGCTCATGAAGCATTGTGATGACTCGAGTCACGGTTCATTGTGATGAGAGGGTTTATGGAGCATTGTGATGACAGGGTTCATGGGGCATTGTGATGAGAAGGTCATGGAGCATTGGGCTGAAAATGTTCATGGAGTATTGTGATGACAGGGGTCATGGGGTATTTTGATGACATGGGAATGGAGCATTGTGATGAAAAGGGCATGGAGCATGGTGATGAGAAGGCCATGGAGCATTCTGAAGACATGTGTCATGAAGCTTTGTGATGACAATGGCATGGAGCATTGTGATTCCAGGGGTCTTGGAGCATTGTGAGGAAAAGGGCATGGATCATTGTGTTGAAAAATGCATGGAGCCTTGTCATGATAGGGTTCAAGGAGCATACTGACGACAAGTGTCTGGGAGCACTGTGATGACAAGTGTATTGAGCATTGTGATGACAAAGGTAATGGAGTACTGTGAATAGAAGCCCAAGGATAACTGTGATGATGAGCATCATTGGGCGTTGTGATGACAAGTGTTATGGATCATTGTGATCAAAAGTGTTTTGACCATTGTGATGACAGAGGTCATGGAGCATATTCATTTCATTTTGATGACAATAGCATGAAGCATTATGATGATGGGCATGGTGCATTGTGATGACACGGTTCATGGAGCATTGAGATGAAAAGGGGCATGGAGCATTGTGATTACAGTTGTCTTGGACCATTGTGATGACAAGGGCATGGAGCATCTTGAATGAGAAGGCCATGAAGTATTCTGATGACATGCCTCATGGAGCTTTGTTTTGAGAAATGTATGCAGAATTGTGATTACAGAGTTTGGAGCATTGTGATGACAAGTGTCATGGAGTCTTGTGATGACAAGGCCGTGGAAACTTGTGAAGGCAGGTGTCATGGAGCATTGTTATGACGGGGGTAATGGAGCATTGTGATGACAAGGGCATGGAGAATTGGTCTGAAATGTTTCATCGATTATTGTGATGATAGTGGGCATAAAGCATTGTGAAGACAAGGGCACAGAACACTTTGATACATGGGTCATGGAGGATTGTAATGACAAGGCATCGAGCATTGTGATGACAAGCGTCATGGAGCATTGTGGTGACAAGGGCATGGAGCAATGTGATGAGAGGCTTCATGGAGCATTGTGAAGACAATGGCATGGAGCATTGTGATGCCAAGTGTCATGGAGTTTTGTGATGACAAAGGTCATGGAGCATTTTGATGACAAGGTCATGGTGCGTTGTGATGAGAATGGCAGGGAGCATTGTGCTAACAGGGTAATGGAGCAATTTGGTGAAAATGTCATGGAATATTTTGATGAGAGTAGATATGGAAAATTTTGATGTCAGGGGTCATGGAGCATTTTGCTAAAAATGGTAATGGAGCATTTTGATGACAGGGATTATGGAGCATTGTGATGTCATTGTTCATGGAGGATTTTGATGATAAGTGCATGTAGCATAGTGATGATAGGGGTCATGGAACATTGTGACGATAGGGGTGAGGGAGTATTGTGAAGACTAGCGATGGAACATTGTGATATCAGTGGTAAAAGAGCATTTTGATGAGAAGTGCATGGAGCATTGTGATGACAAGGTTTATGGAGCATTGTGATGACAAGGATGTGGAGCATTGTGATGACAAGCGCATGGTGCATTGTGATGACATGGGTCAAGGAGCATTGTGCTGAAAAGCACATGGAGAATTGTGATGACAAGTGTCATGGATCATTGTGCTGACAAAGGCATGGTGCATTGCGATGACAAGGGTCACAGAACATTGTGATGAAAAGGGAATGGATCATTGTGATGCAAAATTCATGGAGCCTTGTCATGACAGGGTTCAAGGAGCATGCTGATGACAAGTGTCAGCGAGCATTGTGATGACAAGTGTATTGAGCATTGTGATGACAAATGTCATGGAGTATTGTGAATAGAAGGCCATGGATAATTGTGATGATGAGCATCATGGGGCGTTGTGATGACAAGTGTTATGGAACATTGTGAACACAAGGGTTTGGAGCATTGTGATGACAGAGGTCATGGAGCATTTTGATTTCATTTTGATGACAATAGCATGAAGCATTATGATAATGGGCATGGTGCATTGTGATGACACGGTTCATGGAGCATTGAGATGAAAAGGGGCATTGAGCATTGTGATTACAGGGGTCTAGGAGAATTGTGATGACAAGGGCATGGAGTATCGTGAATGAGAAAGCCATGGAGCATTCTGATGACATGCGTCATGGAGCTATTTGATGGCTAGGACATGGAGCATTGTGATGACAAGGGTTATGGAGCCTTGTGATGACAAGGCCGTGGAACATTGTAATGGCAGGTGTCATGGAGCATTGTTATAACAGGGGTAATGGAGCATTTTGATGACAAGGGCATGGAGCATTGGTCTGAATAGCTTCATGGATTATTGGGATGAGAGGGGGCATGGAGCATTGTGATGACAAGGGCACGGAACACTGTGATACAAGTGTCATGGCAGATTGTAATGACGAGGTCATGGAGCATTGTGTTAAGAAGAGCATCGAGCATTGTGATGAAAAGAATCACGGAGCCTGTGATGACAAGTGCATGGAACAATGTGATGAGAGTGTTCATAGAGCATTTTGATGACAAGGGCATGGAGCATTGTGATGCCAAGTGTCATGTAGCTTTGTGATGACAAAGGTCATGGAGCATTTTGATGACAAGCGTGTGGTGAACTGTGTATGAGAAGCGCAGGGATCATTGTGATGAAAGGGCCATGGAGCAATTTGATGAAAATTGTCATGGGACATTTTTATGACAGTGGTTATGGAACATTGTGATGTCAGGGGTCATGGAGGATTATGATGAAAAGGGTCATGGAGCATTTTGATGACAGCGGTCCTGGAACATTGTGATGACAGGGGTGAGGGAATATTGTGATGACTAGTGATGGAACTTTATGATATCAGTGGTGGGAGAGCATTTTGATGTGAAGTGCATGGAGCATTGTGATGACAAGGTTTATGGAGCACTGTGATGACACGGTTGTGGAGCATTATGATGACAAGTGCATGGCGCATTGTGATGACACAGATCATGGGGCATTGTGCGGACAAGCGCATGGAGCATTGCGATGAATATTGTCATGGAGAATTGTGCTGACTAAGGCATGGAGCATTGTGATGAAAATTTCATGGAGCATTGTTGTGACAAAGATCACACAGCCTTGTGTGACGACGGCATGGACCACTGTGATGAGAAAGGTCATGAATCATTGTGATGACTGGAGTCACTGAGCACTGTGATGACAGGGGTCATGGAGCATTGTGATGACAAGGGCATGGAGCAATGTGATGACAGGGGCATGGAACATTGGTCTGACAAGTTTCATGGATTATTGTGATGACAGGGTGCATGGAGGATTGAGATGACAAGGGCATGGAGAATTGTGGTGACAATGGTCACAGGGCCTTGTGTGACTAGGGCATGGACCATTGTGAGGACAAAGGTCATGAAGCATTGTGATGACTGGAGTCACGGAGCATTCTGACGAAAATTTCATGGAGCAATGTAGTGACATATTTCACAGAGCCTTTTGATGACGTGGGCATGGACCATTGTGATGACAAGGTCCTGGAGCATTGTGATGAGAGGACCATGGAGCCTTGTGATGACAATTCTCATGGAGCATTCTGATGAAAAGGGGCATAGAGCATTGTGATTACAGTGGTATTGGATCCTTGTGATGAAAAGGCCGTAGCACATTGTGATGGCAGGCGTCATGGAGCATGGTTATGACATGGGCAATGGAGCATTGAGATGACAAGGGCATGGAGCATTGTGGTGACCAAGGTCACAGAGCCTTGTGTGACGAGGTCATGGACCATTGTGAGGAGAAAGGTCATGAAGCATTGTGATGACTGGAGTCACGGAGCATTGTGATGACAGTGGTCATGGAGCATTGTGATGACAAGGTCATGGAGCATTGTGATGACAGGGGCATGGAACTTTGGTCTGACATGTTTCATGGATTATTGTTAGGACAGTCAGCATGGCGCATTGTGATGACAAGGGCATGGAACATTGTGATGACAAGGTCATGTAGTATTGTGAAGACAGGTGTCAGGGAGCATTGTGATGACATATGTCATTGTCCATTGTGATGACAATGGCATGGAGCATTGTGATAAGAAGTGTCATGGAGGATTGTGATGACAAAGGTCATTGAGCCTTTTGATTTCACTCTGATGACAATAGCATGAAATATTATGGTGATGGGCACGGTGCATTGTGATGACATGGTTCATGGAGCATTGAGATGAAAAGGGGCATGGAGCACTGTGATTACAGGGGTGTTGGAGCACTGTGATGACAAGGACAAGGAGCATTGTGATGACAAGGGCATGGAGCATTGTGATGAGAAGACCATGGAGCATTCTGATGACATGCCTCATGGAGCTTTGTGATGACAAGGGCAAGGATAATTGTGATTACAGGGTTCATGGAATGTTGTGATCACAGGGGTGAGGGTGTATTGTGATGACTAGTGATGGAACATTGTGATATCAGTGGTGAGAAGGCATTTTGAGGAGAAGTGCATGGAGCATTGTGATGTCAAGGTTTATGGAGCATTTTGATGACAAGGATGTGCAGCATTGTGATGACAAGTGCATGGTGCATTGTGATGACATGGGCTATGGAGCATTGTGCTGACACGCGCATCGAGCATTGTGATGACAACAGTCATGGAGCATTGTGCTGACAAAGGCATGGAGCTTTGTGATGACAAGGGTCACAGAGCATTGTGATAAAAATTTCATGGAGCATTGTGGTGACAAAGGTCAAAGAGCTTTGTGTGACCCGGTCATTGACCATTGTGATGACAAATGTCATGAAGCATTGTGATGACCGGAATCACAGAACATTGTGATAACAGGGGTCTTGGATCATTGTGATGAAAAGGGAATGGATAATTTTGATGAAAAAGGCATGGAGCCTTGTCATGACACTGTTCAAGGAGCATACTGATGACAAGTGTCAGCGAGCATTGTGATGCCAAGTGTATTGAGCATTGTGGTGACCAAGGTCATGGTGCATTGTGATGAGAAGACCCTGCATAATTGTGATGACGAGCGTCATGGGGCATGTGATGACAAGTGTTATGGAGCATTGTGATCAAAAGGGTTTGGAGCATTTTGATGACAGAGAACATGGAGCATTTTGATTTCATTGTGAGGACAATAGCATGAATCATTATGATGATGGGCATTGTGCATTGTGATGACAGTGTTCATGGAGCATTGAGATGAAAAGTGGCATGGAGAATTGTGATTACAGAGGTCTTGGAGCATTGTGATGACAAGGGTCATGGAGCCTTGTGATGACAAGGCCGTGGAACATTGTGATGGCAGGGGTCATGGAGCATTGTTATGAAACGTGTAATGGAGCATTGTGATGACAAGGGCATGGAGCAATGTAATGAGAGATTTCATTGAGCATTGTGATGACAATGGCATGGAGCACTGTGATGCCAAGTGTCATGGAGCTTTGTGATGACAAATGTCATGGGGCATTTTGATGACAAGGGCGTGGTGCATTGTGATGAGAAGGGCAGGGAGCATTGTGATGACAGGGTCATGGAGCAATTTGAATAAAAGGGTCATGGAATATTTTGATGACAGGGGTTATGGAACATTGTGATGTCAGGGGTCATGAAGCATTGTGATGAAATGGGTCGTTGAGCATTTTGTGACAGGGGTTATGGAACATTGTGATGTCAGGGGTCATGGAGCATTGTGATGATAAGGGCATGTAGCACTGTGATGACAGAGCTCATGGAACATTGTGATAACAGGGGTGAGCGAATATTGTGATGACTAGTGATGGAACATTGTGATATATGTGGTGAGAGAGCATTTTGATGAGAAGTGCATGGAGTATTGTGATGACAAGTTTTATGGAGCATAGCGATGAAAAGTATGTGCAGCACTGTGATGAAAAGAGCATGGCACATTGTGACGACATGTGGCATGGAACATTGTGATGACAAGGTACACAGAGCATTGTGATGAAAATTTCTTGGAGCATTATGGTGACAAAGATCACACAGCCTTGTGTGACGAGGGCATGGACCATTGTGATGAGAAAGGTCATGAATCATTGTGATGAATGGAGTCTCGGAGCATTGTGATGACAGGGGTCATGGAGCATTGTGATGACAAGGGCATGGAGCAATGTGATGACAGGGGCATGGAACATTGGTCTGACTAGTTTCAGGGATTATTTTGATGACAGTGGGCATGGAGCATTGAGATGACAAGGGCATGGAGCATTGTGGTGACAAAGGTCACAGAGCCTTGTGTGACGAGGGCATCGACCATTGTGAGGAGAAATGTCATGAAGCATTGTGGTGACTGGAGTCCCGGAGCACTGTGATGACAGGGGTCATGGAGCCTTGTGATGACAAGGGCATGGAGCATTGTGATGGCAGGGGCATGGAACATTGGTCTGACATGTTTCATGGATTATTGTGATGACAGTGGGCATGGCACATTGTGATGACAAGGGCATGGAACATTGTGATGACAAGGTCATGGAGTATTGTGAAGACAGGTGTCATTGAGCATTGTGATGACACATGTCATTGTCCATTGAGATGACAATGGCATGGAGCATTGTGATACCCAGTGTCATGGATGATTGTGATAACAAAGGTAATGGAGCATTTTGATGACAAGGGCTTGGAACATTGCGATGACAAGGGTCATGGAGCATTGTGATGACAAGGGCATGGAGCATTCTAATGAAAAGGTGCATGGAGCATTGTGATTAAAGGGGATTTGAAGCAATGTGATGACAAGGGCATGGAGCATTGTGATGAGAAGGCAATGGAGCATTCTGATGACATGCGTCATGGATCTTTGTGATGACAAGGACATGGAGCATTGTGATTTCAGGGGTGTTGGAGCATTTGATGACAAAGGCATGGAGCATTGTGATGAGAAGACCATGGAGCATTCTGATGACATGCGTCATGGAGCTTTGTGAAGACAAGGGCATGGAGAATTGTGATGCCAAGGGTCATGGAGCTTTTTGATGACAAATGTCATGGGTCATTTTGATGACAAGGGCGTGGTGCATTGTGATGAGAATGGCAGTGAGCATTGTGATGACAGGGTCATGGATCAATTTGAATAAAAGGGTCATGGAATATTTTGATGACAGGGGATATGGAACATTGCGATGTCAGGGGTCATGAAGCATTGTGATGAAATGGGTAATGGGGCATTTTGTGACAGGGGTTATGGAATATTGTGATGTCAGGGGTCATGTAGCATTGTGATGATGAGGGCATGTAGCACTGTGATGAGAGTGGTCATGGAACATTGTGATGGCAGGGTTGAGTGAGTATTGTGATGACTAGTGATGGAACATTGTGATATATGAGGTGAGAGAGAATTTTGTTGAGAAGTGCATGGAGCATTGTGATGACAAGTTTTATGGAGCATAGCGATGAAAAGGATGTGGAGCATTGTGAAGAAAAGAGCATGGCACATTGTGATGACATGTGTCATGGAGCATTGTGCTGACATGCGCATGGAGCATTGTGATGACAAGGGCATGGAACATTGGTCTGAAAATTTCATGGATTATTGTGATGAGTTTCTGCATGGAACATTGTGATGACTAGGGCACGGAACACTGTGATACATGTGTCATAGTGGATTGTAATGACAAGGGATGGAGCATTGTGATGAGAAGAGTATCGAGCATTGTGATGACAAGCGTCATGGAGCATTGTGGTGACAAGGGCATGGAGCAATATGTTGAGAGGTTTCATGTAGCATTGTGATGAAATGGCATGGAGCATTGTGATGCCAAGGGTCATGGAGCTTTGTGACTACAAAGGTCATGGAGCATTTTGATGACAAGGTCTTGGTGCATTGTGATGAGAAGGTCAGGGAGCATTGTGATGACAGGGTCATGGAGCAAATTGATGGAAAGTTTCATGGAACATTTTGATGACAGGGGTTATGGAACATTGTGATGTCAGGGGTAATGGAGCATTTTGATGAAAAGGGTCATGGAGCATTCTGATGAAAAGGTGCATGGAGCATTGAGATTACAGGGGTTTTGAAGCAATGTGATTACAAGGGCATGGAGCAATTTGATGAGAAGGCAATGGAGCATTCTGATGACATGCATCATGCAGCTGTGTGATGACAAGGACATGGCGCATTGTGATTACAGCAGTCTTGGAGCATTGTGCTGAACAGGGAATGGATCATTGTGATGAAAAATTCATGGAGCCTTGTCATGACAGGGTTCAAGGAGCATACTGATGACAACTGTCAGGGAGCATTGTGATGATAAGTGTATTGAGCATTGTGATGACAAAGATCATGGAGCATTGTGATGAGAAGACCATGGATAATTGTGATGAACAGCGTCATGGGGTATTGTGATGACAAGTGTTATGGAACATTGTGATCAGAAGGGTTTGGTGCATTGTGATGACAGAGGTCATTGAGCATTTTGATTTCATTGTGATGACAATAGCATGAAATATTATGGTGATGGGCACGGTGCATTGTGATGACAGGGTTCATGGAGCATTGAGATGAAAAGGGGCATGGAGCATTGTGATTACACGGGTGTTGGAGCATTGTGATGACAAGGGCATGGAGCATTGTGATGAGAAGGCCGTGGAGCATTCTGATGACATGCGTCATGGAGCTTTGTGATGACAAGGGCATGGAGAATTGTGATTACAGGGGTCATGGAATATTGTGATGACAAGAGTGAGGGAGTATTGTGATGACTAGTGATGGAACATTGTGATATATATGGTGAGAGACCATTTTGATGAGAAGTGCATGGAGCATTGTGATGACAAGTTTTATGGAGCATAGCGATGAAAAGGATGTGGAGCATTGTGAGGAAAAGAGCATGGCACATTGTGATGACATGTGTCGTGGAGCATTGTGCTGACAAGAGCATGGAGCATTTTAATGACAAGTGTCATGAAGCATTGTGCTGACAAAGGCATGGAGCATTGTTATGACAAGGGACACAGAGCATTGTGATGAAAATTTCATGGAGCATTGTGGTGACAAAGATCACAGAGCCTTGTGTGACGAGGGCATGTACCATTGTGATGAGAAAGGTCATTAATCATTGTGATGACTGGACTCACGGAGCACTGTGATGAGAGGGGTCATGGAGCATTGTGAAGACAGGGGCATCGAGAAATATGATGACAGGGGCATGGAACATTGGTATGACAAGTTTCATGGATTATTGTGATGACAAGGGCATGGAACATTGTGATGACAAAGTCATGGAGTATTGTGAAGACAGGTGTCAGGGAGCATTGTGATGACATATGTCATTGTCCATTGTGATGAAAATGGCATGGAGCATTGTGATACCAAGTGTCATGGAGGATTGTGATGACAAATGTAATGGAGCATTTTGATGACAAGGGCTAGGAATATTGCGATGACAAGGGTCATGGAGCATTGTGATGACAAGGGCATGGAGCATTCTGACGAAAAGGTGCATGGAGCATTGAGATTACGGGGGTTTTGAAGCAATGTGATTACAAGGGCATTGAGTATTGAGATGAGAAGGCAATGGTGCATTCTGATGACATGCGTCATGGAGCTTTGTGATGACAAGACCATGGAGCATTGTGATTACAGGGGTCTTGGAGCATTGTGAAGAAAAGGGAATGGATCATTGTGATGAAAAATACATGGAGACTTCTCATGACAGGATTCAAGGAGCATACTGATGACAACTGTCAGGGAGCATTGTGATGATAAGTGTATTGAGCATTGTTATGACAAAGATCATGGAGCATTGTGATGAGAAGACAATGGATAATTGTGATGACCAGTGTCATGGGGCATTGTGATGACAAGTGTTATGGAACATTCTGATCAGAAGTGTTTGGTGCATTGTGATGACAGAGGTCATTGAGCATTTTGATTTCATTGTGATGACAATAGCATGAAATATTATGGTGATGGGCACGGTGCATTGTGATGACAGGGTTCATGGAGCATTGAGATGAAAAGGGGCATGGAGCATTGTGATTACAGGGGTGTTGGAGCATTGTGATGACAAGGGCATGGAGCATTGTGATGAGAAGGCCATGGAGCATTCTGATGACATGCGTCATGGAGCTTTGTGATGACAAGGGCATGGAGAATTGTGATTACAGGGGTCATGGAATATTGTGATGACAAGAGTGAGGGAGTATTGTGATGACTAGTGATGGAACATTGTGATATCAGTGGTGAGAAGGCATTTTGAGGAGAAGTGCATGGAGCATTTGCATGAGAAATTTTATGGAGCATTATGATGACAAGGATGTGGAGCATTGTGATAACAAGTGCATGGTGCATTGTGATGACATGGGTTATGGAGCATTGTGCTGACACGCGCATCGAGCATTGTGATGACAAGGGTCATGGAGCATTGTGCTGACAAAGGCATGGAGCTTTGTGATGACAAGGGTCACAGAGCATTGTGATAAATATTTCATGGAGCATTGTGGTGACAAAGGTCACCGAGCTTTGTGTGAAGAGGTCATGGACCATTGTGAGGACAAATGTCATGAAGCATTGTGATGACTGGAGTCACGGAGCATTGTGATAACAGGGGTCTTGGAACATTGTCATGAAAAGGGAATGGATCATTGTGAAGAAAAAGGCATGGATCCTTGTCATGACAGTGTTCAAGGAGCATACTGATGACAAGTGTCAGCGAGCATTGTGATGCCAAGTGTATTGAGCATTGTGGTGACAAAGGTCATGGAGCATTGTGATGAGAAGACCTTGCATAATTGTGATGACGAACGTCATGGGGCATGTGAAGACAAGTGTTATGGAACACTGTGATCAGAAGGGTTTGGAGCATTGTGATGACAGAGGACATGGAGCATTTTGATTTCATTGTGATGACAATAGCATGAATCATTATGATGATGGGCATGGTGCATTGTGATGACAGTGTTCATGGAGAATTGAGATGAAAAGTGCCATGGAGAATTGTGATTACAGATGTCTTGGAGCATTGTGATGACAAGGATCATGGAGCCTTTTGATGACAAGGCCGTGGAACATTGTGATGGCAGGGGTGAGCGAGTATTGTGATGACTAGTGATGGAACATTGTGATATATGTGGTGAGAGAGCATTTTGATGAGAAGTGCATGGAGCATTGTGATGACAAGTTTTATGGAGCATAGCGATGAAAAGGATGTGGAGCATTGTGATGAAAGAGCATGGTGCATTGTGATGACATGTGTCATGGAGCATTGTGCTGACAAGTGCATGGAGCATTGTGATAACAAGTGTCATGGAGCATGGTGCTGACAAATGCATGGAGCATTGTAATGACAAGGGACACAGAGCATTGTGATGAAAATTTCATGGAGCATTGTGGTGACAAAGATCCCAGAGCCTTGTGTGATGAGGGCATGGACCATTGTGATGAGAAAGGTCATGAATCATTGTGATGACTGGAGTCACGGAGCACTGTGATGTCAGGGGTCATGGAGCATTGTGATGACTACGGCATGGAGCAATGTGATGACAGGGGCATGGAACATTTGTCTGACAAATTTCATGGATTATTGTGATGACAGTGGGCATGGAGCATTGAGATTACAAGGGCATGGAGAATTGTGGTGACAAAGGTCACAGAGCCTTGTGTGACGAGGGCATGGACCATTGTGAGGACAAATTCATGAAGCATTGTGATGACTGAAGTCACGGAGCATTGTGATGACAGGGTTCATGGAGCTTTGTGATGACAAGGACATGGAGCATTTTGATGAAAAAGGCATGGAGATTTGTGATGACAAGGGTCACAGAGCATTGTGATAAATATTTCATGGAGCATTGTGGTGACAAAGGTCACAGAGCTTTGTGTGACGAGTTCATGGATCACTGTGATGACAAATGTCATGAAGCACTGTGATGACTGGAGTCATGGAGCATTGTGATAACAGGGGTTTGGAGCATAGTGATGAAAATGGAATGGATGATTGTGATGAAAAAGGCATGGAGCCTTGTCATGACAGTGTTCAAGGAGCATACTGATGAAAAGTGTCAGCGAGCATTGTGATGCCAAGTGTATTGAGCATTGTGGTGACAAAGGTCATGGAGCATTATGATGAGAAGACCTTGCATAATTGTGATGACGAGCGTCATGGGGCATGTGATGACAAGTGTTATGGAACATTGTGATCAGAAGGGTTTGGAGCATTGTAATGACAGAGGACATGGAGCATTTTTATTTCATTGTGATGACAATAGCATGAATCATTATGATGATGGGCATGGTGCATTGTGATGACAGTGTTCATGGAGCATTGAGCCGAAATGTGGCGTGGAGAATTGTGATTACAGAGGTCTTGGGGCATTGTGATGACAAGGATCATGGAGCCTTGTGATGACAAGGCCATGGAACATTGTTATGGCAGGTATCATGGAGCATTGTTTTGACAGGTGTAATGGAGCATTGTGATGACAAGGGCATGGAGCAATGTGATGAGACATTTCATTGAGCATTGTGATGACAATGGCATGGAGCATTGTGAGGCCAAGGGTCATGGAGCTTTGTGATGACAAATGTCATGGGGAAATTGATGACAAGGGCGTGGTGCATTGTGATGAGAAGGGCAGGGAGCATTGTGATGACAGGGTCATGGAGCAATTTGAATAAAAGGGTCATGGAATATTTTGATGACAGTGGTTATGGAACATTGTGATGTCAGGGGTCATGAAGCATTGTGATGAAATGGGTCATGGAGCATTTTGTGACAGGGGTTATGGAACATTGTGATGTCAGGGGTCATGGAGCATTGTGATGATAAGGGCATGTAGCACTGTGATGACAGTGGTCATGGAATATTGTGATGACAGGGGTGAGTGAGTATTGTGATGACTAGTGATGGAACATTGTGATATATGTGGTGAGAGAGCATTTTGATGAGAAGTGCATGGAGCATTGTGATGACAAGTTTTATGGAGCATAGCAATGAAAAGGATGTGGAGCATTGTGATGAAAAGAGCATGGCACATTGTGATGACATGGGTCATGGAGCATTGTGCTGACAAGCGCATGGAGCATTTTGATGACAAGTGTCATGGAGCATTGTGCTGACAATGGCATGGAGCATTGTGATGACAAGGGACAAAGAGCATTGTGATGAAAATTTCATGGAGCAATGTGTTGACAAAGATCACAGAGCCTTGTGTGACGAGGGCATGTACCATTGTGAGGACAAAAGTCATGAAGCATTGTGATGACTGGAGTCACGGAGCATTGTGATGACAGGGGTCATGGAGCATTGTGATGACAAGGGCATTGAGCAATGTGATGACAGGGGCATGGAACATTGGTCTGACAAGTTTCATGGATTATTGTGATGTCAGTTGGCATGGAGCATTGAGATGACAAGGGCATGGAGCATTGTGGTGACAAAGGTCACAGAGCCTTGTGTGACGAGGGCATGTACCATTGTGAGGACAAAAGTCATGAAGCATTGTGATGACTGGAGTCACGGAGCATTGGGATGACAGGGGTCATGGAGCATTGTGATGACAAGGGCATGGAGCAATGTGATGACAGGGGCATGGAACATTGGTCTGACAAGTTTCATGGATTATTGTGATGTCAGTGGGCATGGAGCATTGAGATGACAAGGGCATGGAGCATTGTGGTGACAAAGGTCACAGAGCCTTGTGTGACGAGGGCATGTACCATTGTGAGGACAAAAGTCATGAAGCATTGTGATGACTGCAGTCACGGTGCATTGTGATGACAGGGGTCATGGAGCATTGTGATGACAAGGGCATGGAGCATTGAGATGACAGGGGCATGAAACATTGGTCTGACATGTTTCATGGATTATTGTGATGACAGTGGGCATGGCGCATTGTGATGACAAGGGCATGGAACATTATGATGACAAGGTCATGGAGTATTGTGAAGACAGGTGTCAGGGAGCATTGTGATGACATATGTCATTATCCATTGTGATGACAATGGCATGGAGCATTGTGATACCAAGTGTCATGGAGGATTGTGATGACAAAGGTAATGGAGCATTTTGATGACAAGGGCTTGGAACATTGCGATGACAAGTGTTATGGAGCATTGTGATGATATGGGCATGGAGCATTCTGATGAAAAGGTGCATGGAGCATTGAGATTACAGGGGTTTTGAAGCAATGTGATTACAAGGGCATGGAGCATTGTGATGAGAAGGCAATGGAGCATTCTGATGACATGCGTCATGGAGCTTTGTGATGACAAGGACATGGAGCATTGTGATTACAGGGGTCTTGGTGCATTATGATGAAAAGGGAATGGATCATTGTGATGAAAAATACATGGAGACTTGTCATGACAGGATTCAAGGAGCATACTGATGACAACTGTCAGGGAGCATTGTGATGATAAGTGTATTGAGCATTGTGATGACAAAGATCATGGAGCATTTTGATGAGAAGACCATGGATTATTGTGATGACCAGCGTCATGGGGCATTGTGATTACAAGTGTTATGGAACATTTTGATCAGAAGGGTTTGGTGCATTGTGATGACAGAGGTCATTGAGCATTTTGATTTCATTGTGATGACAATAGCATGAAATATTATGGTGATGGGCACGGTGCATTGTGATGACGGTTCATGGAGCATTGAGATGAAAAGGGGCATGGAGCATTGTGATTACAGGGGTGTTGGAGCATTGTGATGACAAGGGCATGGAGCATTGTGATGAGAAGGCCATGGAGCATTCTGATGACATGCGTCATGGAGCTTTGTGATGACAAGGGCATGGAGCATTGTGATTACAGGGGTCATGGAATATTGTGATGACAGGGGTGAGGGAGTATTGTGATGACTAGTGAAGGAACATTGTGATATCAGTGGTGAGGAGGCATTTTGAGGAGAAGTGCATGGAGCATTGGGATGACAAGGTTTATGTAGCATTTTGATGACAAGGATGTGGAGCATTGTGATGAAAAGTGCAAGGTGCATTGTGATGACATGGGTTATGGAGCATTGTGCTGACACGCACATCTTGCATTATGATGACAAGGGTCATGGAGCATTGTGCTGACAAAGGCATGGAGCATTGTGATGACAAGGGTCACAGAGCATTGTGATAAAAATTTCATGGAGAATTGTGGTGACAAAGGTCACAGAGCTTTGTGTGAAGAGGTCATGGACCATTGTGATGACAAATGTCATGAAGCATTGTGATGACTGGAGTCACGGGGCATTGTGATAACAGGGGTCTTGGAGCATTGTCATGAAAAGGGAATGGATCATTGTGAAGAAAAAGGCATGTAGCCTTGTCGTGACAGTGTTCAAGAGCATACTGATGACAAGTGTCAGCGAGCATTGTGATGCCAAGTGTATTGAGCATTGTGGTGACAAAGGTCATGGAGCATTGTGATGAGAAGACCTTGCATAATTGTGATGACGAACGTCATGGGGCATGTGATGACAAGTGTTATGGAACACTGTGATCAGAAGGGTTTGGAGCATTGTGATGACAGAGGACATGGAGCACTGAGATGAAAACTGCCATGGAGAATTGTGATTACAGATGTCTTGGAGCATTGTGATGACAAGGATCATGGAGCCTTGTGATGACAAGGCCGTGGAACATTGTGATGGCAGGGGTGAGCGAGTATTGTGATGACTAGTGATGGAACATTGTGATATATGTGGTGAGAGAGCATTTTGATGAGAAGTGCATGGAGCATTGTGATGACAAGTTTTATGGAGCATAGCGATGAAAAGGATGTGGAGCATTGTGATGAAAAGAGCATGGCGCATTGTGATGACATGTGTCATGGAGCATTGTGCTGACAAGTGCATGGAGCATTTTGATGACAAGTGTCATGGGGCATTGTGCTGACAAAGGCATTGAGCATTGTGATGACAAGGGACACAGAGCATTGTGATGAAAATTTCATGGAGCATTGTGGTGACAAAGATCACAGAGCCTTGTGTGACGAGGGCATGGACCATTGTGATGAGAAAGGTCATGAGTAATTGTGATGACTGGAGTCACGGAGCACTGTTATGAGAGGGGTTATGGAGCATTGTGATGACAAGGGCATGGAGCAATGGGATGACAGGGGCATGGAACATTTGTCTGACAAATTTCATGGATTATTGTGATGACAGTGGGCATGGAGCATTGAGATGACAAGGGCATGGAGCATTGTGGTGACAAAGGTCACAGAGCCTTGTGTGACGAGGGCATGGACCATTGTGAGGACACAGGTCATGAAGCATTGTGATGACTGGAGTCACGGAGCATTGTGATGACAGGGGTCATGGAGCATTGTGATGAAAAGGGCATGGAGCATTGTGATGACAGGGGCATGAAACATTGGTCTGACATGTTTCATGGATTATTGTGATGATAGTGGGCATGGCTCATTGTGATGACAAGGGCATGGAACATTATGAAGACAAGGTCATGGAGTATTGTGAAGACAGGTGACAGGGAGCAAGGTTTATGGATCATTTTGATGACAAAGATCATGGAGCATTGTGATGAGAAGACCATGGATAATTGTGATGACCAGCGTCATGGGGCATTGTGATGACAAGTGTTATGGAACATTGTGATAAGAAGGGTTTTGTGCATTGTGATGAGAGAGGTCATTGAGCATTTTGATTTCATTGTGATGACAGTAGCATGAAATATTATGGTGATGGGCACGGTGCATTTTGATGACAGGGCTCATGGAGCATTGAGATGAAAAGGGGCATGGAGCATTATGACTACACTTGTGTTGGAGCATTGTGCTGACACGCGCATCGAGCATTGTGATGACAAGGGTCATGGAGTATTGTGCTGACAAAGGCATGGAGCTTTGTGATGACAAGGGTCACAGAGCATTGTGATAAAAATTTCATGGAGCATTGTGGTGATAAAGGTCACAGAGCTTAGTGTGATGAGGTCATGGACCATTGTGATGACAAATGTCATGAAGCATTGTGATGACTGGAGTCACGGAGCATTGTGATAACAGTGGTCTTGGAGCATTGTGATGCCAAATGTCATGAAGCACTGTGATGACTGCAGTCACGGAGCATTGTGAAAACAGGGGTCTTGGAGCATTTTGATGAAAAGGGAATGGATCATTGTGATGAAAAAGGCATGGAGCCTTGTCAGGACTGTGTTCAAGGAGCATACTGATGAAAAGAGTCAGCGAACATTGTGATGCCAAGTGTATTGAGCATTGTGGTGACAAAGGTCATGGATCATTGTTATGAGAAGACCTTGCATAATTGTGATGACGAGCGTCATGGGGCATGTGATGACAAGTGTTATGGAACATTGTGATCAGAAAGGTTTGGAGCATTGTGATGACAGAGGACATGGAGCATTTTGATTTCATTGTGATGACAATAGCATGAATCATTATGATGATGGGCATGGTGCATTGTGATGACAGTGTTCATGGAACATTGAGATGAAAAGTGGCATGGGGAATTGTGTTTACAGAGGTCTTGGAGCATTGTGATGACAAGGGCCATGGAGCATTGTGATGACAAGGGCTTGGAGCATTGTGATGATAAGTGTCATGGAGAATTGTGATGACAATGGCAGGGAGCATTGTGATGTCAAGGGACATTGAGAATTTTTATAACAATGTCATGAAGCATTGTGATGACAAGCATATGGAGCTTGCTATGACAGGGTTCAGGGAGCAGTGCGATGACAAGTGCACGGAGAATTGTGATGACAAGAGCATGTAACATTGTGATGAGAAATGTCATGGAATATTGTGATGACAAAGAGGTGGACAATTGTGATGACAAGGGACATGGAGCAATGTGATGGCAAGACCGTGGAGCATTGTGATGAGAAGACCATGGATAATCGTGGTGACCAGCATCATGGAGCATTATGATGACAAGAGCCATGGAGCATTCTGACATAAGATATCACTTATGAAGGAAATGTAAACATGGGTACACATGAACTGAATTAGTAAAGGGAACAGAGTCTCACATATAGAAAACATACTTATGCCTGCTTACGGGCAAAGGAGAGGTGGGGAGATGCATAAAACCAGAGTTTGATATTAGTACGGGTAACATCCATAATCAAAATACAGAATAGACAAGACATACTCCTTCCTCAGTGCACGGGACTCAACACACCTATTCTCTGCAGAAGAATATATCTGACTAGTAAGAATCTTAAAACCTATGTATTGATATGCCTCCCTAAGGGAATCAAATGTGTCCAGACTGGCATAAACATGGCAGTGAAAATCAGCTGAAACCCATGATAAAAAGGAATTTAAAAACAAAACAAAAAAAACAGGGAAATTCTTTACAATTCCTACAGGGGCTCTGATGAAACCTGGAATGACCCTATCTACAATGACAGTTGGATGTGGCATAAGGCTGGACACTTGGGACTGAGAAGATTCATGACATTCGGTGAGCCAATGCAGACCATTTAAAGCAATAATGTGTGGCACACGTTCCAAGGTTCCCAACTCTCCAGGTTGAAGGGAATATTACTACAGCTGTAACATGTACGGGAGACCTAGAGAATGGACACACTGTGAAAACGAAAGGTTTCTAAAACTCAACTAATAGTCCCTACCCTGATGCTCCGGTTTCACTTTCCAACTGCTTTACTATCAATGTCCCAACTTGGAGAGACAGCCCCTTTAACCTCCTGGTTCGCACATGTTGCCAATTTGGCAGAGGATGTAAGGGAAGAGAGAGAAACAATGAGAGAGTAGCTGTTACGCATTTGGATGGGCACATGTCACTCTAATTTTCAGGCAGGAAGGAGAATTAACCAAAGTCTCAGCCACCCTCCGGGAACAAATATAGGTCCTGAACCAAAATTTTGGATTTGCGGTCAGCTCACAAAAAAAGAGTTGAAAAATGGAGCTCAGGTGCATAGCAATTCACAAAATGGCAGAGTAATAAAGGACAACTATCCTCCAAATATCTGTTGAGGGAAGGCAACGAGGCGGATTTGAAAGCGAGCCAGAAAAGAAGGAAACAAATTTAAGAGGTACATTGGAGTTGCCTTTAAAGCACAGGAAGAGGGGAACAACTTCGTCAATGATGCACTTGGCCAAAAAGGGCGTATGCGTTTTCTCCTGAATATATTAAGGAGGAAACGCATAGGCCCTTTTTTGCCAAGAAAGCAAGCGGGCAATGAAAATCTGCACTACAAAGAAGTGTCACTACCCACCGGTCAAAAGGGACAGCCACAAAATATGTAAAACCAGAAAGGCAAGATAGGCCCTGGAGAACAGGGAGCCTAGTTATGCTGATGGGCAGGATATAAATTGCCAACTGCCTCTCTGGTGGCGTGCATTGTGTTCCCTAAAACAAGTAAACAACAGAGCTCCAGAGCCAAGGGCACTTCCAGTCTAGGGAATATACCTTTGGAAAACTGAAAATCAATAAGACAGAGCAACCCAAAAATTTAGGGCTGCACTGCTTACAAGAACCTCAATTTGGGGACACCTGAAATATCCAAGGAAAGACAAAAATGGTTCAAGAAATTGTGTTACTTACGTAAGATGGAATATCCCTCAGCCATGAAATCAATGTCATAAGGCCAGTAGCCGCAAAATGAGTGGATTCAGGTACGATGATTCTAAGTGAAATAAGTCACAGAGAAAAATAAACTTATCATAAGATATCACTTATGAAGGTCCTGTAAACATGGATACACATGAACTGAGTTAGGAAAGAGAACAGTGTCTCACATTTAGAAAACACACTTATGCCTGCTTAAAGGCGAAGGAGAGGTGGGGTGTTGCATAAAACCAGAGTTTCATATTAGTACAGGTACCGGTCCAAAAACCAAATATGGAATAGACAAGATCTACACCTTCCTCAGTGAAAGGGACTAAAACCCAATATTTCCCACTGAGGAATATATCTGACTAGGAAGTATCTTAAAACCAATCTATTGATATGTCTCTGTAAGGGAATCAAGTGTGTGTCGACTGGCATAAACATGGCACTGAGAATCAGCTCAAACCCACTATAAAAAGGAATTTCAAAAACAAAACAAAAAACAGGGAAATTCTTTACAATTCCTACAGGGGCTCTGATGAAACCTGGAATGACCCTATCTACAACGACAGCTGGATGTGGCATAAGGCTGGACACTTGGGACTGAGAGGATTGATGAGATTCGGTGAGCCAATGCAGACCATTTAATGCAATAATGCGTGGCACACATTCCAAGGGTCCCATCTCTCCAGGTTGAAGGAAATATTACTACAGCTATAACAGGTACGGGAGACCTAGAGAATGGACACACTGTGAATAAGAAAGGTTTCTAAAACTCAACTAATAGTCCCTCTCCTCGTGCTCTGGTTTGAATTTCCAACTGCTTTACTATCAATCTCCCAAATAGGAGAGACAGCCACTTTAACCTCCTGGTTCCCACACGTTGCCAATTTGGCAGAGGATGTAAGGGAAGAGGGAGCACCAATGAGAGAGTAGCTGTTAGGCATTTGGACGGGCACATGTTACTCTAATTTCCCGGCAGGAAGGAGAATTAACCAAAGTCTCAGCCACCCTCTGGGAACCAATATAGGTCCTGAACCAAAATTTTGGACTTGCGGTCAGCTCAAAAAAAACGAGTTGAAAAATAGTGCTCAGGGGCACAGCAATTCAAAAACTGGCAGAGTAATAATGGAGAACTATCGTCCAAAAATCTGTTGAGGGAAGGCCATGAGGCAGACTTGAAAGCGAGCTAGAATAGCAGGAAACAGATTTCAAGAGGTACATGGGAATCACCTTTAAAGCACATGAAGAGGGGCACAACTTCGACAGTGATGCACTTGGCCAAAAAGGGCATATGCATTTTCTCCTGAATATATTCAGGAGAAAACGCATATGCCCTTTTTGGCCAAGCAAGCAAGCGGGCCATGCAAATCTGCACTACAAAGAAGTATCAATTCCCACCGGTCAGAAGGGACAGCCACAAAATGTGTAAAAAACAGAAAGGCAAGACAGGCCCTCGAGAACAGGGAGCCTAGTTATGCTGATGGGCAGGATGTAAATTGACAACTGCCTCTCTGGAGGAATGTATTGTGTTCCCTAAAACAAGTAAACAAAAGAGCTACAGAGCCAAGGGCAATTCCAGTCTAGGAATTATACCTTGGGAAAACTGAAAATCAATAAGACAGAGCCACCCCAAAATTTACGGCTGCACTGCTTACAAGAACCTCAATTTGGGTCCACCTAAAATATCCCAGGAAAGACAAAAATGGTTCAGAAATTGTGTTACTTACTACGATGGAATATCCCTCAGCCATAAAATCAATGTCATAAGGGCAGTAGCACGAAAATGAGTGGATTCAGGTACGATGATTCTAAGTGAAATAAGTCACAGAGAAAAAGAAACTTATCATAAGATATCACTTATGAAGGTCCTCTAAACATGGCTGGATACACAAGAACTGAGTTAGGAAAGAGAACAGAGTCTCACATTTAGAAAACACTCTTATGCCTGCTTAAGGGGGAAGGAGAGGTCGGGTGATGCATAAAACCAGAGTTTGATATTGGTACAGGTACCGTTCCAAAAACCAACTATGGAATAGACAAGGCCTACACCTTCCTCAGTGAAAGGGACTCAAAAACCCATATTTCCCACAGAGGAATATACCGGACTAGTAAAAATCTTAAAACCAATGTACTGATAAATCTCCGTAAGGGAATCAAGTGTGTCTAGACTCGCATAAACATGGCAGTGAGAATCAGCTCAAACCCACTATAAAAAGGAATTTCAATAACAAAACAAAAAAACAAGGAAATTCTTTACAATTCCTTCAGAGGCTCTGACGAAACCTAGAATGACCCTATCTACAATGACAGCTGGATGTGGCATAAGGCTGGACACTTGGGACTGAGAGAATTGGTGAGATTTAGTGAGCAAATGCAGACCATTTAAAGCAATAATGCGTGGAACACATTCCAAGGGTCCCAACTCTCCAGGTTGAAGGGAATATTACTACAGCTATAACATGTATGGGAAACTTTGAGAATGGACACACAGTGCATAGGAAAGGTTTCTAAAACTCAACTAATAGTCCCTCTCCTGGTGCTCCGGTTTAACTTTCCAACTGCTTTACTATCAATCTCCCAACTTGGACAGATAGCTCCTTTAACCTACTGGTACGCACAGGTTGCCAATTTGGCAGAGGATGAAAGTGAAGAGGGAGAACCAATGAGAGAGTAGCTGTTAGGCATTTGGACGGGCACATGTCACTCTAATTTCCCGGCAGGTAGAAGTATTAGCCAAAGTCTCAGCCACCCGCCGGGAACCAGGAGGGTTCCTGGACCAAAGTTTTTGACCTGCCGTCAGCTCACAAAAAAACCAGTTGAAAAATGGAGCTCAGGGGCACAGCAATTCACAAACTGACAGAGTAATAAAGGACAACTATCGTCTAAAAATCTGTTGAGGGAAGGCAAGGAGGTGGACTTGAATGCGAGTCAGAATAGCAGGAAACAGATTTCAAGAGGTACATTTGAATCACCTTTAAAGCACAGGAAGAGGGTCACAACTTCGACAATGATGCACTTGGCCAAAAAGGGCGTATGCATATTGTCCTGAATATATTCAGGAGAAAATGCATACGCCCATTTTGGCCAAGCAAGCAAGCAGGCAATGCAAATCTGCACTACAAAGAAGTTTCACTTCCCAACAGTAAAAAGGGACATCCGCAAAATGTGTAAAAACCAGAATGGCAAGAAAGGCCCTGAAGAACAGGGAGCCTAGTTATGCTGATGGGCAGGATGTAAATTGCCAACTGCCTCTCTGGAGAAGTGCATTGTGTTCCCTAAAACAAGTAAACAACAGAGCTACAGAGCCAAGTGCGCTTCCAGTGTCAGGAAGATACCTTGTGAAAACTGAAAATCAATAAGACAGAGCAAACACAAAATTGAGGGCTGCACTGCTTACAAGAACCTCAACTTGGGTACACCTTATATATCCGAGGAAAGACAAAAATGGTTCAAGAAATTGTGGTTCTTACGTACAATGGAATACCCCTCAGCCATGAAATCAATGCCATAAGGCCAGTAGCAGCAAAATGAGTGGATTCAGGTACGATGATTCTAAGTGAAATAAGTCACAGAGAAGAAGAAACTTATCATAAGATATCACTTATGAAGGTCCTGTAAACATGGCTACACATGAACTGAGATACGAAAGAGAACAGAGTCTCACATTTAGAAAACACTCTTATGCCTACTTAACGGGGAAGGAGAGGTGGGGTGATGAATAAAACCAGAGTGTGATATTAGTACAGGTACTGTTCCAAAAACCAACTACGAAAAAGAAAAGACCTACACCTTCCTCATTGAAAGGGACTCAAAACCCCATATTTCAAGCAGAGGAATATATCTGAATAGTAAGAATCTTAAAACCTATGTATTGATATGTCTCCATAAGGGAATCAAGTGTGTCTACACTGGTATCAACATGGCAGTGAGAATCAGCTCAAACCCACTATAATAAGGTATTTCAAAAACAAATCAAAAAAACAGGGAAATTTTTTACAATTCATTCAGGGGCTCTGATGAAACCTGGAATGACCCTATCTACAAAGAAAGCTGGATGTGGCATAAGGCAGGACACTTGGGACTGAGAGCATTTGTGAGATTCGGTGAGCAAATGCAGACCATTTAAAGCAATAATGCGTGCCACACATTCCACGGGTCCCAACTCTCCAGGTTGAAGGGAATATTACTACAGCTGTGACATGTACGGGAAACCTAGAGAATGGACACACTGTGAATACGAAAGATTTCTAAAACTCAACTAATAGTCCCTCTCCTGGTGCTCCGGTTTAACTTTCCAACTGCTTTACTATCAATCTCCCAACTTGGACAGATAGCTCCTTTAACCTACTGGTACGCACAGGTTGCCAATTTGGCAGAGGATGAAAGTGAAGAGGGAGAACCAATGAGAGAGTAGCTGTTAGGCATTTGGACGGGCACATGTCACTCTAATTTCCCGGCAGGTAGAAGTATTAGCCAAAGTCTCAGCCACCCGCCGGGAACCAGGAGGGTTCCTGGACCAAAGTTTTTGACCTGCCGTCAGCTCACAAAAAAACCAGTTGAAAAATGGAGCTCAGGGGCACAGCAATTCACAAACTGACAGAGTAATAAAGGACAACTATCGTCTAAAAATCTGTTGAGGGAAGGCAAGGAGGTGGACTTGAATGCGAGTCAGAATAGCAGGAAACAGATTTCAAGAGGTACATTTGAATCACCTTTAAAGCACAGGAAGAGGGTCACAACTTCGACAATGATGCACTTGGCCAAAAAGGGCGTATGCATATTGTCCTGAATATATTCAGGAGAAAATGCATACGCCCATTTTGGCCAAGCAAGCAAGCAGGCAATGCAAATCTGCACTACAAAGAAGTTTCACTTCCCAACAGTAAAAAGGGACATCCGCAAAATGTGTAAAAACCAGAATGGCAAGAAAGGCCCTGAAGAACAGGGAGCCTAGTTATGCTGATGGGCAGGATGTAAATTGCCAACTGCCTCTCTGGAGAAGTGCATTGTGTTCCCTAAAACAAGTAAACAACAGAGCTACAGAGCCAAGTGCGCTTCCAGTGTCAGGAAGATACCTTGTGAAAACTGAAAATCAATAAGACAGAGCAAACACAAAATTGAGGGCTGCACTGCTTACAAGAACCTCAACTTGGGTACACCTTATATATCCGAGGAAAGACAAAAATGGTTCAAGAAATTGTGGTTCTTACGTACAATGGAATACCCCTCAGCCATGAAATCAATGCCATAAGGCCAGTAGCAGCAAAATGAGTGGATTCAGGTACGATGATTCTAAGTGAAATAAGTCACAGAGAAGAAGAAACTTATCATAAGATATCACTTATGAAGGTCCTGTAAACATGGCTACACATGAACTGAGATACGAAAGAGAACAGAGTCTCACATTTAGAAAACACTCTTATGCCTACTTAACGGGGAAGGAGAGGTGGGGTGATGAATAAAACCAGAGTGTGATATTAGTACAGGTACTGTTCCAAAAACCAACTACGAAAAAGAAAAGACCTACACCTTCCTCATTGAAAGGGACTCAAAACCCCATATTTCAAGCAGAGGAATATATCTGAATAGTAAGAATCTTAAAACCTATGTATTGATATGTCTCCATAAGGGAATCAAGTGTGTCTACACTGGTATCAACATGGCAGTGAGAATCAGCTCAAACCCACTATAATAAGGTATTTCAAAAACAAATCAAAAAAACAGGGAAATTTTTTACAATTCATTCAGGGGCTCTGATGAAACCTGGAATGACCCTATCTACAAAGAAAGCTGGATGTGGCATAAGGCAGGACACTTGGGACTGAGAGCATTTGTGAGATTCGGTGAGCAAATGCAGACCATTTAAAGCAATAATGCGTGCCACACATTCCACGGGTCCCAACTCTCCAGGTTGAAGGGAATATTACTACAGCTGTGACATGTACGGGAAACCTAGAGAATGGACACACTGTGAATACGAAAGATTTCTAAAACTCAACTAATATTCCCTCTCCTGGTGCTCTGGTCTCATTTTCCAACTGCTTTACTATTAATCTCCCAAATTGGAGAGACAGCCCCTTTAACCTCCTGGTTCTCACATGTTGCCATTTGGCAGAGGATGAAAGGTAAGATGGAGAACCAATGAGAGAGTAGCTGTTAGGCATTTGGATGGGCACATGCCACTCTAATTTCCTGGCAGGAAGAAGAATTAATAAATGTCTCAGCCACCCGCTTGGAAGGAGTTTAGGTCCTGAACCAAAATTTTGGACTTGCGGTCAGCTCACAAAAAAACGAGTTGAAAAATGGAGCTCAGGGGCACAGCAATTCACAAACGGGCAGTGTAATAAAGGAAAACTATCGTCCAAAAATCTGTTCAGGGAAGGCAATGAGGTGGACTTGAAAGCGAGCCAGAATAGCAGGAAACAGATTTCAAGATGTACATTGGAATCGCCTTTTAAGCACAGGAAGAGGGGCACAACTTCGACAATGATGCACTTGGCCAAACAGGGCGTATGCATTTTCTCCTGAATATATTCAGCAGAAAACGCATACGCCCTTTATGGCCAAGCAAGCAAGCGGACAATGCAAATCTGCACTACAAAGAAGTATCACTACCCACCAGTCAAAACAGACATCGCAAATTGTCTAAAAACCAGAAAGGCAAGACATGCCCTGGAGAACAGGGAGCCTAGTTATGCTGATGGGAAGGATGTAAATTGCCAACTGCCTCTCTGGAGGAGTGCATTGTGTTCACTAAAACAAGTAAAAAACAGAGCTACAGAGCCGAGGGCACTTCCAGTCTATGGAATATATCTTGGGAGAAATGAAAATCAATAAGACAGAGCCACCCAAAAATTTAGGGCTGCTCTGCTTACAATAACCTCATCTTGGGTACACCTTAAATATCTCAGGAAAGACAAAAATGGTTCAAGAAATTGTGATACTTACGTACGATGGAATATCCCTCAGCCTTGAAATCAATGTCATAACGCCAGTAGCAGCAAAATGAGTGGGCCAGGTACGATGCTTCTAAGTGAAAGAAGTCACAGAGAAAAAGAAAGTTATCATAAGATGTCACTTATGAAGGTCCTGTAAAGATGGCTACACATGAACTTAGTTAGGAAAGAGAACAGAGTAACGAATCATATCATAAGATATGACTCATAGCGGGAATGTACACATGGCTACACATGAACTGAATTACAAACACAACAGAGTCACACATTTAGAAAACAATCTTCTACCTGCTTATGGGGAAAGGCGAGGTGGGGTAATGCATAAAACCACAGTTTTAAATTAGCACAGATACCAATACATAAACCAAGTATGTAATAGACAACACCTACTCCCAGCACAATGAACTGGACTCAACACCCCCTATTCATTGCAGAGGAATATATCTGACTTTAAGAATTTTAAAACATATGTATTCTCATGTCTCCATAAAGGGATCATGTGTGTGTATAATGGCATGAACACTGCACTGAAATTCAGCTAAACCCCCTTATAAAAATAAATTTCAAAAGCAAAATGCAAAAACAGTGAAACAGAGAGAAATTCTTAAAAATGACGTTCAGGGCCTGTGATGCAACCTGGATTGACCACCTTTACACCCACAGCTGGATGAGACATAAGACTGGACACTTGGAGCTGACAAGATTGCTGAGGTTGTGTGAGCAAAAGAACACCACTTAGAGCAATACTGTGTGATACCCATTCTAGTGGTCCCAACTCTCCAGGTTTAAGGGAATCTTCCTACAGTTAAAATATGCATGGGAAACCCAGTGGATGGTACACTGTGTAATCGGGAAAGTTTTCTAAAAGGTACCTCATTTTTCATTTCATCGTGTTCGGCTTCGCCATTCCATCCGCATTACTGAAAATCTCCCCAATTGGAGTGTCAGCGGATTTACCCTCCTGTTATGCACAGTTTGCAAATTGTGCAGAGGATGAACAGGAAGAGGGGAAACAAATGAGAGATTAGCTGTAGGTGTTTGGAAGGGCACATGTCTCTCTAGTTTCACATCAGGAAGAAGAATTAAACAAAGGCTCAGCCTGCAGCCCCGGAACCAGACTAGAGCCTAAAGCCTTCCTGCGGTATTGCAGCCAGCTCACAAATAGGCGATTTGAAAAATGGAAATCAGGGGCACAGCAATTCACAAACTTGCAGAGTTATAAGGGACAACTATCATCCAGAAATATATTGAGGTAAGGCAGTGAAGAGGATTTGAATGCAAGGCAGAATTGAAGGAAACAGATTTCAAGAGGTAGATTGGAGTCGTCTTTAAAGCACATGAAAAGCAACAGAACTTCAACAATGTTGTCCTTGGCCAAAAAGGGAGTATGTGTATTTTCTTGAATATATTCGGGAAAAAATGCATACGCCCTTTTTGGCCAAGCAAGCCATCAGGCATTGCAAATCCACACTACATAGAAGTGTCACTTACCTCCTGTCAAAAGGACCATCCGCAAATAGTGTAAAAACCACAAATACAAGACAGGCCATGGAGAAAAGGGAGCCTGCTTACCCCGATGGGCAAAATGTAAATTGTCAAAAGCCTCTCTGGAGAACTGTATGTTGTTTTCTAAAACAGAGGTACAGAGCATAGCACACTTCTACTCATGGGCGTGTATTTTGGGAAAACTAAAAATCCACAACACACAGCCACCCCAAAGTTTAGGGCTGCTCTGTTTACAAGAACCTCAACTTCGGTACACTTTAAATATCCCAGGAAAGGAAAAAATAATGGATAAAGGTGTTGTGGTACTTATATACAATGGAATGTCACTCAGACATAAAATCAATGTCATAAGGCCAATAGCAGCATAATGAGTGGCTTTAGGTACGATGATGCTAATTGAAATGAGCCACAAACAAAAAGAAACTTATTGTAATATATCACTTATAGAGGGAATGTAAACATGGCTACACATGAACTGAATTTCAAAAGAGAACAGAGTTACACATTTAGAAAACACACTTATGCCTCCTTAAGGGGAAAGGTGACGTGGGGTGATGCGTAAAACCAGAGTTTGAAATTAGCACAGATACCATTCCATATACCAAATATCTAATAGACAAGACCTACTCCTTTCTCAATGAACTGGACACAAAACACCCTATTCACTGAAGAGGAATATATCTGAGTGGTAAAAATCTTGAAACCTATGTATTTATGTCTCCATAATGGAATCAAGTGTATGTAGATTGGCATAAACACAGTTCAATGGAACAGGACAGAAAGCCCAGAGATAAACCTACATACCTATGGCTATCTCATCTATGACAAAGGAGCTAAGGATATACAATGGAGAAAAGACAGTCTCTTAAGTAATTGGTGCTGGGAAAACTGGACCCCTACACATAAAAGAATGAAATTAGAACACTCCATAACACCATACACAAAAATAAACTCTAAATTGATCAGAGATCTAAATATACGACCAGACACTATAAAACACTTAGAGGAAACCATAGGCAGAACACTCTATGACATAAATCACAGCAAGATCCTTTTTGACCCACCTCGTAGAGAAATGGAAATAAAAACAGAAATCAACAAATGGGACCTAATGAAACTTAAAAGCTTTTACACAGTACAGGAAAACATAAACAAGATGCAAAAACAACACTCAGAATGGGAGAATATATTTTCAAATGAAGCAATTGACAAAGGATTAATCTCCAAACTTTACAAGCACCTCATGTAGCTCAATATCACAAAAACAAACAACCCAATTCAAAAACGGGCAGAAGACCTAAATAGACATTTCTCCAAAGAAGATATACAGATTACCAAGAAACACATGAAAGGATGCTGCACATCACTAATCATTAGAGAAATGCAAATCAAAACTACTGTGAGTTATCACCTCACAGCAGTCAGAGTGGCAATCATCAAAAAAATCTACAAAACAATAAATGCTGGAGAGGCCTTTATTGGAGAAAAGGGAACACACTTGCACTGTGGGTGGGAATGTAAATTGATATGGCCACTAGAGAGAACAGTACGGAGGTTCCTTTAAATAACTAACAATAGAAGTACCAAACGACACAACAATCCAACTACTGGGCATTTGCCTTGTGAAAACCATAATTCAAAAAGAGTTATGTACAAAAATGTACATTTCAGCTCTATTTACAATAGCCAGGACATGGAAGCAACCTAAGTGTCCATCGACAGATGAATGGATAAAGAAGATCTGGCACATATATACAATGGAATATTACTCAGCCATAAAAAGAAGCAAAACTGACTTATTTGTACTGAGGCGGATGGACTTAGAATCTGTCCTACACAGTGAAGTAAGTCAGAAAGGGAAAAACAAATACTGTATGTTAACAGAGATATACGGAATCTAATGAAGAAAAAAAAAATTTTGAAGAACTTAGTGGCAGGATAGGATTAAGGACACAGAAGTAGAGAAAGGACTTGAGGACACCGGAAGGGGGATCGGTATGCTGGGACGAAGTGAGAGAGTGGCATGGACATAAATACATTACCAAATGTAACACTGATAGCTACTGGGATGCAACCACATAGAAGAGGGAGATCAGCTCGGTGCTTTGTGACCACCTAAAGGGGTGGGATATGGAGTGTGGGAGGGAGATGCAAGAGGGAGGGGATCTGGTGGCATTTGCATATGTATAGCTGATTCACTTTGTCATATAGCAGAAACAAACACTCCATTGTAAAGCAATTATACTGCAATAAAGGTTTAAAAGGAAAAAAATAAAAGAAAGCCCAAGGATAAGCCTACACACCTATGGTCAACTAATCTATGACAAAGGAGGCAAGACTATACAATGGAGATAAGACAGTCTCTTCAATCAGTGGTGCTGGGAAATATGGACAGCTATAGGTAAAAGAATGAAATTAGAACACTCCCCAACACCATACATAAAAATATATTCAAAATGGATTAGAGACCTTAATGTAAGACTGGACAGTATAAAACTCTGAGAGGAAAACTTACAAAGAATACTCTGACGTAAATCACAGCAAGATCTTTTTTGATCCACCTCCTATACTAATGAAATGAAAAAGAAAACTAAATAGCTGGGACCTAATGAAACGTAAAAGCTTTTGCAAAGCAAAGGAAACTACAAACAAGACGAAAAGACAACCCTCAGAATGGCAGAAAATATTTGCAAACGAATCAATGGACAAATGCTTTATCTCCAATATATATAAACAGCTCATGCAGCTCAATATTAATAAAACAAACAACCCAATACAAAAATGGAAGAAGATCTAAATAAACATTTATTCCAAGAAGACATAGAGATGGCCAAGACACACATGAAAATCTGCTCAACATCTCTAATTATTAGAGAAATGGAAATTGAAACTACAATGAGGTATCACGTCACACCTGTTAGAATGGGCATCATCAGAAAATCTACAAACAACAAATGCTGGAGAGGGTGTGGAGAAAAGGAACCTTCTTCCACTATTGTTGGGAATGTAAATCAATACAATCTCTATGGAGAACAGTATGGATGTTCATTTAAAAACTAAAAATATATTTACCATATAATCCAGCAATCACACTACTGGGCATATACCCAGAGAAAACCATAAATCAAAAAGACACATTCACCACAATGTTCATTGCAGCACTATTTACAATAGCCAGGTAATGAAAGCAACCTAAGTGCCCACAGACAGACGAATGGATAAAGATGTGGTACATATATACAATGGAATATTACTCAGCCATACATAGGAATGAAATTGGGTCATTTGTAGAGACCTTGATGGATCTAGAGACTGTCATACAGAGTGAAGTAAGTCAGAAAGAGAAAAACAAATATTGTATATTAATGCATATATGTGGAACCTAGAAAAATGGTACAGGTGAACCGGTTTGCAGGGCAGAGATAGAGACACAGATGTAGAGAACAAACATATGGACACCAAGGGTGGAATGCCATGTGAGGGTGGTGGTGGGATGAATTGGGAGACTGGGATTCACATGTGCACACTTATATGTATAAAATAGATATCCAATAAGAACCTGCTGTATAAAAGAAATAAATAAATTTAAAAAAAATTAAAAATAAATAAATAACATTTAATAAAATAACAGAAAAAAAGTTTTTCCCTTCATATACACGTCTTTATATTAATGCATTATTTCCATGTTTATATCTGTAAATTTTAAAAAAAGAGGAATAAATAAAATCTACTTGAACCAAAAAGAAAAAAAGAAAAAAAAAAAAAAAACAGAACGTACCAGTTATACAGAGGAAAATTGTATCAGGGCACTTGCTCCAGTGGTAAAAATTCTTAAGTTGGTCAGAGGTGGGAAATCGTCTCCCATGCAGTCAGCAGCACTCCCCCCAACAAGGAGCATCCTCATTGCAAAGCTGGGGGACTGTGTCGAGGCGTCTGTGAGTAAATGTGAGCTGAGCCCCAGTCCTGCTGCAGCTGAACTCTTCCCACCCTTTCCAGGTAAAACACCTGAATATGTACAAGAGCTTGCAAGCCTAGAGAAAGGGCTGTGGAGTCACACAAGCGACAGCACGCAGGCCGACTTGGTGCCTGCAGGCCAGCCAGGATGGTCCTGGCTCCAGATGCTCTTCTGGAAGCTTTCCATTTCCCTGCCTGAGATGCCCCTCCTGCCACGGCCCCCACTGCTTTTTTACTTCCTCACCTCTGCCTGGGGAGAAATTCCAGCGGCAGGTATGGGTGACACATCCTCTTCTTTAGCAGGTGGCAGCCTGGCAACTCCTGCAGAATATCCATCAGAGCCCCCCTCATACTGGGCCACCCACAAAGCCACGGCCCCTCACTCCCTCCCATGACCCCAGCCCCGGCACTGCTGACGGGGCAGAGAATATGGCGCCAGGCACAACAACAGGGGCTCTTGCTGACTGGAGAGGTGTTTATATTGACCTCAACCCAGGCACACCTGGGGAGGGCTGGCAGGCAGTGTCAGGCTGCCCAAATCAGCCAATCCTCACCCCTCAGGGGCTCAAAGTTGCAGATAATGAAACTTGCTAAAAGGGCCAAACCCAAGGAACAGGTGTGGGATCCTGAGAGTCAGGATAGACAAGGGGCTGCAGCTGCGGCTTGTTTTCTTATCATTTTATCTGGTCTATGAGTGGAAAACAACTTCAAGAAGACCCTATCCTAATGAGAGGAACCCAGGAGTCAGGGAGAGGAGTGATGGTGGTTGGAGACAGAGGCCTGGTGCCCTGGCTGAAGTGGAAGTGTCTGGAAGTCCGGGCAGAGAGAGGCTGCACAGAGTGATACCCAGGGTCACAGAACTGTCAGAGCTGCTGTTTGTTAGTTCAAGTCCTGCTCTGAGGTGTTCTGTGTCAGCTGTGAGCGACAGGTGAGCTGGGGGTTCTCTGCAACGTGGGATATGTGCACAGTTCCTATATGTCCAGCCCTGCTGGGGTACAGGCCCAGGGGAGCTCTCTATGCTAGGAAGGGCCTGACTATGAGAGCCCCATGGGCTGCAGGGTAGCTGCACAGGTGAGCTCCATACCCTGGGAGGGACCACCACGAGAGCCCCGTGGGCTGTGGGGTGGGCGGTGCAGCCCAGGTGAGCTCCATATCCTGGTATTGGTCTGACCACGAGAGCCCCATGGGCTGCTGGAAACCTGGTAAAGGATATCAGGACAGTCAGTGAAGCCACCGAGGATATACATCCAGTAGCTCCTATTTCCTACACCCTGCTGGTCATTCTACCATCCACCAGGCCATGGCATTCAGTATTAGACTTCAATGATGCCTTCTTCTGTATTCCATTCATCTCAGAGTCACAAGAACTTTTGTCTTGTGAGTGGCAGGACACACCATGCAATGAAAGCAATAATGCTGGGCCGTCCTGCCCCAATGGTTCAAAAATCCCCACACCATCATTGGGGAAATGTCCTCTAAAGACCTCAAAGTTCTACCTCTGTAAAAGAGAACCCTCCTTCAATATGCAGATGACATTCTGATCTCCAGGCCTACTAAATACGCCTCTGAACTACCTAGCCAAGAAAGGATAGAAGGTGTCCAAGGAAAAGGCTCAAAAATCCCAGGCTAAGGTGACATTCCTGGGCTTCATTCTCACAGATATTCGGAGAAACGCATCCCAGGATAGGGAAGAAGCCATGTGCAGCCTTACCTCTTCTAAAACTAGAAGACAGCTTAGGGGTTCCTGGGGAGGCCAAGGTTTTATGCATCTGGATCCCTAACTACAGTCTAATACCTGGGCCTCTACATGAAACACTGACATGAAATGATGATGATCCTTTTCAATAGAATCCAGAAGCAGACTTTCAAGAATGGAAAGAGCAGTCAATTCAGGCCCTTGCCCAGGAACTCCCTAATTTAGCTAAACCCTTTGACCTTTACATACCCGGTCAAGGTTAATCACCCTTGGAGCCTTAGTGCAAAAACTGGGAACACTTGAAATGGAGCAACACAAGAATGCCCTTCAGGTATGATAAACTATGGTCACCAAGGGCTTTGCCCCCCGCCCCATCAGGCCAGGATACTGGGGTATCTAAAAAGCTGGAAATCAGCAGCCTGCAAGGCCAGCTCCCTCCTAAGGGAAAAGGAACCCACGTGGTGATCCTAACCACCCATCATGCCCTGAAGTTGCAGGGGTTGCTGTGCGGACACACTGACCTCGAGTGAGGAGGCCCTCCAACTCCAACCTCCAGAGAGACAAACGGGGCAATGGTCCCCCAAGATGACTCAAGTGACCATCACTTGACCTGGAGTTTCTCTCAGAAAACAAGTCTGTGCCCCGAAAGAGCAGACTACTGCTTGCAGGTCTTACGGCAGCCTGACGGGAGCTAACAAGCTTGGCGGAGGAAAAGTATATCATGATTTCACCATAGAAAACCCTACAGACACCGCGGTGATGGTGGCCAATATGACTGGCTGGACTGCTGGCTACTTCAAAAGGCCGTTGACTCATTGGACGTCATGGTCCTGGATCACCACCGACCCTGGACTGTCTGGGAGTTGAGCGGGCAGGGCTCTGACACATGGTGCTGTTTGTACATTAATTCAGGGACCTAATTAAAGAAAGCACAGACTACTGGTCAGAGCATCTAGGCTGGCAAATTCGTCAGCCTAAGGTCACCGAACAAATGTGTGGTGGGGTGAAACCTGCCACAGCAGCATCTCTGTGCATCTCTTTCCTGGACCCTTAAAGGTCATTAGAATCTATAACACTTCCAATGCTGGTGCTCAGGTGGACGAGCAGTGAGGCAGTAGGCCTTGGGAAAATCAACCTCACCTGGAGACTCCTGGGGAGAAGTTTAGCCCCTACCCCCGTGTATGAGTGCTCCCACCTCAGCATGAAGCAGTTACAAAAGAGGGGACTTCACCCTCAGCACCCCAAGAATGAGGAACGGGACAAAAAGCAGAGGAGGTGTTCGTCTCCGGCAACGTTCATTTAAAATACCTGGGAGATAAAAAGAGAATCTGGGCAATAGAATAAAGTCTAACCTGTTTTTCCTTTGTGCTTTGTCTAATTTCACGTGCTCCTAGGGTTCCACATGCAGAGGTCCCACACCCGGCACTTCAGACCCGATTTCCTAGTGCAGAATGGCTGGGTCGACACCTCAGCTAGCGGGGTCCCATGCAGACTCTGCGACATAGAGCCTGAGCTGCAGCCAACCCAGCCCTCAAGAGCTCCATCCCCTCCATCCTGCTGACGCTGCCGGGACCCCTACACAGCAGCCCAGCCCACAGCACACGGGGGAGTGCACGCTCTCACCTCTCCATTCTGTTTTCAAAATATAAAGTTTCCTTTGCTTCTGCACCAAACTCAGTCTTGATCTGTTGGCTCCAATGACACTGGGCACGGGGACTCCTGTTGGGGTCCACTGTGGAGGATCAGTAATAGAAATCAAGAACATTGTAACTTCAATGAACAGATGTGTGAGCCAAACTGTAGTCATCCTAGAGCAGTGTATAAGGCTCGGGTAAAATAAGATGTTTCTAAGACTTACATCTGATATTTCCATCACTTTATTATAAGCAAGTTTAGTGAAGACATCTGTCTTATTTGTCAGGTCAACATTAGAGAAATGAAGTGATTTATTCCCAAGGATGTATCGAATACTCTTGGCTGAAGCTTTAATCTTGTTTTGAATGCTTTTCCATTGAAAATGATACCTCTCTTTCAGCTTCCCCATTTCTGAGAAGTATAAAACCTTATAATTTATTATTACCAAAGTGGAAAGATAGGAGAAGGCATAAATTAACAGTTTGGGATTAACACATACACACTGCTATGCATAAAACAGATCATCAACAAGGAACTGTTGTATAGCTCAGGAAACTACACTGAATATTTTGCAAAAACCTATAAGGGGAAATAATCTGAAAAAGAATAGATATTTTTATTGACATCATCTATCAATGACAGATAAAATGTAACCTAAGCAAGGCCGATGGTGAGCACTTCTGACTCTGAAGATTTCAATCATCTAAAGTTTGGACTCTGCCTATTTCCCAAGGCCCTTAATGGACATATATGTACCCGTAGCTTAAAAATTCCCCAGTTTTTGGTTCAGGGAGGCACTGATTTGGAAAAATACCTTGTGTTCTCCTTACATGCACGGGACCATTCCTATGGCTAAAACATGCCTGTCACACCTAGAGGATGGTACACCGTTTGATCGGAAACAGTTTGGAAAAGGCACCTCATCTCCTCATCGCCTGGTGCTCGGGTTAACCCCTCCAGCATGTTTCCTAACAATCTCCTCACTTGGGGATATCAGCACCATCCACATCCTGTTGCACACAGATTAGAATTTGTCCAGCGGATGAAGCGGAAGGATGAGAAAAATTTAGAGACAAGTCCTAGGTTTTCGGACAGGCACATGCCACTGTAATTTCCAATCCGGAAGACAAATTCATCAAAGGCTAGAATTGCCCACGGAAACAGAATAGTGCTAGAGGAAATCCCGCTGTTTTTTGTCCAGTTTCCAAAAACACAAGTTGAAAAATGGAACTCAGGGGGACTAAAATTCATGAAACTGCAGAGTTGAAAATATCTATCGTCAAAAAATGTCTTGAGGTAAGTCACAGAAAAGGACTTGTAAGCAAGGGAGAGTGGCAGGAAACAGATTTGAAGAGGTGGAAAGCACTCCCCATTAAAGCAAAAGAAAAGGGGCTGAACATCGCCAATGATGCAGTTGGCGAAAAAGGGCGTATGCATTTTTTCTGAATATATTCAAGTAAAGGCCATACACACTTTTTATCCAACCAAACAGGTGGGCACTGGAAATCAATACTACAAAATGTATCATTTCACATCAGTCAGAAGGGTGATCCACCTAAAGTGTAAACACCCGAAATGCAGGACAGGGTGGGGAGAAAAGGGAGCCCTGTGAGGCTGACAGTGGAAATGTAATTTGCCAACGGCCACTCTGGAGAAGTGTATTGTGTTTGCTAAAACATCTAAAAAATGAGCTACAGAGCATAGGGCACTTGCACTCATGGGCGTATACCTTGGGAAAAACAAAAATCAACAGAAAACAGGCACCCCGACGTTTACCACCTATCTGTTAAAAGGGCCTCAACTTGGATATAAAATAAATGTCCCTGGAAGGATAAAATGGATAAAAGTGATGGGGTACTTATGTAGAGTGTTATATTACTCATCCAGAAATCAATGAAATAAGGCCAGTTGTAACAACTCTGGAGGAGATACATACGATCATTCTAAGTGACGTATGTCAGAAAGAAAAAGACACATATCATAAGATGTCACTTAAAGGTGGAATCAAAAATGGCTACACATGAAATAAATTACAAAACAGAAACATAGTCAAATATGTAGAAAATAGACATAAGGCTGCTAAATGGGGAAGGTGGGGAAGGGTGAGGTATTATCCAGGAGGTTGAAATTAGCAAAGATACCATTCCAAGTACCAAATTGAATAACTGACAAGGCCTACACGGTACCTCAAAGAACTGCACTCAGCCCACTCAAGTCACTGGAAAATAATACATATGACTGGTAAGCATCTGAAAAAGAATTTATTGTTGTCTCACAGTACATGAATCAAGTGGATGCACAGCAGCAAAAAACAGAGCTTTGAAAATCAGCTGAAACCAATATAAAAATAAATTTAAAAATATTTAGAAAAACAGTGAGACAGACAAAAATTCTTACAACTTTTGTTGAAGGGCTATGATGTAACAAGGATTGAACACATGTAGACCCACAGCAGGATGATATATAAGGCTGGAAGCTATGCACGCTAAGAGATGTTAGAGAGGCTGGGTGAGGAAATGCAGTCCTTTTAAAGTAATACTGCCTGGTACCCATTCCATGATTCCCAAATCTGCAGGTTCAAGGGAATCTTCTGACAGTGAAAACATGCCTGGAAAACCAAGATGAACGTACACCGTGTGCTCAGGAAAGGTGTTTAAAATGCACCTCATTTTTGATCTCCTGTTGCTGGGGTTCGCCATTCCAGCCACATTACTAACAATCTCCCCACTTGGAGAATCAGCACCTTTAACCTCCTGTTTCACACAGTTTGCAATTTGTGCAGAGGATAAACGGGAAAAGGGGGAACCAATGAGAGACTAGCTGTAGGAATTTTGACAGGCACAAGTCACTTTAATTTCCCATTAGGAAGAAGAATTAACCAAAGGCTCAGCTGCCTCCCCAGAACCAGAATAGGGCCGGAAGCAATACAATGGTTTGGCGGCCAGCTCACAAAAATGCGAGTTGAAAAATGGAGCTCAGGAGCAGACAATTCAAAGACCTGCAAAGATATAAATGATAACCAACGTCCAAAAATATATTCAGGTAAGGCAACCAAGAGGATGTGAATGAGAGGCATAATTGCAGGAAACAGATTTCAAAAGGCAGATTGTAGTCACAGTTAAAGCATATGAAAAGCAGCAGAATTTCTAAAATGATGCAGTTGGGCAAAAGGGTGTATGCGTTTTTTTCGTGAATATCTTCAGGAAAAAAACACATACAGAGTTTTTGGCCAACCAAGCAAGCGGGAAATGCAAATCCGCACAACAAAGAAGTCTCAATTTCCACTGCTCAGAAAGGCCATCCAAAAAATGTGTACAAACCAGAAATGCAGGAGAGGTCATGTAGAACAGGGAGCCTCGGCAGGCTGATGGGTGTGGTATAAATATCCAAGAGCCACTCTGAAGAAGTGTATGCTGTTTCCTAAAACATCTAAAATACAAAGCCCCCGAGCAAAGGGGAATTCAACTCATGGGCACATGACTTGGGAAGACTAAATATCAACAAGACAGAGGCACCCCAAAATTTAGGGCTGCTCTGCATACAAGAACCACCACTTCAGTACACCTAAAATATCCCACAATAAAGAGAAATGCATAAAGAAATTGTGGTAATTTTGTACAACGGAATATCACTCAGACGTGATATCAATGCCATAAGGCCAGTAGCAGCATAATGAGTGGATTAAGGTACGATGATTCTAAGTGCAATAAGTCACACAGAAAAAGAATCTAATCATAAGATATCACTTATAGAGGTAATGTCAACATCACAACACATGAACTGAATTAGGAAAGAGAACAGAGTCTCACATTTAGAAAACACTCTTATGCCTGCTTAATGGGAAAGTAGAGGTGGGGTGATGCATAAAACCAGAGTTTGATATTAGCACAGGTACCATTCCATAAACCAAATACCGAATAGACAAGACCTACACTTTCCTCAGTGAACGGGACTCAACACCCCTATTCCCCACAGAGGAATATATCTGACTAGTAAAAATCTTAAAACCTATGTATTGATATGTCTCCGTAAGGGAATCAATTGTGTCTAGACCGGCATAAACACGTCCGTGAAAATCAGTTCAACCCAATTATAAAAATGAATTTCAAAAACAAAACAAAATAACAGCGAAATTCTTACACAATTCCTTCAGGGTTTCTGATGAAACCTGGAATGACCCTATCTGCAAAGACAGCTGGATGAGACATAAGGCTGGACACCGGGGAATGAGAGGACTGGTGAGATTGGGAGAGAAAATGCACACCCTTTAAAGTAGTAATGAATGTCACCATTCCATGGGTCCCAGATCTCCAGGTAGAAGGGAATATCACTACAGTTATAACATGTATGGGAAACCTAGAGAATGAACACACTGTTTTGGCGAAAGGTTTCTAAAAGTCTCCTAATTTTTCCTCTCCTTGTGCTCCAGTTTGGCATTCCAACTGCTTTACTATCAATCTCCCAACTTTGGAGAGTCAAACCCTATAACCTCCTGTTTCGCACAGTTTGCTAATTGTGCGGAGGATGAAAGGGAAGAGGGAGAACCAATCAGAGAGTAGATGAAGGCATTTGGACGGGCACATCTCACTCTAATTTCCCGTTCAGGAAGAAGAATTAACCAAAGCCTCAGCCAACAGCAGGGAACCAGTATAGCCACCCCTGGAACCAGTATAGGTCCTGAAGCAATATTGTGGATTTGCGGTCAGCTCACAAAAATGGGATTTCAAAATTGGAGCTCAGGGGCACAGAAATTCACAAACCTGCAGTTATAACGAACTACTCAATTCCAAAAATCTGTTGAGGAAAGGCAAAGAAGTGGACTTGAAAATGAGGCAGAATTGCACAAAACATATTTCAAGAGGTAAATTAGAATCACCTTTAAAGCTCAGGAAAAGCATCACAACTTCGACAATGATGCACTTGGCCAAAAAGGGCGTATGACTTTTCTCCTGAATATATTCAGGAGAAAACGCATATGCCCTTTTTGGCCAATCAAGCAAGCGCACAATGCAAATCCACACTACAAAGAATTGTCACTTCCCACCGGTAAAAAGGGATATCCGAAAATCTGTAAAAACCACAAAGGCAAGAGAGAGATGACAAAGGCATGAAGCAATGTGATCCCAAGGGTCATGGAGGATTGTGATGACAAGTGCATGGAGCATTGTGATGAAAAAGGCATGGAGCCTTTTCATGAGAGTGTTCAAGGGGCATTCTGACGACAAGAGTCAGGGAGCCTTGTGATGACATGTGTATTGAGCATTGTGATGACAAATGCATGTTACATTTTGATGACAAGTGTCATGGAGCACTGTGATGACAAGCGTCATGGAGCATTGGGATTACAGGGGTCTTGGAGCATTGGGATGGAAAGGGCATGAATCCTTGTGATGACAAGTGTCATGGAGCATTTTGATGACAATAGTCCCGGATCATTGTGTTGTCTGGTGTCATGGAGCGTTGTGATGACAGTGGTCATGGAGCATTGTGATGACTGGGGTCATGGAGCATTGTGATGACGGGTAATGGAGCATTGTGATCAGAAGTTCATGGAGCATTGGGCTGACAATAATCATTGAGCATTGTGATGTCAGGGGTAATGGAGCATTGTGATGCCAATGGAATAGAGCATTGTGATGAAAAGGTCCTGGAGCATTGTGAGGACAAGACCATGGAGCCTTGTGATGACAAGTATCATGGTGCATTCTGATGAAAATGGGCTTGGAGAATTGTGATTACATGGGTCTTGGAGCATTGAGATGAATACAGCATGGATGATTGTGATGAAAAAGCATGGAGCCTTGTCATGAGAGGGGTCAAGGAGCATACTGACGACAAGTGTCAGGTTGCATTGTGATGACAAGTGTATTGAGCATTGTGATGACAAAGTTCATGGAACATTGTGATGAGAAGACCATGGATAATTGTGATGACGAGGGTCATGGGGAGTTGTGATGACAAGTGTTATGGAACATTCTGAACACAAGGGTTTGGAGCATCGTGATGACAGAGGTTATGGAGCATTTTGATTTCATTGTGATGACAATAGTATGAAGCATTATGATGATGGGCATGGTTCATTGTGATGACAGAGTTCATGGAGCATTGAGATGAAAAGGGGCAAGGAGCATTGTGATTACAGGTGTCTTGGAGCATTGTGATGAAAAGGGCATGGAGCATTGTGATGAGAAGACCATGGAGCTGTCTGATGACATGCATCATGGAGCATTGTGATGAAAAGAGCATGGAGCATTGTTATTACAGGGGTCTTGGAGCATTGTGATGACAAGCGTCATGGAGCCTTGTGGTGACAAGGCCGTGGAACACTGTCATGACAGGGGTGAGGGAGTATTGTAATGACTAGTGATGAAACATTTTGATATCAGTGGTGAAAGAGCATTTTGATGAGAAGTGCATGGAGCTTTGTGATGACAAGGTTTATGGAGCATTGTGATGACAAAGTTGTGGAACATTGTGATGACAAGCGCATGGCACATTGTGAAGACATGGGTCATGGAGCATTGTTCTGACAATTGCATGGAGCTTTGTGATGACAAGGGTCATGGAGCACTCTGCTGACAAAGGCATGGAGCATTGTGATGACAAGGGTCACAGAGCATTGTGATGAAAAGTTCAGGGAGAATTATGGAGGCAAATTTCACAGAGCCCTGTGATGACGAGTGCATGGACCACTGTGATGACAAAGGTCATGAAGCATTGTGATGACTGGAGTCACGGAGCATTGTCATGACAAGGGCATGGAGCATTGTGATGACAGGGGCATGGAGCATTGGTCTGATAAGTTTCATGGATTATTGTGATGATAGTGGGAATAGCACATTGTGATGACTAGGGCATGGAGGATTGTTATGACCGGGTCATGGAGTATTGTGAAGACAGGTGTCAGGGAGCATTGTGATGATATATGTCACGGTGCATTGTGATGAAAATGGCATGGAGCATTGTAATGAAAAAGGCATGGAGCCTTGTCATGACAGGGTTCAAGGAGCATACTGATGGCAAGAGTCAGGGAGCATTGTGATGACAAGTGTATTGAGCATTGTGATGACAAATGTTATGGAGCATTGTGATGAGAAGACCATGGATAATTTTGATGACGAGCGTCATGGGGCGTTGTGATGACAAGTGTTATGGAACATTGTGATCACAAGGGTTTGGAGCATTGTGATGACAGAGGTCATGGAGCATTTTGATTTCATTGTGATGACAATAGCATGAAGCATTATGATGATGGGCATGGTGCATTGTGATGACAGGGTTCATGGAGCATTGAGATGAAAAGGGGCATGGAGCATTGTGATTAAATGTGTCTTGGAGCATTGTGATGACAAGGGCATGGAGCATTGTGAATGAGAAGGCCATGGAGCATTCTGATGACATGTGTCATGGAGATTTGTGATGACAAGGGCATGGAGCATTTGTCTGAAAATTTTCATGGATTATTGTGATGAGAGTGGGCATGGAGCATTGTGATGACAAGGACACGGAACACTGTGATACATGGGTCATGGAGGATTGTAATGACAAGGTCATGGAGCTTTGTGATGACAAGGGCATGGAGCAATGTAATGAGAGTCGTCATGAAGCATTGTGATGACAATGGCATGGAGCATTGTGATGCCAAAGGTCATGGAGCTTTGTGATGACAAAGGTCATGGAGCATTGTGATGACAAGTTTTACAGAGCATTGTCATGACGAGGGAATGGACCATTGTGATGACAAAGGTCATAAAGCATTGTGATGACTGGAGTCACGGAGCATTATGATGTGAGAGGTCATGGAGCATTGTGATTACAAGGGCATGGAGCACTGTGATGACAGGGGCCTGGAGAATTGGTCTGACAAGTTTCATGGATTATTGGTATGATGGTGGGCATGGCACATGGTGATGACAAGGGCATGGAACATTTTTATGACAAGGTCATGTAGTATTGTGAAGACAGGTGTCAGGGAGCATTGTGATGACATATGTCATGGTGCATTGTGATGACAATATCGTGGAGAATTGTGATGCCAAGTGTCATGGAGGATTGTGATGACAAATGTAATGGAGCATTGTGATACCAAGTGTCATGGAGGATTGTGATGACAAATGTAATGCAGCATTGTATGACAATTGCTTGGAGAATTGTGATGACAAGGGTCATGGAGCTTTGTGAGGACCAGGGCAGGGAGCACTGTGATGGAAAGACCGTGCAGCATTGTGATGAGAAGACCATGGATAATTGTGATGACGAGCGTCATGGAGCACTGTAATGACAAGAGGCATGGAGCATTGTGATTACAGGGGTCATGGAGCATTGTGATGACAGGGGTCATGGAGCATTGTGATGACATGGGTCATGGAGCATTCTGATGACAACCTTGTGGAGTATTGTGATGACAATGGCATGGAGCATAGTGATGGATGGTCATGGAGCATTGTGATGAAAAAGGCATGGAGCCTTTTCATGACAGGGTTCAAGGAGCATTCTGAAGACAAGTGTCAGGGAGCAGTGTTATGACAAGGGCATCGAGCATGGTGATGAGAAGGCCATAGAGCATTCTGATGATATGTGTCATGGAGCTTTGTGATGACAAGGGCAAGGAGCATTGTGATTACTGGGGACTTGGAACATTGTGATGAAAAGCACATGGATCATTGTGATGAAAAAGGCATGGAACCTTGTCATGACAGGGTTCAAGAAGCATACTGACGACAAGTGGCAGGGAGCATTGAAATGACAAGTGTATTGAGCATTGTGATGACAAAGGTCATGGAGCATTGTGATGAGAAGACCATGGATAATTGTGATGAGCAGCATCATGGGGCATTGTGATGACAAGTGTTATGGAACATTGTGATCACAAGGGTTTGGAGCATTGTGATGACAGAGGTCATGGAGCATTTTGATTTCATTGTGATGACAATAGCATGAAGCATTATGATGATGGGCATGGTGCATTGTGATGACAGGGTTCATGGAGCATTGAGATGAAAAGGGGCATGGAGCATTGTGATTAAATGTGTCTTGGAGCATTGTGATGACAAGGGCATGGAGCATTGTGAATGAGAAGGCCATGGAGCATTCTGATGACATGCACCATGGAGCTTTGTGACGACAAGTGCATTGAGCATTGTGATTACAGGGTCTTGGTGCACGGTGATGACAATGGTCATGGAGACTTGTATTGACAAGACCGTGAAACCTTGTGATGTCAGTTGTCATGGAGCATTGTTATGACAGGGTAGTGGAGCATTGTGTTGACAAGGGCATCAGAATTGGTATGAAAAGTTTCATGGATTATTGTGATGAGAGTGGGCATGGAGCATTGTGATGACAAGGTCATGTAGCATTTTGCTGACTAAGGCATGGAGCATTGTGATGACAATGGTCATGGAGCACTGGGATTAGAAGCATCATGGAGCATTGTAATAACAGGGGTCATGGAGCATTGGGAAAGCAAGGGTATAGATCATTGAGATGAAAAGTTTCATGGAGATTTTTGATGACAAGAGTCCCGGATCACTGTATTGTCAGGGGTCATGGCACGTTTTGGTGACAGTGGTCATGGAGCATTGTGATGACAGCTGTCATGAAGCATTGTGATGAGAAAACCATGGAGCATTGTGATGACAAGTCTCATGGAGCAATCTGATGAAAAGGGGCATGGAGCATTGTGATTACAGGTTTCATGGAGCACTGTGATGACAAGGGCATGGAGCATGGTGATGAAAAGATCATGTAGCATTTTGCTGACAATGCCTTGGAGCATTCTGATGACATGCGTCATGGAGCTTTGTGATGACAAGCGCATGGAGCATTGTGATTACAGGGGCCTTGGAGCATTGTAATGAAAAGTTCATGGATCATTGTGAGGAAATGGCATGCAACCCTGTCATGACAGGTTTCAAGGAGCATGCTGAAGATCAGTGTCAGGGAGCATTGTGATGACAAGTGTATTGAACATTGTTTTGACAAAGGTCATGGAGCATTTTGATGAGAAGACCATGGATTATTGTGATGAGGAGCGTCAGGGGCATTGTGATGACAAGTGTTATGGAACACTGTGATCTGAAGTGCTTGGAGCATTGTGATGACAAAGGTCATGGAACATTTTGATTTCATTGTGATGACAATAGCATTAAGCATTATGATGATGGGCATGGTGCATTGTGATGACAGTGTTCATGGAGAATTGAGATGAAAAGGGGCATGGAGCATTGTGATTACAGGGGTCTTGGAGCATTGTGATGACAAGGTACATCGAGACTTGTGATGACAATGCTGTGGAATATTGTGATGGCAGGGGTCATGGAGCATTGTTATGACAGGGCTAATGGAGCATTGTGATGACAAGGGCATGGAGCATTGGTTTGAAATATTTCATGGATTATTGTGATGACAGTGGGCATGGAGTATTGTGATGACAAGGGCAGGGAACACGGTGATACATGGGTCATTGAGGATTGTAATGACAAGGCATGGAGCATTGTGTTGAGAAAGGCATCGAGCATTGTGATGACAAGCGTCATGGAGCTTTGTGATGACAAGGGCAAGGAGGAATGTGATGAGAGTGTTCATGGAGCACTGTGATGACAATGGCATGGAGCATTGTGATGCCAAGGGTCATGGAGCTTGGTGATGACAAAGTTCATGGAGCATTTTGATGACAAGAGTGTGGTGCATTGTGATGAGTAGGGCAGGGAGCATTGTGAAGAAAGGGTCATGGAACAATTTGATGAAAAGGGTCAGGGAACATTTTGATGACAGGGGTTATGGAACATTGTGATGTCAGTGGTCATGGAGCATTGTGATGATAAGGGCATGTAGCATTTTGATGACAGGGGTCATGGAACATTGTGATGACAGGGATGAGGGAGTATTGTGATGACTAGTGATGGAACACTGAGATATCAGTGGTGAGAGAGCATTTTCATGAGAAGTGCTTGGAGCATTGTGATGACAATGTTTAAGGAGCATTGTGATGACAAGGATGTGGAGCATTGTGATGACAACCGCATTGCACATTGTGATCACATCGGTCATGGAGCATTGTGCTGACAAGCTCATGGAGCATTGTGATGACAAGTGTCATGGAACCTTGTGCTGACAAAGGCATGGAGCATTTTGATGTGAAGGGTCACAGAGCATTTTGATGAAAAGTTCATGGAGCATTGTGGGGACAAAATTCACAGAGACTTGTGATGATGATGGCATGGACCATTATGATGACAAAGACTTGAGGCATTGTGATGACTGGAGTCACGGAGCATTGTGATGACAGGCGTCATGGAGCATTGTGATGACAAGTGCATGGAGCATTGTCATGACAGGGGCATGGAGCATCGGTCTGAAAAATTTCATGGATTATTGTGATGACAGTGGGCATTGCACACTGTGATGACAAGGGCATGGAGCACTATGAAGGAAAGGTCATGGAGTATTGTGAAGTCAGGTATCAGGGAGCATTGTGATGACCTATGTCATGGTGCATTGTGATGACAACGGCATGGAGCATTGTGATGACAAGTGTCATGGAGGATTGTGATGACAAAGGTAATGGAGCATTGTGATGACAATGGTCATGGAGCATTGTGATGAAAAGAGAATGGAGCCTTGTGATGAAAAGAGCATGGAGCCTTGTGATGACAAGGGCTTTTGAGAATTTTGATGACAAGTTCGTGAAGCACTGTGATGAAAAGCACATGGAGCTTGCTATGACAGGGGTCATGGAGCATTGCGATGACAAGTGCATGGAGAATGTGATTACAAGAGCATGTAAAATTGTGATTTGAAGTGTCATGGAGCATTGTGATGGCAAGACGGTGGAGCATTTTGATGAGAAGGTACTGAAGCATTGTGATAAGAAAACATTGGAGTCTTGTATTGACGAGTCTCATGGAGCATTCTGATGAAAAGGGGCATGGATAATTGTGATTGCATGGGTCTTGGAACATTGTGAAGAAAAGGGCATGGATCATTGTGATGAAAAAGTCATGGAGCCTTGTCATGACAGGGTTCAAGGAGCATAATGACGACAAGAGTCAGGGAGCATTGTGATGACAAGTGTATTGAACAATGTGATGACAAAGTTCATGGAGCACTGTGATGAGAAGACCATGGATAATTGTGATGACGAGCATCATGGGGCGTTGTGATGACAAGTTTTATGGAACACTGTGATCACAAGTGTTTGGAACATTGTGATGACAGAGGTCATGGAGCATTTTGATTTCATTGTAATGAAAATAGCATGAAACATTATGATGATGGGCATGGTTCATTGTGATGACAGTGTTCATGGAGCACGGAGATGGAAAGGGGCATGGAGCATTGTGATTAGAGGGGTCTTGGAGCATTGTGATGAGAAGGTCATGGAGCATTGGGCTGAAAATATTCATGGAAAATTGTGATTACAGGGGTCATGGAGCACTGTGATGACAAAGGTCATGGAGCATTGTGATGACAATCGTCACGGAATATTCTGATTAAAGGTGTCATGGAGCATTGGGATGACAATAGCATGGATCATTCTGATGACAAGTATCATGGAGATTTTTGGTGACAAGAGTCCCGGATCATTGTGTTGTGAGGGGTCATGGAGCGTGGTGTTGACAGTGGTCATGGAGAATTGTGATGACAGGCGTCATGGTGCATTGTGGTGAGAAGGTCATGGATCATTGGCCTGAAAATGTTCATGGAGTATTGTGATGACAGGGGTCATGGAGCATTGTGATGACAAGGGAATGGAGCATTGTGATGACAAGGGAATGGAGCACTGTGCTCAGAAGACCATGGAGTCTTGTGATGACAATTCTCATGGAGCATTCTGATGAAAAGCGGCATGGAGCATTGTAATTAATGGGGTCTTGGAGCATTGAGATGACAAGGGCAGGGAGCATGGTGATGAGAAGGCCATGGAGCTTTCTGATGACATGCGTCATGGAACATTGTGAAGACAAGCACATGGAGCATTGTGATTACCGGGGTCTTGGAGCATTGTGATGAAAAGGGCATGGATCATTGCGATGAAAAATGCATGGAGCCTTGTCATGACAGGGTTCAAGGAGCACACTGAGGACAAGTGTCAGGGAGCATTGAGATGACAAGTGTATCGAGCACTGTGATGACAAAGGTCATGGAGCATTGTGATGAGAAGACCATGGATAATTGTGATGACGAGCGTAATGGGGCGTTGTGATGCCAAGTGTTATGGAACATTGTGATCACAAGGGTTTGGGGCATTTTGGTGTCAGAGGTCATGGAGCATTTTGATTTCATTGTGATGACAATTGCATGAAGCATTATGATGATGGGCATGATGCATTGTGACGACAGGATTCATGCTGCATTGAGATGAAAATTGGCATGGAACATTGTGATGACAAATGTCATGAAGCATTGTGATGACTGGAGTCACGGAGCATTGTGATGACAGGTGTCATGGAGCATTGTGATGACAAGGGCATGGAGAATTGGGATGAAAGGGGCATGGAGCATTGGTCTGACATGTTTCATGGATTATTGTGATGACAGAGGGCATGGCACATTGTGATAACTACCGCATGGAGCGTTGTGATGACAAGGTCATTGATTATTGTGAAGAAAGGTGTCAGGGAGCATTGTGGTGACATATGTCATGGTGCATTGTGATGACAATGGCATTGAGCATTGTGATGCCAAATATCATGGAGAAATGTGATGACAAATGTAATGGAGCATTGTGATGACAAGGGCTGGGAGCATTTTGATGACAAGGGTAATGGAGCATTATGATGACAAGGGAATGGATCATTGTGATGACATGGGTCATGGAGCATTGTGATGAGAGGGGTCATAGAGCATTGTGATGACAAGGTTCTTGGAGCATTCTGATGACAAGCTTGTGCAGTATTGTGATGACAATGGCATGTAGCATTGTGAGAAAAAGAGCATGGAGCATTGTGAGAAAAAAGGAATGGAGCCTTTTCAAGACAGGGTTCAAGGAGCATTCTGAGGAAAATTGTCCGGGAGCATTGTGATGACAAGTGTATTGAGCATTGTGATGACAAAGTTCATGGAGCATTGTGATGACAAGGGCATGGATTATTGTGATGACAGGCATCATGGAGCGTTGTGATGACAAGTATTATGGAGCGTTGTGATGACAAGTGTTATGGAACATTGTGATCAGAAGTGTTTGGAGCATTGTGATGAGAGAGGACATGGATCATTTTTATTTCAATAATCATGGAGCATTGTGATGACAAGGACATGAAGAAGTGTGATCCCAAGGTTCATGGAGGATTGTGATGACACAGGTAATGGAGAATTGTGAGGACAAGTGCATGGAGCATTGTGATGACAAGGTCATGTAACATTTTGCTGACAAAGGCATGGAGCAACGTGATGACAAGTGTCATGGAGCTCTGTGATGACAAGCGTCAAGGACCATTGTGATTACAGGGGTCATGGAGCATGGGGATGACAAGCGCATGGAATATTCTGATGACAAGTGGCATGGATCATTTTGATGGCTGTGGTCTTGGAGCATTGTGATGACATGGGTCTTGGAGCATTGTGATGAGAAGGTCATGGAGCACTGGGCTGAAAATATTCATGGAGTACTGTGATGACAGGTGTCATGGAGCATTGTGATGAGAAAGGAATGGAGCAATGCTATGAGAAGGTCCTGGAGCATTGTGATGAGAGGGCCATGGAGCCTTGTGATGACAAGTGTCATAGAGCATTGTGCTGACAAAGGCATGGAGCATTGAGATGACAAGGGACACAGAGCATTTTGAAGAAATGTTCATGGAGCATTGTGGTGACAAAGATCACAGAGCCTCGTGTGACGAGGGCAAGGATCATTGGTCTGACAATTTTCATGGATTATTGTGATGACAGTGGGCAAGGAGCATTGTGATGACAAGGGCATGGAGCATTGTGGTGACAAAGATCACAGAGCCTTGTGTGACCAGGGCATGGACCATTGTGATGACAAAGGTCATGAAGCATTGTGATGACTGGAGTCACGGAGCATTGTGATGACAGGTGTCATGGAGCATTGTGATGACAAGGGCATGGAGCATTGTGATGACAGGGGCATGGAACATTAATCTGACAAGTTTCATGGATTATTGTGATGTCAGTAGGCATGGCACATTGTGATGACAAGGGCATGGATCATTGTGATGACAAGTGTCATGGAGCATTTTGATGACAAGAGTCCCGGATCATTGTGTTGTCAGGGGTCATGTAGGACTGTGATGACATTGGTCATGGAGCATTGTGATGACAGGGGTCAAGGAGCACTGTGATGAGAATGTCATGGAACACTGTGCTGAAAATATTCATGGAGTATTGTGATGACAGGAGTCATGGAGCATTGTGATGACAAGAGAAAGGAGCATTGTGATGACAAGGTCCTGGAGCATTGTGATGAGAAAACCATGGAGCCTTGTGATGACATTCTCATGGAGCATTCTAATGAAAATGGGCAATGAGCATTGTGATTTCAGGTGTCGTGGAGCATTCTGATGACAAGGGAATGGTGCATTGTGATGAGAAAGCCATGGAGCATTCTGAAGACATGCATCATGGAGCTTTGTGATGACAAGGGCATGGATCATTATGATTTCATGTGTATGGAGCCTTGTGATGACAAGGGTCATGGAGCCTTGTGATGACAAGGCTGTGGAACATTGTGATGACTGGGATCATGGAGCATTGTTATGACAGGGGTAATGGAGCATTGTGATGACAAGACCATGGGGCATTGGTCTGAAAAGTTTCATGGATTATTGTGATGAGTGTGGGCCTGGAGCATTGTGATATCAAGGGCCTGGAACACTGTGGTACAGAGTTCATGGAGGACTGTAATGATAAGGACATGGAGCATTGTTATGAGAAGGGCATCGAACATTGTGATGACAAGCGTCATGGAGATTTGTGATGACAAGGGCATGGAGCAATGTGATGAGAAGGTTCCTGGAGCATTGTGATGACAATGACATGGAGCATTGTGATGCCAAGGGTCATTGAGCTTTGTGATGACAAAAGTTATGGAGCATTTTGATGACATGTGTTATGGAGCATTGTGAGGTCAGGGGTCATGGAGCACTGTGATGATAAGTGCATGTAGTATTGTGGTGACAGGGGTCATGGAACATTGTGATGAGAATGGTGAGGGAGTCTTGTGATGACTAGTTATGGAACATTGTGATATCAGTGGTGACAGAGCATTTTGATGACAAGTGCATGGAGCATTGTGATGAAAAGCTGGTGGAGCATTGTGTTGACAAGCGCATTGAGCATTGTGATGACAAGTGTCTTTGCGTATTGTGCTGAGAAAGGCATGGAGCATTGTGATGACAAGGGTCATGGAGCTTTGTGGTGACAGGTCACAGAGCCTTGTGATGACGAGGGCACTGACCACTGTGATGACAAAGATCATGAAGCACTGTAATGAATGGAGTCACGGAGCATTGTGATGACAGCGGTCATGGAGCATTTTGATGGTAAATCCCTAAAGAGTTGTGATGAAAAGACCTTGGGTAATTGTGATGACGAGCATCATGGAGCACTGTACTGACAAGAGGCATTGAGCATTGTGATTACAGGTGTCAGGGAACATTGTGATGACAGAGGTCATGAAGCATTGTGATGACAAGGGCATGGATTATTGTGATGACAAGGGCTTGGAGCATTGTGATGACAAGTGTCATGGAGCATTGTGATGACAATGGCATGGAGCATTGTGATGACACCGTCATGGATTATTGTTAAGACAGGTGTCAGGGAGCATTGTGATGACATATGTCATGTTCCATTGTGATGCCAATGACATGGAGCATTGTGATGCCAAGTGTCATGGAGGATTGTGATGACAAAGGTAAAGAAGCATTGTGATAACAAGGGCATGGATTATTGTGATGACAAGGGCCATTGAGAATTTTAATGACCAGGTCTTGAAACATTGTTATGACAAGCGCATGGAGCTTGCTATGACAGGGGTCCTGGAGCATTGTGATGACAAGTGCATGCAGAATTGTGATGACAAGAGCATATAACATTGTGAGGAGAAGTGTCAAGGAGCATTGTGATGACAAGGACGTGGAGAATTGTGATGACAAGGGACATGGAGCATTGAGATGACCAGGGCATGGAGCATTGTGATGGTAAAACCCTGAAGCATTGTGATGAGAAGACCTTGGGTAATTGTGATGACGAGCATCATGGAGCACTGTACTGACAAGGGGCATGGAGCATTGTGATGACAGGTGTCAGGGAACATTGTGATGACAGAGGTCATGGAGCATTGTGATGACAAGGGCATGGGGCATTGTGATGACAAGGTCTTGGAGCATTGTGATGACATTGGCATGCAGCATTGTGATGACAAGGTACATTGAGAATTTTTATAACAATGTCATGAAGCATTGTGATGACAAGCATATGGAGCTTGCTATGACATGAGTCAGGGAGCATTGCGATGACAAGGGCATGGAGAATTGTGATGACAAGAGCATGTAACATTGTGATGACAAAGAGGTGGAGAATTGTGATGACAAGGGACATGGAGCATTGTGATGACCACGGCATGGAGCAATGTGATGGCAAGACAGTGGAAATTTGTGATGAGAAGGCCATGGATAATTGTGATGACGAGCATCATGGAGCATTATGATGACAAGTGCCGTGGAGCATTCTGACATAAGATATCACTTATGAAGGAAATGTAAACATGGCTACACATGAACAGAATTAGGAAAGAGAACAGAGTCTCACATTTAGAAAACGTACTTATGCCTGCTTAAGGGGAAAGGAGAGGTGGGGAGATGAACAAAACCAGTGTTTGATATTAGCACAGGTACCGTTGCATAATCCAAATACAGAAGAGACAAGACCTACTCCTTCCTCAGTGAACGGGACTCAACAGACCTATTCCCGCAGAGGAATATATCTGACTAGTAAAAATCTTAATACCTACATATTGATATGTCTCCGTAAGGGAATCAAGTGTGTCTAGACCAGCATAAACACATCAGTGAAAATCAGCTCAACCTCATTATATAAATGAATTTCAAAAACAAAACAAAAAAACAGCGAAATTTTAACACAATTCCTTCAGGTGTTCTGATGAAACCTGGAATGACCCCATCTAAAATGACAGCTGGATGAGACATAAGGCTGGACACTTGGGACTGAGAGGATTGGTGAGATTGGATGAGAAAATGCAGACCGTTTAAAGCAATAATGCATGCCACCAATTCCATGGGTCCCAACTCGACAGGTAAAAGGGAATATCACTACAGTTATAACATGTATGGGAAACGTAGAGAATGGACACACTGTGAATACGAAAGGATTCTAAAACTCAACTAATAGTCCCTATCCTGGTGCTCGGGTTTGAGTTTCCAACTGCTTTACTATCAAGCTCCGAAATTGGAGAGACAGACCCTTTAACCTCCTGGTTTGCACAGGTTGCAAATTTGGCAGAGGATGAAAGGGAACAGGGAGAACCAATTAGAGAGTAGCTGTTAGGCATTTGGACGGGCACATGTCACTCTAATTTCCCATCAGGAAGAAAAATTAACCAAAGTCTCAGCCACCCGCCAGGAACCAGTATAGGCGCTCAACCAAAATTCTGGATTTGCTGTCAGCTTACAAAAAACGAGTTGAAAAATGGAGCTCTGGGGCACAGCAATTCACAAACTGGCAGCGTAATAAAGGACAACTCTCGTCCAAAAATCTGTTGAGGTTTGGCAATGAGGCGGACTTGAAAACGAGGCACAATAGCATGAAACAAATTTCAAGAGGTACTTTGGAATCGCCTTTTAAGCACAGCAAGTGGAGCTCATTGTCGACAATGATGCACTTGGCCAAAAATTGCATATGCGTTTTCTCGAGAATATATTCAGGAAAAAACGCATATGCCCTTTTTAACCCAGCAAGCAAGCGGGCAATGCAAATCTGCACTACAAAGAAGTATCACTTCCCACCGGTCAAAAGGGACATCCGCAAAATGTGTAAAAAACAGAAAGGCAAGAATGGCCCTGGAGAACAGGGAGCCTAGTTATGCTGATGGGCACGATGTAAACTGTCACCAGCCTCTCTGGAGGAGTGCAATGTGTTTCCTAAAACAGGTAACAACAGAGCTACAGAGCCAAGGGCACTTCCAGTCTAGGGAATATACCTTGGGAAAACTGAATATCAATAAGACACAGCCACCCCAAAATTTAGGGCTGCACTGCTTACAAGAACATCAACTTGGGTACACCTGAAATATCCCAGGAAAGACAAAAATGGTTCAAGACATTATGGTACTTACGTACGTTGGAATATCCCTCAGCCATGAAAACAATGTCATAAGGCCAGTAGCAGCAAAATGAGTGGATTCAGGTATGATGATTCTAAGTGAAATATGTCTCAGAGAAAAAGAAACTTATCATAAGATATCACTTATGAAGGTCCTGTAAACATGGCTACACATGAACTGAGTTAGGAAAGAGAACAGAGTCTCACATTTAGAAAACACTCTTATGCCTGCTTAAGGGGGAAGGAGAGGTGGGGTGATGCATAAAACCAGTTTGATATTAGTACAGGTACCGTTCCAAAAACCAACTACGGAAGAGACAATCCCTACACCTTCCTCAGTGAAAGGGACTCAAAACCCCATATTTCCCGCAGAGGAATATATCTGATTAGTAAGAATCTTAAAACCTATGTATTGATATGTCTCCATAAGGGAATCAAGTGTGCCCTAACTGGCATAAACATAGCGGTGAGAATCAGATCAAACCCAATATAAAAAGGAATTTCAAAAACAAAACAAAACAACAGGGAAATTGTTTACAATTCCTTCAGGGGCTCTGATAAAACCTGTAATGACCTTATCTACAATGACAGCTGGATGTGGCATAAGTCTGGACACTTGGGACTGAGAGGATTGGTGAGATTCGGTGAGCAAATGCAGAGCATTTAAAGCAATAATGTGTGGCACACATTCCAATGGTCGGAACTCTCCAGGTTGAAGGGAATATTACTACAGCTATAACATGTACAGGAAACCTAGACAATGGACACACTGTAAATACGAAAGGTATTTAAAACTCAACTAATAATCCCACTCCTGTTGTTCCAGTTTGAATTTCCAACTGCTTTACTATCAATCTCCCAACTTGGAGAGACAGCCCCTTTAACCTCCTGGTTCTCACATATTGCCAATTGGCAGAGGATGAAAGGTAAGATGGAGAACCAAAGAGAGAATTGCTGTTAGGCATTTGGACTGGCACATGTCACTCTAATTTCCCGGCAGGAAGAAGAATTAATCAAACTCTCAGCCATTCACCGGGAACCAGTATAGGTCCCGAACCAAAATTTTGGACTTGCGATCAGCTCACAAAAAACGAGTTGAAAAATGGAGCTCAGGGGCACAGCAATTCAAAAAAGGGCAGAGTAATAAAGGAAAACTATCGTCCAAAACTCTGTTGAGAGAAGGCAACGAGGTGGACTTGAAAACGAGCCAGAATAGCAGGAAACCGATTTCAATAGGTACATGGGATCGCCTTTAAGGCAAAGGAAGAGGGAAACAACTTCGACAATTATGCAATGCGCCAAAAAGGGTGTATGCGTTTTCTCCTGAATATATTCAGGAGAAAACGCATACGCCCTTTCTGATCAAGCAAGGAAGTGGGCAATGCAAATCTGCACTACAAAGCAGTAACATTTCCCACCGGACAAAAGGGACATCCGCAAAATGAGTAAAAACTAGAAAGGCAACACTGGCCTTGGAGAACAGGGAGCCTAGTTATGCTGATGGGCGGGATGTAAATTGCCAACTGCCTCTCTGGAGGAGTGCATTGTGTTCCCTAAAACAAGTAAACAACAGAGCTACAGAACCAGGGGCACTTCCAGTCTAGGGAATATACCTTGGGAAAATTGAAAATCAATAAGACAGAGCCACCCCAATATTTAGGGCTGCACTGCTTACAAGAACATCAACTTGGGTACACCTGAAATATCCCTGGAAAGACAAAAATGGTTCAAGACATTGTGGTACTTACGTACGTTGGAATATCCCTCAGCCATGAAATCAATGTCATAAGGCCAGTAGCATCAAAATCAGTGGATTCAGGTATGATGATTCTAAGTGAAATAAGTCACAGAGAAAAAGAAACTTATCATAAGATATCACTTATGAAGGTCCTGTAAACATGGCTACACATGAACAGAGTTAGGAAAGAGAAAAGTGCCTGTCATTTAGAAAACACTCTTATGCCTGCTTAAGGGGAAAGGAGAGGAGGGGTGATGCATAAAACCAGAGTTGGATATTCGTACAGGTACCGTTCCAAAAACCAAATATGGAATAGACAAGACCTACACCTTCCTCAGTGAAAGGGACTCAAAACCGCATATTTCCCGCAGAGGAATATATCTGACTAGTAATAATGTTAAAACCTATATATTGATATGTCTCCATAAGGGAAACAAGTGTGTCTAGACTGGCATTAACACGGCAGTGAGAATCAGCTCAAACCCACTATAAAAAGGAATTTCAAAAACAACCAAAAAAAAAAAAAACCGGCAAATTCTTTACAATTCCTTCAGGGCCTCTGATGAAACCTGGAATGACCCTATCTACAACGACAGCTGGATGTGGCATAAGTCTGGACACTTGGGACTGAGAGGATTGGTGAGATTCGGTGAGCAAATGCAGACCTTTTAAAGCAATAATGCGTGGCACACATTCCAAGGGTCCCAACTCTCCAGGTTGAAGGGAATATTACTACAGCTATAACAAGTAGGGGAAACCTAGAGAATGGACACACTGTGAATACGAAAGGTTTCTAAAACACAACTAATAGTCCCCATACTGGTGCTCCGGTTTGACTTTCCAACTGATTTACTATCACTCTCCCAATTTGGAGAGACAGCCTCTTTAACCTCCTGGTTCGCACCGGTTGCCAATTTGGCAGAGGATTAAAGGGAAGAGGGAGAAACAATGAGACAGTAGCTGTTAGGCATTTGGACGGGCACATGCCACTCTAATTTCTCGGCAGGAAGAAGAATTAAGCAAAGTCTCAGCCACGCACCATGAACCAGTATAGGTCCTGAACCAAAATTTTGGACTTGGGTTCAGCTCACAAAAAACAAGTTGAAAATGGAGCTCAGGGGCAAAGCAATTCACAAACTGGCAGAGTAATAAAGGACAACTATCGTCCCAAAATCTGTTGAGGAAAGGCAACGAGGCGGACATAAATGCGAGCGAGAAAAGCAGGAAACAGATTTCAAGAGTTATATTGGAATCACCTTTAAAGCACAGGAAGAGTGGCACAACTTCGACAATGATGCACTTGGCCAAAAAGGGCGTATGCGTTTTCTCCTGAATATATTCAGGAGAAAAGGCATACGCCCTTTTTGGCCAAGCAAGCAAGCGGGCAATGCAAAGCAGCACTACAAAGAAGTATCACTTCCCACATGTCAAAAGGAACATCCACAAAATGTGTAAAAACCAGAAAGGCAAGACAGGCCCTGGAGAACAGGGAGCCTAGTTATGCTGATGGGCAGGATGTAAATTGCCAACTGCCTCTCTGGAGGAGTGCATTGTGTTCCCTAAAACAAGTAAACAACAGAGCTACAGAGCCAAGGGCACTTCCATTCTAGGGAATATACCTTGGGAAAACTGAAAATCAATAAGACAGAGATACCCCAAAATTTATGGCTGCACTCTTTACAAAAACCTCAACTCGGGTACACCTTATATATCCCAGGAAAGACAAAAATGGTTCAAGAAATTGTGTTACTTATGTACGATGGAATAGCCCTCAGCCATGAAATCATTGTCATAAGGCCAGTGGCGGCAAAATGAGTGGATTCAGGTACGATGATTCAAAGAGAAATAAGTCACAGAGAAAAAGAAACTTATCATAAGATATCACTTATGAAGGTCCAGTTAACATGGCTACACATGAACTGAGTTAGGAAAGAGAGCAGAGTCTCACAATTAGAAAAAACTCTTATGCCTGCTAAAGGTAGAAAGAGAGGTGGGGTGATGCATAAAACCAGAGTTTGATATTAGTACAGGTACTGTTCCAAAAACCAACTACGGAATAGTCAAGACCTACACCTCCTCAGGGAAAGGGACTCCAAACCCCATATTTCCCGCAGAGGTATATATCTGACTAGTAAGAATCTTAAAACCTATGTATTGATATGTCTCCATAAGGGAATCAAGTGTGTCTATACTGGCATAAACATGGCAGTGAGAATCAGCTCAAACCCACTATAAAAACGAATTTCAAAAACAAAACAAGAAAACAGGGAAATTCTTTACAATTCCTTCAGGGGCTCTGATGAAACCTGGAATGACCCTATCTACAATGACAGCTGGATGTGGCATAAGGCTGGACACTTGGGACTGAGAGTATTGGTGACATTCGGTGAGCAAATGCAGACCATTTAAAGCAATAATGCGTGGCACACATTCCAAGGGTCCCAACTCTCCAGGTTGAAGGGAATATTACTACACCTATAACATGTATGGGAAACCTAGAGAATGGACACACTCTAAATACAAAAGTTTCTAAAACTCAACTAACATTCCCTCTCCTGGTGCTCCTGTTTGACTTTCCAACTGCTTTACTCTCAATCTCCCAACTAGGAGAGACATCCCCTTTAACCTCCTGGTTCTCACAGTTTGCCAATTTGGCAGAGGAAGAAAGGGAAGAGGGAGAACCAATGAGAGAGTAGCTGTTAGGCATTTGGACGGGCACAGGTCTCTCTAGTTTCCCGGCAGGAAGAAGAATTAACCCAAGTCTCAGCCACCCGCCGGGAAAGAGTATAGGTCCTGAACCAAAATTTTGGACTTGCGGTCAGCTCACAAAAAACGAGTTGATAAATCGAGCTCAGGGGCACAATAAGTCAAAACCTGGCAGAGTAATAAAGGACAACTATCGTCCAAAAATCTGTTGAGGGAAGGCAACGAGGTGGACTTGAAAGCGAGTCAGAATAGCAGGAAACAGATTTCAAGTGGTATATTGGAATCTCCTTTAAAGCACAGGAAGAGGGGCACAACTTCGACCATGATGCACTTGGCCAAAAAGGGCGTATGTGTTTTCTCCTGAATATATTCAAGAAAAAACTCATACGCCCTTTTTGGCCAAGCAAGCAGGCAATGCAAATCTGCACTACAAAGAGGTATCACTTCTCACCAGTCAAAAGGGACATCCACAAAATGTGTAAAAACTAGAAAGGCAAGACAGGCCCTGGATAACCGGGAGCCTAGTTATGCTGATTGGCTGGATGTAAATTGCCAACTTCCTCTCTGGAGGAGTGCATTGTGTTCCCTAAAACAAGTAAACAACAGAGCTACAGAGCCAAGGGCACTTCCTGTCTAGGGAATATACCTTGGGAAATCTGAATATCAATAAGACAGAGACATCTCAAAATTTAGGGCTGCACTGCTTACAAGAACCTCAACTTGGGTACACCTTAAATATCCCAGGAAAGACAAAAATGGTTCAAGAAATTGTGTTACTTACGTACGATGGATTATCCCTCAGCCATGAAATCAATGTCATAAGGCCAGTAGCAGCAAAATAATTGGTTTCAGGTATGATGATTCTTAGTGAAATAAGTCACACAGAAAAAGAAACTTATCATAAGATTTCACTTATGAAGGTCCTGGAAAGGTGGCTACACATCAACTCAGTTAGGAAAGAGAACAGAATAATGAAACTTATCATAAGCTATCATTCATAGCAGGAATGTACCCATGGCTACACATGAACTGAATTACAAACGCAACAGAGTCACACATTTAGAATACAAACTTCTGCATGATTAAGGGGAAAGGCGGGGTGGGGTGATACATAAATCTACAGTCCAAAATTAGCACAGATATCGTTCCATAAATCAAGTATATAATAGACAGCACCTACTCCCAGCACAATGAACTGGACTCAACAACCCCTATTCATTGCAGAGGAATATATTTGACTAGTAACAATTTTAAAACATATGTATTCTCATGTCTCCATAAAGGAATCATGTGTGTGTATAATGGCATGAACACAGCACTGAAATTCAGCTAAACCCCCTTATAAAAATAAATTTCAAAAGCAAAATGCAAAAACAGCGAAACAGAGAGAATGTCTTAAAAATTACGTTCAGGGCCTGTAATGCAACCTGGATTGACCACCTTTACACCCACAGCTGGATGAGTCATAAGACTGGACACTTGGAGCTGACAAAATTGCTGAGGTTGTGTGAGCAAAAGAACACCACTTAGAGCAATACTGTGTGCTACCCATTCTAGTGGCCCCAACTCTCCATGTTTAAGGGAATCTTCCTACAGTTAAAACATGCATGGGAAACCCAGTGGATGGTACACTGTGTAATCGGGAAAGTTTTCTAAAAGGTAACTCATTTTTCCTTTCCTCGTGCTCAGCTTTGCCATTCCATCTGCATTACCAAAAATCTCCCCACTTGGAGTGTCACTGCCTTTACCCTCCTGTTGTACACAGTTTGCAAATTGTGCAGAGGATGAACAGGAAGAGGGGAAACAAATGAGACATTAGCTGTAGGTGTTTGGATGGGCACATATCTCTCTAGTTTCCCATCAGGAAAAAGAATTAAAAACAGTATCAGCCTGCAACCGCGGAACCAGACTAGGGCCTAAAGCCATCCTGCGGTATTGCAGCCAGCTCACAAATAGGCGATTTGAAAAATGGAAATCAGGGGCACAGCAATTCACAAACTTGCAGAGTTATAAGGGACAACTATCATCCAGAAATATATTGAGGTAAGGCAGTGAAGAGGATTTGAATGAAAGGCAGAATTTAAGGAAACAGATTTCAAGAGGTAGATTGGAGTCGTCTTTAAATCACATGAAAAGCGACAGATCTTCGACAATGTTGCCCTTGGCTGAAAAGGGAGTATGTGTATTTTCTTGAATATATTCGGGAAAAAATGCATACGCCCTTTTTGGCCAAGCAAGCCATCAGGCATTGCAAATCCACACTACATAGAAGTGTCACTTACCTCCGGTCAAAAGGGCTATCTGCAAATAGTGTAAAAACCACAAATACAGGACAGGCCATGGAGAAAAGGGAGCCTGGATATGCTGATGGACAGGATGTAAATTGCCAACAGCCTCTCTGGAGAACTGTATGTTGTTTTCTAAAACAGAGCTACAGAGCATAGCACACTTCCACTCATGGGCGTTTATTTTGGGAAAACTAAAAATCCACAACACACAGCCAGCCCAAAGTTTAGGGCTGCACTGTTTACAAGAACCTCGACTTCGGTAAACTTTAAATATCCCAGGAAAGGGAAAAAAAATGGATAAATATATTGTGGTACTTATATACAATGGAATGTCATTCAGACATAAAATCAATGTCATAAGGCCAATAGCAGCATAAGGAGTGGCTTTAGGTACGATGATGCTAAGTGAAATGAGCCACAAAGAAAAATAAACTTATTGTAATATATCACTTATAGAGGGAATGTAAACATGGCTACACATGAACTGAATTTCAAAAGAGAACAGAGTTACACATTTAGAAAACACACTTATGCCTCCTTAAGGGGAAAGGTGATGTGGGGTGATGTGTAGAAGCAGAGTTTGAAATTAGCACAGATACCATACCATATACCAAATATGTAATAGACAAGACCTACTCCTTTCTCAATGAACTGGACACAAAACACCCTATTCACTGAGGAGGAATATATCTGACTAGTAATAATCTTGAAACCTATGTATTTATATGTCTCCATAATGGAATCAAGTGTATGCAGATTGGCGTAAACACAGATCAATGGAACAGGACAGAAAGTGCAGAGATAAACCTACATAGCTATGCCTATCTCACCTATGACAAAGGAGCTAAGGATATACAATGGAGAAAAGACAGTCTCTTCAGTAATTGGTGCTGGGAAAACTGGACCCCTACACATAAAAGAATGAATTTAGAACACTCCATAACACCATACACAAAAATAAACTCTAAATTGATCAGAGATCTAAATATAAGACCAGACACTATAAAACACTTAGAGGAAACCATAGGCAGAACACTCTATGACATAAATCACAGCAAGATCCTTTTTGACCCACCTCGTAGAGAAATGGAAATAAAAACAGAAATCAACAAATGGGACCTAATGAAACTTAAAAGCTTTTACACAGTACAGGAAAACATAAAAAAGATGCAAAAACAACACTCAGAATGGGAGAAAATATTTTCAAATGAAGCAATTGATAAAGGATTAATCTCCAAACTTTACAAGCACCACATGTAGCTCAATATCACAAAAGCAAACAACCCAATCCAAAAACGGGCAGAAGACCTAAATAGACATTTCTCCAAAGAAGATATACAGATTACCAAGAAACACATGAAAGGATGATGAACATCACTAATCATTAGAGAAATGCAAATCAAAACTACCGTGAGGTATCACCTCACAGCAGTCAGAGTGGCAATCATCAAAAAAATCTACAAAACAATAAATGCTGGAGAGGCCTTTATTGGAGAAAAGGGAACACACTTGCACTGTGGGTGGGAATGTAAATTGATATGGGCACTAGGGAGAACAGTAAGGAGGTTCCTTTAAATAACTAACAATAGAAGTACCATACGACACAACAATCCAACTACTGGGCATTTGTCTTGTGAATACCATAATTCAAAAAGAGTTATGTACAAAAATGTTCATTGCAACTCTATTTACAATAGCCAGGACATGGAAGCAACCTAAGTGTCTATCGACAGATGAATGGATAAAGAAGATACGGCACATATATACAATGGAATATCACTCAGCCATAAAAAGAAGCAAAACTGCGTTATTTGCACTGAGGTGGATGGACTTAGAATCTGTCCTACACAGTGAAGTAAGTCAGAAAGGGAAAAACAAATACTGTATGTTAACAGAGATATACGGAATCTAATGAGGAAAAAAAAAAAGATTTTGAAGACCCTAGTGGCAGGACAGGATTAAGGACACAGACATAGGCAAAGGACGTGAGGACACCGGAAGGGGGATGGGTAAGATGGGACGAAGTGAGAGAGTGGCATGGACATAAATACATTACCACATGTAATACTGATAGTCACTGGGAAACAGCCACATAGAAGAGGGAGATCAGCTCGGTGCTTTGTGACACCTAAAGGGGTGGGATATGGAGTGTGGGAGGGAGATGCAAGAGGGAGTGGATCTGGTGATATTTGTATTTGTATAGCTGATTCACTTTGTTATACAGCAGAAACTAACACTCCATTGTAAAGCAATTATACTCCAATAAAGGTGGAAAAGGAAAAAAAAAAGAAAGCTCAGGGATAAACCTACACACCTATGCTCAACTAATCTATGACAAAGGAGGCAAGACTTTACAATGGAGAAAAGAGAGATTCTTCAGTCAGTGGTGCTGGGAAATATGGACAGCTATATGTAAAAGAATGAAATTAGAACACTCCCCAACACCATACATAAAAATATATTCAAAATGGATTAGAGACCTTAATGTAAGACCGGACAGTATAAAACTCTGAGAGGAAAACTTACGAAGAATACTCTGACGTAAATCAGAGCAAGATCTTTTTTTGATCCATCTCCTATAGTAATGAAATAAAAAAAAGAAGCTAAACAGATGGGACCTAATGAAACGTAAAAGCTTTTGCAAAGCAAAGGAAACTACAAACAAGATGAAAAGACAACCCTCAGAATGGCAGAATATATTTGCAAACGAATCAATGGACAAATGATTAATCTCCAATATATATAAACAGCTCATGCAGCTAAACATTAATAAGACAAAAAACCCAATACAAAAATGGAAGCAGATCTAAATAGACATTTCTTCCAAGAAGACATAGAGATGGCCAAGACGCACATGAAAATCTGCTCAACATCACTAATTATTAGAGAAATGGAAATCGAAACTACAATGAGGTATCACGTCACACCTGTTAGAATGGGCATCATCAGAAAATCTACAAACAACAAATGCTGGAGAGGGTGTGGAGAAAAGGAACCTTCTTCCACTATTGTTGGGAATGTAAATCGATACAGTCTCTATGGAGAACAGAATGGAGGTTCCTTAAAAAACTCAAAATAGAATTACCATATAATCCAGCAATCCCACTACTGGGCATATACCCAGAGAAAACCATAAATCAAAAAGACACATTCACCACAATGTTCATTGCAGCACTATTTACAATAGCCAGGTAATGAAAGCAACCTAAGTGCCCACAGACAGACGAATGGATAAAGATGTGGTACATATATACAATGGAATATTACTCAGCCATACATAGGAATGAAATTGGGTCATTTGTAGAGACCTTGATGGATCTAGAGACTGTCATACAGAGTGAAGTAAGTCAGAAAGAGAAAAACAAATATTGTATATTAATGCATATATGTGGAACCTAGAAAAATGGTACAGATGAACCGGTTTGCAGGGCAGAGATAGAGACACAGATGTAGAGAACAAACATATGGACACCAAGGGGGGAACACCATGTGAGGGTGGTGGTGGGATGAATTGGGAGACTGGGATTCACATGTGCACACTTATATGTATAACATAGATATCCAATAAGAACCTGCTGTATAAAAGAAATAAATAAATTTTAAAAACTAAAAATAAATAAATAACATTTAATAAAATAAAACGGAAAAAAAGTTTTTCCCTTCATATAGACGTCTTTATATAAATGCACTATTTCCATGTTTATATCTCTAAATTGAAGAAAAAGAGGAATAAATAAAACCTACGTTGAAACAAAAAGAAAAAAGGAAAAAAAAAAAAACAGAACCCACCAGTTATACAGAGGAAAATCGTATCAGGGCACTTGTTCCAGTGGTAAAAAATTCTTAAGTTGGTCAGAAGTGGAAAATCAACCCCCATGCAGTCAGCAGCGCTCCCCCCCACAAGGAGCATCCTCATTGCAAAGCTGGGGGACTATGTCGAGGCCTCTGTGTGTAAATGTGAGCTGTACCCCAGTCCTGCTGCAGCTGAAATCTTCCCACCATTTCCAGGTAAAACACCTGAATATGTACAAGAACTTTCAAGCATAGAGGAAGGGCTGTGGAGCCACACCAGCGACAGCATGCATGCCGACTTGGTGCCAGCAGGCCAGCCAGGATGGTCCTGGCCCCAGATGCTATTCTGGAAGCTTTCCATTTCCCTGCCTGAGATACCCTTCCTGCCACGGCCCCCACTGCTTTTTTACTTCCTCACCTCTGCCTGGGGAGAAATTCCAGCAGCAGTTATGGGTGACACATCCTCTTCTTTAGCAGGTGGCAGCCTGGCAACTCCTGCAGAAAGTCCAGCAGAGCCCCACTCACACTGGGCCACCCACAAAGCCACGGCCCCTCACTCCCTCCCACCACCCCAGCCCCGACACTGCTGACGGGGCAGAGAATATGGTGTCAGGCACAGCTACAGGAGCTCTTGCTGACTGGAGAGGTGCTTATATTGATCTCAACACAGGCACACCTGGGGAGGGCGGGCAGGCAGTGTCAAGCTGCCCAAATCAGCCAATCCTCACCCCTCCGGGGCTCACAGTTGCAGAAAATGAGCATTGCTATACGGGCCAGGCCCAAGGAACAGGTGTGGGCTCTTGAGAGTCAGGATAGACAAGGGGCTGCAGCTGCGGCTTGTTTTCTTATCATTTTATCTGGTCCATGAGTGGAAAACAACTTCAAGAAGACCCTATCCTAATGAGAGGAACCCAGGAGTCAGGGAGAGGAGTGATGGTGGGTGGAGATAGAGGCCTGGTGCCCTGGCTGCAGTGGAAGTGTCTGGAAGACCAGGAAGAGAGAGGCCACACAGAGTGATACCTGGGGTCACAGACCTGTCAGAGCCGCTGTTTGTTAGTTCAAGTCCTGCTGTGACGTGTTCTGTGTCAGCTGTGAGCGATAGGTGAGCTGGGGGTTCTCTGCAAGGTGGGCTATGTGCACGGTTCCTGTGTGTCCAGCCCTTCTGGGGTACCTGCCCAAAGGGAGCTCCATATCCTGGGAAGGACCTGTCTATGAGAGCTCCATGGGCTGCTGGGTAGCTGCACAGGTGAGCTCCATACGCTGGGAGGGACTTGACCATGAGAGCCCCGTGGGCTGTGGGGGTGGAAGTGCAGCCCAGGTGAGCTCCATATCCTGGGATTGGCCTGACCACGAGAGCCCCATGGGCTGCTGGAGACCTGGCAAAGTATATCAGGACAGTCAGTGAAGCCACCGAGGATATACATCAAGTAGCTCCTATTACCTACACCCTTCTTGTCAGTCTACCATCCACCAGGCCATGGCATTCTGTACTAGACTTCAATGATGCCTTCTTCTGTATTCCACTCATCTCAGAGTCACAAGAATTTTTGGCTTGTGAGTGGCAGGACACAACATGCAACAAAAGCAATAATGCTGGGCCGTCCTGCACCAATGGTTCAAAAATCCCCACACCATCATTGGGGAAATGTCCTCTAAAGACCTAAAAGTTCTACCTCTGTAAAAGGGAACCCTCCTTCAATATGCAGATGACATTCTGATCGCCAGGCCTACTAAAGACGCCTCTGAACTACCTAGCCAAGAAAGGATAGAAGGTGTCCAAGAAAAAGGCTCAAATATCCCAGGCTAAGGTGACATGCCTGGGCTTCATTTTCTCAGATATTCGGAGAAACGCATCCCAGGAAAGGGAAGAAGCCATTTGCAGCCTTACCTCTTCTAAAACTAGAAGACAGCTTAGGGGTTCCTGGGGAGGCCACGGTTTTATGCATCTGGATCCCTAACTACAGTCTAATAGCTGGGCCTCTACATGAAACACTGACACGAAATGATGATGATTCTTTTGAATAGAACCCAGAAGCAGCCTTTCAAGAATGGAAAGAGCAGTCAATTCAGGCCCTTGCCCAGGAACTCCCTAATTTAGCTAAACCCTTTGACCTTTACATACCCGGTCAAAGGTTAATTGCCCTTAGAGCCTTAGTGCAAAAACTGGGACCACTTGAAATGGAGCAACACAAGAATTCCCTTCAGGTATGATAAACTATGCTCACCAAGAGCTTTGCCCCCCAACCCATCAGGCCAGGATACTGGGGTATCTAAAAAGGTGGAAATCAGCAGCCCGCAAGGCCAGCTCCCTCCTAAGGGAAAAGGAACCCCCGTGGTGATCCTAAACACCCATCATGCCCTGAAGTTACAGGGGTCGCTCTGTGGACACACTGACCTCGAGTGAGGAGGCCCTCCAACTCCAACCTCCAGAGAGACAAACGGGGGCAATGGGCCCCCAAGATGACTCGTGTGACCATCACTTGACCTGGAGTTTCTCTCAGAAAACAAGTCTGTGCCCCAAAAGAGCAGACTACTGCTTGCATGACTTACTGCACCCAGACGGGAGCTAATAAGCTTGGCGGGGAAAAGTATATCACGCTTTCACCATAGAAAACCCTACAGAAACCACGGTGATGGTGGCCAATATGACCGGCTGGACTGCTGACTACTTCAAAAGGCCATTGACTCAGTGGACGTCATGGTCCTGGATCACCACTGACCCTGGACTGTCTGGGAGTTGAGCGGGCAGGGCTCTGACACATGGTGCTGTTTATACATTAATTCAGGGACCTAATTAAAGAAAGCACAGACTACTGGTCAGAACATCTAGGCTGGCAAAAACCGTCAGCCTAAGGTCGCTGAACAAATGTGGGGTGGGGTGAAACCTGCCACAGCAGCATCTCTGTGCATCTCTTTCCTGGACCCTTAAAGGTCATTAGAATCTATAACACTTCCAATGCTGGTGCTCAGGTGGACGAGCAGTGAGGCAGGAAGCCTTGGGACAATCAACCTCACCTGGAGGCTGCTGGGGAGAAGTTTTGCCCCTCCCCCCATGTATGAGGGCTCCCACCTCAGCATGAAGCAGTTACAAAAGAGGGATCTGCACCCTCAGCACCCCAAGAATGAGGAACGGGACAAAAAGCAGAGGAGGTGTTCATCACCGGCAACGTTCATTAAAAATTCCTGGGAGATAAAAAGAGAATCTGGGCAATAAAATAAAGTCTAACCTGTTTTTCCTTTGTGCTTTGTCTAATTTCACGTGCTCCTAGGGTTCCACATGCAGAGGTCCCACACCCGGCACTTCAGACCCGATTTCCTAGTGCAGAATGGCTGGGTCGACACCTCAGCTAGTGGGGTCCCATGCAGAATCCGCGACATAGAGCCTGAGCTGCAGGAAACCCAGCCCTCGAGAGCTCCATCCCCTCCCTCCTGCTGACGCTGATGGGATCCCTACACAGCAGCCCAGCCCACAGCCCGCGGGGGAGTGCACGCTCTCACCTCTCCATTCTGTTTTCAAAATATAAAGTTTCCTTTGCTTCTGAACCAAACTCAGTCTTGATCTTTTGGCTCCAATGACACTGGGCACGGGGACTCCTTTTGGGGTCCACTCTGGAGGATCAGTAACAGAAATTGAGAACATTGTAACTTCAATGAACAGATGTGTGAGCCAAACTGTAGTTAGCATAGAGCAGTGTATAAGGCTCGGGTACAATAAGATGTTTCTAAGACTTACATTTGATATTTCCATCACTTTATTATAAGCAAGTTCAGTGAAGACGTCTGTCTTATTTGTCAGGTCAACATTAAAGAAATGAAGTGATTTATTCCCAAGGATGTACATCGAATACTCTTGGCTGAAGCTTCAGTCTTGTTTTGAATGCTTTTCCATTGAAAATGATACCTCTCTTTCAGCTTCCCCATTTCTGAGAAGTATAAAATCTTATAATTTATTATTACCAAAGGGGAAAGGTAGGAGAAGGGATAAATTAACAGTTTGGGATTAACACATACACACTGCTATGTATAAAACAGATCATCAACAAGGAACTACTGTATAGCACAGGGAACTACACTGAATATTTTGCAATAACCTATAAGGGGAAATAATCTGAAAAAGAATAGATATTTTTATTGACATCATCTATCAATGAGAGATAAAATGTAAACTAAGCAAGGCCGATGGTGAACACTTTTGATCCCGAAGATGTCAATCATCTAAAGTTTGGGCTCTGCCTATTTCCCAAGGCCCTTAATGGACATATGTGTAGCCGTAGCTTAAAAATTCCCAGTTTGGGGTTCGGGGAGGCACTGATTTGGAAAAATTCCTGGGGTTCTCCTTACATGCACGGGACCATTCCTACGGCTAAAACATGCCTGTCACACCTAGAGGAGGGTACACCGTTTGATCGGAAACAGTTTGGAAAAGGAACCTCATCTCCTCATCGCCTGGTGCTCGGGTTCACCCTTCCAGCATCTTTCCTAACAATTTCCTCACTTGGAGATATCAGCACCGTCAACATCCTGTTGCACACAGTTTGGAATTTGTCCGGAGGTTGAAGCGGAAGGATGAGAAAAATTTAGAGACAAGTCCTAGTTGTTCGGACAGGCACATGCCACTCTAATTTCCAATCCGGAAGACAAATTCATCAAAGGCTAGAATTGCCCACGGAAACAGAATAGGGCTAGAGGAAATCCCGCTGTTTTGTGTGCAGTTTCCAAAAACACAAGTTGAAAAATGGAACTCAGGGGCACTAAAATTCATGAAACTGCAGAGTTGAAAATATCTATCGTCAAAAAATGTCTTGAGGTAAGTCACAGAAAAGGACTTGTAAGCAAGGGAGAGTGGCAGGAAACAGATTTGAAGAGGTAGAAAGGACTCCCCATTAAAGCACAAGAAAAGGGGCTGAACATCGCCAATGATGCAGTTGGCCAAAAAGGGCGTATGCATTTTTTTCTGAATATATTCAAGTAAAGGCCATACACACTTTTTATCCAACAAAACAGGTGGGCACTGGAAATCTATACTACAAAATGTATCACTTCACATCAGTCAGAAGGGCCATCCACATAAAGTGTAAACACCAGAAATGTAGGACAGGGTGAGGAGAAAAGGGAGCCCTGTGAGGCTGATAGTGGAAATGTCATTTGCCAAAGGCCACTCTGGAGAAGTGTATTGTGTTTGCTAAAACATCTAAAAAATGAGCTACAGAGCATAGGGCACTTGCACTCATGGGCGTATACCTTGGGAAAAACAAAAATCGACAGAAAACAGGCACCCCAACGTTTACCACCTCTCTGTTAAAAAGGGCCTCAACTTGGATATAACCTAAATGTCCCTGGAAGGATAAAATGGATAAAAGAGTTGGGGTACTTATGTAGAGTGGAATATTACTCATCCAGAAATCAATGAAATAAGGCCAGTTGTAACAACTCTGGAGGAGTTACATACGATCATTCTAAGTGACATATGACAGAAAGAAAAAGACACATATCATAAGATGTCACTTAAAGGTGGAATCAAAAATGGCTACACATGAAATAAATTACAAAACAGAAACATAGTCAAATATGTAGAAAATAGACATAAGGCTGCTAAATGGAAAAGGTGGGGAAGGGTGAGGTATTATCCAGGAGGTTGAAATTAGCAAAGACACCATTCCAAGTACCAAATTGAATAACTGACAAGGCCTACATGGTACCTCAAAGAACTGCACTCAGCGCACTCAAGTCACTGGAAAATAATATAAATGACTGGTAATCATCTGAAAAAGAATTTATTGTTGTCTCACAGTACATAAATCAAGTGGATGTACAGCAGCAAAAAACAGAGCTTTGAAAATCAGCTGTAACCAATATAAAAATAAATTTAAAAATATTTATAAAAACAGTGAGACAGACAAAACTTCTTACAACTTTTGTTGAAGGGCTACGATGTAACATGGATTGAACACATGTAGACCCACAGCAGGATGATATATAAGGCAGGAAGCTATGCACGCTAAGAGATGTTAGAGAGGCTGGGTGAGTAAAGGCAGACCTTTTAAAGTAATACTGCCTGATTCCCATTCCTTGGGTCCCAAATCTGCAGGTTCAAGGGAATCTTCCGACAGCGAAAACATGCCTGGGAAACCGAGACGAATGTACACCGTGTGACCAGGAAAGGTGTATAAAATACACCTCATTTATGATCTCCTGGTGCTGGGGTTCGCCATTCCAGCCAAATTACTAACAATCTCCCCACTTGGAGAATCAGCACCTTTAACCTCCTGTTTCACACAGTTTGCAATTTGTGCAGAGGATAAACGGGAAGAGGGGGAACCAATGAGAGACTAGCTGTAGGAGTTTTGACAGGCACATGACACTCTTATTTCCCATTAGGAAGAAGAATTAACCAAAGGCTCAGCCTGCCTCCCCAGAACCAGAATAGGGCCGGAAGGAATACAATGGTTTGGCGACCAGCTCACTAAAAATGCGAGTTGCAAAATGGGGCTCAGGAGCAAACAATTCAAAGACCTGCAAAGATAAAAATGATAACCAACGTCCAAAAATATATTCAGGTAAGGCAACGAAGAGGATCTGAATGAGAGGTAGAATTGCAGGAAACAGATTTCAAAACGTAGATTGGACTCACATTTAAAGCATATGAAAAGCAGCAGAATTTCTAACATGATGCAGTTGGGCAAAAAGGTGTATGCGTTTTTTTCATGAATATCTTCAGGAAAAAAACACATACAGAGTTTTTGGCCAACCAAGCAAGCGGGAAATTCAAATCTGCACAACAAAGAAGTCTCAATTTCCACTGCTCAGAAAGGCCATCCAAAAAATGTGTACAAACCAGAAATGCAGTAGAGGCCATGGAGAACAGGGAGCTAGTCATGCTGATGGCTGTGGTATAAATATCCAAGACCCACTGTGAAGAAGTGTATGCTGTTTCCTAAAACATCTAAAATACAAAGCTACCGAGCATAGGGCACTTCCACTCATGGGCATATAACTTGGGAAGACTAAATATCAACAAGACACAGGCACCCCAAAACTTAAGGCTGCTCTGCATACAAGAACCTCAACTTCAGTACAACTTAAGTATACCAGGAAAGAGAAAATTGTGTAAAGAACTTGTGGTAATTTTGTAGAACGGAATATCACTCAGACATGAAATCAATGTCATAAAGCCAGTAACAGCATAATGAGTGGATTTAGGTACGATGATTCTAAGTGAAATAAGTCACACTGAAAAAGAAACTTATCATAAGATATCACTTATGGAGGTCCTGTAAACATGGCTACACATGAACTGAGTTAGGAAAGAGAACAGAGTCTCACATTGAGAAAACACTCTTATGCCTGATAAGGGGAAAGGAGAGGTGGGGTGATGCATAAAACCAGACTTTGATATTAGCACTGGTACCATTCCATGAAGCAAATACAGAATAGACAAATCCTACACCTTCCTCTGTGAACGGGACTCAACACCCCTATTCCACACAGAGGAATATATCTGACTAGTAAGAATCTTAAAACCTATATATTCACATGTCTCCATAAGGGAATCAAGTGTGTCTAGACAGGCATAAACACGTCGGTGAAAATCAGCTCAACCCCATTATAAAAATGAATTTCAAAAACAAAACAAATAAAAACAGCAAAATTTTACACAATTCCTTCAGGGGTTCTGATGAAACCTGGAACGACCCTATCTGCAAACACAGCTAGATGAGACATAAGGCTGGACACTTGGGGCTGAGAGGACTTGTGAGATTGGGTGAGAAAATGCAGATCCTTTAAAGCAGTAATGCATGCCACCCATTCCATGGGTCCCAACTCTCCAGGTAGAAGGGAATATCAATACAGTTATAGCATGTATGGGAATCCTAGAGAATGGACACCCTGTGATGGCAAAAGTTTTCTAAAAGGCTCCTAATTTTTCCTCTCCTTGTGCTCCAGTTTGGCATTCCAACTGCTTTACTATAAATCTCCCAACTTGGAGAGTCAGCCCCTATAAGCTACTGGTTCACACAGTTTGCAAATTGTGCAGTGGATGAAAAGAAAGAGGGAGAACAAATCAGAGAGTAGCTGTAGGCATTTGGACGCACACATGTCACTCTAATTTCCCGTCCGGAAGGAAGAATTAACCAAAGCGTCAGCCTGCACCCCCGGAACCAGTATAGGTCCTGTAGCAAAATTGTAGATTTGCGGTCAGCTCACAAAAACACGAGTTGAAAATTGGAGCTCAGGGGCACAGCAATTCACAAACCTGCAGAGTTATAAAGGACAACTCTCTTCCAAAAATCTGTTGAGGGAAGACAACGAAGCAGACTTGAAAATGAGGCCGATTTGCAGAAAACATATTTCAAGAGTTAAACTGGAATCGCCTTTAAAGCACAGGAAAAGCGTAACAACTTCGACAATGATGAACATGGCCAAAAAGGGCGTATGCATTTTCTGCTGAATATATTCAGGAGAAAAGGCATACGCCCTTTCTGGCCAATCAAGCAACCCCGCAATACAAATCCACACTATAAAGAATTGTCACTTCCCACCGGTAAAAAGGGACATCCGAAAATCTGTAAAATCCAGAAAATAAAGACAGAGATGACAAGAGCATGTTGCAATGTGATCCCAGGGGTAATGGAGGATTGTGATGACAAGGCCATGTAGCATTGTGCTGACAAAGGCATGGAGCATTTTGATGACAAGGGTCACGGAGCACTGTGATGACAATCGTCACGGAGCATTGTGATTACATGGATCATGGAGCATTGGGATGAAAAGGGCATGGATCATTGTGATGACAAGGGTTCTGGAGCATTTTGATGACAAGAGTCCCGGATCCCTGTGTTGTCAGGGGTCATGGAGGGTTGTGATGACAGAGGTCATGGAGCATTGTGATGACAAGGGTCATGGAGAAGTGAGATGAGAAGGTCATGGATCTTTGGGCTGAAAATGTTCATGGAGTATTGTGAAGACAGGGGTCATGGAGCACTGTGATGACAAGGTCCTGGACCACTGTGATGAGAAGACCATGGGGTCTTGTGATGACAAGTCTCATGGAGCATTGTGATTACAAGGGTCTTGGAGAATTGGGATGACAAGGGCATTGAGCATTTGGATGAGAAGACCATAGAGCGTTCTGATGACATGCATCATGGAGCTTTGTGATGACAAGGGCATGGAGCATTGTGATTACAGGGGTCTTGGAGCATTGTGATGAAAAGGGCATGAATCATTGTGATGGAAAAGGCATGGAGCGTTGTCATGACAGGGTTCAAGGAGCATACTGACGACAAGTGTCAGGGAGCATTGTGATGACAAGTGTATTGAGCATTGTGATGACAAAGGTCATGGAGCATTGTGATGAGAAACCCCTGTAAAATTGTGATGACGAGCGTCATGGGGCGTTGTGATGACAAGTGTTATGGAACATTGTGATAACAATGGTTTGGAGCATTGTAATGACAGAGGTCATGGAGCATTTTCATTTCATTGTGATGACAATAGCAAGAACCATTATGATGATGGGCATGGTGCATTGTGATGACAGGGTTCATGGAGCATTGAGATGAAAAGGGGCATGGAGCATTGTGATTAAAGTGGTCTTGGAGCATTGTGATGACAAGGGCATGGAGCATTGTGATGAGAAAGCAATGGAGCATTCTGATGACATGCATCATGGAGCTTTGTGATGACAAGGACATGGAGCATTGTGATGACAGTGGCATGGAAAATTTGTCTAACAAGTTTCATGGATTATTGTGATGACAGTGGGCATGGCGCATTGTGATGACAAGGGCATGGAGCATTGTGATTACAAAGTCATGGATTATTGTGAAGACAGGTGACAGGGAGCGTTGTGATGACATATGTCACGGTGCATTGAGATGACAATGGCATGGAGCATTGTGATGCCAAGTGTCATGGAGGATTGTGATGACAAAGGTAATGGAGCATTGTGATGACATGGGCTTGGAGCATTGTGATGAGAATTGTCATGGAGCATTGTGATGACAGGGGCATGGAGCATTGTGATGACAACGGACATTGGGAATTTTGATGACAAGGTATGAAGCATTTTGATGACAAAGGCATGGAGCTTGCTATGACAGGTGTCATGGGGCATTGCGATGACAGATGAAAGGAGAATTGTGATGACAAGAGCATGTAACATTTTGATGAGAAGTGTGATGGAGCATTGTGATGACAAGGGCACGGAACACTGTGATACATGGGTCATTGAGGATTGTAATGACAAGGGCATGGAGCATTGTGATGAGAAGGGCATCGAGCATTGTAACAAGCATCATGGACCTTTGTTATGACAAGGGCATGGAGCAATGTGATGAGAGGCTTCATGGATCATTGTGATGAGAAGACCATGGAGCCTTGTGATGACAAGTCTCATGGAGCATTCTGATGAAAAGGGGCATCGAGCATTGTGATTACATGGGTCTTGGAGCATTGTGATTACAAGGGCATGGAGAATTGTGAGAGTAGGCCAAGGAGCATTCTGATGACATGCGTCATGGAGCTTTGTGATGACCAGGGCAAAGAGCATTGTGATTACAGGGGTCTTGGAGCATTATGATGAAAAGGCTCTGGATCATTGTGATGAAAAAGGCATGGAGCCTTGTCATGACAGGGTTCAAGGAGCATACTTATGGAAAGAGTCAGGGAGCATTGTGATGACAAGTGTATTGAGCATTGTGATGACGAAGGTCATGGAGCATTGTGATGAGAAGACCATGGATAATTGTGATGACGAGCGTTACGGGGCATTGTGATGAGAAGTGTTATGGAACATTGTGATCACAAGGGTTTGGAGCATTGTGATGACAGAGGTCATGGAGCATTTTGATTTCATTGTGATGACAATAGCATGAAGCATTATGATGATGGGCATGGTGCATTGTGATGAGAGGGTTCAAGGAGCATTGAGATGAAAAGGGGCATGGAGCATTGTGATTACAGGTGTCTTGTAGCATTGGGATGGCAAGGGCATCAAGCAATGTGAACCCAAGTTTCATCGAGGATTTTGATGACAATGGGAATGGAGCATTGTGATGACAAGTTCATGAAGCATTTTGCTGACAAATGCATGGAACATTTTGATGACAAGGGTTATGGAGCACTGTGATGACAAGCGTCACTGAACATTGTGATTACAGGGGTCATGGAGCATTGTGATAACAAGGACATGGATCATTGTGATGACAAGGGTCATGGACCATTTTGATGACAAGGGTCCCGGATCATTGTGTTGTCAGGGATGATGGATCGTTGTGATGACTGTGGTCATGGAGCATTGTGATGACAGGGGTCATGGATCATTGTGATGACAAGGGCATGGTGCATTGTGAATGAGAAGGCCATGAAGCATTCTGATGACATGCGTCATGGAGCTTTGTGATGACAAGGGCATGGAACATTGTGATTACAGGGTCTTGGAGCATTGTGATGACAGGTGTCATGGAGTCTTGTGATGACAAGGCCGTGGAACCTTGTGATGGCAGGGCTCATGGAGCATTGTTATGAGAGGAGTAATGGAGCATTTTGATGACAAGGGCATAGAGCATTGGTCTGAAAAGTTTCATGGATTATTGTGATGAGAGTGTGCATGGAGCATTATGATGACAAGGGCAAGGTACACTTAGATACATGGGTCATGGAGCATTGTGATGACAAGGGCATGGAGCATTCTGATGAAAAAGTGCATGGAGCTTTGAGATTACAGGGGTTTTGAAGCAATGTGATTACAAGGGCATGGAGCATTGTGATGAGAGATTTCATTGAGCATTGTGATGACAATTGCATGGAGCATTGTGATGCCAAGGGTCAGGGAGCTTTGTGATGACAAAGGTCATGTAGCATTTTGATGACAAGGGAGTGGTACATTGTGACGATAAGGGCATGTAGCATTGTGATGACTGGGGTCATGGAACATTGTGATGAAAGTGGTGAGGGAGTATTGTGATGATTAGTGATGGAACATTGTAATATCAGTGGTGAGAGAACATTTTCTTGAGAAGTGCATGGAGTATTTTGATGACAAGTTTTATGGTGCATTGTGATGACAAAGATATTAAGCATTGTGTTGACAACCGCATGGCACCTTGTGATGACATTGGTCATGGAGCAGTGTGCTGACAAGCTCATGGAGCATTGTGATGACAAGTGTATTGAGCATTGTGATGACAAATGTCATGGAGCATTGTGATGAGAAGACCATTGATAATTGTGATGACGAGCGTAATGGGACGTTGTGATGACAACTGTTATGGAACATTGTGATCACAAGGGTTTCGAACATTGTGATAACAGAGGTCATGGAGCATTTTGATTTCATTGTGATGAAAATAGCATGAAGCATTATGATTATGGGCATGGATCATTGTGATGACAGGGTTCATGGAGCATTGTGATGAAAAGGGGCAAGGAGCATTGTGATTAAAGGGATCTTGGAGCATTGTGATGAGAAGGTCATGGAGCATTGGGCTGAAAATATTCATGGAGTATTGTGATGGCAGGGGTTATGGAGCATTGTGATGACAAGGGTCATGGAGCTCTGTGATGAAAAGTGTCATGGAGCATTCTGATTACAGGGGTCATGGAGCATTGGGATGACAGGGTTCATGGGGCATTGTTCTGATAAATTTCTTGGATTATTGTGATGACAGTGGGCATGGCGCATTGTGATAAAAAGGGCATGAAGCATTGTTATGACAAGGTCATAGATTTTTGTGAAGACAGGTGTCAGGGAGCATTGTGGTGACATATGTCATGATCCATTGTGATGACAATGGCATGGAGCACTGTGATGCCAAGTGTCATGGAGAAATGTGATGACAAATATAATGGAGCATTGTGATGACAAGGGCTTGGAGGCTTGTGATGACAAGGGTTATGGAGCATTGTGATGACAAGGAAATGGATCATTGTGATGACAAGTGTCATGGAGCATTTTGATGACAAGTGTCCAGAATCATTGTGTTGTCAGGGGTCATGGATCGTTGTGATGACAGTGCTCATGGAGCATAGTGATGACTGTGTACATGGGGCACTGTAAAGAGAAGTTCATGGAGCATTGGGCTGTAAATATTCATGGAGTATTGTGATGACACGGGTCATGGAGCATTTTGATGACAAGGGAATGGAGCATTGTGATGAAAAGGGCATGGAGCATGTTGATGAGAAGGCAATGGAGCATTTTGAAGACATGCTTCATTAAGCATTGTGATGACAAGGGCCTGGAGCACTGTGATTACAGGGGTCTTGGAGGATTGTGATGAAAAGTGCAAGGATTATTGTGATGAAAAATGCATGGAGCCTTGTCATGACAGGTTTCAAGGAGCATATTGACGACCATTGTCAGGGAGCATTGTGATGACAAGTTTATTGAGCATTGTGATGACAAAGGTCATGGAGTATTGTGAATAAAATACCATTGATAATTGTGATGATGAGCGTCATGGGGCGTTGTGATGACAAGTGTTATGTAACATTGTGATCACAAGGGTTTAGAGCATTGTGATGTCAGAGGTCATGGAGCATTTTGATTTCATTTTGATGACAATAGCATGAAGCATTATGATGATGGGCATGGTGCACTGTGATGACAGGGTTCATGGAGCATTGAGATGAAAAGGGGCATGGAGCATTGTGATTACAGGTGTCTTGGAGCATTGCGATGACCAGGTCATGGAGCATTGTGATGAGAAGGCGAAGGCGCATTTTGATGACATGCGTCATGGAGCTTTGTGTTGACAAAGGCATGGAGCACTGTGATTACAGGTGTCTTGGAGCATTGTGATGAAAAGGGTTACGGAGCCTTGTGATGAGAAGGCCGTGGAACATTGTAATGGCAGTTTTTATGGAGCATTTTTATAACAGGGTTAATGGAGCATTTTCATGACAAGGGCATGGAGCATTGGTCTGAAAATTTTCATGGATTATTGTGATGAGAGGGGGCATGGAGCATTGTGATGACAAGGGCACGGAACACTGTGATACATGGGTCATGGAGGATTGTAATGACAAGCCTTGGAGCTTTGTGTTAAGAAGAGCATCGAGCATTGTGATGAAAAGCATCATGGAGCCTGTGATGACAAGGACATGTAACAGTGTGATGAGAGGGTTCATGGAGCATTTTGATGACAATGGCATGGAGCATTGTGATGCCAAGGGTCACGGAGCTTTGTGATGACAAAGGTCATGGAGGGTTTTGATGACAAGGGCGTGGTGTACTGTGATGAGAAGGGCAGTGAGCATTGTGATGAAAGGGTCATGGAGCAATTTGATGAAAAGTGTCATGGGACATTTTGATGACAGGGGTTATGGAACATTGTGATGTCAGGGGTCAGGGAGCATTGTGATGAAAAGGGTCATGGAGCATTGTGATGACAGGGGTCATGGAACATTGTGATGACAGGGGTGAGGGAGTATTGTGATGACAAGTGATGGAACATTATGATATCAGTGATGGGAGAGAATTTTGATGGGAAGTGCATGGACCATTGTGACAACAAGGTTTATCGAGAACTGTGATGACAAGGTTGTGGAGCATTGTGATGACAAGCACATGTCACATTGTGATGACACAGGTCAAGGGGCATTTTGCGGACAAGCACATGGACCATTGTGATGACAAGTGTCATGGAGCATTGTGCTGACAAAGTCATGGAGCATAGTTATGACATGAGTAAGAGAACATTGTGATGAAAATTTCATGGAGAATTGTGGTGACAAATGTCACAGAGCCTTTTGATGACGAGGGCATGGACCATTGTGATGACAGGGGTCATGGAGCATTTTGATGACTGTGGTCATGGAGCATTGTGAAGACATGGGTCATGGAACATTGTAATGAGACGGTCATTGAGCATTGCGCAGAAAATGTACATGTAGTATTGTGATGACAGGGGTCATGGAGCATTGTGGTGACAAGGGAATGGAGCACTGTGATGACAAGATCCTGGAGCATTGTGATGAGAGGACCATGGAGCCTTGTGATGACAAGTGTCATGGAGCATTCTGATGAAAAGGTGAATGGAGCACTGTGATTACAGGGGTTTTGTAGCATTGTGATGACAAGGGCATGGAGCATTGTGATGCGAAGGCCATGGAGCATTCTGATGACATGCGTCATGGAGCTCTGTGATGACAAGGACATGGAGCATTGTGATTACAGGAGTCTTGGAGCATCGTGATGAAAAGGGCATGGATCACTGTAATGAAAATTGCATGGAGCCTTGTCATGACAGGGTTCAAGGAGCATACTGATGAGAAGTGTCAGGGAGCATTGTGATGATAAGTGTATTGAGCATTGTGATGACAAAGATCAAGGAGCATTGTGATGAGAAGACCATGGATAATTGTGATGACCAGCCTCATGGGGCATTGTGATGACAAGAGTTATGGAACATTGTGATCAGAAGGATTTGGACCATTGTGATGACAGAAGTCATTGAGCATTTTGATTTCATTGTGAAGACAATAGAATGAAATATTATGGTGATGGGCATGGTGCATAGTGATGACAGGGTTCATGGAGCATTGAGATGAAAAGGGGCATGGAGCACTGTGATTACAGTGGTCTTGGATCATTGTGATGACAAGGGCATGGAGCATTGTGATGAGAAGGCCATGGAGCATTCTGATGACTTGCGTCATGGAGCTTTGTGATGACAAGGGCATGGAGCATTTGATTAGAGGGGTCTTGGAGCATTGTGATGACAAGGTTCATGGAGGCTTGTGATGACAAGGCCGTGGAACTTTGTGATGGCAGGGGTCATGGAGCATTGTTATGACAAGGGCACGGAACACGGTGATACATAGATCATGCAGCATTGTAATGACAAGGACATGTAGCATTGTGATGAGAAGGGCATCGAGCGTTGTGATGACAAGCCTCATGGAGATTTGTGATGACAAGTGCATGGAGCAATGTGATGAGAGTGTTCATGGAGCATTGTGATGACAATGGAATGTAGCATTGTGATGCCAAGTGTCATGGAACTTTGTTATGACAAAGGTCATGGAGCATTTTGATAACAAGTGCGTGGTGCATTGTGATGAGAAGTGCAGGGAGCATTGTGATGACATGGGTTATGGAGCATTGTGCTTACACGCGCATCGAGCATTGTGCTGACAACGGTCATGGAACATTGTGTTGACAATGGCATGGAACTTTGTGATGACAAGGTTCACAGAGCACTGTGATGAATAGTTCATGGAGCATTGTGGTGACAAAGGTCACAAAGCCTTGTGTGATGAGGTCATGGAACATTGTGATGACAAATGTCATGAAGCACTGTGATGACTGTAGTCACGGAGCATTGTGATGACAGTGTACTTGGAGCATTGTGATGCCAAGGGCATGGAGCATTGTGATGAGAAGGCCATGGAGCATTCAGATGACATGTGTCATGGAGCTTTGTGATGACAAGGACAGGGAGCATTGTGACTACAGGGGTCTTGCAGCATTGTGATGAAAAGGGAAAGGATAATTGTGATGAAAAAGGCATGGAGCCTTTTCATGACAGGGTTCATGGAGCATACTGATGACAAGTGTCAGGGAGCATTGTGGTGATTAAACCATTCATATTTGTGATGACGAGCGTCATGGGGCATTGTGATGACAAGTATTATGGAACATTGTGATCACAAGGGTTTTTAGCATTCTGATGACAGATGTCATAGAGCATTTTGATTTCATTGTGATGGCAATAGCATGAAACATTATGATGATGTGCATGGTGCATTGTGATGACAGGGTTCATGGAGCATTGAGATAAAAATGGGCATGGAGCACTGTGATTACAGGGGTCTTGGAGCATTGTGATGACAAGGGCATGGAGCATTGTGATGAGAAGGCCATGGAGCATTCTGATGACATGCGTCATAAATCTTTGTGATGACACGGGCATGGAGCATTGTGATTACAGGGGTCTTGGAGCATTGTTATGACAAGGGTCATGGAGCCTTGGATGACAACGCCGTGGAACATTGTGATGGCAGGGATCATGGAGCATTGTTATGACAGGGGTTATGGAGCATTGTGATGACAAAGGCATGGTGCATTTTGATGGCAGTGGCATGGAACTTTGGTCTGACAAGTTTCATAGATTATTGTGATGACAGTGGGCATGACACATTGTGATGACAAGGGCATGGAGCATTGTGATGAAAGGTCAGGGAGTATTGAGAAGACAGGTGTCAGGGAGCATTTTGATGAAATATGTCATGGTCCATTGCGATGACAATTGCATGGAGCATTGTGATGCCAAGTGTCATGGAGGATTGTGATGACAAACATAATGGAGCATTTTGATGACAAGGGTTTAGAGCATCGTGATGACAAGGGTCTTGGCACACTGTGATGACAAGGGCATGGAGCATTGTGGTGACAAAGGTCACAGAGCCTTGTGTGACAATGGCATGGACAATTGAGATGACAAAGGTCATGAAGCATTGTGATGACTGGAGTCACGGAGCATTGTGATGAGAGGGGTCATGGAGCTTTGTGATGACAGTTTCATGGGGCATTGTGATGAGAAGTTCATGGAGCATTGGGCTGAAAATGTTCATGGAGTATTGTGATGACAGGGGTCATGGGGTATTTTGATGACATGGGAATGGAGCATTGTGATGAAAAGGGCATGGAGCATGGTGATGAGAAGGCCATGGAGCATTCTGAAGACATGTGTCATGAAGCTTTGTGATGACAATGGCATGGAGCATTGTTATTCCAGGGGTCTTGGAGCATTGTGAGGAAAAGGGCATGGATCCTTGTGTTGAAAAATGCATGGAGCCTTGTCATGACAGTGTTCAAGGAGCATACTGATAACAAGTGTCAGGGAGCATTGTGATGACAAGTGTATTGAGCATTGTGATGACAAAGGTAATGGAGTACTGTGAATAGAAGCCTAAGGATAACTGTGATGATGAGCATCATTGGGCGTTGTGATGGCAAGTGTTATGGAACATTGTGATCACAAGTGTTTGGAGCATTGTGATGACAGAGGTCATGGAGCATATTGATTTCATTTTGATGACAATAGCATGAAGTATGATGATGGGCATGGTGCATTGTGATGACACGGTTCATGGAACATTGAGATGAAAAGGGGCATGGAGCATTGTGATTACAGTTGTCTTGGACCATTGTTATGACAAGGGCATGGAGCATTGTGATGACAAGGTCATGGAGTATTGTGAAGACAGTTGTCAGAGAGCACTGTGATGACATGTCATTGTCCATTGTGATGACAATGGTATGGAGCATTGTGATACCAAGTGTCATGGAGGATTGTGATGACAATGGTAATGGAGCATTTTAATGACAAGGGCTTGGGACATTGTGATGAGAAGCATCATGGAGCATTGTGATGACAAGGGCTTGGAACATTGTGATGACAAGGGTCATGGAGAATTGTGATGACAAGGGCATGGAGAATTGTGATGACAAGGGCCATTGAGAATTTTGATGACAACGTCGTGAAGCATAGTGATGACAGGCGCGTGGAGCTTGCCATGACAGTGGTCATAGAGCATTGCGATGACAAGTGCATGGAGAATTGTGATGACAAGATCATATAACATTGTGATGAGAAGTGTCACGAAGAATTGTGATGACAAGGACGTGCAGAATTGTAATGACTTGTGACATGGAGCACTGTGATGAACAGGGCATGGAGAATTGTGATGGCAAGACCGTGGAGCATTGTGATGAAAAGACAATGGATAATTATGATGAAGAGCGTCATGGATCACTGTAATGAAAAGGGGCATGTAGCATTGTGATGACAGGTGTCACGGAGCACTGTGATGAGAAGGCCATGGAGCATTCTGATGACATGTGTCATGGATCTTTGTGATGACAGGGGCATTGAGCATTGTGATGACAGGGGCATGGAGCATTTTGATGACAGGGGCATGGAACATTGGTCTGACAAGTTACATGGATTATTGTGATGACAGTGGGCATGGCACATTGTGATGACAAGGGCATGGAATATTGTGATGACAAGGTCATGGAGTACTGTGAAGACAGGTGTCAGGGATCATTGTGATGACATATGTCATTGTCCATTGTGATGACAATGGAATGGAGCATTGTGATACCAAGTGTCATGGAGGATTGTGATGACAAAGATAACGGAGCATTTTGATGACAAGGTCTTGGGACATTGTGATGACAAGCGTCATGGAGCATTATGATGACAAGGGTAATGGAGCATTGTGATGAGACGGTCATGGAGCATTGGCCTGAAAATGTTCATGGAATATTGTGATTACAGTGGTCAAGGAGCATTGTGATGACAAGGGAATGGAGCATTTTGATGACAAGGTCCTCAGCAGTGTGATGAGAAGACCATGGATCCTTGTGATGACAAGTCTAATGGAGCATTCTGATGACATGTGTCATGGATCATTGTGATCACAGGTGCATGGGGCATTGTGATGACAGGGGCATGGAGCATTTTGATGACACGGGCATGGAACACTGGTCTGAGTAGTTACATGGATTATTGTGATGACAGTGGGCATGGCACATTTTGATGACAAGGGCATGGAACATTGTGATGACAAGGTCATGGAGTATTGTGAAGACAGGTGTCAGGGTTCATTGTGATGGCATATGTCATGTTCCATTGTGATGACAATGGCATGAAGAATTGTGATGCCAACTGTCATGGAGGATTGTGACGACAAAGGTAATGGAGCATTGTGATGACAAGGGCTTGGAGCACTGTGATGACAATGGTCATGGAGCACTGTGATGAAAAGGGCATGGAGCATTGTGATGACAAGGGCTTTTGAGAATTTTGATGACAAGTTCGTGAAGCACTGTGATGAAAAGCACATGGAGCTTGCTATGACAGGGTTCATGGAGCATTGCGATGACAAGTTCATGGAGAATGTGATTACAAGAGTATGTAACATTGTGATTTGAAGTGTCATGGAGCATTGTGATGGCAAGACAGTGGAGCATTGTGATGAGAAGACCATGGAAAATTCTGATGACGAGCGTCATGGAGAACTGTAATGACAAGGGTCCTGGAGCATTGTGATGACAGGGGTCATGGAGAATTGTGATGACAAGTGTCATGGAGCATTCTGATGACAAGCTTGTGGAGTATTGTGATGACAATGGCGTGGAGCATTGTGATGAAAAGGGCATGGAGCATTGTGATGAAAAAGGCATACAGCCTCTTCATGACAGGGTTCGAGAAGCATTCTGACGACAAGGGTCAGGGAGCATTGTGATGACAAGTGTATTGAGCATTGTGATGACAAAGGTCATGGAGCATTGTGATGACAAGGGCATGGAGTATTGTGATGACAGGCATAATGGAGCGTTGTGATGACAAGTGTTATGGAACAATGTGATCACAAGGGTTTGGAGCACTGTGATGACAGAGGTCATGGATCATTTTGATATCAAGGAGCATGGAGCATAGTGATGACAGGGGTCATGGAGCATTGTGATGAGAAGATCAGGGAGCATTGAGCTGAAAATGTTCATGGAGTATTCTGATGAAAGGGGTCATGGAGCATTGTGATGACAAGGTCCTGGAGCATTGTGATGAGAAGACCATGGAGCCTTGTGATGAGAAGTCTCATGGAGCATTCTGATGAAAAGCGGCATGGTGCATTTTGATTACAGGGGTCTTGGAGCTTTGTGATGAAAAGGGCATGGAGCATTGTGAGAAATGTCTAAGGAGCATTCTGATGACATTCGTCATGGAGCTTTGTGATGACCAGGGCATGGAGCATTGTGATTACAGGGGTCTTGGAGCATTGTGATGAAAAAGTCATGGATCATTATCATGAAAAAGGCATGGAGCCTTGTCATGACAGGGTTCAAGGAGCATACTGATGACAAGTGTCAGGGAGCATTGTGATGACAAGTGTATTGAGCATTGTGATGACAAATGTCATGGCACATTGTGATGAGAAGTTCATGGATAATTGTGATGACGAGCCTCATGGGGCGTTGTGATGACAAGTGTTATGGAGCATTGTGATCACAAGGGTTGAGAGCATTGTGATGACAGAGGTCATGGAGCATTTTGATTTCATTGTGATGAGAATAGCATGAAGCATTATGATGATGGGCATGGTTCGTTGTGATGACAGGGTTCATGGAGAATTGAGATGAAAAGGGGTATGGAGCATTGTGATTACTATGGTCATGGAGCCTTGTGATGACAAGGCCGTGTAACATTGTGATGACAGGGGTGAGGGAGTATTGTGATGACTAGTGATGGAAAATTGAGATATCAGTGGTGAGAGAGCCTTTTGATTCGAAATGCATCGAGCTTTGTGATGACAATGTTTATGGAGCATTGTGATGACAAGTTTGGGGAGCATTGTGATGACAAGTGCATGGCACACTGTGATGACATGGGTCATGGAGCATTGTTCTGACAAGCGCATGGAGCATTGTGATAACAAGGGTCATGGAGCATTGTGCTGACAAAGGCATGGAGCGTTGTTATGACAAGGCTCAGAGAGCATTGGGATGAAAAGATCATGGAGAATTGTGGTGACAAATTTCACAGAGCCTTGTGATGACGAGGGCATGGATCATTGTGATGAAAAATGTCATGAAATATTGTGATGACTGGAGTCACAGAGCATTGTGATGACAAGGGAATGGTGCATTGTGATGACAGCGGCATGGAACATTGGTCTGGCAAGTTTCATGGATTATTGTGATAACAGTCGGCATGGCGCATTGTGATGACAAGGGCATGGAGCATAGTGATGACAAGGTCATGGAGTATTGTGAAGACAGGTGTCAGGGTTCATTGTGATGGCATATGTCATGTTCCATTGTGATGACAATGGCATGGAGAATTGTGATGCCAAGTGTCATGGAGGATTGTGATGACAAATGTAATGGAGCATTGAGATCACAAGGGCTTGGAGCATTGTGATGACAATGGTCATGGAGCATCGTGATGAAAAGGGCATGGAGCATTCTGATGACAAGGGCTTTTGAGAATTTTGATGACAAGTTCGTGAAGCACTGTGATGAAAAGCACATGAGGCTTGCTATGACTGGGGTCATGGAGCATTGCGATGACAAGTTCATGGAGAATGTGATTACAAGAGCATGTAACATTGTGATTTGAAGTGTCATGGAGCATTGTGATGGCAAGATGGTGGAGCATTGTGATTAGAAGACCATGGATATTTGTGATGACGAGCGTCATGGAGAACTGTAATGACAAGGGGCCTGGAGCATTGTGATGACAGGGGTCGTGGAGAATTGTGAGGACAAGTGTCATGGAGCATTCTGATGACAAGCTTGTGGAGTACTGTGATGACAATGGCGTGGAGCATTGTGATGAAAAGGGCATGGAGCTTTGTGATGAAAAAGGCATACAGCCTCTTCATGACAGGGTTCGAGAAGCATTCTGACGACAACTGTCAGGGATCATTGTGATTACAAGTGTATTGAACATTGTGATGACAAAGGTCATGGAGCATTGTGATGACAAGGGCATGGAGTATTGTGATGACAGGCATCATGGAGCGTTGTGATGACAAGTGTTATGGAACAATGTGATCACAAGGGTTTGGAGCACTGTGATGACAGAGGTCATGGATCATTTTGATATCAAGGAGCATGGAGCATAGTGATGACAGGGGTCATGGAGCATTGTGATGAGAAGATCATGGAGCATTGAGCTGAAAATGTTCATGGAGTATTCTGATGAAAGGGGTCATGGAGCATTGTGATGACAAGGTCCTGGAGCCTTGTGATGAGAAGTCTCATGGAGCTTTCTGATGAAAAGGGGCATGGAGCTTTGTGATTACAGGGGTCTTGGAGCATTGTGATGAAAAGGGCCTGGAGCATTGTGAGAGATGTCTAAGGAGCATTCTGATGACATTCGTCATGGAGTTTTGTGATGACCAGGGCATGGAACATTGTGATTACAGGGGTCTTGGAGCATTGTGATGTGAAGATCATGGAGCACTGAGCTGAAAATGTTCATGGAGTATTATGATGAAATGGGTCATGGAGCATTGTGATGACAAGGTCCTGGAGCATTGTGATGAGAAGACTATGGAGCCTTGTGATGAGAAGTTTCTTGGAGCATTCTGATGAAATGGGGCATGGAGCATTGTGAGAGATGTCTAAGGAGCATTCTGATGACATTCGTCATGGAGCTTTGTGATGACCAAGGCATGGAACATTGTGATTACAGGGGTCTTGGAGCATTGTGATGAAAAAGGCATGGATCATTATCATGAAAAAGGCATGGAGCCTTATCATGACAGGGTTCAAGGAACATACAGATGACAAGTGTCAAGGAGCATTGTGATGACAAGTGTATTGAGCATTGTGATGACAAAGGTCATGGAACATTGTGATAATAAGGGCATGGAGTATTGTGATGACAGGCATCATGGGGCATTGTGATGACAAGTGTTATGGAGCATTGTGATCACAAGGGTTGGGAGCATTGTGATGACAGAGGTCATGGAGCATTTTGATTTCATTGTGATGACAATAGCATGAAGCATTATGATGATGGGCATGGTTCGTTGTGATGACAGGGTTCATGGAGCCTTGAGATGAAAAGGGGTATGGAGCATTGTGATTACTCGGGTCATGGAGCCTTGTGATGACAAGGCCGTGTAACATTGTGATGACAGGGATGAGGGAGTATTGTGATGACTAGTGATGGAAAATTGAGATATCAGTGGTGAGAGAGCATTTTGATTCGAAGTGCATGGAGCTTTGTGATGACAATGTTTATGGAGCATTGTGATGACAAGTTTGGGGAGCATTGTGATGACAAGTGCATGGCACACTGTGATGACATGGGTCATGGAGCATTGTTCTGACAAGCGCATGGAGCATTGTGATAACAAGGGTCATGGAGCATTGTGCTGACAAAGGCATGGAGCGTTGTTATGACAAGGCTCAGAGAGCATTGGGATGAAAAGATCATGGAGAATTGTGGTGACAAAGTTCACAGAGACTTGTGGTGACGAGGGCATGGATCATTGTGATGAAAAATGTCATGAAATATTGTGATGACTGGAGTCACAGAGCATTGTGATGACAAGGGAATGGAGCATTGTGATGACAGCGGCATGGAACATTGGTCTGGCAAGTTTCATGGATTATTGTGATGACAGTCGGCATGGCGCATTGTGATGACAAGGGCATGGAGCATAGTGATGACAAGGTCATGGAGTATTGTGAAGACAGGTGTCAGGGTTCATTGTGATGGCATATGTCATGTTCCATTGTGATGACAATGGCATGGAGAATTGTGATGCCAACTGTCATGGAGGATTGTGATGACAAATGTAATGGAGCATTGTGATGACAAGGGCTTGGAGCATTGTGATGACAATGGTCATGGAGCATTGTGATGAAAAGGGCATGGAGCATTGTGATGACAAGGGCTTTTGAGAATTTTGATGACAAGTTCGTGAAGCACTGTGATGAAAAGCACATGAGGCTTGCTATGACAGGGGTCATGGAGCATTGCGATGACAAGTGCATGGAGAATGTGATTACAAGAGCATGTATCATTGTGATTTCAAGGGTCATGGAGCATTGTGATTGCAAGACGGTGGAACATTGTGATTAGAAGACCATGGATAATTTTGATGACGAGCGTCATGGAGAACTGTAATGACAAGGGGCATGGAGAATTGGGATGACAGGTGTCATGGAGCTTTGTGATGACAGGGGTCATGGAGTATTGTGATGACAAGGGTCATGGAGCATTCTGATGACAAGCTTGTGGAGTATTGTGATGACAATGGCATGGAGCATTGTGATGAAAAGGGCATGGAGCATTGTGATGAAAAAGGCATAGAGCCTTTCCATGACAGGGTTCGAGAAGCATTCTGATGACAAGTGTCAGGGAGCATTGTGATGACAAGAGTATTGAGCATTGTGATGACAAAGTCATGGAGCATTATGATGACAAGGGCATGGAATATTGTGATGACAGGCATCATGGAGCGTTGTGATGACAAGTGTTATGGAACAATGTGATCACAAGGGTTTGGAGCACTGTGATGACAGAGGTCATGGATCATTTTTATATCAAGAAGAATGGAGCATTGTGATAACAGGGGTCATGGAGCATTGTAATGAGAACATCATGGAGCATTGAGCTGAAAATGTTCATGGAGTATTCTGATGAAATGGGTCATGGAGCATTGTGATGACAAGGTCCTGGAGCACTCTGATGAGAAGACCATGGAGCCTTGTGATGAGAAGTCTTATGGAGCATTCTGATGAAAATGGGTATGGAGCATTGTGATTACAGGGGTCTTGGAGCATTGTGATTACAAGGGCATGGAGCATTGTGAGAGATGTCCAAGGAGCATTCTGATGATTTGTGTCATGGAGCTTTGTGATGACCAGGGCAAGGAGCATTGTGAATACAGGGGTCTTGGAGCATTGTGATTACAAGGGCATGGAGCATTGTGAGAGATGTCCAAGGAGAATTCTGATGATTTGTGTCATGGAGCTTTGTGATGACCAGGGCAAGGAGCATTGTGATTACCGGGTCTTGGAGCATTGTGATGAAAAAGGCATGGATCATTGTAATGAAAAAGGCATGGAGCCTTGTCATGACAGTGTTCAAGGAGCACACTGATGGCAAGAGTCAGGGAGCATTGTGATGACAAGTGTATTGAGCATTGTGATGACAAACGTCATGGAACATTGTGATGAGAAGACCATGGATAATTGTGAAGACGAGCGTCATGGGGCGTTGTGATGACAAGTGTTATGGAACATTGTGATCACAAGGGTTTGGAGCATTGTGATGACAGAGGTCATGGAGCATTTTGATTTCATTGTGATGACAATAGCATTAAGCATTATGATGATGGGCATGGTGCAGTGTGATGACAGGGTTCATGGATCATTGAGATGAAAAGGGACATGGAGCATTGTGATTACAGGTGTCTTGGAGCATTGTGATGGCAAGGGCATGGAGCATTGTGAATGAGAAGGCCATGGAGCATTCTGATGATATGCGTCAGGGAGCTTTGTGATGACAAGGGCATGCAGCATTTGTCTGAAAATTTTCATGGATTATTGTGATGAGAGTGGGCATGGAGCATTGTGATGAAAAGGACACGGAACACTGTGATACATGGGTCATGGAGGATTGTAATGACAATGTCATGGAGCATTGTGATGAGAAGGGCATCCAGCATTGTGATGACAAGCGTCATGGAGCTTTGCGATGACAAGGGCATGGAGCAATGTGATGAGAGGCTTCATGAAGCATTGTGATGACAATGGCATGGAGCATTGTGATGCCAAGGGTCATGGATCTTTGTGATGACAAAGGACTTGGAGCATTTTGATGACAAGTGAGTGGTGCATTGTGATGATAACGGCATGTAGCATTGGGATGATAGGGGTCATGGAACACTGTGATGACAGGGGTGAAGGAGTATGGTGATGACTAATGATGGAACATTGTGATATCAGTGGTGAGAGAGCATTTTCATGAGAAGTGCATGGAGCATTGTGATGCCAAGGGTCACAGAGCATTGTGATGAAATGTTCATGGAGCATTGTGGTGACAAAGGTCACAGAGACTTGTGATGATGAGGGCATGGACCATTCTGATGACAAAGTCTTGAAGCATTGTGATGACTGGAGACACGGAGCATTGTGATGACAGGTGTCATGGAGCATTGTGATGACAAGTGCATGGATCATTGTGATGACAGGGGCATGGAGCATCGGTCTGAAAAATTTCATGGATTATTGTGATGACAGTGGGCATTGCACATTGTGATGATAAGGGCATGGAGCACTGTGAAGAAAAGGTTATGGAGTATTGTGAAGTCAGGTGTCAGGGAGCATTGTGATAACCTATGTCATGGTGCATTGTGATGACAACGGCATGGAGCATTGTGATGACAAGTGTCATGGATGATTGTGATGACAAAAGTAATGAAGCATTTTTTGACAATGGTCGTGGAATATTGTGATGAAAAGGGCATGGAGCATTGTGATGACAAGGGCTTTTGAGAATTTTGATGACAAGTTCGTGAAGCACTGTGATGAAAAGCACATGGAGCTTGCTATGACAGGGGTCATGGAGCATTGCCATGACAAGTTCATGGAGAATGTGATTACAAGAGTATGTAACATTGTGATTTGAAGTGTCATGGAGCATTGTGATGGCAAGACGGTGGAGCATTGTGATGAGAAGACCATGGATAATTGTGATGACGAGCGTCATGGAGAACTGTAATGACAAGGGGCCTGGAGCATTGTGATGACAGGGGTCATGGAGAATTGTGATGACAAGTGTCATGGAGCATTCTGATGACAAGCTTGTGGAGTATTGTGATGACAATGGGGTGGAGCATTGTGATGAAAATGGCATGGTGCATTGTGATGAAAAAGGCATACAGCCTCTTCATGACAGGGTTCGAGAAGCATTCTGACGACAAGGGTCAGGGAGCATTGTGATGACAAGTGTATTGAGCATTGTGATGACAAAGGTCATGGAACATTGTGATGACAAGGGCATGGAGTAATGTGATGACAGGCATCATGGAGCGTTGTGATGACAAGTGTTATGGAACAATGTGATCACAAGGGTTTGGAGCACTGTGATGACAGAGGTCATGGATCATTTTGATATCAAGGAGCGTGGAGCATAGTGATGACAGGGGTCATGGAGCATTGTGATGAGAAGATCATGGAGCATTGAGCTGAAAATGTTCATGGAGTATTCTGATGAAAGGGGTCATGGAGCATTGTGATGACAAGGTCCTGGAGCATTGTGATGAGAAGACCATGGAGCCTTGTGATGAGAAGTCTCATGGAGCATTCTGATGAAAAGGGGCATGGAGAATTGTGATTACAGGGGTCTTGGAGCATGGTGATGAAAAGGGCATGGAGCATTGTGAGAGATGTCTAAGGAGCATTCTGATGACATTCGTCATGGAGCTTTGTGATGACCAGGGCATGGAGCATTGTGATTACAGGGGTCTTGGAGCATTGTGATGAAAAAGGCATGGATCATTATCATGAAAAAGGCATCGAGCCTTGTCATGACAGGGTTTATGGAGCATTGTGATGACAAGTTCATGCAGAATGTGATTACAAGAGCATGTAACATTGTGATTTGAAGTGTCATGGAGCATTGTGATGGCAAGACGGTGGAGCATTGTGATGAGAAGACCATGGATAATTGTGATGACGAGCGACAAGGAGAACTGTAATGACAAGCGACCTGGAGCATTGTGAGGAGAAGACCATGGAGAATTGTGATGACAAGTGTCATGGAGCATTCTGATGAAAAGGGGCATGGAGCATTGTGATTACATGGGTCTTGGAGCATTGTGAAGAATAGGGCATGGATGATTGTGATGAAAGAGCATGGAGCCTTGTCATGAGAGGGTTCAAGGAGCATACTAACGACAAGTGTCAGGGAGCATTGTGATGACAAGTGTATTGAGCATTGTGATGACAAAGGTCATGGAGCATTGTGATGAGAAGACCATGGATAATTGTGATGATAAGCGTCATGGGGAGTTGTGATGACAAGTGTTATGGAACATTGTGAACAATTTGGTTTGGAGCATTGTGATGACAGAGGTTATGGTGCATTTTGATTTCATTGTGATGACAGTAGCATGAAGCATTATGATGATGGGCATGGTTCACTGTGATGACAGAGTTCATGGAGCATTGTGATGAAAAGGGCATGGAGCATTGTGATGAGAAGGCCATGGAGCTGTCTGATGACATGCGTCATGGTGCTTTGTGATGACAAGAGCATGGAGCAGTGTGATTACAGGGGTCTTGGAGCATTGTGATGACAAGGGTCATGGAGCCTTGTGATGACAAGGCCGTGGAACATTGTCATGACAGGGGTGTGGGAGTATTGTAATGACTAGTGACGGAACATTTTGATATCTGTGGTGAAAGAGCATTTTAATGAGAAGTGCATGGAGCTTTGTGATGACAAGGTTTATGGAGCATTGGGATGACAAAGATGTGGAACATTGTGATGACAAGCGCATGGCATATTGTGATGACATGGGTCATGGAGCATTGTGCTGACAAGCGCATGGAGCATTGTGATGACAAGGGACATGAAGCACTCTACTAACAAAGGCATGGAGCATTGTGATGACTAGGGTCACAGAGCATTGTGATGATAAGTTCATGGAGCATTACGGTGACAAAGTTCACAGAGTCCTGTGATTACGAGGGCATGGACCACTGTGATGACAAAGGTCAAGAAGCAGTGTGATGACTGGAGTCACGGAGCATTGTGATGACAAGGGCATGGGGCATTGTGATGAGAGGGGCATGGAGCATTGGTCTGAGAAGTATCATGGATTATTGTGATGAAAGTGTGCATGTCGCATTGTGATGAAAAGGGCATGGAACATTGTTATGACCAGGTCATGGATTATTGTGAAGACAGGTATCAGGGAGTATTGTGATGACATATGTCCTGGTGCATTGTGATGACAATATCATGGAGCATTGTAAAGCCAAGTGTCATGGAGGATTGTGATGACAAAGGTAATGGAGCATTGTGATGACAAGGGCTTGGAGCATTGTGATTAGAGGTGTCTTGGAGCATTGTGATGACAAGGGCATTGAGCATGGTGATGACAATGCCATGGAGCATTCTGATGACATGCGTCCTGGAGATTTGTGATGACAAGCACATGGAGCATTGTGATTACAGGGGTCTTGGAGCATTGTGATGAAAAGTGCATGGATCATTGTGAGGAAAAGGCAAAGAGCCTTGTCATGACAGGTTTCAAGTAGCATACTGAAGACAAGTGTCAGGGAGCATTGTGATGACAAGTGTATTGAGCATTGTGTTGACAAAAGTCATGGAGCATTTTGATGAGGAGACCATGGATAATTGTGATGACGAGCGTCAAGGTGCATTGTGATAACAAGGTTTATGGAACATTGTGATCAGAAGGGTTTGGAGCATTGTGATGACAGATGTCATGGAGCATTTTGATTTCTTTGTGATGGCAATAGCATGAAGCATTGTGATGATTGCCATGGTGCATTTTGATGACAGTGTTCATGGAGAATTGAGATGAAAAGGGGTATGGAGCACTGTGATTACAGGGGTCTTGGAGCATTGTGATGACAATGTTCATGGAGCCTTGTGATGACAAGGCCATGGAACATTGTGATGGCAGGGGTAATGGAGCATTGTTATGACAGGGGTAATGGAGCATTTTGATGACAAGGGCATGGAGCATTGGTTTGAAATTTTCATGTATTATTGTGATGAGTGTGGGCATGGAGCATTGTGATGACAAGGGCAGGGAACACGGTGATACATGGGTCATGGAGGATTGTAATGACAAGGCATGGATCATTGTGATGAGAAACGCATCGAGCATTGTGATGACAAGCGTCATGTAGATTTGGGATGACAAGTGCATGGAGTAATGTGATGAGATGTTTCATGGAGCATTGTGATGACAATGGAATGGAGCATTGTGATGCCAAGGGTCATGGAGGTTTGTGATGACAAATGTAATGGAGCATTTTGATGACAAGGGCGTGGTGCATTGTGATGAGTAGGGCAGGGAGCATTCTGATGACAGGTTCATGGAACAATTTGATGGAAAGGGTCAGGGAATATTTTGATGACAGGGGTTATGGAACATTGTGATGTCAGTGGTCATGGAGCACTGTGATGATAAGTGCATGTAGCATTTTGATGACATGGGTCATGGAACATTGTGATGACAGTGTTGAGGGAGTATTGTGATGACTGATGATGGAACATTGTGATATCAGTGGTGAGAGAGCATTTAGATGAGAAGTGCATGGAGCATTGTGATAAAAAGGTTTATGGAGCATTGTGATGACAAGGTTGTGGAGCATTGTGATGACAAGTGCATGGCACATTGTGATGACATGTGTCTTGGAGCATTGTGCTGACAAGCGCATGGAGCATTGTGATGACAAGGGTCATGGAGCATTGTGCTGACAATGGCATGGAGCATTGTGATAACAAGTGTTACAGAGCATTGCGATGACGAGGGAATTAACCATTGTGATGAAAAAGTTCATAAAGCATTGTGATGGCTGGAGTCACGGAGCATTATGATGTGAGGGGTCATGGAGCATTGTGATTACAAGGGCATGGAGCATTGTGATGAAAGGGGCATGGAACATTGGTCTGACAAGTTTCATGAATTATTGCTATGAGAGTGGACAGGGCACATTGTGATGACAAGGGCATGGAACATAGTTATGACAAGGTCATGTAGTATTGTGAAGACAGGTGTCAAGGAGCACTGTGATGACATATGTCATGGAGCATTGTGATGACTAGGGCCATTGATAATCATGCTGACAAGGTCGTGAAGCATTGTGATAAAAAACATATGGAGCTTGCTATGACAGGGTTCATGGAGCATTGCGATGACAATTGCATGGAGAATTGTGATGACAAGAACATGTAACATTGTGATGAAAAGTATCATGGATCCTTGTGATGGCAATACCGTGGAGCACTGTGATGAGAAGACCATGTATAATTGTGATGACGAGCGTCATGGAGCACTGTAATGACCAGGGGCAAGGAGCATTTTGATGACAGGTGTCATGGAGCATTGTGATAGCAGGGGTCATGGAGCATTGTGATGACAGGTGTTATGGAGCATTCTGATGACAAGCTTGTGGAGTATTCTGATGACAATGGCATGGAGCATTGTGATGCAAAGGGCATGGAGCATTGTGAAGACAAGGGCATGGAGTATTGTTATGACAGGCATCCTGGATTGTTGTGAAGACAAGTGTTATGGAACAATGTGATCACAATGATTTGGAACATTGTGATGACAGAGGTCATGGATCATTTTGATTTCAAGGAGCATGGAGAAGTGTAATGATAGGGGTAATGGAGCAATGTGTTGAGAAGTTCATGGAGCATTGGGCTGAAAATATTCTTGGAGCATTGTTATGAAAGGGGTCATGGAGCATTGTGATGACAAGGGAATGGAGCATTGTGATGACAAGGTCCTGGAGCATTGTGATTAGAAGACCATGGAGCCTTGTGATGACAAGTCTCATGGAGCATTCTGATGAAAAGGAGCATGGATCATTATGATGACAGTGGTCTTGGAGCATTGAGATGACAAGGTCATGGAGCATAGTGATGAGAAGGCCATGGAGCAGTCTAATGACATGCATAATGGAGCTTTGTGATGACAAGTGCAAGGAGCATTGAGATTAGAGTGGTCTTGGAGCATTGTGAGGAAAAGGGCATGGATCATTGTGATTAAAAAGGCATGGAGCCCTGTCATGACAGGGTTCAAGGAGCATACTGACGACAAGTGTCAGGGAGCATTGTGATGACAAGTGTATTGAGCATTGTGATGACAAAGTTCATGGAGTATTGTGAATAGAAGACCATGGATAATTGTGATGATGAGCGTCATGGGGCGTTGTGATGACAAGTGTTATGGAACATTGTGATCACAAGGGTTTGGAGCATTCTGATGACAGAGGTCATGGAGCATATTGATTTCATTTTGATGACAATTGCATGAAGCATTATGATGATGGGCATGGTGCACTGTGATGACACGGTTCATGGAGCATTGAGATGAAAAGGGGCATGGAGCATTGTGATTACAGGGGTCTTGGAGCATTGTGATGATGAGGGCATGGAGCATCGTAAATGAGAAGGCCATGGAGCATTCTGAAGACATGTGTCATGGAGCTTTGTGATGACAAGTGTATGGAGAATTGTGATTAAAGTGTCTTGGAACATTTTGATGACCAGTGTCATGGAGCTTTGTGATGACAAGGGCATGGAGCAATGTGATGAGAGGCTTCATGGAGCATTGTGATGACTATGGCATGGAGCATTGTGATGCCAAGGGTCATGGAGCTTTGTGATGACAAAGGTCATGGAGCATTTTGATGACGAGGTCATGGTGCGTTGTGATGAGAAGTGCAGCGAGCATTGTGATAATAGATTCATGTTGCAATTTGATGAAAAATCTCATGGAACATTTTGATGAGAGAGGTTATGGAAAATTGTGATGACAGGGGTCATGGAGCATTGAGATGAAATGGGTAATGTAGCATTTTGATGACAGGGGTTATGGAAAATTGTGATGGCAGGGGTCATGGAGCATTTTGATGATAAGTGCATGTAGCATTGTGATGATAGGGTTCATGGAACATTTTGATGACAGCGGTGAGGGAATATTGTGAAGACTAGTGATGGAATATTGTGATACCAGTGGTGAGAGGGCATTTTGATGAGAAGTGCATGGAACATTGTGATTAAAAGGTTTATGGAGCATTGTGATGACTATGATGTGGGGCATTGTGATGACAAGCGCATGGCACTTTGTGATGACATGTGTCATGGAGCATTGTCCTGACATCGCATGGAACAATTTGATGACAAGTCTCATGGAGCATTGTGCTGACAAAGGCATGGAGCGTTGTGATGACAAGGGACTCAGAGCATTGTGATGAAAATTTAATGGAGAATTGTGGTGACAAGATCACAAAGCCTTGTGTGACGAGGGCATGGACCATTGTGAGGACAAAGGTCATGAATCTTTGTGATGACTGGAGTCACGGAGCATTGTGATGACAAGGTCATGGAGCAATGTGATGACAGGGGCATGGAACATTGGTCTGACAAGTTTCATGGATTATTGTGATGACAGTGGGCATGGAGCAATGAGATGACAAGGGCATGGAGCATTATAGTGACAAAGGTCACAGAGCCTTGTGTGACGAGGGCATGGACCATTGTGAGGACAAAGGTCATGAAGCATTGTGATGACTTGAGTCACGGAGCATTGTGATGACAGGGGTCATGGAGCACTGTGATGACAAGGGCATGGAGCATTGTGATGACAGGGGCATGGAACATTGGTCTGACATGTTTCATGGATTATTGTGATGACAGTGGGCATAGCGCATTGTGATGACAAGGGCATGGAATATTGTGATGACAAGGTCATGGAGTATTGTGAAGACAGGTGTCAGGGAGCGTTGTGATGACATATGTCGTTGTCCATTGTGATGACAATGGCATGGAGCATTGTGATACCAAGTGTCATGGAGGATGTGATGACAAAGTAATGGAGCATTTTGATGACAAGTGCTTGGAACATTGCGATGACAATGGCATGGAGCATTCTGATGAAAAGGTGCATGGAGCATTGAGATTACAGGGGTTTTGAAGCAATGTAATTACAAGGGCATGGAGCATTGTGATGAGAAGGCAATGGAGCATTCTGATGACATGCGTCATGGAGCTTTGTGATGACAAGGAAATGGAGCATTGTGATGACATGGGTCTTGGAGCATTGTGATGAAAAGGGAATGGATCATTGTGATGAAAAATGCATGGAGCCTTGTCTTGACAGGGTTCAAGGAGCATACTGATGACTACTGTCAGGGAGCATTGTGATGATAAGTGTATTGAGCATTGTGACGACAAAGATCATGGAGCATTGTGATGAGAACACCATGGATAATTGTGATGACCAGCGTCATGGGGCATTGTGATGATAAGTGTTATGGAGCATTGTGATCAGAAGGGTTTGGTGCATTGTGATGACAGAGGTCATTGAGCATTTTGATTTCATTGTGATGACATTAGCACGAAATATTAGGGTGATGGGCACGGTGCATTGCGATGACAGGGTTCATGGAGCATTGTGATGATAAGGGCATGTAGCACTGTGATGACAGGGGTCATGGAACACTGTGATGACAGGGGTGAGGGAGTATTGTGATGACTAGTGATGAAGCATTGTGATATATGTGGTGAGAGAGCATTTTGATGAGAAGTGCATGGAGCATTGTGATGACAAGTGTTATGGAGCTTAGCAATGTTAAGGATGTGGAGTATAGTGATTACAAGCGCATGGCGCATTTTGATGACATGCGTCATTGAGCATTGTGCTGACAAGCGCATGAAGCATTTTGATGACAAGTGTCATGGAGCATTGTGCTGAAAAAGGCATGGAACATTTTGATGACAAGGGACACAGAGCATTTGATGAAATATTCATGGAGCGTTGTGGTGAAAAAGATCACAGAGCCTTGTGTGACGAGGGCATGGACCATTGTGTTGAGATAAGTCATGAAGCATTGTGATGACTGGAGTGACGGAGAATTGTGATGAAAGGGGTGATGGAGCCTTGTGATGACAAGGGCATGGAGCAATGTGATGACAGGGGCATGGAACATTGGTCTGACAAGTTTCATGGATTATTGTGATGACAGTGGGAATGGAGCATTGTGATGACAAGGGCATGGAGCATTGTGGTGACAAAGGCATGGAGCATTTTGATGACAAGGGACACAGAGCATTGTGATGAAATATTCATGGAGCATTGTGGTGAAAAAGATCACAGAGCCTTGTGTGAAGAGGGCATGGACCACTGTGATGACAAAGGTCATGAAGCATTGTGATGACTGGAGTCACGGAGTATTGTGATGACAGGGGTCATGGAGCATTTCTGTGACAAGATTAATGGATTATTGTGATGAGAGTGGGCATGGCGCATTGTGATGACAAGGGCATGGAACATTGTGTTGACAAGGTCATGGAGTATTGTGAAGAAAGGTGTCAGGGAGCATTGTGATGACATATGTCATTGTCCATTGTGATGACAATGGCATGGAGCATTGTGATACCAAGTGTCATGGAGGATTGTGATGACAAAGGTAATGGAGCATTTTGATGACAAGGGCTTGGAACATTGTGATGACTAGGTTCATGGAGCATTGTGATGACAAGGGCATGGAGCATTGTGATGACAAGGGCATGGAGCATTGTGATGACAAGGGCCATTGAGAATATTGATGACAACGTCGTGAAGCATTGTGATGACAATTGCATGGAGCTTGCTAGGACAGTGGTCATACAGCATTGCGATGACAAGTGCATGGAGAATTGTGATGACAAGATCATGTAACACTGTGATGAGAAGTGTCACGAAACATTGTGATGACAAGGACGTGGAGAATTGTAATGACTTGGGACATGGAGCATTGTGATGAACAGGGCATGGAGAATTGTGATAGCAAGACCGTGGAGCATTGTGATGAAAAGACCATGTATAATTATGATGAAGAGCGTCATGGATCACTGCAATGACAAGGGGCATGGAGCATTGTGATGACAGGTGTCATGGAGCATTGTGATGAGAGGGGTCATGGAGCATTGTGATGACAAGGGTCATGGAGCACTGTGATGAGAAGGTCATGGAGCAGTGTGATGAGAAGACCATGGAGCCTTGTGATGACAAGTCTCATAGAGCATTCTGATGAATAAGTGCATGAAGCATTGTGATTACATGTGTTTTGGAGCATTGTGATGACAAGGGCATGGAGCATTGTGATGAGAAGGCCATGGAGCATTCTGCTGACATGTGTCATGTATCTTTGTGATGAAAAGGGCATGGAGCATTGTGATTACATGGGTCTTGGAGCATTGTGATGACAAGGGTCATGGAGCCTTGGATGCCAAGGCTGTGGGACATTGTTATGGCTGGGGTCAGGGAGCATTGTTATGACACGGGTAATGGAGCATTGTCATGACAAGGGCAGGGAATATTGGTCTGAAAATTTCATGGATTATTGTGATGAGATTCGGCATGGAGCATTGTGATGACTAGGTAACGGAACACTGTGATACATGTGTCATGGAGGATTGTAAAGACAAGGGCATGGAACATTGTGATGAGAAGAGTATCGAGCATTGTAATGACAAGTGTAATGGAGCATTGAGCTGACAAGGGCATGGAGCAATGTGATGCGAAGTTACATGTAGCATTGTGATGAAATGGCATGGGGCATTGTGAAGCCAAGTGTCCTGGATCTTTGTGATGACAAAGTCAAGGAGCATTTTGATGACAAGGTCGTGGTGCATTGTCATGAGAAGGGCATGGAGCATTGTGATGACAGAGTCATGGAGAAAATTGATGAAAAGTATCATGGAACATTTTGATGACAAGGGTTTTGGAACATTGTGATGTCAGGGGCCCTGAAGCATTCTGATGAAATGGGTCATGGAGCATTTTGTGACAGGGGTTATGGAACATTGTGATGTCAGGGGTCATGGAGCATTGTGATGATAAGAGCATGTAGCACTGTGATGACAGTGGTCATGGAACATTGTGATGACAGGGGTGAGCGAGTATTGTGATGAGTAGTGATGGAACATTGTGATATATGTGGTGAGAGAGCATTTTGATGAGAAGTGCTTGGAACATTGTGATGACAAGTTTTATGGAGCATAGCGATGAAAAGGATGTGGAGCATTGTGATGAAAAGAGCATGGCACATTGTGATGACATTTGTCATGGAGCATTCTGCTGACAAGCACATGGAGCATTTTGATGACAAGTGTCATGGAACATTGTGCTAACAAAGGCATGGAGCATTGTGATGACAAGGGACACAGAGCATTGTGATGAAAATTTCATGGAGCATTGTGGTGACAAAGATCACAGAGCCTTGTGTGACGAGGGCATGGACCATTGAGATGAGAAAGGTCATGAATCATTGTGATGAATGGAGTAACGGAGCACTGTGATGACAGGGGTAATGGAGCATTGTGATGACAAGGGGATGGAGCAAAGTGATGACAGGGGCATGGAACATTGGTCTGACAAGTTTCATGTATTATTGTGATGACAGTGGGCATTGAGCATTGAGATGACAAGGGCATGGAGAATTGTAGTTACAAAGGTCACAGAGCCTTGTGTGACGAGGGCATGGACCATTGTGAGGACAAAGGTCATGAATCATTGTGATGAATGGAGTCACGGAGCATTGTGATGACAGGTGTCATGGAGCACTGTGATGACAAGGGCATGGAGCATTGTGATGACAGGGGCATGGAGCATTGGCCTGACATGTTTCATGGATTATTGTGATGACAGTGGGCATGGCGCATTGTGATGACAAGGGCATGGAACATTGTGATGACAAGGGCATGGAACATTGTGATGACAATGTCATGGTGTATTGTGAAGACAGGTATCAGGGAGCATTGTGATGACATATGTCATTGTCCGTTGTTATGACAATGGCATGGAGCATTGTGATACCAAGTGTAATTGAGGATTGTGATGACAAATGTCATGGGGCATTTTGATGACAAGGGCGTGGTGCATTGTGATGAGAAGGGCAGGGAGCATTGTGATGACAGGGTCATGGAGCAATTTGATGAAAAGAGTCATGGAATATTTTGATGACAGGGGTTATGGAACATTGTGATGTCAGGGGTCATGAAGCATTGTGATGAAATGGGTCATGGAGCATTTTGTGACAGGCGTTATGGAACATTGTGATGTCAGGGGTCATGGAGCATTGTGATGATAAGGGCATGTAGCACTGTGATGACAGTGGTCATGGAACATTGTCATGACAAGGGTGAGCGAGTATTGTGATGACGAGTGATGGAACATTGTGATATATGTGGTGAGAAAGTATTTGGATGAGAAGTGCATGGAGCATTGTGATGACAAGTTTTATGGAGCATAGCGATGAAAAGGATGTGGAGCATTGTGATGAAAAGAGCATCGCACGTTGTGATGACATGTGTCATGGAGCATTGTGGTGACAAAGGTCACAGAGCCTTGTGTGACGAGGGCATGGACCATTGTGAGGACAAAGGTCATGATGCATTGTGATGACTGGAGTCACGGAGCATTGTGATGACAGGGGTCATGGAGCATTGTGATGACAAGGGCATGGAGCATTGTGATGACTGGGGCATGTAACATTGGTTTGACATGTTTCATGGATTATTGTGATGACAGTGGGCATGGCGCATTGTGATGACAAGGGCATGGAACATTGTGATGACAAGGTCATGGAACATTGTGATGACAGGTGTCAAGGAGCATTGTGATGATATATGTCATTGTCCATTGTGATGACAATAGCATGGAGCATTGTGATACCAAGTGTCATGGAGGATTGTGATTACAAAGGTAATGGAGCATTTTGATGACAAGGGCTTGGAACATTGCGATGACAAGGGTCATGGAGCATTGTGATGACAAGGGCATGGAGCATTCTGATGAAAAGGTGCATGGAGCACTGAGATTACAGGGGTTTTGATTCAATGTGATGACAAGGGCATGGAGCATTGTGATGAGAAGGCAATGGAGCATTCTGATGACATGCATCATGGAGCTTTGTGATGACAAGGACATGGAGCATTGTGATTACAGGCGTCTTGGAGCATTGTGATGAAAAATGAATGGATCATTGTGATGAAAAATGCATGGAGCCTTGTCATGACAGGGTTCAAGGAGTATACTGATGACAACTGTCTGGGAGCATTGTGATGATAAGTGTATTGAGCATTGTGATGACAAAGATCATGGAGCCTTGTGATGAGAAGACCATGGATGATGGTGATTACCAGCCTCATGGGGCATTGTGATGACAAGTGTTATGGAACATTGTGATCAGAAGGGTTTGGTGCATTGTGATGACAGAGGTCATGGACCATTTTGATTTCATTGTGATAACAACAGCATGAAATATTACTGTGATCGTCACAGTGCATTGTGATGACAGGGTTCATGGAGCATTGAGATGAAAAGGGAAATGGAGCATTGTGATTACAGGGGTGTTGGAGCATTGTGATGACAAGGGCATGGAGCATTGTGATGAGAAAGCCATGGAGCATTCTGATGACATGCGTCATGGAGCTTTGTGATGACAAGGGCATGGAGAATTGTGATTACAGGGGTCATGGAATATTGTGATGACAGGGGTGAGGGAGTATTGTGATGACTAGTGATGGAACATTGTGATATCAGTGGTGAGAAGGCATATTGAGGAGTAGTGCATGGAGCATTGTGATGACAAGTTTTATGTAGTATTTTGATGACAAGGATGTGGAGCATTGTGATGACAAGTGCATGGTGCATTGTGATGACATGGGTTATGGAGCATTGTGCTGACACGCGCATCGAGCATTGTGCTGACAAGGGTCATGGAGCATTTTGCTGACAAAGGCATGGATCGCTGTGATGAAAAGGGTCACAGAGCATTGTGATAAAATTTCATGGAGCATTGTGGTGACAAAGGTCACAGAGCTTTGTGTGACGAGGTCATGGACCACTGTGATGACAAGTGTCATGAAGCATTGTGATGACTGGAGTCACGGAGCATTGTGATAACATGGGTCTTGGAGCATTGTGATGAAAAGGGAATGGATCATTGTGATGAAAAAGGCATGGAGCCTTGTCATGACAGTGTTCAAGGAGCATACTCATGACAAGTTTCAGCGAGCATTGTGATGCCAAGTGTATTGAGCATTGTGGTGACAAAGGTCATTGAGCATTGTGATGAGAAGTCCCTGCATAATTGTGATGACGAGTGTCATGGGGCATGTGATGACAAATGTTATTGAACCTTGTGATCAGAAGTGTTTGTAGCTTGTGATGACAGAGGACATGGAGCATTTTGATTTCATTGTGATGACAATAGCATGAATCATTATGAGGATGGGCATGGTGCATTGTGATGACAGTGTTCATGGAGCACTGAGATGAAAAGTGCCATGGAGAATTGTGATTACAGAGGTATTGGAGCGTTGTGATTACAAGGCCGTGGAATATTGTGATTTCAGGGGTCATGGAGCATTGCTATGACAGGTGTAATGGAGCATTGTGATGACAAGGGCATGGAACAATGTGATGAGAGATTTCATTGAGCATTGTGATGACAATGGCATGGAGCATTGTGATGCCAAGGGTCATGGTGCTTTGTGATGACAAGTGTCATGGGGCATTTTGATGACAAGAGCGTGGTGCATTGTGATGAGAAGGGCAGGGAGCATTGTGATGACAGGGTCATGGAGCAATTTGATGAAAAGGGTCATGGAATATTTTGATGACAGGGGTTATGGAACATTGTGATGTCAGGGGTCATGAAGCATTGTGATGAAGTGGGTCATGGGGCATTTTGTGACAAGGGTTATGGAACATTGTGATGTCAGGTGTCATGGAGCATTGTGATGATAAGAGCATGTAGCACTGTGATGACAGTGGTCATGGAACATTGTGATGACAGGGGTGAGCGAGTATTGTGATGACTAGTGTTGGAACACTGTGATATATGTGGTGAGAGAGCATTATGATGAGAAGTGCATGGAGAATTGTGAAGAGAAGTTTTATGGAGCATAGCGATGAAAAGGATGTGGAGCATTGTGATGAAAAGTGACATGGAGCCTTGTGATGACAAGGCCGTGGAACATTGTGATGGCAGGGGTCATGGAGCATTGTTATGACATCTGTAATGGTGCATTGTGATGACAAGGGCATGGAGCAATGTGATGAGAGATTTCATTGAGCATTGCCATGACATTGGCATGGAGAATTGTGATGCCTAGTGTCATGGAGCTTTGTGATGACAAATGTCATGGGGCATTTTGATGACAAGGGCGTGGTGCATTGTGATGAGAAGGGCAGGGAGCATTGTGATGACAGGGTCATGGAGCAATTTGAATAAAAGTGTCATGGAATATTTTGATGAAAGGTGTTATGGAACATTGTGATGTCAGTGGTCATGGAGCATTGTGATGATAAGGGCATGTAGCACTGTGATGACAGTGGTCATGGAACATTGTGATGACAGGGGTGAGCGAGTATTGTGATGACTAGTGATGGAACATTGTGATATATGTGGTGAGAGAGCATTTTGTTGAAAAGTTCATGGAGCATTGTGATGGCAAGACCGTGGAGCATTTTGATGAGAAGATCACGGATAATTGTGATGACGAGCGTCATGGAGCACTGTAATGACAAGGGTCATGGAGCATTGTGATTACAGGGGGTTTGGAGCATTGTGATGACAAGGGAATGGAGCATTTTGATGATAAGGCCATGGAGCATTCTGATGACATGCGTCATGAATCATTGTGACCATAATGGCATGGATCATTGTGATTACAGACGTCTTGGAGCACTGTGATGACAAGGGTCATGGAGCCTAGGATGACAAGGCCGTAGAACATTGTGATGGCAGGTGTCATGAAGCATTGTTATGACAAGGGTAAGGGAGCATTGTGATGACAAGGGCATGGAACATTGGTCTGAAAATTTCATGGATTATTGTGATGAGATTCGGCATGGAGCATTGGGATGACTAGGGCAAGGAACACTGTGATACATGTGTCATGGCGTATTGTAATGACAAGGGCATGGAGCATTGTGATGAGAAGTGTATCGAGCATTGTGATGACAAGCGTCATGGAGGATTGTGCTGACAAGGGCATGGTGCAATGTGATGAGAGGTTTCATGTAGCACTGTGATGAAATGGCATGGAGCATTGTGATGCCAAGTGTCATTGAGCTTTGTGATGACAAATGTAATGGAGCATTTTGATGACAAGCGCTTGGAACATTGCTATGACAAGGGTCATGGAGCATTGTGATGACAAGGGCATGAAGCATTCTGATGAAAAGGTGCATGGAGCATTGAGATTACAGGTGTTTTGAAGCAATGTGATGACAAGGGCATGGAGCATTGTGATGAGAAGGCAATGGAGCATTCTGATGACATGCGTCATGGAGCTTTGTGATGACAAGGACATGGAGCATTGTGATTACAGGAGTCTTGGAGCATTTTGATGAAAAGGGAATGGATCAGTATGATGAAAAATGCATCTAGCCTTGTCATGACACTGTTCAAGGAGCATACTCATGATAAGTGTCCGGGAGCATTGTGATGATAAGTGTATTGAGCATTGAGATGACGAATGTCATGGAGCATTGTGATGAGAAGACCATGGATAATTGTGATGATCAGCGTCATGGGGCATTGTGATGACTAGTCTTATGGAACATTGTGATCAGAAGGGTTTGGTGCATTATGATGACAGATTTCATTGAGCAGTTTGATTTCATTGTGATGACAATAGCATGAAATATTATGCTGATGGGCACGGTGCATTTTGATGACAGGATTCATGGAGCATTGAGATGAAAAGGGGCATGGAGCATTGTGCTTACAGGGGTGTTGGGGAACTTTGACGACAATGGCATGGAGCACTGTGATGAGAAGGCCATGGAGCATTCTGATGACACGCGTCATGGAGCTTTGTGATGACAAATTCATAGAGCATTTTGATTACAGGGGACTTGGAGCATTGTGATGACAAGGGTCATGGAGCATTGTGATGACAAGGGCATGGAGCATTGTGATGACAGGGGCATGGAACATTGGTCTGACATGTTTCATGGATTATTGTGATGACAGTGGGCATGGCGAATTGTGATGACAAGGGCATGGAACATTGTGATGACAAGGTCATGTAGTATTGTGAAGACAGGTGTCAGGGAGCATTGTGATGACATATGTCATTGTCCATTGTGATGACAATGGCATGGAGCATTGTTATACCAAATGTCATGAAGCATTGTGATGACTGGAGTCACGGAGCATCGTGATAACACGGGTCTTGCAGCATTGTCATGAAAAGGGAATGGATCATTGTGATGAAAAAGGCATGGAGCCTTGTCATGACAGTGTTCAAGGAGCATACTGAGGACAAGTGTCAGCGAGCATTGTGATGCCAAGTGTATTGAGCATTGTGGTGACAAAGGTCATGGAGCATTTTGATGAGAAGACCTTGCATAATTGTGATGACGAGCGTCATGGGGCATGTGATGACAAGTGTTATGGAACACTGTGATCAGAAGGGTTTGGAGCATTGCGATGACAGAGGACATAGAGCATTTTGATTTCATGGTGATGACAATAGCATGAATCATTATGATGATGGGCATGGTGCATTGTGATGACAGTGTTCATGGAGCATTGAGATGAAAAGTGGCATGGACAATTGTGATTACAGAGGTCTTGGAGCATTGTGATGACAAGGGTCATGGAGCCTTGTGATGACAAGGCCGTGGGTCCTTGTGATGGCAGGGTTCATGGAGCATTGTTATGACAGGTGTAATGGAGCATTGTGATGACAAGGGCATGGAGCAATGTGATGAGAGATTTCATTGAACATTGTGATGACAATGGCATGGAGAATTGTGATGCCAAGGGTCATGGAGATTTGTTATAACAAATGTCATGGGGCATTTTGATGACAAAGGCATGGTGCATTGTGATGACAGGGTCATGGAACAATTTGAATGAAAAGTCATGGAATATTTTGATGACAGGTTTATGGAACATTGTGATGTCAGGGATCATGAAGCATTGTGATGAAATGGGTCATGGAGCATTTTGTGACAGGGGTTATGGAACACTGTGATGTCAGTTGTCATGGAGCATTGTGATGATAAGAGCATGTAGCACTGTGATGACAGTGGTCATGGAAAATTGTGATGACAGAGGTGAGGGAGTATTGTGATGACTAGTGATGGAACATTGTGATATATGTGTTGAGAGAGCATTTGGATGAGAAGTTCATGGAGCATTGTGATGACAATTTTTATGGAGCATAGCGATGAAAAGGATGTGGAGCATTGTGATGAAAAGAGCATGGCACATTGTGATGACATGTGTCATGGATCATTGTGCTCACAAGCGCATGGAGCATTTTGATGACAAGTGTCATGGAGCATTCTGCTGACAAAGGCATGAAGCACTGTGATGACAAGAGACACAGAGCATTGTGATTAAAATTTCATGGAGCATTGTGGTGACAAAGGTCACAGAGCCATGTTTGACGAGGGCTTGGGCCATTGTGATGAGAAAGGTCATGAATCACTGTGGTGACTGGAGTCACGGAGCACTGTGATGACAGGGGTCATGGAGCATAGTGATGACAAAGGCATGGAGCATTGTGATGAGAAGGCCATGGAGCATTCTGATGACATGCGTCATGGAGCTTTGTGATGACAAGGACAAGGAGCATTGTGATTACAAGGGCATGGAGCATTGTGATGAGAAGGCAATGGAGCATTCTGATGACATGCATCACGGAGCTTTGTGATGACAAGGACATGGAGCATTGTGATTACAGGGGTCTTGGAGCATTGTGATGCAAAGGGAATGGATCATTGTGATGAAAAATGCATGGAGCCTTGTCATGACAGGGTTCAAGGAGCATACTGATGACAACTGTCAGGGAGCATTGTGATGATAAGTGTATTGAGCATTGTGATGACAAAGATCATGGAGCATTGTGATGAGAAGACCATGGATAATTGTGATGACCAGCGTCATGGGGCATTGTGATGATAAGTGTTATGGAGCATTGTGATCAGAAGGGTTTGGTGCATTGTGATGACAGAGGTCATTGAGCATTTTGATTTCATTGTGATGACAATAGCATGAAATATTATGGTGATTGGCACGGTGCATTGTGATGACAGGGTTCATGGAGCATTGAGATGAAAAGTGGCATGGAGCATTGTGATTACAGGGGTGTTGGAGCATTGTGATGACAAGGGCATGGAGCATTGTGATGAGAAGGCCATGGAGCATTTGATGACATGCGTCATGGAGCTTTGTGATGACAATGGCATGGATAATTGTGATTACAGGGGTCATGGAATATTATGATGACAGGGGTAAGGGAGTATTGTGATGACTAGTGATGGAACATTGTGATATATGTGTTGAGAGAGCATTTGGATGAGAAGTTCATGGAGCATTGTGATGACAATTTTTATGGAGCATAGCGATGAAAAGGATGTGGAGCATTGTGATGAAAAGAGCATGGCACATTGTGATGACATGTGTCATGGATCATTGTGCTCACAAGCGCATGGAGCATTTTGATGAGAAGTGTCATGGAGCATTGTGCTGACAAAGGCATGAAGCACTGTGATGACAAGGGACACAGAGCATTGTGATTAAAATTTCATGGAGCATTGTGGTGACAAAGATCACAGAGCCATGTGTGACGAGGGCTTGAGCCATTGTGATGAGAAAGGTCATGAATCATTGTGGTGACTGGAGTCACGGAGCACTGTGATGACAGGGGTCATGGAGCATTGTGATGACAAAGGCATGGAGCATTGTGATGAGAAGGCCATGGAGCATTCTGATGACATGCGTCATGGAGGTGTGTGATGACAATGACAAGGAGCATTGTGATTACAAGGGCATGGAGCATTGTGATGAGAAGGCAATGGAGCATTCTGATGACATGCGTCACGGAGCTTTGTGATGACAAGGACAGGGAGCATTGTGATTAAAGGGGTCTTGGAGCATTGTTATGCAAAGGGAATGGATCATTATGATGAAAAATGCATGGAGCCTTGTCATGACAGGGTTCAAGGAGCATACTGATGACAACTGTCAGGGAGCATTGTGATGATAAGTGTATTGAGCATTGTGATGACAAAGATCATGGAGCATTGTGATGAGAAGACCATGGATAATTGTGATGACCAGCGTCATGGGGCATTGTGATGATAAGTGTTATGGAGCATTGTGATCAGAAGGGTTTGGTGCATTGTGATGACAGAGGTCATTGAGCATTTTGATTTCATTGTGATGACAATAGCATGAAATATTATGGTGATTGGCACGGTGCATTGTGATGACAGGGTTCATGGAGCATTGAGATGAAAAGTGGCATGGAGCATTGTGATTACAGGGGTGTTGGAGCATTGTGATGACAAGGGCATGGAGCATTGTGATGAGAAGGCCATGGAGCATTCGATGACATGCGTCATGGAGCTTTGTGATGACAATGGCATGGAGAATTGTGATTACAGGGGTCATGGGATATTATGATGACAGGGGAAAGGGAGTATTGTGATGACTAGTGATGGAACATTGTGATATCAGTGGTGAGAAAGCATTTTGAGGAGAAGTGCATGGAGCATTGTGATGACAAGGTTTATGGAGAATTTTGATCACAAAGATGTGGAGCATTGTGATGACAAGTGCAATGTGCATTGTGATGACATGGGTTATGGAGCATTGTGCTGACACGCATCGAGCATTGTGATGACAAGGGTCATGGAGCATTGTGCTGAGAAAGGCATGGATCTTTGTGATGACAAGGGTCACAGAGCGTTGTGATAAAAATTTCATGGAGCATTGTGGTGACAAAGGTCACAGAGCTATGTGTGACGAGTTCATGGACCATTGTGATGACAAATGTCATGAAGCATTGTGATGACTGGAGTAACGTAGCATTGTTATAACAGGGGTTTTAGAGCATTGTGATGAAAAGTGTCATGGAGCCTTTTGATGACAAGGCCGTGGAACATTGTGATGGCAGGGGTCATGGAGCATTGTTATGACAGGTGTAACGGAGCATTAAGATGACAAGGGCATGGAGCAATGTGATGAGAGATTTCATTGAGCATTGTGATGACAATGGCATGGAGCATTGTGATGCCAAGGGTCATGGAGCTTTGTGATGACAAATGTCATGGCGCATTTTGATGACAAGGGCGTGGTGCATTGTGATGACAAGGGCAGGGAGCATTGTGATGACAAGTCTTAAGGAGCAGAGCGATGAAAAGGATGTGGAGCATTATGATGAAAAGTACATGACACATTGTGATGACATGTTTCATGGAGCATTGTGCTGAGAAGCGCATGGAGCATTTTGATGACAAGTGTCATGGAGCATTTTGTTGACAAAGGCATGGAGCACTGTGATGACAAGGGACACAGAGCATTGTGATTAAAATTTCATGAAGCATTGTGTTGACAAAGATCACAGAGCCTTGTGTGACGAGGGCATGGACCATTGTGATGAGAAAGGTCATTAATCATTGGGGTGGCTGGAGTCACGGAGCACTGTTATGAGAGGGGTCATGGAGCATTGTGATGTCAAGGGCATTGAGCACTGTGATGACAGGGGCATGGAACATTGGTCTGACATGTTTCATGGATTATTGTGATGACAGTGGGTATGCAGAATTGAGATGACAAGGGCATGGAGCATTGTGGTGACAAAGGTCACAGAGCGTTGTGTGACGAGGGCATGGACCATTTTGAGGACAAAGGTCATGAAGCATTGTGATGACTGGAGTCACGGAGCATTGTGATGACAGGGGTCATGGAGCATTGTGATGACAAGGGCATGGAGCATTGTGATGACAGGGGCATGGAACATTGGTCTGATATGTTTCATGGATTATTGTGATGACAAGGGCATGGAACATTGTGATGACAAGGTCATGTAGTATTGTGAAGACAGGTGTCAGGGAGCATTGTGATGACATATGTCATTGTCCATTGTGATGACAATGGCATGGAGCATTGTTATACCAAATGTCATGAAGCATTGTGATGACTGGAGTCACGGAGCATCGTGATAACACGGGTCTTGCAGCATTGTCATGAAAAGGGAATGGATCATTGTGATGAAAAAGGCATGGAGCCTTGTCATGACAGTGTTCAAGGAGCATACTGAGGACAAGTGTCAGCGAGCATTGTGATGCCAAGTGTATTGAGCATTGTGGTGACAAAGGTCATGGAGCATTTTGATGAGAAGACCTTGCATAATTGTGATGACGAGCGTCATGGGGCATGTGATGACAAGTGTTATGGAACACTGTGATCAGAAGGGTTTGGAGCATTGCGATGACAGAGGACATAGAGCATTTTGATTTCATGGTGATGACAATAGCATGAATCATTATGATGATGGGCATGGTGCATTGTGATGACAGTGTTCATGGAGCATTGAGATGAAAAGTGGCATGGACAATTGTGATTACAGAGGTCTTGGAGCATTGTGATGACAAGGGTCATGGAGCCTTGTGATGACAAGGCCGTGGGTCCTTGTGATGGCAGGGTTCATGGAGCATTGTTATGACAGGTGTAATGGAGCATTGTGATGACAAGGGCATGGAGCAATGTGATGAGAGATTTCATTGAACATTGTGATGACAATGGCATGGAGAATTGTGATGCCAAGGGTCATGGAGATTTGTTATAACAAATGTCATGGGGCATTTTGATGACAAAGGCATGGTGCATTGTGATGAGAAGGGCAGGGAGCATTGTGATGACAGGGTCATGGATCAATTTGAATGAAAAGTCATGGAATATTTTGATGACAGGTTTATGGAACATTGTGATGTCAGGGGTCATGAAGCATTGTGATGAAATGGGTCATGGAGCATTTTGTGACATGGGTTATGGAACACTGTGATGTCAGGGGTCATGGAGCATTGTGATGATAAGAGCATGTAGCACTGTGATGACAGTGGTCATGGAAAATTGTGATGACAGAGGTGAGGGAGTATTGTGATGACTAGTGATGGAACATTGTGATATATGTGTTGAGAGAGCATTTGGATGAGAAGTTCATGGAGCATTGTGATGACAATTTTTATGGAGCATAGCGATGAAAAGGATGTGGAGCATTGTGATGAAAAGAGCATGGCACATTGTGATGACATGTGTCATGGATCATTGTGCTCACAAGCGCATGGAGCATTTTGATGACAAGTGTCATGGAGCATTCTGCTGACAAAGGCATGAAGCACTGTGATGACAAGAGACACAGAGCATTGTGATTAAAATTTCATGGAGCATTGTGGTGACAAAGGTCACAGAGCCATGTTTGACGAGGGCTTGGGCCATTGTGATGAGAAAGGTCATGAATCATTGTGGTGACTGGAGTCACGGAGCACTGTGATGACAGGGGTCATGGAGCATTGTGATGACAAAGGCATGGAGCATTGTGATGAGAAGGCCATGGAGCATTCTGATGACATGCGTCATGGAGCTTTGTGATGACAAGGACAAGGAGCATTGTGATTACAAGGGCATGGAGCATTGTGATGAGAAGGCAATGGAGCATTCTGATGACATGCGTCACGGAGCTTTGTGATGACAAGGACATGGAGCATTGTGATTACAGGGGTCTTGGAGCATTGTGATGCAAAGGGAATGGATCATTGTGATGAAAAATGCATGGAGCCTTGTCATGACAGGGTTCAAGGAGCATACTGATGACAACTGTCAGGGAGCATTGTGATGATAAGTGTATTGAGCATTGTGATGACAAAGATCATGGAGCATTGTGATGAGAAGACCATGGATAATTGTGATGACCAGCGTCATGGGGCATTGTGATGATAAGTGTTATGGAGCATTGTGATCAGAAGGGTTTGGTGCATTGTGATGACAGAGGTCATTGAGCATTTTGATTTCATTGTGATGACAATAGCATGAAATATTATGGTGATTGGCACGGTGCATTGTGATGACAGGGTTCATGGAGCATTGAGATGAAAAGTGGCATGGAGCATTGTGATTACAGGGGTGTTGGAGCATTGTGATGACAAGGGCATGGAGCATTGTGATGAGAAGGCCATGGAGCATTTGATGACATGCGTCATGGAGCTTTGTGATGACAATGGCATGGAGAATTGTGATTACAGGGGTCATGGAATATTATGATGACAGGGGTAAGGGAGTATTGTGATGACTAGTGATGGAACATTGTGATATATGTGTTGAGAGAGCATTTGGATGAGAAGTTCATGGAGCATTGTGATGACAATTTTTATGGAGCATAGCGATGAAAAGGATGTGGAGCATAGTGATGAAAAGAGCATGGCACATTGTGATGACATGTGTCATGGATCATTGTGCTCACAAGCGCATGGAGCATTTTGATGAGAAGTGTCATGGAGCATTGTGCTGAGAAAGGCATGGATCTTTGTGATGACAAGGGTCACAGAGCGTTGTGATAAAAATTTCATGGAGCATTGTGGTGACAATGGTCACAGAGGTTTGTGTGACGAGTTCATGGACAATTGTGATGACAAATATCATGAAGCACTGTGATGACTGGAGGAACGTAGCATTGTGATAACAGGGGTTTTAGAGCATTGTGATGAAAAGTGTCATGGAGCCTTTTGATGACAAGGCCGTGGAACATTGTGATGGCAGGGGTCATGGAGCATTGTTATGACAGGTGTAACGGAGCATTAAGATGACAAGGGCATGGAGCAATGTGATGAGAGATTTCATTGAGCATTGTGATGACAATGGCATGGAGCATTGTGATGCCAAGGGTCATGGAGCTTTGTGATGACAAATGTCATGGCGCATTTTGATGACAAGGGCGTGGTGCATTGTGATGACAAAGGCAGGGAGCATTGTAATGACAAGTCTTAAGGAGCAGAGCGATGAAAAGGATGTGGAGCATTATGATGAAAAGTACATGACACATTGTGATGACATGTTTCATGGAGCATTGTGCTGACAAGCGCATGGAGCATTTTGATGACAAGTGTCATGGAGCATTTTGTTGACAAAGGCATGGAGCACTGTGATGACAAGGGACACAGAGCATTGTGATTAAAATTTCATGAAGCTTTGTGTTGACAAAGATCACAGAGCCTTGTGTGACGAGGGCATGGACAATTGTGATGAGAAAGGTCATTAATCATTGTGGTGGCTGGAGTCACGGAGCACTGTGATGACAGGGGTCATGGAGCATTGTGATGACAAGGGCATTGAGCATTGTGATGACAGGGGCATGGAACATTGGTCTGACATGTTTCATGGATTATTGTGATGACAGTGGGTATGCAGAATTGAGATGACAAGGGCATGGAGCATTGTGGTGACAAAGGTCACAGAGCGTTGTGTGACGAGGGCATGGACCATTTTGAGGACAAAGGTCATGAAGCATTGTGATGACTGGAGTCACGGAGCATTGTGATGACAGGGGTCATGGAGCATTGAGATTACAGTTGTGTTGGGGCATTGTGATGACAAGGGCATGGAACATTGTGATGAGAAGGCCATGAAGCATTCTGATGACATGCGTCATGGAGCTTTGTGATGACAAGGGCATGGAGAATTGTGATTACAGGGGCCATGGAATATTGTTATGACAGGGGTGAGGGAGTATTGTGATGACTAGTGATGGAACATTGTGATATCAGTGGTGAGAAAGCATTTTGAGGAGAAGTGCATGAAGCATTGTGATGACAAGGTTTATGGAGCATTTTGATGACAAGGATGTGGAGCATTGTGATGACAAGTGCATGGTGCATTGTGATGTCATGGGTTATGGAGCATTGTGCTGACACACGCATCGAGCATTGTGCTGACAAGGGTCATGGAGCATTGTGCTGACAAAGGCATGGAGCTTTGTGATGCCAAGGGTCACAGAGCATTGTGATAAAAATTTCATGGAGCATTGTGGTGACAAAGGTCACAGAGCTTTGTGTGACGAGGTCATGGACCATTGTGATGACAAATGTCATGAAGCATTGTGATGACTGGTGTCACGGAGCATTGTGATTACGGGGATCTTGGAGCATTGTGATGAAAAGGGAATGGATCATTGTGATGAAAAAGGCATGGAGCCTTGTCATGACAGTGTTCAAGGAGCATACTGATGACAAGGATCAGCGAGCACTGTGATGCCAAGTGCATTGAGCATTCTGGTGACAAACGTCATGGAGCATTGTGATGAGAAGACCTTGCATAATTGTGATGACGAGTGTCATGGGGCATGTGATGACAAGTGTTATGGAACATTGTGATCAGAAGGGTTTGGAGCATTGTGATGACAGAGGACATGGAGCATTTTGATTTCATTGTGATGGCAATAGCATGAATCATTATGATGATGGCCATGGTGCATTGTGAGGACAGTGTTCATGGAGCATTGAGATGAAAAGTGGCATGGAGAATTGTGATTACAGACGTCTTGGAAACTTGTGATGACAAGGCCGTGGAACATTGTGATGGCAGTGGTCATGGAGCATTGTTATGACAGGTGTAATGGAGCATTGTGATGACAAGGGCATGGAACAATGTGATGAGAGATTTAATTGAGCATTGTGATGACAATGGCATGGAGCATTGTGATGCCAAGCGTCATGGAGATTTGTGATGACAAATGTCATGGGGCATTTTGTTGACAAGGGCGTGGTGCAATGTGATGAGAAGGGCAGGGAGCACTGTGATGACAGGGTCATGGAGCAATTTGAATAAAAGGGTCATGGAATATTTTGATGACAGGGGTTATGGAACATTGTGATATCAGGTGTCATGAAGAATTGTGATGAAATGGGTCATGGAGCATTTTGTGACAGGGGTTATGGAACATTGTGATATCAGGTTTCATGGAGCATTGCGATCATAAGGGCATGTAGAACTGTGATGACAGTGGTCATGGATCATTGTGATGACAGGGGTGAGCGAGTATTGAGATGACTAGTGATGGAACATTGTGATATATGTGGTGAGAGAGCATTTTGATGAGAAGTACATGGAGCATTGTGATGACAAGTTTTATGGAGCATAGCGATGAAAAGGATGTGGAGCATTGTGATGAAAAGAGCATGGCACATTGTGATGACATGTGTCATGGAGCATTGTGCTGACAAGCGCATGGAGCATTTTGATGACAAGTGTCATGGAGCATTGTGCTGAAAAAGGCATGGAGCATTGTGATGACAAGGGACACAGAGCATTGTGATGAAAATTTCATGGAGCATTGTGGTGACAAAGATCACAGAGCCTTGTGTGACGATGGCATGGACCATTGTGATGAGAAAGGTCATGAATCATTTTGATGACTGGAGTCATGAAGCATTGTGATGACAGGGGTCATGGAGCATTGTGATGACAAGGGAATGGAGCAATGTGATGACAGGGGCATGGAACATTGGTCTGACAAGTTTCATGGATTATTGTGATGACAGTGGGCATGGAGCATTGAGATGACAAGGGCATGGAGCATTGTGGTGACAAAGGTCACAGAGCCTTGTGTGACGAGGGCATGGACCATTGTTAGGACAAAGGTCATGAAGCATTGTGATGACTGGAGTCATGGAGCATTGTGATGACAGGGGTCATGGAGCATTGTGATGACAAGGGCATGGAGCATTGTGATGACAGGGGCATGGAACATTGGTCTGACATGTTTCATGGATTATTGTGATGACAGTGGGCATGGCGCATTGTGAGGACAAGGGCATGGAACATTGTGATGACAAGGGAATGGAGTATTGTGAAGACAGGTGTCAGTGAGCATTGCGATGACATATGTCATTGTCCATTGTGATGACAAAGGCATGGAGCATTGTGATACCAAGTGTCATGGAGGATTGTGATGACAAAGGTAATGGAGCATTTTGATGACAAGGTCTTGGAACATTGCGGTGACAAGTGTCATGGAGCATTGTGATGACAAGGGCATGGAGCATTCTGATGAAAAGGTGCATGGAGCATTGAGATTACAGGGGTTTTGAAGCAATGTGATGACAAGGGCATGGAGCATTCTGATGACATGCGTCATGGAGCTTTGTGATGACAAGGACATGGAACATTGTGATTACAGGGCTCTTGGAGCATTGTGATGAAAAGGGAATGGATCATTTTGATGAAAAATGCATGGAGCCTTGTCATGACAGGGTTCAAGGAGCATAATGATGATAACTGTCAGGGAGCATTGTGATGATAAATGTATTGAGCATTGTGATGACAAAGATCATGGAGCATTGTGATGAGGAGACCATGGATAATTGTGATGACCAGCGTCATGGGGCTTTGTAATGACAAGTGTTATGGAACATTGTGAATAGAAGGGTTTGGTGCATTGTGATGACAGAGGTCATTGAGCATTTTGATTTCACTGTGATGACAATAGCATGAAATATTATGGTGATGGGCACGGTGCATTGTGATGACAGGGTTCATGGAACATTGAGATGAAAAGGGGCATGGAGCATTGTGATTACAGGGGTGTTGGAGCATTGTGATGACAAGGGCATGGAGCATTGTGATGAGAAGGCCATGGAGCATTCTGATGACATGTGTCATGGAGCTATGTGATGACAAGGGCATGGAGAAAAGTGATTACAGGGGTCATGGAATATTGTGATGACAGGGGTGAGGGAGTATTGTGATGACTAGTGATGGAACATTGTGATATCATTGGTGAGAAGGCATTTTGAGGAGAAGTGCATGGAGCATTGTGATCACAAGGTTTATGGAGCATTTTGATGACAAGGAGGTGGAGCATTGTGATGACAAGTGCATGGTGCATTGTGATGACATGGGTTATGGAGCATTGTGCTGACACGCGCATCGAGCATTGTGATGACAAGGGTCATGGAGCATTGTGCTGACAAAGGCATTGAGCTTTGTGATGACAAGGGTCACAGAGCATTGTGATAAAAATTTCATGGAGCATTGTGGTGACAAAGGTCACAGAGCTTTGTGTGACGAGGTCATGGACCATTGTGATGACAAATGTCATGAAGCACTGTGATGACTGAGTCACGGAGCATTGTGATAAAAGGGGTCTTGGAGCATTGTCATGAAAAGGGAATGGATCATTGTGATGAAAATGGCATGGAGCCTTGTCATGACAGTGTTCAAGGAGCATACTGATGACAAGTGTCAGCGAGCATTGTCATGCCCAGTGTATTGAGCACTGTGGTGACAAAGGTCATGGAGCATTGTATGACCAGGGCATGGACCATTGTGATGAGAAAGTTCATGAATCATTGTGAAGACTGGAGTCACGGGGCACTGTGATGACAGGGGTCTTGGAGCATTGTGATGACAAGGGCATGGAGCAATGTGATGACAGGGTCATGGAACATTGGTCTGACAAGTTCCATGAATTATTGAGATGACAGAGGGCATGGAGCTTTGAGATGACAAGGGCATGGAGAATTGTGGTGACAAAGGTCACAGAGCCTTGTGTGACGAGGGCATGGACCATTGTGAGGACAAAGGTCAGGAACCATTGTGATGACTGGAGTCAAGGAGCACTGAGATGACAGGGGTCATTGAGCATTGTGATGACAAGGGCATGGAGCATTGTGATGACAGGGGCATGGAACATTGGTCTGACATATTTCAAGGATTATTGTGATGACAGTGTGCATGGCGCATTGTGATGACAAGGGCATGGAACATTGTGATGACAAGGTCATGGAGTATTGTGAAGACAGGTGCCAGGGAGCATTGTGATGATATATGTTATTTTCCATTGTGATGACAATGACATGGAGCATTGTGATACCAAGGGTCACCGAGGATTGTGATGACAAAGGTAATGGAGCATTTTGATGACAAGGGCTTGGAACATTGCGATGACAAGGGTCATGGAGCATTGTGATGACAAGGGCATGGAGCATTCTGATGAAAAGTTGCATGGAGCATTGAGATTACAGGGGTTTTGAAGCAATGTGATTACAAGGGCATGGATCATTGTGATGAGAAGGCAATGGAGCATTCTGATGACATGCGTCATGGAGCTTTGTGATGACAAGGACAAGGAGCATTGTGATTACAGGGGTCTTGGAGCATTGTGATGAAAATGGAATGGATCATTGTGATGAAAAATGCATGGAGCCTTGTCATGACAGGTTTCAAGGAGCGTACTGATGACAACTGTCAGGGAGCATTGTGATGATAAGTGTACTGAGCATTGTGATGACAAAGATCATGGTTCATTGTGATGAGAAGACCATGGATAATTGTGATGACCAGCGTCATGAAGCATTGTGATGACAAGTGTTATGGAACATTGTGATCAGAAGGGTTTGGTGCATTGTGATGACAGAGGTCATTGAGCATTTTGATTTCATTGTGATGACAATAGCATGAAATATTATGGTGATGGGCATGGTGCATTTTGATGACAGGGTTCATGGAGCATTGAGATGGAAAGGGGCATAGAGCATTGTGATTACAGGGGTGTGGGAGCATTGTGATAACAAGGGCATAGAGCATTGTGATGAGAAAGCCATGGAGCATTCTGATGACATGCGTCATTGAGCTTTGTGATGACAAGGGCATTGAGAATTGTGATTACAGGGGTCATGGAATATTGTGATGACAGGGGTGAGGGAGTATTGTGATGACTAGTGATGGAACATTGTGATATCAGTGGTGAGAAAGCATTTTGTGGAGAAGTGCATGGAGCATTGTGATGACAAGGTTTATGGAGCATTTTGATGACAAGGATGTGGAGCATTGTGATGACAAGTGCATGGTGCATTGTGATGACATGGGTTAAGGAGCATTGTGCTGACACGCGCATCGAGCATTGTGCTGACAAGGGTCATGGAGCATTGTGCTTACAAAGGCATGGAGCTTTGTGATGCCAATGGTCACAGAGCATTGTGATAAAAATTTCATGGAGCATTGTGGTGACAAAGGTCACAGAGCTTTGTGTGACGAGGTCATGGACCATTGTGATGACAAATGTCATGAAGCATTGTGATGACTGGAGTCACGGAGCATTGTGATAACAGTGGTCTTGGAGCATTGTGATGCCAAATGTCATGAAGCACTGTGATGACTGCAGTCATGGAGCATTGTGATAACAGGGGTCTTGGAGCATTGTGATAAAAAGGAAATGGATCATTGTGATAAAAATGCATGGAGCCTTGTCATGACAGTGTTCAAGGAGCATACTGATGACAAGTGACAGCAAGCATTGTGATGCCAAGTGTATTGAGCATGGTGTTGACAAAGGTCATGGAGCATTGAGATGAGAAGACCTTGCATAATTTTGATGACAGGCGTCATGGGGCATGTGATGACAAGTGTTATGGAACATTGTGATCAGAAGGGTTTGGAGCATTGTGATGACAGAGGACATGGAGCATTTTGATTTCATTGTGATGACAATAGCATGAATCATTATGATGATGGGCATGGTGCATTTTGATGGCAGTGTTCATGGAGCATTGTGATGAAAAGTGTCATGGAGAATTGTGATTACAGAGGTCTTGGAGCATTGTGATGTCTAGGGTCATGGAGCCTTGTGATGCCAAGGCCGTGGAACATTGTGATGGCAGGGGTCATGGAGCATTGTTATGACAGGTGTAATGGAGCATTGTGATGACAAGGGCATGGAACAATGTGATGAGAGATTTTATTGAGCATTGTGATGACAATGGCATGGAGCATTGTGATGCCAAGGGTCATGGAGCTTTGTGATGACAAATGTCATGGGGCATTTTGATGACAGGTGCCTGGTGCATTATGATGAGAAGGGCAGGGAGCATTGTGATGACAGGGTCATGGAGCAATTTGAATAAAAGTGTCATGAATATTTTGATGACAGGGGTTATGGAACATTGTGATGTCAGGGGTCATGGAGCATTGTGGTGAAAAGGGCATGTAGCACTGTGATGACAGTGGTCATGGAACATTGAGATGAGAGGGGTGAGCGCGTATTGTGATGACTAGTGATGGAACTTTGTGATATATGTGGTGAGAGAGCATTTTGATGAGCAGTGCATGGAGCATTGTGATTACAAATTTTATGGAGCATAGCGATGAAAAGGATGTGGAGAACTGTGATGAAAAGAGCATGGCACATTGTGATGACATGTGTCATGGAGCTTTGTGATGACAAATGTCATGGGGCATTTTGATGACATGGGCGTGGCGCATTATGATGAGAAGGGCAGGGAGCATTTTGATGACAGGGTCATGGAGCAATTTGAATAAAAGTGTCATGAATATTTTGATGACAGGGGTTATGGAACATTGTGATGTCAGGGGTCATGGAGCATTGTGATGATATGGGCATGTAGCACTGTGATGACAGTGGTCATGTAACATTGTGATGACAGGGGTCAGCGCGTATTGTGATGACTAGTGATGGAACATTGTGATATATGTGGTGAGAGAGCATTTTGATGAGAAGTACATGGAGCATTGTGATGACAACTTTTATGGAGCATAGCGATGAAAAGGATGTGCAGCATTGTGATGAAAAGAGCATGGCACATTGTGATGACATGTGTCATGGAGCATTGTGCTGACAAGCGCATGGAGCATTTTGATGACAAGTGTCATGGAGCATTGTGCTGACAAAGGCAAGGAGCATTGTGATGACAAGGGACACAGAGCATTGTGATGAAAATTTCATGGAGCATTGTGGTGACAAAGATCACAGAGCCTTGTGTGACGAGGGCATGGAGCACTGTGATGAGAATGGTCATGAATCATTGTGATGACTGGAGTCACGGAGCACTGTGATGACAGGGTTCATGGAGCATTGTGATGACAAGGGAATGGAGCAATGTGATGACAGGGGCATGGAACATTGGTCTGACAAGTTTCATGGATTACTGTGAAGACAGTGGGCATGGAGCATTGAGATGACAAGGGCATGGAGCATTGTGGTGACAAAGGTCACAGAGCCTTGTGTGACAGGGGCATGGACCATTGTGAGGACACTGGTCATGAAGCATTGTGATGACTGGAGTCACGGAGCATTGTGATGACAGGTGTCATGGAGCATTGTAATGACAAGGGCATGGAGCATTGTGATGACAGGGGCATGGAACATTGGTCTGACATGTTTCATGGATTATTGTGATGACAGTGGGCATGGCACATTGTGATGACAAGTGCATGGAACATTGTGATGACAACGTCAGGGAGTATTGTGAAGACAGGTGTCAGGGAGCATTGTGATGATATTTGTCATTGTCCATTGTGATGACAATGGCATGGAGCATTGTGATACCAAGTGTCATGGAGGATTGTGATGACAAAGGTAATGGAGCATTTTGATGACAAGGGCTTGGAAGATTGCGATAACAAGTGTCATGGAGCATTGTGATGAAAAGGGCATGGAGCATTCTGATGAAAAGGTGCATGGAGCATTGAGATTACATGGGATTTGAAGCAATGTGATGACAAGGGCATGGAGCATTGTGATGAGAAGGCAATGGAGCATTCTGATGACATGCGTCATGGAGATTTGTGATGACAAGGACATGGAGCATTGTGATTACAGGGGTCTTGGAGCATTGTGATGAAAAGGGAATGGATCATTGTGGTTAAAAATGAATGGAGCCTTGTCATGACAGGTTTCAAGGAGCATACTGATAACAACTGTCAGGGAGCATTGTGATGATAAGTGTATTGAGCATTGTGATGACAAAGATCATGGAGCATTGTGATGAGAAGACCATGGATAATTGTGATGACCAGCGTCATGGGGCATTGTGATGACAAGTGTTATGGAACATTGTGATCAGAAGGGTTTGGTGCATTGTGATGACAGAGGTCATTGAGCATTTTGATTTCATTGTGATGACAATAGCATGAAATATTATGGTGATGGGCACGGTGCATTGTGATGACAGGGTTCATGGTGCATTGAGATGAAAAGTGGCATGGAGCATTTTGATTAAAGGGGTGTTGGAGCATTGTGATGAGAAGGCCATGGAGCATTCTGATGACATGCGTCATGGAGCTTTGTGATGACAAGGGCATGGAGAATTGTGATTACACGGGTCATGGAATATTGTGATGACAGGGGTGAGGGAGTATTGTGATGACTAGTGATGGAACATTGTGATATCAGTGGTGAGAACGCATTTTGAGGAGAAGTGCATGGACCATTGTGATGACAAGGTTTATGGAGCATTTTGATGACAAGGATGTGGAGCATTGTGATGACAAGTGCATGGTGCATTGTGATGACATGGGTTATGGAGCATTGTGCTGACACGCGCATCAAGCATTGTGATGACAAGGGTCATGGAGCATTGTGCTATCAAAGGCATGGAGCTTTGTGATGACAAGGGTCAAAGAGCACTGTGATAAAAATTTCATGGAGCATTGTCGTGACAAAGGTCACAGATCTTTGTGTGACGAGGTCATGGACCATTGTGATGACAAATGTCATGAAGCATTGTGATGACTGGAGTCACGGAGCATTGTGATAACAGGGGTCTTGGAGCATTGTGATGAAAAGGGAATGGATCATTGTGTTGAAAAAGGCATGGAGCCTTGTCATGACAGTGTTCAAGGAGCATACTGATGACAAGTGTCAGCGAGCATTGTGATGCCAAGTGTATTGAGCATTGTGGTTACAAAGGTCATGGAACCTTGTGATGACAAGGCCGTGGAACATTGTGATGTCAGGGGTCATGAAGCATTGTGAAGAAATGGGTCATGGAGCACTTTGTGATATGGGTTACGGAACATTGTGATGATAAGGGCATGTAGCACTGTGATGACAGTGGTCATGGAACATTGTGATGACAGGGGTGAGCGAGTATTGTGATGACTAGTGATGGAACATTGTGATATATGTGGTGAGAGAACATTTTGATGAGAAGTGCATGGAGCATTGTGATGACAAATTTTATGGAGCATAGCGATGAAAAGGATGTGGAGCACTGTGATGAAAAGAGCATGGCACATTGTGATGACATGTGTCATGGAGCACTGTGCTGACAAAGGCATGGAGCATTGTGATGACAAGGGACACAGAGCATTGTGATGAAAATTTCATGGAGCATTGTGGTGAATAAAGATCACAGAGCCTTGTGTGACGAGGGCATGGATCATTGTGATGAGAAAGGTCATGAAACATTGTGATGACTGGACTCATGGAGCACTGTGATGACAGGGGTCATGGAGCATTGTGAAGACAAGAGCATGGAGCAATATGATGACAGGGGCATGGAACATTGGTCTGAAAAATTTCATGGATTATTGAGATGACAGTCCGCATGAAGCATTGAGATGACAAGGGCATGGAGCATTGTGGTGACAAAGGTCACAGAGTCTTGTGTGACGAGGGCACGGACCATTGTGAGGACAAAGGTCAAGAAGTATTGTGATGAGTGGAGTCACGGAGCATTGTGATGACAGGGGTCACGGAGCATTGTGATGACAAGGGCATGGAGCATTGTGATTACAGGGGCATGGAACATTGGTCTGACATGTTTCATGGATTATTGTGATGACAGTGGGCATGGCGCATTGTGATGACAAGGGCATGGAACATTGTGATGACAAGGTCATGGAGTATTGTGAAGACAGGTGTCATGGAGCATTGTGATGACATATGTCATGGTCCATTGTGATGACAATGGAATGGAACATTGTGATACCAAGTGTCATGGAGGATTGTGATGATAAAGGTAATGGAGCATTTTGATGACAAGGGCTTGGAACATTGCAATGCCAAGGGTTATGGAGCATAGTGATGACAAGGGCATGAAGCATTCTGATGAAAATGTGCATGGAGCATTGAGATTACAGGGGTTTTGAAGCAATGTGATTACAAGGGCATGGAGCATTGTGATGAGAAAGCAATGGAGCATTCTGATGACATGCGTCATGGAGTTTTGTGATGACAAGGACATGGAGCATTGTGATTACAGGTGTCTTGCAGCATTGTGATGAAAAGGGAATGGATCATTGTGATGAAAAATGCATGGAGCCTTGTCATGACAGGGTTCGAGGAGCATACTGATGACAACTGTCAGGGAGCATTGTGATGATAAGTGTATTGAGCATTGTGATGACAAAGATCACGGAGCATTGTGATGAGAAGACCATGGATAATTGTGATGACCAGAGTCATGGGGCATTGTGATGACAAGTGTTATGGAACATTGTGATCAGAAGGGATTGGTGCATTGTGATGACAGAGGTCATTGAGCATTTTTATTTCATTGTGATGACAATAGCATGAAATATTATGGTGATGGGCATGGTGCATTGTGATGACAGGGTTCATGGATCATTGAGATGAAAAGGGCCATGGAGCATTGTGATGAGAAGGCCATGGAGCATTCTGATGACATGCGTCATGGAGCTTTGTGATGACAAGGTCATGGAGAATTGTGATTACAGGGGTCATGGAATATTGTGATGACAAGGGGTGAGGGATTATTGTGATGACTAGTGATGGAACATTGTGATATCAGTGGTGAGAAAGCATTTTGAGGAGAAGTGCATGGAGCATTGTGATGACAAGGTTTATGGAGCATTTTGATGACAAGGATGTGGAGCATTCTGATGACAAGTACATGGTGCACTGTGATGACATGGGTTATGGAGCATTGTGCTGACACGCGCATCGAGCATTGTGATGACAAGCCTCATGGAGCATTGTGCTGACAAAGGCATGGAGCTTTGTGATGACAAGGGTCAAAGAGCATTGTGATAAAAATTTCATGGAGCATTGTGGTCACAAAGGTCTCAGAGCTTTGTGTGACTAGGTCATGGACCATTGTGATTACAAGTGTCATGAAGCATTGTGATGACTGGAGTCACGGAGCATTGTGATAACAGGGGTCTTGGAGCATTGTCATGAAAAGGGAATGGATCATTGTGATGAAAAAGGCATGGAGCCTTGTCATGACAGTGTTCAAGGAGCATACTGATGACAAGTGTCAGCGAGCATTGTGATGCCATATGTATTGAGCATTGTGGTGACAAAGATCATGGAGCATTGTGATGAGAAGACCTTGCATAATTGTGATGACAAGCGTCATGGGGCATGTGATGACAAGTGTTATGGAACATTGTGATCAGAAGGGTTTGGAGCATTGTGATGACAGAGGACATGGAGCATTATGATTTCATTGTGATGGCAATAGCATGAATCACTATGATGATGGGCATGGTGCATTGTGATGACAGTGTTCATGGAGCATTGAGATGAAAAGGGTCATGGAGAATTGTCATTAGAGATGTCTTGGAGCATTGTGATGACAAGGGTCATGGAGCCTTGTGATGACAAGTCCATGGAACATTGTGATGGCAGGGGTCATGGAGCATTGTTATGACAGGTGTAATGGAGCATTGTTATGACAGGTTTAATGGAGCATTGTGATAACAAGGGCATGGGATAATGAGATGAGAGATTTAATTGAGCATTGTGATGACAATGGCATGGAGCATTGTGATGCAAAGTGTCATGGAGCTTTGTGATGACAAATGTCAAGGGGCATTTTGATGACAAGTGTGTGGTGCATTGTGATGAGAAGGGCAGGGAGCATTGTGATGACAGGGTCATGGAGCAATTTGAATAAAAGGGTCATGGAATATTTTGATGACAGGGGTTATGGAACATTGTGATATAAGGGGTCATGAAGCATTGTGATGAAATGGGTCATGGAGCATTTTGTGACAGGTGTTATGGAACATTGTGATGACAGTGGTCATGGAGCATTGTGATGACAAGGGTATGGAGCAATGTGATGACAGGGGCATGGAACATTGGTCTGACAAGTTTCATGGATTATTGTGATGACAGTGGGCATGGAGCATTGAGATGACAAGGGCATTTAACATTGTGGTGACAAAGGTCACAGAGCCTGGTGTGACGAGGGCATGGACCATTGTGAGGACAAAGTCATGAAACATTGTGATGACTGGAGTCACGGAGCATTGTGAAGAGAGGGTTCATGGAGCACTGTGATGACAAGGGCATGGAGCATTGTGATGACAGGGGCATGGAACATTGGTCTGACATGTTTCATGGATTATTGTGATGACAGTGGGCATGGCGCATTGTGATGACAAGGGCATGGAACATTGTGATGACAAGGTCATGGAGTATTGTGAACACAGGTGTCAGGGAGCATTGTGATGACATTTCTTATTGTCCATTGTGATGACAATGGCATGGAGCATTGTGATACCAACTGTCATGGAGGATTGTGACGACAAAGGTAATGGAGCATTTTGATGACTAGGACTTGGAACATTGCGATGACAAGGGTCAAGGAGCATTGTGATGACAAGGGCATGGAGCATTCTGAAGAAAACGTGCATGGAGCATTGAGATTACAGGGGTTTTGAAGCAATGTGATGACAAGGGCATGGAGCATTGTGATGAGAAGGCAATGGAGCATTCTGATGACATGCGTCATGGAGCTTTGTGATGACAAGGACGTGGAGCATTGTGATTACAGGGGTCTTGGAGCATTGTGATGAAAAGGGAATGGATCATTGTGATGAAAAATGCATGGAGCCTTGTCATGACAGGGTTCAAGGAGCATACTGATGACAACTGTCAGGGAGCATTGTGATGATAAGTGTATTGAGCATTGTGATGACAAAGATCATGGAGCATTGTGATGAGAAGACCATGGATAATTGTGATGACCAGCGTCATGGGGCATTGTGATGACAAGTGTTATGGAACATTGTGATCATAAGAGTTTGTGGCATTGTGATGAAAGAGTTCATTGTGCATTTTGATTTCATTGTGATGACAATAGCATGAAATATTATGGTGATGGGCACGGTGCATTGTGATGACAGGGTTCATGGAGCATTGAGATGAAAAACGGCATGGAGCATTGTGATTACAGGGGTGTTGGAGCATTGTGATGACAAGGGCATGGAGCACTGTGATGACAAGTCCATTGAGCATTCTGATGACATGCGTCATGTAGCTTTGTGATGACAAGGGCATGGAGAATTGTGATTACAGGTGTCATGGAATATTGTGATGACAGGGATGAGGGAGTATTGTGATGACTGGTGATGGAACATTGTGATATCAGTGGTGAGAACGCATTTTGAGGAGAAGTGCATGGAGCATTGTAATGACAAGTTTTATGGAGCATTTTGATGACAAGGATGTGGAGAATTGTGATGAAAAGTACATGGTGCATTGTGATGACATGGGTTATGGAGCATTGTGCTGACACGCGCATCGAGCATTGTGATGAGAAGCCTCATGGAGCATTGTGCTGACAAAGGCATGGAGCTTTGTGATGACAAGGGTCAAAGAGCATTGTGATAAAAATTTCATGGAGCATTGTGGTGACAAAGGTCACAGAGCTTTGTGTGACTAGGTCATGGACCATTGTGATTACAAGTGTCATGAAGCACTGTGATGACTGGAGTCACGGAGCATTGTGATAACAGGGGTCTTGGAGAATTGTCATGAAAAGGGAATGGATCATTGTGATGAAAAAGGCATGGAGCCTTGTCATGACAGTGTTCAAGGAGCATACTGATGACAAGTGTCAGCGAGCATTGTGATGCCATATGTATTGAGCATTGTGGTGACAAAGGTCATGGAGCATTGTGATGAGAAGACCTTGCATAATTGTGATGACGAGCGTCATGGGGCATGTGATGACAAGTGTTATGGAACATTGTGATCAGAAGGGTTTGGAGCATTGTGATGACAGAGGACATGGAGCATTATGATTTCATTGTGATGGCAATAGCATGAATCATTATGATGATGGGCATGGTGCATTGTGATGACAGTGTTCATGGAGCATTGAGATGAAAAGGGTCATGGAGAATTGTCATTAGAGAGGTCTTGGAGCATTGTGATGACAAGGGTCATGGAGCCTTGTGATGACAAGTCCATGGAACATTGTGATGGCAGGGGTCATGGAGCATTGTTATGACAGGTGTAATGGAGCATTGTGATGACAAGGGCATGGAAAAATGTGATGAGAGATTTAATTGAGCATTGTGATGACAATGGCATGGAGCATTGTGATGCAAAGTGTCATGGAGCTTTGTGATGACAAATGTCAAGGGGCATTTTGATGACAAGTGTGTGGTGCATTGTGATGAGAAGGGCAGGGAGCATTGTGATGACAGTGTCATGGAGCAATTTGAATAAAAGTGTCATGGAATATTTTGATGACAGGGGTTATGGAACATTGTGATATCAGGGGTCATGAAGCATTGTGATGAAATGGGTCATGGAGCATTTTGTGACAGGTGTTATGGAACATTGTGATGACAGTGGTCATGGAGCATTGTGATGACAAGGGTATGGAGCAATGTGATGACAGGGGCATGGAACATTGGTCTGACAAGTTTCATGGATTATTGTGATGACAGTGGGCATGGAGCATAGAGATGACAAGGGCATGGAGCATTGTGGTGACAAAGGTGACAGAGCCCTGTGTGACGAGGGCATGGACCATTGTGAGGACAAACGTCATGAAGCATTGTGATGACTGGAGTCACGGAGCATTGTGATGACAGAGGTCATGGAGCATTGTGATGACAAGGGCATGGAACATTGTGATGACAGGGGCATGGAACATTGGTCTGACATGTTTCATGGATTATTGTGATGACATTGGTCATGGCACATTGTGATGACAAGGGCATGGAACATTGTGATGACAAGGTCATGGAGTATTGTGAAGACAGGTATCAGGAAGCATTGTGATGACATATGTCATTGTCCATTGTGATGAAAATGGCATGGAGCTCTGTGATACCAAGTGTCATGGAGGATTGTGATGACAAAGGTAATGGAGCATTTTGATGACAAGGGCTTGGAACATTGCGATGACAAGGGTCATGGAGCATTGTGATGACAAGGGCATGGAGCATACTGATGAAAACGTGCATGGAGCATTGAGATTACAGGGGTTTTGTAGCAATGTGATTACAAGGGCATGGAGTATTGTGATGCCAAGGGCTTGGAGCTTATGATGACAAGTGTCATGGAGAATTGTGATGACAATGGCAGGGAGCATTGTGATGTCAAGGGACATTGAGAATTTTTATAACAATATCATGAAACATTGTGATGACAAGCATATGGAGCTTGCTTTGACAGGGTTCAGGGAGCATTGCGATGACAAGTGCACGGAGAATTGTGATGACAAGTGCATGTAACATTGTGATGAGAAATATCATGGAATATTCTGATGACAATGAGGTGGAAAATTGTGATGACAAGGGACATGGAGCAATGTGATGGCAAGACCGTGGAGCATTGTGATGAGAAGAACATGGATAATCGTGGTGACAAGCATCATGGAGCATTATGATGACAAGAGCCATGGAGCATTCTGACATAAGATATCACTTATGAAGGAAATGTGAACATGGGTACACTTGAACTGAATTAGTAAAGAGAACAGAGTCTCACATATAGAAAACATACTTATGCCTTCTTACTGGGAAATGAGATGTGGGGAGATGCATAAAACCATAGTTTAATATTAGCACCAGTACCATTCCATAATCCAAATACAGAATAGACAAGACCAACTCCTTCCTCAGTGAACGGGACTCAAAACCCCTATTCTCTGCAGAGGAATATATCTGACTAGTAAGAATCTTAAAACCTATGTATTGATATGTCTCTGTAAGGGAATCAAGTGTGTCTAGACTGGCATAAACATGGCAGTGAAAATCAGCGGAAACCCACGATAAAAAGGAATTTAAAAACAAAACAAAAAAACAGGGAAATTCTTTACAATTCCTTCAGAGGCTCTGATGAAACCTGGAATGACCCTATCTACAACGACAGCTGGATGTGGCATAAGGCTGGAAACTTGAGACTGATATGATTGGTCAGATTGGGTGAGCAAATGCAGACCCTTAAAGCAATAATGCGTGGCACCCATTCCTTGGGTCCCAACTCTCCAAATAAAAGGGAATATTACTACAGATATAACATGTACGGGAAACCTAGAGAACGGACCCATTGTGAATACGAAAGGTTTCTAAAACTCAACTAATAGTCCCTCTCCTCGTGCTCCGGTTTCACTTTCCAACTGCTTTACTATCAATCTCCCAACTTGGAAAGACAGCCCCTTTAACCTCCTGGTTCACACAGGTTGCCAAATTGGCAAAGGATGAAAGGGAAGAGGGAGTACCAATGAGAGAGTAGCTGTTAGGCATTTGGACGGGCACATGTCACTCTAATTTCCCGGCACGAAGAAGAATAAACCAAAGTCTCTGCCAACCGCCGGGAACCAGTATAGGTCCTGAACCAACATTTGGGACTTGCGGTCCGCTCACAAAAAACAAGTTGAAAAATGGAGCTCAGGGATACAGCAATTCACAAACTGGCAGAGCAATAAAGGACAACAATCTTCCAAAAATCTGTTGAGGGAAGTCAACGAGGTGGACTTGAAAGCGAGCCAGAATAGTAGGAAACAGATTTCAAGAGGTACATTGGAATCACCTTTAAGACACAGGAAGAGGGGCACAACATCGACAATGATGCACTTGGCCAAAAAGGGTGTATGCATTTTCTCCTGAATATATTCAGGAGAAAACGCATACACCCTTTTTGGCCAAGCAAGCAAGCGGGCAATGCAAATCTGCACTACAAAGAAGTGTCACTTCCCACCGGTCAAAAGTGACATCCACAAAATGAACAAAAACCAGAAAGGCAAGACAGGCACTGGAGAACAAGGAAGCTAGTTATGCTGTTGGGCAGGATGTAAATTGCCAACTGCCTCTCTGGAGGAGTGCATTGTGTTCCCTAAAACAAGTAAACAACAGAGCTACAGAGCCAAGGGCGCTTCCAGTCTAGGGAAGATACCTTGTGAAAACTGAAATTCAATAACACAGAGCAAACACAATATTGAGGGCTGCACTGCTTCCAGGAACCTCAACTTGGGTACACCTTAAATATCCCAGGAAAGACAAAAATGGTTGAAGAAATTGTGTTACTTACCTACAATGGAATACACCTCAGCCATGAAATCAATGTCATAAGGCCAGAAGCAGCAAAATGAGTGGATTCAGATACGATGATTCTAAGTGAAATAAGTCACAGACAAGAAGAAACTTATCATAAGATATCACTTATGAAGGTCCTGTAAACATGGCTACACATGAACTGAGTTACGAAAGAGAACAGAGTCTCACATTTAGAAAACACACTTGTGCCTGCTTAAGGGTGAAGGAAAGGTAGGGTGATGCATAAAAACAGAGTTTGATATTAGTACAGGTACCGTTCCAAAAACCAATTATGGAATAGACAAGACCTACACTTTCCTCAGTGAAAGGGAATCAAAATCCCATATTTCCCACAGAGGAATATATCTGACTAGTAAGTATCTTAAAACCAATCTATTGATATGTCTCTATAAGGGAATCAAGTGTGTCTAGACTGGCATAAACATGGCACTGAGAATCAGCTCAAACCCACTATAAAAAGGAATTTCAAAAACAAAACAAAAAAACAGGGAAATTCTTTACAATTCCTTCAGGGGCTCTGATGAAACCTGGAATGACCCTATCTACAATGACAGCTGGATGTGGCATAAGGCTGGACACTTGGGACTGAGAGGATTGGTGAGATTCAGTGAGCAAATGCATACCATTTAAAGCAATAACGTGTGGCACACATTCCAAGGGTCCCAACTCTACAGATTGAAGGGAATATTACTACAGCTCTAACATGTATGCGAAACATAGAGAATGGACACACTGTGAATACAAAAGGTTTCCAAAATTCAACTAATAATCCCTCACCTGGTGCTCCGGTGTGACTTTCCAACTGCTTTACTATCAATCTCCCAACTTGTTTGTCAGCCCCTTTAACCTCCTGGTTCGCACAGGTTGCTAATTTGGCAGAGGCTGAAAGGGAAGAGGTAGAACCAATGAGAGAGTAGCTTTTAGGCATTTGGATGGGCACATGTCACTCTAATTTCCCGGCAGGAAGAAGAATTAACCAAAGTCTCAGCCACCCGCCGGGAACCAGTATAGTTCCTGAACCAAAATTTTGGACTACTGGTCAGCTCACAAAAAAACGAGTTGAAAAATGGAGCTTAGGCGTACAGCAAAGCACAAACAGTCAGAGTAATAAAGGACAAAAATCGTCCAAAAATTTGTTGAGGGAAGGCAAAGAGGGAGACTTCAAAGCGAGCCAGAATATCAGGAAACAGATTTCAAGAGGTACATTGGAATCGCCTTTAAAGCACAGGAAGAGGGGCACAACTTTGACAATGATGTACTTGGCCAGAAAGGGCGTATGTGTTTTCTGCTGAATATATTCATGAGAAAACGCATACGCCCTTTTTCCCAAGCAAGCAGGCGGGCAATGCAAATCTACTCTACAATGAAGTATCACTTCCCACCGGTCAAAAGGGACATCCGCAAAATGTGTAAAAACCAGAAAGGCAAGACAGGCCCTGGAGAAAAGGGAGCCTAGTTTTGCTGGTGGGCAGGATGTAAATTGCCAACTGCCTCTCTGGAGGACTGCATTGTGTTCCCTAAAACAAGTAAACAACAGAGCTACAGAGCCAAGGACACTTCCAGTCTAGGGAATATACCTTGGTAAAACTGAAAATCAATAAGACAGAGACAACACAAAATTTAGGGCTGCACTGCTTACAAGAACCTCAACTTGGGTACACCTTAAATATCCCAGGAAAGACAAAAATGGTTCAAGAAATTGTGTTACTTACATACGATGGAATATCTGTCAGCCATGAAATCAATTTCATAAGTCCAGTAGCAGCAAAATGAGTGGATTCAGATACGATGATTGTAAGTGAAATAAGTCACAGAGAAAAAGAAACTTATCATAAGATATCACTTATGAAGGTACTGTAAACATGGCTACACATGAACTGAGTTAGGAAAGAGAACAGAGTCTCACATTTAGAAAACACTCTTATGCCTGCTTAAGGGGGAAAGAGAGGTGGGGTGATGCATAAAACCAGAGTTTGATATTAGTACATGTACCGTTCCAAAAACCAACTATGGAATAGAAAAGACCTATACTTTCCTCAGTGAAAGGGACACAAAACCCAATATTTCCCGAAGAGGTATATATCTGACTAGTTAGAAACTTAAAACTTATGTATTGATATGTCTCCGTAAGGGAATGAAGTGTGTCTTGACTGCCATAAAAATGGCAGTGAGAATCAGCTCAAACCCACTATAAAAATCAATTTCAAAAACAAAACAATAAAACAGAGAAATTCTTTACAATTCCTTCAGGGGCTCTGATGAAACCTGGAATGACCTTATCTACAATGACAGCGGGATGTGGCATAAGGCTGGACACTATGGACTGAGAGGATTTGTGAGATTCGGTGAGCAAATGCAGACCATTTAAAGCATTAATGTGTGGAACAAATTCCAAGGGTCCCAACTCTCCAGGTTGAAGGGAATATTACTACAGCTATAACATGTACGGGAAACCTAGAGAATGGACACTCTGTGAATATGAAATCTTTCTAAATCTCAACTAATAGTCCCTCTCCTGGTCCTCCAGTTTGACTTTCCAACTGCTTTACTATCAATCTCCCTACTTGGAGAGACAGCCCCTTTAACCTCCTGGTTCGCCCAGGTTGCCAGTATGGCAGAGGATGAAAGGGAAGAGGGAGAACCAATGAGAGAGTAGCTGTTAGGCATTTGGACGGGCACATGTCACTCTAATTTCCCGGCAGGAAGAAGAATTAACCAAAGTCTCAGCCACCCGCCGGGAACCAGTATAGGTCCTGAACCAAAATTTTGGACTTGCGGTCAGCTCACAAGAAACGAGCAGAAAAATGGAGCTCAGGGGCACAGCAATTCACAAACTAGGAGAGTAATAAAGGACAACTATCGTACAAAAATCAGTTGAGGGAAGGCAACGAGGCGGACTTCAAAGCGAGCCAGAATAGCAGGAAACAGATTTAAAGAGGTACATTTGTATCGCATTTAAAGCACAGGAAGAGGGGCACAACTTTGACAATGATGCACTTGGCGAAAAAGGGCGTATGCGTTTTCTCCTGAATATATTCAGGAGAAAACGCATAACCCCATTTTGGCCAAGCAAGGAAGCGCGCAATGCAAATCTGCACTACAAAGAAGTATCACTTCTCACCGGTCAAAAGGGACATCCGCAAAATGTTTAAAAACCAGAAAGACAAGACTGGCCCTGGAGAACTGGGAGCCTAGTTATGCTGATGGGCAGGATGCAAATTGCCAACTGCCTCTCTGGAGGAGTGCATTGTGTTCCCTAAAACAAGTAAACAACAGAGCTACCGAGCCAGGGGCACTTCCAGTCTAGCGGAGATACCTTGGGAAAACTGAAAATCCATAAGACAGAGCCACCCCATAATTTAGGGCTGCACAGCTTACAAGAACCTCAACTTGGATACACCTTAAATATCCCATGAAAGACAAAAATGGTTCAAGAAATTGTGGTATTTACGTAAGATGGAATATCCCTCAGCCACGAAATCAATGTCATAAGGCCAGTAGCAGCAAAATGAGTGGATTCAGGTACGATGAATCTAAGTTAAATGAGTCACAGAGAAAAATAAACTTATCATAAAATATCACTTATGAAGGTCCTGTAAACATGGCTACACATGAACTGAGTTAGGAAAGAGAATAGTGTCTTACATTTAGAAAACACTCTTATGCCTGCTTATGGGGAAGGAGATTTAGGGTGATGCATAAAACCAGAGTTTGATATTAGTACAGGTACTGTTCCAGAAACCAACTACGGATTAGACAAGACCTACACCTTCTTCAGGGAACGGGACTCCAAACCCCATATTTCCCGCAGAGTAATATATCTGATTAGTAATAATCTTAAAACCTATGTATTGATATGTCTCCATAAGGGAATCAAGAATGTGTAGACTGGCATAAACATGGCAGTGAGAATCAGCTCAAACCCAGTATAAAAAGGAATTTCAAAAACAAAACAAAAAACAGGGAAATTTTTTACAATTCCTTCACGGGCTCTGATGAAACATGGAATAACCATATCTACAACAACAGCTGGATTTGGCATAAGGCTGGACACTTGGGACTGAGAGGATTGGTGAGATTCAGTGAGCAAATGAAGACCATTTAAAGCAATAATATGTTTCACACATTCCAAGGGTCCCAACTCTCCAGTTTGAAGGGAATATTACTACAGCTATAAAATGTACGGCAAACCTAGAGAATGGACACACTGTGAATATGAAAGGTTTCTAAAACTCAACTTATAATCCGTCACCTGCTGCTCCGGTTTGACTTTTGAACTGCTTTACTATCAATCTCCTTACTTGGAGAGAATGCCCCTTTAACCTCCTGGTTCGCACAGGTTGCCAATTTGGCAGAGGCTGAAAGGGCAGAGGTAGAACCAATAAAAGAGTAGCTGTTTGGCATTTGGACGGGCACATGTCACTCTAATTTCCCGGCAGGAAGAAGAATTAACCAAAGTCTCAGCCACCCGCCGGGAACCAATATAGGTCCTGAACCAAAATTGTGGACTTGCGGGCAGCTCACAAAAAAACGAGTTGAAAAATGGAGCTCGGGGGCACAGCAATTCACAAACTGGAAGAGTAATAAAGGACAACTATCGTCCAAAAATCTGTTGACGGAAGGCAATGAGGCGGACTTGTATGCGAGCCAGAATAGCAAGAAACAGATTTCAACAGGTAGTTTGGAATCGCCTTTAAAGCACAGGAAGAGGGGCACAACTTCGACAATGATGCACTTGGCCAAAAAGAGCATATGCGTTTTCTCCTGAATATATTCAGAAGAAAACGCATACGCCCTTTTTGGCCAAGGAAGCAAGCGGGCAATGCAAATCTGCACTACAAAGATGTATCACTTCCCACCGGACAAAAGGGACATCCGCAAAATGTGTAAAAACCAGAAAGGCAAGACAGGCCCTGCAAAACAGGGAGGCTAGTTATGCTGATGGGCAGGATGTAAATAGCCAACTGCCTCTCGGGAGGAGTGCATTGTGTTCCCTAAAACAAGTAAACAACAGAGCTACAGAGCCATCGGCACTTCCAGTCTAGGGAAGATACCTTGGGAAAACTGAAAATCAATAAGTCAGAGCCACCTCAAAATTTAGGGCTCCACTGCTTACAAGAACGTCAACTTGGGTACAACTTAAATATCCCAGAAAAGACAAAAATGGTTCAAGAAATTGTGGTACTTACGTACAACTGAATATCCCTCAGCCAAGAAATCAATGTCATAATGCTAGTAAGAGCAAAATGAGTGGATTCAGGTACGATGAATCTAAGTGAAATAAGTCACAGAGAAAAAGAAACTTATCATAAGATATCACTTATGAAGGTCCTGTAAACACGGCTACACATGAACTGAGTTAGGAAAGAGAACAGAGTCTCACATTTAGAAAACACTCTTATGCCTGCACATGTTGGAAAGGGAGGCGGGGTGATGCATAACCAGAGTTTGATATTAGTATAGGTACTGTTCCAAAAACCAACTACGGAATAGACAAGACCTACACCTTCCTCAGTGAAAGGGACTCAAAACCCCATATTTCCCGCAGAGGTATATATCTGATTAGTAAGAATCTTAAAACCTATATATTGATATGTCTCTGTAAGGGAATCAAGTGTTTCTAGACTGGCATAAACATGGCAGTGAGAATCACCACATCCCACTATAAAAATGAATTTCAAAAACAAAACAAAAAAACAGGGAAATTCTTTACAATTCCTTCAGGGGATCTGATGAAACCTGGAATGACCCTATCTACAATGACAGCTGGATGTGACATAAGGCTGGACACTTGGGACAGAGAGGATTGTTGAGATTCGGTAAGCAAATGCAGACTATTTAAAGCAATAATGCGTGGCACACATTCCAAAGGTCCCAACTCTTCAGGTTGAAGGGAATATTACTACAGCTATAACATGTATGGGAAACCTAGAGAATGGACACCCTATGAATACGAAAGTTTTCTAAAACTCAACAAAAAGTCCCTCTCCTGGTGATCCGGTTTGAGTTTCCAACTGCTTTACTATCAATCTCCCAACTTGGAGAGACAGCCCCTTTAACCTCCTGGTTCTCACAGGTTGCCAATTTGGCAGAGGATGAAAGGGCAGATGGAGAACCAGTGAGAGAATAGCTGTTAGGCATTTGCACGGACACATGTCACTCTAATTTCCCATCAGGAAGAAGAATTAATCAAATTCTCAGCCACCCACTGGGAAACGGTATAGGCCCTGAACCAAAATTTTGGACTTGTGGTCAGCTCAAAAAAAACGAGTTGAAAAATGTAGCTCAGGGGCACAGCAATTTACAAACTGGCAGAGGACTAAAGGGCAACTATCGTCCAAAAATCTGTTGAGGGAAGGCAACGAGGCGGACTTGTAAGCCAGCTAGTATAGCAGGAAACACATTTCAAGAGGTACATTTGAATCGTCTTCAAAGCACAGGAAGAGGGGCACAACTTCGACAATGATGCACTTGGCAAAATGTGTGTATGCATTTTCTCCTGAATATATTCGGGAGAAAACGCATACGCCTTTTTTGGCCAAGCAAGCAAGTGGGCAATGCACATCTGCACTACAAAGAAGTATCACTTCCCACCGGTCAAAAGGGACATCCACAAAATGTGTAAAAACCAGAAAGGCAAGAAAGGCCCTGGAGAACATGGAGCCTTTTTATGCTGATGGGCGGGTTGTAAATTGCAACTCCCTCTCTGGAGGAGTGCATTGTGTTCCCTAAAACAGGTAAAAACCAGAGCTACACAGCCAAGGGCACTTCCAGTCTAGGGAATATACCTTGGGAAAACTGAAAATCAATAAGATAGAGCCACCCCAAAATATAGGGCTGCACTGCTTACAAGAACCTCAACTTTGTACACCTTAAATATCCCAGCAAAGACAAAAATGTTTCAAGAAATTGTGTTAATAATGTACGATGGAATATCCCTCAGACATGAAATCAATGTCATAAGGCCAGTAGCAGCAAAATTAGTGGATTCAGGTACGATGATTCTAAGTGAAATAAGTCACAGAGAAAAAGAAACTTATCATAAGATATCACTTATGAAGGTCCTGTAATCATGGCTACCCATGAACTGAGTTTGGTAAGAGAACAGAGTCTCACATTTAGAAAACACTCTTATGCCTGCCTAAGGGGGAAGGAGAGGTGGGGTGATGCATAAAACCAGAGTTTGATATTAGTACAGGTACCGTTCCAAAAACCAACTACAGATTATACAAGTCCTACAACTTCCTCAGTGAAAGGGACTCAAAACCCCATATTTCCCGCAGAGGAATATATCTGACTAGTAAGAATCTTAAAACCTATGTATTGATATGTCTCCGTAAGGGAATCAAGTTTGTCTAGAGAGGCATAAAAAAGGCAGTGAGAATCAGCTCAAACCCACTATAAAAAGGAATTTCAAAGACCAAACAAAAAAATAGGGAAATTATTTACAATTCCTTCAGGGGCTCTGATGAAACCTGGAATGACCCTATCTACAACGACAGCTGTATGTGGCATAAGTCTGGACACATGGGACTGAGAGGATTGGTGAGATTGGGTCAGCAAAAGCAGACCTTTTAAAGCAATAATGCGTGGCACACATTCCAAGTATCCCAACTCTCCAGGTTGAAGGGAATATTACTACAGCTATAACATGAACCGGAAAGCAAGAGAATGGACACACTGTGAATACGAAAGGTTTCTAAAACTCAACTAATAGTACCTCTCCTGGTGCTTCGGTTTGACTTTCCAACTGATTTACTATCAATCTCCCAACTTGGAGAGACAGCCCATTTAACCTCCTGGCTCTCACATGTTGCAAATTAGGCAGAGGATGAAAGGAAAGATGGAGAACCATTGAGAGAGTAGCTGTTAGGCATTTGGACGGGCACATGTCACTCTAATTTCCCGGCAGAAAGAAGAATTAACCAAAGTCTCAGCCACACACCAGTAACCAGTATAGATCCTGAAGCAAAATTTTGGACTTGCGCTCAGCTCACAAAAAACGAGTTGAAAAATGGAGCTCAGGGGCAGAGCAATTCACAAATTGGCAGAGTATTAAAGGGCAACTATCGTCCAAAAATCTGTTGAGGGAAGGAAACGAGGTGAACTTGAAAGGGAGCCAGAATATCAGGAAACAGATTTCAAGAGGTACATTGGAAGCACCTTTAAAGCACAGGAAGAGGGGCACAATTTCGACCATGATGCACTTGCCCAAAAAGGGCGAATGCGTTTCCTCCTGAATATAACAAGGAGGAAACACAACGCCCTTTTTGGCCAAACAAGCAAGCGGGTAATGAAATTCTGCAGTACAAAGAAGTATCACTTCCCAGCGGTCAAAAGGGACATCTGCAAAATGTGTAAAAATCAGAAAGGCAAGACAGGCCCTGGAGAACAGGGAGCCTAGTTATGCTGATTGTCAGGATGTAAATTGCCAACCGCCTCTCTGGAGGAGTGCAATGTGTTCCCTAAAACAATTAAACAACAGAGCTACAGAGCCAAGGGCACTTCCAGTCTAGGGAATATACCTTGGAAAAATTGAAAATCAATAAGACAGAGCCACCCCAAATTTAGGGCTGCACTGCTTACAAGAACCTCAACTTGGGTACACCTTAAATATCCCAGGAAAGACAAAATTGGTTCAAGAATTTTGGTACGTACGTACGATGGATAATCCCTCAGCGATGAAATCAATGTCATAAGGCCAGTAGCAGCATAATGAGTGGCTTTAGGTACGATGATGCTAATTGAAATGAGCCACAAAGAAAAAGAAACTTATTGTAATATATCACTTATAGAGGGAATGTAAACATGGCTACACATGAACTGAATTTCAAAAGAGAACAGAGTTACACATTTAGAAAACAGACTTATGCCTCTGTAAGGGGAAAGGTGATGTGGGGTGATGTGTAAAAGCAGAGTTTGAAATTAGCACAGATACCATTCCATATACCAAATATGTAATAGACAACACCTACTCCTTTCTCAATGAACTGGACACAAAACACCGTATTCACTGAAGAGGAATATATCTGACTGGTAATAATCTTGAAACCTATGTATTTATATGTCTCCATCATGGAATCAAGTGTATGCAGATTGGCATAAACACAGATCAATGGAACAGGACAGAAAGTGCAGAGATAAACCTACATACCTATGCCTATCTCACCTATGACAAAGGAGCTAAGGATATACAATGGAGAAAAGACAGTCTCTTCAGTAATTGGTGCTGGGAAAACTGGACCCCTACACATAAAAGAATGAAACTAGAACACTCCATAACACCATACACAAAAATAAACTCTAAATTTATCAGAGATCTAAATATAAGACCAGACACTATAAAACACTTAGAGGAAACCATAGGCAGAACACTCTATGACATAAATCACAGCAAGATCCTTTTTGACCCACCTCCTAGAGAAATGGAAATAAAAACAGAAATCAACAAATGGGACCTAATGAAACTTAAAAGCTTTTACACAGTACAGGAAAACATAAACAAGATGCAAAAACAACCCTCAGAATGGGAGAAAATATTTTCAAATGAAGCAATTGACAAAGGATTAATCTCCAAACTTTACAAGCACCACATGTAGCTCAATATCACAAAAACAAACAACCCAATTCAAAAACGGGCAGAAGAGCTAAATAGACATTTCTCCAAAGAAGATATACAGATTACCAAGAAACACATGAAAGGATGCTGAACATCACTAATCATTAGAGAAATGCAAATCAAAGCTACCGTGAGGTATCACCTCACAGCAGTCAGAATGGCAATCATCAAAAAAATCTACAAAACAATAAATGCTGGAGAGGCCTTTATTGGAGAAAAGGGAACACACTTGCACTGTGGGTGGGAATGTAAATTGATATGGGCACTAGGGAGAACAGTACGGAGGTTCCTTTAAATAACTAACAATAGAAGTACCATACGACACAACAATCCAACTACTGGGCATTTGCCTTGTGAAAACCATAATTCAAAAAGTGTTATATACAAAAATGTTCATTGCAACTCTATTTACAATAGCCAGGACATGGAAGCAACCTAAGTGTCCATCGACAGATGAATGGATAAAGAAGATATGGCACATATATACAATGGAATATCACTCAGCCCTAAAAAGAAGCAAAACTGAGTTATTTGCACTGAGGTGGATGGACTTAGAATCTGTCCTACACAGTGAAGTAAGTCAGAAAGGGAAAAACAAATAATGTATGTTAACAGAGATATACGGAATCTAATGAGGAAAAAAAAAAGATTTTGAAGACCCTAGTGGCAGGACAGGATTAAGGACACAGACGTAGGGAAAGCACTTGAGGACACCGGAAGGGGGATGGGTAAGATGGGACGAAGTGAGAGAGTGGCATGGATATAAATACATTACCACATGTAATACTGATAGGTACTGGGAAGCAGCCACATAGAACAGGGAGATCAGCTCGGTGCTTTGTGACCACCTAAAGGGGTGGGATATGGAGTGTGGGAGGGAGATGCAAGAGGGAGGGGATCTGGTGATATTTGTATATGTATAGCTGATTCACTTTGTTATACAGCAGAAACTAACACTCCATTGTAAAGCAATTATACTCCAATAAAGGTGGAAAAGGAAAAAAAAAAAGAAAGCCCAGGGATAAACCTACACACCTATGCTCAACTAATCTATGATAAAGGAGGCAAGACTTTACAATGGAGCAAAGAGAGTTTCTTCAGTCAGTGGTGCTGGGAATTATGGACAGCTCTATGTAAAAGAATGAAATTAGAACACTCCCCAACACCATACATAAAAATATATTCAAAATCGATTAGAGACCTTAATGTAAGACCGGACAGTATAAAACTCTGAGAGGAAAACTTACGAAGAATACTCTGACATAAATCACAGCAAGATCTTTTTTTGATCCATCTCCTATAGTAATGAAATAAAAAAAAGAAGCTAAACAGATGGGACCTAATGAACGTAAAAGCTTTTGCAAAGCAAAGGAAACTACAAACAAGATGAAAAGACAACCCTCAGAATGGCAGAATATATTTGCAAACGAATCAATGGACAAATGATTAATCTCCAATATATATAAACAGCTCATGCAGGTCAACATTAATAAGACAAAATACCCAATACAAAAATGGAAGCAGATCTAAATAGACATTTCTTCCAAGAAGACATAGAGATGGCCAAGATGCACATGAAAATCTGCTCAACATCACTAATTATTAGAGAAATGGAAATCGAAACTACAATGAGGTATCACGTCACACCTGTTAGAATGGGCATCATCAGAAAATCTACAAACAACAAATGCTGGAGAGGGTGTGGAGAAAAGGAACCTTCTTCCACTATTGTTGGGAATGTAAATCGATACAGTCTCTATGGAGAAGAGAATGGAGGTTCCTTAAAAAACTAAAAATATAATTACCATATAATCCAGCAATCCCACTAGTGGGCATATACCGAGAGAAAACCATAAATCAAAAAGACACATTCACCACAATGTTCACTGCAGCACTATTTACAATAGCCAGGTAATGAAAGCAACCTAAGTGCCCACAGACAGAAGAATGGATAAAGATGTGGTACATATATACAATGGAATATTACTCAGCCATACATGGGAATGAAATTGGGTCATTTGTAGAGACCTTGATGGATCTAGAGACTGTCATACAGAGTGAAGTAAGTCAGAAAGAGAAAAACAAATATTGTATATTAATGCATATATGTGGAACCTAGAAAAATGGTACAGATGAACCGGTTTGCAGGGCAGAGATAGAGACACAGATGTAGAGAACAAACATATGGACACCAAGGGGGGAACACCATGGGAGGGTGGTGGTGGGATGAATTGGGAGACTGGGATTCACATGTGCACACTTATATGTATAACATAGATATCCAATAAGAACCTGCTGTATAAAAGAAATAAATAAATTTTAAAAAATTAAAAATAAATAAATAACATTTAATAAAATAAAACAGAAAAAAAGTTTTTCCCTTCATATAGATGTCTTTATATAAATGCATTATTCCCATGTTTATATCTCTAAATTAAAGAAAAAGAGGAATAAATAAAACCTACCTTGAACCAAAAAGAAAAAAGGAAAAAAAAAAAAAAAACAGAACCCACTATTTATACAGAGGAAAATCGTATCAGGGCACTTGTTCCAGTGGTAACAAATTCTTAAGTTGGTCAGAAGTGAGAAATCATCTCCCTTGCAGTCTGCAGCGCTCCCCCCCCACAAAGAACATCCTCATTGCAATGCTGGGGGACTATGTCGAGGCGTCTGTGAGTAAATGTGAGGTGTACCACAGTCCTGCTGCAGCTGAAATCTTCCCACCCTTTCCAGGTAAAACACCTCAATATGTACAATAACTTGCAAGCCTAGAGGAAGGGCTGTGGAGCCACAGCAGCGACAGCATGCAGGCCGACTTGGTGCCAGCAGGCCAGCCAGGATGGTCCTGGCCCCAGATGCTCTTCTGGAAGCTTTCCATTTCCCTGCCTGAGATACCCCTCCTGCCACGGCCCCCACTGCTTTTTTACTTCCTCACCTCTGCCTGGGGAGAAATTCCAGCGGCAGGTATGGGTGACACATCCTCTTCTTTAGCAGGTTGCAGCCTGGCAACTCCTGCAGGAAGTCCAGCAGAGCCCCACTCACACTGGGCCACCCACAAAGCCATGGCCCCTCACTCCCTCCCACCACCCCAGCCCCGACACTGCTGACGGGGCAGAGAATATGGCGTCAGGCAAAGCTACAGGAGCTCTTGCTGACTGGAGAGGTGCTTATATTGATCTCAACCCAGGCACACCTGGGGAGGGCTGGCAGGCAGTGTCAGGCTGCCCAAATCAGCCATTCCTCACTCCTCAGGGGCTCACAGTTGCAGAAAATGAGCCTTGCTAAACGGGCCAGGCCCAAGGAACAGGTGTGGGCTCTTGAGAGTCAGGATAGAAAAGGGGCTGCAGCTGCTGCTTCTTTTCTTATCATTTTATCTGGTCCATGAGTGGAAAACAACTTCAAGAAGACCCTATCCTAATGAGAGGAACCCAGGAGTCAGGGAGAGGAGTGATGGTTGGTGGAGATAGAGGCCTGGTGCCCTGGCTGCAGTGGAAGTGTCTGGAAGACCAGGCAGAGAGAGGCCACACAGAGTGATACCTGGGGTCACAGACCTGTCAGAGCTGCTGTTTGTTAGTTCAAGTCCTGCTCTGAGGTGTTCTGTGTCAGCTGTGAGCGACAGGTCAGCTGGGGGTTCTCTGCAAGGTGGGCTATGTGCACGGTTCCTGTTTTTCCAGCCCTTCTGGGGTACCTGCCCAAAGGGAGCTCCATATCCTGGGAAGGGCCTGACTATGAGAGCCCCATGGGCTGCTGGATAGCTGCACAGGTGAGCTCCATACCCTGGGAGGGACGACCACGAGAGCCCCGTGGGCTGTGGGGGTGGAGGTGCAGCCCAGGTGAGCTCCATATCCTGGGATTTTCCTGACCACGAGAGCCCCATGGACTGCTGGAGACCTGGTAAAGGATATCAGGACAGTCAGTGAAGCCACCGAGGATATACATCAAGTAGCTCCTATTTCCTACACCCTGCTGGTCAGTCTACCATCCACCAGGCCATGGCATTCTGTATTAGACTTCAATGATGCCTTCTTCTGTATTCCACTCATCTCAGAGTCACAAGAATTTTTGGCTTGTGAGTGGCAGGACACAACATGCAACAAAAGCAATAATGCTGGGCCGTCCTGCCCCAATGGTTCAAAAATCCCCACACCATCATTGGGGAAATGTCCTCTAAAGACCTCAAAGTTCTACCTCTGTAAAAGGGAACCCTCCTTCAATATGCAGATGACATTCTGATCGCCAGGCCTACTAAAGACGCCTCTGAACTACCTAGCCAAGAAAGGATAGAAGGTGTCCAAGAAAAAGGCTCAAATATCCCAGGCTAAGGTGACATGCCTGGGCTTCATTCTCACAGATATTCGGAGAAACGCATCCCAGGAAAGGGAAGAAGCCATTTGCAGCCTTACCTCTTCTAAAACTAGAAGACAGCTTAGGGGTTCCTGGGGAGGCCAAGGTTTTATGCATCTGGATCCCTAACTACAGTCTAATAGCTGGGCCTCTACATGAAACACTGACACGAAATGATGATGATTCTTTTGAATAGAATCCAGAAGCAGCCTTTCAAGAATGGAAAGAGCAGTCAATTCAGGCCCTTGCCCAGGAACTCCCTAATTTAGCTAAACCCTTTGACCTTTACATACCCGGTCAAAGGTTAATCGCCCTTGGAGCTTTAGTGCAAAAACTGGGACTACTTGAAATGGAGCAACACAAGAATGCCCTTCAGGTATGATAAACTATGGTCACCAAGGGCTTTGCCCTCTGCCTCATCAGGCAAGGATACTGGGGTATCTAAAAAGCTGGAAATCAGCAGCCCGCAAGGCCAGCTCCCTCCTAAGAGAAAAGGACCCCACGTTGTGATCCTAACCACCCATCATGCCCTGAAGTTGCAGGGGTCGCACTGCGGACACACTGACCTCGAGTGAGGAGGCCCTCCAACTCCAACCTCCAGAGAGACAAACGGGGGCAATGGGCCCCCAAGATGACTCGTGTGACCATCACTTGACCTGGAGTTTCTCTCAGAAAACAAGTCTGTGCCCCAAAAGAGCAGACTACTGCTTGCAGGACTTACTGCCCCCAGACGGGAGCTAATAAGCTTGTCGGGGGAAACGTATATCACGCTTTCACCATAGAAAACCCTACAGAAACCACGGTGATGGTGGCCAATATGACTGGCTGGACTGCTGGCTACTTCAAAAGTCCGTTGACTCAGTGGACGTCATGGTCCTGGATCACCACTGACCCTGGACTGTCTGGGAGTTGAGCGGGCAGGGCTCTGACACATGGTGCTGTTTATACATTAATTCAGGGACCTAATTAAAGAAAGCACAGACTACTGGTCAGAGCATCTAGGCTGGCAAAAACCGTCAGCCTAAGGTCGCTGAACAAATGTGGGGTGGGGTGAAACCTGCCACCGCAGCATCTCTGTGCATCTCTTTCCTGGACCCTTAAAGGTCATTAGAATCTATAACACTTCCAATGCTGGTGCTTAGGTGGACGAGCAGTGAGGCAGGAAGCCTTGCGACAATCAACCTCACCTGGAGGCTGCTGGGGAGAAGTTTTGCCCCTCCCCCCGTGTATGAGGGCTTCCACGTCAGCATGAAGTAGTTACAAAAGAGGGGTCTGCACCCTCAGCACCCCAAAAATGAGGAACGGGACAAAAAGCAGAGGAGATGTTCATCACCGGCAATGTTCATTAAAAATTCCTGGGAGATAAAAAGACAATCTGGGCAATAAAATAAAGTCTAACCTGTTTTTCCTTTGTGCTTTGTCTAATTTCACGTGCTCCTAGGGTTCCACATGCAGAGGTCCCACACCCGGCACTTCAGACCCGATTTCCTAGTGCAGAATGGCTGGTCTGACACCTCAGCTAGTGGGGTCCCATGCAGACTCCGTGACATAGAGCCTGAGCTGCAGCCAACCCAGCCCTCGAGAGCTCCATCCCCTCCCTCCTGCTGACGCTGATGGGATCCCTACACAGCAGCCCAGCCCACAGCCCACGGGGTAGTGCACGCTCTCACCTCTCCATTCTGTTTTCAAAATATAAAGTTTCCTTTGCTTCTGAACCAAACTCAGTCTTGATCTGTTAGCTCCAATGACACTAGGCACAGGGACTCCTGTTGGGGTCCACTCTGGAGGATCAGTAACAGAAATTGAGAACATTGTAACTTCAATGAACAGATGTGTGAGCCAAACTGTAGTTAACATAGAGCAGTGTATAAGGCTCGGGTAAAATAAGATGTTTCTAAGACTTACATTTGATATTTCCATCATTTTATTATAAGCAAGTTCAGTGAAGACGTCTGTCTTATTTGTCAGGTCAACATTAGAGAAATGAAGTGATTTATTCCCAAGGATGTACATCGAATACTCTTGGCTGAAGCTTCAATCTTGTTTTGAATGCTTTTCCATTGAAAATGATACCTCTCTTTCAGCTTCCCCATTTCTCAGAAGTATAAAATCTTATAATTTATTATTACCAAAGGGGAAAGGTAGGAGAAGGGATAAATTAACAGTTTGGGATTAACACATACACATTGCTATGTATAAAACAGATCATCAACAAGGAACTACTGTATAGCACAGGGAACTACACTGAATATTTTGCAATAACCTATAAGGGGAAATAATGTGAAAAAGAATAGATATTTTTATTGACATCATCTATCAATGACAGATAAAATGTAAACTAAGCAAGCCGATGGTGAGCACTTCTGATCCCGATGATTTCAATCATCTAAAGTTTGGACTCTGCGTATTTCCCAAGGCCATTAATGGACATATGTGTAGCCGTAGCTTAAAAATTCCCCAGTTTGGGGTTCGGGTAGGCACTGATTTGGAAAAATTCCTGGTGTTCTCCTTACATGCACGGGACCATTCCTACGGCTAAAACATGCCTGTCACACCTAGAGGATCGTACACCGTTTGATCAGAAACAGTTTGGAAAAGGCACCTCATCTCCTCATCGCCTGGTGCTCGGGTTCACCCCTCCAGCATCTTTCCTAACAATCTCCTCACTTGGGGATATCAGCACCGTCAACATCCTGTTGCACACAGTTTGGAATTTCTCTGGAGGATGAAGCAGAAGTATGAGAAATATTTAGAGAGAAGTCCTAGGTGTTCAGACAGGCACATGCCACTCTAATTTCCAATCCGGAAGACAAATTCATCAAAGGCTAGAATTGCCAACGGAAACAGAATAGGGCTAGAGGAAATCCCGCTGTTTTGTGTCCAGTTTCCAAAAACACAAGTTGGAAAATGGAACTCAGGGGCACTAAAATTCATGAAACTGCAGAGTTGAAAATATCTATCGTCAAAAAATGTCTTGAGGTAAGTAACAGAAAAGGACTTGTAAGCAAGGGTGATTGTCAGGAAACAGATTTGAAGAGGTGGAAAGGACTCCCCATTAAAGGAAAAGAAAAAGGGCTGAACATCGCCAATGATGCAGTTGGCCAAAAAGGGCGTATGCATTTTTTTCTGAATATATTCAAGTAAAGGCCATACACACATTTTATCCAACCAAACAGGTGGGCACTGGAAATCTATACTACAAAATGTATCACTTCACATCAGTGAGAAGGGCCATCCACATAAAGTGTAAACACCGGAAATGTAGGACAGGGTGAGGAGAAAAGGGAGCCCTGTGAGGCTGATAGTGCAAATGTAATTTGCCAACGGCCACTCTGGAGAAGTGTATTGTGTTTGCTAAAACATCGAAAAAATGAGCTACAGAGCATAGGGCACTTGCACTCATGGGCGTATACCTTGGGAAAAACAAAAATCGACAGAAAACAGGCACCCCAACGTTTTCCACCTCTCTGTTAAAAAGGGCCTCAACTTGGATATAACCTAAATGTCCCTGGAAGGATAAAATGGATAAAAGAGTTGGGGTACTTATGTAGAGTGGAATATTACTCATCCAGAAATCAATGAAATAAGGCCAGTTGTAACAACTCTGGAGGAGTTACATACGATCATTCTAAGTGACATATGACAGAAAGAAAAAGACACATATCATAAGATGTCACTTAAAGGTGGAATCAAAAATGGCTACACATGAAATAAATTACAAAACAGAAAAATAGTCAAATATGTAGAAAATAGTCATAAGGCTGCTAAATGGAAAAGGTGGGGAAGGGTGAGGTATTATCCAGGAGGTTGAAATTAGCAAAGACACCATTCCAAGTACCAAATTGAATAACTGACAAGGCCTACATGGTACCTCAAAGAACTGCACTCAGCGCACTCAAGTCACTGGAAAATAATATAAATGACTGGTAAGCATCTGAAAAAGAATTTATTGTTGTCTCACAGTACATGAATCAAGTGGATGTACAGCAGCAAAAAACAGAGCTTTGAAAATCAGCTGTTAACAATATAAAAATAAATTTAAAAATATTTATAAAAACAGTGAGAGAGACAAAACTTCTTACAACTTTTGTTGAAGGGCTATGATGTAACATGGATTGAACACATGTAGACCCACAGCAGGATGATATATAAGGCAGGAAGCTATGCACGCTAAGAGATGTTAGAGAGGCTGGGTGAGTAAAGGCAGACCTTTTAAAGTAATACTGCCTGATTCCCATTCCTTGGGTCCCAATTCTGCAGGTTCAAGGGAATCTTCCGACAGCGAAAACATGCCTGGGAAACCGAGACGAATGTACACCGTATGACCAGGAAAGGTGTATAAAATACACCTCATTTATGATCTCCTGGTGCTGGGGTTCGCCATTCCAGCCAAATTACTAACAATCTCCCCACTTGGAGAATCAGCACCTTTAACCTCCTGTTTCACACAGTTTTCAATTTGTGCAGAGCATAAACGGGAAGAGGGGGAACCAATGAGAGACTAGCTGTAGGAGTTTTGACAGGCACATGCCACTCTAATTTCCCATTAGGAAGAAGAATTAACCAAAGGCTCAACCTGCCTCCCCAGATCCAGAATAGGGCCGGAAGCAATACAATGGTTTGGCGGCCAGGTCAAAAAATGAGAGTTGCAAAATGGGGCTCAGGAGCAAACAATTCAAAGACCTGCAAAGATAAAAATGATAACCAACGTCCAAAAATATATTAAGGTAAGGCAACGAATAGGATCTCAATGAGAGGCAGAATTGCAGGAAACAGATTTCAAAACGTAGATTGGACTCACATTTAAAGCATATGAAAAGCAGCAGAATTTCTAACATGATGCAGTTGGGCAAAAGGGTGTATGCGTTTTTTTCGTGAATATCTTCAGGAAAAAAACACATACAGAGTTTTTGGCCAACCAAGCAAGCGGGAAATGCAAATCCACACAACAAAGAAGTCTCAATTTCCACTGCTCAGAAAGGCCATCCAAAAAATGTGTACAAACCAGAAATGCAGGAGAGGCCATGGAGAACAGGGAGCTAGTCACGCTGATGGGTGTGGTATAAATATCCAAGACCCACCCTGAAGCAGTGTATGCTGTTTCCTAAAACATCTAAAATACAAAGCTACCGAGCATAGGGCACTTCCACTCATGGGCATATAACTTGGGAAGACTAAATATCAACAAGACACAGGTACCCCAAAATTTAAGGCTGCTCTGCATACAAGAACCTCAACTTCAGTACAACTTAAGTATTCCAGGAAAGAGAAAATTGCGTAAAGAACTTGTGGTAATTTTGTACAACGGAATATTACTCAGACATGAAATCAATGTCATAAAGCAAGTAACAGCATAATGAGTGGATTTAGGTACGATGATTCTAAGTGAAATAAGTCACACAGAAAAAGAAACTTATCATAAGATATCACTTATGAAGGTCCTGTAAACATGGCTACACATGAACTGAGTTAGGAAAGAGAACAGAGTCTCACATTGATAAAACACTCTTATGCCTGATAAGGGGAAAGGAGAGGTGGGGTGATGCATAAAACCAGACTTTGATATTAGCACTGGTACCATTCCATAGAGCAAATACAGAATAGACAAATCCTACACCTTCCTCTGTGAACGGGACTCAACACCCCTATTCCACACAGAGGAATATATCTGACTAGTAATAATCTTAAAACCTATATATTGATATGTCTCCATAAGGGAATCAAGTGTGTCTAGAGAGGCATAAACACGTCGGTGAAAATCAGCTCAACCCCATTATAAAAATGAATTTCAAAAACGAAACAAAAAAAAAACAGCAAAATTCTTACACTATTCCTTCAGGGGTTCTGATGAAACCTGGAACGACCCTATCTGCAAATACAGCTAGATGAGACATAAGGCTGGACACTTGGGGCTGAGAGGACTTGTGAGATTGGGTGAGAAAATGCAGATCCTTTAAAGCAGTAATGCATGCCACCCATTCCATGGGTCCCAACTCTCCAGGTAGAAGGGAATATCAATACAGTTATAACATGTATGGGAAACCTAGAGAATGGACACCCTGTGATGGCCAAAGATTTCTAAAAGGCTCCTAATATTTCCTCTCCTTGTGCTCCAGTTTGGCATTCCAACTGCTTTACTATCAATCTCCCAACTTGGAGAGTCAGCCCCTATAAGCTACTGGTTCACACAGTTTGCAAATTGTGCAGTGGATGAAAGGAAAGAGGGAGAACAAATCAGAGAGTAGCTGTAGGCATTTGGACGGACACATGTCACTCTAATTTCCCGTGCGGAAGGAAGAATTAACCAAAGTGTCCGCCTGGACCCCCGGAACCAGTATAGGTCCTGTAGCAAAATTGTAGATTTGCGGTCAGCTCACAAAAACACGAGTTGAAAATTGGAGCTCAGGGGCACCGCAAATCACAAACCTGCAGAGTTATAAAGGACAACTCTCTTCCAAAAATCTGTTGAGGGAAGGCAACGAAGCAGACTTGAAAATGAGGCCGAATTGCAGAAAACATATTTCAAGAGTTAAACTGGAATCACCTTTAAAGCACAGGAAAAGCGTAACAACTTCGACAATGATGCACTTGGCCAAAAAGGGCGTATGCATTTTCTGCTGAATATATTCAGGAGAAAAGGCATACACCCTTTCTGGCCAATCAAGCAACCCCGCAATACAAATCCACACTACAAAGAATTGTCACTTCCCACCCGTCAAAAGGGACATCCGAAAATCTGTAAAAACCAGAAAATAAAGACAGAGATGACAAGAGCATGTTGCAATGTGATCCCAGGGGTCATGGAGGATTGTGATGACAAGGCCATGTAGCATTGTGCTGACAAAGGCATGGAGCATTGTGATGACAAGGGTCACGGAGCACTGTGATGACAATCCTCACGGAGCATTGTGATTACATGGATCATGGAGCATTGGGATGAAAAGGGCATGGATCATTGTGATGACAAGGGTTATGGAGCATTTTGATGACAAGAGTCCTGGATCCCTGTGTTGTCAGGGGTCATGGAGTGTTGTGATGACAGAGGTCATGGAGCATTGTGATGACAAGGGTCATGGAGAAGTGAGATGAGAAGGTCATGGATCTTTGGGCTGAAAATGTTCATGGAGTATTGTGAAGACAGGGGTCATGGAGCACTGTGATGACAAGGTCCTGGAGCACTGTGATGAGAAGACCATGGAGCCTTGTGATGACAAGTCTCATGGAGCATTCTGATGAAAAGGGGCAAGGAGCATTGTGATTACAAGGGTCTTGGAGAATTGGGATGACAAGGGCATGGAGCATTTGGATGAGAAGACCATAGAGCGTTCTGATGACATGCATCATGGAGCTTTGTGATGACAAGGGCATGGAGCATTGTGATTACAGAGGTCTTGGAGCATTGTGATGAAAAGGGCATGAATCACTGTGATGGAAAAGGCATGGAGCCTTGTCATGACAGGGTTCAAGGAGCATACTGACGACAAGTGTCAGGGAGCATTGTGATGACAAGTGTATTGAGCATTGTGATGACAAAGTTCATGGAGCATTGTGATGAGAAACCCCTGTCAAATTGTGATGACGAGCGTCATGGGGCGTTGTGATGACAAGTGTTATGGAACATTGTGATAACAATGGTGTGGAGCATTGTGATGACAGAGGTCATGGAGCATTTTGATTTCATTGTGATGACAATAGCAAGAAGCATTATGATGATGGGCATGGTGCACTGTGATGACAGGGTTCATGGAGCATTGAGATGAAAAGGGGCATGGAGCATTGTGATTAAAGTGGTCTGGGAGCATTGTGATGACAAGGGCATGAGCATTGTGATGAGAAGGCAATGGAGCATTCTGATGACATGCGTCATGGAGCTTTGTGATGACAAGGACATGGAGCATTGTGATGACAGTGACATGGAAAATTGGTCTAACAAGTTTCATGGATTATTGTGATGACAGTGGGCATGGCAGATTGTGATGACAAGGGCATGGAACATTGTGATTACAAGGTCATGGATTATTGTGAAGACAGGTGACAGGAAGCATTGTGATGACATATGTCACGGTCTATTGAGATGACAATGGCATGGAGCATTGTGATGACAGGGGCATGGAGCATTGTGATGACAACGGACATTGGGAATTTTGATGACAAGGTATGAAGCATTTTGATGACAAAGGCATGGAGCTTGCTATAACAGGTGTCATGGGGCATTGCGATGACAGATGTATGGAGAATTGTGATGACAAGAGCATGTAACATTTTGATGAGAAGTGTCATGGAGCATTGTGATGAGAGTGGGCCTGGAACATTGTGATGACAAGGGCACGGAACACTGTGATACATGGGTCATTGAGGATTGTAATGACAAGGCATGGAGAATTGTGATGAGAAGGGCATCGAGCATTGTAACAAGCATCATGGACCTTTGTTATGACAAGGGCATGGAGCAATGTGATGAGAGGCTTCATGGAGCATTGTGATGAGAAGACCATGGAGCCTTGTGATGACAAGTCTCATGGAGCATTCTGATGAAAAGGGGCATGGAGCATTGTGATTACATGGGTCTTGGAGCATTGTGATTACAAGGGCATGGAAAATTGTGAGAGAAGGCCAAGGAGCATTCTGATGACATGCGTCATGGAGCTTTGTGATGACCAGGGCAAAGAGCACTGTGATAACAGGGGTCTTGGAGCATTATGATGAAAAAGCTCTGGATCATTGTGATGAAAAAGGCATGGAGCCTTGTCATGACAGGGTTCAAGGAGCATACTGATTGAAAGAGTCAGGAAGCATTGTGATGACAAGTGTATTGAGCATTGTGATGACGAAGGTCATGGAGCATTGTGATGAAAAGACCATGGATAATTGTGATGACGAGCGTTATGGGGCATTGTGATGACAAGTGTTATGGAACATTGTGATCACAAGGGTTTGGAGCATTGTGATGACAGCCGTCATGTAGCATTTTGATTTCATTGTGAAGACAATTCCATGAAGCATTATGATAATGGGCATGGTGCATTGTGATGAGAGGTTTCAAGGAGCATTGAGATTAAAAGAGGCATGGAGCATTGTAATTACAGGTGTCTTGTATCATTGGGATGGCAAGGGCATGGAGTATTGTGATGGCAATGGTCATGGAGCATTTTCATGACAAGAGTCCCAGATCATTGTGTTGTCATGGGTCATGGAGCATTGTGATGACAGGGGCATGGAACATTGGTCTGACAAGTTTCATGGATTATTGTGATGACAGTGGGCATGGCGCCTTGTGATGACAAGGGAATGGAGCATTGTGATGACAAGGTCATGGATTATTGTGAAGACAGGTGTCAGGGAGCATTGTGATGACATATGTCAAGGTGCATTGTGATGACAATGGCATGGAGCATTGTGATGCCAAGTGTCATGGAGGATTGTGATGACAAATGTAATGGAGCATTGTGATGACAAGGGCTTGGAGTATTGTGATGAGAAGTCTCATGGAACATTGTGATGACAAGGGCATGGAGCATTGTGATGAAAACGGCCATTGAGAATTTTGATGACAACGTCGTGAAGCATTGCGATGACAAGCACATGGAGATTGCTATGACAGGGGTCATGGAGCATTGCGATGACAAGTGCATGGATAATTGTGATGACAAGAGCATGTAACATTGTGATGAGAAGTGTCATGGCGCATTGGGATGAGAGGGACGTGGAGAATTGTGATGACAAGGGACATGGAGCATTGTGATGACCAGGACATTCAGCGTTGTGATGGCAAGACCGTGGAACATTGTGACGAGAAGATCATGGCTAATTGTGATGACGAGCATCATGGAGCACTGTAATGACGAGGGGAATGGAGCATAGTGATGACAGGTGTCATGGATCATTTTGATGAGAGGGGTCATGGAGCCTTCTTATGACCAGCTTGTGGAGTATTGTGATGACACTGACATGGAGCATTGTGATGAAAAGGGCATGGAGCATTGTGATGAAAAAGGCATGGAGTCTTTTCATGACAGGTTTCAAGGAGCATTCTGACGACAAGTGTCAGGGAGCATTGTGATGACAAGTGTATTGAGCATTGTGATGACAAAGTTCATGCAGCATTGTGATGACAGGCATCATGGAGCGTTGTGATGACAAGGGTTATGGAACATTGTGGTCACAAGGGTTTGGAGCATTGTGATGAGAGAGGCCATGGAACATTTTCATTTCAACGACCATGGAGCATTGTGATGACAAGGGCATGAATCAATGTGAACCCAAGTTTCATCGAGGATTTTGATGACAATCGGAATGGAGTACTGTGATGACAAGCACATGGAGCATTGTGATGACAAGGTCATGTAGCATTTTGCTGACAAATGCACGGAACATTTTGATGAAAAGTGTCATGGAGCACTGTGATGACAAGCGTCACGGAGCATGGTGATTACAGGGGTCATGGAGCATTGGGATGGCAAGGGCATGGATCATTTTGATGACAAGGGTAATGGAGCATTCAGATGACAAGTGTCCCGGATCATTGTGTTGTCACGGGTCATGGAGCGTTGTGATGACAGTGGTCATGGAGCATTTTGATGACAAGGGATTGTTACATTGTGACGATAAGGGCATGTAGCATTGTGATGACTGGTGTTATGGAACATTGTGATGACAGGGTTGAGGGAGTATTGTGATGAATAGTGATGGAACATTGTGAAATCAATGGTGAGAGAGCATTTTGATGAGAAGTGCATTGAGCATTGTGATTACAAGTTTTGTGGAGCACTGTGATGACTAGGATGTGGAGCATTGTAATGACAAGTGCATGGCGCATTGTGATGACATGGGTCAAGGAGCATTGTGCTGAAAAGCGCATGGAGCATTGTGATGACATGTGTCATGGATCATTGTGCTGACAAAGGCATGGTGCATTGTGATGACAAGGGTCACAGAGCACTGTGATGAAAAGTTCATGGAGCATTGTGGTGACAAAGGTCACAGAGCCTTGTGTGATAGGGGCATGGACCATTGTGATGAGAAAGGTCATGAATCATTTTTATGACTGGGGTGACAAAGAATTGTGATGACAGGGGTCATGGAGCATTGAGATGAAAAGGGGCATGGAGCATTGTGATTACATGGGTCTTGGACCATTGTGATGACAAGGGCATGGAGTATTCTGATGACAAGCGTCATGGATCTTTGTGATGAGAAAGGCATGGATCATTGTGATTACAAGGGTCTTGGAGCATTGTGATGACAAGGGTCATGGAGCCTTGGATGAAAAGGCCGGGGAAAAATGTGATGGCAGGGGTCATGGAGCATTGTTATGACAAGGGTCATGGAGCACTGCGATGACAAGTGCATGGAGAATTGTATTGACAATAGCATGTAACATTTTGATGAGAAGTGTCATGGAGCACTGTGATGACAAGGAAATGTAGAATTGTGATGACCAGGGCATGGAGCATTTTGATGGCAAGACCGTGGAGCATTGTGATGAGAAGACCATGGATAATTGTGATGATGAGCATCATGGAGCACTGTAATGACAAGGGGCATGGAGCATTGTGATGACAGGTGTCATGGATCATTGTGATGACAAGGGTCATGGACCATTCTGATGACAAGCTTGTGGAGTAATGTGATGACAATGGCATGGAGCATTGTGATGAAATGGGCATGGAGCATTGTGATGAAAAAGGCATGGAGCCTTTTCATGACAGTGTTCAAGGAGCATTCTGACGACAAGTGTCAGGGAGCATTGTGATGACAAGTGTATTGAGCATTGTGATGACAATGGTAATGGAGCATTGTGATGAGAAGGGCATCGAGCATTGTGATGACAAGTGTTATGTAGCTTTGTGATGACAAGGGCATGGATCAATGTAATGATAGGTTTCATGGAGCACTGTGATGACAATGGCATGGAGCATTGTGATGCCAAGGGTCAGGGAGCACTGAGATGACAAGCGTCACGGAGCATTCTGATTACAGGGGTCATGGAGCATTGGGATGACAAGCGCATGGATCACTGTGATTTCAAGTGTCATGGAGAATTTTGATGACAAGAGTCCCGGATCATTGTGTTGTCAGGGGTCATGGAGCGCTGTGACGTCAATGGTCATGGAGCATTGTGATGACAGTGGTAATGGAGCACTGTAATGGCAAGGTCATGGAGCATTGTGATGAGAAGGCAATGGAACATTCTGATGACATGCATCATGGAGCTCTGTGATGACAAGGGCATGGAGCATTGTGATTACTGGGGTCATGGAACATTGTGATGACTGGTGATGGAGTATTGTGATGACTAGTGATGGAACATTGTGATATTAGTGGTGAGAGAGCATTATGATGAAAAGTGAATGGAGCATTGTGATGACAAGGTTTATGGAGCATTGTGATGACAAAGTTGTGGAGCATTGTGATGACAAGCGCATGTCCCATTCTGATGACATGGCTCATGGAGCACTGTGCTGAGAAGCACATGGAGCATTGTGATGACAAGGGTCATGGAGCACTCTTCTCACAAAGGCATGGAGCATTGTGATGACAAGGGTCACGGAGCATTGTGATGAAAAGTTCATGGAGCATTGTGGTGAAAAAGGTCACAGAGACTTGTGATGACGAGGGCATGGACCACTGTGATGACAAAGGTCATGAAGCATTGTGATGACAGGAGTCACGGAGCATCGTGAAGACAGAGTTCATGGTGCATTGTGACGACAACGGCATGGAGCATTTTGATGACAAGGGCATGGAGCATTGTTATGACATGTTCATGGCTTATTGTGAAGACAGGTGTCAGGGAGCATTGTGATGGCATATGTTATGGTCCATTGTGATGACAATGGCAATGGAGCATTGTGATGCCAAGTGTCATGGAGGATTGTGATGAGAAGAGCATGTATCATGGTGATCAGAAGTGTCATGGAACATTGTGATGACAAGGGACATGGAGCATTGTGATGTCCAGGGCATGGAGCATTGTGATGGCATGTCCGTGGAGCATTGTGATGGCAAGACCATGGAGCATTTTGATGACGAGTGTCATCGAGCACTGTAATGACACGGGGCATGGAGAATAGTGATGACAAGTGTCATGGATCATTGTGATAACAAGGGTCATGGAGCATTCTGAATACAAGTTTCTGGAGTATTGTGATGACAATGGCATGGAGCATTGTGATGAAAAGGGCATGGTGCATTGTGATGAAAAAGGCATGGAACCTTTTCATGACAGGTTTAAAGGAGCATTCTGACGTCAAGTGTCAGGGAGCATTGTCATGACAAGTGTATTGAGCATTGTGATGACAATGGTCATGGAGCATTGTGATGACAGGCATCATGGAGCGTTGTGATGACAAGTGTTATGGAACATTGTGATCACAAGGGTTTGGAGCATTGTGATGACAGAGGTCATAGATCATTTTCATTTCAAGTAGCATGGAGCATTGTCATGACATGGCATGAAGCAATGTGAACCCAAGGTTCATGGAGGATTTTGATGACAATGGGAATAGAGTATTTTGATGACAAGTGCATGGAGCATTGTGATGACAAGGTCATGTAGCATTTTGCTGATAAATGCATGGAGCATTTTGATGACAAGTGTAATGGAGCACTGTGATGAAAAGCGTCACGGAGCATTGTGATTACAGGTGTCATGGAGCATTGGGATGGCAAGGGAATGGATCATTGTGATGACAAGGGTCATGGAGCAGTTTGATGAAAAGAGTCCAGGATCATTGTGTTGTCAGTGGCCATGGAGCGTTGTGATGACAGTGGTCATGGAACATTGTGATGAGAAGGTCATAGATCATTGGGCTGAAAATGTTCATGGAGTTTTGTGATGGCAGGGGTCATGGAGCATTGTGTTGACAAGGGTATGGAACATTGTGATGACAAGGTCCTGGAGCATTGTGATGAGAAAGTCCTGGAGCATTGTGATGAGAAGCCCACTGAGCCTTGTGATGAGAAGTCTCATGGAGCATTCTGATGAAAAGGTGCATGCAGCATTGTGATCACAGGGGTCTTAGAGCATTGTGAAGAAAAGGACATGGATCATTGTGATGAAAAAGTCATGGAGCCTTGTCATGACAGGGTTCAAGGAGCATACTGACGACAAGTGTCAGGGAGCATTGTGATGACAAGTGTATTGAACATTGTGATGAAAAAGGTCATGGAACATTGTGATGAGAAGTGCATGGATAATTGTGATAACGATCGTCATGGGGCGTTGTGATGACAAGTGTTATGGAGCATTGTGATCACAAGGGTTTGGAGCATTGTGATGACAGAGGTCATGGAGCATTTTGATTTCATTGTGATGACAATAGCGTGAAGCATTATGCTGATGGGCATGGTTCATTGTGATGACAAGGTTCATGGAGCATTGAGATGAAAATTGGCCTGGAACATTGTTATTACTTGGGTCATGGAGCCTTGTGATGACAATGCCGTGAAACATTGTGATGACAGGAGAGAGGGAATATTGTGATGACTAGTGTTGAAAAATTCTGATATTAGTGGTGAGACAGCATTTTGATGTGAAATTCATGGAGCTTTGTGTTGACAAGTTTTATGGAGCATTGTGATGACAAGGTTGGGGAGCACTGTGATGACAAGCGCATGGCACACTGTGATGACATGGGTCATGGAGCATTGTGCTGACACGGGCATGTAGCATTGTGATGACAAATGTCATGGAGCATTGTGCTGACAAAGGCATGGAGCATTGTGATGACAAGTGTCATTGAGTGTTGTGCTGAGAAAGGCATGGAGCATTGTGATGAAAAGTTCATGGTGCATTGTGTTTACACAGGTCACAGAGCCTTGTGATGACGAGGGCATTGACCATTGTGATGACAAATATCATGAAACATTGTGATGAATGGAGTCACGGAGCATTTTGATGACAGGGGCATGGAGCATTGGTCTCACAAATTTCCTGGATTGTTGTGATGACAGTGGGCATGGTGCATTGTGATGAAAAGAGCATGGAACATTGTGATGACAACGTCATGGACTATAGTGAAGACAGGTGTCAGGGAGCATTGTGATGACATATGACATGGTCCATTGTGATTCCAATAACATGTAGCATTTTGATGACACGTCTCATGGACGATTGTGATGACAAAGGTAAAGGAGCATTGTGATGATCAGGGCATGGAGCAATGTGATGGCAAGACTGTGGAGCATTGTGATGAGAAGACCATGGATAATTGTGATGAAGAGCATCATAGAGCATTATGATGACAAGAGCCATGGAGCATTCTGACATAAGATATCACTTATGAAGGAAATGTAAACATGCCTACATATGAACTGAATTAGGAAAGAGAACAGTGTCTCACATTTAGAAAACATACTTATGCCTGCTTAAGGGGAAAGAGAGGTGGGGAGATGTACAAAACCAGAGTTTGATATTAGCACAGGTACCGTTCCATAATCAAAATACAGAATAGAGAAGACGTACTCCTTCCACAGTGAACGGGATAGAACACCCATTTTCCCCGCAGAGGAATATATCAGAGTAGTAAGAATCTTAAAACCTATGTATCGATATGTTTCTGAAAGGTAATCAAGTGTGTGTAGACTGGCATAAACATGGCAGTGAGAATAAGCTCAAAACCACTATAAAAAGGAATTTCAAAAACAAAACAAAAAAACAGGGTAATTCTTTACAATTCCTTCAGGGGCTCTGATGAAACCTGGAATGACCCTATCTACAATGACAGATGGATGTGGCATAAGGCTGGACACTTGGAACTGAGAGGATTGGTGAGATTCGGTGAGCAAATGCAGACCCTTTAAAGCAATAACGCGTGGCACACATTCCAATGTTCCAAACTATCCAGGTTGAAGGGAATATTACTACAGCTATAACATGTACGGGAAACCTAGAAAATGGACACACTGTGAATATGAAAGTTTTCTAAAACTCAAATAATAGTCCCTCTCCTGGTGCTCCGGTTTGACTTTCCAGCTGCTTTACTATCAATCTCCCAACTTGGAAAGACAGACCCTTTAACCTCCTGGTTCGCACAGGTTGCCAATTTGGCAGAGGATGAAAGGGAAGAGAGATAACCAATGAGAGAGTAGCTGTTAGGCATTAGGACGGGCATATGTCACTCTAATTTCCCGGGAGGAAGAAGAATTAACCAAAGTCTCAGCCACCCGCAATGAACCAGTATAGGTCCTGAACCAAAATTTTGGACTTGCGGTCAGCACACATAAAACGAGTTGAAAAATGGAGCTTAGGGGCACAACAAAGCACAAATGTCAGAGTAATAAAGGACAAAAATGGTCCAAAAATCTGTTGAGGGAAGGCAACGAGGGAGACTTCAAAGCAAACCAGAATAGCAGGAAACAGATTTCAAGAGGTACATTGGAATCACATTTAAAGCACAGGAAGAGGGGCACAACTTCGACAATGATGTACTTGGCCAGAAAGGGCGTATGTGTTTTCTCCTGAATATATTCAGGAGAAAACGCATACGCCCTTTTTGGCCAAGCAAGCAAGCTGGCAATGCAAATCTACACTACAATGAAGTATAACTTCCCACCGGTCAAAAGGGAAATCCGCAAATGTGTAAAAACCTGAACGGCAAGACAGGCCCTGGAGAAAAGGGAGCCTAATTATGCTGGTGGGCACGATGTAAACTGCCAACTGCCTCTCTGGAGGAGTGCATTGTGTTCCCTAAAACAAGGAAACAACAGAGCTACAGAGCCAAGGGCACTTCCAGTCTAGGGAATATACCTTGGTAAAATTGAAAATCAATAAGACAGAGCCATCACAAAATTTAGGGCTGCACTGCTTACAAGAACCTCAACTTGGAAACACCTGAAATATCCCAAGAAAGACAAAAATGGTTCAAGAAATTTTGTTACTTACGTACGATGGAATATCCGTCAGCCATGAAATCAATGTTATAAGGCCAGTAGCAGCAAAATGAGTGGATTCAGATACGATGATTCTAAGTGAAATAAGTCACAGAGAAAAAGAAACTTATCATAAGATATCACTTATGAAGGACCTGTAAACATGGCTACACATGAATTGAGTTAGGAAAGAGAACAGAGTCTCACGTTTAGAAAACACTCTTATGCCTGCTTAAGGGGGAAGGAGAGGAGGGGTGATGCATAAAACCAGAGTTTCATATCAGTACATGTACAGTTCCAAAAACCAACTATGGAATAGAAAAGACCTATACTTTCCTCAGTGAAAGGGACTCAAAACCCCATATTTCCCGCAGAGGTATATATGAGACTAGTAAGAAACTTAAAACCTATGTATTGATATGTCTCCGTAAGGGAATGAAGTGTGTCTTGACTGCCATAAACATGGCAGTGAGAATCAGCTCAAACACACTATAAAAAGGAATTTCAAAAACAAAACAATAAAACAGAGAAATTCTTTACAATTCCTTCAAGGGCTCTGATGAAACCTGGAATAACCCTATCTACAATGACAGCTGGATGTGGCATAAGGCTGGACACTTGGGACTGAGAGGATTGGTGAGATTCGGTGAGCAAATGAAGACCATTTAAAGCAATAATGTGTGGCACACATTCCAAGGGTCCCAACTCTCCAGGTTGCAGGGAATATTACTACAGCTATAACATGTACGGGAAACATAGAGAATGGACACACTGTGAATATGAAAGTTTTCTAAAACTCAACTAATAGTCCCTCTCCTGCTGCTCCGGCTTGACTTTCCAACTGATTTCCTATCAATCTCCCAACTTGGAGAGACAGCCCCTTTAACCTCCTGGTTCGAACAGGTTGCCAATTTGGCAGAGGATGAAATGGAAGAGGAAGAACCAATGAGAGAGTAGCTGTTAGGCATTTGGACGGGCACATGTCACTCTAATTTCCCGGCAGGAAGAAGAATTAAACAAAGTCTCAGCCACCCGCCAGGAACCAGTATCGGTGCTGAACCAAAATTTTGGACTTGCGGTCAGCTCACAAAAAACGAGTTGAAAAATGGAGCTCAGGGGCACAGCAATTCACAAACTGGAAGAGTAATAAAGGAAAACAATCGTCCCAATATCTGTTGAGGGAAGGCAACGAGGCAGACTTCAAAGCGAGCCAGAATAGCAGGAAACAGATTTCAAGAGGTACATTGGAATCGCCTTTAAAGCACAGGAAGAGGGGCACAACTTCGAAAATGATGCACTTGGCCACAAAGTGCGTATACGTTTCTTCCTGAATATAATCAGGAGGAAACGCATACGTCCTTTATGGCCAAGCAAGCAAGCCAGCAATGCAAATCTCAACTACAATGAAGTATCATTTCCCAGCGGTCAAAAGGGACATCCGCAAAATGTGTAAAAGCCAGAAAGGCAAGACAGGCAATGGAGAACAGGGAGCCTAGATATGCTGATGGGCAGGATATAAATTGCCAACTGCCTCTCTGGAGGAGTGCATTGTGTTCCCTAAAACAAGGAAACAACAGAGCTACAGAGCCAAGGGCACTTCCAGTCTAGGGAATATACCTTGGGAAAATTGAAAATCAATAAGATAGAGCCACCCCAAAATTTAGGGCTGCAATGATTACAAGAACCTCAACTTGGGTACACCTTAAATATCTAAGGAAAGACAAAAATGGGTCAAAAATTGTTGTATTTACATACGATGTAATATCCCTCAGCCATGAAATCAATGTCATAAGGCCAGTAGCATCAAAATGAGTCGATTCAGGTACGATGATTCTAAGTGAAATAAGTCACAGAGAAAAATAAATTTATCATAAGATATCACTTATGAAGGTCCTCTAAACATGGCTACACATGAACTGAGTTAGGAAAGAGAACAGAGCCTCACATTTAGAAAACACTCTTGTGCGTGCTTAAGGGGGAAGGAGAGGTGGGTTGATGCATAAAACCAGAGTTTGATATTAGTACAGGTACCGTTCCAAAAACCAAATACGGAATAGAAAAGACCTACACTTTCCTCAGTGAAAGGGACTCAAAACGCCATATTTCCCGCAGAGGAATATATCTGACTTATAAGAATCTTAAAATCTATGTATTGATATGTCACCGTAAGGGAATCAAGTGTGTCTAGACTGGCATAAACATGGCAGTGAGAATCAGCTAAAACCCCCTATAAAAACGAATTTCAAAAAGAAAACAAAAAAACAGGGAAATTCTTTACAATTCCTTCAGGGGCTCTGATGAAACCTGGAATGACCCTATGTAAAACGACAGCTGGATGTGGCATAAGGCTGGACACTTGAGACTGAGAGGATTGGTGAGATTCGGTGAGCAAATGCAGACCCTTTAAAGCAATAATTCGTGGTACACATTCCAAGGGTCCCAACTCTATAGGATGAAGGGAATATTATTACAGCTATAACATGTACGGGAAACCTAGAGAATGGACACACTGTGAAAACGTAAGTTTTCTAAAACTCAACTAATAATCCCTCTCCTGGTGATCCGGTTTGACTTTCCAACTGCTTTACTATCAATCTCCCAAGTTTGAGAGACAGCCCATTTAACCTCCTGGTTCGCACAGGTGGCCAATTTGGTAGAGAATGAAAGGGAAGAGGGAGATACAATGAGAGAGTAGCTGTTAGGCATTTGGACGGGAACATGTCACTCTAATTTCCTGGAAGGAAGAAGAATTAACCAAAGTCTCAGCCACCCGCCGGGAACCAGTATAGGTCCTGAACCAAAATTTTGGATTGCGGTCAGCTCACAAAAAACGAGTTGAAAAATGGAGCTCAGGGGCACAACAATGCACGAACTGGCAGAGTAATAAAGGACAACAATCGTCCGAAAATCTTTTGAGGGAAGGCAACGAGGCGGACTTGAAAGTGAGCCAGAATAGCAGGAAACAGATTTCAAGAGGTACATTGGAATCGCCTTTAAAGCACAGGAACAGGGGCACAACTTCGACAATGATGCACTTGGCCAGCAAGAGTGTATGTGTTTTCTACTGAATATATTAAGGAGAAAACGTGTACGCCCTTTTTGGCCAAGCAAGCAAGCGGGCAATGCAAATCTGCACTACAACGAAGTATCACTTCCCACCGGTCAAAAGGGTTATCCGCAAAATGTGTAAAAACCAGAAAGGCAAGACAGGCCCTGGAGAACAGGGAGCCTAGTTATGATGATGGGCAGCATGTAAATTGCCAACTGCCTCTCTGGAGGAGTGCATTGTGTTCCGTAAAAGTAGGAAACAACAGAGCAACAGAGCCAAGGGCACTTCCAGTCTAGGGAATATACCTTTGGAAAACTGAAAATCAATAAGACAGTGCCACCGCAAAATTCAGGGCTGCACTGCTTACAAGAACGTCAACTTGCGTACACCTTAAATATCCCAGGAAAGACAAAAATGGTTCAAGAAATTGTGTTACTTACGTACGATGGAATATAAGTCAGCCATGTAATCAATGTCATAAGGCCAGTAGCTTCAAAATGAGTGTATTCAGGTACGATGATTCTAAGTGAAATAAGTCACAGAGAAAAAGAAACTTATCATAAGATATCACTTATGAAGGTCCTGTAAACATGGCTACACATAAACTGAGTTAGGAAAGAGAACAGAGTCTAACATTTAGAAAAAAGTCTTATGCCGGCTTAAGGTGGAAGGAGAGGTGCGGTGATGCATAAAACCAGAGTTTGATATTAGTACAGGTACCGTTCCAAAAACCAAATACGGAATAGACAAGACCTACACTTGCCTCAGTGAAAGGGACTCAAAACCCCATATTTCCCTCAGAGGAATATATCTGACTGATAAGAATCTTAAAACCTATGTATTGATATGTCTCCGTAAGGGAATCAAGTTTGTCTAGACTGGCATAAACATGGCAGTGAGAATCAGTTCAAACCCACTATAAAAAGGAATTTCAAAAACAAAACGAAAAAACTGGGAAATTATTTACAGTTCCTTCAGGGGCTCTGATGAAACCTGGAATGACCCTATCTACAACGACAGCTGGATGTGTCATAAGGCTGGACATTTGGTACTGCGAGGATTGGTGAGATTCGGTGAGCAAATGCATAACCTTTAAAGCAATAACACGTGGCACACATTCCAAGGTTCCCAACTCTCCAAGTTGAAGGGAATATTACTACATCTATAACATGTACGGAAAACCTAGAGAATGGACACATTGTGAATACGAAAGGTTTCTAAAACTCAACTAATAATCCCTCTCCTGGTGCTCCGGTTTGACATTCCAACTGCTTTACTATCAATCTCCCAACTTGGAGAGACAGCCCCTTTAGCCTCCTGGTTCTCACAGGTGGACAATTGTGTAGAGGATGAAAGGGAAGAGGGAGAACCCATGAGAGAGTAGCTGTTAGGCATTTGGACGGGCACATGTCATTCTAATTTCCCGGAAGAAAGAATAATTAACCAAAGTCTCAGCCACGTTCCGGGAACCAGTATAGATCCTGAACCAAAATTTTGGACTTTCGGTCAGCTCACAAAAAACGAGTTGAAAAATGGATCATGGGGTCACAACAATGCACAAACTGTAAGAGAAATAAAGGACAACAATCGTCCATAAATCATTTGAGGGAAGGCAACGAGGCGGAATTCAAAGCGAGCCAGAATAGCAGGAAACAGATTTCAAGAGGTACATTGGAATCACCTTTAAAGCACAAGAAGAGGGGCACAACTTCAACAATGATGCACTTGGCCAGAAATGCCATATGTTTTTTCTCCTGAATATATTCAGGAGAAAACGCATACGTTCTTTTTGGCCAAGCAAGCATGCGGGCAATGCAAATCTGAACTACAATGAAGTATCACTTCCCACCGGTCAAAAGGGACATCCGCAAAATGTGTAAAACCAGAAAGGCAATGCAGGCCCTGGAGAACAGGGAGCCTAGTTATGCTGATGGGCAGGATGTAAATTGCCAACTGCCTCTCTGGAGGAGTGCATTGTGTTCCCTAAAACAAGGAAACAACAGAGCAACAGAGCCAAGGGCACTTCCAGTCTAGGGAATATACCTTGGGAAAACTGAAAATCAATAAGACAGAGCCACCACAAAATTTAGGGCTGCACTGCTTACAAGAACCTCAACTTGGGTACACCTGAAATATCCCAGAAAAGACAAAAATGGTTCAAGAAATTGTGTTAAATACGTACGATGGAATATCAGTCAGCCATGAAATCAATGTCATAAGGCCAGTAGCAGCAATATGAGTGTATTCTGGTACGATGATTCTAAGTGAAATAAGTCACAGAGAAAAAGAAACTTATCATAAGATATCACTTATGAAGGTCCTGTAAACATGGCTACATATGAACTGAGTTAGGAAAGAGAACAGAGTCTAACATTTAGAAAAGAGTCTTATGCCTGCTTAAGGGGGAAGGAGAGGTGGGGTGATGCATAAAACCAGAGTTTGATATTAGTACAGGTACCGTTCAAAAACCAAATACGGAATAGACAAGACATACACTTTCCTCATTGAAAGGGACTCAAAACCCCATATTGCCCGGAGAGGAATATATCTGACTGATAAGAATCTTAAAACCTATGTATTGATATGTCTCCGTAAGGGAATCAAGTTTGTCTAGACTGGCATAAACATGGCAGTGAGAATCAGTTCAAACCCACTCTAAAAAGGTATTTGGAAAACAAAACAACAAAACAGGGAAATTTTTTACAATTCCTTCAGGGGCTCTGATGAAACCTGGAATGACACTATCTACAATGACAGCTGGATGTGGCATAAGGCTGGACACTTGGTACTGAGAGGACTGGTGAGATTCGGTGAGCAAATGCAGACCCTTTAAAGCAATAACACGTGGCACACATTCCAAGGTCCCCAACTCCCCAGGTTGAAGGGAATATTACTACATCTATAACATGTATGGAAAACATAGAGAATGGACACACTGTGAATACGAAAGGTTTCTAAAGCTCAACTAATAATCCCTCTCCTGGTGGTCCGGTTTGACTTTCGAACTGCTTTACTATCAATCTCCCAACTTGGAGAGACAGCCCCTTTAACCTCCTGGATCTCACAGGTGGCCGATTTTGTAGAGGATGAAAGGGAAGAGGGAGAACCCATGAGAGAGTAGGTGTTAGGCATTTGGACGGGCACATGTCATTCTAATTTCCCGGCAGGAAGAAGAATTAACCAAAGTCTCAGACTCCCGCCTGGAACCAGTATAGGTCCTGAACCAAAATTTTGGTCTTGCGGTAAGCTCACAAAAAAACGAGTTGAACAATGGAGCTCAGGGGCACAGCAATGCACAAACTGGCAAAGTAGTAAAGGACAACAATCGTCCGAAAATCTGTTGAGGGAATGCAACGAGGCGGACTTGAATGCGAGCCAGAATTGCAGGAAACAGATTTCAAGAGGTACATTGGAATCGCCTTTAAAGCACAGGAATAGGGGCACAACTTCGACAATGATGCACTTGGCCAAAAATGGCTTATGCCTTTTCTCCTGAATATATCCAGGAGAAAACACATAAGCGCTTTTTGGCCAAGCAAGCAAGCGGGAAATGCAAATCTGCACTACAATGAAGTATCACTTCCCACTGGTCAAAAGGGACATCCGCAAAAGGTGTAAAATCCAGAAAGGCAAGATAGGCCCTGGAGAACAGGGAGCCTAGTTATGCTGATGGACAGGATGTAAATTGCCAACTGCCTCTCTGGAGGAGTGCACTGTGTTCCCTAAAACAAGGAAACAACAGAGCTACAGAGCCAAGGGCACTACCAGTCTAGGGAGTATACCTTGGGAAAACTGAAAATCAATAAGACACAGCCACCGCAAAATTTAGGGCTGCACTGCTTACAAGAACCTCAACTTGGGTACACCGTAAATATCCCTGGAAAGACAAAAATGGTTCAAGAATTTGTGTTACTTACATACGATGGAATATCAGTCAGCCATGAAATCAATGTCATAAGGCCAGTAGCAGCAAAATGAGTGGATTCAGGTACGATGATTCTAAGTGAAATAAGTTACAGAGAAAAAGAAACTTATCATAAGATATCACTTATGAAGGTCCTGTAAACATGGCTACACATGAACTTAGTTAGGAAAGAGAACAGAGTCTCACATGTAGAAAACACACTTATGCCTGCTTAACGGGGAAGGAGAGGTAGGGTGATGCATAAAACCAGAGTTTGATATTAGTACAGGTACCGTTCCAATAACCAACTACGGAATAGAAAATACCTACACTTTCCTCAGTGAAAGGGACTCAAAATGCCATATTTCCCGCAGAGGAATATATCTGACTGGTAAGAATCTTAAAACCTATGTATTAGATATGTCTCCGTAAGGTAATCAAGTTTGTCTAGACTGGCATAAACATGGCAGTGAGAATCATTTCAAACCCACTATAAAATGGAATTTCAAAAACAAAACAAAAAAACAGGGAAATTGTTTACAATTCCTTCAGGGGCTCTGATGAAACCTGGAATGACCCTATGTACAACGACAGCTGGATTTGGCAAAAGGCTGGACACTTGGAACTGAGACGATTGGTGAGATTCGGTGAGCAAATGCAGACCCTTTAAAGTAATAACGAGTGGCCCACATTCAAAGCGTCCCAATTCTCCAGGTTGAAGGGAATATTATTACAGCAATAACATGTACGGGAACCGTAGAGAATGGACACACTGTAAATATGAAAGATTTCTAAAACTCAACTAATAAGCCCTCTCCTGGTGCTCCGGTTTGACTTTCCAACAGATTTACTACCAATCTCCCAACTTGGAAAGACAGCCCCTTTAACCTCCTGGGTCTCACACGTTGCCAATTTGGCAGAGGATTAAAGGGAAGAGGGAGAACCAATGAGAGAGTAGCTGTTAGGCATTTGGACGGGCACATGTCACTCTAATTTCCCGGAAGGAAGAAGAATTAACCAAAGTCACAGCCACCCGCCGGGAACCAGTATAGGTGTTGAACCAAAATTTGGACTTGCGGTCAACTCACAAAAAACGAGTTGAAAAATGGAGCTTCGGGGCACAGCAATGCACAAACTGTCAGAGAAGTAAAGGACAACAATCGTCCAAAAATCTGTTGAGGGAATGAAATGAGGTGGACTTGAAAGCGAGCCAGAATAGCAGGAAACATATTTCAAGAGGTACATTGCAATCACCTTTAAAGCACAGGAAGAGTGGCACAACTTCGACAATGATGCACTTGGCCAGAAAGGGCGTATGTGTTTTCTCCTGAATATATTAAGGATAAAACGCATACGTCCCTTTTGGCCAAGCAAGCAAGCGGGCAACGCAAATCTGAACTACAATGAAGTATCACTTCCCACCGGTCAAAAGGGACATCCGCAAAATGTGTAAAAACCAGAAAGGCAAGACAGTCCCTGGAGAACAGGGAGCCTAGTTATGCTGATGGGCAGGATGTAAATTGCCAAATGCCACTCTGGAGGAGTGCATTGTGTTCCCTAAAGCAAGGAAAAAACAGAACAACAGAGCCATGGGCACTTCCAGTCTAGGGAATATACCTTGGGAATACTGAAAATCAATAAGAGAGAGCCACCTCAAAATTTAGTGTGCACTGCTTACAAGAACCTCAAATTGGGTACCCCTTAAATATCCTAGGAAAGACAAAAATGGTTCAAGAAATTGTGGTACTTACGTACGATGGAATATCCCTCAGCCATGAAATCAATGTTATAAGGCCAGTAGCACCAAAATGAGTGGATTCAGGTACGATGATTCTAAGTGAAATAAGTCACAGAGAAAAAGAAACTTATCATAAGATATCACTTATGAAGGTCCTGTAAACATGGCTACACATGAACTGAGTTAGGAAAGAGAACAGAGTCTCACATTTAGAAAACACTCTTATGCCTGCTTAACGGGGAAGGAGAGGTGGGGTGATGCATAAAACCAGTTTTTCATATTAGTACAGTTACCGTTCCAAAACCCAAATACTGAATAGACAAGACCTACACTTTCCTCAGTGAAATGGACTCAAAACCCCATATTTCGCCCAGAGGAATATATCTGACTAGTAAGAATCTTAAAACCTATGTATTGATAAGTCTCCATGATGATGGGCATGGTTCATTGTGATTACAGAGTTCATGGAGCATTGAGATGAAAAGTGGCATGGAGCATTTTGATTAAAGTTGTCTTGGAGCATTGTGATGACAAGGGCATGGAGCATTGTGATGAGAAGGCCATGGAGCAGATTGATGACATGCGTCATGGAGCTTTGTGATGACAATAGCATGGAGCATTGTGATTACAGGGGTCTTGGAGCATTGTGATGATAAGCGTCATGAAGCCTTGTGATGACAAGGCCGTGGAACAGTGTCATGACAGGGGTGAGGGAGTATTCTGATGACTAGTGATGGAACATTTTGATATCAGTGGTGAGAGAGCATTTTGATGAGAAGAACATGGAGCATTGTGATGACAAGTTTTATGGAGCATTCTGATGACAAGTTTGTGGAAAATTTTGATAACAAGCGCATGGAGCATTGTGATAACAAGGGTCATGGAGCACTCTGCTGACAAAGGCATGCAGCATTGTGACGGCAAGGGTCACAGAGCATTGTGAATGAAAAGTTCATGGAGCATTGTGGTGACAAATGTCACAGAGCCCTGTGATGACGAGGGCATGGACCATTTTGATGCCAAAGGTCATGAAGCATTGTGATGACTGGAGTCATGGAGCATTGTGATAACAGGGGTTTTGGAGCATTGTGAAGAAAAGGGAATGCATCATTGTGATGAAAAATGCAGGGAGCCTTGTCATGACAGTGTTCAAGGAGCATAGTGATGACAAGTGTCAGGGAGCATTGTGATGACAAGTGTATTGAGCATTGTGTTGACAAAGGTCATGGAGCATTGTGATGAGAAGACCTTGCATAATTGTGATGATGAGCGTCATGGGGCATTGTGATGACAAGTGTCATGGACATTGTGATCAGAAGGGTTTGCAGCTTTGTGATGACAGAGGACATGGAGCATTTTGATTTCATAGTGATGACAATAGCATGAATCATTATGATGATGGGCATCGTGCATTGTGATGACAGGGTTGATGGAGAATTGAGATGTAAAGGGGCATGGAGAATTGTGATTACAGAGCTCTTGGATCATTGTGATGACAAGGGTCATGGAGCCTTGTGATGACAAGGCCGTGGAACATTGTGATGTCAGGGGTCATGGAGCATTGTTATCACAGGTGTAATTGAGCATTGTGATGACAAGGGCATGGAGCAATGTGATGAGAGATTTCACTGAGCATTGTGATGACAATGGCATGGAGCATTGTGATGCCAGGGGTCATGGAGCTTTGTGATGAAAAATGTCATTGGGCATTTTAATGACAAGGGTGTGGTGCATTGTGATGAGAAGGGCAGGGAGCATTGTGATGACAGGGTCATGGAGCAATTTGATGAAAAGCGTCATGGAATATTTTGATGACAGGCGTTATGGAACATTGTGATGTCAGGGGTCATGAAGCATTTTGATGAAATGGGTCATGGAGCATTTTGTGACAGGGGTTATGGAATATTGTGATGTCAGGGGTCATGGAGCATTGTGATGACAAGGGCACGGAGCAATGGAATGACAGGGGCATGGAACATTTGTCTGACAAGTTTCATGGATTATTGTGATGACAGTGGGCATGGAGCATTGTGATGACAAAGGTCACAGAGCCTTGTGTGAAGAGGGCATGGACCACTGTGTTGACAAAGGTCATGAAGCTCTGTGATGACTGGAGTCACGGAGCATTGTGATGGCAGGATCATGGAGCATTGTGCTGACAAGCGCATGGAGCATTTTTATGACAAGTTTCATGGAGCATTGTCCTGACAAAGTCATGGAGCATGGTGATGACAAGGGACACAGAGCATTGTGATGAAATATTCATGGAGCATTGTGCTGACAAAGATCACAGAGCCTTGTTTGACGGGGGCATGGACAATTGGTCTGACAAGTTTCATGGATTATTGTGATGACAGTGGGCATGGAGCATTGTGATGACAAAAGTCATGAAGCACTGTGATGACTGGAGGCAAGGAGCATTTTGATGACATGGGTAATGGAGCATTGTGATGACATGGGCATGGAGCATTGTGATGACAGTGGCATGGAACATTTGTCTGACAAGTTTCATGGATTATTCTGATGACAGTGGGCATGGCACATTGTGATGACAAGGGCATGGAACATTGTGGTGAGAAGGTCATGGAGTATTGTGAAGACAGGTGTCAGGGAGCATTGTGATGACATATGTCATGGTGCATTTTTATGACAATGGCGTGCCGAATTATGACGATGGGCATGATGCATTGTGATGACAGGGTTCATGGAGCATTGAGATGAAAAGGGGCATGGAGCATTGTGATTACAGGGGTCTTGGAGCACTGTGATGACAAGGGCATGGAGCAATGTGATGAGAAGGCCATGGAGCATTCTGATGACATGTGTCATTGTGCTTTGTGATGACAAGGGCATGGAGCATTGTGACTACAGGGTCTTGGAGCATTGTGATGACAAGTGTCATGGAGCATTGGATGACACGGTTGTAGAGCATTGTGATGGCAGGGGTCATGGAGCTTTGTGATGAGAAGGGCAATGAGCATTGGTCAGAAAAGTTTCATGGATTATTGTGATGAGAGTGGGCATGGAGAATTGTGATGACAAGGTCATGGAACACTGTGATACATTGGTCATGGAGGATTGTAATGAAAAGGGCTTGGAGCAATGTGATGAGAAAGACATCGAGCATTGTGATGACAAGCGTCATGGAGCTTTGTGATGACAAGGGCATGGATCAATCTGATGAGAGTGTTCATGGAGCATTGTGTTGACAATGACATGGAGCATTGTGATGCCAAGGCTCATCGAGCTTTGAGATGACAAATGTCATGGAGCATTTTGATGACAAGGGCGTTCTGCATTGTGATGAGAAGGGCAGGGAGCATTGTGATTACAGGGTAATAGAGCAATTTGATGAAAAGTGTCATGGATCATTTTGATGACAGGTGTTTTGGCACATTGTGATATCATGTGTCATGTCGCATTGTGATGATAAGTGCATGTAGCATTGTGATGACGGGGTCCTGGAACATTGTGATGATAGGGGTGAGCGAGTATTCTGATGACTAGTGATGGAACATTGTCATATAAGTGGTGAGAGAGCATTTTGATGAGAAGTGCATGGAGCATTGTGATGACAATGTTTATGGAGCATTGTGATAACAAGGTTGTGGACTATTGTGATGAAAAGCATGTGGCACATTGTGATGACAAGGGTCCTGGAGTATTGTGCTGACAAAGGCAAGGAACATTGAGATGACAAGGATCACAGAGCATTGTGATGACGTGGGCATGGACTATTGTGATGACTAAGGTCATGAAGCATTGTGATGACTGGAGTCACGGAGCATTGTGATGACAAGGGCATGGAGCATTGTGATGACAGGGGCATGGAGCATTGGTCTGACAAGTTTCATGGATTATTGTGATGACAGTGGGTATGGCGGATTGTGATGACAAGGGCATGGAGCATTGTGATGACAAGGTCACGGAGTATTGTGAAGACAGGTATCAGGGTGCATGTGATGACATATGTCATGGTCCATTGCGATGACAATGGCATGGGGCATTGTGATGCCAAGTGTCATGGAGGATTGTGATGAGAAAGATAATGGGGCATTATGATGATTAGGGCTTGGAACATTATGATGACAAGGGCCATTGAGAATTTTGTTGAGAAGGTCCTGAGACATTGTGATGACAAGTTCCTGGAGCATTGTGATGAGAAAACCATGGAGCCTTGTGAGGACAAGTCTCATGGAGCATACTGATGATAAGGGGCATGGAGCATTGTGATTACAGGGGTCTTGGAGCATTGTGATGACAAGGGCATGGAGCATTGTGATGAGAAGGCCAAGGAGCATTCTGCGGACATGCGTCATGGAGCTTTGTGGTGACAAGGGTATGGAGCATTGTGAATACAGTGTTTTTGGAGCATTGTGATGACAAGGGCATGGAGCATTGTGATGAGAAGGCCGTGGAGCATTCTGATGACATGGGTCATGGAGCTTTGTGATGACAAGGTTTATGGAGCATTGTGATGACAAAGTTGTGGAACATTGTGATGACAAGTGCATGGCACATTGTGATGACATGGGTCATGGAGCATTGTGCTGACAAGTGCATGGAGCATTGTGATGAAAAGGGTCATGGAGCATTCTGCTGACAAAGGCATGGAGCGTTGTGTTGACAGGGGTCACAGAGCATTGTGATGAAAACTTCATGGAGCATTATGGTGACAAAGTTCACAGAGTCCTGTGATGACGAGGGCATGGACCATTGTGATGACAAAGGTCATGAAGCATTGTGATGACGGGAGTCACCGAGCATTGTGATGACAAGGGCATGGAGCATTGTGATGACAGGGGGATGGAGCATTGGTCTGACAAGATTCATGGATTATTGTGATGATAGTGGGCATGGCGCATTGTGATGACAAGGGCATGGAACATTGTTATCACAAGGTCATGGAGTATTGTGAAGACAGGTGTCAGGGAGCATTGTGATGACATATGTCATGGTGCATTGTGATGACAATGGCATGGAGCATTGTTATTACAAGGGCCATTGAGAATTTGGATGACAAGGTTGTGAAGCACTGTGATGAAAAGCACATGGAGCTTGCTATGTCAGGTGTCATGGAGGATTGCGATGACAAGTGCATGGAGAATTGTGATGACAAGAGCATCTAACATTGTGATGAGAAGTGTCATGGAGCATTGTGATGGCAAGACGGTGGAGCATTGTGATGAGAAGACCATGGATAATTGTAATGACGATCGTCATGGAGCACTGTAATGACAAGGGGCAGGGAGCATTGTGATGACAAGGGTCATGGAACATTCTGATGACAAGCTTGTGGAGTACTGTGATGACAATGGCAAGGAGAATTGTGATGAAAAGGGCATGGAACATTGTGATGAAAAAGGCATGGAGCCTTTTCATGACAGGGTTCAAGGAGCATTCTGACGACAAGTGTCAGGGAGCATTGTGATGACAAGTGTATTGAGCATATTGATGACAAAGTTCATGGAGCATTGTGATGACACGGGCAAGGAGTATTGTCATGACAGGCATCATGGAGCTTTGTGATGACAAGTGTATTGAGCATTGTGCTGACAAAGACATGGAGCATTGTGATGACAAGTGTTACAGAGCATTGTCATGACGAGGGAATGGACCATTGTGATGACAAACGTCATAAAGCATTGTGATGACTGGATTCACGGAGCATTATGATGTGAGGGGTCATGGAGCATTGTGATTACAAGGGCATGGAGCATTGTGATGACAGGGCCATGGAGAATTGGTCTGACAAGTTTCATGGATTATTGCTATGAGGGTGGGCATGGCACAATGTGATGACAAGGGAATGGAACATTGTTATGACAAGGTCATGTAGTATTGTTAAGAGAGGTGTCAGGGAGCATTGTGATGACATATGTCATGGTGCATTGTGATGACAATGGCGTGGAGCATTGTGATGCTATGTGTCATGGAGTACTGTGATAACAAATGTAATGGAGCATTGTGATGCCAAGTGTCATGGCGGATTGTGATGACAAATGTAATGGAGCGTCGTGATGACAACTGCTTCGGGAATTGTGATGAAAAGGGTCATGGAGCATTGTGATGACAAGGCCATGGAGCATTGTGATGACTCGGGCCATTGAGAATTTTGATGCCAACGTCGTGAAGCATTGTGATGACAAGCACACGGAGCTTGCTATAACAGGGGACATGGAGCATTGAGATGAAAAGTGCATGGAGAATTGTGATGACAAGAGCATGAAACATTGTGATGAGAAGTGTCATGGAGTATTGTGATGACAAGGACGTGGAGAATTGTGATGACAAGGGACAAGTTGAATTGTGATGACCAGGGCAGGGAGCATTGTGATGGCAAGACCGTGGAGCACTGTGCTGAGAAGACCATGGATAATTGTTATGACGAGTGTCATGGAGCACTGTAATGACAAGGGGCATGGAGCATTGTGATGACAGGTGTCATGGAGCATTGTGATGACACGGGTCATGGAGCATTGTGATGACATGTGTCATGGAGCATTCTGATGACAAGCTTGTGGAGTTTTGTGATGACAATGGCATGGAGCATAGTGATGAAAAAAGCAGGGAGCATTGTGATGGAAAAGGCATGGACCCTTTTCATGACAGGGTTCAAGGAGCATTCTGAAGACAAGTGTCTGGGAGCATTGTGATGACAAGGGCATGGAGCATGGTGATTAGAAGGCCATGGAGCATTCTGATGATATGGGTCATGGAGCTTTGTGATGACAAGGGCATGGAGCATTGTGATTACAGTGGTCTTGGAGCATTGTGATGAAAATCGCATGGATCATTGTGATGAAAAATGCATGGAGCCTTGTCATGACAGGGTTCAAGGAGGATACTGACGACAAGTGTCAGGAAGCATTGAGATGACAAGTGTATTTAGCATTGTGATGACAAATGTCATGGAGCATTGTGATGAGAAGACCATGGACATTTGTGATGAGGAGCGTCATGGGGAAATGTGATGACAAGTGTTATGGAACATTGTGATCACAAGGGTTTGGAGGATTGTGATGACAGAGGTCATGGAACATTTTGATTTCATTGTTATGACAATAGCATGAAGCATTATGATGATTGGCATGGTGCATGGTGATGACAGTGTTCATGGAGCATTGAGATGAAAAGTGGCATGGAGAATTGTGATTACAGGGGTCTTGGAGCACTGTGATGACAAGGGCATGGAGCATTGTGATGAGAAGGCCATGGAGCATTCTGATGACATAAGTCATGGAGCTTTGTGATGACAAGGGCATGGAGCATTGAGATTACACGGGTCTTGGAGAATTGTGATGACAAGGGTCATGGAGCCTTGTGATGATGAGGCTGTGGATCATTGTGATGGCAGAGGTCATGGAGCATTGTTATGACACGGGTAATGGAGCCTTTCGATGACAAGGGCATGGAGCATTGGTGTGAAAAGTTTCATGGATTATTGTGATGAGAAGGGCATTGAGCATTGTGATGACAAGCGTCAGGGAGCTTTGTGATGACAAGTGCATGGAGCAATGTGATGAGAGGGTTCATAGAGCATTGTGATGACAATGGCATGGAGCATTGTGATGTCAAGGGTCATGGAGCACTGGGATGACAAGCGTCACAGACTATTCTGATTACAGGGGTCATGGAGCATTGGGATGACAAGCGCATGGATCATTGTGATGACAAGTGTCATGGAGCATTGTGATGACAGGGGTAATGGAGCATTGTGATGGCAAGGGCATGTAGCATTCTGATGACATGCATCACGGAGCATTGTGATGACAAGGGCATGGATCATTTTGATGACAGAGTTCATGGAACATTGTGATGACAGGGGTGAGGGAGTATTGTGATGACTAGTGATGGAACATTGTGATATCAGTGGTGAGAGAGCATTTTGATGAGAAGTGCATGGAGCATTGTGATGACAAGTTTTAAGGAGCATTGTGATGACAAGTTTGTGGAGCATTGTGATGACAAGCGGATGGCTCATTGTGATGACATGAGTCATGGAGCATTGTGCTGACAAAGGCATGGAGCATTATGATGACAAGGGTCACGGAGCATTGTGATGAAAAGTTCATGGAGCATTGTGGTGACAAAGGTCACAGAGACGTGTGATGACGAGGGCATGGACCATTGTGATGACAAAGGTCATGAAGCAGTGTGATGACTGGAGTCATGGAGCATTGTGATGACAGGGTTCATGGTGCATTGTGATGACAAAGGCATGGAGCATTGTGATGATAGGTGCATGGAGAACTGGTCTGACAACTTTCAAGGATTATTGTGATGAGTGATGGCATGGCGCATTGTGAAGACAAGGGCATGGAGCATTGTGATGACAAGGGCATGGAGTATTGTGAAGACAGGTGTCAGGGAGCATTGTAATGACATATGTCATGGTCCATTTTGATGACAATGGCATGGAGCATTGTGATGCCATGTGTCATGGAGGATTGTGATGACAAGAGCATGTATCATGGTGATGAGAAGTGTCATGGAGCATTGTGATGACAAGGGACAGGGAGCATTGTGATGTCCAGGGCATGGAGCATTGTGATGGCAAGACCGTGGAGTATTGTGATCGCAAGACCATGGAACATTTTGTTGACGAGTGTCATAGAGCACTATAGTGATACGGGGCATGGAGAATTGTGATGATTGGTGTCATGGATCATTGTGATGACAAGGGTCATGGAGCATTCTGATGACAAGCTTGTGGAGTATTGTGATGACAATGGCATGGAGCATTGTGATGAAAAAGGCATGGAGCATTGTCATGAAAAAGACGTGGAACCTTTTCATGACAGGGATCAAGGAGCATTCTGACGTCAAGTGTCAGGGAGCATTGTGATGACAAGTGTATTGAGCATTGTGATAACAATGGTCATGGAGCATTGTGATGACAGGCATCATGGAGCATTGTGATGAGAAGGCCATGGAGCATTCTGATGACATGCTTCATGGAGCTTTGTGATGACAAGTGCATGCAGCATTGTGATTTCAAGGGTCTTGGAGCATGGTGATGAAAAGGGCATGGATCATTATGACGGAAAATGCATGGAGCCTTGTCATGACAGGGTTCAAGGAGCATAGTGACGACAAGTATCAAGGAGAATTGTGATGACAAGTGTATTGAGCATTGTGATGACAAAGGTCATGGAGCTTCGTGATGAGAAAACCATGGATAATTGTGATGACGAGTGTCATGTGGCGTTGTGATGACAAGTGTTATGGAACATTGTGATCACAAGGGTTTGGAGCATTGTGATGACAGGGTTCATGGAGCATTGAGATGAAAAGGGGCATGGAGCATTGTGATTAAAGTGGTCTAGGAGCATTGTGATGACAAGGGCATGGACGATTGTGATGAGAATGCAATGGAGCATTCCGATGACATGCGTCATGCAGCTTTGTGATGACAAGGGCATATAGCATTGTGATGACAGTGGCATGGAACATTGGACTGACAAGTTTGATGGATTATTGTGATGACTGTGGGCATGGCACATTGTGATGACAAGGGCATGGAGCATTGTGATGACAAGGTCATGGAATACTCTGAAGACAGGTGACAGGGAGCATTGTGATGACATATGTCATGGTCCATTGAGATGACAATGGCATGGAGCATTGTGATGCCAAGTGTAATGGAGGATTGTGATGACAAAGGTAATGGAGCATTGTGATGACAACGGCTTGGAGCATTGTGATAACAAGGGTCATGGAACATTGTGATGACAAGGGCAGGGAGCATTGTGATGCCAACGGACATTGAGAATTTTTATGACAAGGTTTTGAAGCATTTTGATGACAAAGGCATGGAGCTTGCTATGACAGGGGTCATGGGGCATTGCGAAGACAAGTTCATGGAGAATTGTGATGAGAAGAGCATGTAACATTGTGATGAGAAATGTCATGGAGCATTGTGATGACAAGGACATGGAGAATTTTGATGACAAGGGACATGGAGCATTGTTATTACCAGGCAATGGAGCATTGTGATGGCAAGGCCGTGGAGCACTGTGATGAGAAGACCATGAATAACTGTGATGACGAGCATCATGGAGCCCTGTAATGACAAGGGTCATGGAGCATTCTGAAAACCGGTGTCATGGAGCATTGTGTTGACATGGGTCATGGAACAATGTGATGACAGGGGTCATGGAGCACTGTGATGGCAAGGTTCATGGAGCATTCTGATGATAAGCTTGTGGAGTATTGTGATGACATTGGCATGGAGCATTGTGATGAAAAGTGCATGGATCATTGTGATGAAAAAGGCATGGAGCCTTGTCATGACAAGGTTCAAGGAGCATACTGATGACAAGTGTCAGGGAGCATTGTGATGACAAGTGTATTGAGCATTGTGATGACAAAGGTCATGGAGCATTGTGATGAGAAGACCATGGATAATTGTGATGACGGGAGTCATGGGGCGTTGTGATGACAAGTTTTATGAACATTGTGATCACAACGGTTTGGAGCATTGTGATGACAGAGGTCATGGAGCATTTTGATTTCATTGTGATGACAATAGCTTGAAGCAGTATGATGATGTGCATGGTGCATTGTGATGACAGGGTTCACGGAGCATTGAGATGAAAAGGGGCATGGAGCATTGTGATTACAGGTGTCTTGGAGCATTGTAATGACAAGTGCATGGAGCATTGTGATGGGAAAGCCATGAAGCATTCTGATGACATGCGTCATGGAGCTTTCTGATGACAAGGGCATGGAGCATTGTGATTACAGGTGTCTTGGAGCATTGTGATGACAAGGGCTTGGAGCATTGTGATGACAATGGTCATGGAGCATTGAAATGACAAGGGCATGGAGCATTGTGATGACAAGGGCCATTGAGAATTTAGATGACAAGGTTGTGAATCACTGTGATGAAAAGCACATGGAGCTTGCTATGACAGGTGTCAGGGAGCATTGCGATGACAAGTGCATGGGGAATTGTGATGACAAGAGCATGTAACATTGTGATGATAAGTGCATGTAGCATTTTTCTGACAGTTGTCATGCAACATTGTGATGACAGGGGTGATGGAGTATTGGGATGACTAGTGATGGAACATGGTGATATCAGTGGTGAGAGAGCATTTTGATGAGAAGTGCATGGAGAACTGTGATGACAAAGTTTATGCAGCATTGTGATGACAAGGATGTGGAGCATTGTAATGACAAGCACATGGAGCATTGTGATGACAAGAGTCATGGAGCATTGTGCTGAGAAACGCATAGAGCATTGTGATGACAAGGGTCACAGAGAATTGTGATGAAAAGTTCATGGAGCATTGTGGTGACAAAAGTCACAGAGACTTGTGATGACGAGGGCATGGACCATTGTGATGAGAAAGGTCATGAAGCATTGTGATGACAGGAGTCACGGAGCATTGTGATGACGGCTCATGGAGCATTGTGATGACAAGAGCAAGGAGCATTGTGATGACAGGGGCATGGAACATTGGTCTTACAAGATTCATGCATTATTGCGATGACAGTGGGAATGGCACATTGTGATGACAAGGGCATGGAGCATTGTGATGACAAGGTCATGCAGTATTGTGAAGACAGGTGTCTGGGAGCATTGTGAAGACATAAGTCATGGACCATTGTGATGACAATGCCATGGAGCATTGTGATGCCAATTGTCATGGAGGTTTGTGATGACAAATGTAATGGAGCATTGTGATGACAAGGACTTGGAGCATTGTGATGACAAGGTTCATGGAGCACTGTGCTGACAAGGGCATGGAACATTGTGATGACAATGTTTATGGAGAATTGAGATGACAAGTTTGGGGAGCACTGTGATGACAAGGGCATGGAGCATTGTGAATGAGAAGGCCATGGAGCATTCTGATGACATGCGTCATAGAGCTTTGTGATGACAAGGGCATGGAGCATTTGTCTGAAAATTTTCATGGATTATTGTGATGAGAGTGGGCATGGAGCATTGTGATGACAAGGACACGGAACACTGTGATACATGGGCCATGGAGGATTGTATTGACAAGGTCATGGAGCATTGTGATGAGAAGGGCATTGAGCATTGTGATGACAAGCGTCATGGAGCTTTGTGATGACAAGGGCATGGAGCAATGTGCTGAGAGAATTCATGAAGCACTGTGATGACAATGGCATGGAGCATTTTGATGCAAAGGGTCACAGAGCACTGTGATGAAAATTTCATGGAGCATTGTGGTGACAAAGATCACAGAGACATGTGATGATGAGGGCACGGACCATTGTGGTGACAAAATCTTAAAGCATTGTGATGACTGGAGTCACGGAGCATTGTGATGACAGGGGTCATGGAGCATTGTGATGACAAGTGCATGGAGCATTGTGATGACAGGGGCATGGAGCATCTGTCTGAAAAATTTCATGGATTATTGTGATGATAGTGGGTATTGCGTATTGTGATGACAAGGGCATGGAGTACTGTGAAGAAAAGGTCATGGAGTATTGTGAAGTCAGGTGTCAGGGAGCATTGTGATGACCTATGTCATGGTGCATTGTGATGACAATGGCATGGAGCATTGTGATGACAAGTGTCATGGAGGATTTTGATGACAAAGGTAATGGAGCATTGTGATGACAAGGGCTTGGAGCATTGTGATGACAATGGTCATGGAGCATTGTGATGACAAGCGCTTTTGAGAGTTTTGATGACAAGTTCGTGAAGCACTGTGATGAAAAGCACATGGAGCTTGCTATGACAGGGGTCATGGAACATTGCGATGACAAGTGCATGGAGAAAGTGATTACAAGAGCATGTAACATTGTGATTTGAAGTGTCATGGAGCATTGTGATGGCAAGACGGTGGAGCATTGTGATGAGAAGACCATGGATAATTGTGATGACGAGCGTCATGGAGAACTGTAATGAAAAGGGGTATGGAGCACAGTGATTACAGGTGTCATGGAGCATTGTGATGACAGGGGTCATGGAGCATTGTGATGACAGGGGTCATGGAGCATTGTGATGAAAGGGGTCATGGAGCATTCTGATGACAAGCTTGTGGAGTATTGTGATGACAATGGCATGGAGCTTTGTGATGAAAAGGGCATGGAGCATTGTGATGAAAAGGGCATAGAGCCTTTTCATGACAGGTTTCGAGAAGCATTCTGACGTTAAGACTCAGGGAGCACTGTGATGACAAGTGTTATGGAACAATGTGATCACAAGTGTTTGGAGCACTGTGATGACAGAGGTCATGAATCATTTTGATATCAAGGAGCATGGAGCATTGTGATGACAAGGGTCATGGAGCATTGTGATGACAAGGTCCTGGAGCACTCTGATGAGAAGACCATGGAGCCTTGTGATGAGAAGTCTCATGGAGCATTCTGATGAAAAGGGGCATGGAGCATTGTGATTGCAGGGGTCTTGGATCATTGTGATTACAAGGGCGTGGAGCATTGTGAGAGATTTCCAAGGAGCATTCTGATGACATGCGTCATGGAGATTTGTGATGACAAAGGCATGGATCACTTTGATTGAAGGGGTCTTGAAGCATTCTGATGAAAAGGGCATGGATCATTGTGATGAAAAATACATGGAGCCTTGTCATGACAGTGTTCAAGGATCATACTGATGACAAGAGTCAGGGAGCATTGTGATGACAAGTGTATTGAGCATTGTGATGACAAATGTTATGGAGCATTGTGATGACAAGACCATGGCTAATTGTGATGACGAGTGTCATGGGGTGTTGTGATGACAAGTGTTATGGAACATTGTGATCACAAGGGTTTGGAGCATTTTGATGACAGAGGTCATGGAGCATTTTGATTTCATTGTGATGACAATAGCATAAAGCATTATGATGATGGGCATGGTGCATTGTGATAACAGTGTTCATGGATCATTGAGATGAAAAGGGACATGGAGCATTGTGATTACAGGTGTCTTGGAGCATTGTGATGACAAGGGCATTGAACATTGTGAATGAGAAGGCCATGGAGCATTCTGATGACATGCGTCATAGAGCTTTGTGATGACAAAGGCATGGAACATTTGTCTGAAAATTTCCTTGGATTATTGTGATGAGAGTCGGCATGGAGCCTTGTGATGACAAGGACACGGAACACTGTGATACATGGGTCATGGAGGATTGTAATGACAAGGTCATGGAGCATTGTGATGAGAAGGGCATCGAGCATTGTGATGACAAGCGTTATGGAGCACTGTGATAACAAGGGCATGGAGCAATGTGATGAGAGGCTTCATGAAGAATTGTGATGACAATGGCATGGAGTATTGTGATGCCTAGAGTCATGGAGCTTTGTGATAACAAAGGTCATGTGGCATTTTGATGACAAGGGAGTGGTGCACTGTGATGATAACGGCATGTAGCATTGTGATGATAGGGGTCATGGAACATTGTGATGACAGGGGAGAGGGAGTATTGTGATGACTAGTGATGGATCATTGTGAAATCAGTGGTGAGAAAGCATTTTCATGAGAAGTGCATGGAGCATTGTGATGACAATGTTTATGGAGAATTGTGATGACAAGGATGTGTAGCATTGTGATGACAACCGCATGGCCCATTTTGATCACATCGGTCATGGAGTATTGTGCTGACAAGCTCATGGAGCATTGTGATGACAAGTGTCATGGAACATTGTGCTGACAAAGGCATGGAGCATTGTGATGCCGAGGGTCACAGAGCATTGTGATGAAAAATTCATGGAGCATTGTGGTGACAAAGGTCACAGAGACTTGTGATGATGAGGGCATGGACCATTGTGATGAAAAAGTCTTGAAGCATTGTGATGACTGGAGTCACGGAGCATTGTGATGACAGGTGTCATGGAGCATTGTGATGACAAGTGCATGGAGCATTGTGATGACAGGGGCATGGATCATTGTGATGACAAGGGTCACGGAGAATTGTGATGACAAGGGTCATGGAGCATTCTGATGACAAGCTTGTGGAGTATTGTGAAGACAATGGCATGGAGCATTGTGAAGAAAAGAGTATGGAGCATTGTGATGAAAAAGGCATAGAGCCTTTTCATGACAGGTTTCGAGAAGCATTCTGACGACAAGTGTCAGGGAGCATTGTGATGACAAGTGTATTGGGCATTGTGATGGCAAAGTTCATGGAGCATTGTGATGACAAGAGTTATGGAACAATGTGATCACAAGGGTTTGGAGCACTTTGAACACAGAGGTCATGGATCATTTTGATATCAAGGAGCATGGAACATTGTGATGACAGGGGTCATGGAGCCTTGTGATGAGAAGATCATGGAGCATTGAGCTGAAAATGTTCTTGGAGTATTCTGATGAAAGGGGTCATGGAGCATTGTGATGACAAGGTCCTGGAGCATTGTGATGAGAAGACCATGGAGCCTTGTGATAAGAAGTCTCATGGAGCATTCTGATGAAAAGGGGCATGGAGCATTGTGATTACAGGGGTCTTGGAGCATTGTGATTACAAGAGCATGGAGCATTGTGAGAGATGTCCAAGGAGCATTCTGATGACATGCATCATGGAGCTTTGTGATGACCAGGGCATGGAGCATTGTGATTGCAGGGGTCTTGGAGCATTGTGATGAAAAGGGCATGGATCATTGTCATGAACAAGGCATGTAGCCTTGTCATGACAGGGTTCAAGGAGCATACTGATGACAAGTGTCAGGGAGCATTGTGATGACAAGTGTATTAAGCATTGTGATGACAGGTGTCATGGAGCATTGTGATGACAAGTGCATAGAGCATTGTGATGACAGGGGCATGGAGCATCGGTCTGAAAAATTTCATGGATTATTGTGATGACAGTCGGCATTGCACATTGTGATGACAAGGGCATGGAGCACTGTGAAGAAAGGTCATGGAGTATTGTGAAGTCAGGAGTCAGGGAGCACTGTGATGACCTATGTCATGGGGCATTGTGATGACAATGGCATGGAGCATTGTGATGACAAGTGTCATGGAGGATTGTGATGACAAAGGTAATGGAGCATTGTGATGACAATGGTCATGGAGCATTGTGATGAGAAGTGTCATGGAGCATTTTGATGACAAGGGTTTTGCGAATTTTAATGACAAGTTCGTGAAGCACTGTGATGAAAAGCACATGGAGCTTGCTATGACAGGGGTCATGGAGCATTGCGATGACAAGTGCATGGAGAATGTGATTACAAGAACATGTAACATTGTGATTTGAAGTGTCATGGAGCATTGTGATGGCAAGACGGTGGAGCATTGTGATGAGAAGACCATGGATAATTGTGATGACGAGCATCACGGAGAACTGTAATGACAAGGGGCCAGGAGCATTGTGATGACAGGTGTCATGGAGCATTGTGATGACAGGGGTCATGGAGAATTGTGATTACAAGGGTCATGGAGCCTTCTGATGACAAGCTTGTGGAGTATTGTGATGACAATGGCATGGAGCATTGTGATGAAAAGGGCATGTTGCATTGTAATGTAAAAGGCATAGAGCCTTTTCATGACAGGTTTCTAGAAGCATTCTGACGACAAGGGTCAGGGAACATTGTGATGACAGGTGTATTGAGCATTGTGATGACAAAGTTCATGGAGCATTGTGATGACAAGGGCATGGAGTATTGTGATGACAGGCATCATGGAGCGTTGTGATGACAAGTGTTATGGAACAATGTGATCACAAGGGTTTGGAGCCCTGTGATGACAGAGGTCATGGATCATTTTGATATCAAGGAGCATGGATCATTGTGATGACAGGGGTAATGGAGCATTGTGATGAGAAGATCATGGAGCATTGAGCTGAAAATATTCATGGAGTATTCTGATGAAAGGGGTCATGGAGCATGGTGATGACAAGGTCCTGGAGCATTGTGATGAGAAGGCCATGGAGCCTTGTGATGAGAAGTCTCATGGAGCATTCTGATGAAAAGCGGCATGGAACATTGTGATTACAGGGGTCTTGGAGCATTGTGATTACAAGGGCATGGAGCATTTTGAGAGATGTCAAAGGAGCATTCTGATGACATGCGTCATGGAGCTTTGTGATGACCAGGGCATGGAGCATTGTGATTACAGTGGTCTTGGAGCATTATGATGAAAAGGGCATGGATCATTGTGGTGACAAAGGTCTCAGAGACTTGTGATGATGAGGGCATGGACCATTGTGATGACAAACTCTTGAAGCATTGTGATGACTGGAGTCATGGTGCATTGTGATGACAGGTGTCATGGAGCATTTTGATGACAAGTGCATGAAGCATTGTGATGACAGGGGCATGGAGCATCGGTCTGAAAAATTTCATGAAATATTGTGGTGACAGTGGGCATTGCACATTGTGATGACAAGGGAATGGAGCACTCTGAAGAAAAGGTCATGGATTACTGTGAAGTCAGGTGTAAGGGAGCATTGTGCTGACCTATGTCATGGTGCATTGTGATGACAATGGCATGGAGCATTGTTATGACAAGTGTCATGGAGGATTGTGATGACAAAGGTAATGGAGCATTGTGATGACCAGCGCTTGGAGCATTGTGATGAGAAGTGTCATGGAGCATTGTGATGACAAGGGCATGGAGCATTGTGATGGCTAGGGCCATTGAGAATTTTGATGCCAACGTCGTGAAACATTGTGATGACAAGCACATGGAACTTGCTATGACAGGTGTCATGGAGCATTGTGATGACAAATGCATGTATAATTGTGATGACAATAGCATGTAACTTTGTGACGATAAGTGTCATGGAGCATTGTGATGACATGGACGTGAAGAAAAGTGATGACAAGGGACATGGAGCACTGTGATGACCAGGGCATTGAGCATTGTGATCACAAGATCGTGGAGCATTGTGATGAGAAGATCATGGATAATTGTGATGACGAGCGTCATGGAGCACTGTAATGACAAGGGAAATGGAGAATTTTGATGACAGGTGTCATGGATCATTGTGATGACAGGGGTCATGGAGCATTCTGATGACAAGCTTGCGGAGTATTGTGATGACACTGTCATGGATCATTGTGATGAAAAGGGCATGGAGCATTGTTATGAAAAAGGCATGGAGCCTTTTCATTACAGGGTTCAAGGAGCATTCTGACAATAAGTGTCAGGGAGCATTGTCTTGACAAGTGTATTTAGCATTGTGATGACAAAGTTCATGCAGCATTGTAATGAAAGGCATCATGGAGCATTGTGATGACAAGTGTTATGGAACATTGTGATCACAAGGGTTTGTAGCATTGTGATGACAGAGGTCATGGACCATTTTGATTTCAAGGAGCATGGAGCATTGTAATGACAAGGGCATGAAGAAATGTGAACCCAAGGTTCACCGAGGATTTTGATGACAATGGGAATGGAGTATTGTGATGACAAGCGCATGGAGCATTGTGATTACAGGGGTCATGGAGCATTGGGATGGCAAGGGCATGGATCATCGTGATGACAAGTGTCATGGAGCATTTTGATGACAAGAGTCCTGGATCATTGTGTTGTCAGGTGTCATGGAGCACTGTGATGACAGTGGTAATGGAACATTGTGATGACAGGGTTCATGGAGCATTGTTATGAGAAGGTCATAGAGCATTGGGCTAAAAATGTTCATGAAGTATTGTGAAGGCGGGGGTCATGGAGCATTGTGATGACAAGGGAATGGAGCATTGTGGTGAGTAGGTACTGAATCATTGTGATGAGAAAACATTGGAGTCTTGTATTAACGAGTCTCCTGGAGCATTCTGATGAAAAGGGGCATGGAGAATTGTGATTACATGGGTCTTGGAACATTGTGAAGAAAAGGGCATGGAAAATTGTAATGAAAAAGGCATGGAGCCTTGTCATGACAGGGATCAAAGAGCATAATGACGACAAGTGTCAGGGAGCATTGTGATGACAAGTGTATTGAGCATTGTGATGACAAAGGTCATGGAGCATTGCGATGAGAAGACCATGGACAATTGTGATGACGATCGTCATGGGGCATTGTGATGACAAGTTTTATGAAACACTGTGATCACAAGGGTTTGGAACATTGTGATGACATAGGTCATGGAGCATTTTGATTTCACTGTAATGAAAATAGCATGAAACATTATGATGATGGGATGGTTCATTGTGATGACAGGGTTCATGGAGCACGGAGATGAAAAGGGACATGGAGCATTGTGATTACAGGGGTCTTGGAGCATTGTGATGAGAAGGTCATGGAGCATTGGGCTGAAAATGTTCATGGAGCATTGTGATTACAGGGGTTATGGAGCACTATGATGACAAGTGTCATGGAGCATTGTGATGACAAGCGTCACGGAACATTCTGATTAAAGGTGTCATGGAGCATTGGGATGACAAGGCATGGATCATTGTGATGACAAGTGTCATGGAGATTTTTGATGACAAGATTCCCGGATCATTGTGTTGTGAGGGGTCATGGAGCACGGGGATGACAGTGGTCATGGAGAATTGTGATGACATGGGTCATGGTGCATTGTGATGAGAAGGTCATGGATCATTGGGCTGAAAATGTTCATGGAGTATTGTGATGACAGGGGTCATCGAGCATTGTGATGACAAGGGAATGGAGCATTGTGATGACAAGGTCCTGGAGAATTCTGTTAAGATGACCATGGAGTCTTGTGGTGACATGTCTCATGGAGCATTCTGATGAAAAGCAGCATGGAGCATTGTAATTACAGGGGTCTTGGAGCATTGAGATGACAAGGGCATGGAGCATGGTGATGAGAAGGCCATGGAGCATTCTGATGACATGCGTCATGGAGCTTTGTGAAGACAAGCATATGGAGCATTGTGATTACCGGGGTCTTGGAGCATTGTGATGAAAAGGGCATGGATCATTGTGATGAAAAATGCATGGAGCCTTGTCATGACAGGGTTCAAGGAGCACACTGAGGGCAAGTGTCAGGGAGCATTGATATGACAAGTGTATTGAGCATTGTGATGACAAAGGTCATGGAGCATTGTGATGAGAAGACCATGGATAATTGTGTTGACGAGCGTAATGGGGCGTTGTGATGCCAAGTGTTATGGAAAATTGTGATCACAAGGGTTTGGGGCATTTTGGTGTCAGAGGTCATGGAACATTTTGATTTCATTGTGATGACAAGAGCATGAAGCATTATGATGATGGGCATGGTGCACTGTGATGACAGGGTTCATGCAGCATTGAGATGAAAAGTGGCATGGAACATTGTGATGACAAATGTCACGAAGCATTGTGATGACTGGAGTCACGGAGCATTGTGATGACAGGTGTCATGGAGCATTTTGATGATAAGGGCATGGAGCATTGGGATGAAAGGGGCATGGAGCATTGGTCTGACATGTTTCATGGATTATTGTGATGACAGAGGGCATGGCACATTGTGATAACTAGCGCATAGAGCATTGTGATGACAAGGTCATTGATTATTGTGAAGAAAGGTGTCAGGGAGCATTGTGGTGACATATGTCACGGTGCATTGTGATGACAATGGCATTGAGCATTGTGATGCCAAGTCTCATGGAGAAATGTGATGACAAATGGAATGGAGCATTGTGATGACAAGGGCTTGGAGCATTGTGATGACAAGGGTAATGGAGCATTGTGATGACAAGGGAATGGATCATTGTGATGACAAGGGTCATGGAGCATTTTGATGACAAAAGTCCCGGATCATTGTGTTGTCTGGGTTCACGGAGCATTGTGATGACATGAGTCATGGAGCATTGTGATGACAGGCTTCATGGGGCATGCTGATGTGAAGGTCATAGAGCATTGGGCTGAAAATGTTCATGGAGTATTGTGGTGACAGGGGTCATGGGGCATTTTGATGACAAGGGAATGGAGCATTTTGATGAAAATATCATGGAGCATGATGATGAGAAGGCCATGGAGCATTCTGAAGATATTCGTCATGAAGCTGTGTGATGACAACGGCATGGAGCATTGTGATTACAGGGGTCTTGGAGCATTGTGAGGAAAAGGGCATGGATCATTGTGATGAAAAACGCATGGAGCCTTGTCATGTCAGGGTTCAAGGAGCATACTGACAACAAGTGTCAGGGAGCATTGTGATGACAAGTGTATTGAGCATTGTGATGACAAGTATATTGAGCATTGTGATGACAAGGTCAAGGAGTATTGTGAAGACAGGTGTCAAGGAGCATTGTGATGACATATGTCATGTTCCATTGCGATGACAATGGCATGGGGCACTGTTATGCCAAGTGTCATGGAGGATTGTGATGACAAAGATAATGGGCATTGTGATTAGGGCTTGGAACATTATGATGACAAGGGACATTGAGAATTTTGATGAGGAGGTCGTGAAGCATTGTGATGACAAAGTCCTGGAGCATTGTGATGAGAAGACCATGGAGCCTTGTGATGACAAGTCTCATGGAGCACACTGATGACAAGTGTCATGGAGCATTGTGATTACAGGGGTCTTGGAGCATTGTGATGACAAAGGTCATGGAGCCTTGTGATGACAAGTCCGTGGATCATTGTCATGACAGGGGTGAGTGAGTATTGTAATGACTAGTGATGGAACATTTTGATATCAGTGGTGAAAGAGCATTTTGATGAGAAGTGCATGGAGCTTTGTGATGACAATGTTTACAGAGCATTGTGATGATAAGGTTGTGGAACATTGTGATGACAAGCGCATGGCACATTGTGATGACATGGGTCATGGAGCATTGTTCTGACAAGCGCATGGAGCCTTGTGATGCCAAGTGTCATGGAGCACTCTGCTGACAAAGGCATGGAGCATTGTGATGACAAGGGTCACAGATCATTGTGATGAAAAGTTCATGGAGCATTATGGTGACAAATTTGAAAGAGCACTGTGATGAGGAGGGCATGGACCATTGTGATGACAAAGGTCATGAAGCAATGTGATGACTGGAGTCACGGAGCACTGTGATGACAAAGGCATGGAGCATTGTGATGATAGGGTCATGGATCATTGGTCTTACAAGTTTCATGGATTATTGTGATGATAGTGGGCATGGCACATTGTGATGACAAGGGCATGGAGCATTGTTATGACCAGGTCATGAGTACTGTGAAGACAGGTTTCAGGGAGCATTGTGATGACATATGTCATATTGCATTGTGATGACAATGGCATGGAGCATTGTGGAGCCAAGTGTCATGGAGGATTGTGATGACAACGGTAATGGATCATTGTGATGACAAGGGCCATTGAGAATTGTGATGACAAGTTCGTGAAGCACTGTGATGAAAAGCACATGGAGCTTGCTATGACAGGCGTCATGGAGCATTGCGATGACAAGTGCATGGAGAATTGTGATGACAAGAGCATGTAACATTGTGATGAGAAGTGTCAAGGAGCATTGTGATGGCAAGACCATGGAGCACTGTGATGAGAAGACCATGGATAATTGTGATGACGAGCGTCATGGAGCACTGTGATGACAAGGGCCATTCAGAATTTTGATACCAACGTCGTGAAGCAATTTGATGACAAGCACACGTAGCTTGCAATGACAGGGGACATGGAGCATTGTGATGAAAAGGGCATGGAGCATTGTGTTGGAAAAGGCATGGAACTCTTCATGACAGGGTTCAAGGAGCATTCTGACGACAAGTGTCAGTGAGCATTGTGATGACAAGTGTATTGTGCATTGTGATGACAAAGTTCATGAAGCATTGTGATGACACGGGCATGGAGTATTATGATGACAGGTATCATGGAGCGTTGCAATGACAAGTGTTGAGGAACAATGTGATCACAAGGGTTTGGAGCATTGTGATGATAGAGGTCAGGGATCATTTTGATTTCAAGGAGCATGGAGCATTGTGATGAAAGGGGTCATGGAGCATTGTGATGAGAATATCATAGAGAATTGTGCTGAAAATATTCATGGAGTATTGTGATGACAGGGTTCTTGGAGCATTGTGATAACACGGGCATGTAAAATTGTGATGAGAAGGCCATAGTGCATTCTGATGACATGCGTCATGGAGGTTTGTGATGATAAGGGCAAGGAGCATTGTGATTGCAGGGGTCTTGGAGCATTGTGATGAAAAGGGCATGGAGCCTTGTCATGACAGGGTTCAAGGAGCATACTGATGACAAATGTCTGGGACCACTGTGATGACAAGTGTATTGAGCATTGTTTTAACAAAGTTCATGGAGCATTGTGATGAGAAGACCATGGAAAACTGTGATGAGGAGTGTCATGGGGCATTGTGATGACAAGTGTTATGGAACATTGTGATCACAAGGGTTTGGAGAATTGTGATGACACAGGTCATGTAGCATTTTGATTTCATTGTGATCACAAAAGCATGAAGCATTATGATGATGGGCATGGTGCATTGTGATGACAGGGTTCATGGAGCATTGAGATGAAAAGGGGCATGGAACATTGTGATTACAGGTGTCTTGAAGCATTGTGATGACAAGGGAATGGAGCATTGTGAATGAGAAGGCCATGGAGCATTCTGATGACATGCGCCATGGAGCTTTGTGATGACAAGTGCATGGAGCATTGTGATTACAGGGTCTTGGAGCATTGTGATCACAAGGGTCATGGAGTTTGTGATGACAAGAACGTGGAACCTTGTGATGGCAGGTGTCATGGAGCATTGTTATGACAGGGTTAATGGAGCATTGTGATGACAAGGGCATCAGTATTGGTCTGAAGAGTTTCATGGATTATTGTGATGAGAGTGGGCATGGAGCATTGTGATGACAAGGTCACGGAACACTGTGTTACATCATCATGGAGGATTGTAATGACAAGTGCATGGAGCATTTTGATGAGAAGGGCATCGAGCATTGGTATCACAAGCGTCATGGAGCTTTGTAATGACAAGTGCATGGAGCAATTTGATGAGAGGGTTCATGGAGCATTGTGATGACAATGGCATGGAGCAATGTGATGCCAAAGGTTATGGAACTTTGTGATGACAAATGTCATGGAGCAATTTGATGACAAGGACATGGAGCATTGTGATTAGAAGGGCAGGGAGCATTGTGATGACAGGGTCAGGAAGAAATTTGATGAAAAGGGTCATGGAACATTTTGATTAGAGGGGTTATAGAATATTGTGATGTCAGGGGTCATGGAGCAGTGTGATGAAAAGGGTCATGGAGCATTTTGATGGCAGGGTTATGGAACATTGTGATGTCAGGGGTCATCGAACATTGTGATGATAAGTGCATGTAGCATTTTGAGGACATGGGTAATGGAATATTTTGATGACAGGGGTGATGGAGTATTGGGATGACTAGTGATGGAACATTGTGATATCAGTGGTGAGAGAGCATTTTGATGATAAGTGCATGGAGCACTGTGATGACAAGTTTTATGGAGCATTGTGATGACAAGTACATGGTGCATTGTGATGACATGGGACATGCAGCATTGTGCGGATAAGCACATGGAGCATTGTGATGACAAGGGTCATGGAGAATTGTGATGAAAAATTCATGGATCATTGTGGTGACAAATGTCAAAGAGACTTCTGATGACGAGGGCATGGACCATTTTGATGAGAAAGGTCATGAAGCATTGTGATGACAGGAGTCACGGAGCATTGTGATGACGGGTCATGGAGCATTGTGATGACAGGGGCATGGAGCATTGTGATGACAGGAGCATGGAACATTGGTCTTACATGTTTCATGGATTATTGCGATGACAGTGGGAATGGCGCATTGTGATGACAAGGGCATGGAGCATTGTGATAACAAGGTCATGCCGTATTTGAAGACAGGTGTCTGGGAGCATTTTGAAGGCATAAGTCATGGCCCATTGTGATGACAATGCCATGGAGCGTTGTGATGCTAAGTGTCATGGAGGTTTGTGATGATAAAGGTAATGGAGCTTTGTGATGACAAGGGCTTGGAGCCTTGTGTTGACAAGGGTCATGGCGCACTGTGCTGACAAGGGCATGGAGCATTGTGATGACAATGGTCATGGAACATTGTACTGAGAAAGGCTTGGAGCATTGTGATGACAATGGTCCCAGACCATTATGATGAAAATTTCATGGAGCACTGTGGTGACAAATGTCACAGAGCATTGTGAAGACGCGGCATGGACCATTGTGATGACAAAGGTCATGAAGCATTGTGATGACTGGAGTCATGGAGCATTGTGATGACAGGGGTCATGGAGCATTGTGATGGCAAGGGCATGGATCATTGTGATGACAAGTGTCATGGAGCATTTTGATGACAGGGGTCCCGGATCATTGTGTTGTCTGGTGTCATGGAGTGTTGTGATGACAGTGGTCATGGAGCATTGTGATGAAAGGGGTCAGGGTTCATTGTGATGACATGGGTCTTGGAGCATTGTGAAGAATAGGGCATTGATGATTGTGATGAAAGAGCATGGAGCCTTGTCATGAGAGGGTTCAAGGAGCATACTAACGACAAGTGTCAGGGAGCATTGTGATGACAAGTGTATTGAGCATTGTTATGACAAAGGTAATGGAGCATTGTGATGAGAAGACCATGAATAATTGTGATGATGAGCGTCATGGGGAGTTGTGATGACAAGTGTTATGGAAAACTGTGAACACAAGGCTTTGTATCATTGTGATGACAGAGTTTATGGTGCATTCTGATTTCATTGTGATGACAATAGCATGAAGCATTATGATGATGGGAATGGTTCATTGTGATGACAGAGTTCATGCAGCATTTTGATGAAAAGGGCATGGAGCATTGTGATGAGAAAGCCACGGAGATGACTGATGACATGTGTCATGGTGCTTTGTGATGACAAGAGCATGGAGCAGTGTGATTACAGGGGTCTTGGAGCATTGTGATCACAAGGGTCATGGAGCCTTGTGATGACAAGGCCGTGGAACATTGTCATGACAGGGATGTGGGAGTATTGTAATGACAAGTGATGGAACATTTTGATATCTGTGGTGAAAGAGGATTTTAATGAGAAGTGCATGGAGCTTTGTGATGACAAGGTTTATGGAGCATTGGGATGACAAAGATGTGGAACATTGTGATGACAAGCACATGGCATATTGTGATGACATGGGTCATGGATCGTTGTGCTGACAAGCGAATGGAGCATTGTGATGACAAGGGTCATGGAGCACTCTGCTGACAAAGGCATGGAGCATTGTGATGACAAGGGTCACAGAGCATTGTGATGATAAGTTCATGGAGCATTATGGTGACAAAATTCACAGAGCCCTGTGATTACGAGGGCATGGACAATTGTGATGACAAAGGTCAAGAAGCAGTGTGATGACTGGAGTCACGGAGCATTGTGATGACAAGGGCATGGAGCATTGTGATGACAAGGGCATGGAGCATTGTTATGACCAGGTCATGGATTATTGTGAAGACATTTATCAGGGAGCATTGTGATGACATATGTCCTTGTGCATTGTGATGACAATGTCATGGAGCATTGGGAAGCAAAGTGTCATGGAGGATTGTGATGACAAAGGTAATGGAACATTGTGATGACAAGGGCTTGGAGCACTGTGGTGACAAGGGCCATTGAGAATTTTGATGACAAGGTCGTGAAGCATTGTTATGACAAGCACATGGAGCTTGCTATGACAGGGGTCATGGAGAATTGTGATGACAAGTGCATGGAGCATTGTGATTACAGGGGTCTTGGAGCATTGTGATGACAATGGCATGGAGCATTGTGATGCCAAGGGTTATGGAGCTATGTGATGACAAATGTCATGGAGCATTTTGATGACAAGGGCTTGGTGCATTGTGATGAGAAGGGCAGGGAGCATTGTGATGACAGGGTCATGGAGCAATTTGATGAAAAGGGTCATGGAACATTTTGATTGCATGGGTTATAGAATATTGTGATGTCAGGGGTCATGGAGCAGTGTGATGAAAAGGGTCCTAGAGCATTGTGATGACAAGGGTCGCAGAGCATGGTGATGAAAAGTTCATGGAGCATTGTGGTGACAAATGTCAAAGAGACTTGTGATGACGAGGGCATGGACCATTGTGATGAGAAATGTCATGAAGCATTGTGATGACAGGACTCACGGTGCATTATGATGATGGGTCATGGAGCATTGTGATGACAAGGGCATGGAGCATTGTGATTACAGGTGTATGGAGCATTGGTCTTACAAGTTTCATGGATTATTGCGATGACAGTGGGAATGGCGCATTGTGATGACAAGGGCATGGAGCATTGTGATGACAAGGTCATGCAGTATTTGAAGACAGGTGTCTGGGAACATTTTGAAGACATAAGTCATAGCCCATTGTGATGACAATGCCATGGAGCGTTGTGATGCCAAGTGTCATGGAGGTTTGTGATGACAAAGGTAATGGAGCATTGTGATGATAAGGGCTTGGAGCCTTGTGATGACAAGGTTCATAGCGCACTGTGCTGACAATGGCATGGAGCATTGTGATGACAATGGTCATGGAGCATTGTACTGAGAAAGGCTTGGAGCATAGTGATGACAACGGTCACAGATCATTATGATGAAAATTTCATGGAGCATTGTGGTGACAAATATCACAGAGCCTTGTGAAAACGAGGCCATGGACCATTGTGATTAAAAAGGTCATGACGCACTGTGACGACTGGAGTCATGGAACATTGTGTTGACAAGGCTCATGGAGCATTGTGATGGCAAGGTCATGGATCATTGTGTAGACAAGTGTCATGGAGCATTTTGATGACAAGTGTCCCGGATCATTTTTTTTTCTGGTGTCATGGAGCGTTGTGATGACAGGGGTCATGGAGCATTGTGATGACAGGGGTCATGGAGCATTGTGATCAGAAGTTCATGGAGCATTGGACTGATAGTATTCATTGAGTATTGTGATGGCATGGGTCATAGAGCATTGTGATGACAATGGAATGGAGCATTGTGATGGCAAGGTGCTGGAGCATTGTGAGGAGAAGACCATGGAGCCTTGTGATGACAAGTATCATGGAGTATTCTGATGAAAAGGGGCATGGAGCATTATGATTACATGGGTCTTAGAGCATTGTGAAGAATAGGGCATGGATGACTGTGATGAAAGAGCATGGAGCCTTGTCATGAGAGGGTTCAAGGAGCATACTAACGACAAGTGTCAGGGAGCATTGTGATGACAAGTGTATTGAGCATTGTGGTGACAAAGGTCATGAAGCATTGTGAATAGAAGGCCATGGATAATTGTGATGATGAGCGTCATGGGGAGTTGTGATGACAAGTGTTATGGAACATTGTGAACGCAATGGTTTGGAGCAATGTGATGACAGAGGTTATGGTGCATTTTGATTTCATTGTGATGACAATAGCATGAAGCATTATGATGATGGGCAGGGTTCATTGTGATGACAGAGTTCATGGAGCATTGTGATGAAAACTGCATGGAGCATTGTGATGAGAAGGCCATGGAGCTGTCTGATGACATGCGTCATGGTGCTTTGTGATGACAAGAGCATGGAGCAGTGTGATTACAGGGGTCTTGGAGCATTGTGATGACAAGGGTCATGGAGCCTTGTGATGACAAGGCCGTGGAACATTGTCATGACAGTGGTGTGGGAGTATTGTAATGACTAGTGACGGAACATTTTGATATCTGTGGTGAAAGAGCATTTTAATGAGAAGTGCATGGAGCTTTGTGATGACAAGGTTTATGGAGCATTGGGATGACAAAGATGTGGAACATTGTGATGACAAGCGCATTGCATATTTTGATGACATGGGTCATGGAGCATTGTGCTGACAAGCGCATGGAGCATTGTGATGACAAGGGACATGGAGCACTCCGCTGACAAAGGCATGGAGCATTGTGATGACAAGGGTCACAGAGCATTGTGATGATAAATTCATGGAGCATTATGGTGACAAATTTCACAGAGCCCTGTGATTACGAGGGCATGGACCATTGTGATGACAAAGGTCAAGAAGCATTGTGATGACTGGAGTCATGGAGCATTGTGATGACAAGGGCATGGAGCATTGTGATGACAGGGGCATGGAACATTGGTGTGAGAAGTATCATGGATTATTGTGATGAAAGTGTGCATGGCGCATTGTGATGACAAGGGCATGGAGCATTGTTATGACCGGGTCATGGATTATTGTGAAGACAGGTATCAGGGAGTATTGTGATGACATATGTCCTGGTGCATTGTGATGACAATGTCATGGAGCATTGTGAAGCCAAGTGTCATGGAGGATTGTGATGACAAAGGTAATGGAGCATTGTGATGACAAGGGCTTGGAGCATTTTGGTGACAAGGGCCATTGAGAATTCTGATGACAAGGTCGTGAAGCATAGTTATGACAAGCGCATGGAGCTTGCTATGACATGGGTCATGGAGCATTGCGATTACAAGTGCATGGAGTATTGTGATTAGAGGGGTCTTGGAGCATTGTGATGACAAGGGCATGGAGCATGGTGATGACAATGCCATGGAGCATTCTGATGACATGCGTCCTGGAGATTTGTGATGACAAGCACATGGAGCATTGTGATTACAGTGGTCTTGGAGCATTGTGATGAAAAGTGCATGGATCATTGTGAGGAAAAGGCAAAGAGCTTTGTCATGACAGGTTTCAAGTAGCATACTGAAGACAAGTGTGAAGGAGCATTGTGATGACGAGTGTATTGAACATTGTGTTGACAAAGGTCATGGAGCATTTTGATGAGGAGACCATGGATAATTGTGATGATGAGCTTCATGGCGCATTGTGATGACAACTGTTATGGAACGCTGTGATCAGAAGGGTTTGGAGCATTGTGATGACAGATGTCATGGAGCATTTTGATATCTTTGTTATGAGAATAGCATGAAGCATTCTGATGATTGGCATGGTGCATTTTGATGACAGTGTTCATGGAGAATTGAGATGAAAAGTGTATGGAGCATTGTGATTACAGGGGTCTTGGAGCATTGTGATGACAATGTTCATGGAGCCTTGTGATGACAACGCCGTGGAACATTGTGATGGCAGGGGTAATGGAGCATTGTTATGACAGGGGTAATGGAGCATTGTGATGACAAGGGCATGGAGCATTGGTTTGAAAAGTTTCATGTATTATTGTGATGAGAGTGGGCATGGAGCATTGTGATGACAAGGGCACAGAACACGGTGATACATGGACCATGGAACATTGTAATGACAAGGGCCTGCAGCATTGTGATGAGAATGGCATCTAGCAGTGTGATGACAAGCGTCATGGAGCTTTGTGATGACAAGGGCATGGAGCAATGTGATGAGAGGGTTCATGGAGCATTGTGATGACAAGGGCTTGGAGCATTGTGATGACAAGGGTCATGGAGCATTTTGATCAGAAGAAAATGGAGCATTGTTATGACAAGGGCCATTGATAATTATGATGACAAGGTCGTGAAGCATTGTGATAAAAAACATATGGAGTTTGCTATGACAGGGTTCATGGAGCATTGCGATGACAATTGCATGGAGAATTGTGATGAAAAGATCATGTAACATTGTGATGAAAAGTGTCATGGATCCTTGTGGCGGCAATACCGTGGAGCACTGTGATGAGAAGACCATGTATAATTGTGATGACGACCGTCATGGAGCACTGTAATGACAAGAGGCAAGGAGCATTTTAATGACAGGTGTCATGGAGCATTGTGATAACAGGGGTCATGGAGCATTGTGATGACAGGTGTTATGGAGCATTCTGATGAAAAGCTTGTGTAGTATTGTGATGACAATGGCATGGAGCACTGTGATGTAAAGGGCATGGAGCATTGTGATGAAAAAGGCATGGAGCCTTTTCATGACAGGGTTCAAGGAGCATCCTGACGACAAGTGTCAGGGAGCATTGTGATGACAAGTGTATTGAGCATTATGATGGAAAAGGTCATGGAGCATTGTGAAGACAAGGACATGGAGTATTGTTATGACAGGCATCCTGGAGTGTTGTGAAGACAAGTGTTATGGAACAATGAGATCACAATGATTTGGATCATTGTGATGACAGAGGTCATGGATCATTTTGATTTCAAGGAGCATGGAGAATTGTAATGATAGGGGTAATGGAGCATTGTGATGAGAAGTTCATGGAGCATTGGGCTGAAAATGTTCTTGGAGTATTGTTATGAAAGGGGTCATGGAGCATTGTTATGACAAGGGAATGGAGCGTTGTGATGACAAGGTCCTGGAGCATTGTGATGAGAAGAAAATGGAACCCTCTGATGACAAGTCTCATGGAGCATTCTGATGAAAAGGGTCCTGGATCATTATGATGACAGTGGTCTTGGAGCATTGAGATGACAAGGTCATGGAGCATAGTGATGAGAAGGCCATGGAGCATTCTAATGACATGCATAATGGAGCTTTGTGATGACAAGGGCAAGGAGCATTGAGATTAGCGTGGTCTTGGAGCATTGTGATGAAAAGGGCATGGATCATTGTGATGAAAAATGCATGGAGCCTTGTCATGAAAGGGTTCTAGGAGCATTCTGACGACAAGTGTCATGGAGCATTTTGATGACAAATTTATTGAGCATTGTGATGACAAAGATCATGGAGCATTGCGATGAGAAGACCATGGATAATTGTGATGACCAGAGTCATGGGGCATTGTGATGATAAGTGTTATGGAACATTGTGATCACAAGGGTTTGGAGCATTGTGATGACAGATGTCATGGAGCATTTTAATTTCATTGTGATGACAATAGTATGAAGCATTTTGATGATGGGCATGGTGCATTGTTATGACAGGGTTCATGGAGCATTGAGATGAAAAGGGGCAGGGAGCATTGTCATTACAGGAGTCTTGTAGCATTGTGATGACAAAGGTATGGAGCATCGTGAATGAGAAGGCCATGGAGCATTCTGATTACATGTGTCATGGATCTTTGTGACACATGGTTATGGAGAATTGTGATTACATTGTCTTGGAGCATTGTGATGAAAAGTGTCATGGAGTCTTGTGATGACAAGGTCGTGGAACCTTGTGTGGGCAGGTGTCATGGAGCAGTGTATTGACAGTGGTAATGGTGCGTTGTGATGACAATGGCATGGTGAATTGGTCTGAAAAGTTTCATGGATTATTGTGATGACAAGGGCATGGAACACTTTGATACATGTGTCATGGTGGATTGTAATGACAATGGCATTTAGCATTGTGATGAGAAGGGCATCAAGCTTTGGGATCACAAGCGTCATGGATCTTTGTGATGACAATGGCATGGAGCAATGTGATGAGAGGCTTCATGGAGCATTGTGATGACAATGGCATGGAGCATTGTGATGCTAAGTGTCATGGAGCATTTTGATGACAAGGTCGAGGTGCATTGTGATGAGAAGGGCAGGGAGCATTGTGATAACAGGGTCATAGACCAATTAGATGAAAAAGGTCATGGAACATTTTGATGAGAGTGGTTATGGAAAATTGTGGTGTCAGGGGTCATGGAGCAATGTGATGAAAAGGGTATTGGAGTATTTTGATGACAGTGTTTATGGAACATTGTGATGTCAAGGGTCATGGAGCATTTAATGATAAGTGTATGTAGCATTGTGATGACAGGGGTCATGGAACATTGTGATGACAGGGGTGAGGGAGTATTGTGAAGACTAGTGATGGAACATTGTGATATCAGTGGTGAGAGAGCATTTTGATGAGAAGTGCATGGAGCATTGTGATGACACGGTTTATGGAGCATTGTGGTGACAAGGAAGTGGAGCACTGTGATGACATGGGTCAAAAAGCATTGTGCTGAAAAGCGCATGGAGCATTGTGATGACAAGGGTCATGGAGCATTGTGCTGACAAAGGCATGGTGCATTTTGATGACAAGGGTCACAGAGCATTGTGATGAATATTTCAGGGAGCATTGTGGTGACAAAAGTCACAGAGCCTTCTGTGACAAGGGCATGGAACATTGTTATGACAAAGGTCATGAAGCATTTTGATGACTGGAGTCACGGAGCATTGGGATGACAGGTGTCATGGAGCATTGTGATGACAGGTTTCATGGGGCATTGTGATGAGAAGGTCATGGAGCACGGGGCTGAAAATGTTCATAGAGTATTGTGATGACAGGGCTCATGTGGCATTTTGATGACAAGGGAATGGAGCATTGTGATTAAAAGGACATGGAGCATGGTGATGAGAAGGCCATGGAGCATTCTGAAGTCATGTGTCATGAAGCTTTTGATGACAAGGCCGTGGAACATTGTGATGGCAGGGGTCATGGAGCATTGTTATGACAGGGGTAATGGAGCATTGTGATGACAAGGGCATGGAGCACTGGTCTGAAATATTTCATGGATTATTATGATGAGAGTGGGCATGGAGCATTGTGATGACAAGGGCACTGAACACTTTGATACATGGGTCATGGAGGATGGTAATGACAAGGGCACAGAACACTTTGATACAGGGGTTATGGAGGATTTTAATGACAATGGCATGGAACATTGTGATGAGAATGGCATCGAGCACTGGGATCACAAGCGTCATGGAGCTTTGTGATGACAAGGGCATGGAGCAATGTGATGAAAGGCTTCATGGAGCATTGTGATGACTATGGCATGGAGCATTGTGATGCCAAGGGTCATGGAGCTTTGTGATGACAAAGGTCATGGAGCATTTTGATGATGAGGCCGTGGTGGGTTGTGATGAGGAGTGCAGCGAGCATTGTGTAAATAGGTTCATGGAGCAATTTGATGAAAAAGGTCATGGAACATTTTGATGAGAGTGGTTATGGAAAATTGTGATGACAGGGGTCATGGAGCATTGAGATGAAATTGGTAATGTAGCATTTTGATGACAGAGGTTATGGAACATTGTAATGGCAGGGGTCATGGAGCATTTTGATGATAAGTGCGTGTAGCATTGTGATGATAGGGGTCATGGACCATTGTGATGACAGCGGTGAGGGAATACTGTGAAGACTAGTGATGGAATATTGTGATACCAGTGGTGAGAGGGCATTTTGATGACAAGTGCATGGAACATTGTGATGACAAGGTTTAGGTAGCATTGTGATGACTATGATGTGGAGCATTGTGATGACAAGCGCATGGTACATTGTGATGCCAAGCGTCAAGGAGCATTGTGATGACAAGCGCATGCAACATTGTGATGACAAGTGTCATGGATCATTGTGCTGACAAATGCATGGTGCATTGTGATGACAAGGGTCACATAGCATTGTGATGAAATGTTCATGGAGCATTGTGGTGACAAATGACACAGAGCCTTGTGTGACAAGTGCATGGACCGTTCTGATGACAAAAGTCATGAAGCATTGTGATGACTGGAATCACGGAGCATTGTGATGACAGGGGCCATGGAGCATTGTGATGACAGGATTCATGGGGCATTGTGATGAGAAGGTCATGGAGCATTGGGCTGAAAATATTCAAGGAGTATTGTGATGACAGGGGTCATGGGGCAATTTGATGACAAGGGAAAGGAGCATTGTGATGAAAAGAGCATGGGGCATGGTGATGAGAAGGCCATGGAGCATTCTGAAGACATATGTCATGAAGCTTTGTGATGACAAGGGCATGGAGCATTGTGATTACAGGGGTCTTGGAGCATTGTCAGGAAAAGGGCATGGATCATTGTGATGAAAAAGGCATGGAGCCTTGTCATGACAGGTTTCAAGGAGCATACTAACGACAAGTGTCAGGGAGCATTGTGATGACAAGTGTATTGAGCATTGTGATGACAAAGTTCATGGAGTATTGTGAATAGAAGGCCATGGATAATTGTGATGATGAGCGTCATGGGGTGTTGTGATGACAAGTGTTATGGAACAATGTGATCACAAGGGTTTGGAGCATTGTGATGACAGAGGTCATGGAGCATTTTGATTTCATTTTGATGACAATTGCATGAAGCATTATGATGATGGGCATGGTGCATTTTGATGACACGGTTCATGGAGCATTGAGATGAAAAGGGGCATGGAGCATTGTGATTACAGGGGTCTAGGAGAATTGTGATGGCAAGGGCATGGAGCATCGTGAATGAGAAGGCCATGGAACATTCTGATGACATGCGTCATGGAGCTTTGTGATGACAAGGACACGGAGCATTGTGATGACATGGGTTATGGAGCCTTGTGATGACAAGGTCGTGGAATATTGTAATGGCAGGTGTCATGGAGCATTGTTATAACGGGTAATGGAGCATTTTGATGACAAGGGCATGGAGCATTGGTCTGAAAAGTTTCATGGCTTATTGTGATGAGAGGGGGCATGGAGCATTGTGATGACAAGGGCATGGAACACTGTGATACATGGGTCATGTCGGATTTTAATGAAAAGGGCATGGAGCATTGTGTTAAGAAGAGCATCGAGCATTGTGATGAAAAGCATCATGGAGCCTGTGATGACAACTGCATGGATCAATGTGATGAGAGTGTTCATGGAGCATTTTGATGACAATGGCATGGAGCATTGTGATGCCAAGGGTCATGTAGCTTTGTGATGACAAAGGTCATGGAGCATTTTGATGACAAGGGCGGGGTGCACTGTGATGAGAAGGGCAGAGAGCATTGTGATGAAATGGTCATGGAGCAATTTGATGAAAAGTGTCATGGGATATTTTGATGAAAGGGGTTGTGGAACATTGTGATGTCAGGGGTCATGGAGCATTATGATGAAAAGGGTCATGGAGCATTTTGATGACAGGGGTCCTGGAACATTGTGTTGAAAGGGGTGAGGGAGTATTTTGATGACTATTGATGGAACATTATGATATCCGTGGTGGGACAGCATTTTGATGGGAAGTGCATGGAGCATTCTGATGACAAGATTTATGAAGCACAGTGATGAAAAGGTTGTGGAGCATTGTGATGACAAGCGCATGGCACACTGTGATGACACAGGTCATGGGGCATTGTGCGGACAAGCGCATGGAGCATTGTGATGACAATGGTCATGGAGCATTGTGCTGACAAAGGTATGGAGCATAGTGATGACATGGGTAACAGAGCATTGTGATGAAAATTTCATGGAGCATTGTGGTGACAAATATCACAGAGCCTTTTGATGACGAGGGAATGGACCATTGTGTTGACAAAGGTCATAAAGCACTGTGATGACTGGAGTCACGGAGCATTGTGATGACAAGGTCCTGGAGCATTGTGATGAGAGGACGATGTAGCCTTGTGATGACAATTCTCATGGAGCATTCTGATGAAAACTGGCATAGAGCATTGTGATTACAGGGGTCTTGGATCCTTGTGATGACAAGGCCGTGGAACATTGTGATGGCAGGGGTCATGGAGCATTGTTATGACATGGGCAATGGAGCATTGTGATTACAAGGGCATCGAGCATTTTTCCGAAAAGTTTCATGGATTATTGTGATGAGAGTGGGCATGGAGCATTGTGATGACAAGGGCATGGAACACTGTGATACATGGGTCATGGAGGATTTTAATGACAAGGGCATGGAGCAATGTGATGGGAGGCATCATGGAGCATTGTGATGACAAGGGCATGGAGCATTGTGATGACAAAGGTCATGAAGCATTTTGATGACAACATTCACAGATCATTGTGTTGTCAGGGGTCATGGAGCGTAGTGATGACAGTGGTCATGGAGCATTGTGATGCCAGGGGTCATGGAGCATTGTGATAAGAGGGTCATGGAGCATTGGGCTGAAAATGTTCATGGAGTATTGTGATGACATGGGTAATGGGGCATTGTGATGACAAGGGAATGGAACATTGTGATGACAAGGTCCTGGAGCATTGTGATGAGAAGACCATGGAGCCTTGTGATGACAAGACTCATGGAGCATTCTGATGAAAAAGTGCATGGAGCATTGTGATTACAGGGGTCATGGAGCATTGTGATGAAAATGGCATGGAGCACTGTGATGCCAAGGGTCATGGAGCTTTGTGATGACAAAGTTCATGGAGCAATTTGATGACAAGGTCGTGGTACATTGTGATGAGAAGGGCAGGGAGCATTGTGATGACAGTGTCATGGAGCAATTTGATGAAAAGGATCATGGAACATTTTGATGACAGTAGTTATGGAACATTGTTATGTCAGCGCTCATGGAGCATTGTGATGAAAAGGGTCATGGAGCATTTTGATGACAGGGGTTATGGAACATTGTGATGTCATGGTTCATGGAGCATTGTGATGATAAGATCATGTAGCATTGTCATGACAGGGATCATGGAACATTGTGATGACAGGGGGGAGAGAACATTTTGATGAGAAGTGCATGGAGCATTGTGATGACAAGGTTATTGGAGCACTGTAATGACAAGGATGTGTAGCATTGTGATGAAAAGCGCATGGCACATTGTGATGACATAGGTTATGGATCATTGTGCTGACAAGTGCATGGAGCATTGTGATGACAAGGGTCATGTAGCATTGTGCTGACAAAGGCATGGAGCATGGTGATGACAAGGATAAAAGAGCATTGTGATGAAAAGTTCATGGAGCATTGTGGTGACAATGGTCACAGAGCCTTGTGTGACGAGGACATGGACCATTGTGATGACAAATGTCATGAAGCCTTGTGATGACTGGAATCACAGAACATTGAGATGACTGGGGTCTTGGAGCACTGTGATGACAAGGACATGGAGCATTGTGATGAGAAGGCCATGGAGCATTCTGATGACATGCATCATGGAGCTTTGTGATTAAGGTTATGGAGCATTGTGATTACACGGGTCTTGGAGCATTGTGATGAAAATGGTATGGATCATTGTGATGAAAAATGCATGGAGCCTTGTCATGACAGGGTTCAAGGAGCATACTGATGAAAAGTGTCAGGGAGCATTGTGATGACAAGTGTATTGAGCATTGTGATGACAAATTTCATGGAACACTGTGATGAGAAGACCATGGAAAATTGTGATGATGAGTGTCATGGTGCATTGTGATGACAATGGTTATGGAACATTGTGATCACAAGGGTTCTTAGCATTTTGATGACAGAGGTCATGGAGCATATTGATTTCATTGTGATGACAATAGCATGAAGCATGATGACGATGGATATGGTGCATTGTGATGACAGGGTCATGGAGCAATTTGATGAAAAGTGTCATGTAACATTTTGATGACAGTGGTTATGGAACACTGTGATGTCAGGGGTCTTGGAGCATTGTGATGAAAAGGGTGATGGAGCATTTTGATGACAGAGGATATGGAACATTTTGATGGCAGGGGTCATGGAGCATTGTGATGATAAGGGCATGTAGCATTGTGATGACAGAGGTCATGGAAAATTGTGATGACAGTGGTGAGGGAGTATTGTGATGACTAGTGATGGAACATTGTGATATCAGTGCTGAGAGAGCATTTTGATGAGAAGTGCATGGAGCATTGTGATAACAAAGTTTATGGAGCATTGTGATGACAAGATTTATGGAGCATTGTGATGACAAGTCTGTGGAGAAATGTGATGACAAGTGCATGGCCCATTTTGATGACATGGATCTTGGAGCATTGTGCTGAGAACCGAATTGAGCATTGTGAAGACAAGGGTCATGGAGCATTGTGCTGACAAAGGCATGGAACATTGTGATGACAACGATCACAGAGCATTGTGATGAAAAATTCATGGAACATTGTGGTGACAATGGTCACAGAGCCTTGTGATGAGGAGGGCATGGACCATTGTGATGAAAAAGGTCATGAAGCATTGTGATGACTGGAGTCACGGAGCATTGTGATGACAAGGGTATGGAGCATTGTGATGACAGGGGCATGGTGCATTGATCTGACAAGTTTCATGTTTTATTGTGATGACAGTGGGCATGGCACATTCTGATGACAAGGTCATGGAGCATTGTGATGAGCAGATCATGGAGTACTTTGAAGACAGGGGTCAGGGAACATTGTGATGACATATGTAATGGTCCATTTTGATGACAATGGCATGGAGCATTGTGATGCCAAGTGTCATGGAGGAATGTGATGACAAAGTTAATGGAGCATTGTGATGACAGGGGTTTGGAGCATTGTGAGAACAAGGGTCATGGAGCATTTTGATGACAAGGGCATGCAGGATTGTGATGACAAGGGCCATTGAGAATTCTGTTGACAAGTTCGTGAAGCATTGTGATGAAAAGCTCATGGAGCTTGCTATGACAGGGGTCACTGAGCATTGCGATGACAAGTGCATGGAGAATTGTGATGAAAAGAACATGTAACATTGTGATGAGAAGTGTCATGGAGCATTGTGATGGAAAGACCGTGGAGCATTGTGATGAGAAGATCATGGATATTTGTGATGACGAGCGTCATGGAGCACTGTAATGACAAGGGGCATGGAGCATTGTGATGACAGGTGTCATGGAGCATTGTGATGACAGGGATCATGGAGCATTGTGATGACAAGGGTCTTGGAGCATTCTGATGACAAGCTTTTGGAGTATTTTGATGACAATGGCATGGAGCATTGTGAGAAAAAGGGCATGGAGCATTGTGATGAAAAAGGCATAGAGCCTTTTCATGACAGGTTTCAAGGAGCATTCTGAGGAAAAGTGTCAGGGAGCATTGTGATGACACGTGTATTGAGCATTGTGATGACAAAGTTCATGGAGCATTGTGATTACAAGGGCATGGAATATTGTGATGGCAGGCATCATGGAGCGTTGTGATGACAAGTGTTATGGAACATGGTGATCACAAGTGTTTGGAGCATTGTGATGACAGAGGTCATGGATCATTTTGATTTGAAGAATCATGGAGCATTGTGATGACAAGGGCATGAAGCAATGTGATCCCAAGGTTCATGGAGGATTGTGATGACACTGGTAATGGAGAATTGTGAGGACAAGTGCATTGAGAATTGTGATGACAAGGTCATGTAGCATTTTGCTGACAAAGGCATAGAGCACCGTGATGACAAGTGTCATGGAGCTCTGTGACGACAAGCGTCAAGGACCATTGTGATTACAGGGGTCATGGAGCATGGGGATGACAAGCTCAAGGAATATTCTGATGACAAGTGGCATGGATCATTTTGATGACTGTGGTCATGTAGCAATGTGATGACATGGTTCATGGAGCATTGTGATGATAAGTTCATGGAGCATTGGGCTGAAAATATTCATGGAGTACTGTGATGACAGGGGTCATGGAGCATTGTGATGAGAAGGGAATGGAGCAATGCGATGAGAATGTCCTGGAGCATTGTGCTGAGAGGGCCATGGCGCCTTGTGATGAAAATTGTCATGGAGCATACTGATAAAAAGGTTCATGGAGCATTGTGATTACAGGGGTTTTGTAGCATTGTGAAGACCAGGGCATGGAGCATTGTGATGAGAAGGCCATGGAGCATTCTGATGACATGCGTCATGGAGCTTTGTGATGAAAAGGATATGGAGCATTGTGATTAGAGGGGTCTTGGAGGATTGTGATGAAAAGGGCATGGATCATTGTGATGAAAAATGCATGGCGCCCGGTCATGACAGGTTTCAAGGAGCATACTGACGACAAGTGTCAGGGAGCATTGTGATGACAAGTGTATTGAGCATTGTGATGACAAAGGTCATGGAGCATTGTGATGAGAAGACCATGGACAATTGTAATGACCAGCGTCTTTGGGCATTGTGATGACAAGTGTTATGGAACATTGTGATCACAAGGGTTTGGAGCATTTTGATGACAGAGGTCATGGAGCATTCTGATTTCATTGTGATGACAATAGCATGAATCATTATGATGATGGGCATGGTGCATTGTGATGACAGGGTTCATGGAGCATTGAGATGAAAAGGGGAATGAAACATTGTGATGAGAAGGCCATGGAGCATTCTGATGACATGCATCATGGAGCTTTGTGATGACAAAGACAAGGAGCATTGTGATTAGAGGGGTCTTGGAGCATTGTGATGACAAGGGTCATGGGGCATTGTGATGACAAGGCCATGGAACATTGTGATGGCATGTGTCATGGAGCATTATAATGACAGTGTTAATGGAGCATTGTGATGACAAGGGCATGGAGCATTAGTCTGAAAAGTTTCATGGATTATTGTGATGAGAATGGGCATGGAGCATTGTGATGACAAGGGCACGGAACACTATGATACATAGGTCATGGAGGATTGTAATGATAAGGGCATGAAGCATTGTGATGAGAAGGGCATCGAGCATTGTGATGACAAGCGTCATGGAGCTTTGTGATGACAAGGGCATGGAGCAATGTGATTAGAGGGTTCAAGGAGCATTTGATGATAATGGCATGGAGCATTGTGATGCCAATGGTCATGGAGCTTTGTGATGACAAATGTCATGGAGCATTTTGATGACAAGGCCGTGGTGCATTGTGATGAGAAGTGCAGGGAGCATTGTGATGACAGGGTCATGGAGAAATTTGATCAAAAGGGTCAAGGAACATTTTGATGAGAGGGGTTATGGAAAATTCTGATGTCATGTGTCATGGAGCATTGTGATGAAAAGGGTCATGGAGCATTTTGTGACAGGGATTATTGAACATTCTGATGTCAGGTGGCATGGAGCATTGTGATGAAACGGGTCATGGAGCATTTTGATGACAGGTGTTATGGAACATTGTGATGTCAGGGCTCATGGAGCACTGTGATTATAAGGGCATATAGCATTTTGATGACAGGGGTCATGGAACATTTTGATGACAGGGGTGAGGGAGTATTGTGATGACTAGTGATGGAACACTGTGATATCATTGGTTAGAGAGCATTTTGATGAGAATTGCAGGGAGCATTGTGATGACAAGCACATGGCGCATTGTGATGATATGGTTTATAAAGCATTGTGCTGACAAGCGCATGGAGCATTGTGATGACAAGGGTCATTGAGCATTGTGCTGACAAACGCATGGAGCATTGTGATGACAAGGGTGACAGAGAATTGTGATGAAAAGTTCATGGAGCATTGTGGTAACAAAGGTCACAAAGCCTTCTGTGACGAGGTCATTGACCATTGTGATGACAAATGTCATGAAGCACTGCCATGACTGTAGTCACGGAGTATTGTGATTACAGGGTTCTTGGAGCATTGTGATGCCAAGGGCATGGATCATTGTGATGAGAAGGCCATGTAGCATTCTGATGACATGTGTCATGGAGCTTTGTGATGACAAGGGCAGGGAGCAGTGTGACTACAGGGGTCTTGGAGCTTTGTGATGAAAAGGGAATGGATCATTGTGATAAAAAAGGCATGGAGACTTTTCACGACAGGGCTCATGAAGCATACTAATGACAAGTGTCAGGGAGCATTGTAATGATAAATGCATTGAGGATTGTGGTGACAAAGGTCATGGAGCATTGTGAGGAGTAAACCATTCATAATAGTGATGACGAGCGTCAGGGGGCATTTTGATGACAAGTGTTATGGAACACTGTGATCACAAGGATTTGGAGCATTGTGGTGACAGATGTCATGGAGCATTTTGATTTCATTGTGATGACAATAGCATGAAGCATTATGATGAGGGGCATGGTGCATTGTGATGACAGGGTTCATGGAGCATTGAGATGAAAAGGGGCATGGAGCCTTGTGAAGACAGGTGTCCGGGAGCATTGTGATGACATATGTCATTGTCCATTGTGATGACAATGCCATGGAGCATTGTGATACCAAGTGTCATGGAGGATTGTGATGACAAATGTAAAGGAGCATTTTGATGACAAGGGCTTGGAACATTGCGATGACAAGGGTCATGGAGCATTGTGATGACAAGGGCATGGAGCATTCTGATGAAAAGGTGCAAGGGGCATTGAGATTACAGGGGTTTTGAAGCAATGTGATTACAAAGGCATGGAGCATTGTGATGAGAAGGCAATGGAGCATTCTGATGACATGCGTCATGGATCTTTGTGATGACAAGGACATGGAGCATTGTGATTACAGGGGTCTTGGAGCATTGTGATGAAAAGGGAATGGATCATTGTGATGAAAAATGCATGGAGCCTTGTCATGACAGGGTTCAAGGAGCATACTGATGACAACTGTCAGGGAGCATTGTGATGATAAGTGTATTGAGCATTGTGATGACAAAGATCATGGAGCATTGTGATGAGAAGGCCATAGATAATTGTTATGACCAGCGTCATGGGGCATTGTGATGACAAGTGTTATGGAACATTGTGATCAGAAGGTTTTGGTGCATTGTGATGACAGAGGTCATTGAGCATTTTGATTTCATTGTGATGGCAATAGCATGAAATGTTATGGTGATGGGCACGATGCATTTTGATGACACGGTTCATGGAGCATTGAGATGAAAAGGGGCATGGAGCATTGTGATTACAGGGCTGTTGGAGCATTGTGATGACAAGGGCATGGAGCATTGTGATGAGAAGGCCATGGAGCATTCTAATGACGTGCGTCATGGAGCTTTGTGATGACAAGGGCAAGGAGATTTGTGATTACAGGGGTCATGGTATATTGTGATGACAGGGGTGAGGGAGTATTGTGATGACTAGTGATGGAACATTGTGATATCAGTGGTGAGAAAGCATTTTGAGGAGAAGTGCATGGAGCATTGTGATGACAAGGTTTATGGAGCATTTTGATGACAAGGATGTGGAGCATTGTGATGACAAGTGCATGGTGCATTGTGATGACATGGGTTATGGAGCACTGTGCTGACACGCGCATCGAGCATTGTGATGACAAGGGTCATGGAGCATTGTGCTGACAAAGGCATGGAGCTTTGTGATGACAAGTGTCACAGAACATTGTGATAAAAATTTCATGGAGCATTGTGGTGACAAAGGTCACAGAGCTTTGTGTGACGAGGTCATGGGCCATTGTGATGACAAATGTGATGAAGCATTGTGATGACTGGAGTCACGGAGCATTGTGATAACAGGGGTCTTGGAGCATTGTGATGAAATGGGAATGGATCATTTTGATGAAAAAGGCATGGAGCCTTGTCATGACAGTGTTCAAGGAGCATACTGATGAAAAGTTTCAGCGACCATTGTGATGCCAAGTGTATTGAGCATTGTGGTCACAAAGGTCATGGAGCATTGTGATGAGAAGACCTTGCATAATTGTGATGACGAGCGTCATGGGGCATGTGATGACAAGTGTTATGGAACATTGTGAACAGAAGCGTTTGGAGCATTGTGATGACAGAGGACATGGAGCATTTTGATTTCATTATGATGACAATAGCATGAATCATTATGATGATGGGCATGGTGCATTGTGATGACAGTGTTCATGGAGCATTGAGATGAAAAGTGGCATGGAGAATTGTTTTTACAGAGGTCTTGGAGCATTGTGATGACAAGGGTCATGAAGCCTTGTGATGACAAGGCCGTGGAACATTGTGATGGCAGGGGTCATGGAGCATTGTTATGACAGGTGTAATGGAGCATTGTGATGACAAGGGCATGGAACAATGTGATGAGAGATTTCATTGAGCATTGTGATGACAATGGCATGGAGCATTGTGATGCCAAGGGTCATGGAGCTTTGTGATGACAAATGTCATGGGGCAATTTGATGACAAGGGCGTGGTGCATTGTGATGAGAAGGGCAGGGAGAATTGTGATGACAGGGTCATGGAGCAATTTGAATAAAAGGGTCATGGAATATTTTGATGACAGGGGTTATGGAACATTGTGATGTCAGGGGTCATGAAGCATTGTGATGAAATGAGTCATGGAGCATTTTGTGACAGGGGTTATGGAACATTGTGATGTCAGTGGTCATGGAGCATTGTGATGATAAGGGCATGTAGCACTGTGATGACAGTGGTCATGGAACATTGTGATGCCAGGGGTGAGCATGTATTGTAATGACTAGTGATGGAACATTGTGATATATGTGGTGAGAGAGCATTTTGATGAGAAGTGCATGGAGCATTGTGGTCACAAGTTTTATGGAGCATAGCGATGAAAAGGATGTGGAGCATTGTGATGAAAAGAGCATGGCACATTGTGTTGAGATGTGTCATGGAGCATTGTGCTGACAAGCGCATGGAGCATTTTGATGACAAGTGTCATGGAGCATTTTGCTGACAAAGGCATGGAGCATTGTGATGACAAGGGACACGGAGCATTGTGATGAAAATTTCATGGAGCATTGTGGTGACAAAGATCACAGAGCCTTGTGTGACGAGGGCATGGAGCATTGTGATGAGAAAGGTCATGAATCATTGTGATGACTGGAGTCACGTATCACTGTGATGACAGGGGTCATGGAGCATTGTGATGACAAGGGACATGGAATATTGGTCTGACAAGTTTCATGGATTTTTGTGATGACAGTGGGCATGGAGCATTGAGATGAGAAGTGCATGGAGCATTGTGGTGACAAAGGTCACAGAGCCTTGTGTGACGAGGGCATGAACCATTGTGAGGACAAAGGTCTTGAAGCATTGTGATGACTAGGGCATGGAGCATTGTGATGACAGGGGCATGGAACATTGGTCTGACAAGTTTCATGGATTATTGTGATGACAGTGGGCATGGCGCATTGTGATGACAAGGGCATGGAGCATTGTGGTGACAAAGGTCACAGAGCCTTGTGTGACGAGGGCATGGACCATTGTGAGGACAAAGGTCTTGAAGCATTGTGATGACAAGGGCATGGAGCATTGTGATGACAGGGGCATGGAACATTTGTTTGACATATTTCATGGATTATTGTGATGACATTGAGCCTGGCGCATTGTGATGACAAGGGCATGGAACATTGTGATGACCAGGTCATGGAGTATTGTGAAGACAGGTGTCAGGGAGCGTTGTGATGACATATGTCATTGTCCATTGTGATGACAATGGCATGGAGCATTGTGATACCAAGTGTCATGGAGGAATGTGAAGACAAAGTTAATGGAGCATTTTGATGACAAGGGCTTGGCACATTGCGTGACATGGGTCATGGATCAATTTGCATAAAAGGGTCATGGAATATTTTGATGACAAGGGTTATGGAACATTGTGATGTCATGGGTCATGAATCATTGTGATTACAAAGGTCATGGAGCATTGTGCTGACAAAGTCATGGAGATTTGTGATGACAAGGGTCACAGAGCATTGTGATGAAAATTTCATGGAGCATTGTGGTGACAAAGGTCACAGAGCCTTGTGTGACGAGGGCATGGACCATTGTGATGAGAAAGGTCATGAATCATTGTGATGACTGGAGTCACGGAGCACTGTGATGACAGGGGTCATGGAGCATTGTTATGACAGGTGTAAGGGAGCATTGTGATGACAAGGGCATGGAGCAATGTGATGAGAGATTTCATTGAACATTGTGATGACAATGGCATGGAGCATTGTGCTGCCAAGGGTCATGGAGGTTTGTGATGACAAATGTCATGGGGCATTTTGAGGACAAGGGCGTGGTGCATTGTGATGAGAAGGGCAGGGAGCATTGTGATGACAGGGTCATGGAGCAATTTGAATAAAAGTGTCATGGAATATTTTGATGACAGCGGTTTTGGAACATTGTGATGTCATGGGTCATCAATCATTGTGAAGAAATGGGTCATGGAGCATTTTGTGACAGGGGTTATGGAACATTGTGATGTCAGGGGTCATGGAGCATTGTGATGATAAGGGCATGTAGCACTGTGATGACAGTGGTCATGGTACATTGTGATGACAGGGGTCATGGAACATTGTGATGACAGGGGTGAGCGAGTATTGTGATGACTAGTGATGGAACATTGTGATATATGTGGTGAGAGAGCATTTTGATGAGAAGTGCGTGGAGCATTGTGATGACAAGTTTTATGGAGCATAGCAATGAAAATGATGTGGAGCATTGGGAGGAAAAGAGCATGGCACATTGTGATGACATGTGTCATGGACCATTGTGCTGACAAGCGCATGGAGCATTTTGATGACAAGTGTCATGGAGCATTGTGCTGACAAAGGCATGGAGCATTGTGATGACAAGGGACACAGAGCATTGTGATGAAAATTTCATGGAGCATTGTGGTGAGAAAGATGACAGAGCCTTGTGTGACGAGGGCATGGACCATTGTGAGGAGAAAGGTCATGAATCATTGTGATGACTGGAGTCACGGAGATACTGTGATGACAGGGGTCAGGGAGCATTTTGATGACAGGGGCATGGAGCAATATGATGACAGGGGCATGGAACATTGGTCTGACAAGTTTCATGGATTATTGTGATGACAGTGGGCATGGAGCATTGAGATTACAAGGGCATGGAGCATTGTGGTGACAAAGTTACAGAGCCTTGTTTGACGAGGGCATGGACCATTGTGAGGACAAAGGTCATGAAGCATTGTGATGACTGGAGTCACAGAGCATTGTGATGACAGGGGTCTTGGAGCACTGTGATGACAAGGGCATGGAGCATTGTGATGAGAAGGCCATGGAGCATTCTGATGGCATGCGTCATGTAGTTTCGTGCTGACAAGGGCATGGAGCATTGTGATTACAGGGGTTTTGGAGAATTGTGATGACAAGGGTCATGGAGCCTTGTGATGACGAGGACGTGGAACATTGTGATGGCAGTTGTCATGGATCATTTTTATGATTCGGGTAATGGAGCCTTTTGTTGACAAGGGCATGGAGCATTTGTGTGAAAATTTTCATGGATTATTGTGATGAGGGTGGGCATGGAGCATTGTGATGTCAGGAGCAAGGAACACGGTGATACATGGATCATGGAGGATTGTAATGACAAGGGCATGGAGCACTGTGATGAGAAGAGCATCGAGCATTGTGATGACAAGCGTCATGGAGCTTTGTGATGACAAGGGCATGGAGCAATGTGATGAGAGGGTTGTTGGAGCACTGTGATGACAATGGCATGGAACATTGTGATGTCAAGGGTCATGGAGCACAGGGATGACAAGCGTCACGGAGCATTCTGATTACAGGTATCATGGAGCATTGGGATGACAAGCGCATGGATCATTTTGATGACAATTGTCATGGAGCATTTTGATGACAAGAGTCCCAGAACATTGCGTTGTCTGCGGTCATGGAGCGCTGTGATGACAGTAGTCATCGAGCATTGTGATGACAGGTTTAATGGAGCATTGTGATGGCAAGAGCATGGAGCATTGTGATGAGAAATCCATGGAACATTCTGATGACATGCATCATGGAGCTTTGTTATGACAAGGGCATGGAGCATTGTGATTACAGGGGTCATGGAACATTGTGATGACAGGGGTGAGGGAGTATTGTGATGACTAGTGATGGAACATTGTGATATAAGTGGTGAGTGAGCATTTTGATGAGAATGCATGGTGCACTGTGATAACAAGGTTTATGGAGCATTATGATGACAAGGTTTTGGAGCATTGTGATGAGAAGCGCTTGGCACATTGTGATGTCATGGGTCATGGAGCATTGTGCTGAGAAGCGCATGGAGCATTGTGATGACAAGGGACATGGAGCATTGTGATGTCCAAGTCATGGAGCATTGTGATGGCAAGACCGTGGAGCATTGTAATCGCAGGACCATGGAGCATTTTGATGATGAGTGTCATCGAGCACTGTAATGACACGGGGCATGGAGAATTGTGTTGAAAAGTGTCATGGATCATTGTGATGACAAGGGTCAAGGCGCATTCTGATGACAAGCTTGTGGAGTATTGTGATGAAAATGGCATGGAGCATTGTGATGAAAAATGCATGGAACATTGTGATGAAAAAGGCATGGAACCATTTCATGACAGGGATCAAGGAGCATTCTGACGTCAAGTGTCAGGGAGCCTTGTGATGACAAGTGTATTGAGCATTGTGATGACAAAGTTCATGGAGCATTGTGCTGAGAGGACTATGGATAACTGTGATGAGGAGCGTCATGGGGAATTGTGATGACAAGTGTTATGAAACATTCTGATCACAAGGGTTTGGAGCATTGTGATGACAGAGGTCATGGAGCATTTTGATTTCATTGTGATGACAATAGCATGAAGCATTATGATGATGGGCATGGTTCGTTGTGATGACAGGGCTAATGGAGCATTGAGATGAAAAGGGGTATGGATCACTGTGATTACTCGGGTCATGGAGCCTTGTGATGACAAAGCCCTGGAACATTGTGATGACAGGGGTGAGGGAGTATTGTGATGACTAGTGATGGAAAATTGTGATATCAGTGGTGAGAGAGCATTTTGATGCGAAATGGATGGAGCTTTGTGATGACAATGTTTAAGGAGCATTGAGATGACAAGTTTGGGGAGCATTGTGATGACAAGGGCATGGAGTATTGTGAATGAGAAGGCCATGGAGCAATCTGATGACATGCATCATAGAGCTTTGTGATGACAAGGGCATGGAGCAATGAGATGAGAGGCTTCATGAAGCATTGTGATGACAATGGCATGGAGCATTGTGATGCCAAGGGTCACAGAGCATTGTGATGAAAAGTTCATGGAGCATTGTGGTGACAAAGGTCACAGAGACTTGTCATAATGAGGGCATGGACCATTGTGATGACAAAGTCTTGAAGCATTGTGATGACTGGAGTCACGGAGAATTGTGATGACAGGTGTCATGGAGCATTGTGATGACAAGTGCATGGAGCATTGTGATGACGGGGCATGGAGCATCGGTCTGAAAAATTTAATGGATTATTGTGATGACAGTGGGCATTGCGTATTGTGATGACAAGGGCATGGAGCACTGTGAAGAAAAGGTAATGGATTATTGTGAAGTCAGGTATCAGGGAGCATTGTGATGACCTATGTCATGGTGCATTGTGATGACAATGGCATGGAGCATTGTGATGACAAGTGTCATGGAGGATTGTGATGACAAAGGTAATGGAGCATTGTGATGACAAGGGCTTTGAGCATTGTGATGACAATTGTCATGGAGCATTGTGATGACAAGTGCTTTTGAGAATTCTGATGACAAGTTCATGAAGCACTGTGATGAAAAGCACATGAAGCTTGCTATGACAGGGGTCATGGAGCATTGCGATGACAAATGCAAGGAGAAAGTGATTACAAGAGCATGTAACATTGTGATTTGAAGTGTCATGGAGCATTGTGATGGCAAGACGGTGGAGCATTGTGATGACGAGCGTCATGGAGAACTGTAATGACAAGGGGTATGGAGCATTGTGATGACAGGTGTCATGGAGCATTGTGATGACAGGGGTCATGGAGCATTGTGATGACAAGTGTCATGGAGCATTCTGATGACAAGCTTGTGGAGTATTGTGATGACAATGTCAAGGAGCATTGTGATGAAAAGGGCATGGAGCATTGTGATGAAAAAGTCATAGAGCCTTCTCAAGAGAGGGTTCGAGAAGCATTCTGACGACAAGTGTCAGGGAACATTGTGACGACAAGTGTATTGAGCATTGTGATGCCAAAGTTCATGGAGCATTGTGATGACAAGGGCATGGAGTATTGTGATGACAGGCATCATCGAGTGCTCTGATGACAAGTGTTATGGAACAATGTGATCACAAGTGTTTGGATCACTGTGATGACAGATGTCACGGATCATTTTGATAACAAGGAGCATGGAGAATTGTGATGACAGGGGTCATGGAGCATTGTGATGAGAAGATCATGGAGCATTGAGCTGAAAATGTTTATGGAGTATTCTGATGAAAGGGGTCATAGAGCATTGTGATGACAAGGTCCTGGAGCACTCTGATGAGAAGACCATGGAGCCTTGTGATGAGAAGTCTCATGGAGCATTCTGATGAAAAGGGGCATGGAGCATTGTGATTACAGGGGTCTTGGAGCATTGTGATTACAAGGGCATGGAGCATTGTGAGAGATGTCCAAAGAGCATCTGATGACATGCGTCATGGAGTTTTGTGATGACAAGGACAAGGAGCATTGTGATTACAGGGGTCTTGGAGCATTGTGATGAAAAGGGCATGGATCATTGTGATGAAAAAGGCATGGTGCCTTGTCATGACAGTGCTCAAGGAGCATACTGATGGCAAGAGTCAGGGAGCATTGTGATGACAAATATATTGAGCATTGTGATGACAAATGTTATGGAGCATTGTGATGAGAAGACCATGGATAATTGTGATGACGAGCCTCATGTGGCATTGTGATGACAAGTGTTATGGAACATTGTGATCACAAGGGTTTGGAGCATTGTGATGACAGAGGTCATGGAGCATTTTGATTTCATTGTGATGAAAATAGCATGACGCATTATGATTAAGGGCATGGTTCGTTATGATGACAGTGTTCATGGAGCATTGAGATGAAAAGGGGTATGGAGCATTGTGATGACAAGGCCGTGGAACATTGTGATGACAGGGTTGAGGGAGTATTGTGATGACTATTGATGGAAAATTGTGATATCAGTGGTGAGAGGGCATTTTGATGCGAAGTGCATGGAGCTTTGTGATGACAATGTTTGTGGAGCATTGTGATGACAAGTTCTGGGAGCATTGTGATGACAAGTGCATGGAGCACTGTGATGACATGGGTCATGGAGCATTGTGCTGACAAGCGCATGGAGCACTGTGATGACAAGTGTCATGGAGCATTGTGCTGACAAAGGCATGGAGCATTGTGATGACAAGGCTCAGAGAGAATTAGAATGAAAAGTTCACGGAGCATTGTTGTGACAAAGTTCACAGAGCCTTGTGATGACGAGGGCATGGACCATTGTGATGACAAAGGTCATGAAGCATTCTGATGACTGAAGTCACAGAGTATTGTGATGACAAGGGAATGGAGCATTGTGATGACAGGGGCATGGAGCATTGGTCTTACAAGTTTCATGGATTATTGTGATGAGAGTCGGCATGGCGCATTGTGATGACAAGGGCATGGAGCATTGTGATGACAAGGTCATGGAGTATTGTGAAGACAGGTGTCAGGGAGCATTGTGATGGCATATGTCATGTTCCATTGTGATGACAATGGCATGGAGAATTGTGATGCCAAGTGTCATGGAGGATTGTGACGACAAATATAATGGAGCATTGTGATGACAAGGGCTTGGAGCATTGTGATGACAATGGTCATGGAGCATTGTGATGAAAAGGGCATGGAGCATTGTGATAACAAGGGCTTTTGAGAATTTTGATGACAAGTTCGTGAAGCACTGTGATGAAAACCACATGGAGCTAGCTATGACAGGGGTCATGGAGCACTGTGATGACAAGTGCATGGAGAATGTGATGACAAGAGCATGTAACATTGTGATTTGAAGTGTCATGGAGCATTGTGATGGCAAGACGGTGGAGCATTGTGATGAGAAGACCATGGATAATTGTGATGACGAGCGTCATGGAGAACTGTAATGACAAGTGGCATGGAGCACTTTGATGACAGGTGTCATGGAGCATTGTGATAACAGGTGTCATGGAGCATTGTGATGACAAGGGTCATGGAGCTTTCTGATGACAAGCTTGTGGAGTATTGTGATGACAATGGCATGGAGCATTGTGATGAAAAGGGCATGGAACATTGTGATGAAAAAGGCATAGAGCCATTTTATGAAAGTGTTCGAGAAGCATTCTGACAACAAGTGTCAGGGAACATTGTGATGACAAGTGTATTGACCATTGTGATGACAAAGGTCATGGAGCCTTTTGATGACAAGGGCATGGAGTATTGTGATGACAGGCATCATCGAGTGCTGTGACGACAAGTGCTGTGGAACAATGTGATCACTAGGGTTTGGAGCACTGTGATGACAGAGGTCATGGATCATTTTGATATCAAGGAGCATGGAGCTTTGTGATGACAGGGGTAATGGAGCATTATGATGAGAAGATCATGGAGCATTGAGCTGAAAATATTCATGGAGTATTCAGATGAAAGGGGTCATGGATCATTGTGATGACCAGGCCCTGGAGCACTCTGATGAGAAGACCATGGAGCCTTGTGATGAGAAGTCTCATGGAGCATTCTGATGAAAAGGGTCATGGAGCATTATGATTACAGGGGTCTTGGATCATTGTGATTACAAGGGCTTGGAGCATCGTGAGAGATGTCCAAGGAGCATTCTGATGACATGCGTCATGGAGCTTTGTGATGACCAGGGCAAGGAGCATTGTGATTAGAGGGGTCTTGGAGCATTCTGATGAAATGGGCATGGATCATTGTGATGAAAAAGGCATGGAGCCTTGTCACGACAGGGTTCAATGAGCATAATGACGACAAGAGTCAGGGAGCATTGTGATGACAAGTGTATTGAGCATTGTGATGACAAATGTTATGGAGAATTGTGATGAGAAGACCATGGATAATTGTGATGACGAGTGTCATGGGGTGTTGTGATGACAAGTGTTATGGAACATTGTGATCACAAGGGTTTGGAGCATTGTGATGACAGAGGTCATGGAGCATTTTGATTTCATTGTGATGACAATAGCATGAAGCATTATGATGATGGGCATGGTGCATTGTGATGACAGGGTTCATGGAGCATTGAGATGAAAAGGGACATGGAGCATTGTGATTACAGGTGTCTTGGAGCATTGTGATGACAAGGGCATGGAGCATTGTGAAGGAGAAGGCCATGGAGCATTCTGATGACATGCGTCTTGGAGCTTTGTGATGACAAGGGCATGGAGCATTTGTCTGAAAATTTTCATGGATTATTGTGATGAGAGTGGGCATGGAGCATTGTGATGACAAGGACACGGAACACTGTGATACATGGGTCATGGAGGATTGTAATGACAAGCTCATGGAGCATTGTGATGACAAGGGCATGGAGCATTGTGATGCCAAGGGTCATGGAGCTTTGTGATGACAAATGTCATGGAGCATTTTGATGACAAGGGAGTGGTGCATTGTGATGATAATGGCATGTATCATTGTGATGATAGGGGTCATGGAACATTTTGATGACAGGGGTGAGGGAGTATTGTGATGACTAGTGATGGAACATTGTGATATCAGTGGTGAGAGAGCATTATCATGAGAAGTGCATGGAGCATTGTGATGACAATGTTTATGGAGCATTGTGATGACAACCGCATTGCACATTGTGATCACATCGGTCATGGAGCATTGTGCCCACAAAGCTCATGGAGCATTGTGATGACAAGTGTCATGGAACATTGTGCTGACAAAGGCATGGAGCATTGTGATGCCAAGGGTCACACTGCATTTTGATGAAAAGTTCATGGAGCATTGTGGTGACAAAGGTCACAGAGACTTGTGATGATGAGGGCATGGACCATTCTGATGACAAAGTCTTGAAGAATTGTGATGACTGGAGTCATGGAGCATTGTGATGACAGGTGTCATGGAGCACTGTGATGACAAGTGCATGGAGCATTGTGATGACAGGGGCATGGAGCATCGGTCTGAAAAATTTCATGGATTATTGTGATGACAGTGGGCATTGCATATTGTGATGACAAGGGCATGGAGCACTGTGAAGAAAAGGTCATGGAGTATTGTGAAGTCAGGTTTCACGGAGCATTGTGATGACCTATATCATGGTGAATTGTGATGACAATGGCAAGGAGCTTTGTGATGACAAGTGTCATGGAGGATTGTGATGACAAATGTAATGGAGCATTGTGATGACAATGGTCATGGATCATTGTGATGAAAAAGGCATGGAGCATTGTGATGACAAATGCATTAAGCATTGTGATGTCTAGGGCCATTGAGAATTTTGATGCCAGCGTCGTGAAGCATTGTGATGACAAGCGCATGGAACTTGCTATGACATGTGTCATGGAGCATTGTGATGACAAGTGCATGTATAATTGTGATGACAATAGCATGTAACTTTGTGATGAGAAGTGTCAAGGGGCATTGTGATGACAAGGACGTGGAGAATTGTGATGACAAGGGACATGGAGCACTGTGATGACCAGGGTATTGAGCATTGTGATCGCAAGACCGTGGAGCATTGTGATGAGAAGGTCATGGATAATTGTGATGACGAGCGTCATGGAGCACTTTAATGACAAGGGAAATGGAGCATTTTGATGACAAGTGCCATGGATCATTGTGATGACAGGGGTCATGGAGCATTCTGATGACAAGCTTCTGGAGGATTGCGATGACACTTGCATGGAGCATTGCGATGATAAGGGCATGGAGCATTGTGATGAAAAAAGCATGGAGCCTTTTCATGACAGCGTTCAAGGAGCATTCTGATGACAAGTGTCAGGGAGCGTTGTGTTGACAAGTGTATTGAGCATTGTGATGAAAACGTTCATGCAGCATTGTAATTACAGGCATCATGGAGCGTTGTGATGACAAGTGTTATGGAACATTCTGATCACAAGGGTTTGGAGCATTGTGATGACAGATGTCATGTATCATTTTCATTTCAAGGACCATAGAGCATTGTGATGACAAGGGCATGAAGCAATGTGAACCCAAGTTTCATCAAGGATTTTGATGAAAAGGGGAATGGAGTATTGTGATAACAAGTGAATGGAGCATTGTGATGACAATGTCATGAAGCATTTTGCTGACAAATGCATGGAACATTTTGATGACAAGAGTCATGGAGCACTGTGATGACAAGCGTCACAGAACGTTGTTATTACAGGGGTCATGGAGCATTAGGATGACAAGGGCATGGATCATTGTGATGATAATTGTCATAGAGCATTTTAATGACAAGAGTCCCGGATCATTGTGTTGTCAAAGGTCAAGGAGTGTTGTGATGACAGTGGTCATGGAGCATTGTGATGACATCGTTCATGGAGCATTGTGATGAGAAGGTCATAGAGCATTGGGCTAAAAATGTTCATGGAGTATTGTGAAGGCAGGGCTCAAGGAGCATTGTGATGACAAGGGAATGGAGCATTGTGATGGGAAGGTACTGAAGCACTGTGATGAGAAAACTTTGGAGCCATGTATTGACGAGTCTCATGGAGCATTCTGATGAAAAAGGGCATGGAGTATTGTGATTACATGGGTCTTGGAACATTGTGATGAAAAGGGCATGGATAATTGTGATGAAAAAGGCATGGAGCATTGTCATGCCAGGGTTCAAGGAGCATAATGACGACAAGAGTCAGGGAGCATTGTGATGACAAGTGTATTGAGCATTGTGATGACAAAGGTCATGGACCATTGTGATGAGAAGACCATGGATAATTGTGATGACGAGTGTCATGGGGCATTGTGATGACAAGTTTTATGGAACATTGTGATAACAAGGGTTTGGAACATTGTGATGACAGAGGTCATGGAGCATTTTGATTTCATTATAATGAAAATAGCATGTAGCATTATGATGATGGGCATGGTTCATTGTGATGACAGGGTTCATGGAGCACGGAGATGAAAAGGGGCATGAAGCATTTTGATTACAGGGGTGTTGGAGCATTGTGATGAAAAGATCATGGAGCATTCAGCTGAAAATATTCATGGAGTATTCTGATGAAAGTGGTAATGGAGCATTGTAATGACAAGGGTCATGGAGCATTCTGATGACAACGGTCATGGAACATTCTGAAGACAAGCTTGTGGAGTATTGTGATGACAATGGCATGGAGCATTGTGATGACAAGGGCATGGAGTATTGTGATGACAGGCATCATGGAGCGTTGTGATGACAAGTGTTATGGGGCAATGTGCTCACAAGGGTTTGGAGCACTGTGATGACAGAGGTCATGGATCATTTTCATATCAAGGAGCATGGAGCATAGTGATGACAGGGGTCATGGAGCATTGTGATGAGAAGATCATGGAGCATTGAGCTGAAAATGTTCATGGAGTATTCTGATGAAATGGGTCAAGAAGCATTGTGATGACAAGGTGCTGGAGCATTGTGATGAGAAGACCATGGAGCCTTGTGATGAGAAGTCTCATGGAGCATTCTGATGAAAAGGGGCATGGAGCATTGTGATTACAGGGGTCTTGGAGCATTGTGATTACAAGGGCATGGAGCATTGTGAGAGATGTCCAAGGAGCATTCTGATGACATGCGTCATGGAGGTTTGTGATGACCAGGGCATGGAGCATTGTGATTACAGGGGTCTTGGAGCATTGTGATGAAAAGAGCATGGATCATTGTGATGAAAAAGGCATGGAGCCTTGTCATGACAGGGTTCAAGGAGCATACTGACGACAAGTGTCAGGGAGCATTGTGATGACAAGTGTCTTGAGCATTGTGATGACAAAGGTCATGGAACATTTTGATGAGAAGTGTCAAAGAGCATTGTGATGTCAAGACGGTGGAGCATTGTGATGAGAAGACCATGAATAATTGAGATGACGAGCGTCATGGAGAACTGTAATGACAAGGGACCTGGAGCATTGTGATGACAGGTGTCATGGAGCATTGTGATGACAAGGGTCATGGAGCATTATGATAAGAAGATCATGGAGCACTGAGCTGAAAATGTTCATGGAGTATTCTGATGAAAGGGGTCATAGAGCATTGTGATGACAAGGTACTGGAGCACTCTGATGAGAAGGCCATGGAGCCTTGTGATGAGAAGTCTCATGGAGCATTCTGATGAAAAGGGGCATGGAGCACTTTGATTACAGGGGTCTTGGAGCATTGTGATGAAAAGTGCATGGATCATTGTGATGAGAAAGGCATGGAGCCTTGTCATGACTGGGTTCAAGGAGCATACTGACGACAAGTGTCAGGGAGCATTGTGATGACAAGTTTATGGAGCATTGTGATGACAGAGGTCATGGAACATTGTGATGAGAAGTGCATGGATAATTGTGATGACGAGCCTCATGGGGCATAGTGATGACAAGTGTTATGGAGCATTGTGATCACAAGGGTTTGGAGCATTGTGATGACAGAGGTCATGGAGCATTTTGATTTCATTGTGATGACAATAGCATGAAGCATTATGATAATGGGCATGGTTCGTTGTGATGACAGGGTTCATGGAGCATTGAGATGAAAAGGGGTATGGAGCATTATGATTACTCGGGTCATGGAGCCTTGTGATGACAAGGCCATGTAACATTGTGATGACAGGGGTGAATGAGTATTGTGATGACTAGTGATGGAAAATTGAGATATCAGTGGTGAGAGATCATTTTGATTCGAAGTGCATGGAGCTTTGTGATGGCAATATTTATGGAGCATTGTGATGACAAGTTTGGGGAGCATTTTGATGACAAGTTCATGGCACACTGTGATGACATGGGTCATGGAGCTTTGTTCTGACAAGCACATGGAGCATTGTGATGACAAGCGTCATGGAGCATTGTGCTGACACAGGCATGGAGCGTTGTTATGACAAGGCTCAGAGAGCATTGGGATGAAAAGATCATGGAGAATTGTGGTGACAAAGTTCACAGAGCCTTGTGATGACGAGGGCAAGGACGATTGTGCTGAAAAATGTCATGAAGCATTGTGATGACTGGAGTCACAGAACATTGTGATGACAAGGGAATGGAGCATTGTGATGACAGCGGCATGGAACATTGGTCTGGCAAGTTTCATGGATTATTGTGATGACAGTCGGCATGGCACATTGTGATGACAAGGACATGGAGCATAGTGATGACAAGGTCATGGAGTATTGTGAAGACAGGTGTCAGGGTTCATTGTGATGGCATATGTCATGTTCCATTGTGATGACAATGGCATGGGGAATTGTGATGCCAATTGTCATGGAGGATTGTGACGACAAAGGTAATGGAGCATTGTGATGACAAGGGCTTGGAGCATTGTGATGACAATGGTCATGGAGCATTGTGATGAAAAGGGCATGGAGCATTGTGATGACAAGGGCTTTTGAGAATTTTGATGACAAGTTCGTGAAGCACTGTGATGAAAACCACATGAGGCTTGCTATGACAGGGGTCATGGAGCATTGCGATGACAAGTGCATGGAGAATGTGATTACAAGAGCATGTAACATTGTGATTTCAAGGGTCATGGAGCATTGTGATTGCAAGATGGTGGAACATTGTGTTTAGAAGACCATGGATAATTGTGATGACGAGTGTCATGGAGAACTGTAATGACAAGGGGCCTGGAGCATTGTGATGACAGGTGTCATGGAGCATTGTGATGACAGGTGTCATGGAGCATTGTGATGACAAGGGTCATGGAGCATTCTGATGACAAGCTTGTGGAGTATTGTGATGACAATGGCATGGAGCATTGTGATGAAAAGGGCATGGAGCATTGTGATGAAAAAGGCATATAGCCTTTCCATGACAGGGTTCGAGAAGCATTCTGATGACAAGTGTCAGGGAGCATTGTGATGACAAGTGTATTGAGCATTGTGATGACAAAGGTCATGGAGCATTGTGCTGACAAGGGCATGGAGTATTGTGATGACAGGCATCATGGAGCATTGTGATGACAAGTGTTATAGAACAATGTGATCACAAGGGTTTGGAGCACTGTGATGACAGAGGTCATGGATCATTTTCATAACAAGGAGCATGGAGCATTGTGATGACAGGGGTCATGGATCATTGTAATGAGAAGATCATGGAGCACTGAGCTGAAAATATTCATGGAGTATTCTGATGAAATGCGTCATGGAGCATTGTGATGACAAGGTCCTGGAGCACTCTGATGAGAAGACCATGGAGCCTTGTGATGAGAAGTCTCATGGAGCATTCTGATGAAAAGGGGCATGGAGCATTGTGATTACAGGGGTTTTGGAGCATTGTGATTACAAGGGCATGGAGCATTGTGAGAGATGTCCAAGGAGCATTCTGATGACATGTGTCATGGAGATTTGTGATGACCAGGACAAGGAGCATTGTGATTACAGTGGTCTTGGAGCATTGTGATGAAACATACATGGATCATTGTAATGAAAAAGGCATGGAGCCTTGTCATGACAGTCTTCAAGGAGCATACTGATGGCAAGAGTCAGGGAGCATTGTGATGACAAGTGTATTGAGCATTGTGATGACAAAGCTCATGGAACATTGTGATGAGAAGACCATGGATAATTGTGAAGACGAGCGTCATGGGGAGTTGTGATGACAAGTGTTATGGAACATTGTGATCACAAGGGTCTGGAGCATTGTGATGACAGGGGACATGGAGCATTTTGATTTCATTGTGATGACAATAGCATGAAGCAGTATGATGATGGGCATGGTGCATTGTGATGACAGGGTTCAGGGATCATTGAGATGAAAAGGGACATGGAGCATTGTGATTACAGGTGTCTTGGAGCATTGTGATGACAAGGGCATGGAGCATTGTGAATGAGAAGGCCATGGAGCATTCTGATGACATGCGTCATGGAGCTTTGTGTTGACAAGGGCATGGAGCATTTGTCTGAAAATTTTCATGGATTATTGTGATGACAGTGGGCATTGCACATTGTGATGACAAGGGCTTGGAGCACTGTGAAGAAAAGGTCATGGTGTATTGTGAAGTCAGGTGTCAGGGATCATTGTGATGACCTATGTCATGGGACATTGTGATGACAACGGCATTGAGCATTGTGATGACAAGTGTCATGGAGGATTGTGATGACAAATGTAATGGAGCATTTTGATGACAATGGTCATGGATCATTGTGATGAAAAGGGCATGGAGCATTGTGATGACAAGGGCTTTTGAGAATGTTGATGACAAGTTCATGAAGCACTGTGATGAAAATCACATGGAGCTTGCTATGACCGGGGTCATGGAGCATTGCGATGACAAGTTCATGGAGAATGTGATTACAAGAGCATGAACATTGTGATTTGAAGTGTCATGGAGCATTGTGATGGCAAGACGGTGGAGCATTGTGATGAGAAGACCATGGATAATTGTGATGACAAGCGTCATGGAGAACTGTAATGACAAGCGGCCTGGAGCATTGAGATGACAGGTGTCATGGAGAATTGTGATGACAAGTGTCATGGAGCATTCTGATGACAAGCTTGTCAAGTATTGTGATAACAATGGCATGGAGCATTGAGATGAAAAGGGCATGGAGCATTGTGATGAAAAAGGCATAGAGCCTTTTCATGACAGGTTTCGAGAAGCATTCTGACGTCAAGAATCAGGGAGCATTGTGATGACAAGTGTATTGAGAATTGTGATGACAAACGTCATGGAGCATTGTGCTGACAAGTGCTTGGAGTATTGTGATGACAGGCATCATGGAGCGCTGTGATGACAAGTGTTATGGAACAATGTGATCACAAGGGTTTGGAGCACTGTGATGACAGAGGTCATGGATCATTTTCATATCAAGGAGCATGGAGCATAGTGATGACAGGGGTCATGGAGCATTGTGATGAGAAGATCATGGAGCATTGAGCTGAAAATGTTCATGGAGTATTCTGATGAAAGGGGTCATGGAGCATTGTGATGACCAGGTCCTGGAGCATTGTGATGAGAAGACCATGGAGCCTTGGGATGAGAAGTCTCATGGAGCATTCTGATGAAAAGGGGCATGGAGCATTGTGATTACAGGGGTTTTGGAGCATTGTGATGAAAAGGGCATGCAGCATTGTGAGAGATGTCTAAGGAGCATTCTGATGACATTCGTCATGGAGCTTTGTGATGACCAGAGCATGGAGCACTGTGATTACAGGTGTCTTGGAGCATTGTGATGAAAAAGGCATGCATCATTATCATGAAAAAGGCATGGAGCCTTGTCATGACAGGGTTCAAGGAGCATACTGATGACAAGTGTCAGGGAGCATTGTGATGACAAGTGTATTGAGCATTGTGATGACAAAGGTGATGGAACATTGTGATGAGAAGTGCATGGATAATTGTGATGATGAGCCTCATGGGGCGTCGTGATGACAAGTGTTATGGAGCATTGTGATCACAAGGGTTTGGAGCATTGTGATGACAGAGGTCATGGAGCATTTTGATTTCATTGTGGTGACAATAGCATGAAGCATTATGATGATGGGCATGGTTCGTTGTGATGACAGGGTTCATGGTGCATTGAGATGAAAATTTGTATGGAGCATTGTGATTACTCGGGTCATGAAGCCTTGTGATGACTAGGCCGTGGAACATTGTGATGATACGGGTCAGGGAGTATTGTGATGACTAGTGATGGAAAATTGTGATATCAGGGGTGAGAGAGTATTTTGATTCGAAGTGCATGGAGCTTTGTGATGACAATGTTTATGGAGTATTGTGATGAAAAGTTTGGAGAGCACTGTGATGACAGGTGCATGGCGCACTGTGATGACATGTGTCATGGACCATTGTACTGACAAGCGCATGGAGCATTGTGATGACAAGGGTCATGGAGCATTGTGCTGACAAAGGCACGGAGCATTGTGATGACAAGGCTCAGAGAGCATTGGGATGAAAAGTTCGGGGAGCATTGTGGTGACAAAGTTCACAGAGCCTTGTGATGACGAGGGCATGGACCATTGTGATGACAAAGGTCATGAAGCATTGTGATGACTGGAGTCACAGAGCATTGTGATGACAAGGGAATGGAGCATTGTGATGACAGGGGCATGGAGCATTGCTCTGACAAGTTTCATGGATTATTCTGATGACAGTCGGAATGGCGCATTGTGATGACAAGGGCATGGAGCATTGTGGTGACAAAGTCACAGAGACTTGTGATGATGAGTGCATGGACCATTGTGATGACAAAGTCTTGAAGCATTGTGATGACTGGAGTCACGGAGCATTGTGATGACAGGTGTCATGGAGCATTGTGATGACAAGTGCATGGAGCATTGTGATGACAGGGGCATGGAGCATCGGTCTTAAAAATTTCATGGATCATTGTGATGACAGTGGGCATTGCACATTGTGATGACAAGGGCATGGAGCACTATGAAGAAAAGGTCATGGAGTATTGTGAAGTCAGGTGTCAGGGAGCATAGTGATGTGATGACCTATTTCACGGTGCATTGTGATGACAACGGCATGGAGCATTGTGATGACAAGTGCATGGAGCACTGGTCTGAAATATTTCATGGATTATTATGATGAGAGTGGTCATGGAGCATTGTGATGACAAGGGTATGAAGCAATGTGATCCCAAGGTTCATGGAGGATTGTGATGAAACTGGTAATGGAGATTTGTGAGGACAAGTGCATGGAGCATTGTGATGACAAGGTCATGTAGCATTTTGCTGACAAAGACATGGAGCACCGTGATGACAAGTGTCATGGAGCTCTGTGACGACAAGCATCAAGGACCATTGTGATGACAGGGGTCATGGAGCATGGGGATGACAAGGGTCATCGAGGATACTAACGAGGGGCTTGTGAAGTATTGTGATGACAATGGCATCGAGCATTGTGATGAAAGGGGCATGGAGCCTTTTCATGACACGGTTCAAGGAACATTCTGATGAGAAGTGACAGGGAGCATTGTGATGACAAGTGTATTGAGCATTGTGATGACAAATGTCATGGAGCATTGTCATGAGAAGTCCATGGATAATTGTGATGACACGCATCAAAGTGTGTTGTGATGACAAGTGTTACGGAACATTGTGATCACAAGTGTTTGGAGCATTGTGATGACAGAGGTCATGGATCATTTTGATTTCAAGGAGCATGGAGCATTTTGATGACAAGGACATGAAGCAATGTGATCCCAACGTTCATGGAGGATTTTGATGACAATGGTAATGGAGAATTATGATGACAAGCGCATGGAGCATTGTGATGACAAGGTAATGTAGCATTTTTTGACAAAGGCATGGAGCATTGTGATGACAAGGTACTGGATCGTTATGATGAGAAGACCATGGACCCTTGTGATGAAAAGTCTCATGGAGCATTCTGATGAAAAGCGGCATTGAGCATTGTGATTACAGGGTTCTTGGAGCATTGTGATGAAAAGGGCATAGAGCATTGTGATGACAGGGACATGGAGCATTGGTCTGACAAGTTTCATGGATTATTGTGATGACAGTGGACATGGTGAATTGTGATGACAAGGGCATGGAGCATTGTGATGACAAGGTCATGGAGAATTGTGAAGACCACTGTCAGGGAGCATTCTGATGACATATGTCATGGTCCATTGTGATGACAATGGCATGGAGCACTGTGATGCCAAGTGTCATGGAGGATTGTGATGACAAAGGTAATGGAGCATTGTGATGACATAGGCTTGGAGCATTGTGATGACGAGGGCATGGACCATTGTGATGAAAAGGGCCATTGATAATTTTGATGACAATTCATGACGCATTGTGATGACAACCACATGGAGCTTGCTATGACAGGGGTCATGGAGGATTGCGATTAAAAGTGCATAGAGAATTGTGATGACAAAGCATATAACACTGTGAGTAGAAGTGTCATGGAGCGTAGTGATGCCAAGGACGTGGAGAATTTTGATCACCAAAGACATGGAGCATTGTGATGACCAGGGCATGCAGCATTGTGATGGCAAGACCGTGGAGCATTGTGATGAGAAGACCATGGATAATTGTGAAGATGAGTGTCATGGAGCACTGTAATGACAAGGGGCATGGAGCATTGTGATAACAGGTGTTATGGAGAATTGTGATGACAGAGGTCATGGAGCATTGTGATGACAAGGGTCATGGAGCATTCTGATGACAAGCTTGTGGAGTATTGTGATGACAAAGTCATGGAGCATTGTGATGAAAAGGGCATGGAGCATTGTGATGAAAAACGCATGGAGCCTTTTCATGACAGGCTTCAGGAGCATTCTGAAGACAAGGGTTAGGGAGCATTGTGATGACAAGTGTATTGAGAATTGTGATGAAAAAGGTCATGGAGCATTGTGATGACAAGGGTATGGTGTATTGTGATGACAGGCATCATGGAGCTTTGTGATGACAAGTGTTATGGAACACTGTGATCACAAAGGTTTGGAGCATTGTGATGACAGGGGTCATGGACCATTTTGATTTAAAGGAGCATGGAGCATTGTGATGCCAATGGTCATGGACCTTTGTGTTGACAAAGTTCATGGAGCATTTTGATGACAAGGTGGTGGTGCATTGTGATGAGAAGGGCATGGAGCACTGTGATGACAAGGTCATGGAGCATTTTGATGACAAAGGCATGGAGCATTGTGATGACAAGTGTCATGGAGCACTGTGATGACAAGCGTCACAGAGCATTGTGATTACGGGGTCATGGAGCATTGGGATGACATGGGCATGGATCATTGTGATGACAAGTGTCATGGAGCATTTTGATGACAAGACTCCCGGATCATTGTGTTGTCAGGGGTCATGGAGGTTGTGATGACATTGTTCATGGAGCATTGTGATGACAGGTGTCATGGAGCATTGTGATGAGAATATCATGGAACACTGGGCTGAAAATGTTCATGGAGTATTGTGATGACAAGAGTCATGGAGCATTGTGATGACAAGAGAAAGGAGCATTGTGATGACAAGGTCCTGGAGCATTGTGATGAGAAAAACATGGAGCCTTGTGATGACATTCTCATGGAGCATTCTAATGAAAAGGGGCATGGAACATTGTGATTAAAGGGGCCGTGGAGCATTCTGATGACAAAGGAATGGTGCATTGAGATGAGAAGGCCAAGGAGCATTCTGAAGACATGCATCATGGAGCTTTGTGATGACAAGGGCATGGAGCATTGTGATTTCATGTGTATGGAGCCTTGTGATGACAAGGCTGTGGAACATTGTGATGAGTGGAATCATGGAGCATTGTTATGACAGGGGTAATGGAGCATTGTGATGACAAGGCCATGGGGCATTGGTCTGAAAAATTTCATGGATATTGTGATGAGAGTGGGCCTGGAGCATTGTGATGACAAGGGCCTGGAACACTGTGGTACAGGGTTCATGGAGGACTGTAATGACAAGGCCATGGAGCATTGTTATGAAAACTGCATCGAGCATTGTGATGACAAGCGTCATGGAGATTTGTGATGACAAGGGCATGGAGCAATGTGATGAGAAGGTTCCTGAGGCATTGTGATGACAATGACATGGAGCACTGTGATGCCAAGAGTCATTGAGCTTTGTGATGACAAAAGTTATGGAGCATTTTGATGACATGTGTTATGGAGCATTGTGAGGTCAGGGGTCATGGAGCACTGTGATGATAAGTGCATCTAGTATTGTGATGACAGGGGTCATGGAACATTATGATGAGAAGGGTGAGGGAGTATTGTGATGACTAGTTGTGGAACATTGTGATATCAGTGGTGACAGAGCATTTTGATGAGAAGTGCATGGAGCATTGTGATGACAAGCTGGTGGAGCATTGTGGTGACAAGGGTCATGGACCATTGTGATGAAAAGTTCATGGAGCATTGTGGTGACAGAGGTCACAGAGTCTTGTGATGACGAGGGCATTGACCATTGTGATGACAAAGATCATGAAGCATTGTGATGAATGGAGTCACGGAGCATTGTGATGACAGCGGTCATGGAGCATTGGGATGTCAAGGGCATGGAGCATTGTGATGACAGGGGCATGGCGCATTTTGATGGTAAAACCATGAAGCATTGTGATGAGAAGACCTTGTGTAATTGTGATGAGGAGCATCATGGAGCACTCTACTGACAAGTGGCATGGAGCATTGTGATGACAGGTGTCAGGGAACATTGTGATGACAGAGGTCATGGAGCATTGTGATGACAAGGGTTTGGAGCATTGTGATGACAAGTGTCATGGAGCATTGTGATGACAATGGCATGGAGCATTGTGAGGACAACGTCATGGGTTATTGTTAAGACAGGTGTCAGGGAGCATGGTGATGACATATGTCATGTTCCATTGTGATGCCAATGACATGGAGCATTGTGATGCCAAGTGTCATGGAGGATAGTGATGACAAAGGTAAAGGAGCATTGTGATGACAAGGGCATGAATCATTGTGATGACAAGGGCCATTGAGAATTTTAATGACAAGGTCTTGAAACATTGTGATGACAAGCGCATGGAGCTTGCTATGACAGGGGTCCTGGAGCATTGTGATGACAAGTGCATGCAGAATTGTGATGGCAAGAGCATATAACACTGTGAGGAGAAGTGTCAAGGAGCACTGTGATGACAAGGATGAGGAGAATTGTAATGACAAGGGTCATGGAGCATAGAGATGACCAGGGCATGGAGCATTGTGTTGGTAAAACTCTAAAGCATTGTGATGAGAAGACCTTGGGTAATTGTGATGACGAGCATCATGGAGCACTGTACTGAGAAGGGGCATGGAGCATTATGATAACAGGTGTCAGGGAACACTGTGATGACAGAGGTCATGGAGCATTGTGATGACAAGTGCCTGAGCATTGTGATGACAAGGGCCTGGAGCATTGTGATGACAAGTGTCATGGAGCATTGTGATGACATTGGCATGAAGCACTGTCATGACAAGGGACATTGAGAATTTTTATAACAATGTCATGAAGCATTGTGATGACAAGCATATGGAGCTTGCTATGATATGGGTCAGGGAGCATTGCGATGACAAGTGCATGGAGAATTGTGATGACAAGAGCATGTAACATTGTGATGAGAAGTGTCATCGAGAATTGTGATGACAAGGAGGTGGAGAATTGTGATGACAAGGGACATGGAGCATTGTGATGACCAGGGCATGGAGCAATGTGATGGCAAGACGGTGGAGCATTGTGATGAGAAGGCCATGGATAATTGTGATGACGAGCATCATGGAGCATTATGATGACAAGAGCCGTGGAGCATTCTGACATAAAATATCACTTATGAAGGAAATGTAAACATGGCTACACATGAACTGAATTAGGAAAGAGAACAAAGTCTCACATTTAGAAAACATACTTATGCCTGCTTAAGGGGAAAGGAGAGGTGGGGAGATGCACAAAACCAGAGTTTGATATTAGCACAGGTACCGTTGCATAAACCAAATACAGAATAGACAAGAGCTACTCCTACCTCAGTGAACGGGACTCAAGAGCCCTATTCCCGCAGAGGAATATATCTGACTAGTAAGAATCTTAATACCTATATATTGATATGTCTCCATAAGGGAATCAAGTGTGTCTAGACCGGCATAAACACGTCAGTGAAAATCAGCTCAACTTCATTATATAAATGAATTTCAAAAACAAAACAAGAAAACAGCGAAATTCTAACACAATTCCTTCCGGTGTTCTGATGAAACCTGGAATGACCCTATCTAAAATGACAGCGGGATGAGACATAAGGCTGGACACTTGGGACTGAGAGGATTGGTGAGATTGGACGAGAAAATGCAGATCATTTAAAGCAATAATGCATGCCAAGAATTCCATGGGTCCAAACAAGCCAGGTAAAAGGGAATATCACTACAGTTATAACATGTATGGGAAAAGTAGAGAATGCACACATTGTGAATATGAAAGGATTCTAAAACTCAACTAATAGTCCCTCTCCTGGTGCTCTGGTTTGACTTTCCAACTGCTTTACTATCAATCTCCCAACTTTGAGAGACAGCCCCTTTAACCTCCTGGTTCACACAGGTTGCCAATTTGGCAGAGGATAAAAGGGAAGAGGGAGAACAAATGAGAGAGTAGCTGTTAGGCATATGGACGGGCACATGTCACTCTAATATCCCGTCAGGAAGAAGAATTAACGAAAGCCTCAGCCACCCGCCGGGAACCAGTATAGGTCCTGAACCAAAATTTTAACTTGCGGTCAGCTCACAAAAAACGAGTTGAAAAATGGAGCTCAGGGGCACAGCAATTCACAGACTGGCAGAGTAATAAAGGACAACTATCGTCCAAAAATCTCATGAGGGAAGGCAACTTGGCAGACTTGAAAGAGAGCCAGAATAGCAGGAATCAGATTTCAAGAGGTACATTGGAATCACCTTTAAAGCACAGGAAGAGGGGCACAACTTCGACAATGATGCACTTGGCCAAAAAGGGCGTATGAGTTTTCTCCTGAATATATTCAGGAGAAAACGCTTACGTCCTTCTTGGCCAAGCAAGCATGCGGGCAATGCAAATCTGCACTATAAAGAAGTATCACTTGCCACCGGTCAAAAGGGACATCCGCAAAATGTGTAAACACCAGAAAGGCAAGCCAGGCCCTGAGGAACTGGGAGCCTAGTTATGCTGATGGGCAGGATGTAAAATGCCAACTGCCTCTCTGGAGGAGTGCACTGTGTTCCCTACAACAAGTAAACAACAGAGCTACAGAGCCAAGGGATCTTCCAGTCTAGGGAATATACCTTGGAAAACTGAAAATCAATAAGACAGAGCCACCCCACCATTTAGAGCTGCACTGCTTACAAGAACCTCAACTTGGGTACACCATAAATATCCCAGGAAAGACAAAAATGGTTCAAGAAATTGTGGTACTTACGTACGATGGAATATCCCTCAGCCATGAAATCAATGTGATGAGGCCAATAGCAGCAAAAGGAGTGGATTCAGGTACGATTATTCTAAGTGAAATAAGTCACAGAGAAATAGAAACTTATCATAAGATATCACTTATGAAGGTCCTGTAAACATGGCTACACATGAACTGAGTTAGGAAAGAGAACAGAGTCTCACATTTAGAAAACACACTTATGCCTGCTTAAGTGGGAAAGACAGGTGACGTGATGCATAAAACCAGAGTTTGATATTAGTACAGGTACCGTTCCAAAAACCAACTACGAAATAGACAAGACCTACACTTTCCTCAGTGAAAGGGACTCAAAACCCCATATTTCCCGCAGAAGAATATATCTGACTAGTAAAAATCTTAAAACCTATGTATTGATATGTCTCCGTAACGGAATCAAGTGTGTCTAGACTGGCATAAACATGGCAGTGAGAATAAGCTCAAACCCACTATAAAAAGAATTTCAAAAACAAAAAAAAAAAAACAGGGAAATTCTTTACAATTCCTTCAAGGGCTCTGATGAAACCTGGAATGACCCTATTTACAAGGACAGCTGGTTGTGGCATAATGCAGGACACTTGAGACTGAGAGGATTGGTGAGATTCGGTGAGCAAATTCAGACCATTTAAAGCAATAATGCGTGGCACACATTCCAAAGGTCCCAACTGTCCAGGTTGAAGGGAATATTACTACAGCTGTAACATGTACAGGAAACACAGAGAATGGACACACTGTGAATATGAAAGGTTTCTAAAATTCAACTAATATTCCCTCTCCTGGTGCTCTGGTCTGATTTTCCAACTGCTTTACTATCAATCTCCCAACTTGGAGAGACAGCCCCTTTAACCTCCTGGATCGCACAGGTTGCCAATTTGGCAGAGGATGAAAGGGTAGAGGGAGAACCAATGAGAGAGTAGCTGTTAGGCATTTGGACGGGCACATGTCACTCTAATTTCTCGGCAGGAAGAGGATTTAACCAAAGTCTCAGCCACCCGCCGGGAACCAGTATAAATCCTGAACCTAAATTTTGGACTTGCGGTCAGCTCACAAAAAACGAGTTGAATAATGGAGCTCAGGGGCACAGGAATTCACAAACTGGCAGAGTAATAAAGGACAACTATCGTACAAAAATCTCTTGAGGGAAGGCAACTAGGCGGTCTTGAAAGCGAGCCAGAATAGCAGGAAACAGATTTCAAGAAGTACATTGGAATTGCCTTTAAAGCACAGGAAGAGGGGCACAATTTCGACAATAATGCACGTGGCCAAAATGGGCGTTTGCGTTTTCTCCTGAATATATTCAGGAGAAAATGCATATGCACTTTTTGGCCAAGCAAGCAAGCTGGCAATGCAAATCTGCATTACAAAGAAGTATCAGTTCCCACCAGTCAAAAGGGAGATCTGCAAAATGTATAAAAACCAGAAAGGCAAGACAGGCCATGGAGAACAGGGAGCCTAGTTATGCTGATGGACAGGATGTAAATTGCCAACTGCCTCTCTGGAGGAGTTCATTGTGTTCCTTAAAACAAGTAAACAACAGAGCTACAGAGCCAAGAGCACTTCCAGTGTAGGGAATATACCTTGGGAAAACTGAAAATCAATAAGACAGAGCCACCACAAAATTTAGGGCTGCACTGCTTACAAGAACCTCAACTTGGGTACACCTTAAATATCCCAGGAAAGACAAAAATGGTTCAAGAAATTGTGGTACTTACGTACGATGGAATATCCCTCAGCCATGAAATCAATGTGATGAGGCCAGTAGAAGGAAAAGGAGTGGATTCACGTACGATGATTCTAAGTGAAATAAGTCACAGAGAAATAGAATCTTATCATAAGATATCACTTATGAAGGTCCTGTAAACATGGCTACACATGAACTGAGTTAGGAAAGAGAACAGAGTCTCACATTTAGAAAACACTCTTATGCCTGCTTAATTGGGAAAGACAGGTGCGGTGATGCATAAAACCAGAGTTTGATATTAGTACAAGTACCGTTCCAAAAACCAACTATGGAATAGACAAGACCTACACTTTCCTCAGTGAAAGGGACTCAAAACCCCATATTTCCCGCAGAAGAATATATCTGACTAGTAAGAATCTTAAAACCTATGTATTGATATGTCTCCGTAAGGGAATCAAGTGTGTCTAGACTGGCATAAACATGGCAGTGAGAATAAGCTCAAACCCACTATAAAAAGAATTTCAAAAACAAAACAAAATAACAGGGAAATTCTTTACAATTCCTTCAGGGGATCTGATGAAACGTGGAATGACCCTATTTACAAGTACAGCTGGTTGTGGCATAAGGCAGGACACTTGAGACTGAGAGGATTGGTGAGATTCGGTGAGCAAATGCAGACCATTTAAAGCTATAATGCGTGGCACACATTCCAAAGGTCCCAACTCTCCAGGTTGAAGGGAATATTACTACAGCTGTAACATGTACGGGAAACCTAGAGAATGGACACACTGTGAATACGAAAGGTTTCTAAAATTCAACTAATATTCCCTCTCCTGGTGCTCCGGTCTGATTTTCCAACTGTTTTACTATCAATCTCCCAACTTGGAGAGACATCCCCTTTAACCTCCAGGTTCGCACAGGTTGCCAAATTGGCAGGGGATGAAAGGGAAGAGGGAGAACCACTGAGAGAGTAGCTGTTAGGCATTTGGACGGGCACATGTCACTCTAATTTCTCGGCAGGAAGAGCATTTAACCAAAGTCTCAGCCACCCGCCGGGAACCAGTATAAGTCCTGAACCCAAATATTGGACTTGCGGTCAGCTCACAAAAAACGAGTTGAAAAATGGAGCTCAGGGGCACAGGAATTCACAAACTGGCAGAGTAATAAAGGACAACTATCGTCCAAAAATCTCTTGAGGGAAGGCAACTAGGCGAACTTGAAAGCGAGCCAGAATAGCAGGAAACAGATTTCAAGAGGTACATTGGAATTGCCTTTAAAGCACAGGAAGAGGGGCACAATTTCGACAATGATGCACGTGGCCAAAATGGGCGTTTGCGTTTTCTCCTGAATATATTCAGGAGAAAATGCATACGCCCTTTTTGGCCAAGCAAGCAAGCGGGCAATGCAAATCTCCACTACAAAGAAGTATCACTTCCAACCAGTCAAAAGGGAGATCTGCAAAACGTGTAAAAACCAGAAAGGCAAGACCGGTCATGGAGAACAGGGAGGCTAGTTATGCTGATGGGCAGGATGTAAATTGCCAACTGCCCCTCTGGAGGAGTGCATTGTGTTCCTTAAAACAAGTAAACAACAGAGCTACAGAGCCAAGAGCACTTCCAGTCTAGGGAATATACCTTGGGAAAACTGAAAATCAATAAGACAGAGCCACCCCAAAATTAGGGCTCCACTGCTTACAAGAACCTCAACTTGGGTACACCTGAAATATCCCAGGAAAGACAAATATGTTTCAAGAAATTGTGGTATTTACTTACGATGTAATATCCTTCAATCATGAAATCAATGTCATAAGGCTAGTAGCAGCCAAATGAGTGGATTCAGGTACGATGATTCTAAGTGAAATAAGTCACAGAGAAAAAGAAACTTATCATAAGATATCACTTATGAAGGTCCTGTAAACATGGCTACACATGAACTGAGTTAGGAAAGAGAACAGAGTCTCACATTTAGAAAATGCTCTTATGCCTGCTTAAGGGGGATGGAGATGTGGGGTGATGCATAAATCCAGATTCCTAAATTAGCACAGATACCGTTCCATAAACCAAGTATATAATAGACAGCACCTACTCCCGGCACAATGAACTGGACTCAACAACCCCTATTCATTACAGAGGAATATATCTGACTTGTAATAATTCTAAAACATATGTATTCTCATGTCTCCATAAAGGTATCATGCGTGTGTATAACGGCATGAACACAGCAGTGAAATTCAGCTAAACACACTTATAAAAATAAATTTCAAAAGCAAAATGCAAAAACAGCAAAACAGAGAGAATGTCTTAAAAATTACGTTCAGGGCCTGTGATGCAACCTGGATTGACCACCATTACACCCACAGCTGGAGGAGACGTAAGACTGGACACTTGGGGCTAACAAGATTGCTGAGGTTGTGTGAGCAAAAGAACACCACTTAGAGCAATACTGTGTGCTACCCATTCTAGTGGCCCCAACTCTCCAGGTTTAAGGGAATCTTCCTACAGTTAAAACATGCATGGGAAACCCGTTGGATGGTACACTGTGTAATCGGGAAAGTTTTCTAAAATGTACCTCATTTTTCCTTTCCTCGTGCTCGGCTTAGCGATTCCATCTGCAATACTGAAAATCTCCCCACTTGGAGTGTCAGCGCCTTTACCCTCCTGTTATGCACAGTTTGCAAATTGTGCAGAGGATGAACAGGAAGAGGGGAAACAAATGAGACATTAGCTGTAGGTGTTTGGATGGGCACATGTCACTCTAGTTTCCCATCAGGAAGAAGAATTAAACAAAGGCTCAGCCTGCAACCCTGGAAACAGACTAGGGCCTAAATCCATCCTTCGGGATTGCAGCCAGCTCACAAATAAATGAGTTGAAAAATGGAAATCAGGGGCACAGCAATTCACAACTTGCAGAGTTATAAAGGACAACTATCATCCAGAAATATATTGAGGTAAGGCAGTGAAGAGGATTTGAAAGCAAGGCAGAATTGAAGGAAACAGATTTCAAGAGGTAGATTGGAGTCGTCTTTAAAGCACATGAAAAGCAACAGAACTTCGACAATGTTGCCCTTGGCCGAAAAGGGAGTATGTGTATTTTCTTGAATATATTCGGGAAAAAAATGCATACGCCCTTTTTGGCCAAGCAAGCCATCAGGCATTGCAAATCCACACTACATAGAAGTGTCACTTACCCCCGGTCAAAAGGGCCATCCGCAAATAGTGTAAAAACCACAAATGCAGGACAGGCCATGGAGAAAAGGGAGCCTGGTTACGCCGATGGACAGGATGTAAATTGCCAACAGCCTCTCTGGAGAACTGTATGTTGTTTTCTAAAACAGAGCTACAGAGCATAGCACACTTCCACTCATGGGCGTGTATTTTGATAAAACTAAAAATCCACAACACACAGCCAGCCCAAAATTTAGGGCTGCTCTTGTTACAAGAACCTCGACTTCGGTACACTTTAAATATCCCAGGAATGGAAAAAAAAATGGATAAAGATGTTGTGGTACTTGTATACAATGGAATGTCACTCAGACATAAAATCAATGTCATAAGGCCAATAGCAGCATAATGAGAGGCTGTAGGTACGATGATGCTAAGATAAATGAGCCACAAAGAAAAAGAAACTTATTGTAATCTATCACTTATAGAGGGAATTAAACATGGCTACACAGGAACTGAATTTCAAAAGAGAACAGAGTTACAGATTTAGAAAACACACTTATGCCTCCTTAAGGGGAAAGGTGACGTGGGGTGATGTGTAAAAGCAGAGTTTGAAATTAGCACAGATACCATACCATATACCAGATATGTAATAGACAAGACCTACTCCTTTCTCAATGTACTGGACACAAAACATCCTATTCACTGAAGAAGTATATATCTGACTGGTAATAATCTTGAAACCTATGTATTTATATGTCTCCATAATGGAATCAAGTGTATCTAGATTGGCATCAAAACAGATCAATGGAACAGGACAGAAAGCCCAGAGCTAAACCTACATACCTATGGCTATCTCATCTATGACAAAGGAGCAAAGGATATACAATGGAGAAAAGACAGACTCTTCCGTAATTGGTGCTGGGAAAACTGGACCCCTACACATAAAAGAATGAAATTAGGACACTCCATAACACCATACACAAAAATAATCTCTAAATTGATTAGAGATCTAAATATAAGACCAGACACTATAAAACACTTAGAGGAAACCATAGGCAGAACACTCTATGACATAAATCACAGCAAGATCCTTTTTGACCCACCTCCTAGAGAAATGGAAATAAAAACAAAAATCAACAAATGAGAACTAATGAAACATAAAAGCTTTTACACAGTACAGGAAAACATAAACAAGATGGAAAAACAACCCTCAGAATGGGAGAAAATATTTTCAAATGAAGCAATTGACAAAGGATTAATCTCCAAATTTTACAAGCACCTCATGTAGCTCAATATCACAAAAACAAACAACCCAATCCAAAAACGGGCAGAAGACCTAACTAGACATTTCTCCAAAGGAGATATACAGATTGCCAAGAAACACATGAAAGGATGCTGAACATCACTAATCATTAGAGAAATGCAAATCAAAACTACCATGAGGCATCACCTCACAGCAGTCAGAGTGGCAATCATCAAAAAATTCTACAAAACAATAAATGTTGGAGAGGCCTTTATTGGAGAAAAGGGAACACACTTGCACTGTGGGTGGGAATGTAAATTGATATGGCCACTAGGGAGAACAGTAAGGAGGTTCCTTTAAATAACTAACAATAGAAGTACCATACGACACAACAATCCAACTACTGGGCATTTGCCTTGCGAAAACCATAATTCAAAAAGAGTTATGTACAAAAATGTTCATTGCAGCTCTATTTACAATAGCCAGGACATGGAAGCAACCTAAGTGTCCATCGACAGATGAATGGATAAAGAAGATCTGGCATATATATACAATGGAATATTACTCAGCCATAAAAAGAAGCAAAACTGAGTTATTTGTGCTGAGGTGGATGGACTTACAATCTGTCCTACACATTGAAGTAAGTCAGAAAGGGAAAAACAAATACTGTATGTTAACAGAGATATATGGAATCTAATGAAGAAAAAAAAAAGTTTTGAAGAACCTAGTGGCAGGACAGGATTAAGGACACAGACAAAGAGAAAGGAATTGAGGACAACAGAACGGGGATGGGTAAGATGGGAAGAAGTGAGAGAGTGGCATGGACATAAATACATTACTAAAGGTAATACCGATAGCTACTGGAAACCAGCCACATAGAACAGGGAGATCAGCTCCGTGCTTTGTGACCACCTAAAGGGGTGGGATATGGAGTGTGGGAGGGAGATGCAAGAGGGAGGTGATCTGGTGATATTTGTATATGTATAGCTGATTCACTTTCTTAGGCAGCAGAAACTAACACTCCATTGTAATGCAAATATACTCCAATAAACGTGTAAAAGGAAAAAAAAAAAGAAAGCCCAGGGATAAACCTACACACCTATGCTCAACTAATCTATGACAAAGGAGGCAAGACTTTACAATGGAGAAAAGAGAGTTTCTTCAGTCAGTGGTGCTGGGAAATATGGACAGCTACAGGTAAAAGAATGAAATTAGAACACTCCCCAACACCATACATAAAAATATATTCAAAATGGATTAGAGACCTTAATGTAAGACTGGACAGTATAAAACTCTGAGAGGAAAACTTACAAAGAATACTCTGACGTAAATCACAGCACGATCTTTTTTGATCCACCTCCTATACTAATGAAATAAAAAAAAAAGAAACGAAACAGATGGGACCTAGTGAAACGTAAAAGCTTTTGCAAAGCAAAGGAAACTACAAACAAGACGAAAAGACCACCCTCAGAATGGCAGAAAATATTTGCAAACGAATCAATGGACAAATGATTAATCTCCAATATATATAAACAGCTCATGCACCTCAATATTAATAAAACAAACAACCCAATACAAAAATGGAAGATCTAAATAGACATTTCTTCCAAGAAGACATAGAGATGGCCAAGACGCACATGAAAATCTGCTCAACATCACTAATTATTAGAGAAATGGAAATCGAAACTACAATGAGGTATCACCTCACACCTGTTAGAATGGGCATCATCAGAAAATCTACAAACAACAAATGCTGGAGAGGGTGTGGAGAAAAGGAACCTTCTTCCACTATTGTTGGGAATGTAAATCGATACAGTCTCTATGGAGAACAGTATGGAGTTCCTTAAAAAACTAAAAATAGAATTACCATATAATCCAGCAATCCCACTACTGGACATATACCCAGAGAAAACCATAAATCAAAAAGACACATTCACCACAATGTTCATTGCAGCACTATTTACAGTAGCCAGGTAATGAAAGCAACCTAAGTGCCCACAGACAGACGAATGGATAAAGATGTGGTACATACATACAATGGAATATTACTCAGCCATACATAGGAATGAAATTAGGTCATTTGTAGAGACCTTGATGGATCTAGAGACTGTCATACAGAGTGAAGTAAGTCAGAAAGAGAAAAACAAATATTGTATATTAATGCATATATGTGGAACCTAGAAAAATGGTACAGATGAACCGGTTTGCAGGGCAGAGATAGAGACACAGATGTAGAGAACAAACATATGGACACCAAGGGGGGAACGTCATGTGAGGTTGGTGGTGGGATGAATTGGGAGACTGGGATTCACATGTGCACACTTATATATATAAAACAGATATCCAATAAGAACCTGCTGTATAAAAGAAATAAATAAATTAAAAAAATAAAAATAAATAAATAACATTTAATAAAATAAAACAGAAAAAAAGTTTTTCCCTTCATATAGACGTCGTTATATTAATGCATTATTTCTATGTTTTTATCTCTAAATTAAAAAAAGAGGAATAAATAAAATCTACCTTGAACCAAAAAGAAAAAACGAAAAAAAAAAAAAAAAGAAAAACAGAAACCACCAGTTATAAACAGGAAAATCATATCAGGGCAATTGCTCCAGTGGTAAAAAAATTCTTAAGTTGGTCAGAGGTGGGAAATAATCTCCCATGCAGTCAGCAGCGCTCCCCCCCACAAGGAGCATCCTCATTGCAAAGCTGGGGGACTGTGTCGAGGCGTTTGTATGTAAATGTGAGCTGAGCCCCAGTCCTGCAGCAGCTGAACTCTTCCCACCCTTTCCAGGTAAAACACCTAAATATGTACAAGAACTTGCAAGCCTAGAGGAAGGGCTGTGGAGCCACACCAGCGACTGCACGCAGGACGACTTGGTGCCTGTAGGCCAGCCAGGATTGTCCTGGCCCCAGATGCTCTTCTGGAAGCTTTCCATTTCCCTGCCTGAGATACCCCTCCTGCCATGGCCCCCACTGCTTTTTTACTTCTCACCTCTGCCTGGGGAGAAATTCCAGCGGCAGGTATGGGTGACACATCCTCTTCTTTAGCAGGTGGCAGCCTGGCAACTCCTGCAGGAAGTCCAGCAGAGACCCACTCACACTGGGCCACCCACAAAGCCACGGCCCCTCACTCCCTCCCACCACCCCAGCCCCGGCACTGCTGACGGGGCAGAGAATATGGCGTCAGGCACAGCTACAGGAGCTCTTGCTGACTGGAGAGGTCTTTATATTGACCTCAACACAGGCACACCTGGGGAGGGCTGGCAGGCAGTGTCAGGCTGCCCAAATCAGCCAATCCTCACCCCTCAGGGGTTCACAGTTGCAGAAAATGAACCTTGCTAAACGGGCCAGGCCCAAGGAACAGGTGTGGGCTCTTGAGAGTCAGGATAGACAAGGGGCTGCAGTTACGGCTTGTTTTCTTATCATTTTATCTGGTCCATGAGTGTAAAACAACTACAAGAAGACCCTATCCTAATGAGAGGAACCCAGGAGTCAGGGAGAGGAGTGATGATGTGTGGAGACAGAGTCCTGGTGCCCTGGCTGCTGTGGAAGTGTCTGGAAGAGCAGGCAGAGAGAGGCCGCAAGCAGTGATACCCAGGGACACAGAACTGTCAGAGCTGTTGTTTGTTAGTTGAAGTCCTGCTCTGAGGTGTTCTGTGTCAGCTGTGAGCGACAGGTGAGCTGGGGGTTCTCTGCAAGGTCGTCTATGTGCATGGTTCCTGTGGGTCCAGCCCTGCTGGGGTACCTGCCCAGGGGAGCTCCATATCCTGGGAAGGGCCTGACTATGAGAGCCCCATGGGCTGCTGTGTCGCTGCACAGATGAGCTCCATACTCTGGGAGAGAGTTGACCACAAGACCCCAGTGGGCTGTGGGGTGGGGTGTGCAGCCCAGGTGAGTTCCATATCCTGGGATTGCCATGACCACGAGAGCCCCATGGGCTGCTGGAGACCTGGTAAAGGATATCAGGACAGTCAGTGAAGCCACCGAGGATATACATCCAGTAGCTCCTATTTTCTACACTCTGCTGGTCATTCTACCATCCACCAGGCCATGGCATTCTGTATTAGACTTCAATGATGCCTTCTTCTGTATTCTATTCATCTCAGAGTCACAAGAATTTTTGTCTTGTGAGTGGCAGGACACAACATGCAACAAAAGCAATAACGCTGGGCCATCCTGCCCCAATGGTTCAAAAATCCCCACACCATCATTGGGGAAATGTCCTCTAAAGACCTCAAAGTTCTACCTCTGTAAAAGGGAACCCTCCTTCAATATGCAGATGACATTCTGATCGCCAGGCCTACTAAAGACGCCTCTGAACTACCTAGCCAAGAAAGGATAGAAGGTGTCCAAGAAAAAGGCTCAAATATCCCAGGCTAAGGTGACATGCCTGGGCTTCATTCTCACAGATATTCGGAGAAACGCATCCCAGGAAAGGGAAGAAGCCATTTGCAGCCTTACCTCTTCTAAAACTAGAAGACAGCTTAGGGGTTCCTGGGGAGGCCAAGGTTTTCTGCATCTGGATCCCTAACTACAGTCTAATAGCTGGGCCTCTACATGAAACACTGACAAGAAAAGATGATGATCCTTTAGAATAGAATCCAGAAACAGCCTTTCAAGAATGGAAAGAGCAGTCAATTCAGGCCCTTGCCCAGGAACTCCCTAATTTAGCTAAACCCTTTGACCTTTACATACCAGGTCAAGGTTAATCACCCATGGAGCCTTAGTGCAAAAACTGGGACCACTTGAAATGGAGCAACACAAGAATGCCCTTCAGGTATGATAAACTATGGTCACCAAGGGCTTTGCCCCCTGCCCCATCAGGCCACGATACTGGGGTATCTAAAAAGCTGGAAATCAGCAGCCCGCAAGGCCAGCTCCCTCCTAAGGGAAAAGGACCCCATGTGGTGATCCTAACGACCCATCATGTCCTGAAGTTGCAGGGGTCGCTCTGTGGACACACTGACCTCGAGTGAGGAGGCTCTCCAACTCCAAACTCCAGAGAGACAAACGGGGGCAATGGGCCCCCAAGAAGACACGTGTGACCATCACTTGACCTGGAGTTTCTCTCAGAAAACAAGTCTGAACCCCGAAAGAGCAGACTACTGCTTGGAGGACATACTGCACCCAGAGGGGAGCTAATAACCTTGGCGGGGGAATCGTATATTCACGATTTCACCATAGAAAACACTACAGACACCGCGGTGATGGTGGCCAATATGACCGGCTGGACTGCTGGCTACTTCAAAAGGCCGTTGACTCAGTGGACATCATGGTCCTGGATCACCACCGACCCTGGACTGTCTGGGAGTTGAGCGGGCAGGGCTCTGACACATGGTGCTGTTTGTACATTAATTCAGGGACCTAATTAAAGAAAGCACAGACTACTGGTCAGAGCAACTAGCCTGACAAAAACCGTCAGCCTAAGGTCGCCGAACAAATGTGGGGTGGGGTGAGACCTGCCACAGCAGCATCACTGTGCATCTCGTTCCTGGACCCTTAAAGGTCATTCGAATCTATAACACTTCCAATGCTGGTGCTCAGGTGGACGAGCAGTGAGGCAGGAGGCCTTGGGACAATCAACCTCACCTGGAGGCGGCTGGGGAGAAGTTTTGCCCCTCCCCCCGTTTATGAGGGCTCCCACCTCAGCATGAAGCAGTTACAAAAGAGGGGTCTGCACCCTCAGCACCCCAAGAATGAGGAACGGGACAAAAAGCAGAGGAGGTTTTCATCTCCGGCAACATTCATTAAAATTCCTGGGAGATAAAAAGAGAATCTGGGCAATAAAATAAAGTCTAACCTGTTTTTCCTTTGTGCTTTGTCTAATTTCACGTGCTCCTAGGGTTCCACATGCAGAGGTCCCACACTCGGCACTTCAGACCAGATTTCCTAGTGCAGAATGGCTGCGTCAACACCTCAGCTAGCGGGGTCCCATGCAGACTCTGCGACATAGAGCCTGAGCTGCAGCCAACCCAGCCCTCGAGAGGTCCATCCCCTCCCTCCCGGTGACGCTGCCGGGATCCCTACACAGCAGCCCAGCCCACAGCCCGCGGGGGAGTGCACGCTCTCACCTCTCCATTCTGTTTTCAAAATATAAAGTTTCCTTTGCTTCTGAACCAAACTCAGTCTTGATCTGTTGGCTCCAATGACACTGGGCACGGGGACTCCTGTTGGGGTCCACTCTGGAGGATCAGTAACAGAAATTGAGAACATTGTAACTTCAATGAACAGATGTGTGAGCCAAACTGTAGTTAACATAGAGCAGTGTATAAGGCTCGGGTAAAATAAGATGTTACTAAGACTTATATTTGATATTTCCATCACTTTATTATAAGCAAGTTCAATGAAGACGTCTTTCGTATTTGTCAGATCAACATTAGAGAAATGAAGTGATTTATTCCCAAGGATGTACATTGAATACTCTTGGATGAAGCTTCAATCTTGTTTTGAATGCTTTTCCATTGAAAATGATACCTCTCTTTCAGCTTCCCCATTTCTGAGAAGTATAAAATCTTATAATTTATTATTACCAAAGGGGAAAGGTAGGATAAGGGATAAATTAACAGTTTGGGATTAACACATACACACTGCTATGTATAAAACAGATCATCAACAAGGAACTACTGTATACCACAGGGAACTACAATGAATATTTTGCAGTAACCTATAAGGGGAAATAATCTGAAAAAGAATAGATATTTTTATTGACATCATCTATCAATGACAGATAAAATGTAAGCTAAGCAAGGCCGATGGTGAGCACTTCTGATCCCGAAGATTTGAATCATCTAAAGTTTGGACTCTGCCTATTTTCCAAGCACCATAATGGACATATGTGTAGCCGTAGCTTAAACATTCCCCAGTTTGGGTTTCGGGGAGGCACTAATTTGGAAAAAACCCTGGTGTTCCCCTTACATGTACGGGACTATTCCTACGGCTAAAACATGCCTATCACACCTAGAGGATGGTACACCGCTTGATCGGAAAGAGTTTGGAAAAGGCACCTCATCTCCTCATCGCCTGGTGCTCGGGTTCACCCGTCCAGCATCTTTCCTAACAATTTCCTCACTTGGGGATATCAGCACCGTCAACATCCTGTTGTACACAGTTTGGAATTTGTCCAGAGGATGAAGCAGAAGGATGAGAAAAAATGAGAGACAAGTCTTAGGTGTTCAGACAGGCAAATGCCACTCTAATTTCCAATCTGGAAGGCAAATTCATCAAAGGCTAGAATTGCCCACGGAAACAGAACAGGGCTAGAGGAAATCCCGCTGTTTTCTGTCCAGTTTTCAAAAACACAAGTTGAAAAATGGAACTCAGGGGCACTAAAATTCATGAAACTGCAGAGTTGAAAATATCTATCGTCAAAAAATTTCTTGAGGTAAGTCACAGAAAAGGACTTGTAAGCAAGGGAGATTGTCAGGAATCAGATTTGAAGAGGTAGAAAGGACTCCCCATTAATGCACAAGAAAAGGGGCTGAACATCGCCAATGATGCAGTTGGCCAAAAAGGGCATATGCATTTTTTCTGAATATATTCAAGTAAAGGCCATACACACTTTTTATGCAACAAAACAGGTGGGCACTGGAAATCAATACTACAAAATGTATCACTTCACATCAGTCAGAAGGGCCATCCACATAAAGTGTAAACACCCGAAATGCAGGACAGGGTGAGGAGAAAAGGGAGCCCTGTGAGGCTGATAGTGGAAATGTAATTTGCCAACGGCCACTCTGGAGAAGTGTATTGTGTTTGCTAAAACATCGAAAAAATGAGCTACAGAGCATAGGGCACTTGCACTCATGGGCGTATACCTTGGGAAAAACAAAAATCGACAGAAAACAGGCACCCCAACGTTTTCCACCTCTCTGTTAAAAAGAGCCTCAACTTGGATATAACCTAAATGTCCCTGGGAGGATAAAATGGATAAAAGAGATGGGGTACTTATGTAGAGTGGAATATTACTCATCCAGAAATCAATGAAATAAGGCCAGTTGTAACAACTCTGGAGGAGTTACATATGATCATTCTAAGTCACGTATGTCAGAAAGAAAAAGACACATATCATAAGATGTCACTTAAAGGTGGAATCAAAAATGGATACACATGAAATAAATTACAAAACAGAAACATAGTCAAATACGTAGAAAATAGACATAAGGCAGCTAAATGGGAAAGGTGGGGAAGGGTGAGGTATTATCCAGGAGGTTGAAATTAACAAATATACCATTCCAGGTACCAAATTGAATAACAGACAAGGCCTACATGGTACATCAAAGAACTGCACTCAGCCCACTCAAGTCACTGGAAAATAATACATATGACTGGTAAGAATCTGATAATGAATTTATTGATGTCTCACAGTATATGAATCAAGAGGATGTACAGCAGCAGAAAACAGAGCTTTGAAAATCAGCTGTAACCAATATAAAAATAAATTTTAAAATATTTATAAAAACAGTGAGACAGACAAAAATTCTTAAAACTTTTGTTGAAGGGCTACGATGTAACATGGATTGAATGCATGTAGACCCAAAGCAGGATGATATATAAGGCAGGAAGCTATGCACGCTAAGAGATGTTAGAAAGGCTGGGTGAGAAAATGCAGATCTTTTAAAGTAATACTGCCTGATTCCCATTCCATGGGTCCCAAAACTGCAGGTTCAAGGGAATCTTCTGACAGCGAAAACATGCCTGGGAAACCGAGACGAATGTGCACCGTGTGATCAGGAAAGGTGTCGAAAATGCACCTCATTTTTGATCTCCTGGTGCTGGGGTTCACCATTCCAGCCAAATTACTAACAATCTCCCCACTTGGAGAATCAGCACCTTTAACCTACTGTTTCACACAGTTTGCAATTTATGCAGGGGATAAACGGGAAGAGGGTTAACCAATGAGAGACTAGCTGCAGGAGTTTTGACAGGCACATGTCACTCTAATTTCCCATTAGGAAGAAGAATTAACCAAATGCTCAGCCTGCCTCCCAAGAACCAGAATAGGGCCGGAAGCAATACAATGGTTTGGCGGTGAGCTCACAAAAAATGCGAGTTGCAAAATGGAGCTCAGGAGTAGATAATTCAAAGACCTGCAAAGATAAAAATGATAACCAACGTCCAAAAATATACTCAGGTAAGGCAACGAAGAGGATCTGAATGAGAGGCAGAATTGCAGGAAACAGATTTCAAAAGGTAGATTGGAATCACATTTAAAGCATATGAAAAGCAGGAGAATTTCTAAAATGATGCAGTTGGGCAAAAGGGTGTATGCGTTTTTTTCGTGAATATCTTCAGTAGAAAAACACATACAGAGTTTTTGGCCAAGCAAGCAAGCGGCAAGTGCAAATCCGCACAACAAAGAAGTCTCAATTTCCACTGCTCAGAAAGGCCATCCAAAAAATGTGTACAAACCAGAAATGCAGGAGAGGACATGGAGAACAGGGAGCTACTCACGCTGCTGGGTGGGGTATAAATATCCAAGAGCCACTCTGAAGAAGTGTATGCTGTTTCCTAAAACATTTAAATACAAAGCTACCGAGCATAGGGAACTTCCACTCATGGGCATATAACTTGGGAAGACTAAATATCAACAAGACACAGGCACCCCAAAGTTTAAGGCTGCTCTGCAAACAAGAACCTCAACTTCAGTACACCTTACATATTCCAGGAAAGAGAAAATTGCGTAAAGAACTTGTGGTAATTTTGTTTAAAAGAATATCACTCAGACATAAAATCAATGTCATAAGGCCAGTAGCAGCATAATGAGTGGATTTAGGTACGATGATTCTAAGTGAAATAAGTCACACAGAAAAAGAAACTTATCATAAGATATCACTTAGGATGGTCCTGTAAACATTGCTACACATGAACTGAGTTAGGAAAGAGAACAGAGTCTCACATTGAGAAAACACTCTTATGCCTGCTTAAGGGGGAAGGAGAGGTGGGCTGATGCATAAAGCCAGAGTTTGATATTAGCACAGGTACCATTCCATAAACCAAATACAGAATAGACAAAACCTACACCTTCCTCAGTGAACGGGACTCAACACACCTATTCCCCGCAGAGGAATATATCTGACTAGTAAGAATCTTAAAACCTATATATTGATATGTCTCCATAAGGGAATCAAGTGTGTCTAGACCGGCATAAACACGTCGGTGAAAATCAGCTCAAACCCATTATAAAAATGAATTTCAAAAACAAAACAAACAAACAAACAAAAAACCAGCGAAATTCTTACACAATGCATTCAGGGGTTCTGAGGAAACCTGGAATGACCCTATCTGCAAAGACAGCTAGATGAGACATAATGCTGGACACTTGGGAATGAGAGGACTGGTGAGATTGGGTGGGAAAATGCAGACCCTTTAAAGCAGTATTGCATGCCACCCATTCCATGGGTCCCAACTCTCCAGGTAGAAGGGAATATCACTACAGTTATAACATGTATGGGAAACCTAGAGAATGGACACCCTGTGATGGCGTAAGATTTCTAAAAGGCTCCTAATTTTTCCTCTCCTTGTGCTCCAGTTTGGCAATCCAACTGCTTTACTATCAATCTCCCACCTTGGAGAGTCAGCACCTATAACCTGCTGCTTTGCACAGTTTGCAAGTTGTGCAGAGGATGAAAGGGAAAAGGGAGAACCAATCAGAGAGTAGCTGTAGGCATTTGGATGGACATATGTCAGTCTAATTTCCCGTCTGGTAGAAGAATTAACCAAAGCGTCAGCCTGCACCCCCGGAACCAGTATAGGTCCTGAAGCAAAATTGTGGATTTGTTGTCAGCTCACAAAAACGCGAGTTGAAAATTGGAATTCGGGTCAGATCAATTCACAAACCTTCAGAGTTTTAAAGGACAACTCACTTCCAAAAATCTGTTGAGGGAAGGCAACGAAGGGCACTTGAAAATGAGGCAGAATTGCACAAAACATATTTCAAGAGGTAAATTGGAATCACCTTTAAAGCACATGAAAAGTGTAACAACTTCGAGAATGATGCACTTGGCCAAAAAGGGCGTATGCATTTTCTGCTGAATATATTCAGGAGAAAACACATACGCTCTTTTTGGCCAATCAAGTAAGTGCACAATGCAAATCCGCACTACAAAGAATTGCCATTTCTCACCGGTTCAAAGGGACATCCGAAAATCTGTAAAAAGCAGAAAAGAAAGACAGAGATGACAAGGGCATGAAGCAATGTGATCCCAAGGTCATGGAGGATTGTGATGACAAGGTCATGTAGCATTTTGCTGAAAAAGGCATGGAGCATTGTGATGACAAGTGTAACGGAGCACTGTGATGACAAGTGTCACGGAGCATTGTGATTACAGGGGTCATGGAGAATTTGGATGACAAGGGCATGGATCATTGTGATGACAAGGGTTATGGAGAATTTTGATGACAAAAGTCGCGGATCATTGTGTTGTCAGGGGTCATGGAGCGTTGTGATGACAGTGGTCATGGAGCATTGTGATGAGAAGGGTTCTGGAGAAGTGAGATGAGAAAGTCATGGAGCTTTGGGCTGAAAATGTTCATGGAGTATTGTGATGACAGGGGTCATGGAGCATTGTGATAACCAGGTCCTGGAGCATTGTGATGACAAGTCTCATGGAGCAATCTGATGAAAAGGGGCATGGAGCATTGTGATTACAGGTTTCTTGGAGCACTGTGATGACAAGGGCATGGAGCATGGTGATGACAAAGTCATGTAGCATTTTGCTGACAATGCCATAGAGCATTCTGATGACATGCGTCATGGAGCTTTGTGATGACAAGGACATGGAGCATTGTGATTACAGGGGCCTTGGAGCATTGTAATGAAAAGTGCATGGATCATTGTGAGGAAAAGGCATGCAGCCTTGTCATGACAGGTTTCAAGGAGCATACTGAAGACCAGTGTCAGGGAGCATTGTGATGACAAGTGTATTGAGCATGGTGTTGACAAAGGTCATGTAGCATTGTGATGAGAAGACAATGGATAATTGTGATGAGGAGCGTCATGGGGCATTGTGATGACAAGTGTTATGGAACACTGTGATCAGAAGGGTTTGGAGCATTGTGATGACAAAGGTCATGGAACATTTTGATTTCATTGTGATGACAATAGCATGAAGCATTATGATGATGGGCATGGTGAATTGTGATGACAGTGTTCATGGAGAATTGAGATGAAAAGGGGCATGGAGCATTGTGATTACAGGGGTCTTGGAGCATTGTGATGACAAGGTACATGGAGCCTTGTGATGACAATGCTGTGGAATATTGTGATGGCAGGGGTCATGGAGCATTGTTATGCAGGGCTAATGGAGCATTGTGATAACAAGGGCATGGAGCATTGGTTTGAAATATTTCATGGGTTATTGTGATGACAGTGGGCATGGAGCATTGTGATGACCAGGGCACGGAACACGGTGATACATGGGTCATGGAGGATTGTAATGACAAGGGATGGAGCATTGTGATGAGCAAGGCATCCAGCATTGTGATGACAAGCGTCATGGAGCTTTGTGATGACAAGGGCAAGGAGGAATGTGATGAGAGTGTTCATGGAGCACTGTGATGACAATGGCATGGAGCATTGTGATGCCAAGGGTCATGGAGCTTGGTGATGACAAAGGTCATGGAGCATTTTGATGACAAGAGTGTGGTGCATTGTGATGAGTTGGGGAGGGAGCATTGTGATGAAAGGGTCATGGAACAATTTGATGAAAAGGGTCAGGGAACATTTCGATTACAGGGGTTATGGAACATTGTGATGACAGGTGTGAGGGAGTACTGTGATGACTAGTGAGGGAACACTGTTATATCAGTGGTGAGAGAGCATTTAGATGAGAAATGCATGGAGCCTTGTGATGACAAGTTTTATGGAGCTTTGTGATGACAAGGTTGTGGAGCATTGTCATGACAAGTGCATGGCACATTCTGATGACATGTGTCTTGGAGCATTGTGCTGACAAGCGCATGTAGGATTGTGATGACAAGGGTGATGGAGCCTTGTGCTGACAAAGGCATGGAGCATTGTGATGACAAGTGTTACAGAGCATTGTCATGACGAGGGAATGGACCACTGTGATGACAAAGGTCATAAAGCATTGTGATGAATGGAGTCACGGAGCATTATGATGTGAGGGGTCATGGAGCATTGTGATTACAAAGGCATGGAACTTTGTGATGACAAGGTCATGTAGTATTGTGAAGACAGGTGTCAGGGAGCATTGTGATGACATATGTCATGGTGCACTGTGATGACAATGGCGTGGAGCATTGTGATGCCAAGTGTCATGGAGGATTGTGATGACAAATGTAATGGAGCATTGTATGAAAATTGCTTGGAGAATTGTGATGAAAAGGGTCATGGAGTATTGTGATGAACATGGCAGGGAGCATTGTGCTGGAAAGACCGTGCAGCATTGTGATGAGAAGACCATGGATAATTGTGATGACGAGCGTCATGGAGCACTGTAATGACAAGAGGCATGGAGCATTGTGATTACAGGCGTCATGGAGCATTGTGATGACAGGGGTCATGGAGCATTGTGATGACATGGGTCATGGAGCATTCTGATGACAAGCTTGTGGAGTATTGTGATGACAATGGCATGGAGCATAGTGATGAAAACTCATGGAGCATTGTGATGAAAAAGACATGGAGCCTTTTCATGACAGGTTTCAAGGAGCATTCTGAAGACAAGTGTCAGGGAGCAGTGTGATGACAACGGCATCGAGCATGGTGATGAGAAGGCCATGGAGCATTCTGTTGATATGGGTCATGGAGCTTTGTGCTGACAAGGGCAAGGAGCATTGTGATTACTGGGGTCCTGGCACATTGTGATGAAAAGCGCATGGATCATTGTGATGAAAAAGGCATGGAGCCTTCTCATGACAGGGTTGAAGGACCATACTGACGACAAGAGTCAGGGAGCAGTGTGATGACAAGGGCATGGAGCACTGTGATGAGAAGGGCATCGAGCATTGTGATGACAAGCGTCATGGAGCTTTGTGATGACAGGGGCATGGAGCAATGTATTGAGAGGCTTCGTGGAGCATTGTGATGCCAAGGGTCATGGAGCACTGGGATGACAAGCGTCACGGAGCATTCTGATTACAGGTGTCATGGAGCATTGGGATGACAATCACATGGATCATTGTGATGACAAGTGTCATGGAGCATTTTGATGACAAGAGTCCCAGATCATTGTGTTGTCTGGGGTCATGGAGCGCTGTGATGACAGTGGTCATGGAACATTGTGATGACAGGTGTAATGGAGCATTGTGATGGCAAGGGCATGGAGCCTTGTGATGAGAAGGCCATGGAGCATTTTGATGACATGCATCATGGAGCTTTCTGATGACAAGGGCATGGAGCATTGTGATTACAGGGTTCATGGAACATTATGATGACAGGGATGAGGGAGTATTGTGGTGACTAGTGATGGAACATTGTGATATCAGTGGTGAGAGAGCATTTTGATGAGAAGTGCATTGAGCATTGTGATGACAATGTTTATGGAGCATTGTGATGACAAGGTTGTGGAGCATTGTGATGAAAAGATCATGGAGCATTGAGCTGAAAATGTTCAAGGAGTATTCAGATGAAAGTGGTCATAGAGCATTGTGATGACAAGGTCCTGGAGCACTCTGTTGTGAAGGCCATGGAACCTTGTGATGAGAAGTCTCATGGAGCATTCTGATGAAAAGGGGCATGGAGCATTGTGATTACAGGGGTCTAGGAGCATTGTGATTACAAGGGCATGTAGCATTGTGAGAGATGTCTAAGGACCATACTGATGATATGCGTCATGGAGCTTTGTAATAACCGTAGCAAGGAGCATTGTGCTTACAGGGGTCTTGGAGCATTGTGATGAAAAGGGCATGGATCATTGTGATGAAAAAGGCATGGAGCCCTGTCATGACAGTGTTCAAGGAGCATACTGATGGCAAGAGTCAGGGAGCATTGTGATGACAAGTGTATTGAGCATGGTGATGACAAATATTATGGAGCATTGTGATGAGAAGACCATGGATAATTGTGACGAAGAGCGTCATGGGGCGTTGTGATGACAAGTGTTATGGAACATTGTGATCACAAGGGTTTGGAGCATTGTGATGACAGAGGTCATGGAGCATTTTGATTTCATTGTGATGACAATAGCATGAAGCATTATGATGATGGGCATGGTGCATTGTGATGACAGGGTTCATGGAGCATTGAGATGAAAAGGGGCATGGAGCATTGTGATTAAATGCGTCTTGGAGCATTGTGATGACAAGGGCATGGAGCATTGTGAATGAGAGGGCCATGGAGCATTCTGATGACATGCATCATGGAGCTTTGTGATGACAAGGGCATGGAGCATTTGTCTGAAAATTTTCATGGATTATTGTGATGAGAATGGGCATGGAGCATTGTGATAACAAGGACACGGAACACTGTGATACATGGGTCATGGAGGATTGTAATGACAAGGTCATGGATCATTGTGATGAGAAGGGCATCGAGCATTGTGATGACAAGCGTCATGAAGCTTTGCGATGACAAAGGCATGGAGCAATGTGATGAGAGGCTTCATGATGCATTGTGATGACAATGGCATGGAGCATTGTGATGCCAAGGGTCAAGGAGCTTTGTGATGACAAAGGTCATGGAGCATTTTGATGACAATGGAGTGGTGCATTGTGATGAAAACGGCATGTAGCATTGTGATGATAGGTATCATCGAACATTGTGATGACAGGGGTGAGGGAGTATTGTGATGACTAGTGATGGAACATTGTGATAACAGTGGTGAGAGAGGATTTTCATGAGAAGTGCATGTAGCATTGTGATGACAATGTTTATGGAGCATTGTGATGACAAGGATGTGGAGCATTGTGATGACAACCGCATGGCGCACTGTGATCACATCGGTCATGAAGCACTGTGCTGACAAGCTCATGGAGCTTTGTGATGACAAGTGTCATCGAACATTGTGCTGACAAAGACATGGAGCATTGTGATGCCAAGGGTCACAGAGCATTGTGATTAAAATTTCATGGAGCCTTGTGGTGACAAAGGTCACAGAGACTTGTGATAATGAGGGCATGGACCATTTTGATGACAAAGTCTTGAAGCATTGTGATGACTGGAGTCACGGAGCATTGTGATGACAGGTGTCATGGAGCATTGTGATGACAAGTGCATGGAGCATTGTGAAAACAGGTGCATGGAGCATATGTCTGAAAAATTTCATGGATTATTGTGATGACAGTGGGCATTGCACATTGTGATGACAAGAGCATGGAGCACTGTGAAGAAAAGGTCATGGATTATTGTGAAGTCAGGTGTCAGGGAGCCTTGTGTTGACCTATGTCATGGTGCATTGTGATGACAACGGCCTGGAGCACTGTGAAGACAAGTGTCATGGAGGATTGTGATGACAAAGGTAATGGAGCATTGTGATGACAATGGTCATGGAGCATTGTGATGAAAAGGGCATGGAGCATTGTGATGAGAAGTGTCATGGAGCATTGTGATGACAAGCGCTTGGAGCATTGTGATGAGAAGTGTCATGGAGCATTGTGATGACAAGGGCATGGAGCATTGTGATGACCAAGGCAATTGAGAATTTTGATGCCAACGTCGTGAAGCATTGTGATGACAAGCACATGGAACTTGCTATGACAGGTGTCTTGGAGCATTGTGATGACAAGTGCATGGATAATTGTGATGACAACAGCATGTAACTTTGTGACGAAAAGTGTCATGGAGTATAGTGATGACAAGGACGTGGAGAACTGTGATGACAAGGGACATGGAGCACTGTGATGACCAGGGCATTGAGCATTGTGATCGCAAGACCGTGGAGCATTGTGTTGAGATCGTCATGGATAATTGGGATGACGAGCGTCATGGAGCACTGTAATGACAAGGGAAATGGAGCATTTAGATGACAGGTGTCATGGATCATTGTGATGACAGGGGTCATGGAGAATTCTGATGACAAGCTTGTGGAGCATTGTGATGAAAAGGGCATGGAGCATTGTGATGAAAAAGGCATGGGACCTTTAATGACAGGGTTCAAGGAGCATTTTGATGACAAGTGTCAGGGAGCATTGTGATGACAACTGTATTGAGCATTTTGATGACAAATTTCATGCAGCATTGTGATGACAGGCATCATGGAGCGTTGTGATGACAAGTGTTATGGAACATTGTGATCACAAGGGTTTGGAGCATTGTGATGACAGAGGTCATGGATCATTTTCATTTCAAGGATGATGGAGCAATGTGATGACAAGGGCATGAAGCAATGTGAACCCATGGTTCACCGAGGATTTTGATGACAATGGGAATGGAGTATTGTGATGACAAGTGCATGGAGCATTGTGATGACAAGATCCTGGAGCATTGTGTTGAGAAGACCATGGAGTCTTGTGATGACAAGTCTCATGGACCTTTTTGATGAAAAGCAGCATGGAGCATTGTAATTACAGGGGTCTTGGAGCACTGAGATGACAAGGGCATGGAGCACGGTGATGAGAAGGCCATGGAGCATTGTACTGAAAAATGCATGGAGCCTTGTCATGACCGGGTTCAAGGAGCACACTGAGGACAAGTGTCAGGGAGCATTGTGATGACAAAGGTCATGGAGCATTGTGATGAGAAGACCATGGATAATAGTGATGACGAGCATAATGGGGCGTTGTGATGCCAAGTGTTATGGAACATTGTGATCACAAGGCTTTGGGGCATTTTGTTGTCAGAGGTCATGGAGCATTTTGCTTTCATTGTGATGACAATAGCATGAAGCATTATGATGATGGGCATGGTGCATTGTGATGACAGGGTTCATGCAGCATTGGGATGAAAAGTGGCATGGAACATTGTGATGACGAATGTCATGAATCACTGTGATGAGTGGAGTCACCAAGAATTGTGATGACAGGTGTCATGGAGAATTGTGATGACAAGGACATGGAGAATTGGGATGAAAGGGGCATGGAGCATTGGTCTGACATGTTTAATGGATTATTGTGATGACAGACGGCATGGCACATTGTGATAACTAGCGCATGGAGCATTGTGATGACAAGATCATTGATTATTGTGAAGAAAGGTGTCAGGGAGCATTGTGGTGACATATGTCACGGTGCATTGTGATGACAATGGAATTGAGCATTGTGATGCCAAGTGTCATGGAGAAATGTGATGACAAATGTAATGGAGCATTGTGATGACAAGGGCTTGGAGCATTGTGATGACAAGGGTAATGGAGCATTGTGATGACAAGGGAATGGATCATTGTGATGACAAGGATCATGGAGCATTTTGATGACAAAAGTCCCGGATCATTGTGTTGTCAGGGTTCATGGAGCATTGTGATGACATGGGTCATGGAGCATTGTCATGAGAGGGGTCATGGAGCATTGTGATGACAAGGGTCTTGGAGCATTCTGATGACAAGGTTGTGGAGTATTGTGATGACAATGGCATGGAGCATTGTGATGAAAATGGCATGGAGCCTTTTCATGACAGGGTTCAAGGAGCATTCTGTGGAAAAGTGTCAGGGAGCATTGTGATGACAAGTGTATTGAGCATTGTGATGACAAAGGTCATGGAGCATTGTGATGACAAGGGCATGGAGTATTGTGATGACAGGCATCATGGAGCGTTGTGATGACAAGTGTTATGGAGCGTTGTGATGACAAGTGTTATGGAACATTGTGATCACAAGTGTTTGGAGCATTGTGATGAGAGAGGTCATGGATCATTTTGATTTCAAGAATCATGGAGCATTGTGATGACAAGGGCATGAAGCAATGTGATCCCCAGGTTCATGGAGGATTGTGATGACAAAGGTCATGAAGCATTGTGATGACTGGAGTCACGGAGTACTGTGATGACATGGGTCATGGAGCATTGTGATGACAAGGGCATGGAGCATTATGATGACAGGGGCATGGAACATTGGTCTGACAAGTTTCGTGGATTATTGTGATGACAGTGGGCATGGCACATTGTGATGACAAAGGCATGGAACATTGTGATGACAAGGTCATGGAGTATTTTGAAGACAGTTGTCAGGAAGCATTGTGATGACATATGTCATTGTCCATTGTGATGACAATGGCATGGAGCATTGTGATACCAAGTGTCATGGAGGATTGTGATGACAAAGTTAATGGAGCATTGTGATGACAAGGGCTTGGAACATTGTGATGACAAGGGTCATGGAGCATTGTGATGATAAGGGCATGGAGCACTGTGATGACAAAGTCCATTGAGAATTTTGATGTCAACGTCGTGAAGCATTGTGATGAAAAGCACATGGAGCTTGCTATGACTGTGGTCATAGAGCATTGCGATGACAAGTGCATGGAGAATTGTGATGACAAGATCATGTAAAATTGTGATAAGAAGTGTTAAGGATCATTGTGATGACAAGGACGTGGAGTATTGTAATGACAAGGGACATGGAGCATTGTGATGGCAAGACCGTGGAGCATTGTGATGAGAAGACCATGGATAATTGTGATGACGAGCATCAAGGATCACTGTAATGACAAGGGGCATGGAGCATTGTGATGACAGGGGTTATGGAGCATTGTGATGACAAGGTTCATGGAGGATACTGATGACAAGCTTTTGAAGTATTGTGATGTCAATGGCATCGAGCATTGTGATTAAAGGGGCATGGAGCCTTTTCATGACACGGTTCAAGGAGCATTCTGATGAGAAGTGACAGGGAGCATTGTGATGACAAGTGTATTGAGCATTGTGATGACAAATGTCATGGAGCATTGTCATGAGAAGTCCATGGATAATTGTGATGACAGGCATCAAAGTGTGTTGTGATGACAATGTTATGGAACATTGTGATCAAAAGTGTTTGGATCATTGTGATGACAGAGGTCATGGATCATTTTGATTTCAAGGAGCATGGAGCAATTTGATGACAAGGACATGAAGCAATGTGAACCCAAGGTTCATGGAGAATTTTGATGACAATGGTAATGGAGAATTATGATGACAAGCGAATGGAGCATTGTGATGACAAGGTAATATAGGATTTTGTTGACAAAGGCATGGAGCATTGTGATGACAAGGGTCACGGAGCAATGTGATGACAAGCGTCACAGAGCATTGTGATTACAGGGGCCATGGAACACTGGAATGACAAGGGCATGGATCACTGTGATGACAATTATCATGGAGCATTTTGATGCCAGTGGTCATGGAGCATTGTGATGACATGGGTCATGAAAGAGTGTCTTGAGAAGGTCATGGAGCATTGGGCTGAAAATGTTCATGGAGTATTGTGATGACAGGTGTCATAGAACTTTGTGATGACAAGGGAATGGAGAATTGTGATGACAAGGTTCTGGAGCATTGTGATGAGAAGACCATGGACCCTTGTGATGAAAAGTCTCATGGAGCATTCTGATGAAAAGGGGCATAGAGCATTGTGATTACAGGGTTCTTGGAGCATTGTGATGAAAAGGGCATGGAGAATTGTGATGACAGGGGCATGGAGAATTGGACTGACAAGTTTCATGGATTATTGTGATGACAGTGGACATGGTTCATTGTGATGACAAGGGCATGGAGCATTGTGATGACAAGGTCATGGAGAACTGTGAAGACCGGTGTCAGGGAGCATTGTGATGACATATGTCATGGTCCACTGTGATGACAATGTCATGGAGCACTGTGATGCCAAGTGTCATGGAGGATTGTGATGACAAAGGTAATGGAGCAGTGTGATGACATAGGCTTGGAGCATTGTGATGACAAGGGCCATTGATAATTTTGATGACAATTCATGAGGCATTGTGATGACAACCACATGGAGCTTGTGATGACAGGGGTAATGGAGCATTGCGATTAAAATTGCATAGAGAATTGGGATGACGAGAGTCACGGAGCATTGTGCTGACAAAGGCATGGAGCTTTGTGATGACAAGGGTCACACAGCATTATGATAAAAATTTCATGGAGCATTGTGGTGACAAAGGTCACAGAGCTTTGTGTGTCGAGGTCATGGACCATTGTGATGACAAATGTCATGAAGAATTGTGATGACTGGAGTCACGGAGCATTGTGATAACAGGGGTCTTGGAGCATTGTGATGAAAAGGGAATGGATCATTGTGATGAAAAAGGCATGGAGCCTTGTCATGACAGTGTTCAAGGAGCATACTGATGACAAGTGTCAGCGAGCATTGTGATGCCAAGTGTATTGATCATTGTGGTGACAAAGGTCATGGAGCATTATGATGAGAAGACCTTGCATAATTGTGATGACGAGGGTCATGGGGCATGTGATGACAAGTGTTATGGAACATTGTGATCAGAAGGGTTTGGAGCATTGTGATGACAGAGGACATGGAGCATTTTGATTTCATTGTGATGACAATAGCATGAATCATTATGATGAAGTGCATGGTGCATTGTGATGACAGTGTTCATGGAGCATTGAGATGAAAAGCGGCATGGAGAATTGTGATTATAGAGGTCTTGGAGCATTGTGTAGACAAGGGTCATGGAGCCTTGTGATGACAAGGCCGAGGAACATTGTGATGGCAGGGATCATGGAGCATTGTTATGACAGGTGTAATGGAGCATTGTGATGACAAGGGCATGGAGCAATGTGATGAGAATTTTCATTGAGCATTGTGATGACAATAGCATGGAGCATTGTGATGACAAGGGCATGGAGCAATGTGATGACAGGGGCATGGAACATTGGTCTGACAAGTTTCATGTATTATTGTGATGACAGTGGGCATGGAGCATTGAGATGTCAAGGACATGGAGCATTGTGGTGACAAAGGTCACAGAGCCTTCTGTGACGAGGGCATGGACCATTGTGAGGACAAAGGTCATGAAGCATTGTGATGACTGGATTCACAGTTCATTGTGATGACAGGGTTCATGGAGCATTTTGATGACAAGGACATGGAGCATTGTGATGACAGGGGCCTGGAACATTGGTCTGACATGTTTCATGGATTATTGTAATGACCGTGGGCATGGCGCATTGTGATGACAAGGGCATGGAACATTGTGATGACAAGGTCATGGAATATTGTGAAGGCAGGTGTCAGGGAGCATTGTGATGACATATGTCATTGTCCATTGCGATGACAATGGCATGGAGCATTGTGATACCAAGTGTCATGGAGGATTGTGATGACAAAGGTAATGGAGCATTTTGATGACAAGGGCTTGGAACATTGTGATGACAAGGGTCATGGAGCATTGTGATGACAAGGGCATGGACCATTCTGATGAAAAGGTGCATGGAGCATTGAGATTCCAGGGGTTTTGAAGCAATGTGATTACAAGGGCATGGAGCATTGTGATGAGAAGGCAATGGAGCATTCTGATGACATGCGTCATGGAGCTTTGTGATGACAAGGACATGATGCATTGTGATTAAAGGTGTCTTGGAGCATTGTGATGAAAAGGGAAAGGATCATTGTGATGAAAAATGCATGGAGCCTTCTCATGACAGGGTTCAAGGAGCATACTGATGACAACTGTCAGGGAGTATTGTGATGATAAGTGTATTGAGCATTGTGATGACAAAGATGATGGAGCATTGTGATGAGAAGACCATGGATAATTGTGATGACCAGCGTCATGGGGCATTGTGATGACAAGTGTTATGGAATATTGTGATCAGAAGGGTTTGGTGCATTGTGATGACAGAGGTCATTGAGCATTTTGATTTCATTGTGATGACAATAGCATGAAATATTATGGTGATGGGCACGGTGCATTGTGATGACACGGTTCATGGAGCATTGAGATGAAAAGGGGCATGGAGCATTGTGATTACCGGGGTGTTGGAGCATTGTGATGACAAGGGCATGGAGCATCGTGAATGAGAAAGCCATGGAGCATTCTGATGACATGCATCATGGAGCTTTGTGATGACAAGGACATGGAGCATTGTGATGACAAGGGTTATGGAGCCTTGTGATGACAAGGCCGTGGAACATTTTAATGGCAGGTGTCATGGAGCATTGTTATAACAGGGGTAATGGAGCATTTTGATGAAAAGGGCATGGAACATTGGTCTTAAAAGTTTCATGGATTATTGTGATGAGAGGGGGCATGGAGCATTGTGATTACAAGGGCATGGAACACTGTGATACATGGGTCATGGCGGATTGTAATGAAAAAGGCATGGAGCATTGTGTTAAGAAGAGCATCGAGCATTGTGATGAAAAGCATCATGGAGCCTGTGATGACAACTGCATGGAACAATGTAATGAGAGTGTTCATGGTGCATTTTGATGACAATGGCATGGAGCATTGTGATGCCAAGGGTCATGGAGGAATGTGATGACAAAGTTAATGGAGCATTGTGATGACAGGGGTTTGGAGCATTGTGAGGACAAGGGTCATGGAGCATTTTGATGACAAGGGCATTGAGGATTGTGATGACAAGGGCCATTGAGAATTTTGATGACAATTTCGTGAAGCATTGTGATGAAAAGCACATAGAGATTGCTATGACAGGGGTCCTTGAGCATTGCGATGACAAATGCATGGAGAATTGTGATGACAAGAGCATGTAACATTGTGATGAGAAGTGTCACGGAACATTGTGATGGAAAGACCGTGGAGCATTGTGATGAGAAGATCATGGATATTTGTGATGACGAGCATCATGGAGCACTGCAATGACAGGTGTCATGGAGCATTGTGATGACAGGGATCATGGAGCATTGTGATGACAAGTGTCTTGGAGCATTCTGATGACAAGCTTGTGGAGTATTGTGATGACAATGTCATGGAGCCTTGTGAGAAAAAGGGCATGGAGCATTGTGATGAAAAAGGCATGGAGCCTTTTCATGACAGGGTTCAAGGAGCATTCTGAGGAAAAGTGTCAGGGAGCATTGTGATGACAGGTGTATTGAGCATTGTGATGACAAAGGTCATGGAGCATTGTGATGACAAGGGCATGGAGTATTGTGATGACAGGCATCATGGCGCGTTGTGATGACAAGTATTATGGAACATGGTGATCACAAGGGTTTGGAGTATTGTGATGAGAGAGCTCATGGATCATTTTGATTTCAAGTATCATGGAGCATTGTGATGACAAGGGCATGAAGCAATGTGATCCCAAGGTTCATGGAGGATTGTGATGACACTGGTAATGGAGAATTGTGAGGACAAGTGCATGGAGCATTGTGATGACAAGGTCATGTAGCATTTTGCTGACAAAGGCATGGAGCACCGTGATGACAAGTGTCATGGAGCTCTGTGACGACAAGCGTCAAGGACCATTTTGATTACAGGGCTCATGGAGCATGGGGATGACAAGCGCATGGAATATTCTGATGACAAGTGGCATGGATCATTTTGATGCCAGTGGTCATGGAGCATTGTGATGAGATGGTCATGGAGCATTGGGCTGAAAATATTCATGGAGTACTGTGACGACAGGGGTCATGGAGCATTGTGATGAGAAGGGAATGGATCAATGTGATGAGAAGATCCTGGAGCATTGTGATGTGAGGGCCATGGCGCCTTCTGATGACATGTGTCATGGAGCATACTGATAAAAAGGTTCATGGAGCATTGTGATTACAGGGGTTTTGTAGCATTGTGAAGACCAGGGCATGGAGCATTGTGATGAGAAGGCCATGGAGCATTCTGATGACATGCGTCATGGAGCTTTGTGATGAAAAGGATATGGAGCATTGTGATTAGAGGGGTCTTGGAGGATTGTGATGAAAAGGGCATGGATCATTGTGATGAAAAATGCATGGAGCCCGGTCAGACAGGTTTCAAGGAGCATACCGACGACAAGTGTCAGGGAGCATTGTGATGACAAGTATATTGAGCATTGTGATGACAAAGGTCATGGAGCATTGTGATGAGAAGACCATGGACAATTGTAATGACCAGCGTCATGGGGCATTGTGATGACAAGTGTTATGGAACATTGTGATCACAAGGGTTTGGAGCATTGTGATGACATATGTCATGGTGCATTGTGATGACAATGGCATGGAGCATTGTGATGCCAAATGTCATGGGGGATTGTGATGACAAAGGTAATGGAGCATTGTGATGACATATGCTTGGAGCATTGTGATGACGAGGGCATGGACAATTGTGATGACAAGGTCCATTGATAATTTTGATGACAATTCATGAAGCACTGTGATGACAACCACATGGAGCTTGCTATGACAGGGGTCATGGAGCATTGTGATTAAAAGTGCATAGAGAATTGTGATGACAAAGCATATAACACTGTGAGTAGAAGTGTCATGGAGCGTAGTGATGCCAAGGACGTGGAGAATTGTGATCACCAAAGACATGGAGCATTGTGATGACCAGGGCATGCAGCATTGTGATGGCAAGAACGTCGAGCATTGTGATGAGAAGGCCATGGATAATTGTGAAGATGAGTGTCATGGAGCACTGTAGTGACAAGGGGCATGGAGCATTGTGATGAAAAGGGCATGTAGCATTCTGATGAAAAATAAATGGAGCCTTTTCATGACAGGGTTCAAGGAGCATTCTGAAGACAAGGGTTAGGGAGCATTGTGATGACAAGTGTACTGAGAATTGTGATGACAAAGGTCATGGAGCATTGTGATGACAAGGCATGGTGTATTGTGATGACAGGCATCATAGAGCGTTGTGATGACAAGTGTTATGGAACATTGTGATCACAAATGTTTGGAGCATTTTGATGACAGGGGTCATGGACCATTTCTATTTAAAGGAGCATGGAGAATTGTGATTATGGGGTCATGGAGCATTGGGATGACAAGGGCATGGATCATTGTGATGACAAGTGTCATGTAGCATTTTGATGACAACAGTCCCGGATCATTGTGTTGTCAGGGGTCATGGAGGGTTGTGATGACATTGGTCATGGAGCATTGTGATGACAGGTGTCATGGAGCATTGTGATGAGAATGTCATGGAACACTGGGCTGAAAATGTGCATGGAGTATTGTGATGACAAGAGAAAGGAGCATTGTGATGACAAGGTCCTGGAGCACTGTGATGAGAAAACCATGGAGCCTTGTGATGACATTCTCATGGAACATTCTAATGAAAATGGGCATGGAGCATTGTCATTACAGGGGTCGTGGAGCATTCTGATGACAAGGGAATGGTGCATTGTGATGAGAAGGCCATGGAGCATTCTGAAGACATTCATCATGGAGTTTTGTTATGACAAGGGCATGGAGCATTCTGATTTCATGTGTATGGAGCCTTGTGATGACAAGGGTCATGGAGCCTTGTGATGACAAGGCTGTGGAACACTGTGATGACTGGTATCATGGAGCATTGTTATGACAGGGGTAATGGAGCATTGTGATGACAAGGCCATGGGGCATTGGTCTGAAAAGTTTCATGGATTATTGTGATGAGAGTGGGCATGGAGCATTGTTATGACAAGGGCCTGGAACACTGTGGTACAGAGTTCATGGGGGACTGTAATGACAAGGGCATGGAGCATTGTTGTGAGAAGGCATCGAGCATTGTGATGACAAGCGTCATGGACATTTGTGCTGACAAGGGCATGGAGCAATGTGATGAGAAGGTTCCTGGAGCATTGTGATGACAATGAAATGGAGCATTGTGATGCCAAGGGTCATTGAGCTTTGTGATGACAAAAGTTATGGAGCATTTTGATGACATGTGTTATGGAGCATTGTGAGGTCAGGGTTCATGGAGCACTGTGATGATAAGGGCATGTAGTATTGTGATGACAGGGGTCATGGAACATTGTGATGAGAAGGGTGAGGGACTATTGTGATGACTAGTTATGGAACATTGTGATATCAGTGGTGACAGAGCATTTTGATGAAAAGTGCATGGAGCATTGTGATGACAAGCTGGTGGAGCATTGTGTTGACAAGCGCATGGAGCATTGTGATGACAAGTGTCTTTGCGTATTGTGCTGAGAAAGGCATGGAGCATTGTGATGACAAGGGTCATGGAGCATTGTGATGCAAAGTTCATGGAGCATTGTGGTGACAGATGTCACAGAGCCTTGTGATGATGAGGGCATGGACCACTGTGATGACAAAGATCATGAAGCATTGTGATGAATGGAGTCACGGAGCATTGTGATGACAGCGGTCATGGATCATTGGGATGTCAAGGGCATGGAGCATTGTGATGACAGGGGCATGGAACATTTTGATGGTAAATCCCTGAAGCATTGTGATGAGAAGACCTTGGGTAATTGTGATGACGAGCATCATGGAGCACTGTACTGACAAGGGGCATGGAGCATTGTGATGACAGGTGTCAGGGAACATTGTGATGACAGAGGTCATGGAGCATTGTGATGACAAGGGCATGGAGCATTGTGATGACAAGGGCTTGGAGCATTGTGATGACAAGTGTCATGGAGCATTGTGATGACAATGGCATGGAGCATTGTGATGAAAACATCATGGATTATTGTTAAGACAGGTGTCAGGGAGCATTGTGATGACATATTTCATGTTCCATTGTGATGCCAATGACATGGAGCATTGTGATGCCAAGTGTCATGGAGGATTGTGATGACAATGGTAAAGGAGCATTGTGATGACAAGAGCATGGATCATTGTGATGACAAGGGCCATAGAGAATTTTAATGACCAGGTCTTGAAACATTGTGATGACAAGCGCCTGCAGCTTGCTATGACAGGAGTCCTGGAGCATTGTGATGACAAGTGCATGCAGAATTGTGATGACAAGAGCATATCACATTGTGAGGAGAAGTGTGCAAGAGCATTGTGATGACAAGGATGTGGAGAACTGTGATGACAAGGGTCATGGAGCATTGAGATGAACAGGGCATTGAGCATTGTGATGGTAAAACCCTGAAGCATTGTGATGAGAAGACCTTGGATAATTATGATGACGAGCATCATGGAGCACTGTACTTCCAGGGGCATGGAGAATTGTGATGACAGGTGTCAGGGAACATTGTGATGACAGAGGTCATGGAGCATTGTGATGACAAGGGCATGGAGCATTGTGATGACAAGAGCCTGGAGCATTGTGATGACAAGTGTCATGGAGCATTGTGATGACCTTGGCAAGCAGCATTGTCATGACAAGGGACATTGAGAATTTTTATAACAATGTCATGAAGCATTGTGATGACAAGCATATTGAGCTTGCTATGACATGGGTCAGGGAGCATTGCGATGACAATTGAATGGAGAATTGTGATGACAATAGCATGTAATTTTGTGATGAGTAGTGTCATCGAGCATTGTGATGACAAAGAGGTGGAGATTTGTGATGACAAGGGACATGGAGCATTTTGATGACCAGGGCATGGAGCAATGTGATGGCAAGACGGTGGAGCATTGTGATGAGAAGGCCATGGATAATTGTGATGACGAGCATCATGGAGCATTATGATGACAAGAGCCGTGGAGCATTCTGACATAAGATATCACTTATGAAGGAAATGTAAACATAGCTACACATGAACTGAATTAGGAAAGAGAACAGAGTCTCACATTTAGAAATCATACTTATGCCTGCTTAAGGGGAAAGGAGAGGTGGGGAGATGCACAAAACCAGAGTTTGATATTAGCACAGGTACCGTTGCATAAACCAAATACAGAATAGACAAGAGCTACTCCTTCCTCAGTGAACGTGACTCAACAGCCCTATTCCCGCAGAGGAATATATCTGACTAGTAAGAATCTTAATACCTATGTATTGATATGTCTCCATAAGGGAATCAAGTGTGTCTAGAACGGCATAAACAAGTCAGTGAAAATCAGCTCAACCTAATTATATAAATGAATTTCAAAAACAAAACAAAAAACAGTGAAATCCTAACACAATTCCTTCAGTTGTTCTGATGAAACATGGAATGACCCTATCTAAAACGACAGCTGGATGAGACATAAGGCTGGACACTTTTGACTGAGAGGATTTTTGAGATTGAATGAGAAAATGCAGACCGTTTAAAGCAATAATGCATGCCACCAATTCCATGGGTCCCAACTCGCCAGTAAAAGGGAACATCACTACAGTTATAACATATATGGGAAATGTAGAGAATGCACACACTGTGAATATGAAAGGATTCTAAAACTCAACTAATAGTCCCTATCCTGGTGCTCCGGATTGAGTATCCAACTGCTTTACTATCAATCTCCCTACTTGGACAGACAGCCCTTTATCCACCTGTTTCACACAGGTTGCCAATTTGGCAGAGGATGAAAGGGAAGAGGGAGAACCAATGAGAGAGTAGCTGGTAGGCATTTGGACGGGCACATGTCACTCTAATTTCCCGGCAGGAAGAAGAATTAACCAAAGTCTCAGCCACCCGCCGTGAACCAGTATAGGTCCTGAACCAAAATTTTGGACTTGACGTCAGCTCACAAAAAACGAGTTGAAAAATGGAGCTCAGGGCACAGAAATTCACAAAATGGCAGAGTAATAAAGGACAACAATCATCAAAAAATCTGTTGAGGGAAGGCAAAGGGGCAGACTTGAAAGAGAGCCACAATAGCAGGAATCAGATTTCAAGAGGTACATTGGAATCGCCTTTAAAGCACAGGAAGAAGGGAACAACTTCGACAATGATGCACTTGGCCCAAAAGGACGTATGTGTTTTCTCCTGAATATATTCAGGAGAAAACACATACGTCTTTTTGGGCCAAACAAGGAAGCGGGCAATGCAAATCTGCACTACAAAGAAGTATCACTTCCCAATGGTCAAAAGGGACATCCGCAAAAAGTGTAAACACCAGAAAGGCAAGACAGGCCCTGGTGAACTGGGATCCTTGTTATGTTGATGGGCAGGATGTAAATTGACAACTGCCTCTCTGGATGAGTGCATTGTTTTCCTTACAACAAGTAAGCAACAGAGCTACAGATCCAAGGGCAATTCCAGTCTAAGGAATATACCTTGGAAAACTGAAAATCAATAAGACAGAGCCACCCCACCATTTAGAGCTGCACTGCTTACAAGAACCTCAACTTGGGTACACCTTAAATATCCCAGGAAAGACATAAATGGTTCAAGAAATTGTGGTATTTACGTATGATGGAATATCCCTCAGCCATGAAATCAGTGTCATAAGGCCAGTAGCAGCAAAATGAGTGGATTCAGGTACGATGATTCTAAGTGAAATAAGTCACAGAGGAAAAGAAACTTATCATAAGATATCACTTATGATGGTCCTGTAAAAATGGCTACACATGAAATGAGTTAGGAAAGAGAACAGACTCTCACATTGAGAAAAAACTCTTATGCCTGCTTAAGGGGGAAGTAGAGGTGGGGTGATGCATAAAATCAGAGTTTGATATTAGTACATGTACCGTTCCAAAAACCAAGTACGGAGTAGAAAAGACCTACAACTTCCTAAGTGAAAGGGACTCAAAACCCCATATTTCCCGCAGAGGAATATATCTGACTAGTAAGAATCGTAAAACCTATGTATTGATATGTCTCCATCAGGGAATCAAGTGTGTCTACACTGGCAGAATCATGTCAGTGACAATCAGCTCAAATGCATTATAAAAAGGAATTTCAAAAACAAAACAAAAAAACAGGGAAATTCTTTACAATTCCTTCAGGGGCTCTGATGAAAACTGGAATGACACTATCTACAATGACAGCTGGATGTGGCATAAGGCAGGACACTAGGGACTGAGAGGATTGCTGAGATTCGATGAGCAAATGCAGACCATTTAAAGCAATAATGTGTGGCACACATTCCAAGGGTCCCAACTCTCCAGGTTGAAGGGAATATTACTATGGCTATAACATGTACGGGAAACCTAGAGAATGGACACAGTGAATACAAAAGGTTTTTAAAACTCAACTAATTGTCCCTCTCCTGGTGCTCCGGTTTGAATTTCTAACTGCTTTACTATCAATCTCCCAACTTGGAGAGACAGCCCCTTTAACCTCCTGGTTCTCACATGTTGCCAATTGGCAGAGAATGAAAGGTAAGTTGGAGAACCAATGAGATAGTAGCTGTTAGAAATTTGGACGGGCACATATCACTCTAATTTCCCGGCAGGAAGAAGAATTAATCAAAGTCTCAGCCACCCACTGGGAAACAGTATAGGTCCTGAACCAAAATTTTGGACTTGCGGTCAGCTCACAAAAAACGAGTTGAAAAATGGAGCTCAGGGGCACAGCAATTCAAAAACGGGCAGAGTAATAAAGGAAAACTATCGTCCAAAAATCTGTTGAGGGAAGGCATCGAGGCGGACTTGAAAGCGAGCCAGAATAGCAGGAAACAGATTTCAAGAGGTACATTGGAATCACCTTTAAAGCACAGGAAGATGGGCACAACTTCTACAATGATGCACTTGGCCAATAAGGGCGTATGCGTTTTCTCCTGAATTTATTCAGGAAAACATGCATACGCCCTTTTTGGCCAAGCAAGCAAGCGGGCAATGCAAATCTGCACTACAAAGCAGTATCACTTCCCACCAGACAAAAGGGACATCGGCAATATATGTAAAAACCAGAAAGGCAAGACAGGCCCTGGAGAAGAGGGAGCCTAGTTATGCTGATGGGCGGGATGTAAATTGCCAACTGCCTCTCTGGAGGAGTGCATTGTGTTCCCTAAAACAAGTAAACAACAGAGCTACAGAGACACAGGCACTTCCAGTCTAGGGAATATACCTTGGGAAAACTGAAAATCAATAAGACAGAGCCACCCCAAAATTTAGGCCTGCACTGCTTACAAGAACCTCAACTTGGGTACACCTGAAATATCCCAGGAAAGACAAAAATGGTTCAAGAAATTGTGGTATTTACGTATGATGGAATATCCCTTAGCCATGAAATCAATGTCATAAGGCCAGTAGCAGCAAAATGATTGGATTCAGGTACTATGATTCTAAGTGAAATAAGTCACAGAGAAAAAGAAACTTATCATAAGATATCATTTATGAAGGTCCTGTAAAGATGGCTACACATGAAGTGAGTTAGGAAAGAGAACAGAGTCTCACATTTAGAAAACACTCTTATGCCTGCTTAAGGGGGAAGGAGAGTTGGCGTGATGCATAAAAACAGAGTTTGATATTAGTACAGGTACCTTTCCAAAAACAAACAACGGAAGAGTCAATCCCTGCTCCTTCCTCAGTGAAAAGGACGCAAAACCCCATATTTCCCGCAGAGGAATATATTTGTCTAGTAAGAATCTTAAAACCTATGTATTGATATGTCTCCATCAGGGAATCAAGTGTGTCTAGACTCGCATAAACATGGCAGTGAGAATCAGCTCAAACCTATTCTAAAAATGAATTTCACAAACAAAACAAAAAATCAGGGAAATCCTTTATAATTCCTTCAGGGTCTCTGATGAAACCCGGAATGACCCTATGTACAACGACAGCTGGATGTGGCATAAGGCTGGACACTTGGGACTGAGAGGATTGGTGAGATTCGGTGAGCAAATGCAGACCGTTTAAAGCAATAATGTGTGGCACACATTCCAATGGTCCCAACTCTCCAGGTTGAAGGGAATATTACTACAGCTATAACATGTACGGAAAACATAGAGAAAGGACACACAGTGAATACGAAAGGTTTCTAAAACTCAACTAATAGTCCCTCCCCTGGTGCTCCGGTTTGACTTGCCAACTGCTTTACTATCAATCTCCCAACATGGAGAGACAGCCCCTTTAACCTCCTGGTTTGAACTGGTTGCCAGTTTGGCAGAGGATGAAAGGGAAGAGGGAGAATCAATGAGAGAGTAGCTGTTAGGCATTTGGACGGGCACATGTCACTGTAATTTCCCGGCAGTAAGAAGAATTAACCCGAGTCTCAGCCACCCGCCGGGAACCAGTATAGGTCCTGAACCACAATTTTGGACTTGCGGTCAGCTCACAAAAAACGAGTTGAAACATGGAGCTCAGGGGCACAGCATTTCACAAACTGGCAGAGTAATAAAGGACAACAATCATCCAAAAATCTGTTGAGGGAAGGCAACGGGGTGGACTTGAAAGGGAGCCAGAATAGCAGGAATCAGATTTCAGGAGGTACATTGGAATCGCCTTTAAAGCACAGGAAGAGGGGCACAACTTCGACAATGATGCAATGGGCCAAAAAGTCCGTATGCATTTTCTCCTGAATATATTCAGGAGAAAATGCATACGCCCTTTTTGGCCAAGCCAGCAAGCGGGCAATGCAAATCTGCACTACAAAGCAGTATCACTTCCCACCAGACAAAAGGGACATCCGCAAAATATGTAAAAACCAGAAAGGCTAGACAGGACCTGGAGAAGAGGGAGCCTAGTTATGCTGATGGGCGGGATGTAAATTGCCAACTGCCTCTCTGGAGGAGTGCATTGTGTTCCCTAAAACAAGGAAACAACAGAGCTACAGAGACACGGGCACTTCCAGTCTATGGAATATACCTTGGGAAAACTGAAATTCAATAAGATAGAGCCACCCCAAAATATAGGGCTGCACTGCTTACAAGAACCTCAACTTGGGTACACCTGAAATATCCCAGGAAAGACAAAAATGGTTCAAGAAATTGTGTTATTACGTACGACGGAATATCCCTCAGCCATGAAATCAATGTCATAAGGCCAGTAGCAGCAAAAGGAGTGGATTCAGGAACGATGATTCTAAGTGAAATAAGTCACAGAGAAAAAGAAACTTATCATAAGATATCACTTATGAAGGTCCTGTAAACATGGCTACACATGAACTGAGTTAAGAAAGAGAACAGATTCTCACATTTAGAAAACACTCTTATGACTGCTTAAGGGGGAATGAGAGGTGGGGTGATGAATAAACCAGAGTTTGATATTAGTACAGGTACCGTTCCAAAAACCAACTATGGAAGAGCCAAGCCCTACACCTTCCTCAGTGAAAGGGTCTCAAAAAACCATATTTCCCACAGAGGAATATATCTGACTAATAAGAATCGTAACACCTATGTATTGATATGTCTCCATCAGGGAATCAAGTGTGTCTACACTGGCAGAATCATGGCAGTGAGAATCAGCTCAAAAGGGAAATTCTTTCCAATTCCTTCAGGGGCTCTGATGAAACTTGGAATGACCCTATCTACAAAGACAGCTGGATGTGGCTTAAGGCAGGACACTTGGGACTGAGAGGATTGGTGAGATCTGGTGAGCAAATACAGACCATTTAAAGCAATAATGCGTGGCACACATTCCACGGGTCCCAACTCTCCAGGTTGAAGGGAATATTACTACAGCTGTAACATGTATGGGAAACCTAGAGAATGGACACACTGTGAATACGAAAGGTTTCTAAAATTCAACTAATATTTCCTCTCCTGGTGCTCCGGTCTGATTTTCCAACTGCTTTACTATCAATCTCCCAACTTGGAGAGACAGCCCCTTTAATCTCCTGGTTCGCAAAGATTGCCAATTTGGCAGAGGATGAAAGGGAAGAGGGAGAACCAATGAGAGAGTAGCTGGTAGGCATTTGGACGGGCACATGTCACTCTAATTTCCCGGCAGGAAGAAGAATTAACCAAAGTCTCAGCCACCCACCGGGAACCAGTATAGGTACTGAACCAAAATTTTGGACTTGCGGTTAGCTCACAAAAAAACGAGTTGAAAAATGGTTCTCAGGGGCACAGCAATTCACAAACCTGCAGAGTAATAAAGGACAACAATCGTCCAAAAATCTGTTGAGGGAGGGCAACGAGGCAGACTTGAATGCGAGGCAGAATATCAGGAAACAGATTACAAGAGGTACATTGGTATCATCTTTAAAGCACAGGAAGAGGGGCACAACGTCGACAATGCTGCACTTGGCCACAAAGTGCGTATGCGTTTTCTCCTGAATATATTCAGGAGAAAACGCATACGCCCTTTTTGGCAAAGCAAGCAAGCGGGCAAGGCCAATCTGCACTGAAAAGAAGTATCAATTCCCACCCGTCAAAAAGGACATCCACAAAATGTGTAAAAAACAGAAAGGCAAGACAGGCCCTGGAGAAGAGGGAGCCTAGTTATGCTGATGGGCGGGATGTAAATTGCCAACTGCCTCTCTGGAGGAGTGCATTGTGTTCCCTAAAACAAGTAAACAACAGAGCTACAGAGCCAAGGGCACTTCCAGTCTAGGCAATATTCCTTGGGAAAACTGAAAATCAATAAGACAGAGCCACCTCAAAATTTACGGCTGCACTGATTAAAAGAACCTCAACTTGGGTACACCGGAAATATCCCAGGAAAGACAAAAATGGTTCAAGAAATTGTGGTACTTACATACGATGGAATATCCCTCAGCCATGAAATCAATGTCATAAGGCCAGTAGCAGCAAAATGAGTGTATTCAGGTACGATGATTCTAAGTGAAATAAGTCACAGAGGAAAAGAAACTTATCATAAGATATCACTTATGAAGGTCCTGTAAACATGGCTACACATGAACTGAGTTACGAAAGAGAACAGAATCTCACATTTAGAAAACACTCTTATGCCGGCTTAAGGGGGAAGGAGAGTTGGCGTGATGCATAAAAGTAGAGTTTGATATTAGTACAGGTACCGTTCCAAAAACCAACTACGGAAGAGACAATCCCTACACCTTCCTCAGTGAATGGGACACAAAACCCCATATTTCCCGCAGAGAAATATATCTGACTAGTAAGAATCTTAAAACCTAAGTATTGATATGTCTCCATCAGGGAATGAAGTGTGTCTAGACTGGCAGAAACATGGCAGTGAGAACCAGCTCAAACCCACTATAAAAAGGAATTTCAAAAACAGAACAAAAAAACAGGGAAATTCTTTACAGTTCCTTCAGGGGCTCTGATGAAATCTATAATGACCCTATCTACAATGACAGCTGGATGGGGCATAAGTCTGGACACTTGGGACTGAGAGGATTGGTGAGATACGGTGAGCAAATGCAGACCATTTAAAGCAATAATGTGTGGCACACATTCCAATGGTCCCAACTCTCCAGGTTGAAGGGAATACTACTACAGCTATAACATGTACAGGAAACCTAGAGAATGGACACACTGTGAATACAAAAGGTTTTTAAAACTCAACTAATAGTCCCTCTCCTGGTGCTCCAGTTTGAATTTCCAACTGCTTTACTATCAATCTCCAAACCAGGAGAGACAGCCCCTTTAACCTCCTGGTTCTCACTTGTTGCCAATTGGCAGAGAGTGAAAGGTAAAATGGAGAACCAATGAGAGAGTAGCTGTTAGGCATTTGGACGGGCACATGTCACTCTAATTTCCCGGCAGGAAAAAGAATTAATCAAAGTCTCAGCCACCCGCCAGGAACCATTATAGGTCCTGAACCAAAATTATGGACTTGCGGTCAGCTCACTAAAAACGAATTTAAAAATGGAGCTCAGGGGCACAGCAATTCACAAATGGGCAGAGTAATAAAGGAAAACTATCGTCCAAAAATCTGTTGAGGGAAGGCAACGAGGTGGACTTGAAAGCGAGCAACAATAACAGGAAACAGATTTCAAGAGTTACCTTGGAATTGCCTTTAAAGTACAGGAAGAGGGGCACAACTTCGACAATGATGCAATGGGCCAAAAAGGGGGTATGCGTTTTCTCCTGAATATACTCAGGAGAAAACGCATACGCCCTTTTTGGCCGAGCAAGCAGGCAGGCAGTGCAAATCTGCACTACAAAGCAGTATCACTTCCCAGCGGACAAAAGGGACATCTGCAAAATGTGTAAAAACTAGAAAGGCAACACAGGCCCTTGAGAAAAGGGAGACTAGTTATGCTGATGGTCGGGAGGTAAATTGCGAACTGCCTCTCTGGAGGAGTGCATTGTGTTCCCTAAAACAAGTAAACAACAGAGCTACAGAGCCAAGGGCACTTCCCGTCTGGGGAATATACCTTGGGAAAACTGAAAATCAATAAGACAGAGCCATCCCAAAATTTAAGGCTGCACTGCTTACAAGTACCTCAACTTGGGTACACCTGAAATATACCAGGAAAGACAAAAATGGTTCAAGAAATTGTGGTATTTATGTATGATGGAATATCCCTCAGCCATGAAATCAATGTCATAAGGCCAGTAGCAGCAAAATGAGTGGATTCCGGTACGATGATTCTAAGTGAAATAAGTCACAGAGAAAAAGAAACTTATCATAAGATATCACTTATGAAGGTCCTGTAAACATGGCTACACATGAAGTGAGTTAGGAAAGAGAAGAGACTCTCACACTGAGAAAAAAAACTCTTATGCCTGCTTAAGGGGGAAGGAGAGGTGGGGTGATGAATAAAACCAGAGTTTGATATTAGTACATGTACCGTTCCAAAAACCAACTACGGAGAAGAAAATACCTACAACTTCCTAAGTGAAAGGGACTCAAAAACCCATATTTCCCGCAGAGGAAAATATCTGACTAGTAAAAGTCTTAAAACCTATGTATTGATATGTCTCCGTAAGGGAATCAAGTGTGTCTAGACTTGCATAAACATGGCAGTGAGAATCAGCTCAAACCCATTCTAAAAAGGAATTTAACAAACAAAACAAAAAATCAGGGAAATCCTTTACAATTCCTTCAGGGTCTCTGATGAAACCCGGAATGACCATATGTACAACGACAGCTGGATGTGGCATAAGGCTGGACACTTGGGACTGAGAGGATTGGTGAGATTCAGTGAACAAATGCAGACCATTTAAAGCAATAATGCGTGGCACACATTCCAATGGTCCCAACTCTCCAGGTTGAAGGGAATATTACTACAGATATAACATGTACGGAAAACATAGAGAAAGGACACACTGTGAATACGAAATGTTTCTAAAACTCAACTAATAGTCCACCTCCTGGTGCTCCGGTTTGACTTTCCAACTGCTTTACTATCAATCTCCCAACATGGAGAGACAGCCCCTTTAACCTCCTGGTTCGCACAGGTTGCCAATTTGGCAGAGGATGAAAGGGAAGAGGGAGAATCAATGAGAGAGTAGCTGTTAGGCATTTGGACGGGTACATGTCACTGTAATTTCCCGGCAGTAAGAAGAATTAACCAAAGTCTCAGCCAGCCGCCGGGAACCAGTATAGGTCCTGAACCACAATTTTGGACTTGCGGTCAGCTCACAAAAAACGAGTTGAAAAATGGAGCTCAGGGGCACAGCAATTCACAAACTGGCAGAGTAATAACGGACAACAATCATCCAAAAATCTGTTGAGGGAAGGCAACGGGGTGGACTTGAAAGGGAGCCAGAATAGCAGGAATCAGATTTCAGGAGGTACATTGGAATCGCCTTTAAAGCACAGGAAGAGGGGCACAACTTCGACAATGATGCAAGGGCCAAAAAGGGCGTATGCATTTTCTCCTGAATCCAGGAGAAAACGCATACGCCCTTTTTGGCCAAGCAAGCAAGCGGGCAATGCAAATCTGCACTACAAAGCAGTATCACTTCCCACCAGACAAAAGGGACATCCGCAAAATATGTAAAAACCAGAAAGGCTAGACAGGCCCTGGAGAAGAGGGAGCCTAGTTATGCTGATGGGCGGGATGTAAATTGCCAACTGCCTCTCTGCAGGAGTGCATTGTGTTCCCTAAAACAATTAAACAACAGAGCTACAGAGGCAAGGGCACTTCCAGTCTATGGAATATACCTTGGGAAAACTGAAATTCAATAAGATAGAGCCACCCCAAAATATAGTGCTGCACTGCTTACAAGAACCTCAACTTGGGTACACCTGAAATATCCCAGGAAAGACAAAAATGGTTCAAGAAATTGTGTTATTACGTACGCCGGAATATCCCTCAGCCATGAAATCAATGTCATAAGGCCAGTAGCAGCAAAAGGAGTGGATTCAGGAACGATGATTCTAAGTGAAATAAGTCACAGAGAAAAAGAAACTTATCATAAGTAATCACTTAGGAAGGTCCTGTAAACATGGCTACACATGAACTGAGTTAGGAAAGAGAACAGTGACTCATATTTAGAAAACACTCTTATGCCTGCTTAAGGGGGAAGGAGAGGTGGGGTGATGCATAAATCCAGTGTCCTAAATTAGCACAGATACCGTTCCATAAACCAAGTATGTAATAGACAGCACCAACTCCCGGCACAATGAACTGGACTCAACAACCCCTATTCATTGCAGAGGAATATATCTGACTTGTAATAATTCTAAAACATATGTATTCTCATGTCTCCATAAAGGAATCATGTGTGTGTATAACGGAATGCACAGCACTGAAATTTAGCTAAACACCCTTGTAAAAATAAATTTCAAAAGCAAAATGCAAAAACTGCAAAACAGAGAGAAAGTCTTAAAAATTACTTTCAGGTCCTGTGATACAACCTGTATTGACCACCTTTACACCCACAGCTGGAGGAGACATAAGACTGGACACTTGGGGCTGACAAGTTTGCTGAGGTTCTGTGAGCAAAAGAACACCACTTAGAGCAATACTGTGTACTACCCATTCTAGTGGCCCCAACTCTCCAGGTTTAAGGGAATCTTCCTACAGTTAAAACATGCATGGTAAACCCGTTGGATGGTACAATGTGTAATCGGGAAAGTTTTCTAAAATGTACCTCATTTTTCCTTTCCTCATGCTCGGCTTAGCCATTCCATCTGCAATACTGAAAATCTCCCCCTTGGAGTGTCAGCTCCTTTACCCTCCTGTTATGCACAGTTTGCAAATTGTGCAGAGGATGAACAGGAAGAGGGGAAACAAATGAGACATTAGCTGTAGGTGTTTGGATGGGCACATGTCACTCTAGTTTCCCATCAGGAAGAAGAATTAAACAAAGGCTCAGCCAGCAACCCCGGAACCAGACTAGGGCCTAAAGCCATCCTGCGGTATTGCAGCCAGCTCAGAAATAAGCGAGTTAAAAAATGGAAATCAGTGCACAGAAATTCACAAACTTGCAGAGTTATAAAGGACAACTATCATCCAGAAATATATTGAGGTAAGGCAGTGAAGAGGATTTGAAAGCAAGGCAGAATTGAAGGAAACAGATTTCAAGAGGTAGATTGGAGTCGTCTTTAAAGCACATGAAAAGCGACAGAACTTCGACAATGTTGCCCTTGGCCGAAAAGGGAGTATGTGTATTTTTTGAATATATTCGGGAAAAAAATGCATACGCCCTTTTTGGCCAAGCAAGCCATCAGGCATTGCAAATCCACACTACATAGAAGTGTCACCACCGGTCAAAAGGGCCATCCGCAAATAGTGTAAAAACCACAAATGCAGGACAGGCCATGGAGAAAAGGGAGCCTGGTTATGCCGATGGACAGGATGTAAATTGCCAACAGCCTCTCTGGAGAACTGTATGTTGTTTTCTAAAACAGAGCTACAGAGCATAGCACACTTCCACTCATGGGCGTGTATTTTGGGAAAAACAAAAATCCACAACACACAGCAAGCCCAAAATTTAGGGCTGCTCTGTTTACAAGAACCTCGACTTCGGTATACTTTAAATACCCCAGGAAAGGAAAAAAAAATTGGATAAAGATGTTGTGGTACTTGTATACCATGGAATGTCACTCAGACATAAAATCAATGTCATAAGGCCAATAGCAGCATAATGAGTGGCTTTAGGTACGATGATGCTAAGTGAAATGAGCCACAAAGAAAAAGAAACTTATTGTAATATATCACTTATAGAGGGAATGTAAACATGGCTACACATGAACTGAATTTCAAAAGAGAACAGAGTTACACATTTAGAAAACACACTTATGCCCCCTTAAGGGGAAAGGTGACGTGGGGTGATGTGTAAAAGCAGAGTTTGAAATTAGCACGGATACCATACCATATACTAAATATGTAATAGACAAGACCTACTCCTTTCTCAATGAACTGGACATAAAACACACTATTCAATGAAGAAGAATATATCTGACTGGTAATAATTTTGAAACCTATGTATTTACATGTCTCCATAATGGAATCAAGTGTATGTAGATTGGCATAAACACAGATCAATGGAACAGGACAGAAAGCCCAGAGCTAAATCTACATACCTATGGCTATCTCATCTATGACAAAGGAGCTAAGGATATACAATGGAGAAAAGACAGACTCTTCAGTAATTGGTGCTGGGAAAACTGGACCCCTACACATAAAAGAATGAAATTAGGACACTCCATAACACCATACACAAAAATAATCTCTAAATTGATTAGAGATCTAAATATAAGACCAGACACTATAAAACACTTAGGGGAAACCATAGGCAGAACACTCTATGACATAAATCACAGCAAGATCCTTTTTGACCCACCTCCTAGAGAAATGGAAATAAAAACAGAAATCAACAAATGGGACCTAATGAAACTTAAAAGCTTTTACACAGTACAGGAAAACATAAACAAGATGCAAAAACAACCCTCAGAATGGGAGAAAATATTTTCAAATGAAGCAATTGACAAAGGATTAATCTCCAAACTTTACAAGCACCTCATGTAGCTCAATATCACAAAAACAAACAACCCAATTCAAAAACGGGCAGAAGACCTAAATAGACATTTCTCCAAAGAAATTATACAGACTGCCAAGAAACACATGAAAGGATGCTGAACATCACTAAACATTAGAGAAATGCAAATCAAAACTACCGTGAGGTATCACCTCACAGCAGTCAGAGTGGCAAACATCAAAAAGTTCTACAAAACAATAAATGCTGGAGAGGCCTTTATTGGAGAAAAGGGAACACACTTGCACTGTGGGTTGGAATGTAAATTGATATGGGCACTAGGGAGAACAGTACGGAGGTTCCTTTAAATAACTAACAATAGAAGTACCATACGACACAACAATCCAACTACTGGGCATTTGCCTTGCAAAAACCATAATTCAAAAAGAGTTATGTACAAAAATGTTCATTGTAGCTCTATTTACAATAGCCAGGACATGGAAGCAACCTAAGTGTCCATCGACAGATGAATGGATAAAGAAGATCTGGCATATATATAAAATGGAATATTACTCAGCCATAAAAAGAAGCAAAACTGAGTTATTTGTACTGAGGTGGATGGACTTAGAATCTGTCCTACACAGTGAAGTAAGTCAGAAAGGGAAAAACAAATACTGTATGTTAACAGAGATATATGGAATCTAACAAAGAAAAAAAAGTTTTGAAGAACCTAGTGGCAGGACAGGATTAAGGACACAGACATAGAGAAAGGATTTTAGGACAACAGAAGTGGGATGGGTAAGAAGGGAAGAAGTGAGAGAGTGGCATGGACATAAATACATTACCAAATGTAATACCCATAGCTACTGGGAAGCAGCCACATAGAAGAGGGAGATCAGCTCGGTGCTTTGTGACCACCTAAAGGGGTGGGATATGGAGTGTGGGAGGGAGATGCAAGAGGGAGGGGATCTGGTGATATTTGTATATGTATAGCTGATTCACTTTGTTAGACAGCAGAAACTAACACTCCATTGTAATGCAAATATACTCCAATAAAAGAGTAAAAGGAAAAAAAATCCCAGGGATAAACCTACACACCTATGCTCAACTAAACTATGCAAAGGAGGCAAGACTTTACAATGGAGAAATGAGAGTCTCTTCAATCAGTGGTGCTGGGAAATATGGACAGCTACATGTAAAAGAATGAAATTAGAACACTCCCCAACACCATACATAAAAATATATTCAAAATGGATTAGAGACCTTAATGTAAGACTGCTCAGTATAAAACCCTGAGAGGAAAACTTACTAAGAATACTCTGACGTAAATCACAGCGAGATCTTTTTTGATCCACCTCCTATACTAATGAAATAAAAAAAAGAAACGAAACAGATGGGACCTAGTGAAACGTAAAAGCTTTTGCAAAGCAAAGGAAACTACAAACAAGACGAAAAGACAACCCTCAGAATGGCAGAAAATATTTGCAAACGAATCAATGGACAAATGATTAATCTCCAATATATATAAACAGCTCATGCAGCTCAATATTAATAAAACAAACAACCCAATACAAAAATGGAAAAAGATCTAAATAGACATTTCTTCCAAGAAGACATAGGGATGGCCAAGACGCACATGAAAATCTGTTCAACATCACTAATTATTAGAGAAATGGAAATCGAAACTACAATGAGGTATCACCTCACACCTGTTAGAATGGGCATCATCAGAAAATCTACAAACAACAAATGCTGGAGAGGGTGTGGAGAAAAGGAACCTTCTTCCACTATTGTTGTGAATGTAAATCGATACAGTCTCTATGGAGAACAGTATGGAGTTCCTTAAAAAACTAAAAATAGAATTACCATATAATCCAGCAATCCCACTACAGGACATATACCCAGAGAAAACCATAAATCAAAAAGACACATTCACCACAATGTTCATTGCAGCACTATTTACAGTAGCCAGGTAATGAAAGCAACCTAAGTGCCCACAGACAGACGAATGGATAAAGATGTGGTACATACATACAATGGAATATTACTCAGCCATACATAGGAATGAATTTAGGTCATTTGTAGAGACGTTGATGGATCTAGAGACTGTCATACAGAGTGAAGTAAGTCAGAAAGAGAAAAACAAATATTGTATATTAATGCATATATGTGGAACCTAGAAAAATGGTACAGATGAACCGGTTTGCAGGGCAGAGATAGAGACACAGATGTAGAGAACAAACATATGGACACCAAGGGGGGAACGTCATGTGAGGTTGGTGGTGGGATGAATTGGGAGACTGGGATTCACATGTGCACACTTATATGTATAAAATAGATATCCAATAAGAACCTGCTGTATAAAAGAAATAAATAAATTTTAAAAAATTAAAAATAAATAAATAACATTTAATAAAATAAAACAGAAAAAAAGTTTTTCCCTTCATATAGACGTCTTTATATTAATGCATTATTTCTATGTTTATATCTCTAAATTAAAAAAAAAAGAGGAATAAATAAAATCTACCTTGAACCAAAAAGAAAAAAGGAAAAAAAAATGAAAACAGAAACCACCAGTTATACAGAGGAAAATCATATAAGGGCACTTGTTCCAGTCGTAAAAAATTCTTAAGTTGGTCAGTGGTGGGAAATAATCTCCCATGCTGTCAGCAGCGATCCCCCCCCACAAGGAGCATCCTCATTGCAAAACTCTGGGACTGTGTCGAGGCGTCTGTAAGTAAATGTGAGCTGAGCCCCAGTCCTGCTGCAGCTGAACTCTTCCCACCCTTTCCAGGTAAAACACCTGAATATGTACAAAAACTTGCAAGCCTAGGGGAAGGGCTGTGGAGCCACACCAGCGACTGCACGCAGGCCGACTTGGTGCCTGTAGGCCAGCCAGGATGGTCCTGGCCCCAGATGCTCTTCTGGAAGCTTTCCATTTCCCTGCCTGAGATACCCCTCCTGCCACGGCCCCAACTGCTTTTTTACTTCCTCACCTCTGCCTGGGGAGAAATTCCAGCGGCAGGTATGGGTGACACATCCTCTTCTTTAGCAGGTGGCAGCCTGGCAACTCCTGCAGAAAGTCCAGCAGAGCCCCACTCACACTGGGCCACCCACAAAGCCACGGCCCCTCACTCCCTCCCACCACCCCAGCCCCGACACTTCTGACGGGGCAGAGAATATGGCGTCAGGCACAGCTACAGGAGCTCTTGCTGACTGGAGAGGTCTTTATATTGACCTCAACACAGGCACACCTGGGGAGGGCTGGCAGGCAGTGTCAGGCTGCCCAAATCAGCCAATCCTCACCCCTCAGGGGCTCACAGTTGCAGAAAATGAACCTTGCTAAATGGGCCAGGCCCAAGGAACAGGTGTGGGCTCTTGAGAGTCAGGATAGACAAGGGGCTGCAGCTGCGGATTATTTTCTTATCATTTTATCTGGTCCATGGGTGGAAAACAACTTCAAGAAGACCCTATCCTAATGAGAGGAACCCAGGAGTCAGGGAGAGGAGTGATGGTGTGTGGAGACAGAGTCCTGGTGCCCTGGCTGCAGTGGAAGTGTCTGGAAGAGCAGGCAGAGAGAGGCCACACAGACTGATACCCAGGGTCACAGACCTGTCAGAGCTGCTGTTTGTTAGTTCAAGTCCTGCTCTGAGGTGTTCTGTGTCAGTTGTGAGTGACAGGTGAGCTGGGGCTTCTCTGCAAGGTGGGCTATGTGCACGGTTCCTGTGTGTCCAGCCCTGCTGGGGCACATGCCAAGGGGAGCTCCGTATCCTGGGAAGGGCCTGACTATGAGAGCCCCATGGGCTGCTGTGTAGCTGCACAGATGAGCTCCATACTCTGGGAGAGAGTTGACCACAAGAGCCCAGTGGGCTGTTGTGTGGGGGAAGCAGCCCAGGTGAGTTCCATATCCTGGGATTGGCCTGACCACGAGAGCCCCATGGGCTGCTGGAGACCTGGTAAAGGATATCAGGACAGTCAGTGAAGCCACCGAGGATATACATCCAGTAGCTCCTATTTCCTACACCCTGCTGGTCATTCTACCATCCACCAGGCCATGGCATTCTGTATTAGACTTCAATGATGCCTTCTTCTGTATTCCATTCATCTCAGAGTCACAAGAATTTTTGGCTTGTGAGTGGCAGGACACAACATGCAACAAAAGCAATAATGCTGGGCCATCCTGCACCAATGGTTCAAAAATCCCCACACCATCATTGGGGAAATGTCCTCTAAAGACCTAAAAGTTCTACCTCTGTAAAAGGGAACCCTCCTTCAATATGCAGATGACATTCTGATTGTCAGGTCTACTAAAGACACCTCTGAACTACCTAGCCATGAAAGAATAGAAGGTGTCCAAGAAAAAGGCTCAAATATCCCAGGCTAAGGTGACATGCCTGGGCTTCATTCTCACAGATATTAGGAGAAACGCATCCCAGGATAGGGAAGAAGCCATTTGCAGCCTTACCTCTTCTAAAACTAGAAGACAGCTTAGGGGTTCCTGGGGAGGCCAAGGTTTTCTGCATCTGGATCCATAACTACAGTCTAATAGCTGGGCCTCTACATGAAACACTGACACGAAAGGATGATGATCCTTTAGGATAGAATCCAGAAACAGCCTTTCAAGAATGGAAAGAGCAGTCAATTTAGGCCCTTGCCCAGGAACTCCCTAATTTAGCTAAACCCTTTGAACTTTACATACCCGGTCAAAGGCTAATTACACTTGGAGCCTTAGTGCAAAAACTGGGACCACTTGAAATGGGGCAACACAAGAATGCCCTTCAGGTATGATAAACTATGGTCACCAAGGGCTTCGCTCACCGCCCCATCAGGGCAGGATACTGGGGTATCTAAAAAGCTGGAAATCAGCAGCCCGCAAGACCAGCTCCCTCCTAAGGGAAAAGGACCCCACGTGGTGATCCTAACCACCCATCAGGCCCTGAATTTGCAGTGGTCGCTCTGTGGTCACACTGACCTCGAGTGAGAAGGCCCTCCAACTCCAACCTCCAGAGAGACAAACGGGGGCAATGGGCCCCCAAGAAGACACGTGTGACCATCACTTGACCTGGAGTGTCTCTCAGAAAACAAGTCTGTACCCAGAAAGAGCAGACTACAGCTTGGAGGACTTACTGCACCCAGAGGGGAGCTAATAAGCTTGGCGGGGGAATAGTTTATTCAGGATTTCACCATAGAAAACCCTACAGACACCGCGGTGATGGTGGCCAATATGACCGGCTGGACTGCTGGCTACTTCAAAAGGCCGTTGACTCAGTGGACGTCATGGTCCTGGATCACCACCGACCCTGGACTGTCTGGGAGTGGAGCGGGCAGGGCTCTGACACATGGTGCTGTTTGTACATTAATTCAGGGACCTAATTAAAGAAAGCACAGACTACTGGTCAGAGCATCTAGCCTGGCAAAAACCGTCAGCCTAAGGTCGCCAAACAAATGTGGGGTGTGGTGAAACCTGCCACAGCAGCATCTCTGTGCATCTCTTTACTGGACCCTTAAAGGTCAATCGAATCTATAACACTTCCAATGCTGGTGCTCAGGTGGACGAGCAGTGAGGCAGGAGGCATTGGGACAATCAACCTCACCTGGAGGCTGCTGGGGAGAAGTTTTGCCCCTCCCCCGTGTATGAGGGCTCCCACCTCAGCATGAAGCAGTTACAAAAGAGGGGTCTGCACCCTCAGCACCCCAAGAATGAGGTACGGGACAAAATGCAGAGGAGGTGTTCATCTCCGGCAACGTTCATTAAAAATTCCTGGGAGATAAAAAGAGAATCTGGGCAATAAAATAAAGTCTAACCTGTTTTCCTTTGTGCTTTGTCTAATTTCACGTGCTCCTAGGGTTCCGCATGCAGAGGTCCCACACCCGGCACTTCAGACCCGATTTCCTAGAGCAGAATGGCTGTGTCGACACCTCAGCTAGCATGGTCCCATGCAGACTACGCAACATAGAGCCTGAGCTGCAGCCAACCCAGCCCTCGAGAGCTCCATCCCCTCCCTCCTGCTGACGCTGCCGGGACCCCTACAAAGCAGCCCAGCCCACAGCCCGCGGGGTAGTGCATGCTCTCACCTCTCCATTCTGTTTTCAAAATATAAAGTTTCCTTTGCTTCTGAACCAAACTCAGTCTTGATCTGTTGGCTCCAATGACACTGGGCACGGGGATTCCTGTTGGGGTCCACTCTGGAGGATCAGTAACAGAAATTGAGAACACTGTAACTTCAATGAACAGATATGTGAGCCAAACTGTAGTTAACCTAGAGCAATGTATAAGGCTCGGGTATAATAAGATGTTTCTAAGACTTACATTTGATATTTCCATCACTTTATTATAAGCAAGTTCAGTGAAGACGACTGTCTTATTTGTCAGGTCAACATTAGAGAAATGAAGTGATTTATTCCCAAGGATGTACATCGAATATTCTTGGCTGAAGCTTCAATTTTGTTTTGAATGCTTTTCCATTGAAAATGATACCTCTCTTTCAGCTTTCCCATTTCTGAGAAGTATAAAATCTTATAATTTATTATTAGCAAAGGGGAAAGGTAGGAGAAGGGATAAATTAACAGTTTGGGATTAACACATACACACTGCTATGTACAAAACAGATCATCAACAAGGAATTACTGTATAGCACAGGGAACTACACTGAATATTTTGCAATAACCTATAAGGGGAAATAATCTGAAAAAGAATAGGTATTTTTATTGACATCATCTATCAATGACAGATAAAATGTAACCTAAGCAAGGCCAATGGTGAACACTTCTGATCCCGAAGATTTCAATCATCTAAAGTTTGGACTCTGCCTATTTTCCAAGGCCCTTAATGGACATATGTGTAGCCGTAGCATAAACATTCCCCAGTTTGGGGTTCGGGGAGGCACTAATTTGGAAAAAACCCTGGTGTTCCCCTTACATGCACGGGACCCTTCCTACGGCTAAAACATGCCTGTCACACCTAGAGGATGCTACATCATTTGATCGGAAAGAGTTTGGAAAAGGCACCTCATCTCCTCATCGCCTGGTGCTCGGGTTCACCCCTCCAGCATCTTTCCTAACAATCTCCTCACTTGGGGATATTAGCACAGTCAACATCCTGTTGCACACAGTTTGGAATTTGTCCAGAGGATGAAGCGGAAGGATGAGAAAAATTTAGAGACAAGTCTTAGGTGTTCAGACAGGCACATGCCACTCTAATTTCCAATCCGGAAGGCAAATTCATCAAAGGCTAGAATTGCCCATGGAAACAGAATAGGGCTAGAGGAAATCCTGCTGTTTTGTGTCCAGTTTCCAAAAACACAAGTTGAAAAATGGAACTCAGGCGCACTAAAATTCATGAAACTGCAGAGTTGAAAATATCTATCGTCAAAAAATGTCTTGAGGTAAGTCACAGAAAAGGACTTGTAAGCAAGGGAGATTGTCAGGAAACAGATTTGAAGAAGTAGAAAGGACTCCCCATTAAAGCACAAGAAAAGGGGCTGAACATCGCCAATGATGCAGTTGGCCAAAAAGGGCGTATGCATTTTTTCTGAATATATTCAAGTAAAGGCCATACACACTTTTTATCCAACCAAACAGGTGGGCACTGGAAATCAATACTACAAAATGTATCACTTCACATCAGTCAGAAGGGCCATCCACATAAAGTGTAAACACCCGAAATGCAGGACAGGGTGAGGAGAAAAGGGAGCCCTGTGAGGCTGATAGTGGAAATGTAATTTGCTAACGGCCACTCTGGAGAAGTGTATTGTGTTTGCTAAAACATCGAAAAAATGAGCTACAGAGCATAGGGCACTTGCACTCATGGGCGTATACCTTGGGAAAAACAAAAATCAACAGAAAACAGGCACCCCAACGTTTACCACCTCTCTGTTAAAAAGGGCCTCAACTTGGATATAACCTAAATGTCGCTGGGAGGATAAAATTGATAAAAGAGATAGGGTACTTATGTAGAGTGGAATATTACTCATCCAGAAATCAATGAAATAAGGCCAGTTGTAACAACTCTGGAGGAGTTACATACGATCATTCTAAGTGACGTATGTCAGAAAGAAAAAGACACATATCATAAGATGTCACTTAAAGGTGGAATCAAAAATGGATACACATGAAATAAATTACAAAACAGAAACATAGTCAAATATGTAAAAATAGACATAAGGCTACTAAATGGGAAAGGTGGGGAAGGGTGAGGTATTATCCAGGAGGTTGAAATTAGCAAATATACCATTCCAAGTACCAAATTGAATAACAGACAAGGCCTACACGGTACATCAAAGAACTGCACTCAGCCCACTCAAGTCAATGGAAAATAATACATATGACTGCTAAGAATCTGATAAAGAATTTATTGATGTCTCACAGTATATGAATCAAGTGGATGTACAGCAGCAAAAAACAGAGCTTTGAAAATCAGCTGTAACCAATATAAAAATAAATTTAAAAATATTTATAAAAACAGTGAGACAGACAAAAACTCTTACAACTTTTGTTGAAGGGCTACGATGTAACATGGATTGAACACATGTAGACCCACAGCAGGATGATATATAAGGCAGGAAGCTATGCACGCTAAGAGATGTTAGAGAGGCTGGGTGAGAAAATGCAGACCTTTGAAAGTAATACTGCCTGATTCCCATTCCATGGGTCCAAAAACTGCAGGTTCAAGGGAATCTTCTGACAGCGAAAACATGCCTGGGAAACCGAGACGAATGTACACCGTGTGATCAGGAAAGGTGTCGAAAATGCACCTCATTTTTAATCTCCTGGTGCTGGGGTTCACCATTCCAGCCAAATTACTAACAATCTCCCCACTTGGAGAATCTGCACCTTTAACCTCCTGTTTCACACAGTTTGCAATTTGTGCAGAGGATAAACGGGAAGAGAGGGAACCAATGAGAGACTAGCTGTAGGAGTTTTGACAGGCACATGTCACTCTAATTTACTGTTAGGAAGAAGAATTAACCAAAGGCTCAACCTGCCTCTCCAGAACCAGAATAGGGCCGGAAGCAATACAATGGTTTGGCGGCCAGCTCACAAAAAATGCGAGTTGCAAAATGGAGCTCAGGAGCAGATAATTCAAAGACCTGCAAAGATAAAAATGATAACCAACGTCCAAAAATATATTCAGGTACGGCAACAAAGAGGATCTGAATGAGAGGCAGAATTTCAGGAAACAGATTTCAAAAGGTAGATTGGAATCACATTTAAAGCATATGAAAAGCAGGAGAATTTCTAAAATGATGCAGTTGGGCAAAACGGTGTATGTGTTTTTTCGTGAATATCTTCAGGAAAAAAACACATACAGAGTTTTTGGCCAAGCAAGCAAGCGGGAAATGCAAATCCGCACAACAACGAAGTCTCAATTTCCACTGCTCAGAAAGGCCATCCAAAAAATGTGTACAAACCAGAAATGCAGGAGAGGCCATGGAGAACAGGGAGCTAGTCACGCTGATGGGTGGGGTATAAATATCCAAGAGCCACTCTGAAGAAGTGTATGCTGTTTCCTAAAACATTTAAATACAAAGCTACCGAGCATATGGCACTTCCACTCATGGGCCTATAACTTGGGAAGACTAAATATCAACAATACACAGGCACCCCAATGTTTAAGGCTGCTCTGAAAACAAGAACCTCAACTTCAGTACACCTTAAATATTCCAGGAAAGAGAAAATTGCGTAAAGAACTTGTGGTAATTTTGTTTAAAAGAATATCACTCAGAGATAAAATCAATGTCATAATGCCGGTAGCAGCATAATGAGTGGATTAAGGTACGATGATTCTAAGTGAAATAAGTCACACAGAAAAAGAAACTTATCATAAGATATCACTTAGGAAGGTCCTGTAAACATTGCTACACAAGAACTGAGTTAGGAAAGAGAACAGAGTCTCACATTGAGAAAACACTCTTATGCCTGCTTAAGGGGGAAGGAGAGGTGGGCTGATGCATAAAGCCAGAGTTTGATATTAGCACAGGTACCATTCCATAAACCAAATACAGAATAGACAAAACCTAAACCTTCCTCAGTGAATGGGACTCAACACACCTATTCCCCGCAGAGGAATATATCTGACTAGTAAGAATCTTAAAACCTATATATTGATATGTCTCCATAAGGGAATCAAGTGTGTCTAGACCAGCATAAACACGTCGGTGAAAATCAGCTCAATCCCATTATTAAAATGAATTTCAAAAACAAAACAAAACAAAAAAAAAACAGCGAAATTCTTACACAATGCATTCAGGGGTTCTGAGGAAACCTGGAATGACCCTATCTGCAAAGACAGCTAGATGAGACATAAGGATGGACACTTGGGAATGAGAGGACTGGTGAGATTGGGTGAGAAAATGCAGACCCTTTAAAGCAGTATTGCATGCCACCCATTCCATGGGTCCCAAATCTCCAGGTAGAAGGGACTATCACTACAGTTATAACATGTATGGGAAACCTAGAGAATGGACACCCTGTGATGGCGTAAGATTTGTAAAAGGCTCCTAATTTTTCCTCTCCTTGTGCTCCAGTTTTGCAATCCAACTGCTTTACTATCAATCTCCCACCTTGGAGAGTCAGCCCGTATAACCTCCTGCTTTGCACAGTTTGCAAATTGTGCAGAGGATGAAAGGGAAGAGGGAGAACCAATCAGAGAGTAGCTGTAGGCATTTGGACGGACATATGTCAGTCTAATTTCCCATCTGGAAGAAGAATTAACCAAAGCGTCAACCTGCACCCCCAGAACCAGTATATGTCCTGAAGCAAAATTGTGGATTTGCGGGCAGCTCACAAAAACGCGAGTTGAAAATTGGAGTTTGGGGCAGATCAGTTCACAAACCTGCAGAGTTATAAAGGACAACTCACTTCCAAAAATCTGTTGAGGGAAGGCAACGAAGTGGACTTGAAAATGAGGCAGAATTGCACAAAACATATTTCAAGAGGTAAATTGGAATCGCCTTTAAAGCACAGGAAAAGCGTAACAACTTCGACAATGATGCACTTGGCCAAAAAGAGCGTATGCATTTTCTGCTGAATATATTAAGGAGAAAACACATACGCTCTTTTTGGCCAATCAAGTAAGTGCACAATGCAAATCCACACTACAAAGTATTGTCAATTCCCACCGGTCAAAAGGGACATCCGAAAATCTGTAAAAACCAGAAAAGAAAGACAGAGATGACAAGGGCATGATGCAATGTGATCCCAAGGGTCATGGAGGATTGTGATGACAAGGTCATGTAGCATTTTGCTGAAAAATGCATTGAGCATTGTGATGACAAGGGTCATGGAGCACTGTGATGACAAGTGTCACGGAGCATTGTGATTACAGGGGTCATGGAGCATTGGGATGACAAGGGCATGGATCATTGTGATGACAAGGGTTATGGAGAATTTTGATGACAAGAGTCCCGGATCATTGTGTTGTCAGGGGTCATGGAGCGTTGTGATGACAGTGGTCATGGAGCATTGTGATGACAAGGGTTCTGGATAAGTGAGATGAGAAATTCATGGAGCTTTGGGCTGAAAATGTTCATGGAGTATTGTGATGACAGGGGTCATGGAGCATTGTGATGACATGGGCATGGAGCATTCTGCTGAGAAAAACATGGAGCGTTCTGATGACATGCATCATGGAGCTTTGTGATGACAAGGGCATGGAGCATTGTGATTACAGGACTCTAGGAGCACTGTGAAGAAAAGTGCATGGATCATTGTGATGAAAATGCCATGGAGCCTTGTCATGACATGGTTCAAGGAGCATATTGACGACAAGTGTCAGGGAGCATTGTGATGAAAAGGGTATTGAGCATTGTGATGACAAAGTTCATGGAGCATTGTGATGAGAAGACAATGGATAATTGTGAAGACGAGCGTCATGGGGAGTTGTGATGACAAGTGTTATGGAACATTGTGATCACAAGGGTTTGCAGCATTGTGATGACAAAAACATGGAGCATTATGATTTCATTGTGATGTCAATAGCATGAAGCATTATGATGATGGGCAGGGTGCATTGTGAGGACAGGATTCATGTAGCATTGAGATGGAAAGGGCATGGAGCCTTGTGATTACAGGTGTCTTGGAGCATTGTGATGACAAGGGCATGGATCATTGTGACGGAAAATGCATGGAGCCTTGTCATGACAGGGTTCAAGGAGCATACTGACGACAAGTGTCAGGGAGCATTGTGATGACAAAGTTCATGGAGCATCGTGATGAGAAAACCATGGATAATTGTGATGACGAGCGTCATGGGGCGTTGTGATGACAACTGTTATGGAACATTGTTATCACAAGGGTTTGGAGCATTGTAATGACAGGGTTCATGGAGCATTGAGATGAAAAGGGGCATGGATCATTGTGATTAAAGTGGTCTAGGAGCATTGTGATGACAAGGGCATGGACCATTGTGATGAGAATGCAATGGAGCATTCTGATGACATGCGTCATGCAGCTTTGTGATGACAAGGGCATATAGCATTGTGATGACAGTGGCATGGAACATTGGACTGACAATTTTCATGGATTATTGTGATGACAGTGGGCATGGAGCATTGTGATGACAAGGTCATGGAATACTGTGAAGACAGGTGACAGGGAGCATTGTGATGACATATGTCATGGTCCATTGAGATGACAATGGCATGGAGCATTGTGATGCCATGTGTAATGGAGGATTGTGATGACAAAGGTAATGGAGCATTGTGATGACAATGGCGTGGAGCATTGTGATAACAAGGGTCATGGAACCTTGTGATGACAAGGGCATGGAGCATTGTGATTACAACGGACATTGAGAATTTTTATGACAAGGTCATGAAGCATTTTGATGACAAAGGCATGGAGCTTGCTATGACAGTGTTCATGGGGCATTGCGAAGACAAGTTCATGGAGAATTGTGATGACAAGATCATGTAACATTGTGATGAGAAGTGTCTTGGAGCATTGTGATGACAAGGACATGGAGAATTGTGATGAAAAGGGACATGGAGCATTGGTATTACCAGGGAATGGAGCATTGTGATGGCAAGTCCGTGGAGCACTGTGATGAGAAGACCATGAATAACTGTGATAACGAGCATCATGGAGCACTGTAATGACAAAGGTCATGGAGCATTCTGAAGACAGGTGTCATGGAGCATTGTGTTCACAGGGGTCAGGGAACATTGTGATGACAGGGGTCATGGAGCATTGAGATGACAAGTTTCATGGAGCATTCTGATGATAAGCTTGTGGATTATTGTGATGACATTGGAATGGAGCATTGTGATGAAAAGGGCATGGATCACTGTGATGAAAAAGGCATGGAGCCTTGTCATGACAGGGTTCAAGGAGCATACTGATGACAAGTGTCAGGGAGCATTGTGATGACAAGTGTATTGAGCATTGTGATGACAGTGGTCATGGAGCATTGTGATGAGAAGACCATGGATAATTGTGATGACGAGCGTCATGGAGCACTGTAATGACAAGGGTCATGGAGCATTGTGATGACAGGTGTCATGGAGCATTGTGATGACATGGGTCATGGAGCATTGTGATGACAAGGGTCATGGAACATTCTGATGACAAGCTTGTGGAGTATTGTGATGACAATGGCATGGAGCATTGTGATGAAAAAGGCATGGAGCCTTTTCATGACAGGGTTCAAGGAGCATTCTGACGACAAGTGTCAGGGAGCATTGTGACGACAAGTGTATTGAGCATTGTGATGACAAAGTTCATGGAGCATTGTGGTGACACGGGCATTGAGTATTGTGATGACAGGCATCATGGAGTGTTGTGATGGCAAGTGTTGTGGAACAATTTGATCACAAGGGTTTGGAGCATTGTGATGACAGAGGTCATGGATCATTTTAATTTCAAGGAGCATGGAGCATTGTGATGACATGGGTCAGGGAGCATTGTGATGAGAAGATCAAAGAGCATTGGGCTGAAAATATTCATGGAGCATTGTGATGACAGGTGTCATGGGGCATTGTGATGACAGGGGTCATGGAGCATTGTGATGACAAGGGTCATGGAACATTCTGATGACAAGCTTGTGGTGAATTTTGATGACAAGGGCAAGGAGCATTGTGATTACAGGGGTCTTGGAGCATTGTGATGAAAATGGCATGGAGCCTTGTCATGACAGGGTTCAAGGAGCATACTGATGACAAGTGTGAGGGAGCATTGTGATGACAAGTGTAATGAGCATTGTGATAGCAAAGTTCATGGAGCATTGTGATGAGAAGACCATGGAAAACTGTGATGAGGAGCATCATGGGGTATTGTGATGACAAGTGTTATAGAACATTATGATCACAAGGGTTTGGAGCATTGTGATGACAGAGGTCATGGAGCATTTTGATTTCATTGTGATAACAATAGCAAGAAGCATTATGATGATGGGCATTCTGCATTGTGATGACAGGGTTCATGGAGCATTGAGATGAAAAGGGGCATGGAGCACTGTGATTAAAGGTGTCTTGGAGCATTGTGATGACAAGGGCATGGAGCATTGTGAATAAGAAGGCCATGGAGCATTCTGATGACATGCACCATGAGGTTTTTTGATGACAAGTGCATGGAGCATTGTGATTACAGGGTCTTGGAGCATTGTGATGACAAGGGTCATGGAGTCTTGTGATGACAAGGCCGTGGAACCTTGTGATGGCAGGTTTCATGGAGCATTGTTATGACAGGAGTAACAGAGCATTGTGATGACAAGGGCATCAGCATTGGTCTGAAAAGTTTCATGGATTATTGTGATGAGAGTGGGCATGGAGCATTGTGATGAGATGGGCATCGAGCATTGGTATCACAAGCGTCATGGAGCTTTGTGATGACAAGTGCATGGAGCAATTTGATGAGAGTGTTCATGGAGCACTGTGATGACAATGGCATTGTGATGCCAAGGGTTATGGAGCTTTGTGATGACAAATGTCATGGAGCTGTTTGATGACAAGGGCATGGTGCATTGTGAAGGGAAGGGCAGGGAGCATTGTGATGACAGGGTCATGGAGCAATTTGATGAAAAGTGTCATGGAACATTTTGATTACAGGGGTTATAGAATACTGTGATGTCAGGGGTCATGGAGCACTGGGATGAAAAGGGTCATGGAGCATTTTGATGACAGGGGTTATGGAACATTGTGATGTCAGGGGTCATCGAATATTGTGATGATAAGTGTTTGTAGCATTTTGATGACAGGGGTCATGGAACATTGTGATGACAGGGGTGATGGAGTATTGGGATGACTAGTGATGGAACATTGTGATATCAGTGGTGAGAGAGCATTTTGATGAGAAGTGCATGGAGCACTGTGATGACAAGGTTTATGCAGCATTGTGATGACAAGGATGTGGAGCACTGTGATGACAAGCACGTGGCGCATTTTGATGACATTGGTCATGGAGCATTGTGCTGAGAAGCTCATGGAGCATTGTGATGACAAGAGTCAAAGAGCATTGTGCTGAGAAACGCATAGAGCATTGTGATGACAAGGGTCACAGAGCATTGTGATGAAAAGTTCATGGAGCATTGTGGTGACAAAAGTCACAGAGACTTGTGATGACGAGGGCATGGACCATTGTGATGAGAAAGGTCATGAAGCATTGTGATGACAGGAGTCACGGAGCATTGTGATGACGGCTCATGAATCATTGTGATGACATGGGTCATGGAGCATTGTGGTGACAAAAGTCACAGAGACTTGTGATGATGAGGGCATGGACCATTGTGATGAGAAAGGTCATGAAGCATTGTGATGACAGGAGTCACGGAGCATTGTGATGACGGCTCATAAAGCATTGAGATGACAAGGGCATGGAGCATTGTGATGACAGGGGCATGGAGCATTGGTCTTACAAGTTTCATGCATTATTGCGATGACATTTGGAATGGCGCATTGTGATGACAAGGGCATGGAGCATTGTGATGACAAGGTCATGCAGTATTGTGAAGACAGGTGTCTGGGAGCATTGTGAAGACATAAGTCATGGCCCATTGTGATGACAATGCCATGGAGCATTGTGATGCCAATTGTCATGGAGGTTTGTGATGACAAATGTAATGGAGCATTGTGATGACAAGGGCTTGGAGCATTGTGATGACAAGGGTCATGGAGCACTGTGCTGAGACGGGCATGGAGCACTGTGATGACAATGGTCATGGTGCATTCTGCTGAGAAAGCCATGGAGCATTGTGATGACAACGGTCACAGACCACTATGATGAAAAGTTCATAGAGCATTGTGGTGAAAAATGTCACAGAGCCTTGTGATGACGGGGGCATGGATCATTGTGATGACAAAAGTCATGAAACATTGTGATGACTGGAGTCACGGAGCATTGTGATGACTGGGGTCATGGAGCATTGTCATGACAAGTGCGTGGAGCATTGTGATGACAGGGGCATGGAGCATTGGTCTGACAAGTTTCATGGATTATTGTGATGACAGTGCACATGGCGCACTGTGATGACAGGGCATGGAGCATTGTGATGACAAGGTCATGCAGAATTGTGAAGACAGTGGTCCAGGAGCATTGTGATGACATATGTCATGGTCCATTGTGATGACAATGGCGTGGAGCATTGTGATGACAGGGGTCATGGAGCATTGTGATGACAAGGGTCATGGAGCATTCTGATGACAAGCTTGTGGAGTAATGTGATGACAATGGCATGGAGCATTGTGATGACAAGGGCTTGGAGCATTGTGATGACAATGGTCATGGAGCATTGTGATGACAATGGTCATGGAGCATTGTGATGACAAGGGCCATTGAGAATTTTGATGACAAGGTCGTGAAGCATTGTGATGACAAGCATATGGAGCTTGCTATGACAGGGGTCATGGAGCATTGCGATGACAAGTGCATGGAGAATTGTGATGACAAGAGCATGTAATATTGTGATGAGAAGTGTCATGGAGCATTGTGATGGCAAGACCGTGGAGCATTGTGATGAGAAGACCATGGATAATTGTGATGACGAGCGTCATGGAGCACTGTAATGACAAGGGGCGTTGAGCATTGTGATGACAGGTGTCATGGAGCATTGTGATGACAGGAGTCATGGAGCACTGTGATGAGAAGTCTCATGGAGCATTCTGATGACAAGCTTGGTGAGTATTGTGATGACAATGGCATGGAACACTGTGATGAAAAGGGCATGGAGCATTGTGATGAAAAAGGCATGGAGCCTTTTAATGACAGGGTTCAAGGAGCATTCTGACGACAAGTGTCAGGGAGCATAGTGATGACAAGTGTATTGAGCACTATGATGACAAAGTGCATGGAGCATTGTGATGACACTGGCATGGAGTATTGTGATGACAGGCATCATGGAGTGTTATGATGACAAGTGTTGTGGAACAATGTGATCATAAGGGTTTGGAGCATTGTGATGACAGAGGTCATGAATCATTTTGATTTCAAGGAGCATGGAGCATTGTGATGACAGGGGTCATGGAGCATTGTGATGAGATGATCATAGAGCATTGGGCTGAAAATATTCATGGAGTATTGTGATAACAGGTGTCTTCGAGCATTGTGATGAAAAGGGCATGGAGCCTTGTCATGCCAGGGTTCAAGGAGCATACTGACGACAAGTGTCAGGGAGCATTGTGATGACAAGTGTATTGAGCATTGTGATAACAAAGTTCATGGAGCATTGTGCTGAGAAGACCATGGATAACTGTGATGAGGAGCGTCATGGGGCATTGTGATGACAAGTGTTATGGAACATTGTGATCACAAGGGTTTGGAGCATTGTGATGACAGAGGTCATGGAGCATTTTGATTTCATTGTGATGACAATAGCATGAAGCATTATGATGATGGGCATGGTGCATTGTGATGACAGGGTTCATGGAGCATTGAGATGAAAAGGGACATGGAGCATTGTGATTAACTGTGTCTTGGAGCATTGTGATGACAAGGGCATGGAGCATTGTGAATGAGAAGGCCCTGGAGCATTCTGCTGACATGCGCCATGGAGCTTTGTGATGACAAGTGCATTGAGCATTGTGATTACAGGGTCTTGGTGCACGGTGATGACAACGGTCATGGAGACTTGTATTGACAAGGACGTGAAACCTTGTGATGTCAGGTGTCATGGAGCATTGTTATGTCATGGTAGTGGAGCATTGTGATGACAAGGGCATCAGAATTGGTATGAAAAGTTTCATGGATTATTGTGATGAGAGTAGGCATGGAGCATTGTGATGACAAGGTCACGGAACACTGTGTTACATGGGTCATGGAGGATTGTAATGACAAGGGCATGGAACATTGTGATGAGAAGTGCATCGAGCATTGGTATCACAAGCGTCATGGAGCTTTGTTATGACAACTGCATGGAGCAATTTGATGAGAGGGTTCATGGAGCATTGTGATGACAATGGCATGGAGCATTGTGATGCCAATGGTTATGGAGCTTTGTGGTGACAAATGTCACAGAGCCTTGTGATGACGAGGCTATGGACAATTGTGATGACAAAGGTCATGAATCATTGTGATGACTGGAGTCACGGAGCATTGTGATGACAGGGGACATGGTGCATTGTGATGACAAGTGCGTGGAGCATTGTGAGGACAGGGGCATGGAGCATTGGTCTGACAATTTTCATGGATTATTGTGATGACAGTGCACATGGCGCACTGTGATGACAAGGGCATGGAGCACTGTGATGCCAAGATCATGTAGAATTGAGAAGAAAGGGGTCAGGGAGCATTGTGATGACATATGTCATGGTCCATTGTGATGACAATGGCAAGGAGCATTGTGATGCCAAGTGTCATGGAGGATTGTGATGACAAATGTAATGATGCATTGTGATGACAAGGGCCTGGAGCATTGTGATGACAAGGGCCATTGAGAATTTTGATGACAAGGTCGTGAAGCATTGTGATGACAAGGGCATGGAGCTTGCTATGACAGGGGTCATGGAGCATTGCGATGACAAGTGCATGGATAATTGTGATGAAAATTGCACGTAACATTGTGATGAGATGTGTCATGGAGCATTGTGATGACAAGGACGTGGAGAATACTGATAACCAGTGCATGGAGCATTGTGATGGCAAGACCGGGGAGCATTGTGATGAGAAGACCATGGATAATTGTGATGACGGGCTTCATGGAGCTCTGTAATGACAAGGGGCATGGAGCATTGTGATGACAGGGGTCATGGATCATTGTCATGACAAGGGTCATGGAGCATTCTGATGACAAGCTTGTGGAGTATTGTGATGACAATGGCATGGAGCATTGTGATGAAAAGTGCATGGATCATTTTGATGACTGGGGTCATGGAACATTGTGATGTCATGGCTGTGGGAGTATTGTGAAGACTAGTGATGGAACATTGTGATATCAGTGGTGAGAGACCATTTTCATGAGAAGTGCATGGAGAATTGTTATGACAAGTTTTATGGAGCATTGTGATGACAAGGATGTGGAGCATTGTGATGACAAGCGCATGGTGCCTTGTGATGACATCGGTCATGGAGCATTGTGATGAGAAGTGTCATGGATCATTGTGATGGCAAGTCCGTGGATCACTTTGATGAGAAGACCAATGATAATTGTGATGACGGGCGTCATGGAGCACTGTAATGACAAGGGGCAAGGAGCATTGTGATGACAGGTGTCATGGAGCATTGTGATAACAGGGGTCATGGAGCACTGTGATGACAAGGGTCATGGAGCATTCTGATGAGAAGCTTGTGGAGTATTGTGATGACAATGGCATGGAGCATTGTGATGAAAAGGGCATGGAGCATTGTGATGAAAAAAGCATGGAGTCTTTTCATGACAGTTTTCAAGGAGCATTCTGACGACAAGTGTCAGGAAGCATTTTGATGACAAGTGTATTGAGAATTGTCATGACAATGATCACGGAGCATTGTGATGACAAGGCATGGAGTATTTTGATATCAGACATCATGGAGCATTGTGATGACAAGTGTTATGGAACATTGTGTTCACAGGAGTTTGGAGCATTGTGATGACAGAGGTCATGGATCATTTTGATTTCAAGGAGCATGAGAAATGTGATGACAATGGCATGAATCAATGTGAACCCAAGGTTCATGGAGGATTGTGATGACAATGGTAATGGAGGTTTGTGATGACAAGTGCATGGAGCATTGTGATTAAAAGGTCATGTAGCATTTTGCTGACAAAGGCATGGAGCATTGTGATGATAAGGGTCATGGAGCACTGGGATTAGAAGCATCATGGAGCATTGTGATAACAGGGGTCATGGAGCATTGGGAAGGCAAGGGTATAGATCATTGAGATGAAAAGGGTTATGGAGATTTTTGATGACAAGAGTCCCGGATCACTGTATTGTCAGGGGTCATGGCGCGTTGTGGTGACAGTGGTCATGGAGCATTGTGATGACAGGTGTCAGGAAGCACTGTGATGAGAAGACCATAGAGCATTGTGATGACAAGTCTCATGGAGCAATCTGATGAGAAGGGTCATGGAGCATTTTGATTACAGGTTTCTTGGAGCACTGTGATGACAAGGGCATGGAGCATGGTGATGACAAGGTCATGTAGCATTTTGCTGACAATGCCTTGGAGCATTCTAATGACATGCGTCATGGAGCTTTGTGATGACAATCGCATGGAGCATTGTGATTAAAGAGGACTTGGAGCATTGTAATGAAAAGCGCATGGATCATTGTGAGGAAATGGCATGCAACCCTGTCATGACAGGTATCAAGGAGCATACTGAAGACCAGTGTCAGGGAACATTGTGATGACAAGTGTATTGAACATTCTGTTGACAAAGGTCATGGAGCATTGTGATGAGAAGACCATGGATAATTGTGATGAGGAGCGTCATGGGGCATGGTGATGACAAGTGTTATGGAACACTGTGATCAGAAGTGTTTGGAGCATTGTGATGACAAAGGTCATGGAGCATTTTGATTTCATTGTGATGACAATAGCATGAAGCATTATGATGATGGGCATGGTGCATTGTGATGACAGTGTTTATGGAGAATTGAGATGAAAAGGGGCATGGAGCATTGTGATTACAGGGGTCTTGGAGCATTGTGATGACAAGGTACATGGAGCTTTGTGATGACAATGCTGTGGAATATTGTGATGGCAGGGGTCATGGAGCATTCTTATGACAGGGCTAATGGAGCACTGTGATGACAAGGGCATGGAGCATTGGTTTGAAATGTTTCATGGATTATTGTGATGACAGTGGTCATGGAGCATTGTGATGACAAGGGCAGGGAACACGGTGAGACATGGGTCATTGAGGATTGTAATGACAAGGCATGGAGCATTGTGTTGAGAAAGGCATCGAGCATCGTGATGACAAGCGTCATGGAGCTTTGTGATGACAAGGGCAAGGAGGAATGTGATGAGAGTGTTCATGGAGCACTGTGATGACAATGGGATGGACCACTGTGATGCCAAGGGTCATGGAGCTTGGTGATGACAAAGGTCATGGAGCATTTTGATGACAAGAGTGTGGTGCATTGTGATGAGTAGGGCAGGGGACACTGTGATGAAAGGGTCATGGAACAATTTGATGAAAAGGGTCAGGGAACATTTTGATGACAGGGGTTATGGAACATAGTGATGTCAGTGGTCATGGAGCATTGTGATGATAAGGGCATGCAGCATTTTGATGACAGGGGTCATGGAACATTGTGATGACAGGGGTGAGGGAGTATTGTGATGACTAGTGATGGAACATTGTGATATCAGTGGTGAGAGAGCATTTAGATGAGAAGTGCATGGAGCATTGTGATGACAAGTTTTATGGAGCTTTGTGATGACAAGGTTGTGGAGCATTGTCATGACAAGTGCATGGCATATTGTGATGACATGTGTTTTGGAGCATTGTGCTGAGAAGCCCATGTAGGATTGTGATGACATGGGTCATGGAACATTGTGCTGACAAAGGCATGGAGCATTGTGATGACAAGTTTTACAGAGCATTGTCATGACGAGTGAATGGACCATTGTGATGACAAAGGTCAAAAAGCATTGTGATGACTGGAGTCACAGAGCATTATGATGTGAGGGGTCATGGAGCATTGTGATTACAAGGGCATGGAAAATTGGTCTGACAAGTTTCATGGATTATTGGTATGAGGGTGGGCATGGCACATTGTGATGGCAAGGGCATGGTACATTTTTATGACAAGGTCATGTAGTATTGTGAAGACAGGTGTCAGGGACCATTGTGATGACATATGTCATGGTGCATTGTGATGACAATGGCGTGGAGCATTGTGATGCCAAGTGTCATGGAGGATTGTGATAACAAATATAATGGAGCATTGTATGACAATTGCTTGGAAAATTGTGATGAAAAGGGTCATGGAGCATTGTGAGGACCAGGGCAGGGAGCATTGTGATGGAAAGACCGTGCAGCATTGTGATGAGAAGACCATGGATAATTGTGATGACGAGCGTCATGGAGCACTGTAATGACAAGAGGCATGGAGCATTGTGATTACAGGGGTCATGGAGCATTCTGATGACAGGGGTCATGGAGCATTGTGATGATATGGGTCATGGAGCATTCTGATGACAAGCTTGTGGAGTATTGTGATGACAATGGCATGGAGCATTGTGATGAAAAAGGCATGGAGCCTTTTCATGACAGGGTTCAAGGAGCATTCTGAAGACAAGTGTCAGGGAGCAGTGTGATGACAAGGGCATCGAGCATGATGATGAGAAGGCCATGGAGCATTCTGATGATATGGGTCATGGAGCTTTGTGATGAGAAGGGCAAGGAGCATTGTGATTACTGGGGTCTTGGAACATTGTGATGAAAAGCGCATGGATCATTGTGATGAAAAAGGCATGGAGCCTTGTCATGACAGGGTTCAAGAAGCATACTGACGACAAGTGGCAGGGAGCATTGAGATGACAAGTGTATTGAGCATTGTGATGACAAAGGTCATGGAGCATTGTGATGAGAAGACCATGGATAATTGTGATGAGGAGCATCATGGGGAATTGTGATGACAAGTGTTATGGAACATTGTGATCACAAGGGTTTGGAGCATTGTGATGACAGAGGTCATGGAGCATTTTGATTTCATTGTGATGACAACAGCATTAAGCATTATGATGATGGGCATGGTGCATTGGAATGACAGAGTTCATTGAGCATTGAGACGAAAAGGGGCATGGAGCATTGTGAATACCCCGGTCTTGGAGCACTGTTATGACAAGGGCATGGGGCATTGTGATGAGATGGCCATGGAGCATTCTGATGACATGCGTCATGGAGCTTTGTGATGACAAGGGCATGGAGAATTGTGATTACAGGGGTCATGGAATATTGTGATGACACGGGTGAGGGAGTATTGTGATGGCTAGTGATGGAACATTGTGATATCAGTGGTGAGAAGGCATTTTGAGGATAAGTGCATGGAGCATTGTGATGACAAGGTTTATGGAGAATTTTGATGACAAGGATGGGGAGCATTGTGATGACAAGTGCATGATGCATTGTGATGACATGGGTTATGGAGCATTGTGCTGACACGCGCATCGAGCATTGTGATGACAAGGGTCATGGAGCATTGTGCTGACAAAGGCATGGAGCTTTGTGATCACAAGGGTCACAGAGCATTGTGATAAATATTTCATGGGGCATTGTGGTGACAAAGGTCACAGAGCTTTGTGTGACGAGGTCATGGACCATTGTGATGAGAAAGGTCATGAAGCATTGTGATGACTGGAGTCATGGAGCATTGTAATAACAGGGGTCTTGGAGCATTGTGATGAAAAGGGAATGGATCATTGTGATGAAAAAGGCATGGAGCCTTGTCATGACAGTGTTCAAGGAGCATACTGATGACAAGAGTCAGCGAGCATTGTGATGCCAAGTGTATTGAGCATTGTGGTGACAAAAGTCATGGAGCATTGTGATGAGAAGTCCCTGCATAATTGTGATGATGAGCGTCATGGAGCATGTGATGACAAGTGTTATGGAACATTGTGATCACAAGGGTTTGGAGCATTGTGATGACAGAGGTCAAGGATCATTTTGATATCAAGGAGCATGGAGCATTGTGATGACGGGGTAATGGAGAATTGTGATGAGAAGGGCATGGAGTATTGTGATGACAGGCATCATGGAGTGTTGTGATGACAAGTGTTATGGAACAATGTGATCACAAGGATTTGGAGCACTGTGATGACAGAGGTCATGGATCATTTTGATATCAAGGAGCATGGAGCATTGTGATGACAGGGGTCATGGAGCATTGTGATGAGAAGATCATGGAGTATTGAGCTGAAAATATTCATGGAGTATTCTGATGAAAGGGGTCATGGAGCATTGTGATAACAAGGTCCTGGAACACTCTGATGAGAAGACCATGGAGCCTTGTGATGAGAAGTCTCATGGAGCATTCTGATGAAACGGGGCATGGAGCATTGTGATTACAGGGGTCTTGGAGCATTGTGATTACAAGGGCATGGAGCATTGTGATGAAAAATTCATGGAGCCTTGTCATGATAAGGTTCAAGGAGCATACTGATGGCAAGTGTCAGGGAGCATTGTGATGACAAGTGTATTGAGCATTGTGATGACAAATGTTATGGAGCATTGTGATGAGAAGACCATGGATAATTGTGATGACGAGCGTCATGGGGCGTTGTGACGACAAGTGTTATGGAACATTGTGATCACAAGGGTTTGGAGCATTGTGATGACAGAGGTCATGGAGCATTTTGATTTCATTGTGATGACAATAGCATGAAGCATTATGATGATGGGCATGGTGCATTGTGATGACAGGGTTCATGGAGCATTGAGATGAAAAGGGACATGGAGCACTGTGATTAAAGGTGTCTTGGAGCATTGTGATGACAAGGACATGGAGCATTGTGAATGAGAAGGCCATGGAGCATTCTGATGACATGCGTCATGGAGCTTTGTGATGACAAGGGCATGGAGCATTTGTCTGAAAATTTTCATGGATTATTGTGATGAGAGTGGGCATGGAGCATTGTGATGACAAGGACACGGAACACTGTGATACATGGGTCATGGAGGATTGTAATGACAAGGTCATGGAGCATTGTGATGTGAAGGGCATCAAGCATTGTGATGACAAGCATCATGGAGATTTGTGATGACAAAGGTCATGGAGCATTTTGATGACAAGGGAGTGGTGCATTGTGATGATAACGACATGTAGCATTGTGATGATAGGGGTCATGGAACATTGTGATGACAGGGGTGAGGGAGTATTGTGATGACTATTGATGGAACATTGTGATATCAGTGGTGAGAGAGCATTTTCATGAGTAGTGCATGGAGCATTGTGATGACAATATTTATGGAGCATTGTGATGACAAGGATGTGGAGCATTGTGATGACAACCGCATGGCGCATTGTGATCACATCGGTCATGGAGCATTGTGCTGACAAGCTCATGGAGCATTGTGATGACAAGTGTAATGGAACATTGTGCTGACAAATGCATGGAGCATTGTGATGCCAAGGGTCACAGAGCATTGTGATGAAAAGTTCATGGAGCATTGTGGTGACAAAATTCACAGAGACTTGTGATGATGAGGGCATGGACCATTATGATGACAAAGACTTGAGGCATTGTGATGACTGGAGTCACGGAGCATTGTGATGACATGTGTCATGGAGCATTGTGATGACAAGTGCATGGAGCATTTTGATGACAGGGGCATGGATCATCGGTCTGAAAAATTTCATGGATTATTGTTATGACAGTGGGCATTGCACATTGTGATGACAAGGGCATGGAGCACTATAAAGAAAGGTCATGGAGTATTGTGAAGCCGGGTATCAGGGAGCATTGTGATGACCTATGTCATGGTGCATTGTGATGACAACGGCATGGAGCATTGTGATGACAAGTGTCATGGAGGATTGTGATGACAAAGGTAATGGAGCATTGTGATGACAATGATCATGGAGCATTGTGATGACAAGGGCTTTTGAGAATTTTGATGACAAGTTCGTGAAGCACTGTGATGAAAAGCACATGTAGCTTGCTATGAAAGTGGTCATGGAGCATTGTGATGACAAGTGCATGGAGAATGCGATTACAAGAGGATGTAACATTGGATTTGAAGTGTCATGAAGCATTGTGATGGCAAGACAGTGGAGCATTGTGATGAGAAGACCATGGATAATTGTGATGACGAGTGTCATGGAGAACTGTAATGACAAGGGGCCTGGAGCATTGTGATGACAGGTGTCATGGAGCATTGTGATGACAGGGGTCATGGAGCATTGTGATGACAACGGTCATGGAGCATTCTGAAGACAAGCTTGTGGAGTATTGTGATGACAATGTCATGGAGCATTGTGATTAAAAAGGCATGGAGCATTGTGATGAAAATTGCACAGAGCCTTTTCATGACAGGGTTCGAGAAGCATTCTGACGACAAGTGTCAGGGAGCATTGTGATGACAAGTGTATTGAGCATTGTTATGACGAAGGTCATGGAGCATTGTGATGACAAGGGCAAGGAGTATTGTGATGACAGGCATCATGGAGCGTTGTGATGACAAGTGTTATGGAACAATGTGATCACAAGAGTTTGGAGCACTGTGATGACAGAGGTCATGGATCATTTTGATATCAAGGAGCATGGAGCATTGTGATGACAGGTGTCATGGAGCATTGTGATGAGAAGATCATGGATCATTGAGCTGAAAATGTTCATGGAGTATTCTGATGAAAGGGGTCAAGGAGCATTGTGATGACAAGGTCCTGGAGCACTCTGATGAGAAGACCATGGATCCTTGTGATGAGAAGTCTCATGGAGCATTCTGATGAAAAGGGGCATGGAGCATTGTGATTACAGGGGTCTTGGAGCATTGTGATTACAAGGGCATGGAGCATTGTGAGAGATGTCCAAGGAGCATTCTGATGACATGCGTCATGGAGCTTTGTGATGACCAGGGCAAGGAACATTGTGATTACAGGTGTCTTGGAGCATTGTGATGAAATGGGCATGGATCATTGTGATGAAAAAGGCATGGAGCCTTGTCATGACAGTGTTCAAGGAGCATACTGATGGCAAGAGTCAGGGAGCATTGTGATGACAAGTGTATTGAGCATTGTGATGACAACTATTATGGAGCACTGTGATGAGAAGACCATGGATAATTGTGATGACGAGCGTCATGGGGCGTTGTGATGACAAGTGTTATGGAACATTGTGATCACAAGGGTTTGGAGCATTGTGATGACAGAGGTCATGGAGCATTTTGATTTCATTGTGATGACAATAGCATGAAGCATTATGATGATGGACATGGTGCATTGTGATGACAGTGTTCATGGAGAATTGAGATGAAAAGGGGCATGGAGCATTGTGATTACAGGAGTCTTGGAGCATTGTAATGACAAGGTACATGGAGCCTTGTGATGACAATGCTGTGGAATATTGTGATGGCAGGGGTCATGGAGCATTGTTATGACAGGGCTAATGGAGCATTGTGATGACAAGGGCATGGAGCATTGGTTTGAAATGTTTCATGGATTATTGTGATGACACTGGGCATGGAGCATTGTGATGACAAGGGCATGGAACACGGTGATACATGGGTCATTGAGGATTGTAATGACAAGGCATGGAGCATTGTGTTGAGAAAGGCATCGAGCACTGTGATGACAAGCGTCATGGAGTTTTGTGATGACAAGGGCAGGGAGGAATGTGATGAGAGTGTTCATGGAGCACTGTGATGACAATGGCATGGAGCATTGTGATGCCAAGGGTCATGGAGCTTGGTGATGACAAAGGTCATGGAGCATTTTGATGACAAGAGTGTGGTGCATTGTGATGAGTAGGGCAGGGAGCATTGTGATGAAAGGGTCATGGAACAATTTGATGAAAAGGGTCAGGGAACATTTTGATGACAGGGGTTATGGAACATTGTGATGTCAGTGGTCATGGAGCATTGTGATGATAAGGGCATGTAGCATTTTGATGACAGGGGTCATGGAACATTGTGATGACAGGGGTGAGGGAGTATTGTGATGACTAGTGATGGAACTTTGTGATATCAGTGGTGAGAGAGCATTTAGATGAGAAGTGCATGGAGCATTGTGATGACAAGTTTTATGGAGCTTTGTGATGACAAGGTTGTGGAGCATTGTCATGACAAGTGCATGGCACATTGTGATGACATGTGTCTTGGAGCATTGTGCTGAGAAGCACATGTAGGATTGTGATGACAAAGGTCATGGAGCATTGTGCTGACAAAGGCATGGAGCATTCTGATGACAAGTTTTACAGAGCATTGTCATGACGAGGGAATGGACCATTGTGATGACAAAGGTCATAAAGCATTGTGATGACTGGAGTCACGGAGCATTATGATGTGAGGGGTCATGGAGCATTGTGATTACAAGGGCATTGAGCATTGTGATGACAGGGGCATGGAGAATTGGTCTGACAAGTTTCATGGATTATTGGTATGAGGGTGGGCATGGCACATTGTGATGACAAGGGCATGGAACATTTTTATGACCAGGTCATGAGTACTGTGAAGACAGGTGTCAGGGAGCATTGTGATGACCTATGTCATGGTGCATTCTGATGACAATGGCGTGGAGCATTGTGATGCCAAGTGTCATGGAGGATTGTGATGACAAATGTAATGGAGCATTGTGATGCCAAGTGTCATGGAGGATTGTGATGACAAATGTAATGGAGCATTGTGATGCCAAGTGTCATGGAGGATTGTGATGACAAATGTAATGGAGCATTGTATGACAATTGCTTGGAGAATTGTGGTGAAAAGGGTCATGGAGCATTGTGAGGACCAGGGCAGGGAGCACTGTGATGGAAAGACCGTGCAGCATTGTGATGAGAAGATCATAGATAATTGTGATGACGAGCGTCATGGAGCACTGTAATGACAAGAAACATGGAGCATTGTGATTACAGGGGTCATGGAGCATTGTGATGACAGGGGTCATGGAGCATTTTGATGACATGGGTCATGGAGCATTCTGATGACAAGCTTGTGGAGTATTGTGATGACAATGGCATGGAGCATAGTGATGTAATGTCATGGAGCATTGTGATGAAAAAGACATGGAGCCTTTTCATGACAGGGTTCAAGGAGCATTCTGAAGACAAGTGTCAGGGAGCAGTGTGATGACAAGGGCATCGAGCATGGTGATGAGAAGGCCATGGAGCATTCTGATGATATGGGTCATGGAGCTTTGTGATGACAAGGGCAAGGAGCATTGTGATTACTGGGGTCTTGGAACATTGTGATGAAAAGCGCATGGATCATTGTGATGAAAAAGGCATGGAGCCTTGTCATGACAGGGTTCAAGAAGCATACTGACGACAAGTGGCAGGGAGCATTGAGATGACAAGTGTATTGAGCATTGTGATGACAAAGGTCATGGAGCATTGTGATGAGAAGACCATGGATAATTGTGATGAGGAGCATCATGGGGAATTGTGATGACAAGTGTTATGGAACATTGTGATCACAAGGGTTTGGAGCATTGTGATGACAGAGGTCATGGAGCATTTTGCTTTCATTGTGATGACAATAGCATTAAGCATTATGATGATGGGCATGGTGCATTGGAATGACAGAGTTCATTGATCATTGAGATGAAAAGAGGCATGGAGCATTTTGAATACAGCGGTCTTGGAGCACTGTGATGACAAGGGTATGGAGCCTTCTGATGAGAAGGCCATGGAGCATTCTCATGACATAAGTCAATGAGCTTCGTTATGACAAGGGCATGGAGCACTGTGATTACAGGGGTCTTGGAGAATTGTGATGACAAGGGTCATGGAGCCTTGTGATGACGAGGCCATGGAACACTGTGATGGCAGGGGTCATGGAGCATTGTTTTGAAACGGGCAATGGAGACTTTTGATTACAAGGGCATGGAGCATTTGTGTGAAAAGTTTCATGGATTATTCTGATGAGTGTGGGCATGGAGCATTGTGATGTCAAGGGCAAGGAACACGGTGATACATGGATCATGGAGGATTGTAATGACAAGGGCATGGAGCACTGTGATGAGAAGGGCATCCAGCATTGTGATGACAAGCGTCATGGAGCTTTGTGATGACAAGGGCATGGAGCAATGTGATGAGAGGCTTCATGAAGCATTGTGATGACAATGGCATGGAGCATAGTGATGCCAAGTGTCATGGAGCTTTGTGATGACAAAGGTCATGGAGCATTTTGATGACAAGTGAGTGGTGCACTGTGATGATAACGGCATGTAGCATTGTGATGATAGGGGTCAGGGAACATTGTGATGACAGGGGTGAGGGAGTATTGTGATGACTAGTGATGGAACATTGTGATATCAGTGGTGAGAGAGCATTTTCATGAGAAGGGCATGGAGCATTGTGATGATAATGTTTATGGAGCATTGTGATGACAAGGATGTGGAGCATTGTGATGACAACCGCATGGTGCATTGTGATCACATCGGTCATGGAGCATTGTGCTAACAAGCTCATGGAGCATTGTGATGACAAGTGTCATGGAACATTGTGCTGACAAAGGCATGGAGCATTGTGATGCCAAGGGTCACAGAGCATTGTGATGAAAAGTTCATGCAGCATTGTGGTGACAAATGTCACAGAGTCTTGTGATGATGAGGGCATGGACCACTGTGATGACAAGCCTTGAGACATTGTGATGACTGGAGTCACGGAGCATTGTGATGACAGGTGTCATGGAGCATTGTGAGGACAAGTGCATGGAGCATTGTGATGACAGGGGCATGGAGCATCGGTCTGAAAAATTTCACGGATTATTGTGATGACAGTGGGCATTGCACATTGTGATGACAAGGGCATGGAGCACTATGAAGAAAAGGTCATAGAGTATTGTGAATTCAGGTGTCATGGAGCATTGTGATGACAGGGGTAATGGAGAATTGTGATGACAAGGTTCATGGAGCATTCTGAAGACAAGCTTGTGGAGTATTTTGATGACAATGGCATGGAGCATTGTGATGAAAAAGGCATAGAGACTTTTCATGACAGGGTTCGAGAAGCATTCTGACGACAAGTGTCAGGGAGCATTGTGATGACAAGTGTATTGAGCATTGTGATGACAATGGTCGTGAAGCATTGTGATGACAAGGGCATGGAGTATTGTGATGACAGGCATCATGGAGCGTTGTGATGACAAGTGTTATGGAACAAAGTGATCACAAGGGTTTGGAACACTGTGATGACAGAGGTAATGGATCATTTTGATATCAAGGAGAATGATGCATTGTGATGACAGGGTTCATGGAGCATTGAGATGAAAAGGGACATGGAGCATTGTGATTAGAGGTGGCTTGGAGCATTGTGATGACAAGGGCATGGAGCATTGTGAATGAGAAGGCCATGGAGCATTCTGATGACATGCGTCATGGAGCTTTGTGATGACAAGGGCATGGAGCATTTGTCTGAAAATTTTCATGGATTATTGTGATGAGTGTGGGCATGGAGCATTGTGATGACAAGGACACGGAACACTGTGATACATGGGTCATGGAAGATTGTAATGACAAGGTCATGGAGCATTGTGATGAGAAGGGCATCGAGCATTGTGATGACAAGCGTCATGGAGCTTTGTGATGACAAGGGCATGGAGCATTGTGATGACAAGGGCTTTTGAGAATTTTGATGACAAGTTCGTGAAGCACTGTGATGAAAAGCACATGGAGCTTGCTATGACAGGGGTCATGGAGCATTGCAATGACAAGTGCATGGAGAATGTGATTACAAGAGCATGTAACATTGTGATTTGAAGAGTCATGGAGCATTGTGATGTCAAGACGGTGGAGCATTGTGATGAGAAGACCATGGAAAATTGTGATGACGAGCGTCATGGGGCGTTGTGATGACAAGTGTTATGGAACATTGTGATGAGAAGGGCATCGAGCATTGTGATGACAAGCGTCATGGAGCTTTGTGATGAGAAGTGCATCGAGCATTGTGATGACAAGCGTCATGGAGTTTTGTGATGACAAGGACACGGAACCCTGTGATACATGGGTCATGGAGGATAGTAATGACAAGGTCATGGAACATTGTGATGAGAAGGGCATCGAGCATTGTGATGACAAGCGTCATGGAGCTTTGTGTTGACAAGGGCATGGGGCAATGTGATGAGAGGCTTCATGAAGCATTGTGATGACAATGGCATGGAGCATTGTGATGCCAAGGGTCATGAAGCTTTGTGATGACAAAGGTCATGGAGCATTTTGATGACAAGGGAGTGGTGCATTTTGATTATAATGGCATGTAGCATTGTGATGATAGGCGTCATGGAACATTGTGATGACAGAGATGAGGGAGTTTTGTGATGACTAGTGATGGAACATTGTGATATCAGTGGTGAGAGAGCATTTTCATGAGAAGTGCATGGAGCATTGTGATGATAATGTTTATGGAGCATTGTGATGACAAGGATGTGGAGCATTGTGATGAAAACCGCATGGTGCATTGTGATCACATCGGTCAGGGAGCATTGTGATGAAAAGCTCATGGAGCATTGTGATGACAAGTGTCATGGAACATTGTGCTGACAAAGGCATGGAGCATTGTGATGCCAAGGGTCACAGAGCATTGTGATGAAAAGTTCATAGAGCATTGTGGTGACAAATGTCACAGAGACTTGTGATGATGAGGGCATGGACCACTGTGATGACAAAGCCTTGAGGCGTTGTAATGACTGGAGTCATAGAGCATTGTGATGACAGGTGTGATGGAGCATTGTGATGACAAGTGCATGGAGCATTGTGATGACGGGGCATGGAGCCTCGGTCTGAAAAATCTCATGGATTATTATCATGAGAGTGGGCATTGCACATTGTGATGACAAGGGAATGGAGCACTATGACGAAAAGGTCATGGTGTATTGTGAAGTCAGGTGTCAGGGAGGAATGTGATGACCTATGTCATGGTGCATTGTGATTAAAACGGCATGGAGCATTGTGATGACAAGTGTCATGCAGGATTGTGATGACAAAGGTAATGGAGCATTGTGATGACAATGATCATGGAGTATTGTGATGAAAAGGGCATGGAGCATTGTGATGACAAGGGCTTTTGAGAATTTTGATGACAAGTTCGTGAAGCACTATGATGAAAAGCACATGGAGCTTGCTATGACAGGGGTCATGGAGCATTACGATGACAAGTGCATGGAGAATGTGATTACAAGAGCATGTAACATTGTGATTTGAAGTGTCATGGAGCATTGTGATGGGAAGACGGTGGAGCATTGTGATGAGAAGACCATGGATAATTGTGATGACGAGCGTCATGGAGAACTGTAATGACAAGGGGCCTGGAGCTTTGTGATGACAAGTGTCATGGAGCATTGTGATGACAGAGGTCATGGATCATTTTCATTTCAAGAAGCATGGAGCATTGTGATGACAAGGGCATGAAGCAATGTGAACCCAAGGTTCACCGAGGATTTTGATGACAATGGGAATGGAGTATTGTGATGTCAAGTGCATGGAGCATTGTGATGACAATGTCATGAAGCATTTTGCTGACAAAGGCATTTAGCATTTTGATGACAAGAGTCATGGAGCACTGTGATGACAAGCGTCACGGATCATTGTGATTACAGGGGTCATGGAGCATTGGGATGGCAAGGGCATGGATCATCGTGATGACAAGGGTCATGGAGCGTTTTGATGACAAGAGTCAAGGATCATTGTGTTGTCAGGGGTCATGGAGCATTGTCATGACAGTGGTAATGGAGCATTGTGATGAGAAGGTCATAGAGCATTGGGCTAAAAATATTCATGGAGTATTGTGAAGGCGGGGGTCATGGAGCATTGTGATGACAAGGGAATGGAGCATTGTGATGAGAAGGTACTGAAGCATTGTGATAAGAAAACATTGGAGCCTTGTATTGACGAGTCTCATGGAGCATTCTGATGAAAAAGGGCATGGAGAATTGTGATTACATGGGTCTTGGAACATTGTGAAGAAAAGGGCATGGATCATTGTGATGAAAAAGTCATGGAGCCTTGTCATGACAAGGTTCAAGGAGCATAATGATGACAAGAGTCAGGGAGCACTGTGATGACAAGTGTATTGTACATTGTGATGACAAATGTCTTGGAGCATTGTGATGAGAAGAGCATGGATAATTGTGATGACGAGCATCATGGGGGGTTGTGATGACAAGTTTTATGTAACACTGTGATCACAAGGGTTTGGAACATTGTGATGACAGAGATCATGGAGCATTTTGATTTCATTGTAATGAAAATAGCATGAAACATTATGATGATGGGCATGGTTCATTGTGATGACAGGGTTCATGGAGCACGGAGATGAAAAGGGGCATGGAGCATTGTGATTACAGGGGTCTTGGAGCATTGTGATGAGAAGGTCATGGAGCATTGGGCTGAAAATGTTCATGGAGAATTGTGATTACAGTGGTCATGGAGCACTGTGATGACAAGGGTCATGGAGAATTTTGATGACAAGCGTCACGGAATATTCTGATTAAATGTGTCATGGAGCATTTGGATGACAAGGGCATGGATCATTGTGATGACAAGTATCATGGAGATTTTTGGTGACAAGAGTCCCGGATCATTGTGTTGTGAAGGGTCATGGAGTGCGGGGATGACAGTGGTCATGGAGCATTGTGATGACAGGGGTCATGGTGCATTGTGATGAGAAGGTCATGGATCATTGGGCTGAAAATGTTCATGGAGTATTGTGATGACACGGCTCATGGAGCATTGTGATGACAAGGGAATGGAGCATTGTGATGACAAGGTCCTAGAGCATTGTGCTGAGAAGACCATGGAGTCTTTTGATGACAATTTTCATGGAGTATTCTGATGAAAAGCGGTATGGAGCAATGTAATTAATGGGGTCTTGGAGCATTGAGATGAAAAGGGCATGGAGCATGGTGATGAGAAGGCCATGGAGCTTTCTGATGACATGCGTCATGGAGCTTTGTGAAGACAAGCACATGGAGCATTGTGATTACCAGGGTCTTGGAGCATTGTGATGAAAAGGGCATGGATCATTGCGATGAAAAATGCATGGAGCCTTGTCATGACAGGTTTCAAGGAGCACACTGAGGACAAGTTTCAGGGAGCATTGAGATGACAAGTGTATTGAGCATTGTGATGACAACGGTCATGGAGAATTGTGATGAGAAGTCCATGGATAATTGTGATGACGAGCGTAATGGGGCGTTGTGATGCCAAGTGTTATGGAACATTGTGATCACAAGGTTTTGGGGCATTTTGGTGTCAGAGGTCAAGGAGCATTTTGATTTCATTGTGATGACAATAGCATGAAGCATTATGATGATTTGCATGGTGCATTTTGACGACAGGGTTCATGCAGCATTGAGATGAAAAGTGGCATGGAACATTGTGATGACAAATGTCATGAAGCATTGTGGTGACTGGAGTCACGGAGCATTGTGATGACAGGGGTCATGGAGCATTGTGATGAAAAGGGCATGGAGAATTGGGATGAAAGGGGCATGGAGCATTTGTCTGAAATGTTTCATGGATTATTGTGATGACAGAGGGCATGGCACATTGTGATAACTAGCGCATGGAGCATTGTGATGACAAGGTCATTGATTATTGTGAAGAAAGGTGTCAGGGAGCATTGTGGTGACATATGTCACGGTGCATTGTGATGACAATGGCATTGAGCATTGTGATGCCAAGTGTCATGGAGAAATGTGATGACAAATGTAATGGAGCATTGTGATGACAAGGGCTGGGAGCATTGTGATGACAAGGGTAATGGAGCATCATGATGACAAGGGAATGGATCATTGTGATGACAAGGGTCATGGAGCACTTTGATGACAAAAGTCCCAGATCATTGTGTTGTCAGGGTTCTTGGAGCATTGTGATGACATGGGTCATGGAGCATTGTGATGAGAGGGGTCATGGAGCATTGTGATGACAAGGGTCTTGGAGCATTCTGATGACAAGCTTGTGGAGTATTGTGATGACAATGGCATGGAGCATTGTGAGAAAAAGGGCATGGAGCATTGTGATGAAAAAGGCATGGAGCCTTTTCAAGACAATTTTCAAGGAGCATTCTGAGGAAAAGTGTCCGGGAGCATTGTGATGACAAGTGTATTGAGCATTGTGATGACAAAGTTCATGGAGCATTGTGATGACAAGGGCATGGATTATTGTGATGACAGTCATCATGGAGCATTGTGATGACAGGTGTTATGGAGCGTTGTGATGACAAGTGTTATGGAACACTGTGATCACAAGTGTTTGGAGCATTGTGATGAGAGAGGTCATGGATCATTTTTATTTCAAGAATCATGGAGCATTGTGATGACAAGGGCATGAAGCAATGTGATCCCAAGGTTCATGGAGGATTGTGATGACACTGGTAATGGAGAATTGTGAGGACAAGTGCATGGAGCATTTTGATGACAAGGTCATGTAGCATTTTGCTGACAAAGGCATGGAGCACCGTGATGACAAGTGTCATGGAGCTATGTGACAATAAGCGTCAAGGACCATTGTGATTACAGGGGTCATGGAGCATGGGGATGACAAGTGCATGGAATATTCTGATGACAAGTGGCATGGATCATTTTGATTGCTGTGGTCATGTAGCATTGTGATGACATGGGTCATGGAACTTTGTGATGAGAAGGTCATAGAGCATTGGGCTGAAAATATTCATGGAGTACTGTGATGACAGGGGTCATGGAGCACTGTGATGAGAAAGGAATGGAGCAATGCGATGAGAAGGTCCTGGAGCATTGTGATGAGAGGGCCATGGAGCCTTGTGATGACAAGTGTCATGGAGCATTATGCTGACAAAGGCATGGAGCATTGTGATGACAAGGGACACAGAGCATTGTGAAGAAAAGCTCATGGTGCATTGTGGTGACAAAGATCACAGATCCTTGTGTGACGAGGGCATGGATCATTGGCCTGATAATTTTCATGGATTATTGTGATGACAGTGGGCATGGAGCATTGTGATGACAAGGGCATGGAGCATTGTGGTGACAAAGATCACAGAGCCTTGTGTGACCAGGGCATGGACCACTGTGATGACAAAGGTCATGAAGCATTGTGATGAGTGGAGTCACGGAGCATTGTGATGACATGTGTCATGGAGCATTGTGATGACAAGGGCATGGAGCATTGTGATGACAGGGGCATGGAACATTTGTATGACATGTTTCATGGATTATTGTGATGACAGTGGGAATGGCGCATTGTGATGACAGGGGCATGGAACATTGTGATGACAACGTCATGGAATATTGTGAAGACAGGTGTCAGGGAGCATTGTGATGACATATGTCATTATCCATTGTGATGAAAATGGCGTGGAGCATTGTGATGAATAGTAATAATCTTAATACCTACGTATTGATATATCTCCGTAAGGGAATCAAGTGTGTCTAGACCGGCATAAACACGTCAGTGAAAATCAGCTCAACCTCATTATATAAATGAATTTCAAAAACAAAATAAAAAAACAGCGAAATTCTAACACAATTCATTCAGGTGTTCTGATGAAACCTGGAATGACCCCATCTAAAATGACACCTGGATGAGACATAAGGGGGGACACTTGGGACTGAGAGGATTGGTGAGATTGGATGAGAAAATGCAGACCATTTAAAGCAATAATACATGCCACCAATTCCATGGGTCCCAACTCGACACGTAAAAGGGAATATCACTACAGTTATAACATGTATGCGAAACGTGGAAAATGGAAACACTGTGAATACGAAAGGATTCTAAAACTCAACTAATAGTCCCTATCCTGGTGCTCCAGTTTGAGTTTCCAACTGCTTTACTATCAAGCTCCCAACTTGGAGAGACAGACCCTTTAATCTCCTGGTTCGCACAGGTTGCCAATTAGGCAGAGGATGAAAGGGAAGAGGGAGAACCAATGAGAGAGTAGCTGTTAGGCATTTGGACGGTCACATGTCACTCTAATATCCCGTCAGGAAGAAAAATTAACCAAAGTCTCAGACACCCGCCAGGAACCAGTATAGGTCCTCAACCAAAATTGTGGATTTGCTGTCATCTTACAAAATACGAGTTGAAAAATGGAGCTCTGGGGCACAGCAATTCACAAACTGGCAGCGTAATAAAGGACAAGTATCGTCCAAAAATCTGTTGAGGGTTGGCAATGAGGCGGACTTGAAAACGAGGCACAATAGCATGAAACAAATTTCAAGAGGTACTTTGGAATTGCCTTTTAAGCACAGCAAGAGGGGCTCATTGTCGACAATGATACACTTGGCCAAAAAGTGCATATGCGTTTTCTCCAGAATATATTCAGGAAAAAACGCATATGCCCTTTTTAGCCCAGCAAGCAAGCGGGCAATGCAAATCTGCACTACAAAGAAGTATCACTTCCAGCCGGTCAAAAGGGACATCCGCAAAATGTGTAAAAACCAGAAAGGCAAGACAGGACCTGGAGAACAGGGAGCCTAGTTATGCTGATGGGCACGATGTAAACTGTCAACAGCCTCTCTGGAGGAGTGCAATGTGTTCCCTAAAACAGGTAACAACAGAGCTACAGAGCGACGGGCACTTCCAGTCTAGGGAATATACCTTGGGAAAACTGAAAATCAATAAGACAGAGCCACCCCAAAATTTAGGGCTGCACTGCTTACAAGAACCTCAACTAAGGTACACCTTAAATATATCAGGAAAGACAAAAATGTTTTAAAAAATTGTGGTACTTACGTACGATGGAATATCCCTCAGCCATGAAAGCAATGTCATAAGGACAGTAGCAGCAAAATCAGTGAATTCAGGTACGATGATTCTAAGTGAAATAAGTCACAGAGAAAAATAAACTTATCATAAGATATCACTTATGAAGGTCCTGTAAACATGGCTACACCCGAACTGAGTTAGGAAAGAGAACAGAGTCTCACATTTAGAAAACACTCTTTTGCCTGCTTAAGGGGGAAGGAGAGGTGGGGTGATGCATAAAACCAGAGTTTGCTATTAGTACATGTGCCAATCTAAAAACCAACTACGGAATAGAAAATACCTACAACTTCCTCAGTGAAAGGGACTCAAAACCCCATATTTCCCGCAGAGGAATATATCTGACTAGTAAGAATCTTAAAACCAATGTATTGATAGGTCTCCATAAGGGAATCAAGTGTGTCTAGACTCGTGTAAACATGGCAGTGAGAGTCAGCTCAAACCCACTTATATAAAAAGGAATTTCACAAACAAAACAAAAAATCAGGTAAATTCTTTACAATTCCTTCAGGGTCTATGATGAAACCTGGAATGACCTTATCTACAACGACAGCTGGATGTGGCATAAGGCTGGACACTTGGGACTGAGAGGATTGGTGAGATTTGGTGAGCAAATGCAGACCATTTAAAGCAATAATGGGTGGCACACATTCCAACAGTCCGAACTCTCCAGGTTGAAGGGAATATTACTACAGCTATAACATGTACGGGAAACAAAGAGAAAGGACACACTGTGAATACGAAAGGTTTCTAAAACTCAACTAATAGTCCCCCTCCTGGTGCTCCGGTTTGACTTTCCAACTGCTTTACTATCAATCTGCCAAATTGGAGAGACAGACCCTTTAACCTCCTGGTTCGCACAGGTTGCCAATTTGGCAGAGGATGAAAGGGAAGAGCGAGAACCAATGAGAGAGTAGCTGTTAGTCATTTGGACCGGAACATGTCACTCAAATTTCCTGGCAGGAAGAAGTATTAACCAAAGTCTCAGCCACCCGCCGGGAACCACTATAGGTCCTGAAGCACAATTTTGGACCTGCGGTCAGCTCACAAAAAACGAGTTGAAAAATGGAGCTCATGGGCACAGCAATTCACAAACTGGCAGAGTAATAAAGGACAACTATCATCCAAAAATCTGTTGAGGGAAGGCAACGAGGCGGACTTGAAATTGATCCAGAATAGCAGGAAACAGATTTCAGGAGGTACATTGGATTCGCCTTTAAAGCACAGGAAGAGGGGCACAAATTCGACAATGATGAACTTGGCCAGAAAGGGCGTATGGGTTTTCTCCTGAATATATTCAGGAGAAAACGCATACACCCATTTTTGCCAAGCAAGCAAGCGGGCAATGCAAATCTGCACTACAAAGTAGTATCTCTTCCACCGGTCAAAAGGGACATCCTCAAAATGTGTAAAAACCAGAAAGGCAAGATAGGCCCCGGAGAACAGGGAGCCTAGTTATGCTGAAGGGCTGGATGTAAATTGCCAACTGCCTCTCTGGATGAGCGCATTGCGTTCCCTAAAACAAGTAAAAAACAGAGCTACAGAGACAAGGGCACTTCAGGTTTAGCGAATATACCATGGGAAAACTGAAAATCAATAATACAGAGCCACCTCAAAATTTAGGGCTGCACTGCCTACAGAACCTCAACTTGGGTACACCATAAATATCCCAGGAAAGACAAAAATGGTTGAAGAAATTGTGTTACTTACATACGATGGAATATGCCTCAGCCATGAAATCAATGTCATAAGGCCAGTGGCAGCAAAATGAGTGGATTCAGGTACGATGATTCTAAGTGAAATAAGTCATAGAGAAAATGAAACTTATCATAAGATATCACTTATGAATATCCTGTAAACATGGCTACACATGAACTGAGTTAGGAAAGAGAGCAGAGTCTCACATTTAGAAAACACACTTATGCCTGCTAAAGGGGGAAGGAGAGGTGGGGTTATGCATAAAACCAGAGCTTGATATTAGTACAGGTACCGTTTCAAAAACCAACTATGGAAGAGACAAGACCTACAACTTCCGCAGTGAACGGGACTCAAAACCACATATTTCCTAACGAGGAATATATCTGACTAGTAAGAATCTTAAAACCTATGTATTGATATGTATCCATAAGGGAATCAATTGTGTCTAGGCTTTCATAAGCATGGCAGTGATAATCAGCTGAAAACCACTATAAAAATGAATTTCAGAAACAAAACAATAAAACAGCGAAATTGTTTACAATTCCTTCAGGGGCTCTGATGAAACCTGGAATGACAGTATCTAACATGACAGATGGATGTGGCATAATTCTGAACACTTGGGCCTGAGAGGATTGGTGAGATTCGGTGAGCAAATGCAGACCGTTTAAAGCAATAATGCGTGGCACACATTCCAAGGGTACCAACTCTCCAGGATGAAGGGAATATTACTACAGCTATAACTATACGGGAAACCTAGAGAATGGACACACTGTGAATACAAAAGACTTTTAAATCTCAACTAATAGTCCCTCCCCTGGTTCTCCAGTTTGAATTTCCAACTGCTTTACTATCAATCTCCCAACTTGGAGAGACAGCCCCTTTAACCTCCTGGATCTCACATGTTGCCAATTGGCAGAGGATGAAAGGTAAGATGGAGAACCAATGAGAGAGTAGCTGTTAGTCATTTGGACGGGCACATGTCACTCTAATTTCCCGGCAGGAAGAACAATTAATCAAAGTCTCAGACACCCGCTGAGAACGAGTATAGTTCCTGAATCAAAATTTAGGACTTGCGGTCAGCTCACAAAAAACGAGTTGAAAAATGGAGCTCAGGGGCACAGCAATTCACAAACGGGCAGAGTAATAAAGGAAAACTCTTGTCCAAAAATCTGTTGAGGGAAGGCAACGAGGTGGACTTGAAAGCGAGCCAGAATAGCAGGAAACAGATTTCAAGAGGTAAATTGGAATCGCCTTTAAAGCACAGGAAGAAGGGCAAAACTTCGACAATGCTGCAATGGGCCAAAAAGGGTGTATGCGTTTTCTCCTGAATATATTCAGGAGAAAACGCATACACCCTTTTTGGCCAAGCAAGCAAGTGGGCAATGCAAATCTGCACTACAAAGCAGTATCCCTTCCCACCGGACAAAATGGACAGCCGCAAAATGTGTAAAAACTAGAAAGGCAACACAGGCCCTGGAGAACAGGGAGCCTAGTTATGCTGATGGGCGGGATGTAAATTGCCAACTCCCTCTCTGGAGGAGTGCAATGTGTTCCCTAAAACAAGTAAACAACAGAGCTACAGAGCCAAGGGCACTTCCAGTCTAGGGAATATACCTTGGGAAAACTGAAAATCAATAAGACAGATTCACCCCAAAATTTAGGGCTGCACTGCTTACAAGAACCTCAACATGGGTACACCTGAAATATCCCAGGAAAGACAAAAATGGTTCAAGAAATTGTGTTACTTCCGTACGATGGAATATCCCTCAGCCATGAAATCAATGTCATAAGGCCAGTAGCAGCAAAATGAGTGGATTCAGGTACGATGATTCTAAGTGAAATAAGTCACAGAGAAAAAGAAACTTATCATAAGATATCACTTATGAAGGTCCTGTGAACATTGGTACACATGAACCGAGTTAGGAAAGAGAACAGAGTCTCACATGTAGAAAACACCCTTATGCCTGCTTAAGGGGGAACTAGAGGTGGGGTGATGCATAAAACCAGAGTTTGATATTAGTACAGGTACCGTTCCAAAAACCAACTACGGAATAGACAAGACCTACACCTTCCTCAGTGAAAGGGACTCAAAACACCATATTTCCCACAGAGGAGAATATCTGACTAGTAAGAATCTTAAAACCTATGTATTGATATGTCTCCATAAGGGAAACAAGTGTGTCTAGAGTGGCATAAACATGGCAGTGAGAATCGGCTCAAACTCAGTATAAAAAGGAAATTCTAAAACATAACAAAAAAACAGGGAAATTCTTTACAATTCCTTCAGGGGCTCTGATGAAACCTGGAATGACCGTATCTACAACGACAGCTGGATGTGGCATAAGGCTGGACTCTTGGGACTGAGAGGATTGGTGAGATTCGGTGAGCAAATGCAGACCATTTAAAGCAATAATGTGTGGCACACATTCCTAGGGACCCAAATCTCCAGTTTAAGGGAATATTACTACAGCTATAACATGTAGAGGAAACCTAGAGAATGAACACACTGTGAATACGAAAGGTTTCTGAAACTCAACAAATAGTCCCTCACCTGGTGCTCCGGTTTGAATTTCCAACTGCTTCACTATCAATCTCCCAACTTGGAGAGACAGACCCTTTAACCTCCTGGTTAGCACAGGTTGCCAATTTGGCAGAGGATGAAAGGGAAGAGGGAGAACCAATGAGAGAGTAGCTGTTAGGCATTTGGACGGGCACATGTCACTCTAATTTCCCGGCAGGAAGAAGAATTAATCAAAGTCTCAGCCACCCACCAGGAACCAGTATAGGTCCTGAACCAAAATTTTGGACTTGCGGTCAGCTCACAAAAAACGAATTTAAAAATGGAGCTCAGGGGCACAGCAATTCACAAATGGGCAGAGTAATAAAGGAAAACTATCGTCCAAAAATCTGTTGAGGGAAGGCAAGGAGGTGGACTTGAAAGCGAGCCACAATAACAGGAAAGAGATTTCAAGAGTTACCTTGGAATTGCCTTTAAAGTACAGGAAGAGCGGCACAACTTCGACAATGATGCAATGGGCCAAAAAGGGGGTATGCGTTTTCTCCTGAATATACTGAGGAGAAAACGCATACGCCCTTTTTGGCCGAGCAAGCAGGCAGGCAATGCAAATCTGCACTACAAAGCAGTATCACTTCCCAGCGGACAAAAGGGACATCTCCAAAATGTGTAAAAACTAGAAAGGCAACACAGGCCCTTGAGAAAAGGGACACTAGTTATGCTGATGGTCAGGAGGTAAATTGCCAACTGCCTCTCTGCAGGAGTGCATTGTGTTCCCTAAAACAAGTAAACAACAGAGCTACAGAGACACGGGCACTTCCAGTCTATGGAATATACCTTGGGAAAACTGAAATTCAATAAGATAGAGCCACCCCAAAATATAGGGCTGCACTGCTTACAAGAACCTCAACTTGGGTACACCTGAAATATCCCAGGAAAGACAAAAATGGTTCAAGAAATTGTGTTATTACGTACGCCGGAATATCCCTCAGCCATGAAATCAATGTCATAAGGCCAGTAGCAGCAAAAGGAGTGGATTCAGGAACGATGATTCTAAGTGAAATAAGTCACAGAGAAATAAAAACTTATCATAAGATATCACTTATGAAGGTCCTGTAAATATGGCTACACATTAACTGAGTTAGGAAACAGAACAGAGTCTCACATTTAGAAAACACTCTTATGCCTGCTGAAGGCGGAAGGAGAGGTGGGGTGATGCATAAATCCAGTGTGCTAAATTAGCACAGATACCGTTCCATAAACCAAGTATGTAATAGACAGCACCAACTCCCGGCAAAATGAACTGGACTCAACATCCCCTATTCATTGCAGAGGAATATATCTGACTTGTAATAATTCTAAAACATATGTATTCTCATGTCTCCATAAAGGAATCATGCCTGTGTATAACGGAATGCACAGCACTGAAATTTAGCTAAACACCCTTGTAAAAATAAATTTCAAAAGCAAAATGCAAAAACTGCAAAACAGAGAGAAAGTCTTAAAAATTACTTTCAGGTCCTGTGATACAACCTGTATTGACCACCTTTACACCCACAGCTGGAGGAGACATAAGGCTGGACCCTTGGTGCTGACAAGATTGCTGAGGTTGTGTGAGCAAAAGAACACCACTTAGAGCAATACTGTGTACTACGCATTCTAGTGGCCCCAACTCTCCAGGTTTAAGGGAATCCTCCTACAGTTAAAACATGCATGGTAAACCCGTTGGATGGTACAATGTGTAATCGGGAAAGTTTTCTAAAATGTACCTCATTTTTCCTTTCCTCATGCTCGGCTTAGCCATTCCATCTACAATACTGAAAATCTCCCCGCTTGGAGTGTCAGCGCCTTTACACTCCTGTTATGCACAGTTTGCAAATTGTGCAGAGGATGAACAGGAAGAGGGGAAACAAATGAGACATTAGCTGTAGGTGTTTGGATGGGCACATGTCACTCTAGTTTCCCATCAGGAAGAAGAATTAAACAAAGGCTCAGCCTGCAACCCCGGAACCAGACTAGGGCCTAAAGCCATCCTGCAGTATTGCAGCCAGCTAACAAATAAACGAGTTAAAAAATGGAAATCAGGGGCACAGCAATTCACAAACTTGCAGAGTTATAAAGGACAACTGTCATCCAGAAATATATTGAGGTAAGGCAGTGAAGAGGATTTGAAAGCAAGGCAGAATTGAAGGAAACAGATTTCAAGAGGTAGATTGGAGTCGTCTTTAAAGCACATGAAAAGCGACAGAACTTCGACAATGTTGCCCTTGGCCGAAAAGGGAGTATGTGTATTTTTTGAATATATTCGGGAAAAAAATGCATACGCCCTTTTTGGCCAAGCAAGCCATCAGGCATTGCACATCCACACTACATAGAAGTGTCACCACCGGTCAAAAGGGCCATCCGCAAATAGTGTAAAAACCACAAATGCAGGACAGGCCATGGAGAAAAGGGAGCCTGGTTATGCCGATGGACAGGATGTAAATTGCCAACAGCCTCTCTGGAGAACTGTATGTTGTTTTCTAAAACAGAGCTACAGAGCATAGAACACTTCCACTCATGGGCGTGTATTTTGGGAAAAATAAAAATCCACAACACACAACCAGCCCAAAATTTAGGGCTGCTCTGTTTACAAGAACCTCGACTTCGGTATACTTTAAATACCCCAGGAAAGGAAAAAAAATGGATAAAAATGTTGTGGTACTTGTATACCATGGAATGTCACTAAGACATAAAATCAATGTCATAAGGCCAATAGGAGCATAATGAGTGGCTTTAGGTACGATGATGCTAAGTGAAATGAGCCACAAAGAAAAAGAAACTTATTGTAATATATCACTTATAATGGGAATGTAAACATGGCTACACATGAACTGAATTTCAAAAGAGAACAGAGTTACACATTTAGAAAACACACTTATGCCTCCTTAAGGGGAAAGGTGACGTGGGGTGATGTGTAAAAGCAGAGTTTGAAATTAGCACGGATACCATACCATATACCAAATATGTAATAGACAAGACCTACTCCTTTCTCAATGAACTGGACACAAAACACACTATTCAATGAAGAAGAATATATCTGACTGGTAATAATTTTGAAACCTATGTATTTATATGTCTCCATAATGGAATCAAGTGTATGCAGATTGGCATAAACACAGATCAATGGAACAGGACAGAAAGCCCAGAGCTAAACCTACATACCTATGGCTATCTCATCTATGACAAAGGAGCTAAGGATATACAATGGAGAAAAGACAGACTCTTCAGTAATTGGTGCTGGGAAAACTGGACCCCTAAACATAAAAGAATGAAATTAGGACACTCCATAACACCATACACAAAAATAAACTCTAAATTGATTAGAGATCTAAATATAAGACCAGACACTATAAAACACTTAGAGGAAACCATAGGCAGAACACTCTATGACATAAATCACAGCAAGATCCTTTTTGACCCACCTCCTAGAGAAATGGAAATAAAAACAGAAATCAACAAATGGGACCTAATGAAACTTAAAAGCTTTTACACAGTACAGGAAAACATAAACAAGATGCAAAAACAACCCTCAGAATGGGAGAAAATATTTTCAAATGAAGCAATTGACAAAGGATTAATCTCCAAATTTTACAAGCACCTCATGTAGCTCAATATCACAAAAACAAACAACCCAATTCAAAAACGGGCAGAAGACCTAAATAGACATTTCTCCAAAGAAGATATACAGATTGCCAAGAAACACATGAAAGGATGCTGAACATCACTAAACATTAGAGAAATGCAAATCAAAACTACCGTGAGGTATCACCTCACAGCAGTCAGAGTGGCAATCATCAAAAAGTTCTACAAAACAATAAATGCTGGAGAGGCCTTTATTGGAGAAAAGGGAACACACTTGCACTGTGGGTGGGAATGTAAATTGATATGGGCACTAGGGAGAACAGTACGGAGGTTCCTTTAAATAACTAACAATAGAAGTACCATACGACACAACAATCCAACTACTGGGCATTTGCCTTGCGAAAACCATAATTCAAAAAGAGTTATGTGGGCCTCCCTGGTGGCGCAGTGGTTGAGAGTCCGCCTGCCGATGCAGGGGATACGGGTTCGTGCCCCGGTCTGGGAGGATCCCATATGCCGCGGAGCGGCTGGGCCCGTGAGCCATGGCTGCTGAGCCTGTGCATCCGGAGCCTGTGCTCCGCAACGGGAGAGGCCACAACAGTGAGAGGCCCGCGTACCACAAAAAAAAAAAAAAAAAAAAAAAAAAAAAAAAAAAAAAAAAAAAAAAAAAGAGTTATGTACAAAAATATTCATTGCAGCTCTATTTACAATAGCCAGGACATGGAGGCAACCTAAGTGTCCATCGACAGATGAATGGATAAAGAAGATCTGGCATATATATACAATGGAATATTACTCAGCCATAAAAAGAAGCAAAACTGAGTTATTTGTACTGAGGTGGATGGACTTACAATCTGTCCTACACAGTGAAGTAAGTCAGAAAGGGAAAAACAAATACTGTATGTTAACAGAGATATATGGAATCTAACAAAGAAAAAAAAGTTTTGAAGAACCTAGTGGCAGGACAGGATTAAGGACACAGACATAGAGAAAGGATTTGAGGACAACAGAAGGGGGATGGGTAAGAAGGGAAGAAGTGAGAGAGTGGCATGGACATAAATACATTACCAAATGTAATACCCATAGCTACTGGGAAGCAGCCACATAGAACAGGGAGATCAGCTTGGTGCTTTGTGACCACCTAAAGGGGTGGGATATGGAGTGTGGGAGGGGGATGCAATAGGGAGGGGATCTGGTGATATTTGTATATGTATAGCTGATTCACTTTGTTAGACAGCAGAAACTAACACTCCATTGTAATGCAAATATACTCCAATAAAAGTGTAAAAGGAAAAAAAAAATCCCAGGGATAAACCTACACACCTATGCTCAACTAAACTATGCAAAGGAGACAAGACTTTACAATGGAGAAATGAGAGTCTCTTCAATCAGTGGTGCTGGGAAATATGGACAGCTACATGTAAAAGAATGAAATTAGAACACTCCCCAACACCATACATAAAAATATATTCAAAATGGATTAGAGACCTTAATGTAAGACTGGACAGTATAAAACTCTGAGAGGAAAACTTACTAAGAATACTCTGACGTAAATCACAGCAAGATCTTTTTTGATCCACCTCCTATACTAATGAAATAAAAAAAAGAAACGAAACAGATGGGACCTAGTGAAACGTAAAAGCTTTTGCAAAGCAAAGGAAACTACAAACAAGACGAAAAGACAACCCTCAGAATGGCAGAAAATATTTGCAAATGAATCAATGGACAAATGATTAATCTCCAATATATATAAACAGCTCATGCAGCTCAATATTAATAAAACAAACAACCCAATACAAAAATGGAAAAAGATCTAAATAGACATTTCTTCCAAGAAGACCTAGAGATGGCCAAGACGCACATGAAAATCTGTTCAACATCACTAATTATTAGAGAAATGGAAATCGAAACTACAATGAGGTATCACGTCACACGTGTTAGAATGGGCATCATCAGAAAATCTACAAACAACAAATGCTGGAGAGGGTGTAGAGAAAAGGAACCTTCTTCCACTATTGTTGTGAATGTAAATCGATACAGTCTCTATGGAGAACTGTATGGAGTTCCTTAAAAAACTAAAAATAGAATTACCATATAATCCAGCAATCCCACTACTGGACATATATCCAGAGAAAACCATAAATCAAGAAGACACATTCACCATAATGTTCATTGCAGCACTATTTACAGTAGCCAGGTAATGAAAGCAACCTAAGTGCCCACAGACAGACGAATGGATAAAGATGTGGTACATACATACAATGGAATATTACTCAGCCATACATAGGAATGAAATTAGCTCATTTGTAGAGACCTTGATGGATCTAGAGACTGTCATACAGAGTGAAGTAAGTCAGAAAGAGAAAAACAAATATTGTATATTAATGCATATATGTGGAACCTAGAAAAATGGTACAGATGAACCGGTTTGCAGGGCAGAGATAGAGACACAGATGTAGAGAACAAACATATGGACACCAAGGGGGGAACGTCATGTGAGGTTGGTGGTGGGATGAATTGGGAGACTGGGATTCACATGTGCACACTTATATGTATAAAATAGATATCCAATAAGAACCTGCTGTATAAAAGAAATAAATAAATTTTAAAAAATTAAAAATAAATAAATAACATTTAATAAAATAAAACAGAAAAAAAGTTTTTCCCTTCATATAGACGTCTTTATATTAATGCATTATTTCTATGTTTATATCTCTAAATTAAAAAAAAAGAGGAATAAATAAAATCTACCTTGAACCAAAAAGAAAAAAGGAAAAAAAATAAAAACAGAAACCACCAGTTATACAGAGGAAAATCATATAAGGGCACTTGTTCCAGTGGTAAAAAATTCTTAAGTTGGTCAGTGGTGGGAAATAATCTCCCATGCTGTCAGCAGCGATCCCCCCCCACAAGGAACATCCTCATTGCAAAACTCTGGGACTGTGTCGAGGCGTCTGTAAGTAAATGTGAGCTGAGCCCCAGTCCTGCTGCAGCTGAACTCTTCCCACCCTTTCCAGGTAAAACACCTGAATATGTACAAAAACTTGCAAGCCTAGGGGAAGGGCTGTGGAGCCACACCAGCGACTGCACGCAGGCCGACTTGGTGCCTGTAGCCCAGCCAGGATGGTCCTGGCCCCAGATGCTCTTCTGGAAGCTTTCCATTTCCCTGCCTGAGATACCCCTCCTGCCATGGCCCCCACTGCTTTTTTACTTCCTCACCTCTGCCTGGGGAGAAATTCCAGCGGCAGGTATGGGTGACACATCCTCTTCTTTAGCAGGTGGCAGCCTGGCAACTACTGCAGAAAGTCCAGCAGAGCCCCACACACACTGGGCCACCCACAAAGCCACGGCCCCTCACTCCCTCCCACCACCCCAGCCCCTACACTGCTGACGGGGCAGAGAATATGGCGTCAGGCACAGCTACAGGAGCTCTTGCTGACTGGAGAGGTCTTTATATTGACCTCAACACAGGCACACCTGGGGAGGGCTGGCAGGCAGTGTCAGGCTGCCCAAATCAGCCAATCCTCACCCCTCAGGGGCTCACAGTTGCAGAAAATGAACCTTGCTAAACGGGCCACGCCCAAGGAACAGGTGTGGGCTCTTGAGAGTCAGGCTAGACAAGGGGCTGCAGCTGCGGATTGTTTTCTTATCATTTTATCTGGTCCATGGGTGGAAAACAACTTCAAGAAGACCCTATCCTAATGAGAGGAACCCAGGAGTCAGGGAGAGGAGTGATGGTGTGTGGGACAGAGTCCTGGTGCCCTGGCTGCAGTGGAAGTGTCTGGAAGAGCAGGCAGAGGGAGGCCACACAGACTGATACCCAGGGTCACAGACCTGTCAGAGCTGCTGTTTGTTAGTTCAAGTCCTGCTCTGAGGTGTTCTGTGTCGGCTGTGAGCGACAGGTGAGCTGGGGCTTCTCTGCAAGGTGGGCTATGTGCACGGTTCCTGTGGGTCCAACCCTGCTGGGGCACCTGCCCAGGGGAGCTCCGTATCCTGGGAAGGGCCTGACTATGAGAGCCCCATGGGCTGCTGTGTAGCTGCACAGATGAGCTCCATACTCTGGGAGAGAGTTGACCACAAGAGCCCAGTGGGCTGTGGTGTGGGGGATGCAGCCCAGGTGAGTTCCATATCCTGGGATTGGCCTGACCACGAGAGCCCCATGGGCTGCTGGAGACCTGGTAAAGGATATCAGGACAGTCAGTGAAGCCACCGAGGATATACATCCAGTAGCTCCTATTTCCTACACCCTGCTGGTCATTCTACAATCCACCAGGCCATGGCATTCTGTATTAGACTTCAATGATGCCTTCTTCTGTATTCCAATCATCTCAGAGTCACAAGAATTTTTGGCTTGTGAGTGGCAGGACACAACATGCAACAAAAGCAATAATGCTGGGCCATCCTGCACCAATGGTTCAAAAATCCCCACACCATCATTGGGGAAATGTCCTCTAAAGACCTAAAAGTTCTACCTCTGTAAAAGGGAACCCTCCTTCAATATGCAGATGACATTCTGATTGTCAGGTCTACTAAAGACACCTCTGAACTACCTAGCCATGAAAGAATAGAAGGTGTCCAAGAAAAAGGCTCAAATATCCCAGGCTAAGGTGACATGCCTGGGCTTCATTCTCACAGATATTAGGAGAAACGCATCCCAGGATAGGGAAGAAGCCATTTGCAGCCTTACCTCTTCTAAAACTAGAAGACAGCTTAGGGGTTCCTGGGGAGGCCAAGGTTTTCTGCATCTGGATCCATAACTACAGTCTAATAGCTGGGCCTCTACATGAAACACTGACACGAAAACATGATGATCCTTTAGAATAGAATCCAGAAACAGCCTTTCAAGAATGGAAAGAGCAGTCAATTCAGGCCCTTGCCCAGGAATTCCCTAATTTAGCTAAACCCTTTGAACTTTACATACCCGGTCAAAGGCTAATCACCCTTGGAGCCTTAGTGCAAAAACTGGGACCACTTGAAATGGGGCAACACAAGAATGCCCTTCAGGTATGATAAACTATGGTCACCAAGGGCTTCGCTCACCGCCCCATCAGGGCAGGATACTGGGGTATCTAAAAAGCTGGAAATCAGCAGCCCGCAAGACCAGCTCCCTCCTAAGGGAAAAGGACCCCACATGGTGATCCTAACCACCCATCAGGCCCTGAATTTGCAGTGGTCGCTCTGTGGACACACTGACCTCGAGTGAGGAGGCACTCCAACTCCAACCTCCAGAGAGACAAACGGGGGCAATGGGCCCCCAAGAAGATACGTGTGACCATCACTTGACCTGGAGTGTCTCTCAGAAAACAAGTCTGTACCCAGAAAGAGCAGACTACAGCTTGGAGGACTTACTGCACCCAGAGGGGAGCTAATAAGCTTGGCGGGGGAATAGTTTATTCAGGATTTCACCATAGAAAACCCTACAGACACCGCGGTGATGGTGGCCAATATGACCGGCTGGACTGCTGGCTACTTCAAAAGGCCGTTGACTCAGTGGACGTCATGGTCCTGGATCCCACCGACCCTGGACTGTCTGGGAGTGGAGCGGGCAGGGCTCTGACACATGGTGCTGTTTGTACATTAATTCAGGGACATAATTAAAGAAAGCACAGTCTACTGGTCAGAGCATCTAGGCTGGCAAAAACCGTCAGCCTAAGGTCGCCAAACAAATGTGGGGTTGGGTGAAACCTGCCACAGCAGCATCTCTGTGCATCTCTTTACTGGACCCTTAAAGGTCAATCGAATCTATAACACTTCCAATGCTGGTGCTCAGGTGGACGAGCAGTGAGGCAGGAGGCATTGGGACAATCAACCTCACCTGGAGGCTGCTGGGGAGAAGTTTTGCCCCTCCCCCGTGTATGAGGGCTCCCACCTCAGCATGAAGCAGTTACAAAAGAGGGGTCTGCACCCTCAGCACCCCAAGAATGAGGTACGGGACAAAATGCAGAGGAGGTGTTCATCTCCGGCAACGTTCATTAAAAATTCCTGGGAGATAAAAAGAGAATCTGGGCAATAAAATAAAGTCTAACCTGTTTTCCTTTGTGCTTTGTCTAATTTCACGTGCTCCTAGGGTTCCGCATGCAGAGGTCCCACACCCGGCACTTCAGACCCGATTTCCTAGAGCAGAATGGCTGTGTCGACACCTCAGCTAGCATGGTCCCATGCAGACTCCGCAACATAGAGCCTGAGCTGCAGCCAACCCAGCCCTCGAGAGCTCCATCCCCTCCCTCCTGCTGACGCTGCCGGGACCCCTACAAAGCAGCCCAGCCCACAGCCCGCGGGGTAGTGCATGCTCTCACCTCTCCATTCTGTTTTCAAAATATAAAGTTTCCTTTGCTTCTGAACCAAACTCAGTCTTGATCTGTTGGCTCCAATGACACTGGGCATGGGGATTCCTGTTGGGGTCCACTCTGGAGGATCAGTAACAGAAATTGAGAACATTGTAACTTCAATGAACAGATATGTGAGCCAAACTGTAGTTAACATAGAGCAGTGTATAAGGCTCGGGTATAATAAGATGTTTCTAAGACTTACATTTGATATTTCCATCACTTTATTATAAGCAAGTTCAGTGAAGACGTCTGTCTTATTTGTCAGGTCAACATTAGAGAAATGAAGTGATTTATTCCCAAGGATGTACATCGAATATTCTTGGCTGAAGCTTCAATTTTGTTTTGAATGCTTTTCCATTGAAAATGATACCTCTCTTTCAGCTTCCCCATTTCTGAGAAGTATAAAATCTTATAATTTATTATTAGCAAAGGGGAAAGGTAGGAGAAGGGATAAATTAACAGTTTGGGATTAACACATACACACTGCTATGTACAAAACAGATCATCAACAAGGAACTACTGTATAGCACAGGGAACTACACTGAATATTTTGCAATAACCTATAAGGGGAAATAATCTGAAAAAGAATAGATATTTTTATTGACATCATCTATCAATGACAGATAAAATGTAACCTAAGCAAGGCCAATGGTGAACACTTCCGATCCCGAAGATTTCAATCATCTAAAGTTTGGACTCTGCCTATTTCCCAAGGCCCTTAATGGACATATGTGTAGCCGTAGCATAAACATTCCCCAATTTGGGGTTCGGGGAGGCACTAATTTGGAAAAAACCCTGGTGTTCCCCTAACATGCACGGGACCCTTCCTACGGCTAAAACATGCCTGTCACACCTAGAGGATTCTACATCATTTGATCGGAAAGAGTTTGGAAAAGGCACCTCATCTCCTCATCACCTGGTGCTCGTGTTCACCCCTCCAGCATCTTTCCTAACAATCTTCTCACTTGGGGATATCAGCACAGTCAACATCCTGTTGCACACAGTTTGGAATTTGTCCAGAGGATGAAGCGGAAGGATGAGAAAAATTTAGAGACAAGTCTTAGGTGTTCAGACAGGCACATGCCACTCTAATTTCCAATCCGGAATGCAAATTCATCAAAGGCTAGAATTGCCCTTGGAAACAGAATAGGGCTAGAGGAAATCCTGCTGTTTTGTGTCCAGTTTCCAAAAACACAAGTTGAAAAATGGAACTCAGGCGCACTAAAATTCATGAAACTGCAGAGTTGAAAATATCTATCGTCAAAAAATGTCTTGAGGTAAGTCACAGAAAAGGACTTGTAAGCAAGGGAGATTGTCAGGAAACAGATTTGAAGAAGTAGAAAGGACTCCCCATTAAAGCACAAGAAAAGGGGCTGAACATCGCCAATGATGCAGTTGGCCAAGAAGGGCGTATGCATTTTTTCTGAATATATTCAAGTAAAGGCCATACACACTTTTTATCCAACCAAACAGGTGGGCACTGGAAATCAATACTACAAAATGTATCACTTCACATCAGTCAGAAGGGCCATCCACATAAAGTGTAAACACCCGAAATGCAGGACAGGGTGAGGAGAAAAGGGAGCCCTGTGAGGCTGATAGTGGAAATGTAATTTGCCAACGGCCACTCTGGAGAAGTGTATTGTGTTTGCTAAAACATCTAAAAAATGAGCTACAGAGCATAGGGAACTTGCACTCATGGGCGTATACCTTGGGAAAAACAAAAATTGACAGAAAACAGGCACCCCAACGTTTACCACCTCTCTGGTAAAAAGGGCCTCAACTTGGATATAACCTAAATGTCGCTGGGAGGATAAAATTGATAAAAGAGATGGGGTACTTATGTAGAGTGGAATATTACTCATCCAGAAATCAATGAAAAAAGGCCAGTTGTAACAACTCTGGAGGAGTTACATACGATCATTCTAAGTGACGTATGTCAGAAAGAAAAAGACACATATCATAAGATGTCACTTAAAGGTGGAATCAAAAATGGATACACATGAAATAAATTACAAAACAGAAACATAGTCAAATATGTAGAAAATAGACATAAGGCTACTAAATGGGAAAGGTGGGGAAGGGTGAGGTATTATCCAGGAGGTTGAAATTAGCAAATATACCATTCCAAGTACCAAATTGAATAACAGACAAGGCCTACACGGTACATCAAAGAACTGCACTCAGCCCACTCAAGTCAATGGAAAATAATACATATGACTGCTAAGAATCTGATAAAGAATTTATTGATATCTCACAGTATATGAATCAAGTGGATGTACAGCAGCAAAAAACAGAGCTTTGAAAATCAGCTGTAACCAATATAAAAATAAATTTAAAAATATTTATAAAAACAGTGAGACAGACAAAAACTCTTACAACTTTTGTTGAAGGGCTACGATGTAACATGGATTGAACACATGTAGACCCACAGCAGGATGATATATAAGGCAGGAAGCTATGCACGCTAAGAGATGTTAGAGAGGCTGGGTGAGAAAATGCAGACCTTTTAAAGTAATACTGCCTGATTCCCATTCCATGGGTCCCAAAACTGCAGGTTCAAGGGAATCTTCTGACAGCGAAAACATGCCTGGGAAACCGAGACGAATGTACACCGTGTGATCAGGAAAGGTGTCGAAAATGCACCTCATTTTTAATCTCCTGGTGCTGGGGTTCACCATTCCAGCCAAATTACTAACAATCTCGCCACTTGGAGAATCAGCACCTTTAACCTCCTGTTTCACACAGTTTGCAATTTGTGCAGAGGATAAACGGGAAGAGAGGGAACCAATGAGAGACTAGCTGTAGGAATTTTGACAGGCACATGTCACTCTAATTTACTGTTAGGAAGAAGAATTAACCAAAGGCTCAACCTGCCTCTCCAGAACCAGAATAGGGCCGGAAGCAATACAATGGTTTGGCGGCCAGCTCACAAAAAATGCGAGTTGCAAAATGGAGCTCAGGAGCAGATAATTCAAAGACCTGCAAAGATAAAAATGATAACCAACTTCCAAAAATATATTCAGGTACGGCAACAAAGAGGATCTGAATGAGAGGCAGAATTTCAGGAAACAGATTTCAAAAGGTAGATTGGAATCACATTTAAAGCATATGAAAAGCAGGAGAATTTCTAAAATGATGCAGTTGGGCAAAACGGTGTATGCGTTTTTTCGTGAATATTTTCAGGAAAATAACACATACAGAGTTTTTGGCCAAGCAAGCAAGCGGGAAATGCAAATCCGCACAACAACGAAGTCTCAATTTCCACTGCTCAGAAAGGCCATCCAAAAAATGTATACAAACCAGAAATGCAGGAGAGGCCATGGAGAACAGGGAGCTAGTCACGCTGATGGGTGGGGTATAAATATCCAAGAGCCACTCTGAAGAAGTGTATGCTGTTTCCTAAAACATTTAAATACAAAGCTACCGAGCATATGGCACTTCCACTCATGGGCCTATAACTTGGGAAGACTAAATATCAACAATACACAGGCACCCCAATGTTTAAGGCTGCTCTGCAAACAAGAACCTCAACTTCAGTACACCTTAAATATTCCAGGAAAGTGAAAATTGTGTAAAGAACTTGTGGTAATTTTGTTTAAAAGAATATCACTCAGACATAAAATCAATGTCATAATGCCAGTAGCAGCATAACGAGTGGATTAAGGTACGATGATTCTAAGTGAAATAAGTCACACAGAAAAAGAAACTTATCATAAGATATCACTTAGGAAGGTCCTGTAAACATTGCTACACAAGAACTGAGTTAGGAAAGAGAACAGAGTCTCACATTGAGAAAACACTCTTATGCCTGCTTAAGGGGGAAGGAGAGGTGGGCTGATGCATAAAGCCAGAGTTTGATATTAGCACAGGTACCATTCCATAAACCAAAAACAGAATAGACAAAACCTACACCTTCCTCAGTGAACGTGACTCAACACACCTATTCCCCGCAGAGGAATATATCTGACTAGTAAGAATCTTAAAACCTATATATTGATATGTCTCCATAAGGGAATCAAGTGTGTCTAGACCGGCATAAACACGTCGGTGAAAATCAGCTCAATCCCATTATTAAAATGAATTTCAAAAACAAAACAAAACAAAAAAAAAACAGCGAAATTCTTACACAATGCATTCAGGGGTTCTGAGGAAACCTGGAATGACCCTATCTGCAAAGACAGCTAGATGAGACATAAGGATGGACACTTGGGAATGAGAGGACTGGTGAGATTGGGTGAGAAAATGCAGACCCTTTAAAGCAGTATTGCATGCCACCCATTCCATGGGTCCCAAATCTCCAGGTAGAAGGGACTATCACTACAGTTATAACATGTATGGGAAACCTAGAGAATGGACACCCTGTGATGGCGTAAGATTTGTAAAAGGCTCCTAATTTTTCCTCTCCTTCTGCTCCAGTTTGGCAATCCAACTGCTTTACTATCAATCTCCCACCTTGGAGAGTCAGCCCGTATAACCTCCTGCTTTGCACAGTTTGCAAATTGTGCAGAGGATGAAAGGGAAGAGGGAGAACCAATCAGAGAGTAGCTGTAGGCATTTGGACGGACATATGTCAGTCTAATTTCCCATCTGGAAGAAGAATTAACCAAAGCGTCAACCTGCACCCCCAGAACCAGTATATGTCCTGAAGCAAAATTGTGGATTTGCGGGCAGCTCACAAAAACGCGAGTTGAAAATTGGAGTTTGGGGCAGATCAGTTCACAAACCTGCAGAGTTATAAAGGACAACTCACTTCCAAAAATCTGTTGAGGGAAGGCAACGAAATGGACTTGAAAATGAGGCAGAATTGCACAAAACATATTTCAAGAGGTAAATTGGAATCGCCTTTAAAGCACAGGAAAAGCGTAACAACTTCGACAATGATGCACTTGGCCAAAAAGAGCGTATGCATTTTCTGCTGAATATATTAAGGAGAAAACACATACGCTCTTTTTGGCCAATCAAGTAAGTGCACAATGCAAATCCACACTACAAAGAATTGTCAATTCCCACCGGTCAAAAGGGACATCCGAAAATCTGTAAAAAACAGAAAAGAAAGAAAGAGATGACAAGGGCATGAAGCAATGTGATCCCAAGGGTCATGGAGGATTGTGATGACAAGGTCATGTAGCATTTTGCTGAAAAATGCATTGAGCATTGTGATGACAAGGGTCATGGAGCACTGTGATGACAAGTGTCACGGAGCATTGTGATTACAGGGGTCATGGAGCATTGGGATGACAAGGGCATGGATCATTGTGATGACAAGGTTTATGGAGAATTTTGATGACAAGAGTCCCGGATCATTGTGTTGTCAGGGGTCATGGAGCGTTGTGATGACAGTGGTCATGGAGCATTGTGATGACAAGGGTTCTGGATAAGTGAGATGAGAAATTCATGGAGCTTTGGGCTGAAAATGTTCATGGAGTATTGTGATGACAGGGGTCATGGAGCATTGTGATGACATGGGCATGGAGCATTCTGCTGAGAAAAACATGGAGCGTTCTGATGACATGCATCATGGAGCTTTGTGATGACAAGGGCATGGAGCATTGTGACTACAGGACTCTAGGAGCACTGTGAAGAAAAGGGCATGGATCATTGTTATGAAAATGTCATGGAGCCTTGTCATGACATGGTTCAAGGAGCATATTGACGACAAGTGTCAGGGAGCATTGTGATGAAAAGGGTATTGAGCATTGTGATGACAAAGTTCATGGAGCATTGTGATGAGAAGACAATGGATAATTGTGAAGACGAGCGTCATGGGGAGTTGTGATGACAAGTGTTATGGAACATTGTGATCACAAGGGTTTGCAGCATTGTGATGACAAAAACATGGAGCATTATGATTTCATTGTGATGTCAATAGCATGAAGCATTATGATGATGGGCAGGGTGCATTGTGATGACAGGGTTCATGTAGCATTGAGATGGAAAGGGCATGGAGCCTTGTGATTACAGGTGTCTTGGAGCATTGTGATGACAAGGGCATGGATCATTGTGACGGAAAATGCATGGAGCCTTGTCATGACAGGGTTCAAGGAGCATACTGACGACAAGTGTCAGGGAGCATTGTGATGACAAAGTTCATGGATCATCGTGATGAGAAAACCATGGATAATTGTGATGACGAGCGTCATGGGGCATTGTGATGACAACTGTTATGGAACATTGTTATCACAAGGGTTTGGAGCATTGTGATGACAGGGTTCATGGAGCATTGACATGAAAAGGGGCATGGATCATTGTGATTAAAGTGGTCTAGGAGAATTGTGATGACAAGGGCATGGACCATTGTGATGAGAATGCAATGGAGCATTCTGATGACATGCGTCATGCAGCTTTATTATGACAAGGGCATATAGCATTGTGATGACAGTGGCATGGAACATTGGACTGACAATTTTCATGGATTATTGTGATGACAGTGGGCATGGAGCATTGTGATGACAAGGTCATGGAATACTGTGAAGACAGGTGACAGGGAGCATTCTGATGACATATGTCATGGTCCATTGAGATGACAATGGCATGGAGCATTGTGATGCCATGTGTAATGGAGGATTGTGATGCCAAAGGTAATGGAACATTGTAATGACAATGGCTTGGAGCATTGTGATAACAAGGGTCATGGAACATTGTGATGACAAGGGCATGGAGCATTGTGATTACAACGGACATTGAGAATTTTTATGACAAGGTCATGAAGCATTTTGATGACAAAGGCATGGAGCTTGCTATGACAGTGTTCATGGGGCATTGCGAAGACAAGTTCATGGAGAATTGTGATGACAAGATCATGTAACATTGTGATGAGAAGTGTCTTGGAGCATTGTGATGACAAGGACATGGAGAATTGTGATGACAAGGGACATGGAGCATTGGTATTACCAGGGAATGGAGCATTGTGATGGCAAGACCGTGGAGCACTCTGATGAGAAGACCATGAATAACTGTGATGACGAACATCATGGAGCACTGTAATGACAAAGGTCATGGAGCATTCTGAAGACAGGTGTCATGGAGCTTTGTGTTCACAGGGGTCAGGGAACATTGTGATGACAGGGGTCATGGAGCATTGAGATGACAGTGGTCATGGAGCATTGTGATGACAAGGGTTCTGGATAAGTGAGATGAGAAATTCATGGAGCTTTGGGCTGAAAATGTTCATGGAGTATTGTGATGACAGGGGTCATGGAGCATTGTGATGACATGGGCATGGAGCATTCTGCTGAGAAAAACATGGAGCGTTCTGATGACATGCATCATGGAGCTTTGTGATGACAAGGGCATGGAGCATTGTGATTACAGGTCTCTAGGAGCACTGTGAAGAAAAGGACATGGATCATTGTGATGAAAATGTCATGGAGCCTTGTCATGACAGGGTTCAAGGAGCATATTGATGACAAGTGTCAGGGAGCATTGTGATGAAAAGGGTATTGAGCATTGTGATGACAAAGTTCATGGAGCATTGTGATGAGAAGACAATGGATAATTGTGAAGACGAGCGTCATGGGGAGTTGTGATGACAAGTGTTATGGAACATTGTGATCACAAGGGTTTGCAGCATTGTGATGACAAAAACATGGAGCATTATGATTTCATTGTGATGTCAATAGCATGAAGCATTATGATGATGGGCAGGGTGCATTGTGATGACAGGGTTCATGTAGCATTGAGATGGAAAGGGCATGGAGCCTTGTGATTACAGGTGTCTTGGAGCATTGTGATGACAAGGGCATGGATCATTGTGACGGAAAATGAATGGAGCCTTGCCATGACAGGGTTCAAGGAGCATACTGACGACAAGTGTCAGGGAGCATTGTGATGACAAAGTTCATGGATCATCGTGATGAGAAAACCATGGTTAATTGTGATGACGAGCGTCATGGGGCGTTGTGAATGACAACTGTTATGGAACATTGTTATCACAAGGGTTTGGAGCATTGTGATGACAGGGTTCATGGAGCATTGAGATGAAAAGGGGCATGGATCATTGTGATTGAAGTGGTCTAGGAGCATTGTGATGACAAGGGCATGGACCATTGTGATGAGAATGCAATGGAGCATTCTGATGACATGCGTCATGCAGCTTTGTGATGACAAGGGCATATAGCATTGTGATGACAGTGGCATGGAACATTGGACTGACAATTTTCATGGATTATTGTGATGACAGTGGGCATGGAGCATTGTGATGACAAGGTCATGGAGTACTGTGAAGACAGGTGACAGGGAGCATTGTGATGACATATGTCATGGTCCATTGAGATGACAATGGCATGGAGCATTGTGATGCCATGTGTAATGGGGGATTGTGATGACAAAGGTAATGGAGCATTGTGATGACAATGGCGTGGAGCATTGTGATAACAAGGGTCATGGAACCTTGTGATGACAAGGGCATGGAGCATTGTGATTACAACGGACATTGAGAATTTTTATGACAAGGTCATGAAGCATTTTGATGACAAAGGCATGGAGCTTGCTATGACAGTGTTCATGGGGCATTGCGAAGACAAGTTCATGGAGAATTGTGATGACAAGATCATGTAACATTGTGATGAGAAGTGTCATGGAGCATTGTGATGACAAGGACATGGAGAATTGTGATGACAAGGGACATGGAGCATTGGTATTACCAGGGAATGGAGCATTGTGATGGCAAGACCGTGGAGCACTGTGATGAGAAGACCATGAATAACTGTGATGACGAGCATCATGGAGCACTGTAATGACAAAGGTCATGGAGCATTCTGAAGACAGGTGTCATGGAGCATTGTGTTCACAGGGGTCAGGGAACATTGTGATGACAGGGGTCATGGAGCATTGAGATGACAAGTTTCATGGAGCATTCTGATGATAAGCTTGTGGATTATTGTGATGACATTGGCATGGAGCATTGTGATGAAAAGGGCATGGATCACTGTGATGAAAAAGGCATGGAGCCTTGTCATGACAGGGTTCAAGGAGCATACTGATGACAAGTGTAAGGGAGCATTGTGATGACAAGTGTATTGAGCATTGTGATGACAAAGGTCATGGAGCATTGTGATGAGAAGACCATGGATAATTGTGATGACGAGAGTCATGGGGCGTTGTGATGACAAGTGTTATGAACATTGTGGTCACAAAGGTTTGGAGCATTGGATGACAGAGGTCATGGAGCATTTTGATTTCATTTTGTTGACAATAACATGAAGCAGTATGATGATGGGCATGGTGCATTGTGATGACAGGGTTCACGGAGCATTGAGAAGAAAAGGGGCATGGAGCATTGTGATTACAGGTGGCTTGGAGCATTGTGATGACAAGGGCATGGAGCATTGTGATGGGAAAGCCATGGAGCATTCTGATGACATGCGTCAGGGAGCTTTCTGTTGAAAAGTGCATGGCGCATTTTGATTACAGTTGTCTTGGAGCATTGTGATGACATGGGCTTGGATTATTGTGATGACAATGGTCATGGAGCATTGTGATGACAAGGGCATGGAGCATTGTGATGACAAGGGCAATTGAGAATTTAGTTGACAAGGTCGTGAAGCACTGTGATGAAAAGCAAATGGAGCTTGGTATGACAGTTGCCATGGAGCATTGCGATGACAAGTGCATGGAGAATTGTGATTACAAGAGCAGGTAACATTGTGATGAGAAGTGTCATGGAGCATTGTGATGGCAAGACCGTGGAGCATTGTGATGAGAAGACCATGGATAATTGTGATGACGAGCGTCATGGAGCACTGTAATGACAAGGGTCATGGAGCATTGTGATGACAGGTGTCATGGAGCATTGTGATGAGATGGGTCATGGAGCATTGTGATGACAAGGGTCATGGAAAATTCTGATGACAAGCTTGTGGAGTATTGTGATGACAATGGCATGGAGCATTGTGATGAAAAAGGCATGGAGCCTTTTCATGACAGGGTTCAAGGAGCATTCTGACGACAAGTGTCAGGGAGCATTGTGACGACAAGTGTATTGAGCATTGTGATGACAAAGTTCATGGAGCATTGTGGTGACACGGGCATTGAGTATTGTGATGACAGGCATCATGGAGTGTTGTGATGGCAAGTGTTGTGGAACAATGTGATCACAAGGGTTTGGAGCATTGTGATGACAGAGGTCATGGATCATTTTAATTTCAAGGAGCATGGAGCATTGTGATGACATGGGTCAGGGAGCATTGTGATGAGAAGATCAAAGAGCATTGGGCTGAAAATATTCATGGAGCATTGTGATGACAGGTGTCATGGGGCATTGTGATGACAGGGGTCATGGAGCATTGTGATGACAAGGGTCATGGAACATTCTGATGACAAGCTTGTGGAGAATTTTGATGACAAGGGCAAGGAGCATTGTGATTACAGGGGTCTTGGAGCATTGTGATGAAAATGGCATGGAGCCTTGTCATGACAGGGTTCAAGGAGCATACTGATGACAAGTGTGAGGGAGCATTGTGATGACAAGTGTAATGAGCATTGTGATAGCAAAGTTCATGGAGCATTGTGATGAGAAGACCATGGAAAACTGTGATGAGGAGCATCATGGGGTATTGTGATGACAAGTGTTATAGAACATTATGATCACAAGGGTTTGGAGCATTGTGATGACAGAGGTCATGGAGCATTTTGATTTCATTGTGATAACAATAGCAAGAAGCATTAAGATGATGGGCATTCTGCATTGTGATGACAGGGTTCATGGAGCATTGAGATGAAAAGGGGCATGGAGCACTGTGATTAAAGGTGTCTTGGAGCATTGTGATGACAAGGGCATGGAGCATTGTGAATAAGAAGGCCATGGAGCATTCTGATGACATGCGCCATGAAGTTTTTTGATGACAAGTGCATGGAGCATTGTGATTACAGGGTCTTGGAGCATTGTGATGACAAGGGTCATGGAGTCTTGTGATGACAAGGCCGTGGAACCTTGTGATGGCAGGTTTCATGGAGCATTGTTATGACAGGAGTAACAGAGCATTGTGATGACAAGGGCATCAGCATTGGTCTGAAAAGTTTCATGGATTATTGTGATGAGAGTGGGCATGGAGCATTGTGATGAGATGGGCATCGAGCATTGGTATCACAAGCGTCATGGAGCTTTGTGATGACAAGTGCATGGAGCAATTTGATGAGAGTGTTCATGGAGCACTGTGATGACAATGGCATTGTGATGCCAAGGGTTATGGAGCTTTGTGATGACAAATGTCATGGAGCTGTTTGATGACAAGGGCATGGTGCATTGTGAAGGGAAGGACAGGGAGCATTGTGATGACAGGGTCATGGAGCAATTTGATGAAAAGTGTCATGGAACATTTTGATTACAGGGGTTATAGAACACTGTGATGTCAGGGGTCATGGAGCACTGGGATGAAAAGGGTCATGGAGCATTTTGATGACAGGGGTTATGGAACATTGTGATGTCAGGGGTCATCGAATATTGTGATGATAAGTGTTTGTAGCATTTTGATGACAGGGGTCATGGAACATTGTGATGACAGGGGTGATGGAGTATTGGGATGACTAGTGATGGAACATTGTGATATCAGTGGTGAGAGAGCATTTTGATGAGAAGTGCATGGAGCACTGTGATGACAAGGTTTTGCAGCATTGTGATGACAAGGATGTGGAGCACTGTGATGACAAGCACGTGGCGCATTGTGATGACATGGGTCATGGAGCATTGTGCTGAGAAGCTCATGGAGCATTGTGATGACAAGAGTCAAAGAGCATTGTGCTGAGAAACGCATAGAGCATTGTGATGACAAGGGTCACAGAGCATGGTGATGAAAAGTTCATGGAGCATTGTGGTGACAAAAGTCACAGAGACTTGTGATGACGAGGGCATGGACCATTGTGATGAGAAAGGTCATGAAGCATTGTGATGACAGGAGTCACGGTGCATTGTGATGACGGCTCATGAAGCATTGTGATGACATGGGTCATGGAGCATTGTGGTGGCAAAAGTCACAGAGACTTGTGATGATGAGGGCATGGACCATTGTGATGAGAAAGGTCATGAAGCATTGTGATGACAGGAGTCACGGAGCATTGTGATGACGGCTCATAAAGCATTGAGATGACAAGGGCATGGAGCATTGTGATGACAGGGGCATGGAGCATTGGTCTTACAAGTTTCATGCATTATTGCGATGACATTTGGAATGGCGCATTGTGATGACAAGGGCATGGAGCATTGTGATGACAAGGTCATGCAGTATTGTGAAGACAGGTGTCTGGGAGCATTGTGAAGACATAAGTCATGGCCCATTGTGATGACAATGCCATGGAGCATTGTGATGCCAATTGTCATGGAGGTTTGTGATGACAAATGTAATGGAGCATTGTGATGACAAGGGCTTGGAGCATTGTGATGACAAGGGTCATGGAGCACTGTGCTGAGACGGGCATGGAGCACTGTGATGACAATGGTCATGGTGCATTCTGCTGAGAAAGCCATGGAGCATTGTGATGACAACGGTCACAGACCACTATGATGAAAAGTTCATAGAGCATTGTGGTGAAAAATGTCACAGAGCCTTGTGATGACGGGGGCATGGATCATTGTGATGACAAAAGTCATGAAACATTGTGATGACTGGAGTCACGGAGCATTGTGATGACTGGGGTCATGGAGCATTGTCATGACAAGTGCGTGGAGCATTGTGATGACAGGGGCATGGAGCATTGGTCTGACAAGTTTCATGGATTATTGTGATGACAGTGCACATGGCGCACTGTGATGACAGGGCATGGAGCATTGTGATGACAAGGTCATGCAGAATTGTGAAGACAGGGGTCCAGGAGCATTGTGATTACATATGTCATGGTCCATTGTGATGACAATGGCGTGGAGCATTGTGATGACAGGGGTCATGGAGCATTGTGATGACAAGGGTCATGGAGCATTCTGATGACAAGCTTGTGGAGTAATGTGATGACAATGGCATGGAGCATTGTGATGACAAGGGCTTGGAGCATTGTGATGACAATGGTCATGGAGCATTGTGATGACAATGGTCATGGAGCATTGTGATGACAAGGGCCATTGAGAATTTTGATGACAAGGTCGTGAAGCATTGTGATGACAAGCATATGGAGCTTGCTATGACAGGGGTCATGGAGCATTGCGATGACAAGTGCATGGAGAATTGTGATGACAAGAGCATGTAATATTGTGATGAGAAGTGTCATGGAGCATTGTGATGGCAAGACCGTGGAGCATTGTGATGAGAAGACCATGGATAATTGTGATGACGAGCGTCATGGAGCACTGTAATGACAAGGGGCGTTGAGCATTGTGATGACAGGTGTCATGGAGCATTGTGATGACAGGAGTCATGGAGCACTGTGATGAGATGTCTCATGGAGCATTCTGATGACAAGCTTGGTGAGTATTGTGATGACAATGGCATGGAACACTGTGATGAAAAGGGCATGGAGCATTGTGATGAAAAAGGCATGGAGCCTTTTAATGACAGGGTTCAAGGAGCATTCTGACGACAAGTGTCAGGGAGCATAGTGATGACAAGTGTATTGAGCACTGTGATGACAAAGTGCATGGAGCATTGTGATGACACTGGCATGGAGTATTGTGATGACAGGCATCATGGAGTGTTATGATGACAAGTGTTGTGGAACAATGTGATCATAAGGGTTTGGAGCATTGTGATGACAGAGTTCATGGATCATTTTGATTTCAAGGAGCATGGAGCATTGTGATGACAGGGGTCATGGAGCATTGTGATGAGATGATCATAGAGCATTGGGCTGAAAATATTCATGGAGTATTGTCATTACAGGTGTTTTCGAGCATTGTGATGAAAAGGGCATGGAGCCTTGTCATGCCAGGGTTCAAGGAGCATACTGACGACAAGTGTCAGGGAGCATTGTGATGACAAGTGTATTGAGCATTGTGATAACAAAGTTCATGGAGCATTGTGCTGAGAAGACCATGGATAACTGTGATGAGGAGCGTCATGGGGCATTGTGATGACAAGTGTTATGGAACATTGTGATCAGAAGGGTTTGGAGCATTGTGATGACAGAGGTCATGGAGCATTTTGATTTCATTGTGATGACAATAGCATGAAGCATTATGATGATGGGCATGGTGCATTGTGATGACAGGGTTCATGGAGCATTGAGATGAAAAGGGACATGGAGCATTGTGATTAACTGTGTCTTGGAGCATTGTGATGACAAGGGCATGGAGCATTGTGAATGAGAAGGCCCTGGAGCATTCTGCTGACATGCGCCATGGAGCTTTGTGATGACAAGTGCATTGAGCATTGTGATTACAGGGTCTTGGTGCACGGTGATGACAACGGTCATGGAGACTTGTATTGACAAGGACGTGAAACCTTGTGATGTCAAGTGTCATGGAGCATTGTTATGTCATGGTAGTGGAGCATTGTGATGACAAGGGCATCAGAATTGTTATTAAAAGTTTCATGGATTATTGTGATGAGAGTAGGCATGGAACATTGTGATGACAAGGTCACGGAACACTGTGTTACATGGGTCATGGAGGATTGTAATGACAAGGGCATGGAACATTGTGATGAGAAGTGCATCAAGCATTGGTATCACAAGCGTCATGGAGCTTTGCTATGACAACTGCATGGAGCAATTTGATGAGAGGGTTCATGGAGCACTGTGATGACAATGGCATGGAGCATTGTGATGCCAATGGTTATGGAGCTTTGTGGTGACAAATGTCACAGAGCCTTGTGATGACGAGGTTATGGACAATTGTGATGACAAAGGTCATGAATCATTGTGATGACTGGAGTCACGGAGCATTGTGATGACAGGGGACATGGTGCATTGTGATGACAAGTGCGTGGAGCATTGTGAGGACAGGGGCATGGAGCATTGGTCTGACAATTTTCATGGATTATTGTGATGACAGTGCACATGGCGCACTGTGATGACAAGGGCATGGAGCACTGTGATGCCAAGATCATGTAGAATTGAGAAGAAAGGGGTCAGGGAGCATTGTGATGACATATGTCATGGTCCATTGTGATGACAATGGCAAGGAGCATTGTGATGCCAAGTGTCATGGAGGATTGTGATGACAAATGTAATGATGCATTGTGATGACAAGGGCCTGGAGCATTGTGATGACAAGGGCCATTGAGAATTTTGATGACAAGGTCGTGAAGCATTGTGATGACAATGACATGGAGCTTGCTATGACAGGGGTCATGGAGCATTGCGATGACAAGTGCATGGATAATTGTGATGAAAATTGCACGTAACATTGTGATGAGATGTGTCATGGAGCATTGTGATGACAAGGACGTGGAGAATACTGATAACCAGGGCATGGAGCATTTTGATGGCAAGACCGGGGAGCATTGTGATGAGAAGACCATGGATAATTGTGATGACGGGCTTCATGGAGCTCTGTAATAACAAGGGGCATGGAGCATTGTGATGACAGGGGTCATGGAGCATTGTGATGACAGGGGTCATGGAGCATTGTCATGACAAGTGTCATGGAGCATTCTGATGACAAGCTTGTGGAGTATTGTGATGACAATGGCATGGAGCATTGTGATGAAAAGTGCATGGATCATTGTGATGACTGGGGTCATGGAACATTGTGATGTCATGGCTGTGGGAGTATTGTGATGACTAGTGATGGAACATTGTGATATCAGTGGTGAGAGACCATTTTCATGAGAAGTGCATGGAGCATTGTTATGACAAGTTTTATGGAGCATTGTGATGACAAGGATGTGGAGCATTGTGATGACAAGCGCATGGTGCCTTGTGATGACATCGGTCATGGAGCATTGTGATGAGAAGTGTCATGGATCATTGTGATGGCAAGTCCGTGGATCACTTTGATAAGAAGACCAATGATAATTGTGATGACGAGCGTCATGGAGCACTGTAATGACAAGGGGCAAGGAGTATTGTGATGACAGGTGTCATGGAGCATTGTGATAACAGGGGTCATGGAGCACTGTGATGACAAGGGTCATGGAGCATTCTGATGAGAAGCTTGTGGAGTATTGTGATGACAATGGCATGGAGCATTGTGATGAAAAGGGCATGGAGCATTGTGATGAAAAAAGCATGGAGTCTTTTCATGACAGTTTTCAAGGAGCATTCTGACGACAAGTGTCAGGAAGCATTGTGATGACAAGTGTATTGAGAATTGTCATGACAATGATCACGGAGCATTGTGATGACAAGGCATGGAGTATTTTGATATCAGACATCATGGAGCATTGTGATGACAAGTGTTATGGAACATTGTGTTCACAGGAGTTTGGAGCATTGTGATGACAGAGGTCATGGATCATTTTGATTTCAAGGAGCATGAGAAATGTGATGACAATGGCATGAATCAATGTGAACCCAAGGTTCATGGAGGATTGTGATGACAATGGTAATGGAGGTTTGTGATGACAAGTGCATGGAGCATTGTGATTAAAAGGTCATGTAGCATTTTGCTGACAAAGGCATGGAGCATTGTGATGATAAGGGTCATGGAGCACTGGGATTAGAAGCATCATGGAGCATTGTGATAACAGGGGTCATGGAGCATTGGGAAGGCAAGGGTATAGATCATTGAGATGAAAAGGGTTATGGAGATTTTTGATGACAAGAGTCCCGGATCACTGTATTGTCAGGGGTCATGGCGCGTTGTGGTGACAGTGGTCATGGAGCATTGTGATGACAGGTGTCAGGAAGCATTGTGATGAGAAGACCATAGAGCATTGTGATGACAAGTCTCATGGAGCAATCTGATGAGAAGGGTCATGGAGCATTGTGATTACAGGTTTCTTGGAGCACTGTGATGACAAGGGCATGGAGCATGGTGATGACAAGGTCATGTAGCATTTTGCTGACAATGCCTTGGAGCATTCTAATGACATGCATCATGGAGCTTTCTGATGACAATCGCATGGAGCATTGTGATTAAAGGGGCCTTGGAGCATTGTAATGAAAAGCGCATGGATCATTGTGAGGAAATGGCATGCAACCCTGTCATGACAGGTTTTAAGGAGCATACTGAAGACCAGTGTCAGGGAACATTGTGATGACAAGTGTATTGAACATTCTGTTGAAAAAGGTCATGGAGCATTGTGATGAGAAGACCATGGATAATTGTGATGAGGAGCGTCATGGGGCATTGTGATGACAAGTGTTATAGAACACTGTGATCAGAAGTGTTTGGAGCATTGTGATGACAAAGGTCATGGAGCATTTTGATTTCATTGTGATGACAATAGCATGAAGCATTATGATGATGGGCATGGTGCATTGTGATGACAGTGTTTATGGAGAATTGAGATGAAAAAGGGCATGGAGCATTGTGATTACAGGGGTCTTGGAGCATTGTGATGACAAGGTACATGGAGATTTGTGATGACAATGCTGTGGAATATTGTGATGGCAGGGGTCATGGAGCATTCTTATGACAGGGCTAATGGAGCATTGTGATGACAAGGGCATGGAGCATTGGTTTGAAATCTTTCATGGATTATTGTGATGACAGTGGTCATGGAGCATTGTGATGACAAGGGCAGGGAACACGGTGATACATGGGTCATTGAGGATTGTAATGACAAGGCATGGAGCATTGTGTTGAGAAAGGCATCGAGCATCGTGATGACAAGCGTCATGGAGCTTTGTGATGACAAGGGCAAGGACCAATGTGATGAGAGTGTTCATGGAGCACTGTGATGACAATGGGATGGAGCATTGTGATGCCAAGTGTCATGGAGCTTGGTGATGACAAAGGTCATGGAGCATTTTGATGGCAAGAGTGTGGTGCATTGTGATGCGTAGGGCAGGGAGCATTGTGATGAAAGGGTCATGGAACAATTTGATGAAAAGGGTCAGGGAACATTTTGATGACAGGGGTTATGGAACATAGTGATGTCAGTGGTCATGGAGCATTGTGATGATAAGGGCATGTAGCATTTTGATGACAGGGGTCATGGAACATTGTGATGACAGGGGTGAGGGAGTATTGTGATGACTAGTGATGGAACTTTGTGATATCAGTGGTGAGAGAGCATTTAGATGAGAAGTGCATGGAGCATTGTGATGACAAGTTTTATGGAGCTTTGTGATGACAAGGTTGTGGAGCATTGTCATGACAAGTGCATGGCACATTGTGATGACATGTGTTTTGGAGCATTGTGCTGAGAAGCGCATGTAGGTTTGTGATGACAAGGGTCATGGAGCATTGTGCTGACAAAGGCATGGAGCATTGTGATGACAAGATTTACAGAGCATTGTCATGACGAGTGAATGGACCATTGTGATGACAAAGGTCAAAAAGCATTGTGATGACTGGAGTCACGGAGCATTATGATGTGAGGGGTCATGGAGCATTGTGATTACAAGGGCATGGAGAATTGGTCTGATAAGTTTCATGGATTATTGGTATGAGGGTGGGCATGGCACATTGTGATGACAAGGACATGGAACATTTTTAAGACAAGGTCATGTAGTATTGTGAAGACAGGTGTCAGGGACCATTGTGATGACATATGTCATGGTGCATTGTGATGACAATGGCGTGGAGCATTGTGATGCCAAGTGTCATGGAGTATTGTGATAACAAATGTAATGGAGCATTGTATGACAATTGCTTGGAGAATTGTGATGAAAAGGGTCATGGAGCATTGTGAGGAACAGGGCAGGGAGCATTGGGATGGAAAGACCGTGCAGCATTGTGATGAGAAGACCATGGATAATTGTGATGACGAGCGTCATGGAGCACTGTAATGACAAGAGGCATGGAGCATTGTGATTACAGGGGTCATGGAGCATTGTGATGACAGGGGTCATGGAGCATTGTGATGATATGGGTCATGGAGCATTCTGATGACAAGCTTGTGGAGTATTGTGATGACAATGGCATGGAGCATAGTGATGAAAGGTCATGGGGCATTGTGATGAAAAAGGCATGGAGCCTTTTCATGACAGGGTTCAAGGAGCATTCTGAAGACAAGTGTCAGGGAGCAGTGTGATGACAAGGGCATCGAGCATGGTGATGAGAAGGCCATGGAGCATTCTGATGATATGGGTCATGGAGCTTTGTGATGACAAGGGCAAGGAGCATTGTGATTACTGGGGTCTTGGAACACTGTGATGAAAAGCGCATGGATCATTGTGATGAAAAAGGCATGGAGCCTTGTCATGACAGGGTTCAAGAAGCATACTGACGACAAGTGGCAGGGAGCATTGAGATGACAAGTGTATTGAGCATTGTGATGACAAAGGTCATGGAGCATTGTGATGAGAAGACCATGGATAATTGTGATGAGGAGCATCATGGGGAATTGTGATGACAAGTGTTATGGAACATTGTGATCACAAGGGTTTGGAGCATTGTGATGACAGAGGTCATGGAGCATTTTGCTTTCATTGTGATGACAATAGCATTAAGCATTATGATGATGGGCATGGTGAATTGGAATGACAGAGTTCATTGAGCATTGAGATGAAAAGAGGCATGGAGCATTTTGAATACAGCGGTCTTGGAGCACTGTGATGACAAGGGCATGGAGCATTGTGATGAGATGGCCATGGAGCATTCTGATGACATGCGTCATGGAACTTTGTGATGACAAGGGCATGGAGAATTGTGATTACAGGGGTCATGGAATATTGTGATGACACGGGTGAGGGAGTATTGAGATGGCTAGTGATGGAACATTGTGATATCAGTGGTGAGAAGGCATTTTGAGGAGAAGTGCATGGAGCATTGTGATGACAAGGTTTATGGAGCATTTTGATGACAAGGATGTGGAGCATTGTGATGACAAGTGCATGATGCATTGTGATGACATGGGTTATGGAGCATTGTGCTGACACGCGCATCGAGCATTGTGATGACAAGGGTCATGGAGCATTGTGCTGACAAAGGCATGGAGCTTTGTGATGACAAGGGTCACAGAGCATTGTGATAAAAATTTCATGGGGCATTGTGGTAACAAAGGTCACAGAGCTTTGTGTGACGAGGTCATGGACCATTGTGATGACAAAGGTCATGAAGCATTGTGATGACTGGAGTCACGGAGCATTGTGATAACAGGGGTCTTGGAGCATTGTGATGAAAAGGGAATGGATCATTGTGATGAAAATGGCATGGAGGCTTGTCATGACAGTGTTCAAGGAGCATACTGATGACAAGAGTCAGCGAGCATTGTGATGCCAAGTGTATTGAGCATTGTGGTGACAAAGGTCATGGAGCATTGTGATGAGAAGTCCCTGCATAATTTTGATGACGAGCGTCATGGGGCATGTGATGACAAGTGTTATGGAACATTGTGATCACAAGGGTTTGGAGCATTGTGATGACAGAGGTCATGGATCATTTTGATATCAAGGAGCATGGAGCATTGTGATGACAGGGGTCATGGAGCATTCTGATGAGAAGATCATGGTGTATTGAGCTGAAAATAATCATGGAGTATTCTGATGAAAGGGGTCATGGAGCATTGTGATAACAAGGTCCTGGAACACTCTGATGAGAAGACCATGGAGGCTTGTGATGAGAAGTCTCATGGAGCATTCTGATGAAACGGGGCATGGAGCATTGTGATTACAGGGGTCTTGGAGCATTGTGATTACAAGGGCATGGAGCATTGTGATGAAAAAGTAATGGAGCCTTGTCATGACAGGGTTCAAGGAGCATACTGATGGCAAGTGTCAGGGAGCATTGTGATGACAAGTGTATTGAGCATTGTGATGACAAATGTTATGGAGCATTGTGATGAGAAGACCATGGATAATTGTGATGACGAGCGTCATGGGGCGTTGTGATGACAAGTGTTATGCAACATTGTGATCACAAGGGTTTGGAGCATTGTGATGACAGAGGTCATGGAGCATTTTGATTTCATTGTGATGACAATAGCATTAAGCATTATGATGATGGGCATGGTGCATTGTGATGACAGGGTTCATGGAGCATTGAGATGAAAAGGGACATGGAGCACTGTGATTAAAGGTGTCTTGGAGCATTGTGATGACAAGGGCGTGGAGCATTGTGAATGAGAAGGCCATGGAGCATTCTGATGACATGCGTCATGGAGCTTTGTGATGACAAGGGCATGGAGCATTTGTCTGAAAATTTTCATGGATTATTGTGATGAGAGTGGGCATGGAGCATTGTGATGACAAGGACACGGAACACTGTGATACATGGGTCATGGAGGATTGTAATGACAAGGTCATGGAGCATTGTGATGAGAAGGGCATCGAGCATTGTGATGACAAGCGTCATGGAGATTTGTGATGACAAAGGTCATGGAGCATTTTGATGACAAGGGAGTGGTGCATTGTGATGATAACGGCATGTAGCATTGTGATGATAGGGGTCATGGAACATTGTGATGACAGGGGTGAGGGAGTATTGTGATGACTATTGATGGAACATTGTGACATCAGTGGTGAGAGAGCATTTTCATGAGAAGTGCATGGAGCATTGTGATGACAATATTTATGGAGCATTGTGATGACAAGGATGTGGAGCATTGTGATGACAACCGCATGGCACATTGTGATCACATCGGTCATGGAGCATTGTGCTGACAAGCTCATGGAGCATTGTGATGACAAGTGTCATGGAACATTGTGCTGACAAACGCAGGGAGCATTGTGATGCCAAGGGTCACAGAGCATTGTGATGAAAAGTTCATGGAGCATTGTGGTGACAAAATTCACAGAGACTTGTGATGATGAGTGCATGGACCATTATGATGACAAAGACTTGAGGCATTGTGATGACTGGAGTCACGGAGCATTGTGATGACAGGTGTCATGGAGCATTGTGATGACAAGTGCATGGAGCATTGTGATGACAGGGGCAAGGAGCATCGGTCTGAAAAATTTCATGGATTATTGTTATGACAGTGGGCATTGCACATTGTGATGACAAGGGCATGGAGCACTATGAAGGAAAGGTCATGGAGTATTGTGAAGTCGGGTATCAGGGAGCATTGTGATGACCTATGTCATGGTGCATTGTGATGACAACGGCATGGAGCATTGTGATGACAAGTGTCATGGAGGATTGTGATGACAAAGGTAATGGAGCATTGTGATGACAATGATCATGGATCATTGTGATGAAAAGGGCATGGAGCATTGTGATGACAATGATCATGGAGCATTGTGATGAAAAGGGCATGGAGCATTGTGATGACAAGGGCTTTTGAGAATTTTGATGACAAGTTCGTGAAGCACTGTGATGAAAAGCACATGTAGCTTTCTATGACAGTGGTCATGGAGCATTGTGATGACAAGTGCATGGAGAATGTGATTACAAGAGGATGTAACATTGGATTTGAAGTGTCATGAAGCATTGTGATGGAAAGACAGTGGAGCATTGTGATGAGAACACCATGGGTAATTGTGATGACGAGTGTCATGGAGAACTGTAATGACAAGGGGCCTGGAGCATTGTGATGACAGGTGTCATGGAGCATTGTGATGACAGGGGTCATGGAGCATTGTGATGACAACGGTCATGGAGCATTCTGAAGACATGCTTGTGGAGTATTATGATGACAATGTCATGGAGCATTGTGATTATAAAGGCATGGAGCATTGTGATGAAAATGGCATAGAGCCTTTTCATGACAGGGTTCGAGAAGCATTCTGACGACAAGTGTCAGGGAGCATTGTGATGACAAGTGTATTGAGCATTGTGATGACGAAGGTCATGGAGCATTGTGATGACAAGGGCAAGGAGTATTGTGATGACAGGCATCATGGAACGTTGTGATGACAAGTGTTATGGAACAATGTGATCACAAGATTTTGGAGTACTGTGATGACAGAGGTCATGGATCATTTTGATATCAAGGAGCATGGAGCATTGTGATGACAGGGGTCATGGAGCATTGTGATGAGAAGAGCATGGATCATTGAGCTGAAAATGTTCATGGAGTATTCTGATGAAAGGGGTCAAGGAGCATTGTGATGACAAGGTCCTGGAGCACTCTTATGAGAAGACCATGGAGCCTTGTGATGAGAAGTCTCATGGAGCATTCTGATGAAAAAGGGCATGGAGCATTGTGATTACAGGGGTCTTGGAGCATTGTGATTACAAGGGCATGGAGCATTGTGAGAGATGTCCAAAGAGCATTCTGATGACATGCGTCATGGAGCTTTGTGATGACCAGGGCAAGGAACATTGTGATTACAGTGGTCTTGGAGCATTGTGATGAAATGGGCATGGATCATTGTGATGAAAAAGGCATGGAGCCTTGTCATGACAGTGTTCAAGGAGCATACTGATGGCAAGAGTCAGGGAGCATTGTGATGACAAGTGTATTGAGCATTGTGATGACAAATGTTATGGAGCATTGTGATGAGAAGACCATGGATAATTGTGATGACGAGCGTCATGGGGCGTTGTGATGACAAGTGTTATGGAACATTGTGATGAGAAGGGCATCGAGCATTGTGATGACAAGCGTCATGGAGCTTTGTGATGAGAAGTGCATCGAGCATTGTGATGACAAGCGTCATGGAGTTTTGTGATGACAAGGACACGGAACCCTGTGATACATGGGTCATGGAGGATAGTAATGACAAGGTCATGGAACATTGTGATGAGAAGGGCATCGAGCATTGTGATGACAAGCGTCATGGAGCTTTGTGTTGACAAGGGCATGGGGCAATGTGATGAGAGGCTTCATGAAGCATTGTGATGACAATGGCATGGAGCATTGTGATGCCAAGGGTCATGGAGCTTTGTGATGACAAAGGTCATGGAGCATTTTGATGACAAGGGAGTGGTGCATTTTGATTATAATGGCATGTAGCACTGTGATGATAGGCGTCATGGAACATTGTGATGACAGGGGTGAGGGAGTATTGTGATGACTAGTGATGGAACATTGTGATATCAGTGGTGAGAGAGCATTTTCATGAGAAGTGCATGGAGCATTGTGATGATAATGTTTATGGAGCATTGTGATGACAAGGATGTGGAGCATTGTGATGACAACCGCATGGTGCATTGTGATCACATCGGTCAGGGAGCATTGTGACGACAAGCTCATGGAGCATTGTGATGACAAGTGTCATGGAACATTGTGCTGACAAAGGCATGGAGCATTGTGATGCCAAGGGTCACAGAGCATTGTGATGAAAAGTTCATGGAGCATTGTGGTGACAAATGTCACAGAGACTTGTGATGATGAGGGCATGGACCACTGTGATGACAAAGCCTTGAGGCGTTGTAATGACTGGAGTCATGGACCATTGTGATGACAGGTGTGATGGAGCATTGTGATGACAAGTGCATGGAGCATTGTGATGACGGGGCATGGAGCCTCGGTCTGAAAAATCTCATGGATTATTGTGATGAGAGTGGGCATTGCACATTGTGATGACAAGGGAATGGAGCACTATGACAAAAAGGTCATGGTGTATTGTGAAGTCAGGTGTCAGGGAGCAATGTGATGACCTATGTCATGGTGCATTGTGATGAAAATGGCATGGAGCATTGTGATGACAAGTGTCATGGAGGATTGTGATGACAAATGTAATGGAGCATTGTGATGACAATGATCATGGAGCATTGTGATGAAAAGGGCATGGAGCATTGTGATGACAAGGGCTTTTGAGAATTTTGATGACAAGTTCATGAAGCACTTTAATGAAAAGCACATGGAGCTTGCTATGACAGGGGTCATGGAGCATTGTGATGACAAGTGCATGGAGAATGTGATTACAAGAGCATGTAACATTGTGATTTGAAGTGTCATGGAGCATTGTGATGGGAAGACGGTGGAGCATTGTGATGAGAAGACCATGGATAATTGTGATGACGAGCGTCATGGAGAACTGTAATGACAAGGGGCCTGGAGCTTTGTGATGACAAGTGTCATGGAGCATTGTGATGACAGAGGTCATGGATCATTTTCATTTCAAGAAGCATGGAGCATTGTGATGACAAGGGCATGAAGCAATGTGAACCCAAGGTTCACCGAGGATTTTGATGACAATGGGAATGGAGTATTGTGATGTCAAGTGCATGGAGCATTGTGATTACAATGTCATGAAGCATTTTGCTGACAAAGGCATTTAGCATTTTGATGACAAGAGTCATGGAGCACTGTGATGACAAGCGTCACGGATCATTGTGATTACAGGGGTCATGGAGCATTGGGATGGCAAGGGCATGGATCATCGTGATGACAAGGGTCATGGAGCGTTTTGATGACAAGAGTCAAGGATCACTGTGTTGTCTGGGGTCATGGAGCATTGTCATGACAGTGGTAATGGAGCATTGTGATGAGAAGGTCATAGAGCATTGGGCTAAAAATATTCATGGAGTATTGTGAAGGCGGGGGTCATGGAGCATTGTGATGACAAGGGAATGGAGCATTTTGATGAGAAGGTACTGAAGCATTGTGATAAGAAAACATTGGAGCCTTGTATTGACGAGTCTCATGGAGCATTCTGATGAAAAAGGGCATGGAGAATTGTGATTACATGGGTCTTGGAACATTGTGAAGAAAAGGGCATGGATCATTGTGATGAAAAAGTCATGGAGCCTTGTCATGACAAGGTTCAAGGAGCATAATGACGACAAGAGTCAGGGAGCACTGTGATGACCAGTGTATTGTACATTGTGACGACAAATGTCATGGAGCATTGTGATGAGAAGAGCATGGATAATTGTGATGACGAGCGTCATGGGGGGTTGTGATGACAAGTTTTATGTAACACTGTGATCACAAGGGTTTGGAACATTGTGATGACAGAGATCATGGAGCATTTTGATTTCATTGTAATGAAAATAGCATGAAACATTATGATGATGGGCATGGTTCATTGTGATGACAGGGTTCATGGAGCACGGAGATGAAAAGGGGCATGGAGCATTGTGATTACAGGGGTCTTGGAGCATTGTGATGAGAAGGTCATGGAGCATTGGGCTGAAAATGTTCATGGAGAATTGTGATTACAGGGGTCATGGAGCACTGTGATGACAAGGGTCATGGAGCATTTTGATGACAAGCATCACGGAATATTCTGATTAAATGTGTCATGGAGCATTTGGATGACAAGGGCATGGATCATTGTGATGACAAGTATCATGGAGATTTTTGGTGACAAGAGTCCCGGATCATTGTGTTGTGAGGGGTCATGGAGTGCGGGGATGACAGTGGTCATGGAGCATTGTGATGACAGGGGTCATGGTGCATTGTGATGAGAAGGTCATGGATCATTGGGCTGAAAATGTTCATGGAGTATTGTGATGACACGGGTCATGGAGCATTGTGATGACAAGGGAATGGAGCATTGTGATGACAAGGTCCTGGAGCATTGTGCTGAGAAGACCATGGAGTCTTTTCATGACAATTTTCATGGAGTATTCTGATGAAAAGCGGTATGGAGCAATGTAATTAATGGGGTCTTGGAGCATTGAGATGAAAAGGGCATGGAGCATGGTGATGAGAAGGCCATGGAGCTTTCTGATGACATGCGTCATGGAGCTTTGTGAAGACAAGCACATGGAGCATTGTGATTACCGGGGTCTTGGAGCATTGTGATGAAAAGGGCATGGATCATTGCGATGAAAAATGCATGGAGCCTTGTCATGACAGGTTTCTAGGAGCACACTGAGGACAAGTGTCAGGGAGCATTGAGATGACAAGTGTATTGAGCATTGTGATGACAACGGTCATGGAGAATTGTGATGAGAAGTCCATGGATAATTGTGATGATGAGCGTAATGGGGCGTTGTGATGCCAAGTGTTATGGAACATTGTGATCACAAGGTTTTGGGGAATTTTGGTGTCAGAGGTCAAGGAGCATTTTGATTTCATTGTGATGACAATAGCATGAAGCATTATGATGATGGGCATGGTGCATTTTGACGACAGGGTTCATGCAGCATTGAGATGAAAAGTGGCATGGAACATTGTGATGACAAATGTCATGAAGCATTGTGATGACTGGAGTCACGGAGCATTGTGATGACAGGGGTCATGGAGCATTGTGATGAAAAGGGCATGGAGAATTGGGATGAAAGGGGCATGGAGCATTTGTCTGAAATTTTTCATGGATTATTGTGATGACAGAGGGCATGGCACATTGTGATAACTAGCGCATGGAGCATTGTGATGACAAGGTCATTGATTATTGTGAAGAAAGGTGTCAGGGAGCATTGTGGTGACATATGTCACGGTGCATTGTGATGACAATGGCATTGAGCATTGTGATGCCAAGTGTCATGGAGAAATGTGATGACAAATGTAATGGAGCATTGTGATGACAAGGGCTGGGAGCATTGTGATGACAAGGGTAATGGAGCATCATGATGACAAGGGAATGGATCATTGTGATGACAAGGGTCATGGAGCATTTTGATGACAAAAGTCCCAGATCATTGTGTTGTCAGGGTTCTTGGAGCATTGTGATGACATGGGTCATGGAGCATTGTGATGAGAGGGGTCATGGAGCATTGTGATGACAAGGGTCTTGGAGCATTCTGATGACAAGCTTGTGGAGTATTGTGATGACAATGGCATGGAGCATTGTGAGAAAAAGGGCATGGAGCATTGTGATGAAAAAGGCATGGAGCCTTTTCAAGACAGTTTTCAAGGAGCATTCTGAGGAAAAGTGTCCGGGAGCATTGTGATGACAAGTGTATTGAGCATTGTGATGACAAAGTTCATGGAGCATTGTGATGACAAGGGCATGGATTATTGTGATGACAGTCATCATGGAGCATTGTGATGACAAGTGTTATGGAGCGTTGTGATGACAAGTGTTATGGAACACTGTGATCACAAGTGTTTGGAGCATTGTGATGAGAGAGGTCATGGATCATTTTTATTTCAAGAATCATGGAGCATTGTGATGACAAGGGCATGAAGCAATGTGATCCCAAGGTTCATGGAGGATTGTGATGACACTGGTAATGGAGAATTGTGAGGACAAGTGCATGGAGCATTGTGATGACAAGGTCATGTAGCATTTTGATGACAAAGGCATGGAGCACCGTGATGACAAGTGTCATGGAGCTATGTGACAACAAGCGTCAAGGACCATTGTGATTACACGGGTCATGGAGCATGGGGATGACAAGTGCATGGAATATTCTGATGACAAGTGGCATGGATCATTTTGATTGCTGTGGTCATGTAGCATTGTGATGACATGGGTCATGGAACTTTGTGATGAGAAGGTCATAGAGCATTGGGCTGAAAATATTCATGGAGTACTGTGATGACAGGGGTCATGGAGCACTGTGATGAGAAAGGAATGGAGCAATGCGATGAGAAGGTCCTGGAGCATTGTGATGAGAGGTCCATGGAGCCTTGTGATGACAAGTGTCATGGAGCATTATGCTGACAAAGGCATGGAGCATTGTGATGACAAGGGACACAGAGCATTGTGAAGAAAAGTTCATGGTGCATTGTGGTGACAAAGATCACAGAGCCTCGGGCCTCCCTGGTGGCGCAGTGGTTGAGAGTCCGCCTGCCGATGCAGGGGATACGGGTTCGTGCCCCGGTCTGGGAGGATCCCATATGCCGCGGAGCGGCTGGGCCCGTGAGCCATGGCTGCTGAGCCTGCGCGTCCGGAGCCTGTGCTCCGCAACGGGAGAGGCCACAACGGTGAGAGGCCCGCGTACCACAAAAAAAAAAAAAAAAAAAAAAAAAAAAGATCACAGAGCCTCGTGTGACGAGGGCATGGATCATTGGCCTGACAATTTTCATGGATTATTGTGATGACAGTGGGCATGGAGCATTGTGATGACAAGGGCATGGAGCATTGTGGTGACAAAGATCACAGAGCCTTGTGTGACCAGGGCATGGACCACTGTGATGACAAAGGTCATGAAGCATTGTGATGAGTGGAGTCACGGAGCATTGTGATGACATGTGTCATGGAGCATTGTGATGACAAGGGCATGGAGCATTGTGATGACAGGGGCATGGAACATTGGTCTGACATGTTTCATGGATTATTGTGATGACAGTGGGCATGGCGCATTGTGATGACAGGGGCATGGAACATTGTGATGACAACGTCATGGAATATTGTGAAGACAGGTGTCAGGGAGCATTGTGATGACATATGTCATTATCCATTGTGATGAAAATGGCGTGGAGCATTGTGATGAATAGTAATAATCTTAATACCTACGTATTGATATATCTCCGTAAGGGAATCAAGTGTGTCTAGACCGGCATAAACACGTCAGTGAAAATCAGCTCAACCTCATTATATAAATGAATTTCAAAAACAAAATAAAAAAACAGCGAAATTCTAACACAATTCATTCAGGTGTTCTGATGAAACCTGGAATGACCCCATCTAAAATGACACCTGGATGAGACATAAGGGGGGACACTTGGGACTGAGAGGATTGGTTAGATTGGATGAGAAAATGCAGATCATTTAAAGCAATAATACATGCCACCAATTCCATGGGTCCCAACTCGACACGTAAAAGGGAATATCACTACAGTTATAACATGTATGTGAAATGTGGAAAATGGACACACTGTGAATACGAAAGGATTCTAAAACTCAACTAATAGACCCTATCCTGGTGCTCCGGTTTGAGTTTCCAACTGCTTTACTATCAAGCTCCCAACTTGGAGAGACAGACCCTTTAACCTCCTGGTTCGCACAGGTTGCCAATTTGGCAGAGGATGAAAGAGAAGAGGGAGAACCAATGAGAGAGTAGCTGTTAGGCATTTGGACGGTCACATGTCAATCTAATATCCCGTCAGGAAGAAAAATTAACCAAAGTCTCAGACACCCGCCAGGAACCAGTATAGGTCCTCAACCAAAATTGTGGATTTGCTGTCATCTTACAAAATACGAGTTGAAAAATGGAGCTCTGGGGCACAGCAATTCACAAACTGGCAGAGAAATAAAGGACAACTATCATCCAAAAATCTGTTGAGGGAAGGCAACGAGGCGGACTTAAAAGCGATCCAGAATAGCAGGAAACAGATTTCAGGAGGTACATTGGATTCACCTTTAAAGCACAGGAAGAGGGGCACAAATTCGACAATGATGCACTTGGCCAGAAAGGGCATATGGGTTTTCTCCTGAATATATTCAGGAGAAAACGCATACGCCCTTTTTGGCCAAGCAAGCAAGTGGGCAATGCAAATCTGCACTACAAAGCAGTATCCCTTCCCACCGGACAAAATGGACATCCGCAAAATGTGTAAAAACTAGAAAGGCAACACAGGCCCTGGAGAACAGGGAGCTTAGTTATGCTGATGGGCGGGATGTAAATTGCCAACTCCCTCTCTGGAGGAGTGCATTGTGTTCCCTAAAACAAGTAAACAACAGAGCTACAGAGCCAAGTGCACTTCCAGTCTAGGGAATATACCTTTGGAAAACTGAAAATCAATAAGACAGAGCCACCACAAAATTTAGGGCTGCACTGCTTACAAGAACCTCAACATGGGTACACCTGAAATATCCCAGGAAAGACAAAAATGGTTCAAGAAATTGTGGTATTTCTGTACGATGGAATATCCCTCAGCCATGAAATCAATGTCCTAAGGCCAGTAGCAGGAAAATGAATGGATTCAGGTACGATGATTCTAAGTGAAATAAGTCACAGAGAAATAGAAACTTATCATAAGATATTACTTATGAAGGTCTTCTAAACATGGGTACACATGAACTGAGTTAGGAAAGAGAGCAGAGTCTCACATTTAGAAAATATTCTTATGCCTGCTTAAGGGGGAAGGAGAGGTGGGGTGATGCATAAAACCAGAGTTTGATATTAGTACATGTACCGTTCCAAAAACCAAATACGGAATAGACAAGACCTACACCATACTCAGTAAAAGGGAGTCAAAACCCAATATTTCCCGCCGAGGAATATATCTGACAAGTAAGAATTTTAAAACCTATGTATTGATATGTCTCCGTAAGGGAATCAAGTGTGTCCTAACTGGCATAAACATGGCAGTGAGAATCAGCTCAAACCCACTATCAAAATGAATTTCAACAACAAAACACAAAAACAGGGAAATTCTTTACAATTCCTTCAGGGGCTCTGCTGAAACCTGGAATGACCTATCTACAAAGAAAGCTGGATGTGGCATAAGGCCGGACACTTGGGTCTGAGAGGATTGGTGAGATTCGGTGAGCAAATGCAGACCATTTAAAGCAATGATGCGTGGCACACATTCCACGGATCCCAACTCTCCAGGTTGAAGGGAATATTACTACAGCTATAACATGTACGGGAAACCTAGAGAATGGACACACTGTGAATACGAAAGGTTTCTAAAACTCAACTAATAGTCCCTTTCCTGGTGTTCCGATTTGAATTTCCAAATGCTTTACTTTCAATCTCCCAACTTGGAGAGACAGCCCCCCCCTTTAACATCCTGGTTCTCACATGTTGCCAATTTGGCGGAGGATGAAAGGGAAGATGGATAACCAATGAGAGAGTAGCTGTTAGGCATTTTGACCGGTATTAGTCACTCTAATTTCCTGGCAGGAAGAAGTATTAGCCAAAGTCTCAGCCACCCGCCGGGAACCAGTAGAGGTCCTGAACCAAAATTATGGACTTGCGATCAGCTCACAAAAAACGTTGAAAACTTGAGCTCAGGGGCACAGCAATTCACAAAAGGGCAGAGTAATAAAGGAAAACTATCGTCCAAATATCTGTTGAGGGAAGGCAACGAGGCGGACTTGAAAGCGAGCCAGAAATGCACGAAACAGATTTAAAGAGGTACATTGGAATCACCTTTAAAGCACAGGAAGAGGGGCACAATTTCGACAATGATGCACTTGGCCAAAAAGGGCGTATGTGTTTTCTCCTGAATATATTCAGGAGAAAAAGCATACGCCCTTTTTGGCCAAGCAAGCAAGCAGGCAATGCAAATCTGCATTACAAAGAAGTATCACTTCCCACTGGTCAAAAGAGACATCCGCAAAATGTGTAAAAACCATAAAGGCAAGACAGGCCCTGGAGAAGAGGGAGCATATTTATGCTGATGGGACGGATGTAAATTGCCAACTGCCTCTCTGGAGAAGTGCATTGTGTTCCTTCTAACAAGTAAACAACAGAGCTACAGAGCCAAGGGCACTTCCTGTCTAGGGAATATACCTTGGGAAAACTGAAAATCAATAAGACAGAGCCACCCCAAAATTTAGGGCTGCACCTCTTACAAGAACCTCAACCTGGGTACACATTAAATATCCCAGGAAAGACAAAAATGGTTCAATAAATTGTGTTACTTCCGTACGATGGAATATCCCTCAGCCTTGAAATCAATGTCATAAGGCCAGTAGCAGCAAAATGAGTGGATTCAGTTACGATGATTCTAAGTGAAATAAGTCACAGAGAAAAAGAAACTTATCATAAGATATCACTTATGAAGGTCCTGTGAACATGGCTACACATGAACAGAGTTAGGAAAGAGAACAGAGTCTCACATGTAGAAAACACCCTTATGCCTGCTTAAGGGGGAACTAGAGGTGGGGTGATGCATAAAACCAGAGTTTGATATTAGTACAGGTACCGTTCCAAAAAGCAACTACGGAATAGACAAGACCTACACCTTCCTCAGTGAAAGGGACTCAAAACACCATATTTCCCACAGAGGAGTATATCTGACTAGTAAGAATCTTAAAACCTATGTATTGATATGTCTCCGTATGGGAAACAAGTGTGTCTAGAGTGGCATAAACATGGCAGTGAGAATCGGCTCAAACTCAGTATAAAAAGGAAATTCTAAAACATAACAAAAAAACAGGGAAATTCTTTACAATTCCTTCAGGGGCTCTGATGAAACCTGGAATGACCCTATCTACAACGACAGCTGGATATTTCATAAGGCTGGACTCTTGGGACTGAGAGGATTGGTGAGATTCGGTGAGCAAATGCAGAACATTTAAAGCAATAATGCATGGCACACATTCCTAGGGACCCAAATCTCCAGGTTTAAGGGAATATTACTACAGCTATAACATGTAGAGGAAACCTAGAGAATGGAAACACTGTGAATACGAAAGGTTTCTGAAACTCAACAAATAGTCCCTCACCTGGTGCTCCGGTTTGAATTTCCAACTGCTTCACTATCAATCTCCCAACTTGGAGAGACAGACGCTTTAACCTCCTGGTTAGCACAGGTTGCCAATTTGGCAGAGGATGAAAGGGAAGAGGGAGAACCAATGAGAGAGTGGCTGTTAGGCATTTGGACTGGCACATGACACTCTAATTTCCTGGCCGGAAGAAAAATTAACCAAAGTCTCAGCCACCCGCCGGGAACCTGTATATGTACTGAACCAAAATTTTGGACTTGCGGTCAGCTCACAAAAAACGAGTTGAAAAATGGAGCTCAGGGGCACAGCAATTCACAAACTGGAAGAGTAATAAAGGACAACTATCGTCCAAAAATCTGTTGAGGGAAGGCAACGAGGCGGACTTGAAAGCGAGCCAGAAATGCAGGAAACAGATTTAAAGAGGTACATTGCAATCGCCTTTTAAGCACAACAAGAGGGGCACAACTTCGACAAAGATGCACTTGGCCAAAAAGGGCGTATGCGTTTTCTCCTGAATATATTCAGGAGAAAATGCATATGCCTTATATGGCCAAGCAAGCAAGCGGGCAATGCAAATCTGCACTACAAAGAAGTATCAGTACACACCAGTCAAAACGGACATCGCAAAATGTGTAAATACCAGAAAGGCAAGACATGCCCTGTAGAACAGGGATCCTAGGTATGCTGATGGGTTGGATGTAAATTGCCAACTGCCTCTCTGGAAGAGTGCATTGTGTTCCCTAAAACAAGTAAAAAACAGAGCTACAGAGCCGAGGGCACTTCCAGTCTATGGAATATACCTTGGGAGAACTGAAAATCAATAAGACAGAGCCACCCCAAAATTTAGGGCTGCTCTGCTTACAAGAACCTCAACTTGGGTACAACTTAAATATCTCAGGAAAGACAAAAATGGTTCAAGAAATTGTGGTACTTACGTACGATGTAATATCCCTCAGCCATGAAATCAATGTCATAAGGCCAGTAGCAGCAAAATGAGTGGATTCAGGTACGATGATTCTAAGTGAAATAAGTCACAGAGAAAAAGAAACTTATCATAAGATATCACTTATGAAGGTCCTGTAAACATGGCTACACATGAACTGAGTTAGGAAAGAGTACAGAGTAACGAATCTTATCATAAGATATAACTCATAGCGGGAATGTACACATGGCTACACATGAACTGAATTACAAACACAACAGAGTCACACATTTAGAAAACAATCTTCTACCTGCTTAAGGGGAAAGGAGAGGTGGGGTAATGCATAAAACCACAGTTTTAAATTAGCACAGATACCAATACATAAACCAAGTATGTAATAGACAACACCTACTCCCAGCACAATGAACTGGACTCAACACCCCCAATTCATTGCATAGGAATATATCTGACTTTAAGAATTTTAAAACATATGTATTCTCATGTCTCCATAATGGAATCATGTGTGTGTATAACGGCATGAACACTGGACTGAAATTCAGCTATACCCCCCGTATAAAAATAAATTTCAAAAGCAAAATGCAAAAACAGTGAAACAGAGAGAAATTCTTAAAAATTACGTTCAAGGCCTGTGATTCAACGTGGATTGACCAACTTTACACCCACCTCTGGATGAGACATAAGACTGGACACTTGGAGCTGACAAGATTGCTGAGGTTGTGTGAGCAAAAGAACACCACTTAGAGCAATACTTTGTGCTACCCATTCTAGTGGTCCCAACTCTCCAGGTTTAAGGGAATCTTCCTACAGTTAAAAATGCCTGGGAAACCCAGTGGTTGGTACACTGTGTAATCGGGAAAGTTTTCTAAAAGGTACCTCAGTTTTCCTTTCGTCGTGCTCGGCTTCGCCATTCCATCCGCATTACTGAAAATCTCCCCACTTGGAGTGTCAGCGGATTGACCCTCCTGTTATGCACAGTTTGCAAATTGTGCAGAGGATGAACAGGAAGAGGGGAAACAAATGAGAGATTAGCTGTAGGTGTTTGGATGGGCACATGTCTCTCTAGTTTCACCTCAGGAAGAAGAATTAACCAAAGGCTCAGCCTGCAGCCCCGGAACCAGACTAGGGTCTAAAGCCATCCTGCGGTATTGCAGCCAGCTCACAAATAGGCGAGTTGAAAAATGGAAATCAGGGGCACAGCAATTCACAAACTTGCAGAGTTATAAGGGACAACTATCATCCAGAAATATATTGAGGTAAGGAAGTGAAGAGGATTTGAATGCAAGGCAGAATTTAAGGAAACAGATTTCAAGAGGTAGATTGGAGTCGTCTTTAAAGCACATGAAAAGCGACAGAACTTCGACAATGATGTCCTTGGCCAAAAAGGGAGTATGTGTATTTTCTTGAATATATTCGGGAAAAAATGCATACGCCCTTTTTGGCAAAGCAAGCCATCAGGCATTGCAAATCCACACTACATAGAAGTGTCACTTACCTCCGGTCAAAAGGGCCATCCGCAAATAGTGTAAAAACCACAAATACAGGACAGGCCATGGAGAAAAGGGAGCCTGGTTACGCCGATGAACAGAATGTAAATTGTCAACAGCTTCTCTGGAGAACTGTATGTTGTTTTCTAAAACAGAGCTACAGAGCATAGCACACTTCCACTCAAGGGCGTGTATTTTGGGAAAACTAAAAATCCACAACACACAGCCACCCCAAAGTTTAGGGCTGCTCTGTTTACAAGAACCTCAACTTCGGTACACTTTAAATACCCCAGGCAAGGAAAAAAAATAATGGATAAAGGGGTTGTGGTACTTATATACAATGGAATGTCACTCAGACATAAAATCAATGTCATAAGGCCAATAGCAGCATAATGAGTGGCTTTAGGAACGATGATGCTAAGTGAAATGAGCCACAAAGAAAAAGAAACTTATTGTAATATATCACTTATAGACGGAATGTAAACATGGCTACACATGAACTGAATTTCAAAAAAGAACAGATTTACACATTTAGAAAACACACTTATGCCTCCTTAAGGGGAAAGGTGACATGGGGTGATGCGTAAAACCAGAGTTTGAAATTAGCACAGATACCATTCCATATACCAAATATCTAACAGACAAGACCTACTCCTTTCTCAATGAACTGGACACAAAACACCCTATTCACTGAAGAGGAATATATCTGACTGGTAAAAATCTTGAAACCTATGTATTTATATGTCTCCATAATGGAATCAAGTGTATGTAGATTGGCATAAACACAGTTCAATGGAACAGGACAGAAAGTGCAGAGATAAACCTACATACCTATGGCTATCTCATCTATGACAAAGGAGCTAAGGATATACAATGGAGAAAAGACAGTCTCTTCAGTAATTGGTGCTGGGAAAACTGGACCCCTACACATAAAAGAATGAAATTAGAACACTCCATAACACCATACACAAAAATAAACTCTAAATTGATTAGAGATTTAAATATAAGACCAGACACTATAAAACACTTATAGGAAACCATAGGCAGAACACTCTATGACATAAATCACAGCAAGATCCTTTTTGACCCACCTCCTAGAGAAATGGAAATAAAAACAGAAATCAACAAATGGGACCTAATGAAACTTAAAAGCTTTTACACAGTACAGGAAAACATAAACAAGATGCAAAAACAACCCTCAGAATGGGAGAAAATATTTTCAAATGAAGCAATTGACAAAGGATTAATCTCCAAACTTTACAAGCACCTCATGTAGCTCAATATCACAAAAACAAACAACCCAATCCAAAATCGGGCAGAAGACCTAAATAGACATTTCTCCAAAGAAGATATACAGATTACCAAGAAACACATGAAAGGATGCTGAACATCACTAATCATTAGAGAAATGCAAATCAAAACTACCGTGAGGTATCACCTCACAGCAGTCAGAGCGGCAATCATCAAAAAAAATCTACAAAACAATAAATGCTGGAGAGGCCTTTATTGGAGAAAAGGGAACACACTTGCACTGTGGGTTGGAATGTAAATTGATATGGGCACTAGGGAGAACAGTACAGAGGTTCCTTTAAATAACTAACAATAGAAGTACCATAGGACACAACAATCCAACTACTGGGCATTTGCCTTGCGAAAACCATAATTCAAAAAGAGTTATGTACGAAAATGTTCATTTCAGCTCTATTTACAATAGCCAGGACATGGAAGCAACCTAAGTGTCCATCGACAGATGAATGGATAAAGAAGATCTGGCACATATATACAATGGAATATTACTCAGCCATAAAAAGAAGCAAAACTGACTTATTTGTACTGAGGTGGATGGAATTAGAATCTGTCCTACAAAGTGAAGTAAGTCAGAAAGGGAAAAACAAATACTGTATGTTAACAGAGATATACGGCATCTAATGAAGAAAAAAAAAAAGATTTTGAAGAACTTAGTGGCAGGACAGAATTAAGGACACAGAAGTAGAGAAAGGACTTGAGGACACCGGAAAGGGTATGGGTAAGCTGGGACGAAGTGAGAGAGTGGCATGGACATAAATACATTACCAAATGTAACACTGATATCTACTGGGATGCTGCCACATAGAAGAGGGAGATCAGCTTGGTGCTTTGTGACCACCTAAAGGGGTGGGATATGGAGTGTGGGAGGGAGATGCAAGAGGGAGGGGATCTGGTGACATTTGTATATGTATAGCTGATTCACTTTGTTAGACAGCAGAAACAAACACTCCATTGTAAAGCAATTATACTCCAATAAACGTGTAAAAGGAAAAAAAAAAAGAAAGGCCAGGGATAAACCTACACACCTATGGTCAACTAATCTATGACAAAGGAGGCAAGACTATACAATGGAGATAAGACAGTCTCTTCAATCAGTGGTGCTGGGAAATATGGACAGCTACATGTAAAAGAATGAAATTAGAACACTCCCCAACACCATCCATAAAAATATATTCAAAATGGATTAGAGACCTTAATGTAAGACTAGACAGTATAAAACTCTGAGAGGAAAACTTACGAAGAATACTCTGACGTAAATCACAGCAAGATCTTTTTTGATCCACCTCCTATACTAATGAAATAAAAAAGAAAACTAAGCAGCTGGAACCTAATGAAATGTAAAAGCTTTTGCAAAGCAAAGGAAACTACAAACAAGACGAAAAGACAACCCTCAGAATGGCAGAAAATATTGGCAAACAAATCAATGGACAATTGTTTAATCTCCAATATATATAAACAGCTCATGCAGCTCAATATTAATAAAACAAACAACCCAATACAAAAATGGAAGAAGATCTAAATAGACATTTATTCCAAGAAGACATAGAGATGGCCAAGACACACATGAAAATCTGCTCAACATCTCTAATTATTAGAGAAATGGAAATGGAAACTACAATGAGGTATCACATCACACCTGTTAGAATGGGCATCATCAGAAAATCTACAAACAACAAATGCTGGAGAGGGTGTGGAGAAAAGGAATCTTCTTCCACTACTGTTGGGAATGTAAATCAATACAATCTCTATGGAGAACAGTATGGAGGTTCCTTTAAAAACTAAAAATAGAATTACCATATAATCCAGCAATCCCACTACTGGGCATATACCCAGAGAAAACCATAAATCAAAAAGACACATTCACCACAATGTTCATTGCAGCACTATTTACAATAGCCAGGTAATGAAAGCAACCTAAGTGCCCACAGACAGACGAATGGATAAAGATGTGGTACATATATGCAATGGAATATTACTCAGCCATACATAGGAATGAAATTGGTTCATTTGTAGAGACCTTGATGGATCTAGAGACTGTCATACAGAATGAAGTAAGTCAAAAAGAGAAAAACAAATATTGTATATTAATGCATATATGTGGAACCTAGAAAAATGGTACAGGTGAACCGGTTTGCAGAGCAGAGATAGAGACACAGATGTAGAGAACAAACATATGGACACCAAGGGGGGAATGCCATGTGAAGGTGGTGGTGGGATGAATTGGGAGACTGGGATTCACATGTGCACACTTATATGTATAAAATAGATATCCAATAAGAACCTTCTGTATAAAAGAAATAAATAAATTTTAAAAAATTAAAAATAAATAACATTTAATAAAAAAAACAGAAAAAATGTTTTTCCCTTCATATAGACCTCTTTATATTAATGCATTATTTCCATGTTTATATCTGTAAATTAAAAAAAAAAGAGGAATAAATAAAATCTACCTTGAACCAAAAAGAAAAAAAGAAAAAAAGAAAAAACAGAACCTACCAGTTTTACAGAGGAAAATTGTATCAGGGCACTTGCTCCAGTGGTAAAAATTCTTAAGTTGGTCAGAGGTGGGAAATCGTCTCCCATGCAGTCAGCAGTGCTCCCCCCGACAAGGAGCATCCTCATTGCAAAGCTGGGGGACTGTGTCGAGGCATCTGTGAGTAAATGTGAGCTGAGCCCCTGTCCTGCTGCAGCTGAACTCTTCCCACCCTTTCCAGGTAAAACACCTGAATATGTACAAGAACTTGCAAGCCTAGAGGAAGGGCTGTGGAGTCACACAAGCGACAGCACGTAGGCCGACTTGGTGCCTGCAGGCCAGCCAGGATGGTCCTGGCCCCAGATGCTCTTCTGGAAGCTTTCCATTTCCCTGCCTGAGATACCCCTCCTGCCACGGCCCCAAATGCTTTTTTACTTCCTCACCTCTGCCTGGGGAGATATTCCAGCGGCAGGTATGGGTGACACATCCTCTTCTTTAGCAGGTGGCAGCCTGGCAACTCCTGCAGAATTTCCATCAGAGCGCCCCTCAAACTGGGCCACCCACAAAGCCACGGCCCCTCACTCCCTCCCACCACCCCAGCCCCGGCACTGCTGACGGGTCGATAATATGGCACCAGGCACAGCAACAGGGGCTCTTGCTGACTGGAGAGGTCTTTATATTGACCTCAACCCAGGCACACCTGGGGAGGGCCGGCAGTCAGTGTCAGGCTGCCCAAATCAGCCAATCCTCACCCCTCAGGGGCTCACAGTTGCAGAAAATGAAACTTGCTAAATGGGCCAGGCCCAAGGAACAGGTGTGGACTCCTGAGAGTCAGGATAGACAAGGGGCTGCAGCTGCGCCTTGTTTTCTTATCATTTTATCTGGTCTTTGCGTGGAAAACAACTTCAAGAAGACCCTATCCTAATGAGAGGAACCCAGGAGTCAGGGAGAGGAGTGATGGTGGGTGGAGACAGAGTCCTGGTGCCCTGGCTGCAGTGGAAATGTCTGGAAGACCAGGCAGAGAGAGGCTGCACAGAGTGATACCCAGGGTCACAGACCTGTCAGAGCTGCTGTTTGTTAGTTCAAGTCCTGCTCTGAGGTTTTCTGTGTCAGCTGTGAGCGACAGGTGAGCTGGGGGTTCTATGCAAGGTGGGCTATGTGCACAGCTACTGTGTGTCCAGCCCTGCTGGGGTACCTGCCCAGGGGAGCTCTGTATCCTGAGAAGGGCCTGACTAGGAGAGCCCCATGGGCTGCTGGGTAGCTGCACAGGTGTGCTCCATACCCTGGGAGGGACTTGACCACGAGAGCCCCGTGGGCTGTGGGGTGGGCAGCGCAGCCAAATGAGCTCCATATCCTGGGATTGGCCTGACCACGAGAGCCCCATGGGCTGCTGGAGACCTGGTAATGTATACCAGGACAGTCAGTGAAGCCACCGAGGATATACATCCAGTAGCTCCTATTTCCTACACCCTGCTGGTCATTCTACCATCCACCAGGCCATGGTATTCTGTATTAGACTTCAATGATGCCTTCTTCTGTATTCCATTCATCTCAGAGTCACAAGAACTTTCGGCTTGTGAGTGGCAGGACACAACATGCAACAAAAGCAATAATGCTGGGCCGTCCTGCCCCAATGGTTCAAAAATCCCCACACCATCATTGGGGAAATGTCCTCTAAATACCTCAAAGTTCTACCTCTGTAAAAGGGAACCCTCCTTCAATATGCAGATGACATTCTGATCGTCAGGCCTACTAAAGACGCCTCTGAACTACCTAGCCAGGAAAGGATAGAAGGTGTCCAGGGAAAAGGCTCAAATATCCCAGGCTAAGGTGACATGCCTGGGCTTCATTCTCACAGATATTCGGAGAAACGCATCCCAGGATAGGGAAGAAGCCATTTGCAGCCTTACCTCTTCTAAAACTAGAAGACAGCTTATGGGTTCCTGGGGAGGCAAAGGTTTTATGCATCTGGATCCCTAACTACAGTCTAATAGCTGGGCCTCTACATGAAACACTGACACGAAATGATGATGATTCTTTTGAATAGAATCCAGAAGCAGCCTTTCAAGAATGGAAAGAGCAGTCAATTCAGGCTCATGCCCAGGAACTCCCTAATTTAGCTAAACCCTTTGACCTTTACATACCCGGTCAAAGGTTAATCGCCCTTGGAGCCTTAGTGCAAAAACTGGGACCACTTGAAATGGAGCAACACAAGAATGCCCTTCAGGTATGATAAACTATGCTCACCAAGGGCTTTGCCCACTGCCCCATCAGGCCAGAATACTGGAGTATCTAAAAAGCTGGAAATCAGCAGCCTGCAAGGCCAGCTCCCTCCTAAGGGAAAAGGACCCCACGTGGTGATCCTAACCACCCATCATGCCCTGAAGTTGCAGGGGTCTCGCTGCGGACACACTGACCTCGAGTGAGGAGGCCCTCCAACTCCAACCTCCAGAGAGACAAACGGGGGCAATTGGCCCCCAAGATGACTCGTGTGACCATCACTTGACCTGGAGTTTCTCTCAGAAAACAAGTCTGTGCCCCGAAAGAGCAGACTAGTGCTTGCAGGACTTACTGCACACAGACAGGAGCTAACAAGCTTGGCGGAGGAAACGTATATCACGATTTCACCATAGAAAACCCTACAGACACCACGGTGATGGTGGCCAATATGACTGGCTGGACTGCTGGCTACTTCAAAAGGCCGTTGACTCAGTGGACGTCATGGTCCTAGATCACCACCGACCCTGGACTGTCTGGGAGTTGAGCGGGCAGGGCTTTGACACATGGTGCTGTTTGTACATTAATTCAGGGACATAATTAAAGAAAGCACAGACTACTGGTCAGAGAATCTAGGCTGGCAAATCCGTCAGCCTAAGGTCACCGAACAAATGTGGGGTGGGGTGAAACCTGCCACAGCAGCATCTCTGTGCATCTCTTTCCTGGACCCTTAAAAGTCATTAGAATCTATAACACTTCCAATGCTGGTGCTCTTGTGGACTAGCAGTGAGGCAGGAGTCCTTGGGACAATCAACCTCACCTGGAGGCTCCTGGGGAGAAGTTTTGCCCCTTCCCCCGTGTATGAGGGCTCCCACCTCAGCATGAAGCAGTTACAAAAGAGGTGTCTACACCCTGAGCACCCCAAGAATGAGGAACGGGACAAAAAGCAGAGGAGGTGTTCGTCTCCGGCAACGTTCATTAAAAATTCCTGGGAGATAAAAGGAGAATCTGGGCAACAAAATTAAGTCTAACCTGTTTTTCCTTTGTGCTTTGTCTAATTTCATGTGCTCCTAAGGTTCCGCATGCAGAGGTCCCACACCCGGAACTTCAGTCCCGATTTCCTAGAGCAGAATGGCTGGGTCGACACCTCAGCTAGCGGGGTCCCATGCAGACTCTGCGACATAGAGCCTGAGCTGCAGCCAACCCAGCCCTCGAGAGCTCCATCCCCTCCCTCCCGCTGATGCTGCTGGGATCCCTATAGAGCAGCGCAGCCCACAGCCCGCGGGGGAGTGCACGCTCTCACCTCTCCATTCTGTTTTCAAAATATAAAGTTTCCTTTGCTTCTGAACCAAACTCAGTCTTGATCTGTTGGCTCCAATGACACTGGGCACGGGGACTCCTGTTGGGGTCCTCTCTGGAGGATCAGTAACAGAAATTGAGAACATTGTAACTTCAGTGAACAGATGTGTGAGCCAAACTGTAGTCAACCTAGAGCAGGGTATAAGGCTCGGGTAAAATAAGATGTTTCTAAGACTTACATCTGATATTTCCATCACTTTATTATAAGCAAGTTTAGTGAAGACGTCTGTCTTATTTGTCAGGTCAACATTAGAGAAATGAAGTGATTTATTCCCAAGGATGTACATCGAATACTCTTGGCTGAAGCTTTAATCTTGTTTTGAATGTTTTTCCATTGAAAATGATACCTCTCTTTCAGCTTCCCCATTTCTGAGAAGTATAAAATCTTATAATTTATTATTACCAAAGGGGAAAGGTAGGAGAAGGGATAAATTAACAGTTTGGGATTAACACATACACACTGCTATGTATAAAACAGATCATCAACAAGTAACTACTGTATAGCACAGGGAACTACACTGAATATTTTGCAATAACCTATAAGGGGAAATTATCTGAAAAAGAATAGATATTTTTATTGACATCATCTATTAATGACAGATAAAATGTAACCTAAGCAAGGCCGATGGTGAGCACTTCTGACTCTGAAGATTTCAATCATCTAAAGTTTGGACTCTGCCTATTTCCAAATGCCCTTATTGGACATATATGTAGCCATAGCTTAAAAATTCCCCAGTATGGGGTTCAGGGAGGCACTGATTTGGAAAAATCCCTGGTGTTCTCCTTACAAGCACGGGACCATTCCTACGGCTAAAACATGCCTGTCACACCTAGAGGATGGTACACCGTTTGAACGGAAACAGTTTGGAAAAGGCACCTCATCTCCTCATCGCCTGGTGCTCGGGTTCACCCCTCCAGCATCTTTCCTAACAATCTCCTAACTTAGAGATATCTGCACCGTCAACATCCTCTTGCACACAGTTTGGAATTTGTCCAGAGGATGAAGCGGAAGGATGAGAAAAATTTAGAGACAAGTCCTAGGTTTTTGGACAGGCACATGCCACACTAATTTCCAATCCGGAAGACAAATTCATCAAAGGCTAGAATTGCAGACGGAAGCAGAATAGGGCTAGAGGAAATCCCGCTGTTTTGTGTCCAGTTTCCAAAAACACAAGTTGAAAAATGGAACTCAGGGGCACTAAAATTCATGAAACTGCAGAGTTGAAAATATCTATCGTCAAAAAATGTCTTGAGGTAAGTCACAGAAAAGAACTTTTAAGCAAGGGAGAGTGGCAGGAAACAGATTTGAAGAGGTGGAAAGGACTCCCCATTAAAGCAAAAGAAAAGGGACTGAACATCGCCAATGATGCAGTTGGCCAAAAAGGGCGTCTGCATTATTTCTGAATATATTCAAGTAAAGGCCATACACACTTTTTATGCAACCAAACAGATGGGTACTGGAAATCAATACTAAAAAATGTATCAGTTCACATCAGTCAGAAGGGCCATCCACATAACGTGTAAACACCCGAAATGCAGGACAGGGTGAGGAGAAAAGGGAGCCCTGTGAGGCTGATAGTGGAAATGTAATTTGCCAACGGCCACTCTGGAGAAGTGTATTGTGTTTGCTAAAACATCTAAAAAATGTGCTACAGAGCATAGGGCACTTGTACTCATGGGCGTATACCTTGGGAAAAACAAAAATCGACAAGAAACAGGCACCCCAACGTTTACCACCTCTCTGTTAAAAAGGGCCTCAACTTGGATAGAACCTAAATGTCCCTGGAAGGATAAAATGGATAAAAGAGATGGGGTACTTATGTAGAGTGGAATATTACTCATCCAGAAATCAATGAAATAAGGCCAGTTGTAACAACTCTGTAGGAGATACATACGATCATTCTAAGTGACGTATGTCAGAAAGAAAAAGACACATATCATAAGATGTCACTTAAAGGTGGAATCAAAAATGGCTACACATGAAATAAATTACAAAACAGAAACATAGTCAAATATGTAGAAAATAGACATAAGGCTGCTAAATGGGAAAGGTGGGGAATGGTGAGGTATTATCCAGGAGGTTGAAATTAGCAAATATACCATTCCAAGTACCAAATTGAATAACTGACAAGGCCTACACGGTACCTCAAAGAACTGCACTCAACCCACTCAAGTCACTGGGAAATAATACATATGACTGGTAAGCATCTGAAAAAGAATTTATTGTTGTCTCACAGTACATGAATCAAGTGGATGCACAGCCGCAAAAAACAGAGCTTTGAAAATCAGCTGTAACCAATATAAAAATAAATTTAAAAATATGTATAAAAACAGTGAGACAGACAAAAATACTTACAACTTTTGTTGAAGGGCTACGATGTAACATGGATTGAACACATGTAGACCCACAGCAGGATGATATATAAGGCTGGAAGCTATGCACGCTAAGAGATGTTAGATAGGCTGGGTGAGGAAATGCACACCTTTTAAAGTAATACTGCCTGGAACCCATTCCATTGGTCCCAAATCTGCAGGTTCAAGGGAATCTTCTGACAGCGAAAACATGCCTGGAAAACCAAGATTTACGTACACCGTGTGCTCAGGAAAGGTGTCTAAAATGCACCTCATTTTTGATCTCCTGGTGCTCGGGTTCGCCATTCCAGCCACATTACTAACAATCTCCCTACTTGGAGAATCAGCACCTTTAACCTCCTGTTTCACACAGTTTGCAATTTCTGCAGAGGATAAACGGGATGAGGGGGAACCAATGAGAGACTAGCTGTAGGAGTTTTGACAGGCACATGTCACTCTAATTTCCCATTAGGAAGAAGAATTAACCAAAGGCACAGCCTGCCTCCACAGAACCAGAATAGGGCTGGAAGCAATACAAAGGTTTGGCGGCCAGCTCACAAAAAATGCAAGTTGAAAAATGGAGCTCAGGAGCAGACAATTCAAAGACCTGCAAAGATATAAATGATAACCAACGTCAAAAATATATTCAGGTAAGGCAACGAAGAGGATCTGAATGAGCGGCAGAATTGCAGGAAACAGATTTCAAAAGGTAGATTGTACTCACAGTTAAAGCATATGAAAAGCAGCAGAATTTCTAAAATGATGCAGTTGGGCAAAAGGGTGTATGCGTTTTTTCCGTGAATATCTTCAGGAAAAAAACACATACAGAGTTTTTGGCCAAGAAAGCAAGCGGGAAATGCAAGTCCGCTCAACAAAGAATTCTCAATTTCCACTGCTCAGAAAGGCCATCCAAAAAATGTGTACAAACCAGAAATGCAGGAGAGGCCATGGAGAACACGGAGCCTGGTCAAGCTGATGGCTGGGGTATATATATCCAAGAGCCACTCTGAAGAAGTGTATGCTGTTTCCTAAAACATCTAAAATACAAAGCCCCCGAGCAAAGGGGACTTCAACTCATGGGCATATGACTTGGGAAGACTAAATATCAACAAGACACAGGCACCCCAAAATTTAGGGCTGCTCTGCATAAAAGAACCTCCACTTCGGTACACATAAAATATCCCAGGAAAAAGAGAAATGCATAAAGAACTTGTGGTAATTTTTTACAACGGAATATCACTCAGACGTGATATCAATGCCATAAGGCCAGTAGCAGCATAATGAGTGGATTAAGGTACCATGATTCTAAGTGCAATAAGTCACACAGAAAAAGAATCTAATCATAAGATATCACTTATAGAGGTAATGTCAACATCACAACACATGAACTGAATTAGGAAAGAGAACAGTGTCTCACATTTAGAAAACACTCTTATGCCTGCTTAAGGGGAAAGTAGAGGTGGGGTGATGCTTAAAACCAGAGTTTGATATTAGCACAGGTACCATTCCATAAACCAAATACAGAATAGACAAGACCTACACTTTCCTCAGTGAACGGGACTCAACACCCCTATTCCACACAGAGGAATATATCTGACTAGTAAAAAATCTTAAAACCTATGTATTGATATGTCTCTGTAAGGGAATCAATTGTGTCTAGACCGGCATAAACACGTCCGTGAAAATCAGTTCAACCCAATTATAAAAATGAATTTCAAAAACAAAACAAAATAACAGCGAAATTCTTACACAATTCCTTCAGGGGTTCTGATGAAACCTGGAATGACCCTATCTGCAAAGACAGCTGGTTGAGACTTATGGCTGGACACTGGGGAATGAGAGGACTGGTGAGACTGGGAGAGAAAATGCAGACCCTTTAAAGTAGTAATGCATGCCACCATTCCATGGGTCCCAAATCTCCAGGTAGAAGGGAATATCACTACAGTTATAACATGTATGGGAAACCTAGAGAATGAACACACTGTTTTGGCGAAAGGTTTCTAAAGGTCTCCTATTTTTTCCTCTCCTTGTGCTCCAATTTGGCATTCCAACTGCTTTACTATCAATCTCCCAACTTTGGAGAGTCAACCCCTATAACCTCCTGGTTCGCACAGTTTGCTAATTGTGCAGAGGATGAAAGGGAAGAGGGAGAACCAATCAGAGAGTAGATGAAGGCATTTGGACGGGCACATGTCACTCTAATTTCCCGTTCAGGAAGAAGAATTAACCAAAGCCTCAGCCAACAGCAGGGAACCAGTATAGCCACCCCTGGAACCAGTATAGGTCCTGAAGCAATATTGTGGATTTGCGGACAGCTCACAAAAATGGGATTTCAAAATTGGAGCTCAGGGGCACAGAAATTCACAAACCTGCAGTTGTAAAGAACTACTCAATTCCAAAAATCTGTTGAGGAAAGGCAAAGAAGTGGACTTGAAAATGAGGCAGAATTGCACAAAACATATTTCAAGAGGTAAATTAGAATCACCTTTAAAGCTCAGGAAAAGCATCACAACTTCGACAATGATGCACTTGGCCAAAAAGGGCGTATGACTTTTCTCCTGAATATATTCAGGAGAAAACGCATACACCCTTTTTGGCCAATCAAGCAAGCGCACAATGCAAATCCACACTACAAAGAATTGTCACTTCCCACCGGTAAAAAGGGATATCTGAAAATCTGTAAAAACCACAAAGGCAAGAGAGAGATGACAAGGGCATGAAGCAATGTGATCCCAAGTGTCATGGAGGATTGTGATGACAAGTGCATGGAGCATTGTGATGACAAGATTATGTAGCATTTGCTGACAAAGTCATGGAGCATTGTGATGACAAGGTTCATGGAACACTGTGATGACAAGCCTCAAGGAGCATTGTGATTAGAGTGGTCTTGGAGCATTGGGATGACAAGGGCATGGATCATTGTGATGACAAGGGTCATGGAGCATTTAGATCACAAGAGTCCCGGATCATTGTGTTGTCAGGGTTCATGGAGCGTTGTGATGACAGTGGTCCTGGAGCATTGTGATGACAGGGGTCATGAAGCATTGTGATGAGAAGGTCATGGAGCATTGGGCTGAAAATGTTCATGGAGTATTGTGATGACAGGGGTCATGGAGCATTGTGATGACAAGGTACTGGAGCATTGTGATAAGAAGACCATGGAGCCTTGTGATGACAAGTCTCATGGAGCATTCTGATGAAAAGGGGCATGGAGCATTGTGATTACATGGGTCTTGGAGCATTGTGATGACAAGGGCATGGAGCACTGGGATGAGAAGACCATGGAGCGTTCTGATGACATGCATCACGGAGCACTGTGATGACAAGGGTATGGAGCATTGTGATTACAGGGGTCTTGGAGCACTGTGATGAAAAGGGCATGGATCATTGTGATGAAAAAGCCATGGAGCCTTGTGATGACAGGGTTCAAGGAGCATAGTGACGACAAGTGTCAGGGAGCATTGTGAAGACAAGGGTATTGAGAATTGTGATGACAAATGTCATGGAGCATTGTGATGAGAAGACCATGGATAATTGTGATGATGAGCGTCATGGGGCGTTGTGATGATAAGTGTTATGGAACATTTTGATCAGAAGGATTGGGAGCATTGTGATGACAGAGGTCATAGAGCATTTTGATTTCATTGTTATGACAATAGCATGAAGCATTATGATGATGGGCATGGTGCATTTTGATGACAGGTTTCATGGAGCAGTGAGATGAAAAGGGGCATGGAGCATTGTGATAACAGCAGTCTTGGAGCATTGTGATGACAAGGGCATGGAGCATTGTGATTACAGGGGCCGTGGAGCATTTTAATGACAAGGGTCATTGAGCCTTGTGATGACAAGGCTGTGGAACATTGTGATGGCAGGGGTCATGGAGCATTGTTATGACAGGGGTAATGGAGCATTGTGATGACAAGGGCATGGAGCATTCATCTGAAAAATTTCATGGATTATTGTGATGAGAGGGGGAAGGAGCATTGTGATGACAAGGGCACGTAATATTGAGATACATGGGTCATGCAGGATTGTAATGACCAGCGCATGGAGCATTGTGATAAGAAGGACATCGAGCATTGTGAGGACAAGCGTCATGGAGCTTTGTGATGACAAGTCCATGGAGCAATGTGATGAGAGGGTTCATGGAGCATTGTGACGACAATGGCATGCAGCATTGTGATGCCAAGGGTCATGGAGCTTTGTGATGACAAAGGTCATGGAGCATTTTGATGACAAGTGTGTGGTGCACTCTGTTGTGAAGGGCGGGGAGCATTGTGATGACAGGGTCATGGAGAAATTTGATGAGCAGTGTCATGGAACATTTTGATGAAAGTTGTTATGGTACATTGTGATGTCAGGGGTCCTGGAGCATTTTTATGTAAAGGGTCATGGAGCATTTTGATGACAGGGGTTATGGAACACTGTGATGTCAGGGGTCATCGAACATTGTGATGATAAGTACATGGAGCATTGTGATGACAGGAGTCATGGAACATTGTGATGACAGGGGTGAGGGAGTATTGTGATGAATAGTGATGTAACATTGTGATATCAGTGGTGAGAGATCATTTTGATGAGAAGTGCATGGAGCATTGTGATGACAAGGTTTATGGAGCACTGTGATGAAAAGATTGTGGAGCACTGTGATGACAAGCACATGGTGCATTGTGATGACATGGGTCATGGAGCATTGTGCTGAGAAAGGCATAGAGCATTGTGATGACAAGGGTCAAATAGCATTGTGATGAAAAGTTCATGGAGCATTGTGGTGAAAAATGTCACAGAGATTGGTGATGACGAGGGCACGTACCATTGTGACGACAAAGGTCAAGAAGCATTGAGATGACTGGAGTCACGGAGCATTGTGATAACATGGGTCATGGAGCATTGTGAAAACAAGGGCATGGAGCATTGTGATTACAAGTGTCATGGAGGATTCTTATGACAAAGGTAATGGAGCATTGTGATGACAATCGCTTGGAGCATTGTGATGACAAGGGTCAGGGAGCATTGTACTGACAAGTGCATGGAGAATTGTGATGACAAGTGTCATGCAGCACTCTGATGACAAGCTTGTGAAGTATTTTGATGACAATGGCATGGAGCATTCTGATGACATGCGTCACGGAGCTTTGTGATGACAAGGGCATGGAGCATTGTGAGGAGAAGTGCATAGAGCGTTGTGATGACAAGCCTCATGGAGATTTGTGATGACAAATGCATGGAGCAATGTGATGAGAGGGTTCATGGAGCATTGTTATGACAATGGAATGGAACATTGTGATGCCAAGGGTCATGGAGCTTTGTGATGACAAAGTCATGGAGCATTTTGATGACAAGGGCATGGTGCATTGTGATGAGAAGTGCAGGGAGCATTGTGATGACATGGGTTATGGAGCATTGTGCTTACATGCGCATCGAGCATTGTGATGACAAATGTCATGGAGCATTGTGCTGAAAATTGCATGGAGCTTTGTGATGACAAGGGACACAGAGCATTGTGATGAATAGTTCATGGAGCATTGTGATGACAGAGTCATGGAGCAATCTGATGAAATGTATCATGGAACATTTTGATGACAGGGGTTATGGAACATTGTGTTGTCAGGGGTCATGGAGCATTGTGATGAAAAGTGTCATGGAGCATTTTGTGACAGGGGTTATGGAACATTGTGATGTCAGGGGTCAGGGAGCATTGTGAAGATATGGGCATGTAGCATTTTGATGATATGGGCATGTAGCATTTTGATGACAGGGGTCATGGAACATGGTTAGGACGGGGTGAGGGAGTATTGTGATGACTAGTGATGGAACATTGTGATATATGTGGTGAGAGAGCATTTAGGTGAGAAGTGCATGGAGAATTGTGATGACACGTTTTATGGAGCATAGCAATGAAAAGGAATTGGAGCATTGTGATGACAAGCACATGGCGAATTGTTATGACATGGGTCATGGAGCATTGTGCTGACAAGTGCAAGGAGCATCGTGAAGACAAGCGTCATGGAGCATTGTGCTGACAAAGGCATGTAGCATTGTGATGACAAGGCTCATAGGGTTTTGTGATGAAAAATTCATGGAGCATTGTGGTGACAAAGGTCACAGAGCCTTGTGTGATGAGGGCATGGACCACTGTGATGACAAAGGTCATGAAGCATTGTGATGACTGGAGGCACGGAGCACTGTGTTGACAAGGGCATGGAGCACTGTGATGACAGGGGCATGGAACATTGGTCTGACAAGTTTCATGGATTATTGTGATGACAGTGTGCATGACGCATTGTGATGACAAGGGCATGGAGCACTGTGATGACAAGGTTATGGATTATTGTGAAGACAGGTGTCAGGGAGCATTTTGATGACATATGTCATTGTCCATTGCGATGACAATGGCATGGAGCGTTGTGATGCCAAGTGTCATGGAGGTTTGTGATGACAAATGAAATGGAGCATTTTGATGACAAGGGCTTAGAACATCGTGATGACAAGGGTCATGGAGCATTGTGATGACAAGAGCATGGAGCATTGTGATGACAAATGTCACAGAGCCTTGTGTGACGAGGGCATGGACCATTGTGATGACAAAGGTCATGAAGCATTGTGATGATTGGAGTCACGGAGCATTGTGATGGCATGGGTCAGGGAGCATTGTGATGACAACGGCATGGAGCATTGTGATAAAAGGGGCATGGAACATTGGTCTGACAAGTTTCATGGATTATTGTGATGACAGTGGGCATGGCTCATTGTGATGACAAGGGCATGGAGCATTGTGATGCCAAGTTTCATGGAGCATTGTGATGACAAGTGTTATGTTACATTGTGATCAGAAGGGTTTGGAGCATTGTGATGACAGAGGTCATTGAGCATTTTGATTTCCTTGTGATGACAACAGCATGAAATATTATGGTGATGGGCACGGTGCATTGTGATGACAGGGTTCATGGAGCATTGAGATGAAAAGGGGCATGGAGCATTGTGATTACAGGGGTGTTGGAGCCTTGTGATGACAAGTCTCATGGAGCATTCTGATGAAAAGGGGCATGGAGCATTGTGATTACAGGGGTCTTGGAGCATTGTGATGACAAGGGCATGGAGCATTGTGATTAGAGGGGTCTTGGAGCATTGTGATGACAAGGGTCATGGAGGCTTGTGATGAAAAGGCCGTGGAACTTTGTGATAGCAGTGGTCATGGAGCATTGTTATGACAGGGGTATTGGAGCATTTTGATGACAAGGGTATGGGGCATTGGTCTGAAAAGTTTCATGGATTATTTTGATGAGAGTGGGCATGGAGCACTGTGATGACAAGGGCACGGAACACTGTGATACATAGATCATGCAGGATTGTAATGACAAGGGCATGTAGCATTGTGTTGAGAAGGACATCGAGCATTGTGATTACAAGAGTCATGGAGATTTGGGATGACAAGTGCATGGAGCAATGTGATGAGAGGGTTCATGGAGCATTGTGATGACATTGGAATGGAGCATTGTGATGCCAATGGTCATGGAGCTTTGTGATGACAAATGTCATGGAGCATTTTGATGACATGTGTTATGGAGAATTGTGAGGTCAGGGGTCATGAAGCATTTTGATGAAAAGGATCATGGAGCATTTTGATAACATGGCTAATGGAGCATTGTGATATCAGGGGTCATGGAGCACTGTGATGATAAGGGCATCTAGTATTGTGATGACAGAAGTCAGGGAAAATTGTGATGACAAGGGTGAGGGAGTATTGTTATGACTATTGATGGAACATTGTGATATCAGTGGTGACGGATCATTTTGATGAGAAGTGCATGCAGCATTGTGATGACAAGCTGGTGGAGCATTTTGCTGACAAGCGCATGGAGCATTGTGATGACAAGGGTCTTTGAGTATTGTGCTGAGAAAGGCATGGAGCATTGTGATGACAAGGGTCATGGAGCATTGTGATGAAAAGTTCGTGGAGCATTGTGGTGACACAGGTCACAGAGCCTTGTGATGACGAGGGCATTGACCATTGTGATGACAAAGATCATGTAGCATTGTGGTGAATGGAGTCACGGGGCATTGTGATGACAGGGGTCATGGAGCATTGTGATGTCAAGGGCATGGAGCATTGTGATGACAGGGGCATGGAGCATTGGTCTCACAAATTTCATGGATTATTGTGATGACAGTGGGCATGGTTCATTGTGATGAAAAGAGCATGGAACATTGTGATGACAACGTCATGGATTATTGTGAAGACAGGTGTCAGGGAACAATGTGATGACATATGTCACGGTCCATTGTGATGCCAATGACATGGAGCATTGTGATGCCAAGTGTCATGGAGGATTGTGATGACAAAGGTAAAGGAGCATTGTGAGGATCAGGACATGGAGCAATGTGATGGCAAGACCGTGGAGCATTGTGATGAGAAGACCATGGGTAATTGTGATGACGAGCATCATGGAGCTTTATGATGAAAAGAGCCATGGAGCATTCTGACATAAGATATCACTTATGAAGGAAATGTAAACATGGCTAAACATGAACTGAATTAAGAAAGAGAACAGAGTATCACATTTAGAAAACATACTTATGGCTGCTTAGGGGAAAGAAAGGTGGGAAGATGCACAAAACCAGAGTTTGATATTAGCACATGTACTGTTCCATAATCCAAATACAGAATAGCCAAGACCTACTCCTTCCTCAGTGAACGGGACTCAACCCCCCAATTCCCCGCAGAGGAATATATCTGATTAGTAAGAATCTTTTTTTTTTTTTTTTTTTTTTTTTTTTGCGGTATGTGGGCCTCTCACTGATGTGGAATCTCCCGTTGTGGAGCACAGGCTCCGGACACGCAGGCTCAATGGCCATGGCTCATGGGCCAAGCCGCTCCGCGGCATGTGGGATGCCCCCAGACCGGGGCACGAACCCATGTCTCCTGCATCGGCAGGCAGACTCTCAAGCACTGAGCCATAATGGAAGCCCCTGATTAGTAAGAATCTTAAAACCTATGTATCGATATGTCTCCGTAAGGGAATCAAATTTGTCTAGACCGGCATAAACACGTCAGTGAAAATCAGCTCAACCTCATTATAAAAATGAATTTCAAAAACAAAACAAAAGAAAAACAGCGAAATTCTAACACAATTCCTTCAGGTGTTATGATGAAACCTGTAATTACCCTATCTAAAACGACAGCTGTATGAGACATAAGGCTGCTCACTTGGGACTGAGAGGATTGACGAGATTGGGTGAGAAAATGCAGACGCTTTAAAGCAATAATGCATTCCACCAATTCCATGGGTCCCAACTCTCCAGGTAGAAGGGAATATCACAACAGTTATAACATATATGGGAAACGTAGAGAATGTACACACTGTGAATTCTAAAGGATTCCAAAACTCAACTAATAGTCCCTCTCCTGGTGCTCCAGTTTGACTTTCCAACTGCTTAACTATCAATCTCCCAAATTGGAGAGACAGCCCCTTTAACCTCGTGGTTCGCACAGGTTGCCAATTTGGCAGAGGATGAAAGGGAAGAGGGAGAACCAATGAGAGAGTAGCTGGTAGGCATTTGGACGGGCACATGTCACTCTAATTTCCCGGCAGGAAGAAGAATTAACCAAAGCCTCAGCCACCCGCTGAGAACCAGTATATGTCCTGAACAAAAATTTTGGACTTGTGGTCAGCTCACAAAAAATGAGTTGAAAAATGGAGCTCAGGGGCACAGCAATTCACAAACTGGCAGAGTAATAAAGGGCAACTATCGTCCAAAAATCTGTTGACGGAAGGCAACGAGGCAGACATGAAAGGGAGCCAGAAGAGCAGGAAACAGATTTCAAGAGGTACATTGGAATCGCCTTTAAAGCACAGGAAGAGGGTCAAAACTTCGACAATGATGCACTTTGCCAAAAAGGGAGTATGCGTTTTCTCCTGAATATATTCAGGAGAAAACGCATACGCCCTTTTTGGCCAAGGAAGCAAGCGAGCAATGCAAATCTGCACTACAAAGAAGTGTCACTTTCCACTGGTCAAAAGGGACATCCACAAAATGTGTAAAAACCAGCAAGGCAAGACAGGCCCTAGAGAACAGGGTGCCTAGTTATGCTGATGGGCAGGATGTAAATTGCCAACTGCCTCTCTGGAGGAGTGCAATGTGTTCCCTAAAACAGGAAAACAACAGTGCTACAGAGCCAAGCGCACTTCCAGTGTAGGGAATATACCTTGGGGATATTGAAAATCAATAAGACAGAGCCACACCAAAATTTAGGGCTGCACTGCTTAAAAGACCATCAACTTGGATACACATTAAATATCCCAGGAAAGACAAAAATGGTTCAAGAAATTGTGTTACTTACGTAGTATGGAATATCCCTCAGCCATGAAATCAATGTCATAAGGCCAGTAGCAGCAAAATGAGTGGATTAAGGTACGATGATTCTAAGTGAAATAAGTCACAGAGAAAAAGAAACTTATCATAAGATATCACTTATGAAGGTCCTGTAAACATGTCTACAGATGAACAGAGTTAGGAAAGAGAAAAGAGCCTCTCATTTAGAAAACACTCTTATGCCTGCCTAAGGGGAAAGGAGAGGAGGGGTGATGCATAAAACCAGAGTTTGATATTCGTACAGGTACCATGCCAAAAACCAAATATGAAATAGACATCACCTACACCTTCCTTAGTGAAAGGGACTCAAAACCCCATATTTCACGCAGAGGAATATATCTGACTAGTAATAATCTTAAAACCTATATATTGATATGTCTCCGTAAGGTAATCAAGTGTGTCTAGACTGGCATTAACATGGCAGTGAGAATCAGGCCAAACCCACTATAAAAAGGAATTTCAAAAACAAACAAAAAAAAAACCGGGGAAATTCTTTACAATTACTTCAGGGGCTCTGATGAAACCTAGAATGACCCTATCTACAACGACAGCAGGATGTGGCATAAGGCTGGACACTTGGGACTGAGAAGATTGGTGAGATTGGGTGAGCAAATGCAGACATTTTAAAGCAATAATGCGTGGCACACATTCCAAGGGTCCCAACTCTCCAGGTTGAAGGGAATATTACTACAGTTATAACATGTACGGGAAACCTAGAGAATGGACACACTGTGAATATGAAAGGTTTCTAAAACTCAACTAATAGTCCCTCTCCTGGTTCTCCAGCTAGAATTTCCAACTGCTTTACTATCAATCTCCCAACTTGGAGAGACAGCCCCTTTAACCTCGTGGTTCGCATAGTTTGCCAAATTGGCAGAGGATGAAAGGGAAGAGGGAGAACAAATGAGAGAGTAGCTGTTAGGCATTTGGACGGGCACATGTCACTCTAATTTCCCGTCAGGAAGAAGAATTAATCAAAGTCTCAGCCACCCACTGGGAACCTGTAGAGGTCCTGAACCAAAAGTTTGGACTTGCGGTCAGCTCACAAAAAACGAGTTGAAAAATTGAGCTCAGGGGCACAGCAATTCACAAACTGGCAGAGTACTAAAGGGCAACTATCGTCCAAAAATCTGTTGAGGGAAGGCAACGAGGCAGACTTGAAAGCGATCCAGAATAGCAGGAAACAGATTTCAAGAGGTATATTGGAATCGCCTTCAAAGCACAGGAAGAGGGGCACATCTTCGACAATGATGCACTTTACCAAAAAGTGTGTATGCATTTTCTCCTGAATATATTCAGGTGAAAACACATACGCCCTTTTTGGCCAAGCAAGCAAGCGGTCAATACAAATGAGCACTACAAAATGTATCATTTCCCACCGGTCAAAAGGGACATCCACAAAATGTGTAAAAACCTGAAAGGCAAGACAGGCCCTGGAGAACAGAGAGCCTAGTTATGCTGATGGGCGGGATGTAAATTGCCAACTGCCTCTCTGGAGGAGTGCATTGTGTTCCTTCAAACAAGTAAACAACAGAGCTACAGAGCCAAGGGCATTTCCAGTCTAGGGAATATACCTTGGGAAAACTGAAAATCAATAAGACAGAGCCACCCCAAAATTAGGGCTGCACTGCTTACAAGAACCTCAACTTGGGTACACCTTAAATATCCCAGGAAAGACAAAACTGGTTTAAGAAATTGTATTACTTATAGACGATGGAATATCCCCCAGCCATGCAATCAATGTCATGAGGCCAGTAACAGGAAAATGAGTGGATTCAGGTACGATGATTCTAAGTGAAATAAGTCACAGAGAAAAAGAAACTTATCATAAGATATCACTTATGAAGGTCCTGTAAACATGGCTACACATGAACTGAGTTAGGAAAGAGAACAGAGACTCACATTTAGAAAACACTCTTATGAATGCTTAAGGGGGAAGGAGAGGTGGGGTGATGCATAAAACCAGAGTTTGATATTAGTACAGATACCGTTCCAAAAACCAACTACGGAATAGACAAGACCTACACCTTCCTCATTGAAAGGGGCTCAAAACCGCATATTTCCCGCAGAGGAATATATCTGACTAGTAAGAATCTTAAAACCTATGTATTGATATGTCTCCGAAAGGGAATCAAGTGTGTCTAGACAGGCATAAACATGGCAGTGAGAATCAGCTCAAACCCACTATAAAAAGGAATTTCAAAAACAAAACAGAAAAACAGGGAAATTCTTTACAATGCCTTCAGGGGCTCTAAAGAAACCTGGAATGACCCTATCTATAACGACAGCTGGATGTGGCATAAGGCTGGACACTTGGGACTGAGAGGATTGGTGAGATTGGGTGAGCAAATGCAGACCAAATAAAGCAATAATGCATGGCACACATTCCAAGGTTCCCAACTCTCCAGGTTGAAGGGAATATTACTACAGCTATAACATGTACGGGAAACCTAGAGAGTGGACACACTCTGAAAAAGAAAGGTTTCTAAAACTCAACTAAAGCCCCTCTCCTGGTGCTCCGTTTTGTTTTTCCAACTGCTTTACTATCAATCTCCCAAATTGGAGAGACAGGCCCTTTAACCTCCTGGTTCACACAGGTTGCCAATTTGTCAGAGGATGAAAGGGAAGAGGGAGAACCAATGAGAGAGTAGATATTAGGCATTTGGACGGGCACCTGTCACTCTAATTTCCCGGCAGGAAGAAGAATTAACCAAAGTCTCAGCCACACACTGGGAACCTGTATAGGTCCTGAACCAAAATTTTGGACTTCTAGTCAGCTCACAAAAAACGAGTTGAAAAATGGAGCTCAGGGGCACAGCAATTCAAAAAACTGGCAGAGTACTAAATGGCAGCTATCGTCCAAAAATCTGTTGAGGGAAGGCAACGAGGCAGACTTGAAAGCGATCCAGAATAGCAGGAATCAGATTGCAAGGGGTACATTGGTATCACATTCAAAGCACAGGGAGAGGGGCACAACTTCGACAATGATGCACTTGGTCAAAAAGGGCGTATGCGTTTTCTCCTGAATATATTCAGGAGAAAACGCATTCGCCCTTTTTGGCCAAGCAAGCAAGTGGGCAATGCATTTCTGCAGTACAAAGAAGTATCACTTCCCAGCGCCCAAAAGGATCATCCGCAAAATGTGTAAAAACCAGAAAGGTGAGACAGTGCCTGGAGGACAGGGAGCCTAGTTATGCTGATGGGCAGGATGTAAATTGCCACCTGCCTCTCTGGAGGAGTGCAATGTGTCCCCTAAAACAATTAAACAACAGAGCTACAGAGCCAAGGGCACTTCAGTCTAGGGAATATACCTTGGGAAAACTGAAAATCAGTAAGACAGAGCCACCCCAAAATTTAGGGCTGCACTGCTTACAAGAACCTCAAGTTGGGTACACCTTAAATATCCCAGGAAAGACAAAATTGGTTCAAGAAATCGTGGTACTTACGTACAATGGAATATCCCTCAGCCATGAAATCAATGTCATTAGGCAAGTAGCAGCAAAATGAGGTTATTCAGGTACGATGATTCAAAGTGAAATAAGTCACAGAGAAAAAGAAACTTATAATAAGATATCACTTATGAACGTCCTGTAAACATGGCTACATATGAACTGAGTTAGGAAAGAGAACAGAGTCTCACATTTAGAAAACACTCTTATGCCTGCTTAAGGGGAAAGGAGAGGAGGGGTGATGCATAAAACCAGAGTTTGATATTCGTAGAGCTACCGTTTCAAAAAGAAATATGGAATAGACAAGAGCTACAACTTCCTCAGTGAAAGGGACTCAAAACCTCATATTTCCCGCAGAGGAATATATCTGACTAGTAAGAATCTTAAAACCTATGTATTGATATGTCTCCGTAAGGGAATCAAGTGTGTCTAGACTGCATAAACATGGCAGTGAGAATCAGCTCAAACCCACTAAGGAGGTATTTCAATAACAAAACAAAAAAACAGGGAAATTCTTTACAATTCCTACAGGGGCTCTGATGAAACCTGAAATGGCCCTCTGAACAAGGACAGCTGGATGTGGCATAAGCCTGGGCACTTGGGACTGAGAGGTTTTTTGAGATTCAGTGAGCAAATGCAGACCATTTAAAGCAATAATGCGTGGCACACATTCCAAGGGTCCCAACTCTGCAAGTTGAAGGGAATTTTACTACACTTATAACATGTACGGGAAACCTAGAAAATGGACACACTGTGAATACGAAAGGTTTCTAAAACTCAACTAATAATCCGTCTCCTGGTGCTCCGGTTTGATTTTCCAATTGCTGTACTATCAATCTCCCAACTTGGAGAGACATCCCCTTTAACCTCCTGGTTCGCACAGTTTGCCAATTTGGCAGAGGATGAAAGGGAAGAGGGAGAACCAATGAGAGAGTAGTTGTTAGGCATTTGGAAGGGCACATGTTACTCTAATTTCCTGGCAGGAATTAGAATTAACCAAAGTCTCAGCCACCCGCCGGGAACCAGTATAGGTACTGAAGCAAAATTTTGGACTTGCGGTCAGCTCACAAAAAACGAGTTGAAAAATGGAGCTCAGGGGCACAATAATTCACACACTGGCAGAGTAATAAAGGACAACTATTGTCCAAAAATCTGTTGAGGGAAGGCAATGAGGCGGAATTGAAAGCGAGCCAGAATAGCAGGAAACAGATTTCAAGAGGTACATTGGAATCGCCTTTAAAGCACAGGAAGAGGGGCACAACTTCGACCATGATGCACTTGGCCAAAAAGGGCGTATGCGTTTTCTCCTGAGTATATTCGGGAGAAAACACATACGCCCGTTTTGGCCAAGCAAGCAAGTGGGCAATGCAAATCTGCACTACAAAGAAGTATCACTTCCCACCGGTCAAAAAGGACATCCGTAAAATGTGTAAAAACCAGAAGGTCAAGACAGGCCCTAGAGAACAGGGAGCCTAGTTATGCTGATGAGCTGGATGTTAATTGCCAACATCCTCTCTGGAGGAGTGCATTGTGTTCCCTAAAACTAGTAAACAACAGAGATTGAGACAAGGACACTTCCAGTCTAGGGAATATACATTGGGAAAACTGAAAATCAATAAGACAGAGCCACCTCAAAATTTAGGGCTGCACTGCATACAAGAACCTCAACTTGGGTACACCGTAAATATCCCAGGAAACCCAAAAATGGTTCAAGAAATTCTGTTACTTACGTATGATGGAATATCCCTCAACCACGAAATCAATGTCATAAGGCCAGTAGCAGCAAAATGAGTGGATTCAGGTATGATGAATCTAAGTGAAATAAGTCACAGAGAAAAAGAAACTTATCATAAGATATCACTTATGAAGGTCCTGTAAACATGGCTACACATGAACTGAGTTAGGAAAGAGAACAGAGTCTCACATTTAGAAAACACTCTTATGCCTGCTTAAGGGGGAAGGAGAGGTGGGGTGTTGCATAAAACCAGAGTTTGATATTAGTACAGGTACCGTTCCAAAAACGAACTACAGAATAGACAAGAACTACACCTTCCTCAGTGAAAGGGACTCAAAACCCCATATTTCCCGCAGAGGAATATATCTGACTAGTAAGAATCTTAAAACCTATGTATTGATATGTCTCCGTAAGGGAATCAAGTGTGTGTACACTCGCATAAACATGGCAGTGAGAATCAGTGCAAACCCACTATAAAAAGGAATTTCAAACACAAAACAAAAAAAAACAGGGAAATTCTTTACAATTCCTTCAGGGGCTCTGATGAAGCCTGGAATGATCCTATCTACAACGACAGCGGGATGTGGCATAACGCTCGGCACTTGGGACTGAGAGGTTTTTTGAGATTCAGTGAGCAAATGCAGACCATTTAAAGCAATAATGCGTGGCACACATTCCAAGGGTCCCAACTCTGCAGGTTGAAGGGAATTTTACTACACTTATAACATGTACGAGAAACCTAGAAAATGGACACACTGTGAATACGAAAGGTTTCTAAAACTCAACTAATAATCCCTCTCCTGGTGCTCCGGTTTGATTTTCCAATTGCTTTACTATCAATCTCCCAACTTGGAGAGACATCCCCTTTAACCCCCTGTTTCGAACAGTTTGCCAATTTGGCAGAGGATGAAAGGGAAGAGGGAGAACCAATGAGAGAGTAGTTGTTAGGCATTTGGAAGGGCACATGTTACCCTAATTTCCCGGCAGGAATTAGAATTAACCAAAATCTCAGCCACCCGCCGGGAACCAGTATAGGTCCTGAAGCAAAATTTTGGACTTGCGGTCAGCTCACAAAAAACGAGTTGAAAAATGGAGCTCAGGGGCACAATAATTCACACACTGGCAGAGTAATAAAGGACAACTATTGTCCAAAAATCTGTTGAGGGAAGGCAATGAGGCGGAATTGAAAGCGAGCCAGAATAGCAGGAAACAGATTTCAAGAGGTACATTGGAATCGCCTTTAAAGCACAGGAAGAGGGGCTCAACTTCGACAATGATACACTTGGCCAAAAAGGGCGTATGCGTTTTCTCCTGAGTATATTCGGGAGAAAACACATACGCCCTTTTTGGCCAAGCAAGCAAGCGGGCAATGCAAATCTGCACTACAAAGAAGTATCACTTTCCACCGGTCAAAAGGGACATCCGTAAAATGTTTAAAAATCAGAAAGGCAAGACAGGCCCTGGAGGACAGGAAGCCTGGTTATGCTAATGGGCAGGATGTAAACTGCCAACTGCCTCTCTGGAGGAGTGCATTGTGTTCCATCAAACAAGTTAACAACAGAGCTACAGAGCCAAGGGAACTTCCAGTGTAGGGAATATACCTTGGGAAAACTGAATATCAATAAGACAGAGCCACCCCAAAATTTAGGGCTGCACTGCTTACAAGAACCTCAACTTGGGTACACATTAAATATCCGAGGAAAGACAAAAATGTTTCAAGAAATAGTGTTACTTACGTATGATGGAATATCCCTGAGGCATGAAATCAATGTCATAAGGCCAGTAGCAGCAAAATGAGTGGATTAAGGTACGATGATTCTAAGTGAAATAAGTCACAGAGAAACAGAAACTTATCATAAGATATCACTTATGAAGGTCCTGTAAACATGGCTACACATGAACTGAGTTAGGAAAGAGAACAGAGTCTCACATTTAGGAAACACTCTTATGCCTGCTTAAGGGGGAAGGGGAGGTGAGGTGATGCATAAAACCAGAGTTTGATAGTAGTACAGGTACCGTTCCAAAAACCAAATATGGAATATAGAAGACCTGCACATTCCTCAGTGAAGGGACACAACACCACATATTTCCTGCAGAGGAATATATCTGACTAATAAGAACCTTAAATCCTATGTATTGATATGTCTCCATAAGGGAATCAAGTGTGTCTAGACTGGCATAAACATGGCAGTGAGAATCAGCTCAAACCCACTATAAAAAGGAATTTCAAAAACAAAACACAAAAACAGGGAAATTCTTTACAATTCCTTCAGGGGCTCTAATGAAACCTGGAATGACCATATCTACAACGACAGCTGGATTTGGCATAAGGCTGGACACTTGGGACTGGGAGGATTTGAGAGATTCGGTGAGCAAATGCAGACCGTTTAAAGCAATAATGCGTGACAAACATTCCAAGGGTCCCAACTCTCCAGATTGAAGGGAATATTACTACAGCTATAACATGTACGGGAAACCTAGAGAATGGAAACACTGTGAATACGAAAGGTTTCTAAAACTCAACTAATAATCCCTCTCCTCGTGCTCCGGTTTGACTTTCCAACGGCTTTACTATCAATCTCCCAACTTGGAGAGACAGCCACTTTAACCTCCTGGTTCACACAGGTTGCCAATATGGCAGAGGCTGAAAGGGAAGAGGTAGAATCAAAGAGAGAGTAGCTGTTACGCATATGGATGGTCACATGTCACACTAATTTCCCGGCAGTAAGAAGAATTAACCAAAGTCTCAGCCACCCACCAGGAAACAATATAGGTCCTGAACCAAAAGTTTGTACTTGGCGTCAGCTCACAAAAAACAAGTTGAAAATGGAGCTCAAGGGCAAAGCAATTCACACACAGGCAGAGTAATAAAGGACAACTATCGTCCAAAAATCTGTTGAGGGAAGGCAACGAGGCGGACTTGAAAGCGGGCCAGAATAGCAGGAAACAGATTTCAAGAGGTACATTGGAATCGCCTTTAAAACACTGGAAGAGGGGCACAACTTCGACAATGATGCACTTGGCCAAAAAGGGCGTATGCGTTTTCTCCTGAATATATTCAGGAGAAAACGCATACGCCCTTTTTGGCCAAGCAAGCAACCGGGCAATGCAAATCTGCACTACAAAGAAATATCACTTCCCACTGGTCAAAAGGGACATCCGCAAAATCTGTAAAAACCAGAAAGACAAGACAGGCCCTGAAGAACAGGGATCCTATTTATGCTGATGGGCAGGATGTAAATTGCCAACTGCCTCTCTGGAGGAGTGGATTTTCTTCCCTAAAACAAGTAAACTACAGAGCTACAGAGCCAAGGGCACTTCCAGTCTAGGGAATATACCTTGGGAAAACTGAAAATCAATAAGACATTGACACCGCAAAATTCAGGGCTGCACTGCTTACAAGAACCTCAACTTGGGTGCACCTTAAATATTCCAGGAAAGACAAAAATGGTTCAAGAAATTTTTGTACTTACGTACGATGGAATATCCCTCAGCCACGAAATGAATGTCATAAGGCCAGTAGCAGCAAAATGAGTTGATTCAGGTACGATGAATCTAAGTGAAATAAGTCACAGAGAAGAAGAAACTTATCATAAGATATCACTTATGAAGGTCCTGTGAACACGGCTACACATGAACTGAGTTAGGAAAGAGAACAGAGTCTTACATTTAGAAAACACTCATATCCCTGCTTAAGAGGGAAGGATAGGTGGGGTGATACATAAAACCAGAGTTTGATATTAGTACAGGTACCGTTCCAGAAACCAACTACGGAATAGACAAGACCTACACCTTCTTCAGGGAACGGGACTCCAAACCACATATTTCCCTCAGAGGAATATATCTGATTAATAATAATCTTAAAACCTATGTATTGATATGTCTCCATAAGGGAATCAAGAGTATGTAGACTGGCATAAACATGGCAGTGAGAATCAGCACAAACCCAGTATAAAAAGGAATTTCAAAAACAAAACAAAAAACAGGGAAATTCTTTACAATTCCTTCAGGGGCTCTGATGAAACATGGAATGACGATATCTACAACAACAGCAGGATTTGGCATAAAGCTGGACACTTGGGACTGAGAGGATTGGTGAGATTCAGTGAGCAAATGCAGACCATTTAAAGCAATAATGCGTGTCACACATTCCAAGGGTCCCAACTCTCCAGGTTGAAAGGAATATTACTACAGCTATAACATGTACGGCAAACGTAGAGAATCGACACACTGTGAATATGAACAGTTTCTAAAACTCAACATATAATCCCTCACCTGCTGCTCCGGTTTGACTTTCGAGCTGCTTTACTATCAATCTCCCTAATTGGAGAGACAGCCCCTTTAACCTCCTGGTTCGCACAGGTTGCCAATTTGGCAGAGGCTGAAAGGGCATACGTAGACCCAATAAAAGAGTAGCTGTTAGGCATTTGGACGGGCACATGTCACTCTAATTTCCCGGCAGGAAGAGGAATTAATCAAATTCTCAGCCACCCAATGGAAAACTGTATAGGCCGTGAACCAAAATTTTGGACTTGTGGTCAGCTCAGAGAAAACGAGTTGAAAAATGGAGCTCGGGGTCAGAGCAATTCACAAAATGGCAGAGGACTAAAGGGCAACTATCGTCCAAAAATCTGTTGAGGGAAGGCAACGAGGCGGATTTGAAAGCGAGCCGGAATAGCAGGAAACAGATTTCAAGAGGTACATTGGAATCGTCTTCAAAGCACAGGAAGAGGGGCACAACTTCGACAATGATGCACTTGGCAAAAAAGAGTGTCTGCGTTTTCTCCTGAATATATTCAGGAGAAAACGCATACACCCTTTTTGGCCAAGCAAGCAAACGGTCAATGCAAATCTGCACTAAAAAGAAGTATCACTTCCCAGCGGTCAAAAGGGACATCCGCAAAATGTGTAAAAACCAAAAAGGCAAGAGAGGCCCTGGAGAACAAGGAGCCTTTTTATGCTGATGTGCGGGATGTAAATTGCCAACTCCCTCTCTGGAGGAGTGCATTGTGTTCCCTAAAACAGGTAAACACCAGAGCTACAGAGCCTAGGGGACTTCCAGTCTAGGGAATATACCTCGGGCATACTGAAAATTAATAAGACAGAGCCACCCCAAAATATAGGGCTGCACTGCTTACAAGAACCTCAACTTGGGTACACCTTAAATATCGCAGGAAAGACAAAAATGGTTCAAGAAAATGTGTTACTAACGTACGATGGAATATCCCTAAGCCATGAAATCAATGTCTTAGGCCAATAGCAGCAAAATGAGTGGATTCAGGTACGATGATTCTAAGTGAAATAAGTCACACAGAAAAAGAGACTTATCATAAGATATCACTTATGAAGGTCCTGTAAACATGGCTACACATGAACTGAGTTCGGAAACAGAACAGAGTCTCACATTTAGAAAACACTCTTATGTCTGCTTAAGGGGGAAGGAGAGGTGGGGTGATGCATAAAACCAGAGTTTGATATTAGTACAGGTAACGTTCCAAAAACCAACTACAGATTAGACAAGACCTACACTTTCGTCAGTGAAAGGGACTCAAAACCCCATATTCCTGCAGAGTAATATATCTGACTAGTAAGAATATTAAAACATTTGTATTGATATGTCTCTGTAAGGGAATCAAGTGTGTCTAGCTTGCCATAAACATGGCAGTTAGAATCAGCTCAAACCCACTATAAAGAGGAATTTCAAAAACAAAACACATAAACAGGGAAATTCTTTACAATTCCTTCAGGGGCTCTGATGAAACCAGGAATGACCCTATCTACAACGACAGCTGGATGTGGCATAAGGCTGGACACTTGGGACTGAGAGGATTTGCGAGATTCAGTGAGCAAATGCAGACCATTTAAAGCAATAAGGCGTGGAACACATTCCAAGGGTCCCAACTCTCCAGGTTGAAGGGAATATTACTACAGATATAATATGTACGGGAAACCTAGAGAATGGACACAGTGTGAATATGAAAGGTTTCTAAAACTCATCAAAAAGTCCCTCTCCTGGTGCTCCGGTTTGAGTTTCCAACTACTTTACTATCAATCTCCCAACTTGGAGAGACAGCCCATTTAACCTCCTGGTTCTCACAGGTTGCCAGTTTGGCAGAGGATGAAAGGGAAGAAGGAGAACCAATGAGAGAATAGCTTTTAGGCATTTGGACGGGCACATGTCACTCCAATTTCCCGGCAAGAAGAAGAATTAATCAAAGTCTCAGCCAACCGCCGGGAACCAGTATTGGTCCTGAAACAAAATTTTGGACTTGCGGTCAGCTCACAAAAGACGACTTGAACAATGGAGCTCAGGGGCACAGCAATTCACAAACTGGCAGAGTAATAAAGGACAACTATCGACCAAAAATCTGTTGAGGGAAGGCAACGAGGCAGACATGAATGTGAGCCAGAATAGCAGGAAACAGATTTCAAGAGGTACATTGGAATGGCCTTCAATGCACAGGAAGAGGGGCACAATTTCGACAATGATGCACTTGGCCAAAAAGTTCGTATGCGTTTTCTCCTGAATATATTCAGGAGAAAATCCATACGCCCATTTTGGCCAAGCAAGAAAGCAGGCAATGCAAATCTGCTCTACAAAGTAGTATCACTTCCCACGGGTCAAAAGGGACATCCACAAAATGTGTAAAAACCAGAAAGGCAAGGCAGGCCCTGGAGAACAGAGAGCCTAGTTATGCTGATGGGCGGGATGTAAACTAACAACTGCCTGTATCGGGGAGTGCATTGTGTTCCCTAAAATAAGTAAACAACACAGCTACAGTGCCAAGGGCACTTCCAGTCTAGGGAATATACCTTGGGAAAACTGAAAATCAATAAGACAGAGCCACCCCAAAATTTAGGTCTGCACTGCTTACAAGAACCTCAACTTGGGTACACCTTAAATATCCCAGGAAAGACAAAATTGGTTCAAGAAATTGTACATACATATGATGTAATATCCCTCAGCAATGAAATCAATGTCATAAGGCCAGTAGCAGCAAAATGATTGGATTCAGGTACGATGATTCTAAGTGAAATAAGTCACAGAGAAAAAGAAACTTACCATAAGATATCACTTATGAAGGTCCTGTAAACATGGCTACACATGAACTGAGTTAGGAAACAGAACAGAGTCTCACATTTAGAAAACACTCTTATGTCTGCTTCAGGGGGAAGGAGAGGTGAGGTGATGCATAAAACCAGAGTTTGATATTAGTACAGGTAACGTTCCAAAAACCAACAAGAGAATAGACAAGACCTACACTTTCGTCAGTGAAAGGGAGTCAAAACCCCATATTCCTGCAGAGGAATATATCTGACTAGTAAGAATCTTAAAACCTATGTATTGATATGTCTCCATAAGGGAATCAAGTGGGTCTAGACTGGAATAAACATGGCAGTGAGAATCAGCTGAAACCCACTAAGGAGGTATTTCAATAACAAAACAAAACAAAAAAAAAATTCTTTACAATTTCTACAGGGGCTCTGATGAAACCTGAAATGGCCCTTTGTACATCGACAGCTGGATGTGGCATAAGCCTGGACACTTGGGACTGAGAGGTTTTTTGAGATTCAGTGAGCAAATGCAGGCCATATAAGCAATAATGTGTGGCACACATTCCAAGGGTCCCAACTCTGCAGGTTGAAGGGAATTTTACTACACTTATAACATGCACGGGAAACCTAGAAAATGGACACACTGTGAATACGAAAGGTTTCTAAAACTCAACTAATAATCCCTCTCCTGGTGCTCCGGTTTGATTTTCCAATTGCTTTACTATCAATCTCGCAACTTGGAGAGACAGCCCCTTTAACATCCTGGTTCGCACAGTTTGCCAATTTGGCAGAGGATGAAAGGGAAGAGGGAGATCCAATGAGAGAGTAGCTGTTATGCATTTGGACTGTAACATGTCACTCTAATTTCCCGGCAGTAAGAAGAATTAACCAAAGTCTCAGCCACCCACCGGGAACCAGTAAAGGTCCTGAACCAATATTTTGGACTCGCAGTCAGCTCACACAACACAGGTTGAAAAATGGAGCTCAGGGGCCCAGCAATTCACAAACTGGCAGAGTAATAAAGGACAACTATCGTCCAAAAATCTGTTGAGGAAAGGCATCGAGGCGGACTTAAAAGAGAGCCGGAATAGCAAGAAACAGATTTAAAGAGGTACATTGGAATCACCTTTAAAGCACAGGAAGAGTGGCACAACTTCGACAATGATGTACTTGGCCAAAAAGGGCGTATGCGTTTTCTCCTGAATATATTCAGGAGAAAACGCATACGCCCTTTTTGGCCAAGCAAGCAAGCGGGCAATGCAGATCAGCTCTACAAAGAAGAATCACTTCCCACCTGTCAAAAGGAACATCCGCAAAATGTGTAAAAACCGGCAAGGCAAAACAGGCCCTGGAGAACAGGGAGCCTAGATATGCTGATGGGCAGGATGTAAATTGCCAACTGCCTCTCTGGAGGAGTGCATTGTGTTCCCTAAAACAAGTAAACAACAGAGCTACAGAGCCAAGGGCACTTCCAGTCTAGGGAATATACCTTGGGAAAACTGAAAATAAATAAGACAGAGCTACCCCAAAATTTAGGGCTGCACTGTTTACAAGAACCTCAACTTGGGTACAACTTAAATATCCCAGGAAAGATAAAAATGGTTCAAGAAATTGCAGTACTTACGTACGATGGAATATCCCTCAGCCATGAAATCAATGTCATAAGGCCAGTAGCGGCAAAATGAGTGGATTCAGGTAAGATGATTCTAAGTGAAATAAGTCACAGAGAAAAAGAAACTTATCATAAGACATCACTTATGAAGGTCCTGTTAACATGGCTACACATGAACTGAGTTAGGAAAGAGAGAAGAGTCTCACATTTAGAAAAAAACTCTTATGCCTGCTCAAGGTAGAAAGAGAGGTGGGGTGATGCATAAAACCAGAGTTTGATATTAGTACAGGTACTGTTCCAAAAACCAACTACGGAATAGTCAAGAACTACACCTTCCTCAGTGAAAGGGACTCCAAACCGCGTATTTCACGCAGAGGAATATATCTGATTAGTAAGAATCTTAAAACCTATGTATTGATATGTCTCCTTAAGGGAAACAAGTGTGTCTAGTCTGGCATAAACATGGCAGTGAGAATCAGCTCAAACCCACTATAAAAAGGAATTTCAAAAACAAAACAAAAGAATAGGGAAATTCTTTACAATTCCTTCAGGGGCTCTGATGAAACCAGGAATGACCCCATCTACAACGACAGCTGGATGCGATATAAGGCTGGACACTTGGGACGGAGAGGATTGGTGACATTCAGTGAGCAAATGCAGACCATTTAGAGCAATAATGCGTGGCACACATTCCAAGGGTACCAACACTCCAGTTTGAAGGGAATATTACTACAGCTATAACATGTATGGGAAACCTAGAGAATGGACACACTCTGAATACAAAAAGTTTCTAAAACTCAACAAACAGTCCCTCTCTGGTGCTCCTGTTTGACTTTCCAACTGCTTTACTCTCAGTCTCCCAACTTGGAGAGACATCCCCTTTAACCTCCTGGTTCGCACAGCTTGCCAATTTGGCAGAGGATGAAAGGGAAGAGGGAGAACCAATGAGAGAGTAGCTGTTAGGCATTTGGACGGGAACCTGTCACTCTAATTTCCCGGCAGGAAGAAGAATTAACCAAAGTCTCAGCCACCCGCCGGGAAAGAGTATAGGTCCTGAACCAAAATTTTGGACTTGCGGTCAGCTCACAAAAAACGAGTTGATAAATCGAGCTCAGGGGCACAATAATTCACAAACTGGCAGAGTAATAAAGGACAACTATCGCCCAAAAATCTGTTGAGGGAAGGCAACGAGGTGGACTTGAAAGCGAGACAGAATAGCAGGAAACAGATTTCAAGAGGTACATTGGAATCTCCTTTAAAGCACAGGAAGAGGGGCACAACTTCGACCATGATGCACTTGGCCAAAAAGGGCGTATGCGTTTTCTCCTGAATATAGTCAGGAGAAAACGCATACGACCTTTCTGGCCAAGCAAGCGGGCAATGCAAATCTGCACTACAAAGAAGTATCACTTCCCACCAGTCAAAAGGGACATCTGCAAAATGTGTAAAAACCAGAAGGCAAGACAGGCCCTGGAGAACAGGGAGCCTAGTTATGCTGATGGGCTGTATGTAAATTGCCAACTTCCTCTCTGGAGGAGTGCATTGTGTTCCATAAAACAAGTAAGCAACAGAGCTACAGAGCCAAGGGCACTTCCAGTCTAGGGAATATACCTTGGGAAAACTGAAAATCAATAAGACATTGACACCGCAAAATTCAGGGCTGCACTGCTTACAAGAACCTCAACTTGGGTGCACCTTAAATATTCCAGGAAAGACAAAAATGGTTCAAGAAATTTTTGTACTTACGTACGATGGAATATCCCTCAGCCACGAAATGAATGTCATAAGGCCAGTAGCAGCAAAATGAGTTGATTCAGGTACGATGAATCTAAGTGAAATAAGTCACAGAGAAGAAGAAACTTATCATAAGATATCACTTATGAAGGTCCTGTGAACACGGCTACACATGAACTGAGTTAGGAAAGAGAACAGAGTCTTACATTTAGAAAACACTCATATCCCTGCTTAAGAGGGAAGGATAGGTGGGGTGATACATAAAACCAGAGTTTGATATTAGTACAGGTACCGTTCCAGAAACCAACTACGGAATAGACAAGACCTACACCTTCTTCAGGGAACGGGACTCCAAACCACATATTTCCCTCAGAGGAATATATCTGATTAATAATAATCTTAAAACCTATGTATTGATATGTCTCCATAAGGGAATCAAGAGTATGTAGACTGGCATAAACATGGCAGTGAGAATCAGCACAAACCCAGTATAAAAAGGAATTTCAAAAACAAAACAAAAAACAGGGAAATTCTTTACAATTCCTTCAGGGGCTCTGATGAAACATGGAATGACGATATCTACAACAACAGCAGGATTTGGCATAAAGCTGGACACTTGGGACTGAGAGGATTGGTGAGATTCAGTGAGCAAATGCAGACCATTTAAAGCAATAATGCGTGTCACACATTCCAAGGGTCCCAACTCTCCAGGTTGAAAGGAATATTACTACAGCTATAACATGTACGGCAAACGTAGAGAATCGACACACTGTGAATATGAACAGTTTCTAAAACTCAACATATAATCCCTCACCTGCTGCTCCGGTTTGACTTTCGAGCTGCTTTACTATCAATCTCCCTAATTGGAGAGACAGCCCCTTTAACCTCCTGGTTCGCACAGGTTGCCAATTTGGCAGAGGCTGAAAGGGCATACGTAGACCCAATAAAAGAGTAGCTGTTAGGCATTTGGACGGGCACATGTCACTCTAATTTCCCGGCAGGAAGAGGAATTAATCAAATTCTCAGCCACCCAATGGAAAACTGTATAGGCCGTGAACCAAAATTTTGGACTTGTGGTCAGCTCAGAGAAAACGAGTTGAAAAATGGAGCTCGGGGTCAGAGCAATTCACAAAATGGCAGAGGACTAAAGGGCAACTATCGTCCAAAAATCTGTTGAGGGAAGGCAACGAGGCGGATTTGAAAGCGAGCCGGAATAGCAGGAAACAGATTTCAAGAGGTACATTGGAATCGTCTTCAAAGCACAGGAAGAGGGGCACAACTTCGACAATGATGCACTTGGCAAAAAAGAGTGTCTGCGTTTTCTCCTGAATATATTCAGGAGAAAACGCATACACCCTTTTTGGCCAAGCAAGCAAACGGTCAATGCAAATCTGCACTAAAAAGAAGTATCACTTCCCAGCGGTCAAAAGGGACATCCGCAAAATGTGTAAAAACCAAAAAGGCAAGAGAGGCCCTGGAGAACAAGGGGCCTTTTTATGCTGATGTGCGGGATGTAAATTGCCAACTCCCTCTCTGGAGGAGTGCATTGTGTTCCCTAAAACAGGTAAACACCAGAGCTACAGAGCCTAGGGGACTTCCAGTCTAGGGAATATACCTCGGGCATACTGAAAATTAATAAGACAGAGCCACCCCAAAATATAGGGCTGCACTGCTTACAAGAACCTCAACTTGGGTACACCTTAAATATCGCAGGAAAGACAAAAATGGTTCAAGAAAATGTGTTACTAACGTACGATGGAATATCCCTAAGCCATGAAATCAATGTCTTAGGCCAATAGCAGCAAAATGAGTGGATTCAGGTACGATGATTCTAAGTGAAATAAGTCACACAGAAAAAGAGACTTATCATAAGATATCACTTATGAAGGTCCTGTAAACATGGCTACACATGAACTGAGTTCGGAAACAGAACAGAGTCTCACATTTAGAAAACACTCTTATGTCTGCTTAAGGGGGAAGGAGAGGTGGGGTGATGCATAAAACCAGAGTTTGATATTAGTACAGGTAACGTTCCAAAAACCAACTACAGATTAGACAAGACCTACACTTTCGTCAGTGAAAGGGACTCAAAACCCCATATTCCTGCAGAGTAATATATCTGACTAGTAAGAATATTAAAACATTTGTATTGATATGTCTCTGTAAGGGAATCAAGTGTGTCTAGCTTGCCATAAACATGGCAGTTAGAATCAGCTCAAACCCACTATAAAGAGGAATTTCAAAAACAAAACACATAAACAGGGAAATTCTTTACAATTCCTTCAGGGGCTCTGATGAAACCAGGAATGACCCTATCTACAACGACAGCTGGATGTGGCATAAGGCTGGACACTTGGGACTGAGAGGATTTGCGAGATTCAGTGAGCAAATGCAGACCATTTAAAGCAATAAGGCGTGGAACACATTCCAAGGGTCCCAACTCTCCAGGTTGAAGGGAATATTACTACAGATATAATATGTACGGGAAACCTAGAGAATGGACACAGTGTGAATATGAAAGGTTTCTAAAACTCATCAAAAAGTCCCTCTCCTGGTGCTCCGGTTTGAGTTTCCAACTACTTTACTATCAATCTCCCAACTTGGAGAGACAGCCCATTTAACCTCCTGGTTCTCACAGGTTGCCAGTTTGGCAGAGGATGAAAGGGAAGAAGGAGAACCAATGAGAGAATAGCTTTTAGGCATTTGGACGGGCACATGTCACTCCAATTTCCCGGCAAGAAGAAGAATTAATCAAAGTCTCAGCCAACCGCCGGGAACCAGTATTGGTCCTGAAACAAAATTTTGGACTTGCGGTCAGCTCACAAAAGACGACTTGAACAATGGAGCTCAGGGGCACAGCAATTCACAAACTGGCAGAGTAATAAAGGACAACTATCGACCAAAAATCTGTTGAGGGAAGGCAACGAGGCAGACATGAATGTGAGCCAGAATAGCAGGAAACAGATTTCAAGAGGTACATTGGAATGGCCTTCAATGCACAGGAAGAGGGGCACAATTTCGACAATGATGCACTTGGCCAAAAAGTTCGTATGCGTTTTCTCCTGAATATATTCAGGAGAAAATCCATACGCCCATTTTGGCCAAGCAAGAAAGCAGGCAATGCAAATCTGCTCTACAAAGTAGTATCACTTCCCACGGGTCAAAAGGGACATCCACAAAATGTGTAAAAACCAGAAAGGCAAGGCAGGCCCTGGAGAACAGAGAGCCTAGTTATGCTGATGGGCGGGATGTAAACTAACAACTGCCTGTATCGGGGAGTGCATTGTGTTCCCTAAAATAAGTAAACAACACAGCTACAGTGCCAAGGGCACTTCCAGTCTAGGGAATATACCTTGGGAAAACTGAAAATCAATAAGACAGAGCCACCCCAAAATTTAGGTCTGCACTGCTTACAAGAACCTCAACTTGGGTACACCTTAAATATCCCAGGAAAGACAAAATTGGTTCAAGAAATTGTACATACATATGATGTAATATCCCTCAGCAATGAAATCAATGTCATAAGGCCAGTAGCAGCAAAATGATTGGATTCAGGTACGATGATTCTAAGTGAAATAAGTCACAGAGAAAAAGAAACTTACCATAAGATATCACTTATGAAGGTCCTGTAAACATGGCTACACATGAACTGAGTTAGGAAACAGAACAGAGTCTCACATTTAGAAAACACTCTTATGTCTGCTTCAGGGGGAAGGAGAGGTGAGGTGATGCATAAAACCAGAGTTTGATATTAGTACAGGTAACGTTCCAAAAACCAACAAGAGAATAGACAAGACCTACACTTTCGTCAGTGAAAGGGAGTCAAAACCCCATATTCCTGCAGAGGAATATATCTGACTAGTAAGAATCTTAAAACCTATGTATTGATATGTCTCCATAAGGGAATCAAGTGGGTCTAGACTGGAATAAACATGGCAGTGAGAATCAGCTGAAACCCACTAAGGAGGTATTTCAATAACAAAACAAAACAAAAAAAAATTCTTTACAATTTCTACAGGGGCTCTGATGAAACCTGAAATGGCCCTTTGTACATCGACAGCTGGATGTGGCATAAGCCTGGACACTTGGGACTGAGAGGTTTTTTGAGATTCAGTGAGCAAATGCAGGCCATATAAGCAATAATGTGTGGCACACATTCCAAGGGTCCCAACTCTGCAGGTTGAAGGGAATTTTACTACACTTATAACATGCACGGGAAACCTAGAAAATGGACACACTGTGAATACGAAAGGTTTCTAAAACTCAACTAATAATCCCTCTCCTGGTGCTCCGGTTTGATTTTCCAATTGCTTTACTATCAATCTCGCAACTTGGAGAGACAGCCCCTTTAACATCCTGGTTCGCACAGTTTGCCAATTTGGCAGAGGATGAAAGGGAAGAGGGAGATCCAATGAGAGAGTAGCTGTTATGCATTTGGACTGTAACATGTCACTCTAATTTCCCGGCAGTAAGAAGAATTAACCAAAGTCTCAGCCACCCACCGGGAACCAGTAAAGGTCCTGAACCAATATTTTGGACTCGCAGTCAGCTCACACAACACAGGTTGAAAAATGGAGCTCAGGGGCCCAGCAATTCACAAACTGGCAGAGTAATAAAGGACAACTATCGTCCAAAAATCTGTTGAGGAAAGGCATCGAGGCGGACTTAAAAGAGAGCCGGAATAGCAAGAAACAGATTTAAAGAGGTACATTGGAATCACCTTTAAAGCACAGGAAGAGTGGCACAACTTCGACAATGATGTACTTGGCCAAAAAGGGCGTATGCGTTTTCTCCTGAATATATTCAGGAGAAAACGCATACGCCCTTTTTGGCCAAGCAAGCAAGCGGGCAATGCAGATCAGCTCTACAAAGAAGAATCACTTCCCACCTGTCAAAAGGAACATCCGCAAAATGTGTAAAAACCGGCAAGGCAAAACAGGCCCTGGAGAACAGGGAGCCTAGATATGCTGATGGGCAGGATGTAAATTGCCAACTGCCTCTCTGGAGGAGTGCATTGTGTTCCCTAAAACAAGTAAACAACAGAGCTACAGAGCCAAGGGCACTTCCAGTCTAGGGAATATACCTTGGGAAAACTGAAAATAAATAAGACAGAGCTACCCCAAAATTTAGGGCTGCACTGTTTACAAGAACCTCAACTTGGGTACAACTTAAATATCCCAGGAAAGATAAAAATGGTTCAAGAAATTGCAGTACTTACGTACGATGGAATATCCCTCAGCCATGAAATCAATGTCATAAGGCCAGTAGCGGCAAAATGAGTGGATTCAGGTAAGATGATTCTAAGTGAAATAAGTCACAGAGAAAAAGAAACTTATCATAAGACATCACTTATGAAGGTCCTGTTAACATGGCTACACATGAACTGAGTTAGGAAAGAGAGAAGAGTCTCACATTTAGAAAAAAACTCTTATGCCTGCTCAAGGTAGAAAGAGAGGTGGGGTGATGCATAAAACCAGAGTTTGATATTAGTACAGGTACTGTTCCAAAAACCAACTACGGAATAGTCAAGAACTACACCTTCCTCAGTGAAAGGGACTCCAAACCGCGTATTTCCCGCAGAGGAATATATCTGATTAGTAAGAATCTTAAAACCTATGTATTGATATGTCTCCTTAAGGGAAACAAGTGTGTCTAGTCTGGCATAAACATGGCAGTGAGAATCAGCTCAAACCCACTATAAAAAGGAATTTCAAAAACAAAACAAAAGAATAGGGAAATTCTTTACAATTCCTTCAGGGGCTCTGATGAAACCAGGAATGACCCCATCTACAACGACAGCTGGATGCGATATAAGGCTGGACACTTGGGACGGAGAGGATTGGTGACATTCAGTGAGCAAATGCAGACCATTTAGAGCAATAATGCGTGGCACACATTCCAAGGGTACCAACACTCCAGTTTGAAGGGAATATTACTACAGCTATAACATGTATGGGAAACCTAGAGAATGGACACACTCTGAATACAAAAAGTTTCTAAAACTCAACAAACAGTCCCTCTCTGGTGCTCCTGTTTGACTTTCCAACTGCTTTACTCTCAGTCTCCCAACTTGGAGAGACATCCCCTTTAACCTCCTGGTTCGCACAGCTTGCCAATTTGGCAGAGGATGAAAGGGAAGAGGGAGAACCAATGAGAGAGTAGCTGTTAGGCATTTGGACGGGAACCTGTCACTCTAATTTCCCGGCAGGAAGAAGAATTAACCAAAGTCTCAGCCACCCGCCGGGAAAGAGTATAGGTCCTGAACCAAAATTTTGGACTTGCGGTCAGCTCACAAAAAACGAGTTGATAAATCGAGCTCAGGGGCACAATAATTCACAAACTGGCAGAGTAATAAAGGACAACTATCGCCCAAAAATCTGTTGAGGGAAGGCAACGAGGTGGACTTGAAAGCGAGACAGAATAGCAGGAAACAGATTTCAAGAGGTACATTGGAATCTCCTTTAAAGCACAGGAAGAGGGGCACAACTTCGACCATGATGCACTTGGCCAAAAAGGGCGTATGCGTTTTCTCCTGAATATAGTCAGGAGAAAACGCATACGACCTTTCTGGCCAAGCAAGCGGGCAATGCAAATCTGCACTACAAAGAAGTATCACTTCCCACCAGTCAAAAGGGACATCTGCAAAATGTGTAAAAACCAGAAGGCAAGACAGGCCCTGGAGAACAGGGAGCCTAGTTATGCTGATGGGCTGTATGTAAATTGCCAACTTCCTCTCTGGAGGAGTGCATTGTGTTCCATAAAACAAGTAAGCAACAGAGCTACAGAGCCAAGGGCACTTCCAGTCTAGGGAATATACCTTGGGAAAACTGAAAATCAATAAGACATTGACACCGCAAAATTCAGGGCTGCACTGCTTACAAGAACCTCAACTTGGGTGCACCTTAAATATTCCAGGAAAGACAAAAATGGTTCAAGAAATTTTTGTACTTACGTACGATGGAATATCCCTCAGCCACGAAATGAATGTCATAAGGCCAGTAGCAGCAAAATGAGTTGATTCAGGTACGATGAATCTAAGTGAAATAAGTCACAGAGAAGAAGAAACTTATCATAAGATATCACTTATGAAGGTCCTGTGAACACGGCTACACATGAACTGAGTTAGGAAAGAGAACAGAGTCTTACATTTAGAAAACACTCATATCCCTGCTTAAGAGGGAAGGATAGGTGGGGTGATACATAAAACCAGAGTTTGATATTAGTACAGGTACCGTTCCAGAAACCAACTACGGAATAGACAAGACCTACACCTTCTTCAGGGAACGGGACTCCAAACCACATATTTCCCTCAGAGGAATATATCTGATTAATAATAATCTTAAAACCTATGTATTGATATGTCTCCATAAGGGAATCAAGAGTATGTAGACTGGCATAAACATGGCAGTGAGAATCAGCACAAACCCAGTATAAAAAGGAATTTCAAAAACAAAACAAAAAACAGGGAAATTCTTTACAATTCCTTCAGGGGCTCTGATGAAACATGGAATGACGATATCTACAACAACAGCAGGATTTGGCATAAAGCTGGACACTTGGGACTGAGAGGATTGGTGAGATTCAGTGAGCAAATGCAGACCATTTAAAGCAATAATGCGTGTCACACATTCCAAGGGTCCCAACTCTCCAGGTTGAAAGGAATATTACTACAGCTATAACATGTACGGCAAACGTAGAGAATCGACACACTGTGAATATGAACAGTTTCTAAAACTCAACATATAATCCCTCACCTGCTGCTCCGGTTTGACTTTCGAGCTGCTTTACTATCAATCTCCCTAATTGGAGAGACAGCCCCTTTAACCTCCTGGTTCGCACAGGTTGCCAATTTGGCAGAGGCTGAAAGGGCATACGTAGACCCAATAAAAGAGTAGCTGTTAGGCATTTGGACGGGCACATGTCACTCTAATTTCCCGGCAGGAAGAGGAATTAATCAAATTCTCAGCCACCCAATGGAAAACTGTATAGGCCGTGAACCAAAATTTTGGACTTGTGGTCAGCTCAGAGAAAACGAGTTGAAAAATGGAGCTCGGGGTCAGAGCAATTCACAAAATGGCAGAGGACTAAAGGGCAACTATCGTCCAAAAATCTGTTGAGGGAAGGCAACGAGGCGGATTTGAAAGCGAGCCGGAATAGCAGGAAACAGATTTCAAGAGGTACATTGGAATCGTCTTCAAAGCACAGGAAGAGGGGCACAACTTCGACAATGATGCACTTGGCAAAAAAGAGTGTCTGCGTTTTCTCCTGAATATATTCAGGAGAAAACGCATACACCCTTTTTGGCCAAGCAAGCAAACGGTCAATGCAAATCTGCACTAAAAAGAAGTATCACTTCCCAGCGGTCAAAAGGGACATCCGCAAAATGTGTAAAAACCAAAAAGGCAAGAGAGGCCCTGGAGAACAAGGAGCCTTTTTATGCTGATGTGCGGGATGTAAATTGCCAACTCCCTCTCTGGAGGAGTGCATTGTGTTCCCTAAAACAGGTAAACACCAGAGCTACAGAGCCTAGGGGACTTCCAGTCTAGGGAATATACCTCGGGCATACTGAAAATTAATAAGACAGAGCCACCCCAAAATATAGGGCTGCACTGCTTACAAGAACCTCAACTTGGGTACACCTTAAATATCGCAGGAAAGACAAAAATGGTTCAAGAAAATGTGTTACTAACGTACGATGGAATATCCCTAAGCCATGAAATCAATGTCTTAGGCCAATAGCAGCAAAATGAGTGGATTCAGGTACGATGATTCTAAGTGAAATAAGTCACACAGAAAAAGAGACTTATCATAAGATATCACTTATGAAGGTCCTGTAAACATGGCTACACATGAACTGAGTTCGGAAACAGAACAGAGTCTCACATTTAGAAAACACTCTTATGTCTGCTTAAGGGGGAAGGAGAGGTGGGGTGATGCATAAAACCAGAGTTTGATATTAGTACAGGTAACGTTCCAAAAACCAACTACAGATTAGACAAGACCTACACTTTCGTCAGTGAAAGGGACTCAAAACCCCATATTCCTGCAGAGTAATATATCTGACTAGTAAGAATATTAAAACATTTGTATTGATATGTCTCTGTAAGGGAATCAAGTGTGTCTAGCTTGCCATAAACATGGCAGTTAGAATCAGCTCAAACCCACTATAAAGAGGAATTTCAAAAACAAAACACATAAACAGGGAAATTCTTTACAATTCCTTCAGGGGCTCTGATGAAACCAGGAATGACCCTATCTACAACGACAGCTGGATGTGGCATAAGGCTGGACACTTGGGACTGAGAGGATTTGCGAGATTCAGTGAGCAAATGCAGACCATTTAAAGCAATAAGGCGTGGAACACATTCCAAGGGTCCCAACTCTCCAGGTTGAAGGGAATATTACTACAGATATAATATGTACGGGAAACCTAGAGAATGGACACAGTGTGAATATGAAAGGTTTCTAAAACTCATCAAAAAGTCCCTCTCCTGGTGCTCCGGTTTGAGTTTCCAACTACTTTACTATCAATCTCCCAACTTGGAGAGACAGCCCATTTAACCTCCTGGTTCTCACAGGTTGCCAGTTTGGCAGAGGATGAAAGGGAAGAAGGAGAACCAATGAGAGAATAGCTTTTAGGCATTTGGACGGGCACATGTCACTCCAATTTCCCGGCAAGAAGAAGAATTAATCAAAGTCTCAGCCAACCGCCGGGAACCAGTATTGGTCCTGAAACAAAATTTTGGACTTGCGGTCAGCTCACAAAAGACGACTTGAACAATGGAGCTCAGGGGCACAGCAATTCACAAACTGGCAGAGTAATAAAGGACAACTATCGACCAAAAATCTGTTGAGGGAAGGCAACGAGGCAGACATGAATGTGAGCCAGAATAGCAGGAAACAGATTTCAAGAGGTACATTGGAATGGCCTTCAATGCACAGGAAGAGGGGCACAATTTCGACAATGATGCACTTGGCCAAAAAGTTCGTATGCGTTTTCTCCTGAATATATTCAGGAGAAAATCCATACGCCCATTTTGGCCAAGCAAGAAAGCAGGCAATGCAAATCTGCTCTACAAAGTAGTATCACTTCCCACGGGTCAAAAGGGACATCCACAAAATGTGTAAAAACCAGAAAGGCAAGGCAGGCCCTGGAGAACAGAGAGCCTAGTTATGCTGATGGGCGGGATGTAAACTAACAACTGCCTGTATCGGGGAGTGCATTGTGTTCCCTAAAATAAGTAAACAACACAGCTACAGTGCCAAGGGCACTTCCAGTCTAGGGAATATACCTTGGGAAAACTGAAAATCAATAAGACAGAGCCACCCCAAAATTTAGGTCTGCACTGCTTACAAGAACCTCAACTTGGGTACACCTTAAATATCCCAGGAAAGACAAAATTGGTTCAAGAAATTGTACATACATATGATGTAATATCCCTCAGCAATGAAATCAATGTCATAAGGCCAGTAGCAGCAAAATGATTGGATTCAGGTACGATGATTCTAAGTGAAATAAGTCACAGAGAAAAAGAAACTTACCATAAGATATCACTTATGAAGGTCCTGTAAACATGGCTACACATGAACTGAGTTAGGAAACAGAACAGAGTCTCACATTTAGAAAACACTCTTATGTCTGCTTCAGGGGGAAGGAGAGGTGAGGTGATGCATAAAACCAGAGTTTGATATTAGTACAGGTAACGTTCCAAAAACCAACAAGAGAATAGACAAGACCTACACTTTCGTCAGTGAAAGGGAGTCAAAACCCCATATTCCTGCAGAGGAATATATCTGACTAGTAAGAATCTTAAAACCTATGTATTGATATGTCTCCATAAGGGAATCAAGTGGGTCTAGACTGGAATAAACATGGCAGTGAGAATCAGCTGAAACCCACTAAGGAGGTATTTCAATAACAAAACAAAACAAAAAAAAATTCTTTACAATTTCTACAGGGGCTCTGATGAAACCTGAAATGGCCCTTTGTACATCGACAGCTGGATGTGGCATAAGCCTGGACACTTGGGACTGAGAGGTTTTTTGAGATTCAGTGAGCAAATGCAGGCCATATAAGCAATAATGTGTGGCACACATTCCAAGGGTCCCAACTCTGCAGGTTGAAGGGAATTTTACTACACTTATAACATGCACGGGAAACCTAGAAAATGGACACACTGTGAATACGAAAGGTTTCTAAAACTCAACTAATAATCCCTCTCCTGGTGCTCCGGTTTGATTTTCCAATTGCTTTACTATCAATCTCGCAACTTGGAGAGACAGCCCCTTTAACATCCTGGTTCGCACAGTTTGCCAATTTGGCAGAGGATGAAAGGGAAGAGGGAGATCCAATGAGAGAGTAGCTGTTATGCATTTGGACTGTAACATGTCACTCTAATTTCCCGGCAGTAAGAAGAATTAACCAAAGTCTCAGCCACCCACCGGGAACCAGTAAAGGTCCTGAACCAATATTTTGGACTCGCAGTCAGCTCACACAACACAGGTTGAAAAATGGAGCTCAGGGGCCCAGCAATTCACAAACTGGCAGAGTAATAAAGGACAACTATCGTCCAAAAATCTGTTGAGGAAAGGCATCGAGGCGGACTTAAAAGAGAGCCGGAATAGCAAGAAACAGATTTAAAGAGGTACATTGGAATCACCTTTAAAGCACAGGAAGAGTGGCACAACTTCGACAATGATGTACTTGGCCAAAAAGGGCGTATGCGTTTTCTCCTGAATATATTCAGGAGAAAACGCATACGCCCTTTTTGGCCAAGCAAGCAAGCGGGCAATGCAGATCAGCTCTACAAAGAAGAATCACTTCCCACCTGTCAAAAGGAACATCCGCAAAATGTGTAAAAACCGGCAAGGCAAAACAGGCCCTGGAGAACAGGGAGCCTAGATATGCTGATGGGCAGGATGTAAATTGCCAACTGCCTCTCTGGAGGAGTGCATTGTGTTCCCTAAAACAAGTAAACAACAGAGCTACAGAGCCAAGGGCACTTCCAGTCTAGGGAATATACCTTGGGAAAACTGAAAATAAATAAGACAGAGCTACCCCAAAATTTAGGGCTGCACTGTTTACAAGAACCTCAACTTGGGTACAACTTAAATATCCCAGGAAAGATAAAAATGGTTCAAGAAATTGCAGTACTTACGTACGATGGAATATCCCTCAGCCATGAAATCAATGTCATAAGGCCAGTAGCGGCAAAATGAGTGGATTCAGGTAAGATGATTCTAAGTGAAATAAGTCACAGAGAAAAAGAAACTTATCATAAGACATCACTTATGAAGGTCCTGTTAACATGGCTACACATGAACTGAGTTAGGAAAGAGAGAAGAGTCTCACATTTAGAAAAAAACTCTTATGCCTGCTCAAGGTAGAAAGAGAGGTGGGGTGATGCATAAAACCAGAGTTTGATATTAGTACAGGTACTGTTCCAAAAACCAACTACGGAATAGTCAAGAACTACACCTTCCTCAGTGAAAGGGACTCCAAACCGCGTATTTCCCGCAGAGGAATATATCTGATTAGTAAGAATCTTAAAACCTATGTATTGATATGTCTCCTTAAGGGAAACAAGTGTGTCTAGTCTGGCATAAACATGGCAGTGAGAATCAGCTCAAACCCACTATAAAAAGGAATTTCAAAAACAAAACAAAAGAATAGGGAAATTCTTTACAATTCCTTCAGGGGCTCTGATGAAACCAGGAATGACCCCATCTACAACGACAGCTGGATGCGATATAAGGCTGGACACTTGGGACGGAGAGGATTGGTGACATTCAGTGAGCAAATGCAGACCATTTAGAGCAATAATGCGTGGCACACATTCCAAGGGTACCAACACTCCAGTTTGAAGGGAATATTACTACAGCTATAACATGTATGGGAAACCTAGAGAATGGACACACTCTGAATACAAAAAGTTTCTAAAACTCAACAAACAGTCCCTCTCTGGTGCTCCTGTTTGACTTTCCAACTGCTTTACTCTCAGTCTCCCAACTTGGAGAGACATCCCCTTTAACCTCCTGGTTCGCACAGCTTGCCAATTTGGCAGAGGATGAAAGGGAAGAGGGAGAACCAATGAGAGAGTAGCTGTTAGGCATTTGGACGGGAACCTGTCACTCTAATTTCCCGGCAGGAAGAAGAATTAACCAAAGTCTCAGCCACCCGCCGGGAAAGAGTATAGGTCCTGAACCAAAATTTTGGACTTGCGGTCAGCTCACAAAAAACGAGTTGATAAATCGAGCTCAGGGGCACAATAATTCACAAACTGGCAGAGTAATAAAGGACAACTATCGCCCAAAAATCTGTTGAGGGAAGGCAACGAGGTGGACTTGAAAGCGAGACAGAATAGCAGGAAACAGATTTCAAGAGGTACATTGGAATCTCCTTTAAAGCACAGGAAGAGGGGCACAACTTCGACCATGATGCACTTGGCCAAAAAGGGCGTATGCGTTTTCTCCTGAATATAGTCAGGAGAAAACGCATACGACCTTTCTGGCCAAGCAAGCGGGCAATGCAAATCTGCACTACAAAGAAGTATCACTTCCCACCAGTCAAAAGGGACATCTGCAAAATGTGTAAAAACCAGAAGGCAAGACAGGCCCTGGAGAACAGGGAGCCTAGTTATGCTGATGGGCTGTATGTAAATTGCCAACTTCCTCTCTGGAGGAGTGCATTGTGTTCCATAAAACAAGTAAGCAACAGAGCTACAGAGCCAAGGGCACTTCCAGTCTAGGGAATATACCTTGGGAAAACTGAAAATCAATAAGACATTGACACCGCAAAATTCAGGGCTGCACTGCTTACAAGAACCTCAACTTGGGTGCACCTTAAATATTCCAGGAAAGACAAAAATGGTTCAAGAAATTTTTGTACTTACGTACGATGGAATATCCCTCAGCCACGAAATGAATGTCATAAGGCCAGTAGCAGCAAAATGAGTTGATTCAGGTACGATGAATCTAAGTGAAATAAGTCACAGAGAAGAAGAAACTTATCATAAGATATCACTTATGAAGGTCCTGTGAACACGGCTACACATGAACTGAGTTAGGAAAGAGAACAGAGTCTTACATTTAGAAAACACTCATATCCCTGCTTAAGAGGGAAGGATAGGTGGGGTGATACATAAAACCAGAGTTTGATATTAGTACAGGTACCGTTCCAGAAACCAACTACGGAATAGACAAGACCTACACCTTCTTCAGGGAACGGGACTCCAAACCACATATTTCCCTCAGAGGAATATATCTGATTAATAATAATCTTAAAACCTATGTATTGATATGTCTCCATAAGGGAATCAAGAGTATGTAGACTGGCATAAACATGGCAGTGAGAATCAGCACAAACCCAGTATAAAAAGGAATTTCAAAAACAAAACAAAAAACAGGGAAATTCTTTACAATTCCTTCAGGGGCTCTGATGAAACATGGAATGACGATATCTACAACAACAGCAGGATTTGGCATAAAGCTGGACACTTGGGACTGAGAGGATTGGTGAGATTCAGTGAGCAAATGCAGACCATTTAAAGCAATAATGCGTGTCACACATTCCAAGGGTCCCAACTCTCCAGGTTGAAAGGAATATTACTACAGCTATAACATGTACGGCAAACGTAGAGAATCGACACACTGTGAATATGAACAGTTTCTAAAACTCAACATATAATCCCTCACCTGCTGCTCCGGTTTGACTTTCGAGCTGCTTTACTATCAATCTCCCTAATTGGAGAGACAGCCCCTTTAACCTCCTGGTTCGCACAGGTTGCCAATTTGGCAGAGGCTGAAAGGGCATACGTAGACCCAATAAAAGAGTAGCTGTTAGGCATTTGGACGGGCACATGTCACTCTAATTTCCCGGCAGGAAGAGGAATTAATCAAATTCTCAGCCACCCAATGGAAAACTGTATAGGCCGTGAACCAAAATTTTGGACTTGTGGTCAGCTCAGAGAAAACGAGTTGAAAAATGGAGCTCGGGGTCAGAGCAATTCACAAAATGGCAGAGGACTAAAGGGCAACTATCGTCCAAAAATCTGTTGAGGGAAGGCAACGAGGCGGATTTGAAAGCGAGCCGGAATAGCAGGAAACAGATTTCAAGAGGTACATTGGAATCGTCTTCAAAGCACAGGAAGAGGGGCACAACTTCGACAATGATGCACTTGGCAAAAAAGAGTGTCTGCGTTTTCTCCTGAATATATTCAGGAGAAAACGCATACACCCTTTTTGGCCAAGCAAGCAAACGGTCAATGCAAATCTGCACTAAAAAGAAGTATCACTTCCCAGCGGTCAAAAGGGACATCCGCAAAATGTGTAAAAACCAAAAAGGCAAGAGAGGCCCTGGAGAACAAGGAGCCTTTTTATGCTGATGTGCGGGATGTAAATTGCCAACTCCCTCTCTGGAGGAGTGCATTGTGTTCCCTAAAACAGGTAAACACCAGAGCTACAGAGCCTAGGGGACTTCCAGTCTAGGGAATATACCTCGGGCATACTGAAAATTAATAAGACAGAGCCACCCCAAAATATAGGGCTGCACTGCTTACAAGAACCTCAACTTGGGTACACCTTAAATATCGCAGGAAAGACAAAAATGGTTCAAGAAAATGTGTTACTAACGTACGATGGAATATCCCTAAGCCATGAAATCAATGTCTTAGGCCAATAGCAGCAAAATGAGTGGATTCAGGTACGATGATTCTAAGTGAAATAAGTCACACAGAAAAAGAGACTTATCATAAGATATCACTTATGAAGGTCCTGTAAACATGGCTACACATGAACTGAGTTCGGAAACAGAACAGAGTCTCACATTTAGAAAACACTCTTATGTCTGCTTAAGGGGGAAGGAGAGGTGGGGTGATGCATAAAACCAGAGTTTGATATTAGTACAGGTAACGTTCCAAAAACCAACTACAGATTAGACAAGACCTACACTTTCGTCAGTGAAAGGGACTCAAAACCCCATATTCCTGCAGAGTAATATATCTGACTAGTAAGAATATTAAAACATTTGTATTGATATGTCTCTGTAAGGGAATCAAGTGTGTCTAGCTTGCCATAAACATGGCAGTTAGAATCAGCTCAAACCCACTATAAAGAGGAATTTCAAAAACAAAACACATAAACAGGGAAATTCTTTACAATTCCTTCAGGGGCTCTGATGAAACCAGGAATGACCCTATCTACAACGACAGCTGGATGTGGCATAAGGCTGGACACTTGGGACTGAGAGGATTTGCGAGATTCAGTGAGCAAATGCAGACCATTTAAAGCAATAAGGCGTGGAACACATTCCAAGGGTCCCAACTCTCCAGGTTGAAGGGAATATTACTACAGATATAATATGTACGGGAAACCTAGAGAATGGACACAGTGTGAATATGAAAGGTTTCTAAAACTCATCAAAAAGTCCCTCTCCTGGTGCTCCGGTTTGAGTTTCCAACTACTTTACTATCAATCTCCCAACTTGGAGAGACAGCCCATTTAACCTCCTGGTTCTCACAGGTTGCCAGTTTGGCAGAGGATGAAAGGGAAGAAGGAGAACCAATGAGAGAATAGCTTTTAGGCATTTGGACGGGCACATGTCACTCCAATTTCCCGGCAAGAAGAAGAATTAATCAAAGTCTCAGCCAACCGCCGGGAACCAGTATTGGTCCTGAAACAAAATTTTGGACTTGCGGTCAGCTCACAAAAGACGACTTGAACAATGGAGCTCAGGGGCACAATAATTCACACACTGGCAGAGTAATAAAGGACAACTATTGTCCAAAAATCTGTTGAGGGAAGGCAATGAGGCGGAATTGAAAGCGAGCCAGAATAGCAGGAAACAGATTTCAAGAGGTACATTGGAATCGCCTTTAAAGCACAGGAAGAGGGGCTCAACTTCGACAATGATACACTTGGCCAAAAAGGGCGTATGCGTTTTCTCCTGAGTATATTCGGGAGAAAACACATACGCCCTTTTTGGCCAAGCAAGCAAGCGGGCAATGCAAATCTGCACTACAAAGAAGTATCACTTTCCACCGGTCAAAAGGGACATCCGTAAAATGTTTAAAAATCAGAAAGGCAAGACAGGCCCTGGAGGACAGGAAGCCTGGTTATGCTAATGGGCAGGATGTAAACTGCCAACTGCCTCTCTGGAGGAGTGCATTGTGTTCCATCAAACAAGTTAACAACAGAGCTACAGAGCCAAGGGAACTTCCAGTGTAGGGAATATACCTTGGGAAAACTGAATATCAATAAGACAGAGCCACCCCAAAATTTAGGGCTGCACTGCTTACAAGAACCTCAACTTGGGTACACATTAAATATCCGAGGAAAGACAAAAATGTTTCAAGAAATAGTGTTACTTACGTATGATGGAATATCCCTGAGGCATGAAATCAATGTCATAAGGCCAGTAGCAGCAAAATGAGTGGATTAAGGTACGATGATTCTAAGTGAAATAAGTCACAGAGAAACAGAAACTTATCATAAGATATCACTTATGAAGGTCCTGTAAACATGGCTACACATGAACTGAGTTAGGAAAGAGAACAGAGTCTCACATTTAGGAAACACTCTTATGCCTGCTTAAGGGGGAAGGGGAGGTGAGGTGATGCATAAAACCAGAGTTTGATAGTAGTACAGGTACCGTTCCAAAAACCAAATATGGAATATAGAAGACCTGCACATTCCTCAGTGAAGGGACACAACACCACATATTTCCTGCAGAGGAATATATCTGACTAATAAGAACCTTAAATCCTATGTATTGATATGTCTCCATAAGGGAATCAAGTGTGTCTAGACTGGCATAAACATGGCAGTGAGAATCAGCTCAAACCCACTATAAAAAGGAATTTCAAAAACAAAACACAAAAACAGGGAAATTCTTTACAATTCCTTCAGGGGCTCTAATGAAACCTGGAATGACCATATCTACAACGACAGCTGGATTTGGCATAAGGCTGGACACTTGGGACTGGGAGGATTTGAGAGATTCGGTGAGCAAATGCAGACCGTTTAAAGCAATAATGCGTGACAAACATTCCAAGGGTCCCAACTCTCCAGATTGAAGGGAATATTACTACAGCTATAACATGTACGGGAAACCTAGAGAATGGAAACACTGTGAATACGAAAGGTTTCTAAAACTCAACTAATAATCCCTCTCCTCGTGCTCCGGTTTGACTTTCCAACGGCTTTACTATCAATCTCCCAACTTGGAGAGACAGCCACTTTAACCTCCTGGTTCACACAGGTTGCCAATATGGCAGAGGCTGAAAGGGAAGAGGTAGAATCAAAGAGAGAGTAGCTGTTACGCATATGGATGGTCACATGTCACACTAATTTCCCGGCAGTAAGAAGAATTAACCAAAGTCTCAGCCACCCACCAGGAAACAATATAGGTCCTGAACCAAAAGTTTGTACTTGGCGTCAGCTCACAAAAAACAAGTTGAAAATGGAGCTCAAGGGCAAAGCAATTCACACACAGGCAGAGTAATAAAGGACAACTATCGTCCAAAAATCTGTTGAGGGAAGGCAACGAGGCGGACTTGAAAGCGGGCCAGAATAGCAGGAAACAGATTTCAAGAGGTACATTGGAATCGCCTTTAAAACACTGGAAGAGGGGCACAACTTCGACAATGATGCACTTGGCCAAAAAGGGCGTATGCGTTTTCTCCTGAATATATTCAGGAGAAAACGCATACGCCCTTTTTGGCCAAGCAAGCAACCGGGCAATGCAAATCTGCACTACAAAGAAATATCACTTCCCACTGGTCAAAAGGGACATCCGCAAAATCTGTAAAAACCAGAAAGACAAGACAGGCCCTGAAGAACAGGGATCCTATTTATGCTGATGGGCAGGATGTAAATTGCCAACTGCCTCTCTGGAGGAGTGGATTTTCTTCCCTAAAACAAGTAAACTACAGAGCTACAGAGCCAAGGGCACTTCCAGTCTAGGGAATATACCTTGGGAAAACTGAAAATCAATAAGACATTGACACCGCAAAATTCAGGGCTGCACTGCTTACAAGAACCTCAACTTGGGTGCACCTTAAATATTCCAGGAAAGACAAAAATGGTTCAAGAAATTTTTGTACTTACGTACGATGGAATATCCCTCAGCCACGAAATGAATGTCATAAGGCCAGTAGCAGCAAAATGAGTTGATTCAGGTACGATGAATCTAAGTGAAATAAGTCACAGAGAAGAAGAAACTTATCATAAGATATCACTTATGAAGGTCCTGTGAACACGGCTACACATGAACTGAGTTAGGAAAGAGAACAGAGTCTTACATTTAGAAAACACTCATATCCCTGCTTAAGAGGGAAGGATAGGTGGGGTGATACATAAAACCAGAGTTTGATATTAGTACAGGTACCGTTCCAGAAACCAACTACGGAATAGACAAGACCTACACCTTCTTCAGGGAACGGGACTCCAAACCACATATTTCCCTCAGAGGAATATATCTGATTAATAATAATCTTAAAACCTATGTATTGATATGTCTCCATAAGGGAATCAAGAGTATGTAGACTGGCATAAACATGGCAGTGAGAATCAGCACAAACCCAGTATAAAAAGGAATTTCAAAAACAAAACAAAAAACAGGGAAATTCTTTACAATTCCTTCAGGGGCTCTGATGAAACATGGAATGACGATATCTACAACAACAGCAGGATTTGGCATAAAGCTGGACACTTGGGACTGAGAGGATTGGTGAGATTCAGTGAGCAAATGCAGACCATTTAAAGCAATAATGCGTGTCACACATTCCAAGGGTCCCAACTCTCCAGGTTGAAAGGAATATTACTACAGCTATAACATGTACGGCAAACGTAGAGAATCGACACACTGTGAATATGAACAGTTTCTAAAACTCAACATATAATCCCTCACCTGCTGCTCCGGTTTGACTTTCGAGCTGCTTTACTATCAATCTCCCTAATTGGAGAGACAGCCCCTTTAACCTCCTGGTTCGCACAGGTTGCCAATTTGGCAGAGGCTGAAAGGGCATACGTAGACCCAATAAAAGAGTAGCTGTTAGGCATTTGGACGGGCACATGTCACTCTAATTTCCCGGCAGGAAGAGGAATTAATCAAATTCTCAGCCACCCAATGGAAAACTGTATAGGCCGTGAACCAAAATTTTGGACTTGTGGTCAGCTCAGAGAAAACGAGTTGAAAAATGGAGCTCGGGGTCAGAGCAATTCACAAAATGGCAGAGGACTAAAGGGCAACTATCGTCCAAAAATCTGTTGAGGGAAGGCAACGAGGCGGATTTGAAAGCGAGCCGGAATAGCAGGAAACAGATTTCAAGAGGTACATTGGAATCGTCTTCAAAGCACAGGAAGAGGGGCACAACTTCGACAATGATGCACTTGGCAAAAAAGAGTGTCTGCGTTTTCTCCTGAATATATTCAGGAGAAAACGCATACACCCTTTTTGGCCAAGCAAGCAAACGGTCAATGCAAATCTGCACTAAAAAGAAGTATCACTTCCCAGCGGTCAAAAGGGACATCCGCAAAATGTGTAAAAACCAAAAAGGCAAGAGAGGCCCTGGAGAACAAGGAGCCTTTTTATGCTGATGTGCGGGATGTAAATTGCCAACTCCCTCTCTGGAGGAGTGCATTGTGTTCCCTAAAACAGGTAAACACCAGAGCTACAGAGCCTAGGGGACTTCCAGTCTAGGGAATATACCTCGGGCATACTGAAAATTAATAAGACAGAGCCACCCCAAAATATAGGGCTGCACTGCTTACAAGAACCTCAACTTGGGTACACCTTAAATATCGCAGGAAAGACAAAAATGGTTCAAGAAAATGTGTTACTAACGTACGATGGAATATCCCTAAGCCATGAAATCAATGTCTTAGGCCAATAGCAGCAAAATGAGTGGATTCAGGTACGATGATTCTAAGTGAAATAAGTCACACAGAAAAAGAGACTTATCATAAGATATCACTTATGAAGGTCCTGTAAACATGGCTACACATGAACTGAGTTCGGAAACAGAACAGAGTCTCACATTTAGAAAACACTCTTATGTCTGCTTAAGGGGGAAGGAGAGGTGGGGTGATGCATAAAACCAGAGTTTGATATTAGTACAGGTAACGTTCCAAAAACCAACTACAGATTAGACAAGACCTACACTTTCGTCAGTGAAAGGGACTCAAAACCCCATATTCCTGCAGAGTAATATATCTGACTAGTAAGAATATTAAAACATTTGTATTGATATGTCTCTGTAAGGGAATCAAGTGTGTCTAGCTTGCCATAAACATGGCAGTTAGAATCAGCTCAAACCCACTATAAAGAGGAATTTCAAAAACAAAACACATAAACAGGGAAATTCTTTACAATTCCTTCAGGGGCTCTGATGAAACCAGGAATGACCCTATCTACAACGACAGCTGGATGTGGCATAAGGCTGGACACTTGGGACTGAGAGGATTTGCGAGATTCAGTGAGCAAATGCAGACCATTTAAAGCAATAAGGCGTGGAACACATTCCAAGGGTCCCAACTCTCCAGGTTGAAGGGAATATTACTACAGATATAATATGTACGGGAAACCTAGAGAATGGACACAGTGTGAATATGAAAGGTTTCTAAAACTCATCAAAAAGTCCCTCTCCTGGTGCTCCGGTTTGAGTTTCCAACTACTTTACTATCAATCTCCCAACTTGGAGAGACAGCCCATTTAACCTCCTGGTTCTCACAGGTTGCCAGTTTGGCAGAGGATGAAAGGGAAGAAGGAGAACCAATGAGAGAATAGCTTTTAGGCATTTGGACGGGCACATGTCACTCCAATTTCCCGGCAAGAAGAAGAATTAATCAAAGTCTCAGCCAACCGCCGGGAACCAGTATTGGTCCTGAAACAAAATTTTGGACTTGCGGTCAGCTCACAAAAGACGACTTGAACAATGGAGCTCAGGGGCACAGCAATTCACAAACTGGCAGAGTAATAAAGGACAACTATCGACCAAAAATCTGTTGAGGGAAGGCAACGAGGCAGACATGAATGTGAGCCAGAATAGCAGGAAACAGATTTCAAGAGGTACATTGGAATGGCCTTCAATGCACAGGAAGAGGGGCACAATTTCGACAATGATGCACTTGGCCAAAAAGTTCGTATGCGTTTTCTCCTGAATATATTCAGGAGAAAATCCATACGCCCATTTTGGCCAAGCAAGAAAGCAGGCAATGCAAATCTGCTCTACAAAGTAGTATCACTTCCCACGGGTCAAAAGGGACATCCACAAAATGTGTAAAAACCAGAAAGGCAAGGCAGGCCCTGGAGAACAGAGAGCCTAGTTATGCTGATGGGCGGGATGTAAACTAACAACTGCCTGTATCGGGGAGTGCATTGTGTTCCCTAAAATAAGTAAACAACACAGCTACAGTGCCAAGGGCACTTCCAGTCTAGGGAATATACCTTGGGAAAACTGAAAATCAATAAGACAGAGCCACCCCAAAATTTAGGTCTGCACTGCTTACAAGAACCTCAACTTGGGTACACCTTAAATATCCCAGGAAAGACAAAATTGGTTCAAGAAATTGTACATACATATGATGTAATATCCCTCAGCAATGAAATCAATGTCATAAGGCCAGTAGCAGCAAAATGATTGGATTCAGGTACGATGATTCTAAGTGAAATAAGTCACAGAGAAAAAGAAACTTACCATAAGATATCACTTATGAAGGTCCTGTAAACATGGCTACACATGAACTGAGTTAGGAAACAGAACAGAGTCTCACATTTAGAAAACACTCTTATGTCTGCTTCAGGGGGAAGGAGAGGTGAGGTGATGCATAAAACCAGAGTTTGATATTAGTACAGGTAACGTTCCAAAAACCAACAAGAGAATAGACAAGACCTACACTTTCGTCAGTGAAAGGGAGTCAAAACCCCATATTCCTGCAGAGGAATATATCTGACTAGTAAGAATCTTAAAACCTATGTATTGATATGTCTCCATAAGGGAATCAAGTGGGTCTAGACTGGAATAAACATGGCAGTGAGAATCAGCTGAAACCCACTAAGGAGGTATTTCAATAACAAAACAAAACAAAAAAAAATTCTTTACAATTTCTACAGGGGCTCTGATGAAACCTGAAATGGCCCTTTGTACATCGACAGCTGGATGTGGCATAAGCCTGGACACTTGGGACTGAGAGGTTTTTTGAGATTCAGTGAGCAAATGCAGGCCATATAAGCAATAATGTGTGGCACACATTCCAAGGGTCCCAACTCTGCAGGTTGAAGGGAATTTTACTACACTTATAACATGCACGGGAAACCTAGAAAATGGACACACTGTGAATACGAAAGGTTTCTAAAACTCAACTAATAATCCCTCTCCTGGTGCTCCGGTTTGATTTTCCAATTGCTTTACTATCAATCTCGCAACTTGGAGAGACAGCCCCTTTAACATCCTGGTTCGCACAGTTTGCCAATTTGGCAGAGGATGAAAGGGAAGAGGGAGATCCAATGAGAGAGTAGCTGTTATGCATTTGGACTGTAACATGTCACTCTAATTTCCCGGCAGTAAGAAGAATTAACCAAAGTCTCAGCCACCCACCGGGAACCAGTAAAGGTCCTGAACCAATATTTTGGACTCGCAGTCAGCTCACACAACACAGGTTGAAAAATGGAGCTCAGGGGCCCAGCAATTCACAAACTGGCAGAGTAATAAAGGACAACTATCGTCCAAAAATCTGTTGAGGAAAGGCATCGAGGCGGACTTAAAAGAGAGCCGGAATAGCAAGAAACAGATTTAAAGAGGTACATTGGAATCACCTTTAAAGCACAGGAAGAGTGGCACAACTTCGACAATGATGTACTTGGCCAAAAAGGGCGTATGCGTTTTCTCCTGAATATATTCAGGAGAAAACGCATACGCCCTTTTTGGCCAAGCAAGCAAGCGGGCAATGCAGATCAGCTCTACAAAGAAGAATCACTTCCCACCTGTCAAAAGGAACATCCGCAAAATGTGTAAAAACCGGCAAGGCAAAACAGGCCCTGGAGAACAGGGAGCCTAGATATGCTGATGGGCAGGATGTAAATTGCCAACTGCCTCTCTGGAGGAGTGCATTGTGTTCCCTAAAACAAGTAAACAACAGAGCTACAGAGCCAAGGGCACTTCCAGTCTAGGGAATATACCTTGGGAAAACTGAAAATAAATAAGACAGAGCTACCCCAAAATTTAGGGCTGCACTGTTTACAAGAACCTCAACTTGGGTACAACTTAAATATCCCAGGAAAGATAAAAATGGTTCAAGAAATTGCAGTACTTACGTACGATGGAATATCCCTCAGCCATGAAATCAATGTCATAAGGCCAGTAGCGGCAAAATGAGTGGATTCAGGTAAGATGATTCTAAGTGAAATAAGTCACAGAGAAAAAGAAACTTATCATAAGACATCACTTATGAAGGTCCTGTTAACATGGCTACACATGAACTGAGTTAGGAAAGAGAGAAGAGTCTCACATTTAGAAAAAAACTCTTATGCCTGCTCAAGGTAGAAAGAGAGGTGGGGTGATGCATAAAACCAGAGTTTGATATTAGTACAGGTACTGTTCCAAAAACCAACTACGGAATAGTCAAGAACTACACCTTCCTCAGTGAAAGGGACTCCAAACCGCGTATTTCCCGCAGAGGAATATATCTGATTAGTAAGAATCTTAAAACCTATGTATTGATATGTCTCCTTAAGGGAAACAAGTGTGTCTAGTCTGGCATAAACATGGCAGTGAGAATCAGCTCAAACCCACTATAAAAAGGAATTTCAAAAACAAAACAAAAGAATAGGGAAATTCTTTACAATTCCTTCAGGGGCTCTGATGAAACCAGGAATGACCCCATCTACAACGACAGCTGGATGCGATATAAGGCTGGACACTTGGGACGGAGAGGATTGGTGACATTCAGTGAGCAAATGCAGACCATTTAGAGCAATAATGCGTGGCACACATTCCAAGGGTACCAACACTCCAGTTTGAAGGGAATATTACTACAGCTATAACATGTATGGGAAACCTAGAGAATGGACACACTCTGAATACAAAAAGTTTCTAAAACTCAACAAACAGTCCCTCTCTGGTGCTCCTGTTTGACTTTCCAACTGCTTTACTCTCAGTCTCCCAACTTGGAGAGACATCCCCTTTAACCTCCTGGTTCGCACAGCTTGCCAATTTGGCAGAGGATGAAAGGGAAGAGGGAGAACCAATGAGAGAGTAGCTGTTAGGCATTTGGACGGGAACCTGTCACTCTAATTTCCCGGCAGGAAGAAGAATTAACCAAAGTCTCAGCCACCCGCCGGGAAAGAGTATAGGTCCTGAACCAAAATTTTGGACTTGCGGTCAGCTCACAAAAAACGAGTTGATAAATCGAGCTCAGGGGCACAATAATTCACAAACTGGCAGAGTAATAAAGGACAACTATCGCCCAAAAATCTGTTGAGGGAAGGCAACGAGGTGGACTTGAAAGCGAGACAGAATAGCAGGAAACAGATTTCAAGAGGTACATTGGAATCTCCTTTAAAGCACAGGAAGAGGGGCACAACTTCGACCATGATGCACTTGGCCAAAAAGGGCGTATGCGTTTTCTCCTGAATATATTCAGGAGAAAACGCATACGCCCTTTTTGGCCAAGCAAGCAACCGGGCAATGCAAATCTGCACTACAAAGAAATATCACTTCCCACTGGTCAAAAGGGACATCCGCAAAATCTGTAAAAACCAGAAAGACAAGACAGGCCCTGAAGAACAGGGATCCTATTTATGCTGATGGGCAGGATGTAAATTGCCAACTGCCTCTCTGGAGGAGTGGATTTTCTTCCCTAAAACAAGTAAACTACAGAGCTACAGAGCCAAGGGCACTTCCAGTCTAGGGAATATACCTTGGGAAAACTGAAAATCAATAAGACATTGACACCGCAAAATTCAGGGCTGCACTGCTTACAAGAACCTCAACTTGGGTGCACCTTAAATATTCCAGGAAAGACAAAAATGGTTCAAGAAATTTTTGTACTTACGTACGATGGAATATCCCTCAGCCACGAAATGAATGTCATAAGGCCAGTAGCAGCAAAATGAGTTGATTCAGGTACGATGAATCTAAGTGAAATAAGTCACAGAGAAGAAGAAACTTATCATAAGATATCACTTATGAAGGTCCTGTGAACACGGCTACACATGAACTGAGTTAGGAAAGAGAACAGAGTCTTACATTTAGAAAACACTCATATCCCTGCTTAAGAGGGAAGGATAGGTGGGGTGATACATAAAACCAGAGTTTGATATTAGTACAGGTACCGTTCCAGAAACCAACTACGGAATAGACAAGACCTACACCTTCTTCAGGGAACGGGACTCCAAACCACATATTTCCCTCAGAGGAATATATCTGATTAATAATAATCTTAAAACCTATGTATTGATATGTCTCCATAAGGGAATCAAGAGTATGTAGACTGGCATAAACATGGCAGTGAGAATCAGCACAAACCCAGTATAAAAAGGAATTTCAAAAACAAAACAAAAAACAGGGAAATTCTTTACAATTCCTTCAGGGGCTCTGATGAAACATGGAATGACGATATCTACAACAACAGCAGGATTTGGCATAAAGCTGGACACTTGGGACTGAGAGGATTGGTGAGATTCAGTGAGCAAATGCAGACCATTTAAAGCAATAATGCGTGTCACACATTCCAAGGGTCCCAACTCTCCAGGTTGAAAGGAATATTACTACAGCTATAACATGTACGGCAAACGTAGAGAATCGACACACTGTGAATATGAACAGTTTCTAAAACTCAACATATAATCCCTCACCTGCTGCTCCGGTTTGACTTTCGAGCTGCTTTACTATCAATCTCCCTAATTGGAGAGACAGCCCCTTTAACCTCCTGGTTCGCACAGGTTGCCAATTTGGCAGAGGCTGAAAGGGCATACGTAGACCCAATAAAAGAGTAGCTGTTAGGCATTTGGACGGGCACATGTCACTCTAATTTCCCGGCAGGAAGAGGAATTAATCAAATTCTCAGCCACCCAATGGAAAACTGTATAGGCCGTGAACCAAAATTTTGGACTTGTGGTCAGCTCAGAGAAAACGAGTTGAAAAATGGAGCTCGGGGTCAGAGCAATTCACAAAATGGCAGAGGACTAAAGGGCAACTATCGTCCAAAAATCTGTTGAGGGAAGGCAACGAGGCGGATTTGAAAGCGAGCCGGAATAGCAGGAAACAGATTTCAAGAGGTACATTGGAATCGTCTTCAAAGCACAGGAAGAGGGGCACAACTTCGACAATGATGCACTTGGCAAAAAAGAGTGTCTGCGTTTTCTCCTGAATATATTCAGGAGAAAACGCATACACCCTTTTTGGCCAAGCAAGCAAACGGTCAATGCAAATCTGCACTAAAAAGAAGTATCACTTCCCAGCGGTCAAAAGGGACATCCGCAAAATGTGTAAAAACCAAAAAGGCAAGAGAGGCCCTGGAGAACAAGGAGCCTTTTTATGCTGATGTGCGGGATGTAAATTGCCAACTCCCTCTCTGGAGGAGTGCATTGTGTTCCCTAAAACAGGTAAACACCAGAGCTACAGAGCCTAGGGGACTTCCAGTCTAGGGAATATACCTCGGGCATACTGAAAATTAATAAGACAGAGCCACCCCAAAATATAGGGCTGCACTGCTTACAAGAACCTCAACTTGGGTACACCTTAAATATCGCAGGAAAGACAAAAATGGTTCAAGAAAATGTGTTACTAACGTACGATGGAATATCCCTAAGCCATGAAATCAATGTCTTAGGCCAATAGCAGCAAAATGAGTGGATTCAGGTACGATGATTCTAAGTGAAATAAGTCACACAGAAAAAGAGACTTATCATAAGATATCACTTATGAAGGTCCTGTAAACATGGCTACACATGAACTGAGTTCGGAAACAGAACAGAGTCTCACATTTAGAAAACACTCTTATGTCTGCTTAAGGGGGAAGGAGAGGTGGGGTGATGCATAAAACCAGAGTTTGATATTAGTACAGGTAACGTTCCAAAAACCAACTACAGATTAGACAAGACCTACACTTTCGTCAGTGAAAGGGACTCAAAACCCCATATTCCTGCAGAGTAATATATCTGACTAGTAAGAATATTAAAACATTTGTATTGATATGTCTCTGTAAGGGAATCAAGTGTGTCTAGCTTGCCATAAACATGGCAGTTAGAATCAGCTCAAACCCACTATAAAGAGGAATTTCAAAAACAAAACACATAAACAGGGAAATTCTTTACAATTCCTTCAGGGGCTCTGATGAAACCAGGAATGACCCTATCTACAACGACAGCTGGATGTGGCATAAGGCTGGACACTTGGGACTGAGAGGATTTGCGAGATTCAGTGAGCAAATGCAGACCATTTAAAGCAATAAGGCGTGGAACACATTCCAAGGGTCCCAACTCTCCAGGTTGAAGGGAATATTACTACAGATATAATATGTACGGGAAACCTAGAGAATGGACACAGTGTGAATATGAAAGGTTTCTAAAACTCATCAAAAAGTCCCTCTCCTGGTGCTCCGGTTTGAGTTTCCAACTACTTTACTATCAATCTCCCAACTTGGAGAGACAGCACATTTAACCTCCTGGTTCTCACAGGTTGCCAGTTTGGCAGAGGATGAAAGGGAAGAAGGAGAACCAATGAGAGAATAGCTTTTAGGCATTTGGACGGGCACATGTCACTCCAATTTCCCGGCAAGAAGAAGAATTAATCAAAGTCTCAGCCAACCGCCGGGAACCAGTATTGGTCCTGAAACAAAATTTTGGACTTGCGGTCAGCTCACAAAAGACGACTTGAACAATGGAGCTCAGGGGCACAGCAATTCACAAACTGGCAGAGTAATAAAGGACAACTATCGACCAAAAATCTGTTGAGGGAAGGCAACGAGGCAGACATGAATGTGAGCCAGAATAGCAGGAAACAGATTTCAAGAGGTACATTGGAATGGCCTTCAATGCACAGGAAGAGGGGCACAATTTCGACAATGATGCACTTGGCCAAAAAGTTCGTATGCGTTTTCTCCTGAATATATTCAGGAGAAAATCCATACGCCCATTTTGGCCAAGCAAGAAAGCAGGCAATGCAAATCTGCTCTACAAAGTAGTATCACTTCCCACGGGTCAAAAGGGACATCCGTAAAATGTTTAAAAATCAGAAAGGCAAGACAGGCCCTGGAGGACAGGAAGCCTGGTTATGCTAATGGGCAGGATGTAAACTGCCAACTGCCTCTCTGGAGGAGTGCATTGTGTTCCATCAAACAAGTTAACAACAGAGCTACAGAGCCAAGGGAACTTCCAGTGTAGGGAATATACCTTGGGAAAACTGAATATCAATAAGACAGAGCCACCCCAAAATTTAGGGCTGCACTGCTTACAAGAACCTCAACTTGGGTACACATTAAATATCCGAGGAAAGACAAAAATGTTTCAAGAAATAGTGTTACTTACGTATGATGGAATATCCCTGAGGCATGAAATCAATGTCATAAGGCCAGTAGCAGCAAAATGAGTGGATTAAGGTACGATGATTCTAAGTGAAATAAGTCACAGAGAAACAGAAACTTATCATAAGATATCACTTATGAAGGTCCTGTAAACATGGCTACACATGAACTGAGTTAGGAAAGAGAACAGAGTCTCACATTTAGGAAACACTCTTATGCCTGCTTAAGGGGGAAGGGGAGGTGAGGTGATGCATAAAACCAGAGTTTGATAGTAGTACAGGTACCGTTCCAAAAACCAAATATGGAATATAGAAGACCTGCACATTCCTCAGTGAAGGGACACAACACCACATATTTCCTGCAGAGGAATATATCTGACTAATAAGAACCTTAAATCCTATGTATTGATATGTCTCCATAAGGGAATCAAGTGTGTCTAGACTGGCATAAACATGGCAGTGAGAATCAGCTCAAACCCACTATAAAAAGGAATTTCAAAAACAAAACACAAAAACAGGGAAATTCTTTACAATTCCTTCAGGGGCTCTAATGAAACCTGGAATGACCATATCTACAACGACAGCTGGATTTGGCATAAGGCTGGACACTTGGGACTGGGAGGATTTGAGAGATTCGGTGAGCAAATGCAGACCGTTTAAAGCAATAATGCGTGACAAACATTCCAAGGGTCCCAACTCTCCAGATTGAAGGGAATATTACTACAGCTATAACATGTACGGGAAACCTAGAGAATGGAAACACTGTGAATACGAAAGGTTTCTAAAACTCAACTAATAATCCCTCTCCTCGTGCTCCGGTTTGACTTTCCAACGGCTTTACTATCAATCTCCCAACTTGGAGAGACAGCCACTTTAACCTCCTGGTTCACACAGGTTGCCAATATGGCAGAGGCTGAAAGGGAAGAGGTAGAATCAAAGAGAGAGTAGCTGTTACGCATATGGATGGTCACATGTCACACTAATTTCCCGGCAGTAAGAAGAATTAACCAAAGTCTCAGCCACCCACCAGGAAACAATATAGGTCCTGAACCAAAAGTTTGTACTTGGCGTCAGCTCACAAAAAACAAGTTGAAAATGGAGCTCAAGGGCAAAGCAATTCACACACAGGCAGAGTAATAAAGGACAACTATCGTCCAAAAATCTGTTGAGGGAAGGCAACGAGGCGGACTTGAAAGCGGGCCAGAATAGCAGGAAACAGATTTCAAGAGGTACATTGGAATCGCCTTTAAAACACTGGAAGAGGGGCACAACTTCGACAATGATGCACTTGGCCAAAAAGGGCGTATGCGTTTTCTCCTGAATATATTCAGGAGAAAACGCATACGCCCTTTTTGGCCAAGCAAGCAACCGGGCAATGCAAATCTGCACTACAAAGAAATATCACTTCCCACTGGTCAAAAGGGACATCCGCAAAATCTGTAAAAACCAGAAAGACAAGACAGGCCCTGAAGAACAGGGATCCTATTTATGCTGATGGGCAGGATGTAAATTGCCAACTGCCTCTCTGGAGGAGTGGATTTTCTTCCCTAAAACAAGTAAACTACAGAGCTACAGAGCCAAGGGCACTTCCAGTCTAGGGAATATACCTTGGGAAAACTGAAAATCAATAAGACATTGACACCGCAAAATTCAGGGCTGCACTGCTTACAAGAACCTCAACTTGGGTGCACCTTAAATATTCCAGGAAAGACAAAAATGGTTCAAGAAATTTTTGTACTTACGTACGATGGAATATCCCTCAGCCACGAAATGAATGTCATAAGGCCAGTAGCAGCAAAATGAGTTGATTCAGGTACGATGAATCTAAGTGAAATAAGTCACAGAGAAGAAGAAACTTATCATAAGATATCACTTATGAAGGTCCTGTGAACACGGCTACACATGAACTGAGTTAGGAAAGAGAACAGAGTCTTACATTTAGAAAACACTCATATCCCTGCTTAAGAGGGAAGGATAGGTGGGGTGATACATAAAACCAGAGTTTGATATTAGTACAGGTACCGTTCCAGAAACCAACTACGGAATAGACAAGACCTACACCTTCTTCAGGGAACGGGACTCCAAACCACATATTTCCCTCAGAGGAATATATCTGATTAATAATAATCTTAAAACCTATGTATTGATATGTCTCCATAAGGGAATCAAGAGTATGTAGACTGGCATAAACATGGCAGTGAGAATCAGCACAAACCCAGTATAAAAAGGAATTTCAAAAACAAAACAAAAAACAGGGAAATTCTTTACAATTCCTTCAGGGGCTCTGATGAAACATGGAATGACGATATCTACAACAACAGCAGGATTTGGCATAAAGCTGGACACTTGGGACTGAGAGGATTGGTGAGATTCAGTGAGCAAATGCAGACCATTTAAAGCAATAATGCGTGTCACACATTCCAAGGGTCCCAACTCTCCAGGTTGAAAGGAATATTACTACAGCTATAACATGTACGGCAAACGTAGAGAATCGACACACTGTGAATATGAACAGTTTCTAAAACTCAACATATAATCCCTCACCTGCTGCTCCGGTTTGACTTTCGAGCTGCTTTACTATCAATCTCCCTAATTGGAGAGACAGCCCCTTTAACCTCCTGGTTCGCACAGGTTGCCAATTTGGCAGAGGCTGAAAGGGCATACGTAGACCCAATAAAAGAGTAGCTGTTAGGCATTTGGACGGGCACATGTCACTCTAATTTCCCGGCAGGAAGAGGAATTAATCAAATTCTCAGCCACCCAATGGAAAACTGTATAGGCCGTGAACCAAAATTTTGGACTTGTGGTCAGCTCAGAGAAAACGAGTTGAAAAATGGAGCTCGGGGTCAGAGCAATTCACAAAATGGCAGAGGACTAAAGGGCAACTATCGTCCAAAAATCTGTTGAGGGAAGGCAACGAGGCGGATTTGAAAGCGAGCCGGAATAGCAGGAAACAGATTTCAAGAGGTACATTGGAATCGTCTTCAAAGCACAGGAAGAGGGGCACAACTTCGACAATGATGCACTTGGCAAAAAAGAGTGTCTGCGTTTTCTCCTGAATATATTCAGGAGAAAACGCATACACCCTTTTTGGCCAAGCAAGCAAACGGTCAATGCAAATCTGCACTAAAAAGAAGTATCACTTCCCAGCGGTCAAAAGGGACATCCGCAAAATGTGTAAAAACCAAAAAGGCAAGAGAGGCCCTGGAGAACAAGGAGCCTTTTTATGCTGATGTGCGGGATGTAAATTGCCAACTCCCTCTCTGGAGGAGTGCATTGTGTTCCCTAAAACAGGTAAACACCAGAGCTACAGAGCCTAGGGGACTTCCAGTCTAGGGAATATACCTCGGGCATACTGAAAATTAATAAGACAGAGCCACCCCAAAATATAGGGCTGCACTGCTTACAAGAACCTCAACTTGGGTACACCTTAAATATCGCAGGAAAGACAAAAATGGTTCAAGAAAATGTGTTACTAACGTACGATGGAATATCCCTAAGCCATGAAATCAATGTCTTAGGCCAATAGCAGCAAAATGAGTGGATTCAGGTACGATGATTCTAAGTGAAATAAGTCACACAGAAAAAGAGACTTATCATAAGATATCACTTATGAAGGTCCTGTAAACATGGCTACACATGAACTGAGTTCGGAAACAGAACAGAGTCTCACATTTAGAAAACACTCTTATGTCTGCTTAAGGGGGAAGGAGAGGTGGGGTGATGCATAAAACCAGAGTTTGATATTAGTACAGGTAACGTTCCAAAAACCAACTACAGATTAGACAAGACCTACACTTTCGTCAGTGAAAGGGACTCAAAACCCCATATTCCTGCAGAGTAATATATCTGACTAGTAAGAATATTAAAACATTTGTATTGATATGTCTCTGTAAGGGAATCAAGTGTGTCTAGCTTGCCATAAACATGGCAGTTAGAATCAGCTCAAACCCACTATAAAGAGGAATTTCAAAAACAAAACACATAAACAGGGAAATTCTTTACAATTCCTTCAGGGGCTCTGATGAAACCAGGAATGACCCTATCTACAACGACAGCTGGATGTGGCATAAGGCTGGACACTTGGGACTGAGAGGATTTGCGAGATTCAGTGAGCAAATGCAGACCATTTAAAGCAATAAGGCGTGGAACACATTCCAAGGGTCCCAACTCTCCAGGTTGAAGGGAATATTACTACAGATATAATATGTACGGGAAACCTAGAGAATGGACACAGTGTGAATATGAAAGGTTTCTAAAACTCATCAAAAAGTCCCTCTCCTGGTGCTCCGGTTTGAGTTTCCAACTACTTTACTATCAATCTCCCAACTTGGAGAGACAGCACATTTAACCTCCTGGTTCTCACAGGTTGCCAGTTTGGCAGAGGATGAAAGGGAAGAAGGAGAACCAATGAGAGAATAGCTTTTAGGCATTTGGACGGGCACATGTCACTCCAATTTCCCGGCAAGAAGAAGAATTAATCAAAGTCTCAGCCAACCGCCGGGAACCAGTATTGGTCCTGAAACAAAATTTTGGACTTGCGGTCAGCTCACAAAAGACGACTTGAACAATGGAGCTCAGGGGCACAGCAATTCACAAACTGGCAGAGTAATAAAGGACAACTATCGACCAAAAATCTGTTGAGGGAAGGCAACGAGGCAGACATGAATGTGAGCCAGAATAGCAGGAAACAGATTTCAAGAGGTACATTGGAATGGCCTTCAATGCACAGGAAGAGGGGCACAATTTCGACAATGATGCACTTGGCCAAAAAGTTCGTATGCGTTTTCTCCTGAATATATTCAGGAGAAAATCCATACGCCCATTTTGGCCAAGCAAGAAAGCAGGCAATGCAAATCTGCTCTACAAAGTAGTATCACTTCCCACGGGTCAAAAGGGACATCCGTAAAATGTTTAAAAATCAGAAAGGCAAGACAGGCCCTGGAGGACAGGAAGCCTGGTTATGCTAATGGGCAGGATGTAAACTGCCAACTGCCTCTCTGGAGGAGTGCATTGTGTTCCATCAAACAAGTTAACAACAGAGCTACAGAGCCAAGGGAACTTCCAGTGTAGGGAATATACCTTGGGAAAACTGAATATCAATAAGACAGAGCCACCCCAAAATTTAGGGCTGCACTGCTTACAAGAACCTCAACTTGGGTACACATTAAATATCCGAGGAAAGACAAAAATGTTTCAAGAAATAGTGTTACTTACGTATGATGGAATATCCCTGAGGCATGAAATCAATGTCATAAGGCCAGTAGCAGCAAAATGAGTGGATTAAGGTACGATGATTCTAAGTGAAATAAGTCACAGAGAAACAGAAACTTATCATAAGATATCACTTATGAAGGTCCTGTAAACATGGCTACACATGAACTGAGTTAGGAAAGAGAACAGAGTCTCACATTTAGGAAACACTCTTATGCCTGCTTAAGGGGGAAGGGGAGGTGAGGTGATGCATAAAACCAGAGTTTGATAGTAGTACAGGTACCGTTCCAAAAACCAAATATGGAATATAGAAGACCTGCACATTCCTCAGTGAAGGGACACAACACCACATATTTCCTGCAGAGGAATATATCTGACTAATAAGAACCTTAAATCCTATGTATTGATATGTCTCCATAAGGGAATCAAGTGTGTCTAGACTGGCATAAACATGGCAGTGAGAATCAGCTCAAACCCACTATAAAAAGGAATTTCAAAAACAAAACACAAAAACAGGGAAATTCTTTACAATTCCTTCAGGGGCTCTAATGAAACCTGGAATGACCATATCTACAACGACAGCTGGATTTGGCATAAGGCTGGACACTTGGGACTGGGAGGATTTGAGAGATTCGGTGAGCAAATGCAGACCGTTTAAAGCAATAATGCGTGACAAACATTCCAAGGGTCCCAACTCTCCAGATTGAAGGGAATATTACTACAGCTATAACATTGACGGGAAACCTAGAGAATGGAAACACTGTGAATACGAAAGGTTTCTAAAACTCAACTAATAATCCCTCTCCTCGTGCTCCGGTTTGACTTTCCAACGGCTTTACTATCAATCTCCCAACTTGGAGAGACAGCCACTTTAACCTCCTGGTTCACACAGGTTGCCAATATGGCAGAGGCTGAAAGGGAAGAGGTAGAATCAAAGAGAGAGTAGCTGTTACGCATATGGATGGTCACATGTCACACTAATTTCCCGGCAGTAAGAAGAATTAACCAAAGTCTCAGCCACCCACCAGGAAACAATATAGGTCCTGAACCAAAAGTTTGTACTTGGCGTCAGCTCACAAAAAACAAGTTGAAAATGGAGCTCAAGGGCAAAGCAATTCACACACAGGCAGAGTAATAAAGGACAACTATCGTCCAAAAATCTGTTGAGGGAAGGCAACGAGGCGGACTTGAAAGCGGGCCAGAATAGCAGGAAACAGATTTCAAGAGGTACATTGGAATCGCCTTTAAAACACTGGAAGAGGGGCACAACTTCGACAATGATGCACTTGGCCAAAAAGGGCGTATGCGTTTTCTCCTGAATATATTCAGGAGAAAACGCATACGCCCTTTTTGGCCAAGCAAGCAACCGGGCAATGCAAATCTGCACTACAAAGAAATATCACTTCCCACTGGTCAAAAGGGACATCCGCAAAATCTGTAAAAACCAGAAAGACAAGACAGGCCCTGAAGAACAGGGATCCTATTTATGCTGATGGGCAGGATGTAAATTGCCAACTGCCTCTCTGGAGGAGTGGATTTTCTTCCCTAAAACAAGTAAACTACAGAGCTACAGAGCCAAGGGCACTTCCAGTCTAGGGAATATACCTTGGGAAAACTGAAAATCAATAAGACATTGACACCGCAAAATTCAGGGCTGCACTGCTTACAAGAACCTCAACTTGGGTGCACCTTAAATATTCCAGGAAAGACAAAAATGGTTCAAGAAATTTTTGTACTTACGTACGATGGAATATCCCTCAGCCACGAAATGAATGTCATAAGGCCAGTAGCAGCAAAATGAGTTGATTCAGGTACGATGAATCTAAGTGAAATAAGTCACAGAGAAGAAGAAACTTATCATAAGATATCACTTATGAAGGTCCTGTGAACACGGCTACACATGAACTGAGTTAGGAAAGAGAACAGAGTCTTACATTTAGAAAACACTCATATCCCTGCTTAAGAGGGAAGGATAGGTGGGGTGATACATAAAACCAGAGTTTGATATTAGTACAGGTACCGTTCCAGAAACCAACTACGGAATAGACAAGACCTACACCTTCTTCAGGGAACGGGACTCCAAACCACATATTTCCCTCAGAGGAATATATCTGATTAATAATAATCTTAAAACCTATGTATTGATATGTCTCCATAAGGGAATCAAGAGTATGTAGACTGGCATAAACATGGCAGTGAGAATCAGCACAAACCCAGTATAAAAAGGAATTTCAAAAACAAAACAAAAAACAGGGAAATTCTTTACAATTCCTTCAGGGGCTCTGATGAAACATGGAATGACGATATCTACAACAACAGCAGGATTTGGCATAAAGCTGGACACTTGGGACTGAGAGGATTGGTGAGATTCAGTGAGCAAATGCAGACCATTTAAAGCAATAATGCGTGTCACACATTCCAAGGGTCCCAACTCTCCAGGTTGAAAGGAATATTACTACAGCTATAACATGTACGGCAAACGTAGAGAATCGACACACTGTGAATATGAACAGTTTCTAAAACTCAACATATAATCCCTCACCTGCTGCTCCGGTTTGACTTTCGAGCTGCTTTACTATCAATCTCCCTAATTGGAGAGACAGCCCCTTTAACCTCCTGGTTCGCACAGGTTGCCAATTTGGCAGAGGCTGAAAGGGCATACGTAGACCCAATAAAAGAGTAGCTGTTAGGCATTTGGACGGGCACATGTCACTCTAATTTCCCGGCAGGAAGAGGAATTAATCAAATTCTCAGCCACCCAATGGAAAACTGTATAGGCCGTGAACCAAAATTTTGGACTTGTGGTCAGCTCAGAGAAAACGAGTTGAAAAATGGAGCTCGGGGTCAGAGCAATTCACAAAATGGCAGAGGACTAAAGGGCAACTATCGTCCAAAAATCTGTTGAGGGAAGGCAACGAGGCGGATTTGAAAGCGAGCCGGAATAGCAGGAAACAGATTTCAAGAGGTACATTGGAATCGTCTTCAAAGCACAGGAAGAGGGGCACAACTTCGACAATGATGCACTTGGCAAAAAAGAGTGTCTGCGTTTTCTCCTGAATATATTCAGGAGAAAACGCATACACCCTTTTTGGCCAAGCAAGCAAACGGTCAATGCAAATCTGCACTAAAAAGAAGTATCACTTCCCAGCGGTCAAAAGGGACATCCGCAAAATGTGTAAAAACCAAAAAGGCAAGAGAGGCCCTGGAGAACAAGGAGCCTTTTTATGCTGATGTGCGGGATGTAAATTGCCAACTCCCTCTCTGGAGGAGTGCATTGTGTTCCCTAAAACAGGTAAACACCAGAGCTACAGAGCCTAGGGGACTTCCAGTCTAGGGAATATACCTCGGGCATACTGAAAATTAATAAGACAGAGCCACCCCAAAATATAGGGCTGCACTGCTTACAAGAACCTCAACTTGGGTACACCTTAAATATCGCAGGAAAGACAAAAATGGTTCAAGAAAATGTGTTACTAACGTACGATGGAATATCCCTAAGCCATGAAATCAATGTCTTAGGCCAATAGCAGCAAAATGAGTGGATTCAGGTACGATGATTCTAAGTGAAATAAGTCACACAGAAAAAGAGACTTATCATAAGATATCACTTATGAAGGTCCTGTAAACATGGCTACACATGAACTGAGTTCGGAAACAGAACAGAGTCTCACATTTAGAAAACACTCTTATGTCTGCTTAAGGGGGAAGGAGAGGTGGGGTGATGCATAAAACCAGAGTTTGATATTAGTACAGGTAACGTTCCAAAAACCAACTACAGATTAGACAAGACCTACACTTTCGTCAGTGAAAGGGACTCAAAACCCCATATTCCTGCAGAGTAATATATCTGACTAGTAAGAATATTAAAACATTTGTATTGATATGTCTCTGTAAGGGAATCAAGTGTGTCTAGCTTGCCATAAACATGGCAGTTAGAATCAGCTCAAACCCACTATAAAGAGGAATTTCAAAAACAAAACACATAAACAGGGAAATTCTTTACAATTCCTTCAGGGGCTCTGATGAAACCAGGAATGACCCTATCTACAACGACAGCTGGATGTGGCATAAGGCTGGACACTTGGGACTGAGAGGATTTGCGAGATTCAGTGAGCAAATGCAGACCATTTAAAGCAATAAGGCGTGGAACACATTCCAAGGGTCCCAACTCTCCAGGTTGAAGGGAATATTACTACAGATATAATATGTACGGGAAACCTAGAGAATGGACACAGTGTGAATATGAAAGGTTTCTAAAACTCATCAAAAAGTCCCTCTCCTGGTGCTCCGGTTTGAGTTTCCAACTACTTTACTATCAATCTCCCAACTTGGAGAGACAGCCCATTTAACCTCCTGGTTCTCACAGGTTGCCAGTTTGGCAGAGGATGAAAGGGAAGAAGGAGAACCAATGAGAGAATAGCTTTTAGGCATTTGGACGGGCACATGTCACTCCAATTTCCCGGCAAGAAGAAGAATTAATCAAAGTCTCAGCCAACCGCCGGGAACCAGTATTGGTCCTGAAACAAAATTTTGGACTTGCGGTCAGCTCACAAAAGACGACTTGAACAATGGAGCTCAGGGGCACAGCAATTCACAAACTGGCAGAGTAATAAAGGACAACTATCGACCAAAAATCTGTTGAGGGAAGGCAACGAGGCAGACATGAATGTGAGCCAGAATAGCAGGAAACAGATTTCAAGAGGTACATTGGAATGGCCTTCAATGCACAGGAAGAGGGGCACAATTTCGACAATGATGCACTTGGCCAAAAAGTTCGTATGCGTTTTCTCCTGAATATATTCAGGAGAAAATCCATACGCCCATTTTGGCCAAGCAAGAAAGCAGGCAATGCAAATCTGCTCTACAAAGTAGTATCACTTCCCACGGGTCAAAAGGGACATCCACAAAATGTGTAAAAACCAGAAAGGCAAGGCAGGCCCTGGAGAACAGAGAGCCTAGTTATGCTGATGGGCGGGATGTAAACTAACAACTGCCTGTATCGGGGAGTGCATTGTGTTCCCTAAAATAAGTAAACAACACAGCTACAGTGCCAAGGGCACTTCCAGTCTAGGGAATATACCTTGGGAAAACTGAAAATCAATAAGACAGAGCCACCCCAAAATTTAGGTCTGCACTGCTTACAAGAACCTCAACTTGGGTACACCTTAAATATCCCAGGAAAGACAAAATTGGTTCAAGAAATTGTACATACATATGATGTAATATCCCTCAGCAATGAAATCAATGTCATAAGGCCAGTAGCAGCAAAATGATTGGATTCAGGTACGATGATTCTAAGTGAAATAAGTCACAGAGAAAAAGAAACTTACCATAAGATATCACTTATGAAGGTCCTGTAAACATGGCTACACATGAACTGAGTTAGGAAACAGAACAGAGTCTCACATTTAGAAAACACTCTTATGTCTGCTTCAGGGGGAAGGAGAGGTGAGGTGATGCATAAAACCAGAGTTTGATATTAGTACAGGTAACGTTCCAAAAACCAACAAGAGAATAGACAAGACCTACACTTTCGTCAGTGAAAGGGAGTCAAAACCCCATATTCCTGCAGAGGAATATATCTGACTAGTAAGAATCTTAAAACCTATGTATTGATATGTCTCCATAAGGGAATCAAGTGGGTCTAGACTGGAATAAACACGGCAGTGAGAATCAGCTGAAACCCACTAAGGAGGTATTTCAATAACAAAACAAAACAAAAAAAAATTCTTTACAATTTCTACAGGGGCTCTGATGAAACCTGAAATGGCCCTTTGTACATCGACAGCTGGATGTGGCATAAGCCTGGACACTTGGGACTGAGAGGTTTTTTGAGATTCAGTGAGCAAATGCAGGCCATATAAGCAATAATGTGTGGCACACATTCCAAGGGTCCCAACTCTGCAGGTTGAAGGGAATTTTACTACACTTATAACATGCACGGGAAACCTAGAAAATGGACACACTGTGAATACGAAAGGTTTCTAAAACTCAACTAATAATCCCTCTCCTGGTGCTCCGGTTTGATTTTCCAATTGCTTTACTATCAATCTCGCAACTTGGAGAGACAGCCCCTTTAACATCCTGGTTCGCACAGTTTGCCAATTTGGCAGAGGATGAAAGGGAAGAGGGAGATCCAATGAGAGAGTAGCTGTTATGCATTTGGACTGTAACATGTCACTCTAATTTCCCGGCAGTAAGAAGAATTAACCAAAGTCTCAGCCACCCACCGGGAACCAGTAAAGGTCCTGAACCAATATTTTGGACTCGCAGTCAGCTCACACAACACAGGTTGAAAAATGGAGCTCAGGGGCCCAGCAATTCACAAACTGGCAGAGTAATAAAGGACAACTATCGTCCAAAAATCTGTTGAGGAAAGGCATCGAGGCGGACTTAAAAGAGAGCCGGAATAGCAAGAAACAGATTTAAAGAGGTACATTGGAATCACCTTTAAAGCACAGGAAGAGTGGCACAACTTCGACAATGATGTACTTGGCCAAAAAGGGCGTATGCGTTTTCTCCTGAATATATTCAGGAGAAAACGCATACGCCCTTTTTGGCCAAGCAAGCAAGCGGGCAATGCAGATCAGCTCTACAAAGAAGAATCACTTCCCACCTGTCAAAAGGAACATCCGCAAAATGTGTAAAAACCGGCAAGGCAAAACAGGCCCTGGAGAACAGGGAGCCTAGATATGCTGATGGGCAGGATGTAAATTGCCAACTGCCTCTCTGGAGGAGTGCATTGTGTTCCCTAAAACAAGTAAACAACAGAGCTACAGAGCCAAGGGCACTTCCAGTCTAGGGAATATACCTTGGGAAAACTGAAAATAAATAAGACAGAGCTACCCCAAAATTTAGGGCTGCACTGTTTACAAGAACCTCAACTTGGGTACAACTTAAATATCCCAGGAAAGATAAAAATGGTTCAAGAAATTGCAGTACTTACGTACGATGGAATATCCCTCAGCCATGAAATCAATGTCATAAGGCCAGTAGCGGCAAAATGAGTGGATTCAGGTAAGATGATTCTAAGTGAAATAAGTCACAGAGAAAAAGAAACTTATCATAAGACATCACTTATGAAGGTCCTGTTAACATGGCTACACATGAACTGAGTTAGGAAAGAGAGAAGAGTCTCACATTTAGAAAAAAACTCTTATGCCTGCTCAAGGTAGAAAGAGAGGTGGGGTGATGCATAAAACCAGAGTTTGATATTAGTACAGGTACTGTTCCAAAAACCAACTACGGAATAGTCAAGAACTACACCTTCCTCAGTGAAAGGGACTCCAAACCGCGTATTTCCCGCAGAGGAATATATCTGATTAGTAAGAATCTTAAAACCTATGTATTGATATGTCTCCTTAAGGGAAACAAGTGTGTCTAGTCTGGCATAAACATGGCAGTGAGAATCAGCTCAAACCCACTATAAAAAGGAATTTCAAAAACAAAACAAAAGAATAGGGAAATTCTTTACAATTCCTTCAGGGGCTCTGATGAAACCAGGAATGACCCCATCTACAACGACAGCTGGATGCGATATAAGGCTGGACACTTGGGACGGAGAGGATTGGTGACATTCAGTGAGCAAATGCAGACCATTTAGAGCAATAATGCGTGGCACACATTCCAAGGGTACCAACACTCCAGTTTGAAGGGAATATTACTACAGCTATAACATGTATGGGAAACCTAGAGAATGGACACACTCTGAATACAAAAAGTTTCTAAAACTCAACAAACAGTCCCTCTCTGGTGCTCCTGTTTGACTTTCCAACTGCTTTACTCTCAGTCTCCCAACTTGGAGAGACATCCCCTTTAACCTCCTGGTTCGCACAGCTTGCCAATTTGGCAGAGGATGAAAGGGAAGAGGGAGAACCAATGAGAGAGTAGCTGTTAGGCATTTGGACGGGAACCTGTCACTCTAATTTCCCGGCAGGAAGAAGAATTAACCAAAGTCTCAGCCACCCGCCGGGAAAGAGTATAGGTCCTGAACCAAAATTTTGGACTTGCGGTCAGCTCACAAAAAACGAGTTGATAAATCGAGCTCAGGGGCACAATAATTCACAAACTGGCAGAGTAATAAAGGACAACTATCGCCCAAAAATCTGTTGAGGGAAGGCAACGAGGTGGACTTGAAAGCGAGACAGAATAGCAGGAAACAGATTTCAAGAGGTACATTGGAATCTCCTTTAAAGCACAGGAAGAGGGGCACAACTTCGACCATGATGCACTTGGCCAAAAAGGGCGTATGCGTTTTCTCCTGAATATAGTCAGGAGAAAACGCATACGACCTTTCTGGCCAAGCAAGCGGGCAATGCAAATCTGCACTACAAAGAAGTATCACTTCCCACCAGTCAAAAGGGACATCTGCAAAATGTGTAAAAACCAGAAGGCAAGACAGGCCCTGGAGAACAGGGAGCCTAGTTATGCTGATGGGCTGTATGTAAATTGCCAACTTCCTCTCTGGAGGAGTGCATTGTGTTCCATAAAACAAGTAAGCAACAGAGCTACAGAGCCAAGGGCACTTCCAGTCTAGGGAATATACCTTGGGAAAACTGAAAATCAATAAGACATTGACACCGCAAAATTCAGGGCTGCACTGCTTACAAGAACCTCAACTTGGGTGCACCTTAAATATTCCAGGAAAGACAAAAATGGTTCAAGAAATTTTTGTACTTACGTACGATGGAATATCCCTCAGCCACGAAATGAATGTCATAAGGCCAGTAGCAGCAAAATGAGTTGATTCAGGTACGATGAATCTAAGTGAAATAAGTCACAGAGAAGAAGAAACTTATCATAAGATATCACTTATGAAGGTCCTGTGAACACGGCTACACATGAACTGAGTTAGGAAAGAGAACAGAGTCTTACATTTAGAAAACACTCATATCCCTGCTTAAGAGGGAAGGATAGGTGGGGTGATACATAAAACCAGAGTTTGATATTAGTACAGGTACCGTTCCAGAAACCAACTACGGAATAGACAAGACCTACACCTTCTTCAGGGAACGGGACTCCAAACCACATATTTCCCTCAGAGGAATATATCTGATTAATAATAATCTTAAAACCTATGTATTGATATGTCTCCATAAGGGAATCAAGAGTATGTAGACTGGCATAAACATGGCAGTGAGAATCAGCACAAACCCAGTATAAAAAGGAATTTCAAAAACAAAACAAAAAACAGGGAAATTCTTTACAATTCCTTCAGGGGCTCTGATGAAACATGGAATGACGATATCTACAACAACAGCAGGATTTGGCATAAAGCTGGACACTTGGGACTGAGAGGATTGGTGAGATTCAGTGAGCAAATGCAGACCATTTAAAGCAATAATGCGTGTCACACATTCCAAGGGTCCCAACTCTCCAGGTTGAAAGGAATATTACTACAGCTATAACATGTACGGCAAACGTAGAGAATCGACACACTGTGAATATGAACAGTTTCTAAAACTCAACATATAATCCCTCACCTGCTGCTCCGGTTTGACTTTCGAGCTGCTTTACTATCAATCTCCCTAATTGGAGAGACAGCCCCTTTAACCTCCTGGTTCGCACAGGTTGCCAATTTGGCAGAGGCTGAAAGGGCATACGTAGACCCAATAAAAGAGTAGCTGTTAGGCATTTGGACGGGCACATGTCACTCTAATTTCCCGGCAGGAAGAGGAATTAATCAAATTCTCAGCCACCCAATGGAAAACTGTATAGGCCGTGAACCAAAATTTTGGACTTGTGGTCAGCTCAGAGAAAACGAGTTGAAAAATGGAGCTCGGGGTCAGAGCAATTCACAAAATGGCAGAGGACTAAAGGGCAACTATCGTCCAAAAATCTGTTGAGGGAAGGCAACGAGGCGGATTTGAAAGCGAGCCGGAATAGCAGGAAACAGATTTCAAGAGGTACATTGGAATCGTCTTCAAAGCACAGGAAGAGGGGCACAACTTCGACAATGATGCACTTGGCAAAAAAGAGTGTCTGCGTTTTCTCCTGAATATATTCAGGAGAAAACGCATACACCCTTTTTGGCCAAGCAAGCAAACGGTCAATGCAAATCTGCACTAAAAAGAAGTATCACTTCCCAGCGGTCAAAAGGGACATCCGCAAAATGTGTAAAAACCAAAAAGGCAAGAGAGGCCCTGGAGAACAAGGAGCCTTTTTATGCTGATGTGCGGGATGTAAATTGCCAACTCCCTCTCTGGAGGAGTGCATTGTGTTCCCTAAAACAGGTAAACACCAGAGCTACAGAGCCTAGGGGACTTCCAGTCTAGGGAATATACCTCGGGCATACTGAAAATTAATAAGACAGAGCCACCCCAAAATATAGGGCTGCACTGCTTACAAGAACCTCAACTTGGGTACACCTTAAATATCGCAGGAAAGACAAAAATGGTTCAAGAAAATGTGTTACTAACGTACGATGGAATATCCCTAAGCCATGAAATCAATGTCTTAGGCCAATAGCAGCAAAATGAGTGGATTCAGGTACGATGATTCTAAGTGAAATAAGTCACACAGAAAAAGAGACTTATCATAAGATATCACTTATGAAGGTCCTGTAAACATGGCTACACATGAACTGAGTTCGGAAACAGAACAGAGTCTCACATTTAGAAAACACTCTTATGTCTGCTTAAGGGGGAAGGAGAGGTGGGGTGATGCATAAAACCAGAGTTTGATATTAGTACAGGTAACGTTCCAAAAACCAACTACAGATTAGACAAGACCTACACTTTCGTCAGTGAAAGGGACTCAAAACCCCATATTCCTGCAGAGTAATATATCTGACTAGTAAGAATATTAAAACATTTGTATTGATATGTCTCTGTAAGGGAATCAAGTGTGTCTAGCTTGCCATAAACATGGCAGTTAGAATCAGCTCAAACCCACTATAAAGAGGAATTTCAAAAACAAAACACATAAACAGGGAAATTCTTTACAATTCCTTCAGGGGCTCTGATGAAACCAGGAATGACCCTATCTACAACGACAGCTGGATGTGGCATAAGGCTGGACACTTGGGACTGAGAGGATTTGCGAGATTCAGTGAGCAAATGCAGACCATTTAAAGCAATAAGGCGTGGAACACATTCCAAGGGTCCCAACTCTCCAGGTTGAAGGGAATATTACTACAGATATAATATGTACGGGAAACCTAGAGAATGGACACAGTGTGAATATGAAAGGTTTCTAAAACTCATCAAAAAGTCCCTCTCCTGGTGCTCCGGTTTGAGTTTCCAACTACTTTACTATCAATCTCCCAACTTGGAGAGACAGCCCATTTAACCTCCTGGTTCTCACAGGTTGCCAGTTTGGCAGAGGATGAAAGGGAAGAAGGAGAACCAATGAGAGAATAGCTTTTAGGCATTTGGACGGGCACATGTCACTCCAATTTCCCGGCAAGAAGAAGAATTAATCAAAGTCTCAGCCAACCGCCGGGAACCAGTATTGGTCCTGAAACAAAATTTTGGACTTGCGGTCAGCTCACAAAAGACGACTTGAACAATGGAGCTCAGGGGCACAGCAATTCACAAACTGGCAGAGTAATAAAGGACAACTATCGACCAAAAATCTGTTGAGGGAAGGCAACGAGGCAGACATGAATGTGAGCCAGAATAGCAGGAAACAGATTTCAAGAGGTACATTGGAATGGCCTTCAATGCACAGGAAGAGGGGCACAATTTCGACAATGATGCACTTGGCCAAAAAGTTCGTATGCGTTTTCTCCTGAATATATTCAGGAGAAAATCCATACGCCCATTTTGGCCAAGCAAGAAAGCAGGCAATGCAAATCTGCTCTACAAAGTAGTATCACTTCCCACGGGTCAAAAGGGACATCCACAAAATGTGTAAAAACCAGAAAGGCAAGGCAGGCCCTGGAGAACAGAGAGCCTAGTTATGCTGATGGGCGGGATGTAAACTAACAACTGCCTGTATCGGGGAGTGCATTGTGTTCCCTAAAATAAGTAAACAACACAGCTACAGTGCCAAGGGCACTTCCAGTCTAGGGAATATACCTTGGGAAAACTGAAAATCAATAAGACAGAGCCACCCCAAAATTTAGGTCTGCACTGCTTACAAGAACCTCAACTTGGGTACACCTTAAATATCCCAGGAAAGACAAAATTGGTTCAAGAAATTGTACATACATATGATGTAATATCCCTCAGCAATGAAATCAATGTCATAAGGCCAGTAGCAGCAAAATGATTGGATTCAGGTACGATGATTCTAAGTGAAATAAGTCACAGAGAAAAAGAAACTTACCATAAGATATCACTTATGAAGGTCCTGTAAACATGGCTACACATGAACTGAGTTAGGAAACAGAACAGAGTCTCACATTTAGAAAACACTCTTATGTCTGCTTCAGGGGGAAGGAGAGGTGAGGTGATGCATAAAACCAGAGTTTGATATTAGTACAGGTAACGTTCCAAAAACCAACAAGAGAATAGACAAGACCTACACTTTCGTCAGTGAAAGGGAGTCAAAACCCCATATTCCTGCAGAGGAATATATCTGACTAGTAAGAATCTTAAAACCTATGTATTGATATGTCTCCATAAGGGAATCAAGTGGGTGTAGACTGGAATAAACATGGCAGTGAGAATCAGCTGAAACCCACTAAGGAGGTATTTCAATAACAAAACAAAACAAAAAAAAATTCTTTACAATTTCTACAGGGGCTCTGATGAAACCTGAAATGGCCCTTTGTACATCGACAGCTGGATGTGGCATAAGCCTGGACACTTGGGACTGAGAGGTTTTTTGAGATTCAGTGAGCAAATGCAGGCCATATAAGCAATAATGTGTGGCACACATTCCAAGGGTCCCAACTCTGCAGGTTGAAGGGAATTTTACTACACTTATAACATGCACGGGAAACCTAGAAAATGGACACACTGTGAATACGAAAGGTTTCTAAAACTCAACTAATAATCCCTCTCCTGGTGCTCCGGTTTGATTTTCCAATTGCTTTACTATCAATCTCGCAACTTGGAGAGACAGCCCCTTTAACATCCTGGTTCGCACAGTTTGCCAATTTGGCAGAGGATGAAAGGGAAGAGGGAGATCCAATGAGAGAGTAGCTGTTATGCATTTGGACTGTAACATGTCACTCTAATTTCCCGGCAGTAAGAAGAATTAACCAAAGTCTCAGCCACCCACCGGGAACCAGTAAAGGTCCTGAACCAATATTTTGGACTCGCAGTCAGCTCACACAACACAGGTTGAAAAATGGAGCTCAGGGGCCCAGCAATTCACAAACTGGCAGAGTAATAAAGGACAACTATCGTCCAAAAATCTGTTGAGGAAAGGCATCGAGGCGGACTTAAAAGAGAGCCGGAATAGCAAGAAACAGATTTAAAGAGGTACATTGGAATCACCTTTAAAGCACAGGAAGAGTGGCACAACTTCGACAATGATGTACTTGGCCAAAAAGGGCGTATGCGTTTTCTCCTGAATATATTCAGGAGAAAACGCATACGCCCTTTTTGGCCAAGCAAGCAAGCGGGCAATGCAGATCAGCTCTACAAAGAAGAATCACTTCCCACCTGTCAAAAGGAACATCCGCAAAATGTGTAAAAACCGGCAAGGCAAAACAGGCCCTGGAGAACAGGGAGCCTAGATATGCTGATGGGCAGGATGTAAATTGCCAACTGCCTCTCTGGAGGAGTGCATTGTGTTCCCTAAAACAAGTAAACAACAGAGCTACAGAGCCAAGGGCACTTCCAGTCTAGGGAATATACCTTGGGAAAACTGAAAATAAATAAGACAGAGCTACCCCAAAATTTAGGGCTGCACTGTTTATAAGAACCTCAACTTGGGTACAACTTAAATATCCCAGGAAAGATAAAAATGGTTCAAGAAATTGCAGTACTTACGTACGATGGAATATCCCTCAGCCATGAAATCAATGTCATAAGGCCAGTAGCGGCAAAATGAGTGGATTCAGGTAAGATGATTCTAAGTGAAATAAGTCACAGAGAAAAAGAAACTTATCATAAGACATCACTTATGAAGGTCCTGTTAACATGGCTACACATGAACTGAGTTAGGAAAGAGAGAAGAGTCTCACATTTAGAAAAAAACTCTTATGCCTGCTCAAGGTAGGAAGAGAGGTGGGGTGATGCATAAAACCAGAGTTTGATATTAGTACAGGTACTGTTCCAAAAACCAACTACGGAATAGTCAAGAACTACACCTTCCTCAGTGAAAGGGACTCCAAACCGCGTATTTCCCGCAGAGGAATATATCTGATTAGTAAGAATCTTAAAACCTATGTATTGATATGTCTCCTTAAGGGAAACAAGTGTGTCTAGTCTGGCATAAACATGGCAGTGAGAATCAGCTCAAACCCACTATAAAAAGGAATTTCAAAAACAAAACAAAAGAATAGGGAAATTCTTTACAATTCCTTCAGGGGCTCTGATGAAACCAGGAATGACCCCATCTACAACGACAGCTGGATGCGATATAAGGCTGGACACTTGGGACGGAGAGGATTGGTGACATTCAGTGAGCAAATGCAGACCATTTAGAGCAATAATGCGTGGCACACATTCCAAGGGTACCAACACTCCAGTTTGAAGGGAATATTACTACAGCTATAACATGTATGGGAAACCTAGAGAATGGACACACTCTGAATACAAAAAGTTTCTAAAACTCAACAAACAGTCCCTCTCTGGTGCTCCTGTTTGACTTTCCAACTGCTTTACTCTCAGTCTCCCAACTTGGAGAGACATCCCCTTTAACCTCCTGGTTCGCACAGCTTGCCAATTTGGCAGAGGATGAAAGGGAAGAGGGAGAACCAATGAGAGAGTAGCTGTTAGGCATTTGGACGGGAACCTGTCACTCTAATTTCCCGGCAGGAAGAAGAATTAACCAAAGTCTCAGCCACCCGCCGGGAAAGAGTATAGGTCCTGAACCAAAATTTTGGACTTGCGGTCAGCTCACAAAAAACGAGTTGATAAATCGAGCTCAGGGGCACAATAATTCACAAACTGGCAGAGTAATAAAGGACAACTATCGCCCAAAAATCTGTTGAGGGAAGGCAACGAGGTGGACTTGAAAGCGAGACAGAATAGCAGGAAACAGATTTCAAGAGGTACATTGGAATCTCCTTTAAAGCACAGGAAGAGGGGCACAACTTCGACCATGATGCACTTGGCCAAAAAGGGCGTATGCGTTTTCTCCTGAATATAGTCAGGAGAAAACGCATACGACCTTTCTGGCCAAGCAAGCGGGCAATGCAAATCTGCACTACAAAGAAGTATCACTTCCCACCAGTCAAAAGGGACATCTGCAAAATGTGTAAAAACCAGAAGGCAAGACAGGCCCTGGAGAACAGGGAGCCTAGTTATGCTGATGGGCTGTATGTAAATTGCCAACTTCCTCTCTGGAGGAGTGCATTGTGTTCCATAAAACAAGTAAGCAACAGAGCTACAGAGCCAAGGGCACTTCCAGTCTAGGGAATATACCTTGGGAAAACTGAATATCAATAAGACAGAGCCACCTCAAAATTTAGGGCTGCACTGCTTACAAGAACCTCCACTTGGGTACACCTTAAATATCCCAGGAAAGACAAAAAATGATTCAAGAAATTGTGGTACTTACGTACGATGGAATATTATTCAGCCATGAAATCAGTGTCATAAGGCCAGTAGCAGCAAAATAAGTGGATTCAGGTACGATGATTCTAAGTGAAATAAGCCACACAGAAAAAGAAACTTATCATAAGATATCACTTATGAAAGTCCTGGAAACGTGGCTACACATGAACTCAGTTGGGAAAGAGAACAGAATAATGAATCTTATCATAAGCTATCATTCATAGCGGGAATGTACCCATGGCTACACATGAACTGAATTACAAACACAACAGAGTCACACATTTAGAAAACAAACTTCTGCCTGATTAAGGGGAAAGGCGAGGTGGGGTGATACATAAATCTACAGTCCAAAATTAGCACAGATACCGTTCCATAAATCAAGTATGTAATAGACAGTACCTACTCCCGGCACAATGAACTGGACTCAACACCCCCTATTCATGGAAGTGGAATATATCTGACTAGTAACAATTTTTAAACATATGTATTCTCATGTCTCCATAAAGGAATCATGTGTGTGTATAATGGCATGAACACAGCACTGAAATTCAGCTAAACTCCCTTATAAAAATAAATTTCAAAAGCAATATGCAAAAACAGCGAAACAGAGAGAATGTCTTAAAAATTACGTTCAGGGCCTGTAATGCAACCTGGATTGTCCACCTTTACACCCACAGCTGGATGAGACATAAGATTGGACACTTGGGTCTCAGAAGATTGTGGAGGTTGTGTGAGCAAAAGAACACCACTTACAGCAATACTGTGTGCTACCCATTCTAGTGGCCTCAACTCTCCATGTTTAAGGGAATCTTCCTACAGTTAAAACATGCATGGGAAACCCAGTGGATGGTACACTGTGTAATCGGGAAAGTTTTCTAAAAGGTACCTCATTTTTCCTTTCCTTGTGCTCGGCTTCGTGATTCCATCTACATTACAGAAAATCTCCCCACTTAGAGTGTCACTGCCTTTACACTCCTGTTGTGCACAGTTTGCAAATTGTGCAGAGGATGAACAGGAAGAGGGGAAACAAATGAGACATTAGCTGTAGGTGTTTGGATGGGCACATATCTCTCTAGTTTCCCATCAGGAAAAATAATTAAAAACAGGCTCAGCCTGAAACCGCGGAACCAGACTAGGGCCTAAAGCCATCCTGCGGTATTGCAGCCAGCTCACAAATAAGCGAGTTGAAAAATGGAAATCAGGGGCACAGCAATTCACAAACTTGCAGAGTTATAAAGGACAACTATCATCCAGAAATATATTGAGGTAAGGCAGTGAAGCGCATTTGAATGCAAGGCAGAATTTAAGGAAGCAGATTTCAAGAGGTAGATTGGAGTCGTCTTTAAAGCACATGAAAAGCGACAGATCTTCAACAATGTTGCCCTTAGCTGAAAAGGGAGTATGTGTATTTTCTTGAATATATTCGGGAGAAAATGCATACGCCCTTTTTGGCCAAGCAAGCCATCAGGCATTGCAAATCCACACTACATAGAAGTGTCACTTACCTCCGGTCAAAAGGGCCATCTGCCAATAGTGTAAAAACCACAAATACAGGACAGGCCATGGAGAAAAGGGAGCCTGGTTATGCCGATGGACAGGATGTAAATTGCCAACAGCCTCTCTGGAGAACTGTATGTTGTTTTCTAAAACAGAGCTACAGAGCATAGCACACTTCCACTCATGGGTGTGTATTTTGGGAAAACTAAAAATCCACAACACACAGCCAGCCCAAAGTTTAGGGCTGCTCTGTTTACAAGAACCTCGACTTCGGTACACTTTAAATATCCCAGGAAAGGGAAAAAAAATGGATAAATATGTTGTGGTACTTATATACAATGGAATGTCACTCAGACATAAAATCAATGCCATAAGGCCAATAGCAGCATAATGAGTGGCTTTAGGTACGATGATGCTAATTGAAGTGAGCCACAAAGAAATAGAAACTTATTGTAATATATCACTTATAGAGGGAATGTAAACATGGCTACACATGAACTGAATTTCAAAAGAGAACAGAGTTACACATTTAGAAAACACACTTATGCCTCCTTAAGGGGAAAGGTGATGTGGGTTGATGTGTAAAAGCAGGGTTTGAAATTAGCACAGATACCATTACATATACCAAATATGTAATAGACAAGACCTACTCCTTTCTCAATAAACTGGACACAGAACATCCTACTCACTGAAGAGGAATATATCTGACTGGTAATAATCTTGAAACCTATGTATTTATATGTCTCCATAATGGAATCAAGTGTATGTAGATTGGCATAAGCACAGATCAATGGAACAGGACAGAAAGTGCAGAGATAAACCTACATACCTATGCCTATCTCATCTATGACAAAGGAGCTAAGGATATAAAATGGAGAAAAGACAGTCTCTTCAGTAATTGGTGCTGCGAAAACTGGACCCCTACACATAAAAGAATGAAATTAGAACACTCCATAACACCATACACAAAAATAAACTCTAAATTGATCAGAGATCTAAATATAAGACCAGACACTATAAAACACTTAGAGGAAACCTTTGGCAGAACACACTATGACATAAATCACAGTAAGATCCTTTTTGACCCACCTCCTAGAGAAATGGAAATAAAAACAGAAATCAACAAATGGGACCTAATGAAACTTAAAAGCTTTTACAAAGTACAGGAAAACATAAACAAGATGCAAAAACAACCCTCAGAATGGGAGAAAATATTTTCAAATGAAGCAATTGACAAAGGATTAATCTCCAAACTTTACAAGCACCTCATGTAGCTCAATATCACAAAAACAAACAACCCAATCCAAAAACGGGCAGAAGACCTAAATAGACATTTATCCAAAGAAGATATACAGATTACCAAGAAACACATGAAAGAATGCTGAACATCACTAATCATTAGAGAAATGCAAATCCAAACTACCGTGAGGTATCACCTCACAGCAGTCAGAGTGGCAATCATCAAAAAAATCTACAAAACAATAAACGCTGGAGAGGCCTTTATTGGAGAAAAGGGAACACTCTTGCACTGTGGGTAGGAAGGTAAATTGATATGGGCACTAGGGAGAACAGTACGGAGGTTCCTTTAAATAACTAACAATAGAAGTACCATACAACACAACAATCCAACTACTGGGCATTTGCCTTGCGAAAACCATAATTCAAAAAGAGTTATGTACAAAAATGTTCATTGCAACTCTATTTACAATAGCCAGGACATGGAAGCAACCTAAGTGTCCATGGACAGATGAATGGATAAGGAAGATATGGCACATATATACAATGGAATATCACTCAGCCATAAAAAGAAGCAAAACTGAGTTATTTGCACTGAGGTGGATGGACTTAGAATCTGTCCTACACAGTGAAGTAAGTCAGAAAGGGAAAAACAAATACTGTATGTTAACAGAGATATACGGAATCTAATGAGGAAAAAAAAAAGATTTTGAAGACCCTAGTGGCAGGACAGGATTAAGGACACAGACATAGGGAAAGGACTTTAGGACACCGGAATGGGGATGGGTAAGATGGGACAAAATGAGAGAGTGGCATGGACATAAATACATTAACACATGTAATACTGATAGCAACTGGGAAACAGCCACATAGAACAGGGAAGTCAGCTCGGTGCTTTGTGACCACCTAAAGGGGTGGGATATGGAGTGTGGGAAGGAGATGCAAGAGGGAGGGGATCTGGTGATATCTGTATATGTATAGCTGATTCACTTTGTTATACAGCAGAAACTAACACTCCATTGTAAAGCAATTATACTCCAATAAAGGTGGAAAAGGAAAAAAATGAAAGAAAGCCCAGGGATAAACCTACACACCTATGCTCAACTAATCTATGACAAAGGAGGCAAGACTTTACAATGGAGAAAAGAGAGTTTCTTCAGTCAGTGGTGCTGGGAATTATGGACAGCTATATGTAAAATAATGAAATTAGAACACTCCCCAGCACCATATATAAAAATATATTCAAAGTGGATTAGAGACCTTAATGTAAGACTGGACAGTATAAAACTCTGAGAGGAAAACTTACGAAGAATACTCTGACGTAAATCACAGCAAGATCTTTTTTTGATCCATCTCCTATAGTAATGAAATAAAAAAAAAAGAAGCTAAACAGATGGGACCTAATGAAACGTAAAAGCTTTTGCAAAGCAAAGGAAACTGCAAACAAGACGAAAAGACAACCCTCAGAATGGCAGAATATATTTGCTAACGAATCAATGGACAAATGATTAATCTCCAATATATATAAACAGCTCATGCAGCTCAACATTAATAAGACAAAAAACCCAATACGAAAATGGAAGCAGATCTAAATAGACATTTCTTCCAAGAAGACATAGAGATGGCCAAGACGCACATGAAAATCTGCTCAACATCACTAATTATTAGAGAAATGGAAATCGAAACTACAATGAGGTATCATGTCACACCTGTTAGAATGGGCATCATCAGAAAATCTACAAACAACAAATGCTGGAGAGGGTGTGGAGAAAAGGAATCTTCTTCCACTATTGTTGGGAATGTAAATCGATACAGTCTCTATGGAGAACAGAATGGAGGTTCCTTAAAAAACTCAAAATAGAATTACCAAATAATCCAGCAATCCCACTACTGGGCATATACCGAGAGAAAACCATAAATCAAAAAGACACATTCACCACAATGTTCATTGCAGCACTATTTACAGTAGCCAGGTAATGAAAGCAACCTAAGTGCCCACAGACAGACGAGTGGATAAAGATGTGGTACATATATACAATGGAATATTACTCAGCCATACATAGGAATGAAATTGGGTCATTTGTAGAGACCTTGATGGATCTAGAGACTGTCATACAGAGTGAAGTAAGTCAGAAAGAGAAAAACAAATATTGTATATTAATGCATATATGTGGAACCTAGAAAAATGGTACAGATTAACCGGTTTGCAGGGAAGAGATAGAGACACAGATATAGAGAACAAACATATGGACACCAAGGGGGGAATACCATGTGAGGGTGGTGGTGGGATGAATTGGGAGACTGGGATTCACATGTGCACACTTATATGTAAAACACAGATATCCAATAAGAACCTGCTGTATAAAAGAAATAAATAAATTTTAAAAAATTAAAAATAAATAAATAATATTTAATAAAATAAAACAGAAAAAAAGTTTTTCCCTTCATATAGACGTCTTTATATAAATTCATTATTTCCATGTTTATATCTCTAAATTAAAAAAAAAGAGGAATAATAAAACCTACCTTGAACCAAAAAGAAAAAAGGAAAAAAAAAAAAAAAAACAGAACCCACCATTTATACAGAGGAAAATCGTTTCAGGGCACTTGTTCCAGGGGTAAAAAATTCTTAAGTTGGTCAGAAGTGGGAAATCATCTCCCATGCAGTCAGCAGCGCTCCCCCCCACAAGAAGCATCCTCATTGCAAAGCTGGGGGACTATGTCGAGGCATCTGTGAGTAAATGTGAGCTGTACCCCAGTCCTGCTGCAGCTGAAATCTTCCCACCCTTTCCAGGTAAAACACCTGAATATGTACAAGAACTTGCAAGCCTAGAGGAAGGGCTGTGGAGCCACACCAGCGACAGCATGAAGGCCGACTTGGTGCCAGCAGGCCAGCCAGGATGGTCCTGGCACCAGATGCTCTTCTGGAAGCTTTCCATTTCCCTGCCTGAGATACCCCTCCTGCCACGGCCCCCAATGCTTTTTTACTTCCTCACCTTTGCCTGGGGAGAAATTCCAGCGACAGGTATGGATGACACATCCTCTTCTTTAGCAGGTGGCAGCATGGCAACTCCTGCAGAAAGTCCAGCAGAGCCCCTCTCACACTGGGCCACTCACAAAGCCACGGCCCTTCACTCCCTCCCACCACCCCAGCCCCGACACTGCTGACGGGGCAGAGAATATGGCATCAGGCACAGCTACAGGAGCTCTTGCTGACTGGAGAGGTGCTTATATTGATCTCAACCCAGTCACACCTGGGGAGGGCTGGCAGGCAGTGTCAGGCTGTCCAAATCAGCCAATCCTCACCCCTCAGGGGCTCACAGTTGCAGAAAATGAACCTTGCTAAACGGGCCAGGCCCAAGGAACAGGTGTGGGCTCTTGAGAGTCAGGATAGACAAGGGGCTGCAGCTGCGGCTTGTTTTCTTATCATTTTATGTGGTCCATGAGTGGAAAACAACTTCAAGAAGACCCTATCCTAAAGAGAGGAACCCAGGAGTCAGGGAGAGGAGTGATGGTGGGTGGAGATAGAGGCCTGGTGCCCTGGCTGCAGTGGAAGTGTCTGAAAGAGCAGGCAGAGAGAGGCCACACACAGTGATACCTGGGGTAACAGACCTGTCAGAGCTGCTGTTTGTTAGTTCAAGTCCTGCTCTGAAGTGTTCTGTGTCAGCTCTGAGCGACAGGTGAGCTGGGGGTTCTCTGCAAGGTGGGCTATGTGCACGGTTCCTGTGTGTCCAGCCCTTCTGGGGTACCTGCTCAGGGGAGCTCCATATCCTGGTAAGGGCCTGACTATGTGAGCCCCATGGGCTGCTGTGTAGCTGCACAGGTGAGCTCCATACCCTGGGAGGGACTTGACCAAGAGAGCCCCGTGGGCTGTGGGGGTGGAGGTGCAGCCCAGGTGAGCTCCATATCCTGGGATTGGCCTGACCACGAGAGCCCCATTGGCTGCTAGAGACCTGGTAAAGTATATCAGGACAGTCAGTGAAGCCACCGAGGATATACATCAAGTAGCTCCTATTTCCTACACCCTGCTGGTCAGTCTACCATCCACCAGGCCATGGCATTCTGTATTAGATTTCAATGATGCCTTCTTCTGTATTCCACTCATCTCAGAGTCACAAGAATTTTTGGCTTGTGAGTGGCAGGACACAACATGCAACAAAAGCAATAATGCTGGGCCGTCCTGCCCCAATGGTTCAAAAATCCCCACACCATCATTGGGGAAATGTCCTCTAAAGACCTAAAAGTTCTACCTCTGTAAAAGGGAACCCTCCTTCAATATGCAGATGACATTCTGATCGCCAGGCCTACTAAAGATGCCTCTGAACTACCTATCCAAGAAAGGATAGAAGGTGTCCAAGAAAAAGGATCAAATATCCCAGGCTAAGGTGACATGCCTGGGCTTCATTCTCACAGATATTCGGAGAAACGCATCCCAGGATAGGGAAGAAGCCATTTGCATCCTTACCTCTTCTAAAACTAGAAGACAGCTTAGGGGTTCCTGGGGAGGCCAAGGTTTTCTGCATCTGGATCCCTAACTACAGTCTAATAGCTGGGCCTCTACATGAAACACTGACACGAAAAGATGTAGATCCTTTTGAATAGAATCCAGAAGCAGCCTTTCAAGAATGGAAAGAGCAGTCAATTCAGGCCCTTGCCCAAGAACTCCCTAATTTAGCTAAACCCTTTGACCTTTACATACCCAGTCAAAGATTAATCGCCCTTGGAGCCTTAGTGCAAAAACTGGGACCACTTGAAATGGAGGAACACAAGAATGCCCTTCGGGTATGATAAACTATGGTCACCAAGGGCTTTGCCCACCGGCCAATCAGGCCAGGATACTGGGGTATCTAAAAAGGTGGAAATCAGCAGCCCGCCAGGCCAGCTCCCTCCTAAGGGAAAAGAACCCCACGTGGTGATCCTAACCACCCATCATGCCCTGAAGTTGCAGTGGTCGCTCTGTGGACACACTGACCTCGAGTGAGGAGGCCCTCCAACTCCAACCTCCAGAGGGACAAACGGGGGCAATGGGCCCCCAAGATGACTCGTGTGACCATCACTTGACCTGGAGTTTCTCTCAGAAAACAAGTCTGTGCCCCAAAAGAGCAGACTACTGCTTGCAGGACTTACTGCACCCAGACGAGAGTTAATAAGCTTGGCGGGGGAAACGTATATCACGCTTTCACCATAGAAAACCCTACAGAAAACACGGTATTGGTGGCCAATATGACCGGCTGGACTGCTGGCTACTTCAAAAGGCCGTTGACTCAGTGGACGTCATGGTCCTGTATCACCACCGACCCTGGACTGTCTTGGAGTTGAGCGGGCAGGGCTCTGACACATGGTGCTGTTTATGCATTAATTCAGGGACCTAATTAAAGAAAGCACAGACTACTGGTCAGAGCATCTAGGCTGGCAAAACCCGTCAGCCTAAGGTCGCTGAACAAATGTGGGGTGGGGTGAAACCTGCCACCGCAGCATCTCTGTGCATGTCTTTACTGGACCCTTAAAGGTCATTAGAATCTATAACACTTCCAATGTTGGTGCTCAGTTGGACGAGCAGTGAGGCAGGAAACCTTGGGCAACCAACCTCACCTGGAGGCTCCTAGGGAGAAGTTTTGCCCCTCCCCACGTGTATGAGGGCTCCCACCTCAGCATGAAGCAGTTACAAAGAAGGGTCTGCACCCTCAGCACCCCAAGCGTGAGGAATGGGACAAAAAGCAGAGGAGGTGTTCATCACCGGCAACGTTCATTAAAAATTCCTGGGAGATAAAAAGAGAATCTGGGCAATAAAATAAAGTCTAACCTGTTTTTCCTTTGTGCTTTGTCTAATTTCACGTGCTCCTAGGGTTCCACATGCAGATGTCCCACACCCGGCACTTCAGACCCGATTTCCTAGTGCAGAATGGCTGGGCCGACACCTCAGCTAGTGGGGTCCCATGCAGACTCCGCGACATAGAGCCTGAGCTGCAGCCAACCCAGCCCTCGAGAGCTCCATCCCCTCCCTCCTGCTGACGCTGCCGGGATACCTACACAGCAGCCCAGCCCGCAGCCCGCGGGGGAGTGCACGCTCTCACCTCTCCATTCTGTTTTCAAAATATAAAGTTTCCTTTGCTTCTGAACCAAATTCAGTCTTGGTCTGTTGGCTCCAATGACATTGGGCATGGGGACTCCTGTTGGGGTCCACTCTGGAGGATCAGTAACAGAAATTGAGAACATTGTAACTTCAATGAACAGATGTGTGAGCCAAACTGTAGTTACCATAGAGCAGTGTATAAGGCTCGGGTAAAATAAGATGTTTCTAAGACTTACATTTGATATTTCCATCACTTTATTATAAGCAAGTTCAGTGAAGACGTCTGTCTTATTTGTCAGGTCAACATTAGAGAAATGAAGTGATTTATTCCCAAGGATGTACATCGAATACTCTTGGCTGAAGCTTCAATCTTGTTTTGAATGCTTTTCCATTGAGAATGATACCTCTCTTTCAGCTTCCCCATTTCTGAGAAGTATAAAATCTTATAATTTATTATTACCAAAGGGGAAAGGTAGGAGAAGGGATAAATTAACAGTTTGGGATTAACACATACACACTGCTATGTATAAAACAGATCATCAACAAGGAACTACTGTATAGCACAGGGAACTACACTAAATATTTTGCAATAACCTATAAGGGGAAATAATCTGAAAAAGAATAGATATTTTTATTGACATCATCTATCAATGACTGATAAAATGTAAACTAAGCAAGGCCGATGGTGAGCACTTCTGATCCCGAAGATTTCAATCATCTAAAGTTTGGACTCTGCTTATTTCCCAAGGCCCTTAATGGACATATGTGTAGCCGTAGCTTAAAAATTCCCCAGTTTGGGGTTCGGGGAGGCACTGATTTGGAAAAATTGCTGGTGTTCTCTGTACATGCACGGGATCCTTCCTATGGCTAAAACATGCCTGTCACACCTAGAGGATGGTACACCTTTTGATCGGAAACAGTTTGGAAAAGGCACCTCATCTCCTCATCGCCTGTTGCTCGGGTTCACCCCTCCAGCATCTTTCCTAACAATCTCCTCACTTGGGGATATCAGCACCGTCAACATCCCGTTGCACACAGTTTGGAAATTCTCTGGAGGATGAAGCGGAAGGATGAGAAAAAATTAGAGACCTCTCCTAGGTGTTCAGACAGGCACATGCCACTCTAATTTCCTATCCAGAAGACAAATTCATCAAAGGCTAGAATTGCCCACGGAAACAGAATAGGGCTAGAGGAAATCCCGCTGCTTTGTGTCCAGTTTCCAAAAACACAAGTTGAAAAATGGAACTCAGGGGCACTAAAATTCATGAAACTGCAGAGTTGAAAATATCTATCATCAAAAAATGTCTTGAGGTAAGTCACAGAAAAGGGCTTGTAAGCAAGGGAGAGTGGCAGGAAACAGATTTGAAGAGGTGGAAAGGACTCCCCATTAAAGCACAAGAAAAGGGGCTGAACATCGCCAATGATGCAGTTGGCCAAAAAGGGCGTATGCATTTTCTTCTGAATATATTCAAGTAAAGGCCATACACACATTTTATCCAACCAAACAGGTGGGCACTGGAAATCTATACTACAAAATGTATCACTTCACTTCAGTCAGAAGGGCCATCCACATAAAGTGTAAACACCAGAAATGGAGGACAGGATGAGGAGAAAAGGGAACACTCTGAGGCTGATATTGCTAATGTAATTTGCCAACAGCCACTCTGGAGAAGTGTATTGTGTTTGCTAAAACATCTAAAAAATGAGCTACAGAGCATAGGGCACTTGCACTCATGGGCGTATACCTTGGGAAAAACAAAAATCGACAGAAAACAGGCACCCCAACGTTTACCACCTCTGTGTTAAAAAGGGCCTCAACTTGGATATAACCTAAATGTCCCTGGAAGGATAAAATGGATAAAAGAGTTGGGATACTTATGTAGAGTGGAATATTACTCATCCAGAAATCAATGAAATAAGGCCAGTTGTAACAACTCTGGAAGAGTTACATACGCTCATTCTAAGTGACGTATGTCAGAAAGAAAAAGACACATATCATAAGATGTCACTTAAAGGTGGAATCAAAAATGGCTACACATGAAATAAATTACAAAACAGAAACATAGTCAAATATGTAGAAAATAGACATAAGGCTGCTAAATGGAAAAGGTGGGGAAGGGTGAGGTATTATCCAGGAGGTTGAAATTAGCAAAGACACCATTCCAAGTACCAAATTGAATAACTGACAAGGCCTACATGGTACCTCAAAGAACTGCACTCAGCGCACTCAAGTCACTGGAAAATAATATATATGACTGGTAAGCATCTGAAAAAGAATTTATTGTTGTCTCACAGTACATGAATCAAGTGGATGTACAGCAGCAAAAAACAGAGCTTTGAAAATCAGCTGTAATGAATATAAAAATAAATTTAAAAATATTTATAAAAACAGTGAGACAGACAAAACTTCTTACAACTTTTGTTGATGGGCTACAATGTAACATGGATTGAACACATGTAGACCCACAGCAGGATGATATATAAGGCAGGAAGCTATGCATGCTAAGAGATGTTAGAGAGGCTGGGTGAGTAAAGGCAGACCTTTTAAAGTAATACTGCCTGATTCCCATTCCTTGGGTCCCAAATCTGCAGGTTCAAGGGAATCTTCCGACAGCGAAAACATGCCTGGAAAACTGAGACGAATATACACCGTGTGACCAGGAAAGGTTTCTAAAATACACCTCATTTTTGATCTCCTGGTGCTGGGGTTCGCCATTCCAGCCAAATTACTAACAATCTCCCCACTTGGAGAATCAGCACCTTTAACCTCCTGTTTCACACAGTTTGCAATTTGTGCAGAGGATAAACGGGAAGAGGGGGAACCAATGAGAGACTAGCTGTAGGAGTTTTGACAGGCACATGTCACTCTAATTTCCCATTAGGAAGAAGAATTAACCAAAGGCTCAGCCTGCCTCCCCAGAACCAGAATAGGGCCGGAAGCAATACAATGGTTTGATGGCCAGCTCACAAAATATGCGAGTTGCAAAATAGGGCTCAGGACCAAACAATTCAAACCTGCAAAGATAAAAATGATAACCAACGTCCAAAAATATATTCAGGTAAGGCAACGAAGAGGATCTGATTGAGAGGCAGAATTGCAGGAAACAGATTTCAAAAGGTAGATTTGACTCACATTTAAAGCATATGAAAAGCAGCAGAATTTCTAAAATGATGCAGTTGGGCAAAAGGGTGTATGCGTTTTTTTCGTGAATATCTTCAGGAAAAAAACACATACAGAGTTTTTGGCCAACCAAGCAAGCAGGAAATGCAAATCCGCACAACAAAGAAGTCTCAATTTCCACTGCTCAGAAAGGCCATCCAAAAAATGTGTACAAACCAGAAATGCAGGAGAGGCCATGGAGAACAGGGACCTAGTCACGCTGATGGGTGTGGTATAAATATCCAAGACCCACTCTGAAGAAGTGTATGCTGTTTCCTAAAACATCTAAAATACAAAGCTACCGAGCATAGGGCACTTCCACTCATGGGCATATAACTTGGGAAGACTAAATATCAACAAGACACAGGCACCCCAAAATTTAAGGCTGCTCTGCATACAAGAACCTCAACTTCAGTACAACTTAAGTATTCCAGGAAAGAGAAAATTGAGTAAAGAACTTGTGGTAATTTTGTACAACGGAATATCACTCAGACATGAAATCAATGTCATAAGGCCAGTAGCAGCATAATGAGTGGATTTAGATACGATGATTCTAAGTGAAAAAAGTCACACAGAAAAAGAAACTTATCATAAGATATCACTTATGAAGGTCCTGTAAACATGGCTACACATGAACTGAGTTAGGAAAGAGAACAGAGTATCACATTGAGAAAACACTCTTACTCCTGCTTAAGGGGAAAGGAGAGGTGGGGTGATGCATAAAACCAGACTTTGATATTAGCACTGGTACCATTCCATGAAGCAAATACAGAATAGACAAATCCTACACCTTCCTCTGTGAACGGGACTCAACACCCCTATTCCACACAGAGGAATATATCTGACTAGTAAGAATCTTAAAACCTATATATTGATATGTCTCCATAAGGGAATCAAGTGTGTCTATACAGGCATAAACACGTCGGTGAAAATCAGCTCAACCCCATTATAAAAATGAATTTCAAAAACAAAAACAAAAAAAAAAACAGCGAAATTCTTACACAATTCCTTCAGGGGTTCTGATGAAACCTGGAACGACCCTATATGCAAAGACAGCTAGATGAGACATAAGGCTGGACACTTGGGGATGAGAGGACTTGTGAGATTGGGTGAGAAAATGCAGATCCTTTAAAGCAGTAATGCATGCCACCAATTCCATGGGTCCCAACTCTCCAGGTAGAAGGGAATATCAATACAGTTATAACATGTATGGGAAACCTAGAGAATGGACACCCTGTGATGGCAAAGATTTCTAAAAGGCTCCTAATTTTTCTTCTCCTTGTGCTCCAGTTTGGCATTCCAACTGTTTTACTATCAATCTCCCAACCTGGAGAGTCAGCCCCTATAAGCTACTGGTTCGCACAGTTTGCAAATTTTGCAGTGGATGAAAGGAAAGAGGGAGAACCAATCAGAGAGTAGCTGTAGGCATTTGGACGGACACATGTCACTCTAATTTCCCGTCCGGAAGGAAGAATTAACCAAAGCCTCAGCCTGCACCCCCGGAACCAGTATAGGTCCTGTAGCAAAATTGTAGATTTGCGGTCAGCTCACAAAAATACGAGTTGAAAATTGGAGCTCAGGGGCACAGCAATTCACAAACCTGCAGAGTTATAAAGGACAACTCTCTTCCAAAAATCTGTTGAGGGAAGGCAACGAAGCAGACTTGAAAATGAGGCCGAATTGCAGAAAACATATTTCAAGAGTTAAACTGGAATCGCCTTTAAAGCACAGGAAAAGCGTAACAAATTCGACAATGATGCACTTGGCCAAAAAGGGCGTATGCATTTTCTGCTGAATATATTCCGGAGAAAAGGCATACGCCCTTTATGGCCAATCAAGCATCCCCGCAATACAAATCCACACTACAAAGAATTGTCACTTCCTACCGGTCAAAAGGGACATCTGAAAATCTGTAAAAACCAGAAAATAAAGACAGAAATGACAAGAGCATGTTGCAATGTGATCCCAGGGGTCATGGAGGATTGTGATGACAAGGCCATGTAGCATTGTGCTGACAAAGGCATGGAGCATTGTGATGACAAGGGTCACGGAGCACTGTGATGACAATCGTCACGGAGCATTGTGATTACATGGATCATGGAGCATTGGGATGAAAAGGGCATGGATCATTGTGATGACAAGGGTTATGGAGCATTTTGATGTCAAGAGTCCCGGAACACTGTGTTGTCAGGGGTCATGGAGGGTTGTGATGACAGTGGTCCTGGAGCATTGTGATGACAAGGGTCATGGAGAAGTGAGATGAGAAGGTCATGGATCTTTGGGCAGAAAATATTCATGGAGTATTGTGCAGACAGGGGTCATGGAGCACTGTGATGACAAGGTCCTGGAGCACTGTGATGAGAAGACCATGGAGCCTTGTAATGAGAAGTCTCATGGAGCATTCTGATGAAAAGGGGCAAGGAGCATTGTGATTACAAGGGTCTTGGAGCATTGGGATGACAAGGGCATGGAGCATTTGGATGAGAAGACCATAGAGCGTTCTGATGACATGCATCATGGAGATTTATGATGACAAGGGCATGGAGCATTGTGATTACAGGGGTCTTGGAGCATTGTGATGAAAAGTGCATGAATCATTGTGATGGAAAAGGCATGGAGCCTTGTCATGACAGGGTTCAAGGAGCATACTGACGACATGTGTCAGGGAGCATTGTGATGACAAGTGTATTGAGCATTGTGATGACAAAGGTCATGGAGCATTGTGATGAGAAACCCCTGTATAATTGTGATGACGAGCGTCATGGGGAGTTGTGTTGACAAGTGTTATGGAACTTTGTGATAACAACGGTTTGGAGCATTGTGATGATGGAGGTCATGGAGCATTTTGATTTCGTTGTGATGACAATAGCAAGAAGCATTATGATGATGGGCATGGTCCATTGTGATTACAGGGTTCATGGAGCATTGAGATGAAAAGGGGCATGGAGCATTGTGATTAAAGTTGTCTTGGAGCACTGTGATGACAAGGGCATGGAGCATTGTGATGAGAAGGCAATGGAGCATTCTGATGACATGCGTCATGGAGCTTTGTGATGACAAGGACATGGAGCATTGTGATGACAGTGGCATGGAAAATCGGTCTAACAAGTTTCATGGATTATTGTGATGACAGTGGGCATGGCACATTGTGATGACAAGGGAATGGAGCATTGTGATTACAAGGTCATGGATTATTGTGAAGACAGGTGACAGGGAGCGTTGTGATGACATATGTCACGGTCCATTGAGATGACAATGGCATGGAGCATTGTGATGCCAAGTGTAATGGAGGATTGTGATGACAAAGGTAATGGAGCATTGTGATGACAAGGGCTTGGAGCATCGTGATGAGAAGTGTCATGGAGCATTGTGATGACAGGGGCATGGAGCATTGTGATGACAACGGACATTGGGAATTTTGATGACAAGGTATGAAGCATTTTGATGACAAAGGCATGGAGCTTGCTATGACAGGTGTCATGGGGCATTACAATCACAGATGTATGGAGAATTGTGATGACAAGAGCATGTAACATTTTGATGAGAAGTGTCATGGAGCATTGTGATGAGAGTGGGCCTGGAGCATTGTGATGACAAGGGCACGGAACACTGTGATACTTGGGTCATTGAGGATTGTAATGACAAGGGCATGGAGCATTGTGATGAGAAGGGCATCAAGCATTGTACCAAGCGTCATGGACCTTTGTTATGGCAAGGGCATGGAGCAATGTGATGAGAGGCTTCATGGAGCAATGTGATGAGAAGACCATGGAGCCTTGTGATGACAAGTCTCATGGAGCATTCTGAAGAAAAGGGGCATGGAGCATTGTTATTACATGGGTCTTGGAGCATTGTGATTACAAGGGCATGGAGAATTGTGAGAGAAGGCCAAGGAGCATTCTGATGACATGCGTCATGGAGCTTTGTGATGACCAGGGCAAAGAGCATTGTGATTACAGGGGTCTTGGAGCATTATGATGAAAAGGCTCGGGATCATTGTGATGAAAAAGGCATGGAGCCTTGTCATGACAGGGTTCAAGGAGCATTGTGATGACAAGTGTATTGAGCATTGTGATGACAAAGGTTATGGAGCATTTTGATGAGAAGACCATGGATAATTGTGAGGATGAGCATTATGGGGCATTGTGATGACAAGTGTTATGGAACATTGTGATCACAAGGGTTTGGAGCATTGTGATGACAGAGGTCATGTAGCATTTTGATTTCATTGTGACGACAATAGCATGAAGCATTATGATGATGGGCATGGTGCATTGTGATGAGAAGGTTCATGGAGCATTGAGATGAAAAGGGCCAGGGAGCATTGTGATTACAGGTGTCTTGTAGCCTTGGGATGGCAAGGGCATGGAGTATTCTGATGGCAATGGTCATGGAGCATTTTCATGACTAGAGTCCCGGATCATTGTGTTGTCAAGGGTCATGGAGCATTGTGATGACAGGGGCATGGAACATTGGTCTGACAAGTTTCATGGATTATTGTGATGACAGTGGGCATGGCGACTTGTGATGACAAGGGAATGGATCATTGTGATGACAAGGTCATGGATTATTGTGAAGACAGGTTTCAGGGAGCATTGTGATGACATATGTCAAGGTGCATTGTGATGACAATGGCATGGATCATTGTGATACAAAGTGTCATGGAGGATTGTGATGACAAATGTAATGGAGCATTGTGATGACAAGGGCTTGGAGCATTTTGATGAGAAGTGTCATGGAGCATTGTGATGACAAGGGCTTGGAGCATTGTGATGAGAATTGTCATGGAGCATTGTGATGACAAGGGCATGGAGCATTGTGATGACAACGGCCATTGAGAATTTTGATGACGTTGTGAAGCATTGCGATGAAAAGCACATGGAGCTTGCTATGACAGGGGTCATGGAGTATTGCGATGACATGTGCATGGATAAATGTGATGACAAGAGCATATAACATTGTGATGAGAAGTGTCATGGTGCATTGTGATGAGAGGGACGTGGAGAATTGTGATGACAAGGCACATGGTGCATTGTAATGACCAGGGCAATCAGCGTTGTGATGGCAAGACCGTGGAACATTGTGATGAGAAGATCATGGGTAATTGTGATGACGAGCGTCATGGAGCACTGTAATGACAAGGGGAATGGAGCATTGTGATGACAGGTGTCATGGATCATTTTGATGAGAGGGGTCATGTAGCCTTCTTATGACCAGCTTGTGGAGTATTGTGATGACACTGGCATGGAGCATTGTGATGAAAAGGGCATGGAGCATTGTGATGAAAAAGGCATGGAGTCTTTTCATGACACGTTTCAAGGAGCATTCTGACGACAAGTGTCAGGGAACATTGTGATGACAAGTGTATTGAGCATTGTGATGACAAAGTTCATGCAGCATTGTGATGACAGGCATCATGGAGCGTTGTGATGACAAGGGTTATGGAACATTGTGATCACAAGGGTTTGGAGCATTGTGATGAGAGAGGGCATGGAACATTTTCATTTCAACGACCATGAAGCATTGTGATGACAAGGGCATGAAGCAATGTGAACCCAAGTTTCATCGAGGATTTTGATGACAATCGGAATGGAGTACTGTCATGACAAGCACATGGAGCATTGTGATGACAAGGTCATGTAGCATTTTGCTGACAAATGCACGGAACATTTTGATGACAAGGGTCATGGAGCACTGTGATGACAAGCGTCACGGAGCACGGTGATTACAAGGGTCATGGAGCATTGGGATGGCAAGGGCATGGATCATTTTGATGACAAGGGTAATGGAGCATTCAGATGACAAGTGTCCCGGATCATTGTGTTGTCACGGGTCATGGAGCGTTGTGATGACAGTGGTCAAGGAGCATTTTGATGACAAGGGATTGGTACATTGTGACGATAAGGGCATGTAGCATTGTGATGACTGGGGTTATGGAACATTGTGATGACAGTGTTGAGGAAGTATTGTGATGAATAGTGATGGAACATTGTGAAATCAATGGTGAGAGAGCATGTTGATGAGAAGTGCATTGAGCATTGTGATTACAAGTTTTATGGAGCATTGTGATGACTAGGATGTGGAGCATTGTGATGACAAGTGCATGGCGCATTGTGATGACATGGGTCAAGGAGCATTGTGCTGAAAAGCGCATGGAGCATTGTGATGACATGTGTCATGGATCATTGTGCTGACAAAGGCATGGTGCATTGGGATGACAAGGGTCACAGAGCACTGTGAGGAAAAGTTCATGGAGCATTGTGGTGACTAAGGTCACAGAGCCTTGTGTGACAGGGGCATGGACCATTGTGATTACAGGGGTCTTGGACCATTGTGATGACCAGGGCATGGAGCATTGTGATGAGAAGGCCATGGAGTATTCTGATGACATGCGTCATGGATCTTTGTGATGACAAAGGCATGGAACATTGTGATTACAGGGGTCTTGGATCATTGTGATGACAAGGGTCATGGAGCCTTGGATGAAAAGGCCGGGGAACATTGTGACGGCAGGGGTCATGGAGCATTGTTATGACAAGGGTCATGGAGCATTGCGATGACAAGTGCATGGAGAATTGTATTGACAAGAGCATGTAACATTTTGATGAGAAGTGTCATGGAGCACTGTGATGACAAGGACATGTAGAATTGTGATGACCAGGGCATGGTGCATTGTGATGGCAAGACCGTGGAGCATTGTGATGAGAAGACCATGGATAATTGTGATGATGAGCGTCATGGAGCACTGTAATGACAAGGGGCATGGAGCATTGTGATGACAGGTGTCATGGATCATTGTGATGACAAGGGTCATGGATCATTCTCATGACAAGCTTGTGGAGAAATGTGATGACAATGGCATGCAGCATTGTGATGAAATGGGCATGGAGCATTGTGATGAAAAAGGCATGGACACTTTTCATGACAGTGTTCAAGGAGCATTCTGACGACAAGTGTCAGGGAGCATTGTGATGACAAGTGTATTGAGCATTGTGATGACAATGGTAATGGAGCATTGTGATGAGAAGGGCATCGAGCATTGTGATGACAAGTGTTATGGAGCTTTGTGATGACAAGGGAATGGAGCAATGTGATGATAGGTTTCATGGAGCATTGTGATGACAACGGCATGGAGCATTGTGATGCCAAGGGTCATGGAGCACTGAGATGACAAGCGTCACGGGGCATTCTGATTACAGGGGTCATGGAGCATTGGAATGACAAGCGCATGGATCATTGTGATTTCAACTGTCATGGAGCATTTTGATGACGAGAGTCCCGGATCATTGTGTTGTCAGGTGTCATGGAGCGCTGTGACGTCAGTGGTCATGGAGCATTGTGATGACAGTGGTAATGGAGCATTGTAATGGCAAGGTCATAGAGCATTGTGATGAGAAGGCCATGGAGCATTCTGATGACATGAATCATGGAGCTTTGTTATGACAAGGGCATGGAGCATTGTGATTACTGGGGTCATGGAACATTGTGATGACAGTGGTGATGGATTATTGTGATGACTAGTGATGGAATATTGTGATATTAGTGGTGAGAGAGCATTTTGATGAGAAGTGCATGGAGCATTGTGATGACAAAGTTGTGGAGCATTGTGATGACAAGCGCATGGCACATTATGATGACATGGGTCAAGGAGCATTGTGCTGAGAAGCGCATGGAGCATTGTGATGACAAGGGTCATGGAGCACTCTTCTGACAAAGGCATGGAGCATTGTGATGACAAGGGTCACGGAGCATTGTGATGAAAAGTTCATGGAGCAATGTGGTGACAAAGGTCACAGAGACTTGTGATGACGAGGGCATGGACCATTGTGATGACAAAGGTCATGAAACATTGTGATGACTGGAGTCACGGAGCATCGTGATGACAGGGTTCATGGTGCATTGTGACGACAACGGCATGGAGCATTGTGATGAGAAGGGCATGGAGCATTGCTATGACATGTTCATGGCTTATTGTGAAGACAGGTGTCAGGGAGCATTGTGATGGCATATGTCATGGTCCATTGTGATGACAATGGCATGGAGCATTGTGATGCCAAGTGTCATGGAGGATTGTGATGACTAGAGCATGTAACATGGTGATCAGAAGTGTCATGGAACATTGTGATGACAAGGGACATGGAGCATTGTGATGTCCAGGGCATGGAGCATTGTGATGGCAAGTCCGTGGAGCATTGTGATGGCAAGACCATGGAACATTTTGATGACGAGTGTCATCGAGCACTGTAATGACACGGGGCATGGAGAATAGTGGTGACAAGTGTAATGGATCATTGTGATAACAAGGTTCATGGTGCATTCTGATGACAAGTTTCTGGAGTATTGTGATGACAATAGCATGGAGCATTGTGGTGAAAAAGGCATGGTGCATTGTCATGAAAAAGACATGGAACCTTTTCATGACAGGTTTCAAGGAGCATTGTGACGTCAAGTGTCAGGGAGCATTGTCATGACAAGTGTATTGAGCATTGTAATGACAATGGTCATGGAGCATTGTGATGACAGGCATCATGGAGGGTTGTGATTACAAGTGTTATGGAACATTGTGATCACAAGGGTTTGGAGCATTGTGATGACAGAGGTCATGGATCATTTTCATTTCAAGTAGCATGGAGCATTGTCATGACATGGCATGAAGCAATGTGAACCCAAGGTTCATGGAGGATTTTGATGACAATGGGAATAGAGTATTTTGATGAAAAGTGCATGGAGCATTGTGATGACAAGGTCATGTAGCATTTTGCTGACAAATGCATGGAGCATTTTGATGACAAGGGTAATGGAGCACTGTGATGACAAGCATCACGGAGCATTGTGATTACAGGTGTCATGGAGCATTGGGATGGCAAGGGAATGGATCATTGTGATGAAAAAGGCCTGGAGCCTTGTCATGACAGTGTTCAAGGAGCATACTGATGACAAGTGTCAGGGAGCATTGTGATGCCAAGTGTATTGAACATTGTGATGACAAAGGTCATGGTACATTGTGATGAGAAGTGCATGGATAATTGTGATGACGAGCGTCATGGGGCGTTATGATGACAAGTGTTATGGAGCATTGTGATCACAAGTGATAGAGCATTGTGATGACAGAGGTCATGGAGCATTTTGATTTCATTGTGATGACAATAGCGTGAAGCATTATGCAGATGGGCATGGTTCGTTGTGATGACAAGGTTCATGGAGCATTGAGATGAATATTGGCATGGAGCATTGTGATTACTTGGGTCATGGAGCCTTGTCATGACAATGCCGTGAAACATTGTGATGACAGGAGAGAGGGTATATTTTGATGACTAGTGATGGAAAATTGTGATATTAGTGGTGAGACAGCATTTTGATGTGAAGTGCATGGAGCTTTGTGATGACAAGTTTTACGGAGCATTGTGATGACAAGGTTGGGGAGCACTGTGATGACAAGCGCATGACACACTCTGATGACATGGGCCACGGAGCATAGTGCTGACAAGGGCATGGAGCATTGTGATGACAAATGTCATGGAGCATTGTGCTGACAAAGGCATGGAGAATTGTGATGACATGGCTCACAGAGCATTGGGATGAAAAGTTCTAGGAGCATTGTGGTGAAAAAGTTCACAGAGCCTTATGATGATGAGGGCATAGACGATTGTGATGACAAAGGTCATGAAGAATTGTGATGACTGGAGTCACGGAGCATTGTGATGACAAGGTTGGGGAGTATTGTGATGACAGGGGCATGCAGCAATGTGAGGAGAGGGGCAAGGAACATTGGGCTGAAAAGTTTCATGGATTATTGCGATGACAGTGGGCTTGGAGCATTGTGATGACAAGGGCATGGAGCATTGTGGTGACAAAGGTCACAGAGCCTTGTGTGACGAGGGCATGGACCACTGGGATGACAAGGGTCATGAAGCATTGTGATGACTGGAGTCATGGAGCATTGTGATGACAGGGGTCATGGAGCATTGTGATGACAAGGGCATGGAACTTTGTGATGACAGGGTCATGGAACATTGGTCTGACAAGTTTCATGGATTACTGTGATGACAGTGGGCATGGCACATTGTGATGACAAGTGCATGGAACATTGTGATAACAAGCTCATGGAGTATTGTGAAGACAGGTGTCAGGGAGCATTGTGATGACATATGTCATTGTCCATTGTGATGACAATGGCATGGAGCATTGTGATACCAAGTGTCATGGAGGATTGTGATGACATATGTAATGGAGCATTTTGATGACAAGGGCTTAGAACATTGTGATGTCAAGGATCAAGTAGCATTGTGATGACAAGGGCATGGAGCATTGTGATGACAAGAGCCATTGAGAAATTTGATGACAATGTAATGAAGCATTGTGATCACAAACGCATGGAGCTTGCTATGACAGGTGTCATAGAGCATTGCGATGACAAATGCATGGAGAATTGTGATGAAAAGATCATATAACATTGTGATGAGAAGTGTCATGGTGCATTGTGATGACAAGGATTTGGAGAATTGTAATGAAATGGGACATGGAGCATTGTAATGAACAGGGCATGGAGAATTGTGATGGCAAGACCGTGGAGCATTGTGATGAAAAGACCATGGATAATTATGATGAAGAGCGTCATGGATCACTGTAATGACAAAGGGCATGGAGCATTGTGATGACAGGTGTCATGGAGCATTGTGATGAGAGGGGTCATGGAGCATTGTGATGATAAGGGTCAATGAGCATTGTGATGAGAAGGTCATGGAGCATTAGGCTGAAAATGTTCTTGGAGAATTGTGATGACAGGGGTCATGGAGACTTCGATGACAAGGCCGTGGAACATTGTGATGGCAGGGGTCATGGAGCATTTCTATGACAGCGGTAATGGAGCATTGTGATGACTAGGGCACGGAACACTGTGATACATGTGTCATAGTGGATTGTAATGACAAAGTCATGGAGAATTGTGATGAGAAGTGTATCGAGCATTGTGATGACAAGCGTCATGGAGCATTGTGGTGACAAGGGCATGGAGCAACGTGATGAGAGGTTTCATGGAGCATTGTGATGAAATGGCATGGAGCATTGTGATACCAAGGGTCATGGAGTTTTGTGATGACAAAAGTCATGGAGAATTTTGATGACAAGGTCGTGGTGCATTGTGATGAGAAGGGCAGGGAGCATTGTGATGACAGGGTCATGGAGCAAATTGATGAAGTGTCATGGAACATTTTGATTACAGGTGTTATGGAACATTGTGATGTCAGGGGTCATGTAGCATTTTGATGAAAAGGGTCATGGAGCATTCTGATGAAAAGGTGCATGGAGCATTGAGATTACGAGGTTTGGAAGAATTGTGATGACAAGGGAATGGAGCATTGTGATGAGAAGCAATGGAGCATTCTGATGACATGCGTCATGGAGCTTTGTGATGACAAGGACATGGAGCATTGTGATTACAGGGGTCTTAGAGCATTGTGGTGAAAAGGGAATGGATCATTGTGATGAAAAATGCATGGAGCCTTGTCATGACAGTGTTCTAGGAGCATACTGATGACAACTGTCAGGGAGCATTGTGATGATAAGTGTATTGAGCATTGTGATGACAAAGATCATGGAGCATTGTGATGAGAAAACCATGGATAATTGTGATGACCAGCCTCATGGGGCATTGTGATGATAAGTGTTATGGAACACTGTGATCAGAAAGGTTTGGAGCGTTTTGCTGACAGAGGTCATTGAGCATTTTGATTTCATTGTGATGACAACAGCATGAAATATTATGGTGATGGGCACGGTGCATTGTGATGACAGGGGTCATGGAGCATTGTTATGACAGGTGTAATGGAGCATTGTGATGACAAGGCCATGGGGCACTGGTCTGAAAAGTTTCATGGATTATTGTGATGAGAGTGGGCCTGGCGCCTTGTGATGACAAGGGCCAAGAACACTGTGGTACAGGGTTCATGGAGGACTGTAATGACAAGGGAATGGAGCATTGTTATGAGAAGGGCATCGAGCATTGTGATGACAAGCGTCATGGAGATTTGTGATGACAAAGGTCATGGAGCATTTTGATGACATGGGTTATGGAGCATGGTGAGGTAAGGGGTCATGGAGCATTGTGACGAAAAAGGTCATGGAGCATTTTGATGACATGGGTTATGGAGAATTGTGATGTCAGGGGTCATGGAGCACTGTGATGATAATGGCATGTAGTATTGTGATGGCAGCGGCCATGGAACATTGTGATGGCAAGGGTGAGGGCGTATTGTGATGACTAGTGATGGAACATTGTGATATCAGTGGTGACAGACCATTTTGATGAGAAGTGCATGGAGCATTGTGATGACAAGCTGGTGGAGCATTTTGCTGACAAGCGCATGGAGCATTGTGATGACAAGTTTCATTGAGTATTGTGCTGAGAAAGGCATGGAGCACTGTGATGAAAACTTCATGGTGCATTTTGGTGACACAGGTCACAGAGCCTTGTGATTACGAGGGCATTGACCATTGAGATGACAAAGATCATGAAGCATTGTGATGAATGGAGTCATGGAGCATTGTGATGACAAGGGTCATGGAGCATTGGGATGTCAAGTGCATGGAGCATTGTGATGACAGGGGCATGGAGCATTTGTCTGACAAGTTTCATGGATTATTGTGATGAGAGTGGGCATGGTGCATTGTGATGAAAAGAGCAAGGAACATTGTGATGACAACGTCATGGATTATAGTGAAGACAGGTGTCAGGGAGCATTGTGATGACATATGTCATGGTCCATCGTGATGCCAATGACATGGAGCATTGTTATGACACATGTCATGGACGATTGTGATGACAAAGGTAAAGGAGCATTGTGATGATCAGGGCATGGAGCAATGTGATGGCAGGACTGTGGAGCATTGTGATGAGAAGACCATGGATAATTGTGATGACGAGCATCATAGAGCATTATGATGACAAGAGCCATGGAGCATTCTGACATAATATATCACTTATGAAGAAAATGAAAACATGGCTACATATGAACTGAATTAGGAAAGAGAACAGTGTCTCACATTTAGAAAACATACTTATGCCTGCTTAAGGGGAAAGAGAGGTGGGGAGATGTACAAAACCAGAGTTTGATATTAGCACAGGTACAGTTCCATAATCCAAATACAGAATAGACAAGACCTACTCCTTCCTCAGTGAACGGGACTGAACACCCATATTCCCCGCAGAGGAATATATCAGAGTAGTAAGAATATTAAAACCTATGTATTGATATGTCTCCATAAGGGAATGAAGTGTGTCTTGACTGCCAAAAACATGGCAGTGAGAATCAGCTCAAACCCACTATAAAAAGGAATTTCAAATACAAAACAAAAAAACAGGGAAATTCTTTACAATACCTTCAGGGGCTCTGATGAAACCTGGAATGACCCTATCTACAACGACAGCTGGATGTGGCATAAGGCTGGACACTTGGGACTGAGAGGATTGGTGAGATTCGGTGAGCAAATGAATACCATTTAAAGCAATAACGTGTGCACACATTCCAATGGTCCCAACTCTCCAGGTTGAAGGGAATATTACTACAGCTATAACATGTACGGGAAACCTAGAGAATGGACACACTGTGAATATGAAAGGTTTCTAAAACTCAACTAATAGTCCCTCTCCTGGTGCTCCGGTTTGACTTTCCAACTGCTTTACTATCAATCTCCCAACTAGGAAAGACAGCCCCTTTAAGCTCCTGGATCGCACATGTTGCCAATTTGGCAGAGAATGAAAGGGAAGAGGGAGAACCAATGAGAGAGTAGCTGTTAAGCATTTGGACGGGCACATGTCACTCTAATTTCCTGGCAGGAAGAAGAATTAACCAAAGTCTCAGCCACCCGCCGGGAACCAGTATAGGTCCTGAACCAAAATTTTGGGCTTGCGGTCAGCTCACAAAAAACGAGTTGATAAATGGAGTTAAGGGGCACAGCAAAGCACAAACTGTCAGAGAAATAAAGGACAAAAATCGTCAAAAAATCTGTTGAGGGAAGGCAACGAGGCGGACTTCAAAGCGAGACAGAATCGCAGGAAACAGATTTGAAGAGGTACATTGGAATCACCTTTAAAGCACAGGAAGAGGCTCACAACTTCAACAATGATGCACTTGGCCAGAAAGGGCGTATATGTTTTCTCCTGAATATATTCAGGAGAAAACGCATACGCCCTTTTTGTACAAGCAAGTAGCGGGCAATGCAAATCTACACTACAATGATGTGTCACTTCCCACCAGTCAAAAGGGACATCCACAAAATGTGTAAAAACCAGAAAGGCAAGAAAGGCCCTGGAGAACAGGGAGCCTACTTATGCTGGTGGGCAGGATGTAAATTGCCAACAGCCTCTCTGCAGGAGTGCATTGTGTTCCCTAAAACAAGTAAACAACAGAGCTACAGAGCCAAGGGCACTTCCAGTCTAGGGAATATACCTTGGGAAAATTGAAAACCAATAAGACAGAGGCACCCCAAAATTTAGGGCTGCACTGCTTACAAGAATATCAACTTGGGTACACCTTAAATATCCCAGGAAAGACAAAAATGGTTCAAAAAATTGTGGTATTTACCTACGATGTAATATCCCTCAGCCACGAAATCAATGTCATAAGGCCAGTAGCAGCAAAATGAGTGGATTCAGGACGATGATTCTAAGTGAAATAAGTCACAGAGAAAAATAAATTTATCATAAGATATCACTTATGAAGGTCCTCTAAACATGGCTACACATGAACTGAGTTAGGAAGGAGAACAGAGCCTCACATTTAGAAAACACTCTTGTGCCTGCTTAAGGGGGAAGGAGAGGTGGGGTGATGCATAAAACCAGAGTTTGATATTAGTACAGGTACCGTTCCAAAAACTAAATACGGAATGGACAAGACCTACACTTTCCTCAGTGAAAGGGACTCAAAACGCCATATTTCCCGCAGAGGAATATATCTGACTGGTAAGAATCTTAAAATCTATGTATTGATATGTCTCCGTAAGGGAATCAAGTGTGTCTAGAGTGGCATAAACATGGCAGTGAGAATCAGTTCAAACCCACTCTAAAAAGGAATTTCAAAAACAAAACAAAAAAACAGGGAAATTCTTTACAATTCCTTCAGGGGCTCTGATGAAACCTGGAATGACCCTATCTACAACGACAGCTGGATATGGCATAAGTCTGGACTCTTGGGACTGAGAGGATTGGTGAGATTCGGTGAGCAAATGCAGACTCTTTATAGCAATAATGCGTTGCACACATTCCAAGGTTCCCAACTCTCCAGGTTGAAGGAAATATTACTACAGCTATAACATGTACGGGAAACCTAGAGAATGGACACACTGTGAATACGAAAGGTTTCTAAAACTCAACTAATTATCCCTCTCCTGGTGCCCTGGTTTGACTTTCCAACTGCTTTACTATCAATCTCCCAACTTGGAGAGACAGCCCCTTTAACCTTCTGGCTCTCACAGGTGGCCAAAGTTGTAGAGGATGAAAGGGAAGAGGGAGAACCAATGAGAGATTAGCTGTTAGGCATTTGGACCGGCACATTTCATTCTAATTTCCCGTCAGGAAGAAGAATTAACCAAATTCTCAGACACCCGCCTGGAATAAGTATAGGTCCTGAACCAAAATTTTGGACTTGCGGTCAGCTCACAAAAAACGAGTTGAAAAATGGAGCTCAGGGGCAGCAATGCACAAACTGGCAGAGTAGTAAAGGACAACAATCGTCCGAAAATCTGTTGAGGGAAGGCAACGACACGGACTTGAAAGCGAGCCAGAATAGCAGGAAACAGATTTCAAGAGGTACATTGGAATCGCCTTTAAAGCACAGGAAGAGGGGCACAACTTCGACAATGATGCACTTGGCCAAAAAGGGCTTATGCGTTTTCTCCTGAATATATTCATCAGAAAACGCATACGCGCTTTTTGGCCATGCAAGCAGCGGGCAATGCAAATCTGCACTACAAAGAAGTATCACTTCCCACCGGTCAAAAGGGACATACACAAAATGTGTAAAATCCAGAAAGGCAAGATATGCCTTGGAGAACAGGGAGCCTAGTTTTGCTGATGGACAGGATGTAAATTGCCAACTGCCTCTCTGGAGAAGTGCACTGTGTTCCCTAAAACAAGGAAACAACAGAGCTACAGAGCCAAGGGCACTTCCAGTCTAGGGAGTATACCTTGGGAAAACTGAAAATCAATAAGACAGAGCCACCCAAAATTTAGGGCTGCACTGCTTACAAGAACCTCAACTTGGGTACACCTTAAATATCCCAGGTAAGACAAAAATGGTTCAAGAAATTGTGGTGCTTACATACGATGGAATATCAGTCAGCCATGAAATCAATGTCATAAGGCCAGTAGCAGCAAAATGATTGGATTCAGGTACAATGATTCTAAGTGAAATAAGTCACAGAGAAAAAGAAACTTATCATAAGATATCACTTATGAAGGTCCTGTAAACATGGCTACAAATGAACTGAGTTAGGAAACAGAACAGAGTCTCACATATAGAAAACACTCTTATGCCTGCTTAAGGGGGAAGGAGAGGTGGGGTGATGCATAAAACCAGAGTTTGATATTAGTACATGTACCATTCCAAAAACCAACTACGGAATAGAAAAGCCCTACACTTTCCTTAGTGAAATGCACTCAAAACCCCATATTTCCCGCAGAGGTATAAATCTGACTAGTAAAAAACTTAAAACCTATATATTGATATGTCTCCGTAAGGGAATGAAGTGTGTCTTGACAGCCATAAACATGGCAGTGAGAATCAGCTCAAACCCCCTATAAAAAGGAATTTCAAAAACAAAACAAAAAAACAGGGAAATTCTTTACAATTCCTTCAGGGGTTCTGAAGAAACCTGGAATGACCCTATCTACAATGAGAGCTGGATGTCGCATAGGGCTGGACACTTGCGACTGAGAGGATTGGTGAGATTCGGTGAGCAAATGCAGACCCTATAAAGCAATATTATATGGCACACATTCCAAGGGTCCCAATTCTCCAGGTTGAAGGGAATATTACTAGAGCTATAACATGTACGGGATCCCTAGAGAATGGACACACTGTGAATATGAAAGATTTCTAAAACTCAACTAATAATCCCTCTCCTGGTGCTCCGGTTTGACTTTCCAACAGATTTACTACCAATCTCCCAACTTGGAAAGACAGCCCCTTTAACCTCCTTGTTCGCACCGGTTGCCAATTTGGCAGAGGAAGAAAGGGAAGAGGGAGAACCAATGAGAGAGTAGCTGTTAGGCATTTGGACGGGCACATGTCACTCTAATTTCTCGGAAGGAAGAAGAATTAACCAAAGTCTCAGCCACCCGCCGGGAACCAGTATAGGTCTTGAACCAAAATTTGGACTTGCGGTCAGCTCACAAAGAACGAGTTGAAAAATGGAGCTTAAGGGCACAGCAATTCACAAACTGTCAGAGAAGTAAAGGACAACAAACATCCAAAAATCTGTTGAGGGAAGGCAACGAGGCAGACTTGAAAGCGAGCCAGAATAGCAGGAAACAGATTTCAAGAGGTACATTGGAATCACCTTTAAAGCACAGGAAGAGGGGCACAACTTCGACAATGATGCACTTGGCCAGAAAAGGCGTATGTGTTTTCTCCGGAATATATTAAGCAGAAAACGCATAAGTCCTTTTTGGCCAAGCAAGCAAGTGGGCAACTCAAATCTGAACTACAATGAAGTATCACTTCCCACCGGTCAAAAGGGACATCCGCAAAATGTGTAAAAACCAGAAAGGCAAGACAGGCCCTGGAGAACAAGGAGCCTAGTTATGCTGATGAGCAGGATATAAATTGCCAACTGCCTCTCTGGAGGAGTGCATTGTGTTCCCTAAAACAAGGAAACAACAGAGCAACAGAGCCAAGTGCGCTTCCATTCTAGGTAATAAACCTTGGGAATACTGAAAATCAATAAGAAAGAGCCACCGCAAAATTCAGTGCTGCACTGCTTACAAGAACCTCAACTTGGGTACACCTTAAATATTCAAGGAAAGACAAAAATGGTTCAAGAAATTGTGTTACTTACATACGATGGAATATCCCTCAGCCATGAAATCAATGTTATAAGGCCAGTAGCAGCAAAATGAGTGGATTCAGGTACGATGATTCTATGTGAAATAAGTCACAGAGAAAAAGAAATTTATCATAAGATATCACTTATGAAGGTCCTCTAAACATGGCTAAACATGAACTGAGTTAGGAAAGAGAACAGAGACTCACATTTAGAAAACACTCTTTTGCCTGCTTAAGGGGGAAGGAGAGGTGGAGTGATGCATAAAACCAGAGTTATATATTAGTACAGATACCGTTCCAAAAACCAAATACGGAATAGTCAATACCTACACTTTTCTGAGTGAAAGGGACTCAAAACGCCATATTTCCCGCAGAGGAATATATCTGACTGGTAAGAATCTTAAAATCTATGTATTGATATGTCTCCTTAAGGGAATCAAGTTTGTCTAGACTGGCATAACCATGGCAGTGAGAATCCGTTCAAGCCCACTGTAAAAAAGAATTTCAAAAACAAAACAAATAAACAGGGAAATTCTTTACAATTCCTTCAGGGGCTCTGATGAAACCTGGAATGTCCCTATCTACAATGACAGCTGGATGTGGCATAAGGCTGGACACTTGGGACTTAGATGATTGGTGACATTCGGTGAGCAAATGCAGACCCTTTAAAGCAATAATGCGTGGCACACATTCCACGGGTCCCAACTCTCCAGGTTGAAGGGAATATTACTACAGCTATAACATGTACTGGAAACCTAGAAAATGGACACACTGTGAATACGAAAGGTTTCTAAAACTCAACTAATAATCCCTCTCCTGGTGCTCCAGGTTGACATTCCAACTGCTTTACTATCAATCTCCCAACTTGGAGAGACAGGCCCTTTAACCTCCTGGTTCTCACAGGTGGCCAATTTTGTAGAGGATGAAAGGGAAGAGGGAGAACCAATGAGAGAGTAGCTGTTAGGCATTTGGACGGGCGCATGTCATTCTAATTTCCCAGCAGGAAGAAGAATTAACCAAAGTCTCAGACACCCGCCAGGAACCAGTATAGGTCCTGCACCAAAATTTTGGACTTGCGGTCAGCTCACAAAAAACGAGTTGAAAAATGGAGCTCAGGGGCACAGCAATGCACAAACTGGCAGAGTAGTAAAGGACAACAATCGTCTGAAAATCTGTTGAGGGAAGGCAACGAGGCAGACTTGAAAGCGACCCAGAATAGCAGGAAACAGATTTCAAGAGGTACATTGGAATCGCATTTAAAGCACAGGAATAGGGGCACAACTTGTACAATGATGCACTTGGCCAAAAAGGGCGTATGCCTTTTCACCTGAATATATTCAGGAGAAAACGCATACGTGCTTTTTGGCCAAGCAAGCAAGCGGGCAATGCAAATCTGAACTACAATGAAGTATCACTTCCCACTGGTCAAAAGGGCCATCCGCAAAATGTGTAAAAACCAGAAAGGCAAGATAGGCCCTGGAGAAGAGGGAGCCTAGTTATGCTGAAGGACAGGATGTAAATTGCCAACTGCCTCTCTGGAGGAGTGCATTGTTTTCCCTAAAACAAGGAAACAACAGAGCTACAGAGCTAAGGGCACTTCCAGTCTAGGGAATATACCTTGGGAAAACTGAAAATCAATAAGATAGAGCCACACCAAATTTTAGGGCTGCTTATGTAGATGGTTTACTTATGTAGAGGGGAATATTACTCATCCAGAAATCAATGAAATAAGGCCAGTTGTAACAACTCTGGAGGATTTACATACGATCATTCTAAGTGACGTATGTCAGAAAGAAAAAGACACATATCATAAGATGTCACTTAAAGGTGGAATCAAAAATGGCTACACATGAAATAAATTACAAAACAGAAACATAGTCAAATATGTAGAAAATAGACATAAGGCTGCTAAATGGAAAAGTGAGGAAGGGTGAGGTATCATCCAGGAGGTTGAAATTAGCAAAAATACCATTCCAAGTACCAAATTGAATAACTGACAAGTCCTAAACCGTACCTCAAAGAACTGCACTCAGCCCACTCAAGTCACTGGAAAATAATACATATGAATGGTAAGCATCTGAAAAAGAATTTATTGTTGTCTCACAGTACATGAATCAAGTGGATGTACAGCAGCAAAAAACAGAGCTTTGAAAATCAGCTGTAACCAATATAAAAATAAATTTAAAAATATTTAGAAAAACAGTGAGACAGACAAAAATTCTTACAACTTTTGTTGAAGGGCTATGATGTAACATGGATTGAACAGATGTAGTCACACAGCAGGATAATATATAAGGCTGGAAGATTTGCACACTAAGAGATATTAGAGAGGCTGGGTGAGGAAATGCAGAACTTTAAAAGAAATACTGCCTGATTCCCATTCCATGGGTCCCAAATCTGCAGGTTCAAGGGAATCTTCTGACAGCGAAAACATGCCTGGGAGACCGAGATGAATGTACACCGTGTGATCAGGAAAGGGGTCTAAAATGCACCTCATTTTTGATCTCCTGGTGTTGGGGTTCGCCATTCCAGCCAAATTACTAACAATCTCCCCACTTGGAGAATCAGCTCCTTTAACCTCCTGTTTCACACAGTTTGCAATTTGTGCAGAGGATAAACGGGAAGAGGGGAAACCAATGAGAGACTAGCTGTAGGAGTTCTGACAGGCACATGTCACTCTAATTTCCCATTAGAAAGAAGAATTAACCAAAGGTTCAGCCTGCCTCCCCAGAACCAGAATAGGGCCGGAAGCAATACAATGGTTTGGCGGCCAGCTCACAAAAAAAGCGAGTTGCAAAATGGAGCTCAGAAGCAGACAATTCAAAGACCTGCAAAGATAAAAATGATAACCAACGTCCAAAAATATATTCAGGTAAGGCAACGAAGAGGATCTGAATGAGAGGCAGAATTGCAGGAAACAGATTTCAAAAGGGAGATTGGACTCACATTTAAAGCATATGAAAAGCAGCAGAATTTCTAAAATGATGTAGTTGGGCAAAAGGGTGTATGCGTTTTTTTCATGAATAACTTCAGGAAAAAAACACATACAGATTTTTTTGGCCAACCAAGCAAGCGGGAAATGCAAATCTGCACAACAAAGAAGTCTCAATTTTCACTGCTCAGAAAGGCCATCCAAAAAATGTGTACAAACCAGAAATGCAGGAGAGGCCATGGAGAACAGGGAGCTAGTCACGCTGATGGGTGGGGTATAAATATCTAAGAGCCACTCTGAAGAAGTGTATGCTGTTTCCTAAAACATCTAAAATATAAAGCTACCGAGCATAGGGCACTTCCACTCATGGGCATATAACTTGGGAAGACTAAATATCAACAAGACACAGGCACCCCAAAATTTATGGCTGCTCTGCATACAAGAACCTCAACATCAGTACAACTTAAATATTCCAGGAAAGAGAAAATTGCGTAAAGAAATTGTGGTAATTTTGTACAATTGAATATCACTCAGACATGAAATCAATGTCATAAGGCCAGTAGCAGCATAATGAGTGGATTTAGGTACGACAATTCTAAGTGAAATAAGTCACACAGAAAAAGAAACTTATCAAAAGATATCACTTATGTAGGTCCTGTAAACATGGCTACACATGAACTGAGGAAAGAAATCAGAGTCTCACATTGAGAAAACACTCTTATGCCTGCTTAAGGGGGAAGGAGAGTTGGAGTGATGCATAAAACCAGAGTTTGATATTAGCACATGTACCATTCCATGAAGCAAATACAGAATAGACAAAACCTACACCTTCCTCAGTGAACGGGACTCAAAACCCCAATTCCCAGCACAGGAATATATCTGACTAGTAAGAAACTTAAAACCTATATATTGATATGTCTCCATAAGGGAATCAAGTGTGTCTAGACAGGCATAAACATGTCGGTGAAAATCAGCTCAACCCCATTATAAAAATGAATTTCAAAAACAAAACAAAACAAAAACAGCGAAATTCTTACACAATTCTTTCAGGGGATCTGATGAAACCTGGAATGACCCCATCTGCAAAGACAGCTAGATGAGACATAAGGCTGGACACTTGGGGCTGAGAGGACTGTTGAGATTGGGTGAGAAAATGCAGACCCTTTGAAGCAGTAATGCATGCCACCCATTCCATGGGTCCCAACTCTCCAGGTAGAAGGGAATATCACTACAGTTATAACATGTATGGGAAACCAAGAGAATGGACACCATGTGATGGCAAATGATTTCTAAAAGGCTCCTAATTTTTCCCCTCCTTGTGATCCAGTTTGGCATTCCAACTGCTTTACTATCAATCTCCCAACTTGGAGAGTCAGCCCCTATAAGCTCCTGCTTCGCACAGTTTTCAAATTGTGCAGTGGATGAAAGGGAAGAGGGAGAACCAATCAGAGAGTAGCTGTAGGCATTTGGACGGACACATGTCACTCTAATTTCCCGACTAGAAGGAAGAATTATCCAAAGCGTCATCCTGCACCCCCGTAACCAGTTTAGGTCCTGTAGCAAATTTGTGGATTTGCGGTCAGCTCACAAAAACTCGAGTTGAAAATTGGAGCTGAGGGGCACAGCAATTCACAAACCTGCAGAGTTATAAAGGACAACTCTCTTCCAAAAATCTGTTGAGGGAAGGCAACGAAGCAGACTTGAAAATGAGGCAGAATTGCACAAAACATATTTCAAGAGGTAAATTGGAATCGTCTTTAAAGCACAGGAAAAGCGTAACAACTTCGACAATGATGCACTTGGCCAAAAAGGGCGTATGCATTTTCTGCTGAATATATCCAGGAGAAAATGAATACGCCCTTTTTGGCCAATCAAGCAAGCCCTCAATGCAAATCCACACTACAAAGAATTGTCACTTCCCACCGGTCAAAAGGGACATCTGAAAATCTGTAAAAACCAGAAAATAAAGACAGAGATAACAAGAGCATGTAGCAATGTGATCCCAAGGGTCATGGAGGACTGTGATGACAAGGTCATGGAGCATTTTGCTGACAAAGGCATGGAGCATTGTGATGACAAGGGTCACGGAGCACTGTGATGACAAGCGTCACGGAGCATTGTGATTACAGGGGTCATGGAACATTGGGATGACAAGGGCATGGATCATTTTGATGACAAGGGTTATGGAGCATTTTGATGACAAGAGTGCCGGATCACTGTGTTGTCAGGGGTCATGGAGGGTTGTGATGAGAGTGGTCATGGAGCATTGTGATGACAAGGGTCATGTAGAAGGGAGAAGAGAAGGTCATGGAGCTTTGGGCTGAAAATGTTCAGGGAGTATTGTGATGACATGGGTCATGGAGCATTGTAATGACAAGGTCCTGGAGCATTGTAATGAGAAGACCATGGAGCCTTTTGATGACAAGTCTCATGGAGCATTCTGATGAAAATGTGCATGGAGCATTGAGATTACAGGGGTCTTGGAGCATTGTGATGACAAGGGCATGGAGCATTTGGAGGAGAAGACCATGGAGCGTTCTGATGACATGCGTCATGGAGCTTTGTGATGACAAGGGCATGGGGAATTGTGATTACAGGGGTCTTGGAGCATTGTGATGAAAAAACCATGGATCATTGTGATGGAAAAGGCACGGAGCCTTGTCATGACAGGGTTCAAGGAGCATACTGATGACAAGTGTCAGGGAGCATTGTGATGACAAAGGTCATGGAGCACTGTGATGAGAATATCATGGATAATTGTGATGACGAGCGTCATGGGGTGTTGTGATGACAAGTGTTATGGAACATTGTGATCACAAGGGTTTGGAACATTGTGATGACAGAGGTCATGGAGCATTTTGATTTCACTGTGATGACAATAGCATGAAGCATTATGATGATGGGCATGGTGCATTCTGATGACAGGGTTCATGGAGCATTGAGATGAAAAGGGGCATGGAGCATAGTGATTTAAGTTGTCTTGGAGCAATGTGATGACAAGGGCATGGATCATTGTGATGAGAAGGCCATGGAGCATTCTGATGACTTGCGTCATGGAGCTTTGTGATGACAAGTCATGGAGCATTGTGATGACAGTGGCATTCAAAATTGGTCTAACAAGTTTCCTTGATTATTGTGATGACGGTGGACATGGTGCATTTGGATGACAAGGGCATGGAGCATTGTGATTTCAAGGTCATGGAATATTGTGAAGACAGGTGACAGGGAGTGTTGTGATGACATATGTCATTGTGCATTGAGATGACAATGTCATAGAGCATTGTGATACCAAGTGTCATGGAGGATTGTGATGACAAAGTAATGGAGCATTGTGATGACAAGGGCTTGGAGCATCGTGATGACAAGGGTCATGGAGCACTGTGATGACAAGATCTTGGAGCATTGTGAGGAGAAGGGCCATTGAGAATTTTGATGAGAAGGTCGTGAAGCATTGTGATGAAAAGCGCACCGAGCTTGCTATGACAGGGGTCATGGAGCATTGCGATGACAAGTGCATGGAGAATTGTGATGACAAGAGCATGTAACATTGTGATGAGAAGTGTCATGGAGCATTTTGATGATAAGGACATGTAGAATTTTGATGACCAGTGCATGGAGCATTGTGATGGAAAGACCGTGGAACACCGTGATGAGAAGACCATGGATAATTGTGATGATGAGCGTCATGGAGCACTGTAATGACAAGGGGCATAGAGCATTGTGATGACAGGTGTCATGGATCATTGTGATGACAAGTGTCATGGACCATTCTGATGAGAAGCTTGTGGAGTACTGTGATGACAATGGCATGGAGCATTGTGAGGAAAAGGGCATGGAGCATTGTGATGAAAAATGCTTGGAGCCTTTTCATGACAGGGTTTAAGGAGCATTCTGACAACAAGTGTCAGGGAGCATTGTGATGACAAAGGTCATGGACCATTGTGATGACAGGCATCATGGAGCGTTGTGATGACAAATGTTATGGAACATTGTGATCACAAGGTTTTTGAGCATTGTGATGACAGAAGTCATGTATCATTTTCATTTCAAGGTGCATGGAGCATTGTGATGACAAGGGCATGAAGCATTGTGAACCCAAGATTCAGGGAAGGTTTTGATGACAATGGGAATGGAGTATTGTGATGACAAGCGCATGGAGCATTGTGATGACAAGGTCATGTAGCATTTTGCTGACCAATGCATGGAACATTTTGATTACAAGGGTCATGGAACACTGTGATGACAAGCGTCATGGAGCATTGTGATTACAGCGGTCACGGAACATTGGGATGGCAAGGGCATTGATCATTGTGATGAGAAGGGTCATGGAGCATTTTGATGAAAAGAGTCCTGGATCATTGTGTTGTCCAGTGTCATGGAGCACTGTGATGACAGTGGTCATGGAGCCTTGTGATGACAAGTGTCATGGAGCATTCTGATGAAAAGGGGTGTGGAGCATTGTGATTACATGGGTCGTGGAGCATTGTGAAGAAAATGGCATGGATGATTGCGATGCAAAAGGCATGGAGCCTTGTCATGACAGGGTTCAAGGAGCATACTGATGACAAGTGTCAGAGAGCATTGTAATGACAAGTGTATTGAGCATTGTGATGACAAAGGTCATGGAGCATTGTGATGAGAAGACCATGGATAATTGTGATGATGAGCATAATGGGGCGTTGTGATGACAAGTGTTATGGAACACTGTGATCACAAGGGTTTGGAGCATTGTTTTGACAAAGGTTATGGAGCATTCTGATTTCATTGTGATGACAATAGCATGAAGCATTATGATGATGGGCATGCTTCATTGTGATTACAGAGTTCATGGAGCATTGAGATGAAAAGTGGCATGGAGCATTTTGATTAGAGTTGTCTTGGAGCATTGTGATGACAAGGGCATGGAGCATAGTGATGAGAAGGCCATGGAGCAGATTGATGATATGAGTCATGGAGCTTTGTGATGACAATAGCATGGAGCATTGTGATTACAGGGGTCTTGGAGCATTGTGATGACAAGGGTCATGGAGCCTTGTGATGACAAGGCCGTGGAACATTGTCATGACAGGGGTGAGGGAGTATTGTTTTGACTAGTGATGGAACATTTTGATATCAGTGGTGAGAGAGCATTTTGATGAGAAGTACATGGAGCATTGTGATGACAAGTTTTATGGAGCATTCTGATGACAAGTTTGTGGAAAATTTTGATAACAAGCGCATGGAGCATTGTGATAACAAGGGTCATGGAGCACTCTGCTGACAAAGGCATGGAGCATTGTGATGGCAAGGGTCACAGAGCATTGTGAATGAGAAGTTCATGGAGCATTATGGTGACAAATTTCACAGAGCCCTGTGATGACGAGGGCATGGACCATTTTGATGCCAAAGGTCATGGAGCACTGTGATGACAATTACATGGAGCACTGTGATGACAACGGCCGTTGAGAATTTTGAGGACAATGTCGTGAAGGACTGTGATGAAAAGCACTTGGAGCTTGCTATGACAGGGTTCATGGAGCATTGCGATGACAAGTGCATGGAGAATTGTGATGACAAGATCATGTAACATTGTGATGAGAAGTGTCATGGAGCATTGTGATGGCAAGACCGTGGAGCACTGTGATGAGAAGACCATGGATAATTGTGATGTCGAGCGTCATGCAGCACTGTAATGACAAGGGGCATGGAGCATTGTGATGACAGGGGTCATTTAGCACTGTGATGAGAAGTTCATGGAGCATTGGGCTGAAAATATTCATTGAGTATTGTGATGGCAGTGGTCATGGATCATTGCGATGACAATGGAATGTAGCATTCTGATGAAAAGGTCCTGGATCATTGTGAGGAGAAGACCATGGAGACTTGTGATGACAAGTGTCATGGAGAATTCGGATGAAAAGGGGTGTGGAATATTGTGATTACATGGGTCTTGGAGCATTGTGATGAAAAGTGCATGGATTATTGTGACGAAAAATGCATGGAGCCTTGTCATGACAGGTTTTAAGGAGCATATTGACGACCATTGTCAGAGAGCATTGTGATGACAAGTTTATTGAGCATTGTGATGCCAAAGTCATGGAGTATTGTGAATAAAATACCATGGATAATTGTGATGATGAGCGTCATGGGGCGTTGTGATGACAAGTGTTATGGAACATTGTGATCACAAGGGTTTAGAGCATTGTGATGACAGAGGTCATGGAGCATTTTGATTTCATTGTGATGACAATAGCATGAAGCATTATGATGATGGGCATGGTGGACTGTGATGACAGGGTTCATGGAGCATTGAGATGAAAAGGGGCATGGAGCATTGTGATTACAGGGGTCTTGGAGCATTGTGATGACAAGGGCATGGAGCATTGTGATGAGAAGGCCATGGAGCATTCTGATGACATGAGTCATCGAGCTTTGTGATGACAAGGGCATGGAGAATTGTGATTACAGGGGTCATGGAATATTGTGATGACAGGGGTGAGGGAGTATTGTGATGACTAGTGATGGAACATTGTGATATCAGTGGTGAGAAGGCATTTTGAGGAGAAGTGCATGGAGCATTGTGACAACAAGGTTTATCGAGAACTGTGATGACAAGGTTGTGGAGCATTGTGATGACAAGCACATGTCGCATAATGATCACACAGGTCATGGGGCATTTTGCGGAAAAGCGCATGGAGTATTGTGCTGACAAAGGCATTTAGCATAGTTATGACATGAGTAAGAGAACATTGTGATGAAAATTTCATGGAGAATTGTGGTGAAAAATGTCACAGAGCCTTTTGATGACGAGGGCATGGACCATTGTGATGACAGGGGTCATGGAGCATTTTGATGACTGTGGTCATGGAGCATTGTGAAGACATGGGTCATGGAGCATTGTAATGAGACGGTCATTGAGCATTGGGCTGAAAATGTACATGAAGTATGGTGATGATGGGGGTCATGGAGCATTGTGATGACAAGGGAATGGAGCACTGTGATGACAAGGTCCTGGAGCATTGTGATGAGAGGACCATGGAGCCTTGTGATGACAAGTGTCATGGAGCATTCTGATGAAAAGGTGAATGGAACATTGTGATTATAGGGGTTTTGTGGCATTGTGATGACAAGGGCATGGAGCATTGTGATGCGAAGGCCATGGAGCATTCTGATGACATGCGTCATGGAGCTTTGTGATGACAAGGACATGGAGCATTGTGATTACAGGATTCTTGGAGCATTGTGATGAAAAGGGCATAGATCATTGTGATGAAATTTGCATGGAACCTTGTCATGACAGGGTTCAAGGAGCATATTGATGAGAAGTGTCAGGGAGCATTGTGATGACAAGTTTATTGAGCATTGTGATGACAAAGATCAAGGAGCATTGTGATGAGAAGACCATTGATAATTGTGATGACCAGCCTCATGGGGCACTGTGATGACAAGAGTTATGGAACATTGTGATCACAAGGGTTTGGAGCATTGTGATGACAGAGGTCATTGAGCATTTTGATTTCATTGTGATGACGATAGCATGAAATATTATGGGGATGGACACGGTGCATTGTGATGACAGGGTTCATGGAGCATTGAGATGAAAAGGGGCATGGAGCACTGTGATTACAGTGGTCTTGGAGCATTGTGATGAAAAGGGCATGGAGCATTGTGATGAGAAGGCCATGGAGCATTCTGATGACTTGCGTCATGGAGCTTTGTGATGACAAGGGCATGGAGCATTTGATTAGAGGGCTCTTGGAGCATTGTGATGACAAGGTTCATGGAGGCTTGTGATGACAAGGCCGTGGAACTTGGTGATGGCAGGGGTCATGGAGCATTGTTATGACAAGGGCACGGAACACGGTGATACATAGATCATGCAGGATTGTAATGACAAGGACATGTAGCATTGTGATGAGAAGGGCATCGAGCGTTGTGATGACCAGCCTCATGGAGATTTGTGATGACAAATGCATGGAGCAATGTGATGAGAGTGTTCATGGAGCATAGTGATGACAATGGAATGGAGCATTGTGATGCCAAGTGTCATGGAACTTTGTGATGAAAAAGGTCATGGAGCATTTTGATAACAAGTGCGTGGTGCATTGTGATGAGAAGTGTAGGGAGCATTGTGATGACATGGGTTATGGAGCATTGTGCTTACACGCGCATCGAGCATTGTGATGACAAGGGTCATGGAGCTTTGTGCTGACAATGGCATGGAGCTTTGTGTTAACAAGGGACACAGAGCACTGTGATGAATAGTTCATGGAGCATTGTGGTGACAAAGGTCACAAAGCCTTGTGTGACGAGGTCATGGAACATTGTGATGACAAATGTCATGAAGCACTGTGATGACTGTAGTCACGGAGCATTGTGATGACAGTGTACCTGGAGCATTGTGATGCCAAGGGCATGGAGCATTGTGATGAGAATGCCATGGAGCATTCAGATGACATGTGTCATGGAGTTTTGTGATGACAAGGGCAGGGAGCATTGCGATTACAGGGGTCTTGGAGCATTGTGATGAAAAGGGAAAGGATCATTGTAATGAAAGAGGCATGGAGCCTTTTCAAGACAGTGTTCATGGAGCAAAATGATGACAAGTGTCAGGGAGCATTGTGGTGATAAGTGTATTGTGGATTGTGGTGACAAAGGTCATGGAGCATTGTGATGATTAAACCATTCATAATTGTGATGAGGAGCGTCATGGGGCATTGTGATGACAAGTGTTATGGAACATTGTGATCACAAGGGTTTTTAGCATTGTGATGACAGATGTCATGGAGCGTTTTGATTTCATTGTGATGACAATAGCATGAAGCATTATGATGATGTGCCTGGTGCATTGTGATGACAGGGATCATGGAGCATTGAGATAAAAAGGGGCATGGAGCACTGTGATTACAGGGGTCTTGGAGCATTGTGATGACAAGGGCATGGAGCATTGTGATGAGAAGGCCATGAAGCATTCTGATGACATGCGTCATGGATCTTTGTGATGACAAGGGCATGGAGCATTGTGATTACAGGGGTCTTGGAGCATTGTTATGACAAGGGTCATGGAGCCTTTGATGACAAGGCCGTGGAACATTGTGATGGCAGGGATCATGGAGCATTGTTATGACAGGGGTTATGGAGCATTGTGATGACAAAGGCATGGAGCATTGTGATGACAGGGGCATGGAACTTTGGTCTGACAAGTTTCATGGATTATTGTGATGAGAGTGGGCATGACGCATTGTGATGACAAAGGCATGGAGCATTGTGATGACAAGGTCAGGGATTATTGTGAAGACAGGTGTCAGGGAGCATTTTGATGAAATATGTCATGGTCCATTGCGATGACAATTGCATGGAGCATTGTGATGCCAAGTGTCATGGAGGATTGTGATGACAAACGTAATGGAGCATTTTGATGACAAGGGTTTAGAGCATCGTGATGACAAGGGTCTTGGAGCATTGTGATGACAAGGGCATGGAGCACTGTGATGACAGGTACATGGAACATTGTTTTGACAAGTTTCATGGATTATTTTGATGACAGTGGCATGGCACATTGTGATGACAAGAGCATGGAGCATTGTGGTGACAAAGGTCACAGAGACTTGTGTGACGTGGGCATGGAACATTGTGATGACAAATGTCATAAAGCATTGTGATGACAGGAGTCACGGAGCATTGTGATGACAGGGTTCATGGAGCATTGTGATGAGGAGGGCATAGAGAACTGTGATGACATGGCCATGGAACTTTGGTCTGACAAGTTTCATGGTGTATTGTGATGACAATGGGCATGGCTCATTGTCATGACAAGGGCATGGAGCATTGTGATGACAAGGTCATGGAGTATTGTGAAGACAGGTGTCAGGGAGCATAGTGATGACATATATCATGGTCCATTGTGATGACAATGGCATGGAGCATTGTGATGCCAAGGGTCATGGTAGATTGTGATGACAAAGGTAATGGAGCATATTGATAACAAGGGTTTGGGCACCGTGATGACAAGGGTCATGGAGCATTGTGATGACAAGGGCATGGAGGATTGTAATGAAAAGGGCACGGAACACTTTGATACATAGATCATGCAGGATTGTAATGACAATGTCATGGAGCATTGTGATGAGAAGTGCATCGAGCGTTGTGATGACAAGCCTCATGGAGATTTGTGATGACAAGCGCATGGTGCATTGTGATGACATGGGTCATGGAGCACTGTGCTGACAAAGGCATGGTGCATTTTGATGACAAGGGTCACAGTGTATTGTGATGAAAAGTTCATGGAGCATTGTGGTGACAAACGTCACAGAGCCTTGTGTGTCAATGGCATGGACCATTGAGATGACAAAGGTCATGAAGCATTGTGATGACTGGAGTCACGGTGCATTGTGATGAGAGGGGTCGTGGAACATTGTGATGACAGGTTTCATGGGGCATTGTGATGAGAAGGTCATGGAGCATTGGGCTGAAAATGTTCATGGAGTATTGTGATGACAGGGGTCATGGGGTATTTTGATGACATGGGAATTGAGCATTGTGATTAAAAGGACATGGAGCATGGTGATGAGAAGGCCATGGATCATTCTGAAGACATGTGTCATGAAGCTTTGTGATGACAATGGCATGGAGCATTGTGATTCCAGGGGTCTTGGAGCATTGTGAGGAAAAGGGTGTGGATCAATGTGTTGAAAAATGCATGGAGCCTTGTCATGACAGGGTTCAAGGAGCATACTGACGACAAGTGTCAGGGAGCATTGTGATGACAAGTGTATTGAGCACTGTGATGAAAAAGGTAATGGAGTACTGTGAATAGAAGCCCAAGGATAACTGTGATGATGAGCATCATTGGGCGTTGTGATGACAAGTGTTATGGATCATTGTGATCACAAGTGTTTTGAGAATTGTGATGACAGAGGTCATGGAGCATATTGATTTCATTTTGATGACAATAGCATGAAGCATTATGATGATGGGCATGGTGCATTGTGATGACACGGTTCATGGAGCAGTGAGATGATAAGGGTCATGGAGCATTGTGATTACAGGTTTCTTGGACCATTGTGATCACAAGGGAATGTAGCATCTTGAATGAGAAGGCCATGGAGAATTCTGATGACAAGCCTCATGGAGCTTTGTGATGACAAATGTATGCAGAATTGTGATTACAGTGTTTGGAGCATTGTGATGACAAGTGTCATGGAGTCTTGTGATGACAAGGCCGTGGAAACTTGTGAAGGCAGGTGTCATGGAGCATTGTTATGACAGGGGTAATGGAGCATTGTGATGAAAAGGGCATGGAGCATTGGTCTGAAATGTTTCATCGATTATTGTGATGATAGTGGGCATGGAGCATTGTGATGACAAGGGCACAGAACACTTTGATACATGGGTCATGGAGGATTGTAATGACAAGGGCATGGAGCATTGTGATGAGAAGGGCATCGAGCATTGTGATGACAAGCGTCATGGAGCATTGTGGTGACAAGGGCATGGAGCAATGTGATGAGAGGCTTCATGGAGCATTGTGATTACAATGGATTGGAGCATTGTGATGACAACTCTCATGGAGTTTTGTGATGACGAAGGTCATGGAGCATTTTGATGACAAGGTCGTGGTTCGTTGTGATGAGAATGGCAGGGAGCATTGTGCTAACAGGGTAATGAAGGAATTTGGTGAAAATGTCATGGAATATTTTGATGAGAGTAGATATGGAAAATTGTGATGTCAGGGGTCATGGAGCATTGTGCTGAAAATGGTAATGGAGCATTGTGATGACAGGGATTATGGAGCATTGTGATGTCATTGGTCATGGAGCATTTTGATGATAAGTGCATGTAGCATAGTGATGATAGGGGTCATGGAACATTTTGATGAGAGGGGTGAGGGAGTATTGTGAAGACTAGTGATGGAACATTGTGATATCAGTGGTAAAAGAGCATTTTGATGAGAAGTGCATGGAGCATTGTGATGACAAGGATTATGGAGCATTGTGATGACAAGGATGTGGAGCATTGTGATGACAAGCGCATGGTGCATTGTGATGACATGGGTCAAGGAGCATTGTGCTGAAAAGCACATGGAGCATTGTGATGAAAAGTGTCATGGATCATTGTGCTGACAAAGGCATGGTGCACTGCGATGACAAGGGTCACAGAGCATTGTGATGAAAAGGTAATGGATCACTGTGATGCAAAATTCATGGAGCCTTGTCATGACAGGGTTCAAGGAGCATACTGATGACAAGTGTCAGCGAGCATTGTGATGACAAGCGTATTGAGCATTGTGATGACAAAGGTCATGGAGTATTGTGAATAGAAGGCCATGGATAATTGTGATGATGAGCGTCATGGGGCGTTGTTATGACAAGTGTTATGGAACATTGTGATCACAAGGGTTTGGATCATTGTGATGACAGAGGTCATGGAGCATTTTGATTTCATTTTGATGACAATAGCATGAAGCATTATGAAAATGGGCATGGTGCATTGTGATGACACGGTTCATTGAGCATTGAGATGAAAAGGGGCATTGAGCATTGTGATTACAGAGGTCTAGGAGAATTGTGATGACAAGGGCATGGAGCATCGTGAATGAGAAGGCCATGGAGCATTCTGATGACATGCGTCATGGAGCTTTTTGATGGCAAGGACATGGAGCATTGTGATGACAAGGGTTATGGAGCCTTGTGATGACAAGGCCGTGGAACATTGTAATGGCAGTTGTCATGGAGCATTGTTTTAACAGGGGTAATGGAGCATTTCGATGACAAGGGCATGGAGCATTGTTCTGAAAAGCTTCATGGATTATTGTGATGAGAGGGGGCATGGAGCATTGTGACGACAAGGGCACGGAACACTGTGATACATGGGTCATGGCAGATTGTAATGACAAGGGCATGGAGCATTGTGTTAAGAAGAGCATCGAGCATTGTGATGAAGAGCATCACGGAGCCTGTGATGACAAGGGCAAGGAACAATGTGATGAGAGTGTTTATGGAGCATTTTGATGACAAGGGCATGGAGCATTGTGAAGCCAAGGGTCATGTAGCTTTGTGATGACAAAAGTCATGGAGCATTTTGATGACAAGTGCATGGTGAACTGTGTATGAGAAGGGCAGGGATCATTGTGATGAAAGGGTCATGGAGCAATTTGATGAAAATTGTCATGGGACATTTTTATGACAGTGGTTATGGAACAATGTGATGTCAGGGGTCATGGAGGATTATGATGAAAAGGGTCATGGAGCATTTTGATGACAGGGGTCCTGGAACATTGTGATGACAGGGGTGAGGGAGTATTGTGATGACTAGTGATGGAACTTTATGATATCAGTGGTGAGAGAGCATTTTGATGTGAAGTGCATGGAGCATTGTGATGACAAGTTTTATGGAGCACTGTGATGACACGGTTGTGGAGCATTGTGATGACAAGCGCATGGCGCATTGTGATGACACAGGTCATGGGGCCTTGTGCGGACAAGCGCATGGAGCATTGTGAGGAATATTGTCATGGAGCATTGTGCTGACAAAGGCATGGGGCATTGTGATGACAAGGAACACAGAGCATTGTGATGAAAATTTCATGGAGCATTGTGGTGACAAAGATCACAGAACCTTGTGTGACGAGGGCATGGAACATTGTGAGGACAAAGATCATGAATCATTGTGATGATTGGAGTCACGGAGCATTGTGATGACAGGGGCCATGGAGCATTGTGATTACAAGGGCATGGAGCAATGTGATGACACGGGCATGGAACATTGGTCTGACATGTTTCATGGATTATTGTGATGACAGTGGGCATGGAGCATTGGTCTGAGAAGTATCATGGATTATTGTGATGAAAATGTGCATGGCGCATTGTGATGACAAGGTCATGGAGCATTGTTATGACCAGGTCATTGATTATTGTGAAGACAGGTATCAGGGAGTATTGTGATGACATATGTCCTGGTGCATTGTGATGACAATGTCATGGAGCATTGTGAAGCCAAGTGTCATGGAGGATTGTGATGACAAAAGTAATGGAGCATTGTGATGACAAGGGCTTGGAGCATTGTGGTGACAAGGGCCATTGAGAATTCTGATGACAAGGTCGTGAAGCATAGTTATGACAAGCGCATGGAGCTTGCTATGACATGGGTCATGGAGCATTGCGATGACAAGTGCATGGAGCATTGTGATTAGAGGGGTCTTGGAGCATTGTGATGACAAGGGCATGGAGCATGGTGATGACAATGCCATGGAGCATTCTGATGACATGCGTCCTGGAGATTTGTGATGACAAGCACATGGGGCATTGTGATTACAGGGGTCTTGGAGCATTGTGATGAAAACTGCATGGAGCATTGTGAGGAAAAGGCAAAGAGCCTTGTCATGACAGGTTTCAAGTAGCATACTGAAGACAAGTGTCAGGGAGCATTGTGATGACAAGTGTATTGAGCATTGTTTTGACAAAGATCATGGAGCATTTTCATGAGGAGACCATGGAAAATTGTGATGACGAGCGTCATGGTGCATTGTGATGACAAGTGTTATGGAACATTGTGATCAGAAGGGTTTGGAGAATTGTGATGACAGATGTCATGGAGCATTTTGATTTCTTTGTGATGACAATAGCATGAAGCATTATGATGATTGGCATGGTGCATTTTGATGACAGTGTTCATGGAGAATTGAGATGAAAAGTGGTATGGAGCATTGTGATTACAGGGGTCTTGGAGCATTGTGATGACAATGTTTATGGAGCCTTGTGATGACAACGCCGTGGAACATTGTGATGGCAGGGGTAATGGAGCATTGTTATGACAGGGGTAATGGAGCATTGTGATGACAAGGGCAGGGAACACGGTGATACATGGGTCATGGAGGATTGTAATGACAAGGCATGGATCATTGTGTTGAGAAAGGCATCGAGCATTGTGATGACAAGCTTCATGGGGATTTGGGAAGACAAGTGCATGGAGTAATGTGATGAGATGTTTCATGGATCATTGTGATGACAATGGAATGGAGCATTGTGATGCCAAGGGTCATGGAGCTTTGTGATGACTAATGTAATGGAGCATTTTGATGACAAGGGCGTGGTGCATTGTGATGAGTAGGGCAGGGAGCATTCTGATGCCAGGTTCATGGAAAAATTTTATAGAAAGTGTCAGGGAATATTTTGATGACAGGCGTTATGGAACATTGTGATGTCAGTGGTCATGGAGCATTGTGATGATAAGGACATGTATCATTTTGATGACAGGGGTCATGGAACATTGTGATGACAGTGTTGAGGGAGTATTGTGATGACTGGTGATGGAACATTGTGATATCAGTGGTGAGAGAGCATTTAGACGAGAAGTGCATTGAGCATTGTGATGACAAGGTTTATGGAAAATTGTGATGACAAGGTTGTGGAGCATTGTGATGACAAGTGCATGGCACATTGTGATGACATGTGTCTTGGAGCATTGTGCTGACAAGCGCATGGAACATTGTGATGACAAGGGTCATGGAGCATTGTGCTGACAATGGCATGGAGCATTGTGATGACAAGTGTCACAGAGCATTGTGATGACGAGGGAATTAACCATTGTGATGAAAAAGTTCATAAAGCATAGTGATGGCTGGAGTCACGGAGCATTATGATGTGAGGGGTCATCGAGCATTCTGATTACAAGGGCATGGAGCATTGTGATGACAGGGGGGATGGAGCATTGGTCTGACAATTTTCATGAATTATTGCTATGAGAGTGGACAGGGCACATTGTGATGACAAGGGCATGGAACATAGTTATGACAAGGTCATGTAGTATTGTGAAGACAGGTGTCAGGGAGCACTGTGATGACTTATGTCATGGTGCATTGTGATGACAATGGCATGGAGCATTGTGATGCCAAGTGTCATGGAGGATTGATATTACAAATGTAATGGAGCCTTGTGATGCCAAGTGTCATGGAGGATTGTGCTGACAAAGGTAATGGAGCATTGTGTTGACAATTTCTTTTAGAATTGTGAAGAAAAGGGTCATGGAGCATTGTGATGACAAGGACATGGAGCATTGTGATGACAAGGGCCATTGAGAATTTTGATGCAAACGTCGTGAAGCATTGTGATGACAAGCGCACGGAGCTCGCTATGACAGGGGACATGGAGCATTGCTATGAAAAGTGCATGGAGAACTGTGATGACAGGACCACGTAACATTGTGATGAGAAGTGTCATGGAGTATTGTGATGACCAGGACGTGGAGAATTGTGATGACAAAGGACATGGAGCATTGTGATGACCAGGGCATGGAGCATAGTGATGGCAAGACCGGGGAGCAGTGTGATGAGAAGGCCATGGATAATTGTGATGACGAGAGTCATGGAGCACTGTAATGACAAGGGGCATGGAGCATTGTGATGACAGGTGTCATGGAGCATTGTGATGACAGGGGTCATGGAGCATTGTGATGACATGGGTCATGGAGCATTCGGATGATATGGGTCATGGATCTTTGTGATGACAAGTGCATGGAGCATTGCGATTACAGGGTTCTTGGAGAATTGTGATGACAAGGGTCATGGAGCCTTGAGATGATGAGGCCGTGGAACATTGTGATTCAGGGGTCATGGAGCATTGTTATGACACGGGAAATGGAGCCTTTTGATGACAAGTGCATGGAGCATTGATGTGACAAGTTTTATGGATTATTCTGAGCAGAGTGCGCATGGAGCATTGTGATGACAAGGGCACGGAACACGGTGATACATGGACCATGGAACATTGTAAAGACAAGGGCCTGCATCATTGTGATGAGAATGGCATCGAGCAGTGTGATGGCAAGCGTCATGGAGCTTTGTGATGACAAGGGCATGGAGCAATGTGATGAGAGGGTTCATGGAGCATTGTGATGACAATGGCATGAAGCATTGTGATGCCAAGGGTCATGGAGCACTGGGATGACAAGCGTCACGGAACATTCTGATTACAGGGGTCATGGATAATTGGGATGACAAGCGCATGGATCTTTGTGATGACAAGTGTCATGGAGCATTTTGATGACATGTGTCCCATATCATTGTGCTGTCAGGGGTCATGGAGCGCTGTGTTGACAGTGGTCATGGAGCATTGTGATGACAGGGGTAATGGAGAATTGTGATGGCAAGGGCATGGAGCATTGTGATGAGAAGGCCATGGATCATTCTGATGACATGCATCATGGAGCTTTGTGATGACAAGGGCATGGAGCATTGTGATTATAGGGGTCATGGAACATTGTGATGAGAAGGGTGAGGGAGTATAGTGATGACTAGTGATGGAACATTGTGATATCAGTTGTGAGAGAGCATTTTGATGAGAAGTGCATGGTGCATTGTGATGACAAGGTTTATGGAGCACTGTGATGACAAGGTTGTGGAGCATTGTGATGACAAGCGCATGACACATTGTGATGACATGGGTCATGGAGCATTGTGCTGAGAAGCACATGGCGCTTTGTTATGACAATGATCAGGGAGCATTGTGATGAAAAGTTCATGGAGCATTGTGGTGACAAAGGTGACAGAGACTTCTGATGACGAGGGCATGGACCACTGTGATGTCAAAGGTCATGAAGCATTGTGATGCCTGGAGTCACGGAGCATTGTGATGACAGGCTTCATGGTGCATTTTGATGACAATGGCATGGAGCACTGTGATGATAGGGGCATGGAGAATTGGTGTGACAACTTTCATGGATTATTGTGACGAGTGTAGGCATGGTGCATTGTGAAGACAAGGGCATGGAGCATTGTGATGACAAGGGCATGGATCATTGTGATGACAAGGTCATGGAGTATTGTGAAGACAGGTGTCAGGGAGCATGGTGATGACATATGTCATGGTCCATTGTGATGACAATGGCATGGAGGATTGTGATGACAAGAGCATGTAACATGGTGATGAGAAGTGTCATGGAGCATTGTGATGAGAAGGGACATGGAGCACTGTGATGTCCAGGGCATGGAGCATTGTGATGGGAAGACCGTGAAGCATTGTGATGGCAAGACCATGGAGCATTTTGATGACGAGTGTCATCGAGCACTGTAATGACATGTGGCATGGAGAATTGTGATGACAGGTGTCATTGATCATTGTGATGACAAGGGACATGGAACATTCTGATGACAAGCTTCTGGAGTATTGTGCAGACAAAGGCAAGGAGCATTGTGATGACAAGGTTCACAGAGCATTCTGACGAAAAGTTCATGGAGCACTGTGGTGACAAAGGTCAGTGAGCCATGTGATGACGAGGGCATGGCCCATTGTGATGACAAAGGTCATGAAGCATTGTGATGACTGGTGTCACGGAGCATTGTGATGACAAGGGCATGGAGCATTGTGATAACAGTGGCATGGAACATTGGTCTGACAAGTTTCATGGACTATTTTGATGACAGTGGGCAAGGCACATTGTGATGACAAGGGCATGGAGAATTGTGATGACAAAGTCAAGTGTATTGTGAAGACAGGTGTCAGGGAGCGTTTTATTGACATATGTCATGGTCCATTGTGATGACAATGGCATGGAGCATTGTGATGCCAATTGTCATGGAGGATTGTGATGACAAAGGTAATGGAGCATTGTGATGACAAGGGCTTGGAGCATTGTAATGACAAGGGTCATGGAGCATTTTGATGAGAAGAGCATGGAGCATTGTGATGACAAGGGCAATTGATAATTATGATGACAAGGTCATGAAGCGTTGTGATAAAAAACATATGGAGCTTGCTATGACAGGGTTCATGGAGCATTGCGATGACAATTGCATGGAGAATTGTGATGACAAGATCATGTAACATTGTGATGAAAAGTGTCATGGATCCTCGTGATGGCAATACCGTGGAGCACTGTGATGAGAAGACCATGTATAATTGTGATGAGGAGCGTCATGGAGCACTGTAATGACAAGGGGCAAGGAGCATTTTGATGACAGGTGTCATGGAGCATTGTGATAGCAGGGGTCATGGAGCATTTTGATGACAGGTGTTATGGTGCATTCTGATTACAAGCTTGTGGAGTATTGTGATGACAATGGCATGGAGCATTGTGATGCAAAGGGCATGGAGCATTGTGATGAAAAAGGCATGGAGGCTTTTCATGACAGGTTTCAAGGAGCATTCTGACGACAAGTGTCAGGGAGCATTGTGATGACAAGTGTATTGAGCATTGTGATGAAAAAGGTCATGGAGCATTGTGATGACAAGCGTATGCAGTATTGTTATGACAGGCATCCTGGAGTGTTGTGAAGACAAGTGTTATGGAACAATGTGATCCCAATGATTTGGAACATTGTGATGACAGAGGTCATGGATCATTTTGATTTCAAGGAGCATGGAGAATTGTAATGATAGGGGTAATGGAGCATTGTGATGAGAAGTTCATGGAGCATTGGGCTGAAAATGTTCTTGGAGTATTGTTATGAAAGGGGTCATGGAGCATTGTGATGACAAGGGAATGGAGCATTGTGATGACAAGGTCCTGGAGCATTGTGATGAGAAGACAATGGAGCCTTGTGATGACAAGTCTCATGGGGCATTCTGATGAAAAGGAGCATGGATCATTATGATGACAGTGGTCTTGGAGCATTGAGATGACAAGGTCATGGAGTATAGTGATGAGAAGGCCATGGAGAATTCTAATGACATGCATAATGGAGCTTTGTGATGACAAGGGCAAGGAGCATTGAGATTAGAGTTGTCTTGGAGCATTGTGATTAAAAGGGCATGGATCATTGTGATGAAAAATGCATGGAGCCTTGTCATGAAAGGGTTTAAGGAGCATTCTGACGACAAGTGTCATGCAGCATTGTGATGACAAGTGTATTGAGCATTGTGATGACAAAGATCATGGAGCATTGTTATGAGAAGACCATGGATAACTGTGATGACCAGAGTCATGGGGCATTGTGATGACAAGTGTTATGGAACATTGTGATCACAAGGGTTTGGAGCATTGTGATGACAGAGGTCATGGAGCATTTTAATTTCATGGTGATGACAATAGTATGAAGCATTTTGATGATGGGCATGGTGCATTGTTATGACAGGGTTCATGGAGCATTGAGATGAAAAGGGGCACGGAGCATTGTCATTACAGGAGCCTTGGAGCATTGTGATGACAAGGGTATGGAGCATCGTGAATGAGAAGGCCATGGAACATTCTGATTACATGTGTCATGGATCTTTGTGAGACATGGGTATGGACAATTGTGATTACATTGTCTTGGAGCATTGTGATGAAAATTGTCATGGAGTCTTGTGATTACAAGGTCGTGGAACCTTGTTTGGGCATGTGTCATGGAGCAGTGTTATGACAGTGGTAATGGTGCGTTGTGATGACAAGGGCATGGAGAATTGGTCTGAAAAGTTTCATGGATTATTGTGATGACAAGGGCACGGAACACTTTGATACATGGATCATGGTGGATTGTAATGACAAGGGCATGAAGCATTGCGATGAGAAGGGCATCAAGCATTGGGATCACAAGCGTCATGGAGCTTTTTGATGACAAGGGCATGGAGCAATGTGATGAGAGGCTTCATGGAGCATTGTGATGACAATGGCATGGAGCATTGTGATGCTAAGGGTCATGGAGCTTTTTGATGACAAAGGTCATGGAGCATTTTGATGACAAGTTCGACATGCATTGTGATGAGAAGGGCAGGGAGCATTGTGATAAGAGGGTCATAGAGCAATTTGATGAAAAAGGTCATGGAACATTTTGATGAGAGTGGTTATGGAAAATTGTGGTGTCAGGGGTCATGGAGCATTGTGATGAAAAGGGTATTGGAGTATTTTGATGACAGGGTTTATGGAACATTGTGATGTCATGGGTCATGGAGCATTTAATGATAAGTGCATGTAGCATTGTGATGATAGGGGTCATGGAACATTGTGATGACAGGGGTGAGGGAGTATAGTGAAGACTAGTGAAGGAACATTGTGATATCAGTGGTGAGAGAGCATTTTGATGAGAAGTGCATGGAGCATTGTGATGACACGGTTTTTGGAGCATTGGGTGACACGGATGAGGATCATTGTGATGACAAGTGTCAAAAAGCATTGTGCTGAAAAGCGCATGGAGCATTGTGATGACAAGTGTCATGGATCATTGTGCTGACAAAGGCATGGTGCATTTTGATGACAAGGGTCAGAGATCATTGTGATGAATATTTCAGTGAACATTGCGGTGACAAAGGTCACAGAGCCTTGTGTGACAAGGGCATGGACCCTTGTGATGACAAAGGTCATGAAGCATTTTGATGACTGGAGTCACGGAGCATTGGGATGACAGGGGTCATGGAGCATTGTGATGACATGGTTCATGGGGCATTGTGATGAGAAGGTCATGGAGCATTGGGCTGAAAATGTTCATCGAGTATTGTGATGACAGCGCTCATGTGGCATTTTGATGACAAGGGAATGGAGCACTGTGATGAAAAGGGCATGGAGCATGGTGATGAGAAGGCCATGGAGAATTCTGAAGTCATGTGTCATGAAGCTTTGGGATGACAAGGGCATGGAGCATTGTGATTACAGGGGTCTTGGAGCATTGTGAGGAAAAGGGCATGGATCATTGTGATTAAAAAGGCATGGAGCCTTGTCATGACAGGGTTCAAGGAGCATACTGACGACAAGTGTCAGGGAGCATTGTGATGACAAGTGTATTGAGCATTGTGATGACAAAGGTCATGGAGTATTGTGAATAGAAGAAAATGGATAATTGTGATGATGCGCGTCATGGGGCATTGTGATGACAAGTGTTATGGAACTCTGTGATCACAAGGGTTTGGAGCATTGTGATGACAGAGGTCCTGGAGCGTTTTTATTTCATTTTGATGACAATTGCATGAAGCATTATGATGATGGGCATGGTGCATTGTGATGACACGGTTCATGGAGCATTGAGATGAAAAGGGGCATGGAGCATTGTGATTACAGGGGTCTTGGAGCATTGTGATGATGAGGGCATGGAGCATCGTAAATGAGAAGGCCATGGAGCATTCTGATGACATGCGTCATGGAGCTTTGTGATGACAAGTGTATGGAGAATTGTGATTACAGTGTCTTGGAACATTGTGATGACAAGTGTCATGGAGTCTTGTGATGACAAAGCCGTGGAACATTGTGATGGCAGGGGTCATGGAGCATTGTTATGACATGGGTAATGGAGCATTGTGATGACAAGGGCATGGTGCACTGGTCTGAAATATTTCATGGATTATTATGATGAGAGTGGGCATGGAGCATTGTGATGACAAGGGCACAGAACACTTTGATACATGGGTCATGGAGGATGGTAATGACAAGGGCACAGAACACTTTGATACATGGGTCATGGAGGATTGTAATGAGAAGGGCATGGAACATCGTGATGAGAAAGGCATCGAGCATTGGAATCACAAGCATCATGGAGCTTTGTGATGACAAGGGCATGGAGCAATGTGATGAGAGGCTTCATGGAGCATTGTGATGACTATGGCATGGAGCATTGTGATGCCAAGGGTCATGGAGCTTTGTGATGACAAAGGTCATGGAGCATTTTGATGACGAGGTCGTGGTGCGTTGTGATGAGAAGTGCAGCGAGCATTGTGATAATAGGTTCATGGAGCAATTTGATGAAAAAGGTCATGGAACATTTTGATGAGAGTGGTTATGGAAAATTGTGATGACACGGGTCATGGAGCATTGAGATGAAATGGGTAATGTAGCATTTTGATGACAGGGGTTATGGAACATTGTGATGGCAGGGGTCATGGAGCATTTTGATGATAAGTGCATGTAGCATTGTGATGATAGGGGTCATGGAACATTGTGATGACAGCGGTGTGGGAATATTGTGAAGACTAGTGATGGAATATTGTGATACCAGTCGTGAGAGGGCATTTTGATGAGAAGTGCATGGAACATTGTGATGACAAGGTTTATGGAGCATTGTGATGACTATGATGTGGAGCATTGTGATGACAAGCGCATGGTACATTGTGATGCCATGGGTCAAGGAGCATTGTGATGACAAGCGCATGGAACATTGTGATGACAAGGGTCATGGATCATTGTGCTGACAAATGCATGGTGCATTGTGATGACAAGGGTCACAGAGCATTGTGATGAAATGTTCATGGAGCATTGTGATGACAAATGACACAGAGCCTTGTGTGACAAGGGCATGGTCCATTCTGATAACAAAAGTCATGAAGCATTGTGATGACTGGAGTCACGGAGCATTGTGATGACAGGGGTCATGGAGCATTGTGATGAGACGGTCATGGAGCATTGGGCTGAAACTATTCAAGGAGTACTGTGATGACAGGGGTCATGGGGCAATTTGATGACAAGGGAAAGGAGCATTGTGATCAAAAGTGCATGGAGCATGGTGATGAGAAGGCCATGGAGCATTCTGAAAACATATGTCATGAAGCTTTGTGATGACAAGGGCATGGAGCATTGTGATTACAGGGGTCTTGGAGCATTGTCAGGAAAAGGGCATGGCTCATTGTGATTAAAAAGGCATGGAGCCTTGTCATGATAGGTTTCAAGGAGCATACTGACGAAAAGTGTCAGGGAGCATTGTGATGACAAGTGTATTGAGCATTGGGATGACAAAGGGCATGGAGTATTGTGAATAGAAGGCCATGGATAATTGTGATGATGAGCGTCATGGGGCGTTGTGATGATAAGTGTTATGGAACATTGTGATCACAAGGGTTTGGAGCATTGTGATGACAGAGATCATGGAGCATTTTGATTTCATTTTGATGACAATAGCATGAAGCATTATGATGATGGGCATGGTGCATTGTGATGACACGGTTCATGGAGCATTGAGATGAAAAGGGGCATGGAGCATTGTGATTACAGGGGTCTAGGAGTATTGTGATGACAAGGGCATGGAGCTTGGTGAATGAGAAGGCCATGGAGCATTCTGATGACATGCGTCATGGAGCTTTGTGATGACAAGGACATGGAGCATTGTGATGACAAGGGTTATGGAGCCTTGTGATAACAAGGCCGTGGAACATTGTAATGGCAGGTGTCATGGAGCATTGTTATAACGGGTAATGGAGCATTTTGATGACAAGGGCATGGAGCATTGGTCTGAAAAGTTTCATGGCTTATTGTGATGAGAGGGGGCATGGAGCATTTTGATGACAAGGGCACGGAACACTGTGATACATGGGTCATGACGGATTTTAATGAAAAGGGCATGGAGCATTGTGTTAAGAAGAGCATCGAGCATTGTGATGAAAAGCATCATGGAGCCTGTGATGACAATTGCATGGAACAATGTGATGAGAGTGTTCATGGAGCATTGTGATGACAATGGCATGGAGCATTGTGATGCCAAGGGTCATGGAGCTTTGTGATTACAAAGGTCATGGAGCATTTTGATGACAAGGGCGTGGTGCACTGTGATGAGAAGGGCAGAGAGCATTGTGATGAAATGGTCATGGAGCAATTTGATGAAAAGTGTCATGAGATATTTTCATGAAAGTGGTTATGGACCATTGTGATGTCAGGGGTCATGGAGCATTATGATGAAAAGGGTCATGGAGCATTTTGATGACAGGGGTCCTGGAACATTGTGATGAAAGGGGTGAGGGAGTATTGTGATGACTATTGATGGAACAATATGATATCCGTGGTGGGACAGCATTTTGATGGGAAGTGCATGGAGCATTGTGATGACAAGATTTATGGAGCACTGTGATGAAAAGGTTGTGGAGCATTGTGATGACAAGCGCATGGCGCACTGTGATGACACAGGTCATGGGGCATTGTGCAGACAACTGCATGGAGCATTGTGATGACAATGGTCATGGAGCATTGTGCTGACAAAGGTATGGAGCATAGTGATGACATGGGTAACAGAGCATTGTGATGAAAATTTCATGGAGCATTGTGGTGACAAATATCACAGAGCCTTTTGATGACGAGGGCATGGACCATTGTGCTGACAAAGGTCATGAAGCATTGTGATGACTGGAGTCACGGAGCATTGTGATGACAAGGTCCTGGAGCATTGTGATGAGAGGACGATGTAGCCTTGTGATGACAATTCTCATGGAGTATTCTGATGAAAACTGGCATAGAGCATTGTGATTACAGGGGTCTTGGATCCTTGTGATGACAAGGCCGTGGAACATTGTGATGGCAGGGGTCATGGAGCATTGTTATGACATGGGCAATGGAGCATTGTGATTACAAGGGAATCGAGCATTTGTCTGAAAAGTTTCATGGATTATTGTGATGAGAGTGGGCATGGAGCATTGTGATGACAAGGGCATGGAACACTGTGATACATGGGTCATGGAGGATTTTAATGAGAAGGGCATTGAGCAATGTGATGAGAGGCTTCATGGAGCATTGTGATGACAAGGGCATGGAGCATTGTGATGACAAATGTCATGGAGCATTTTGATGACAACATTCCCAGATCATTGTGTTGTCAGGGGTCATGGAGCGTAGTCATGACAGTGGTCATGGAGCATTGTGATGACATGGATGATGGAGCATTGTGATAAGACGGTCATGGAGCATTGGGCTGAAAAAGTTCATGGAGTATTGTGATGACAGGGGTAATGGGGCATTGTGATGACAAGGGAATGGAGCATTGTGATGACAAGGTCCTGGAGCATTGTGATGAGAAGACCATGGAGCCTTGTGATTACAAGTATCATGGAGCATTCTGATGAAAATGTGCATGGAGCATTGTGATTACAGGGGTCATGGAGCATTGTGATGAAAATGGCATGGAGTATTGTGATGCCAAGGGTCATGGAGCTTTGTGATGACAAAGTTCATGGAGCATTTTGATGAGAAGGTCGTGGTGCATTGTGATGAGAAGGGCAGGGAGCATTGTGATGACAGTGTCATGGAGCAATTTGATGAAAAGGATCATGGAACATTTTGATGACAGTGGTTATGGAACATTGTTATGTCAGGGCTCATGGAGCATTGTGATGAAAAGGGTCATGGAGCATTTTGATGACAGGGGTTATGGAACATTGTGATGTCATGGTTCATGGAGCATTGTGATGATAAGATCATGTAGCATTGTCATAACAGGGATCATGGAATATTGTGATGACAGGGGGGAGAGAGCATTTTGATGAGAAGTGCATGGAGCATTGTGATGACAAGGTTTTTGGAGCACTGTAACGACAAGGATGTGGAGCATTGTGATGACAAGCGCATGGCGCATTGTGATGACATGGGTTATGGAGCATTGTGCTGACAAGTGCATGGAGCATTGTGATGACAAGGGTCATGTAGCATTGTGCTGACAAAGTCATGGAGCATGGTGATGACAAGGATCACAGAGCATTGTGATGAAAAGTTCATGGAGCATTGTGGTGACAATGGTCACAGAGCCTTGTGTGACGAGGACATGGACCATTGTGATGACAAATGTCATGAAGCCTTGTGATGACTGGAATCACAGAGCATTGAGATGACAGGGGTCTTGGAGCACTGGGATGACAAGGACATGGAGCATTGTGATGAGAAGGCCATGGAGCATTCTGATGACATGCATCATGGAGCTTTGTGATTAAGGTCATGGAGCATTGTGATTACACGGGTCTTGGAGCATTGTGATGAAAATGGTATGGATCATTGTGATGAAAAAGGCATGGAGCCTTGTCATGACAGGGTTCAGGGAGCATACTGATGAAAAGTGTCAGGGATCATTGTGATGACAAGTGTATTGAGCATTGTGATGACAAAGTTCATGGAACACTGTGATGAGAAGACCATGGATAATTGTGATGATGAATGTCATGTTGCATTGTGATGACAATGGTTATGGAACATTGTGATCACAAGGGTTCGGAGCATTTTGATGACAGAGGTCTTGGAGCATATTGATTTCATTGTGATGACAATAGCATGAAGCATGATGACGATGGACATGGTGCATTGTGATGACAGGGTCATGGAGCAATTTGATGAAAAGGGTCATGGAGTGTTTTGATAACAGTGGTTATGGAACATTGTGATTTCAGGGGTCTTGGAGCATTGTGATGAACAGGGTGATGGAGCATTTTGATGACAGAGGATATGGAACATTTTGATGTCAGGGTTCATGGAGCATTGTGATGATAAGGGCATGTAGCATTGTGATGATAGAGGTCATGGAAAGTTGTGATAAGAGTGGTGAGGGAGTATTGTGATGACTAGTGATGGAACATTGTGATATCAGTGCTGAGAGAGCATTTTGATGAGAAGTGCATGGAGCATTGTGATAACAAAGTTTATGGAGCATTGTGATGACAAGATTTATGGAGCATTGTGATGACAAGGCTGTGGAGAATTGTGATGACAAGTGCATGGCACATTTTGATGACATGGATCATGGAGCATTGTGCTGAGAACCGAATGGAGCATTGTGAAGACAAGGGTCATGGAGCATTGTGCTGACAAAGGCATGGAACATTGTGATGACAACGATCACAGAGCATTGTGAGGAAAAATTCATGGAGCATTGTGGTGACAATGGTCACAGAGCCTTGTGATGACGAGGGCATGGACCATTGTGATGAAAAAGGTCATGAAGCATTGTGATGACTGGAGTCACGGAGCATTGTGATGACAAGGGTATGGAGCATTGTGATGACAGGGTCATGGTGCATTGTTCTTACAAGTTTCATGGTTTATTGTGATGACAGTGGGCATGGCACATTCTGGTGACAAGGTCATGGTGCATTGTGAAGATAAGGGCATGTAGCACTGTGATGACAGGGGTCATGGAACACTGTGATGACAGGGGTGAGGGAGTATTGTGATGACTAGTGATGGAACATTGTGATATAGGTGGTGAGAGAGCATTTTGAGGATAAGAGCATGGAGCATTGTGGTGACAAGTTTTATGGAGCATAGCGATGAAAATGATGTGGAGCATTGTGATGAAAATTTCATGGAGCATTGTGGTGACAAAGATCTCAGAGCCTTGTGTGACGACGGCATGGATCATTGTGATGAGAAAGGTCATGAATCATTGTGATGACTGGAGTCATGGAGCATTGTGATGACAGGGGTCATGGAGCATTTTGATGACAAGGGCATGGAGCAATGTGATGACAGGGGCATGGAATATTGGTCTGACAAGTTTCATGGATTATTGTGATGACAGTGGGCATGGAGCATTGAGATGACAAGGGAATGGAGCATTGTGGTGACAAAGGTCACAGAGCCTTGTGTGACAAGGGCATGGACCATTGTGAGGACAAAGGTCATGAAGCATTGTGATGACTGGAGTCACGGAGCATTGTGATGACAGAGGGCATGGAGCATTGTAATGACAAGGGCATGGAACATTGTGGTGACAAGGTCATTGAGTATTGTTAAGACAAATGTAATGGAGCATTTTGATGACAAGGCCTTGGAACATGTCGATGACAAGGGTCATGGAGCATTGTGATGACAAGGGCATGGAGCATTCCGATGAAAAGGTGCATGGAGCATTGAGATTACGGGGGTTTTGAAGCAATGTGATGACAAGGGCATGGAGCATTGTGATGAGAAGGCAATGGAGCATTCTGATGACATGCGTCATGGAGCTATGTGATGACAATGACATGGAGCATTGTGATTACAGGGGTCTTGGAGCATTGTGATGAAAAGGGAATGGATCATTGTGATGAAAAATGCATGGAGCCTTGTCATGACAGGTTTCAAGGAGCACAGTGTTGACAACTGTCAGGGAGCATTCTGATGATAAGTGTATTGAGCATTGTGATGACAAAGATCATGGAGCATTTTGATGAGAAGACCATGGATAATTGTGATGACCAGAGTCAAGGGGCACTGTGATGACAAGTGTTATGGAACATTGTGGTCAGATGGGTTTGGTGCATTGTGATGACAGAGGTCATTGAGCATTTTGATTTCATTGTGATGACAATAGCATGAAATATTATGGTGATGGGCACGGTGCATTGTGATGACAGGGTTCATGAAGCATTGAGATGAAAAGGGGCATGGAGCATTGTGATTACAGGCGTGTTTGAGCATTGTGATGACAAGGGCATGGAGCATTGTGATGAGAAGGCAATGGAGCATTCTAAAGACATGCGTCATGGAGCTTTGTGATGACAAGGGAATGGAGAATTGTGATTACAGGGGTCATGGAATATTGTGATGAAAGGGGTGAGGGAGTATTGTGATGACTAGTGATGGAACATTGTGATATCAGTGGTGAGAAGGCATTTTGAGGAGAAGTGCATGGAGCATTGTGATGACAAGTTTTATGAAGCATTTTGATGACAAGGTTGTGGAGCATTGTGATGACAAGTGCATGGTGCATTGTGATGACATGGGTTATGGAGCATTGTGCTGACACGTGTATCGAGCATTGTGATGTCATGGGTCATGGAGCATTGTGCTGACAAAGGCATGGAGCTTTGTGATGACAAGGGTCACAGAGCATTGTGATAAAAATTTCATGGAGCATTGGGGTGACAAATGTCACAGAGCTTTCTGTGAGCAGGTCATGGACCATTGTGATGACAAATGTCATGAAGCATTCTGATGACTGAAGTCACAGAGCATTGTGATAACAGGGGTCTTGGAGCATTGTAATGAAAAGGGAATGGATCATTGTGATGAAATAGGCATGGATCCTTGTCATGACAGTGTTCAAGGAGCACACTGTTGACACGTGGCAGGGAGCATTGTGATGAAAAGTGTATTGAGCATTGTGGTGACAAATGTCATGGAGCATTGTGATGAGAAGACCTTGCATAATTGTGATGACAACCGTCATGGGGTATTGTGATGACAAGTGTTATGGAACATTGTGATCAGAACGGTTTGGAGAATTGTGATGACAGAGGTCATGGAGCATTGTGATGAGATCGGTCATGAAGCATTGTGATGACTGGAGTCACGGAGAATTGTGATGAAAGGGGTCATGGAGCATTGCTCTGACAAGATTTATGGATTATTGTGATGAGAGTGGGCAGGGTGCATTGTGATGACAAAGGCATGGAACATTGTGATGACAAGGTCATGGAGTATTGTGAAGACAGGTGTCAGGGAGCATTGTGATGACATATATCATTGTCCATTGTGATGACAATGGCATTGAGCATTTTGATACCAAGTGTCATGGAGGATTGTGATGACAAATGTAATGGAGCATTTTGATGACAAGGGCTTGGAACATTGCGATGACAAGGGTCATGGAGCATTGTGATGACAAGGGCATGGAGCATTGTGATGACAAGGGCCATTGAGAATTTTGATGACAACCTCGTGAAGCATTGTGATGACAAGCGCATGGAGCTTGCTATGACAGGGGTCATAGAGCATTGCGATGAGAAGTGCATGGAGAATTGTGATGACATGTTCCTGTAACATTGTGATGAGAAGTGTCACGAAGCACTGTGATGACAAAGACGTGGAGAATTGTAATGACATGGGACATGGAGCATTGTGATGAACAGGGCATGGAGAATTGTGATAGCAAGACCGTTGAGCATTGTGTTGAAAAGACCAAGGATAATTATGATGAAGAGCGTCATGGATCACTGTAATGACAAGGGGCATGGAGCATTGTGATGACAGGTGTCATGGAGCATTGTGATGAGAGGGCTCATGGATCATTGTGATGACAAGGGTCATGGAGCATTGTGATGAGAAGATCATGAAGCATTGGGCTGAAAATGTTCATGGAGTATTGTGATGGCAGTGGTCAAGGAGCAATGTGATGACAAGGGAATGGAGCATTGTAAAGACAAGGTCCTGGAGCAGTGTGATGAGAAGACCTTGGAGCCTTGTGATGACAAGTCTCATGGAGCATTCTGATGAACAGGGACATGGAGCATTGTGATTACAGGGGTCTGGGAGCACTGTGATGACAAGGGCATGGAGCATTGTGATGAGAAGTCCATGGAGCATTCTGATGACATGTGTCATGGGTCTTTGTGATGACAAGGGCATGGAGCATTGTTATGACAGGGGTAATGGAGCATTGTGATGACAAGGGCATGGAACATTGGTCTGAAAATTTCAAGGATTATTGTTATGAGATTCGGCATGGAACATTGTGATGATTTGGCACGGAACCCTGTGAGACATGTGTCATGGATGATTGTAATGACAAGGGCATGGAGCATTGTGATGAGAAGTGTATCGAGCATTGTGATGACAAGCGTCATGGAGCATTGTGGTGAAAAGGGCATGGAGCAATGTGATGAGAGGTTTCATGTAACATTGTGATGAAATGGCATGGAGCATTGTGATGCCAAGTGTCATGGAGCTTTGTGATGACAAAAGACATGGAACATTTTGATGACAATGTCGTGGTGCATTGTGATGAGAAGGGCAGGGAGCATTGTGATGACAGGGTCATGGAGCAAATTGATGAAAAGTGTCATGGAAAATTTTGATGACAGAGGTTATGGAACATTGTGATGTCAGGGGTCATGGAGCATTGTGATGATAAGGTCATGTAGCACTGTGATGACAGTGGTCATTGAACATTGTGATGACTGTGTTGAGCGAGTATTGTGATGACTAGTGATGGAACATTGTGATATATGTGGTGAGAGAGCATTTTGATGAGAAGTGCATGGAGCATTGTGATGACAAGTTTTATGGAGTATAGTGATGAAAAGGATGTGGAGCATTGTGATGAAAAGAGCATGGCACATTGTGATGACATGTGTCATGGAGCAATGTGCTGACAAACGCATGGAGTATTTTGATGACTAGTGTTAGGGAGCATTGTGCTGACAAAGGCATGGAGCATTGTGATGACAAGGGACACAGAGCATTGTGATGAAAATTTCATGGAGCATTTTGGTGACAAAGATCAAGAGCCTTGTGTGATGAGGGCATGGACCATTGTGATGAGAAAGTTCCTGAATCATCGTGATGACTGGAGTCACGGAGCATTGTGATGACAGGGGTCATGGAGCATTGTGATGACAAGGGCATGGAGCAATGGGATGACAGGGGCATGGAACATTGGTCTGACATGTTTCATGGATTATTGTGATGACAGTGGGCATGGCGCATTGTGATGACAAGGTCATGGATTATTGAGAAGACAGGTGTCCGGGAACATTGTGATTACATATGTCATTGTCCATTGTGATGACAATGGCAGGGAGCACTGTGATACCAAGTGTCATGGAGGATGGTGATGACAAAGGTAATGGAGCCTTTTAATGACAGGGGCTTGGAACATTGTGATGACAAGGGTCATGGAGCATTGTGAGGACAAGGGCATGGAGAATTCTGATGAAAAGGTGCATGGAGCCTTGAGATTACAGGGGTTTTTAAGCACTGTGATTACAGGGGCATGGAACATTGTGATGAGAAGGCAATGGATCATTCTGATGACATGCATCATGGAGCTCTGTGATGACAAGGATATGGAGCATTGTGATTACAGTGGTCTTTGAGCATTGTGATGAAATGGGTCATGGAGCATTTTGTGACAGGGGTTATGGAACATTGTGATGACAGGGTTGAGCGAGTATTGTGATGACTAGTGATGGAACATTCTGATGACAAGGGTCATGGAGCATTGTGATGACAGTTGTCATGGAGCATTGTGATGACAAGGGTCATGGAGCCTTTGTTGACAACGAGGTGGAATATTGTGATGGCAGGGGTCATGGAGCATTGTTATGACAGGGGTAATGGAGCATTGTGATGACAAGGGCATGGAACATTGGTCTGAAAAATTCATGGATTATTGTGATGAGATTCGGCATGGAACACTGTGATGACTAGGGCACGGAACACTGTGATAGATGTGTCACGGAGGATTGTAATGACAAGGGCATGGAGCATTGTGATGAGAAGAGTATCGAGCATTGTGATGACAAGCGTCATGGAGCATTGTGGTGACAAGGGCATGGAGCAATGTGATGAGAGGTTTCATCCAGCATTGTGATGAAATGGCATGTAGTATTGTGATGCCAAGGGTCATGGAGCTTTGTGATGACAAATGTCATGGGGCATTTTGATGACAAGGTCGTGGTGCATTGTGATGAGAAGGGCAGGGAGCATTGTGATGACAGGGTCATGGAGCAAATTGATGAAAAGTGTCATGGAACATTTTGATGACAGGGTTTATGGAACATTGTGATGTCAGGGGTCATGGAGCATTGTGATGATAAGGAGATGTAGCACTGCGATGACTGTGGTCATGGAACATTGTGATGACAGGGGTGAGCGAGTATTGTGATGACTAGTGATGGAACATTGTGATATATGAGGTGAGAGATCATTTTGATGAGAAGTGCATGGAGCATTGTGATGACAAGTTTTATGGAGCATAGCAATGAAAAGGATGTGGAGCATTGTGATGAAAAGAGCATGGCACATTGTGATGACATGTGTCATGGAGCATTGTGCTGACAAGCGCATGGAACATTTTGATGACAACTGTCATGGAGCATTGTGCTGACAAAGGCATGGAGCATTGTGATGACAAGGGACACAGAGCATTGTGATGAAAATTTCATGGAGCACTGTGTTGAAAAAGATCACAGAGCCTTGTGTGACGAGGGCCTGGACCATTGTGAGGACAAAGGTCATGGAGTATTGTGAAGACAGGTGTCAGGGAGCATTGTGATGAAATATGTCATTGTCCATTGTGATGACAATGGCATGGAGCATTGTGATACCACGTGTCATGGAGGATTGTGATGACAAAGGTAATTCAGCATTTTAATGTCAAGGGCTTGGAAAATTGCGATGACAAGGGTCATGGAGCATTGTGATGACAAGGGCATGGAGCATTCTGATGAAAAGTTGCATGGAGCATTGAGATTACAGGGGTTTTGAAGCAATGTGATGACAAGGGCATGGAGCATTGTGATGAGAAGTCAATGGAGCATTCTGATGACAAGCATCATGGAGCTTTGTGATGACAAGGACATGGAGCATTGTGATTACAGGTGTCTTGGAACACTGTGATGAAAAGGGAATGGATCATTGTGATGAAAAATGCATGGAGCCTTGTCATGACAGGGTTCAAGGAGCATACTGATGACAACAGTCAGGGAGCATTGTGATGATAAGTGTATTGAGCATTGTGATGACAAAGATCATGGAGCATTGTGATGAGAAGACCATAGATAATTGTGATGACCAGCGTCATGGGGCATTGTGATGACAAGTGTTATGGAACATTGTGATCAGAAGGGTTTGGTGCATTGTGATGACAGAGGTCATTGAGAATTTTGATTTCATTGTGATGACAATAGCATGAAATATTATGGTGATGGGCACGGTGCATTGTGATGGCAGGGTTCATGGAGCATTGAGATGAAAAGGGGCATGGAGCATTGTGATTACAGGGGTGTTGGAGCATTGTGATGACAAGGGCATGGAGCATTGTTATGAGAAGGCAATGGAGCATTCTGAAGACATGCGTCATGGAGATTTGTGATGAGAAGGACATGGAGCAATGTGATTACAGGGGACATAGAGCATTGCGATGACAAGTGCATGGAGAATTGTGATGAAAATATCATGTAACATTGTGATAAGAAGTGTCAAGGAGCATTGTGATGAAAAGGACTTGGAGAATTGTGATGACATGGGACATGGAGCATTCTGAAGACCAGGGCATGGAACATTGTGATGGCAAGACCGTGGAGCATTCTGATGAGAAGATCACGGATAATTATGTTGACGAGCGTCATGGAGCACTGTAATGACAAGGGGCATGGAGCATTGTGATTACAGGGGTCTTGGAGCATTGTGATGACAAGGTCATGGAGCATAGTGATGAGAAGGCCATGGAGCATTCTGATGACATGTGTCATGGATCTTTGTGATGACAGAGGCAAGGAGCATTTTGATTACAGGGGTCTTGGAGCATTGTGATGACAAGGGTCATGGAGCCTTGGATGCCAAGGCGGTGGAACATTGTGATGGCAGGGGTCATGGAGCATTGTTATAACAGGGGTAATGGAGCATTGTGATGACAAGGGCATGGAACATTGGTCTGAAAAATTCATGGATTATTGTGATGAGATTCGGCATGGAACACTGTGATGACTAGGGCACGGAACACTGTGATACATGTGTCACGGAGGATTGTAATGACAAGGGCATGGAGCATTGTGATGAGAAGAGTATCGAGCATTGTGATGAGAAGTGTCATGGAGCATTGTGGTGACAAGGGCATGGAGCAATATGATGAGAGGTTTCATGTAGAATTGTGATGAAATGTCATGGATCATTGTGATGCCAAATGTCATGGAGCTTTGTGATGACAAAGGTCATTGAGCATTGTTATGACAGGTTCATGGAGCAAATTGATGAAAAGTGTCATGGAACATTTTGATTACAGGGGTTATGGAACATTGTGATGTCAGGGATCATGGAGCATTGTGATGATAAGTGCATGTAGCACTGTGATGACAGTGGTCAAGGAGCATTGTGATGACAAGGGAATGGAGCATTGTGATGACAAGGTCCTGGAGCAGTGTGATGAGAAGACCATGGAGCCTTGTGATGACAAGTCTAATGGAGCATTCTGATGAATAGGGGCATGGAGCATTGTGATTACAGGGGTCTTGGAGCATTGTGATGACAAGGTCATGGAGCATAGTGATGAGAAGGCCATGGAGCAATATGATGAGAGGTTTCATGTAGCATTGTGATGAAATGTCATGGAGCATTGTGAAGCCAGGGTCATGGAGCTTTGTGATGACAAAGGTCATGGAGCATTTTGATGACAAGGTCGTGGTGCATTGTGATGAGAAGGGCAGGGAGCATTGTGATGACAGGGTCATGGAGCAAATTGATGAAAAGTGTCATGGAATATTTTGATGACAGGGGTTATGGAACATTGCGATGTCAGGGGTCATGGAGCATTTTGATGAAAAGGGTCATGGAGCATTCTGATGAAAAGGTGCATGGAACATTGAGATTACAGGGGTTTTGAAGGAATGTGATGACAAGGGCAAGGAGCATTGTGATGAGAAGGCAATGGAGCATTCTGATGACATGCGTAAAGGAGCTTTGTGATGACAAGGACATGGAGCATTGTGATTAGAGGGGTCTTGGAGCATTGTGATGAAAAGGGAATGGATCATTGTGATGAAAAATGCATGGAGCCTTGTCATGACTGGGTTCAAGGAGCATACTGATGACAACTGTCAGGGAGCATTGTGATGATAAGTGTATTGAGCATTGTGATGACAAAGATCACGGAGCATTGCGATGAGAAGACCATTGATAATTGTGATGACCAGCGTCACGGGGCTTTGTGATGTCAAGTGTTATGGAACATTGTGATCAGAAGGGTTTGGTGCATTGTGATGACAGAAATCATTGAGCATTTTGATTTCATTGTGATGACAATAGCATGAAATATTATGGTGATGGGCACGGTGCATTGTGATGACACGGTTCATGGAGCATTGAGATGAAAAGGGGCATGGAGCACTGTGATTACAGGGGTGTTGGAGCATTGTGATGACAAAGGCATGGAGCATTGTGATGAGAAGGCCATGGAGCATTCTGATGGCATGCGTCATTGAGCTTTGTGATGACAAGGGCATGGAGAATTGTGACTACAGGGGTCATGGAATATTGTGATGACAGGGATGAGGGAGTATTGTGATGACTAGTGATTGAACATTGTAATATCAGTGGTGGGAAGGCATTTTGAGGAGAAGGGCACGGAGCGTTGTGATGACAAGGTTTATGGAGCATTTTGATGACAAGGATGTGGAGCATTGTGATGTCAAGTGCATGGTGCATTGTAATGACATAGGTTATGGAGCATTGTGCTGACACGCGCATCGAGCATTGTGATGAGAAGGGTCATGGAGCATTGTGCTGACAAAGGCATGGAGCTTTGTGATGACAAGGGTCACAGAGCATTGTGATAAAATTTCATGGAGCATTGTGGTGACAAATGTCATAGAGCTTTGTGTGATGAGGTCATGGACCATTGTGATGACAAATGTCATGAAGCATTTTGATGACTGGAGTCACGGAGCATTGTGATAACAGGGGTCTTGGAGCATTGTGATGAAAAGGGAATGGATCATTGTGATGAAAAAGGCATGGAGCCTTGTCATGACAGTGTTCAAGGAGCATACTGATGACAAGTGTCAACGAGCATTGTGATGCCAAGTGTATTGAGCACTGTGGTGACAAAGGTCATGGAGCATTGTGATGAGAAGACCTTGCATAATTGTGATGAGGAGCGTCATGGGGCAAGTAATGATAAGTGTTATGGAACATTGTGATAAGAAGGGTTTGGAGCATTGTGATGACAGAGGACATGGAGCATTTTGATTTCATTGTGATGACAAAAGCATGAATCATTATGATGATGTGCATGGTGCATTGTGATGACTGTGTTCATGGAGCATTGAGATGAAAAGTGGCATGGAGAATTGTGATTACAGAGGTCTTGGAGCATTGTGATGACAAGGGTCATGGATCCTTGTGATGACAAGGCCGTGGAACATTGTGATGGCAAGGGTCATGGAGCATTGTTATGACAGGTGTAATGGAGCATTGTGATGACAAGGGCATGGAGCAATGTGATGAGAGATTTCATTGAGCATTGTGATGACAATGGCATGGAGCATTGTGATGCCAAGGGTCATGGAGCTTTGTGATGACAAATGTCATGGGGCATTTTGATCACAAGGTCGTGGTGCATTGTGATGAGAAGGGCAGGGAGCATTGTGATGACAGGGTCATGGAGCAATTTGAATAAAAGTGTCATGGAATATTTTGATGACAGGGGTTATGGAACATTGTGATGTCATGGGTCATGAAGCATTGTGATGAAATGAGTCATGGAGCATTTTGTGACATGGGTTATGGAACATTGTGATGTCAGGGTTCATGGAGCATTGTGATGATAAGGGCATGGAGCACTGTGATGACAGTGGTCATGGAACATTGTGATGACAGGGGTCAGTGAGTATTGTGATGACTAGTGATGGAACATTGTGATATATGTGGTGAGAGAGCATTTTGATGAGAAGTGCATGGAGCAATGTGATGACAAGTTTTATGGAGCATAGCGATGCAAAGGATGTGGAGCATTGTGATGAAAAGAGCATGGCACATTGTGATGACATGTGTCATGGAGCATTGTGCTGACAAGCGCATGGAGTATTTTGATGACAAGTGTCATGGAGCATTGTGCTGACAAAGGCATGGAGCATTGTGATGACAAGGGACACAGAGCGTTGTGATTAAAATTTCATGGAGCATTGTTGTGACAAAGATCACAGAGCCTTTAGTGACGAGGGCATGGACCATTGTGATGAAAAAGGTCATGAATCATTGTGATGACTGGAATCACGGAGCATTGTGATGACAGGGGCCATGGAGCATTGTTATGACAGTGGCAATGAAACATTGTGATGACAAGTGCATGCAACATTGGTCTGAAAATTTCATGGATTATTGTGATGAGATTAGGCATGGAGCATTGTGATGACTAGGGCACGGAACACTTGATAAATGTGTCATGGAGGATTGTAATGACAAGTGCATGGAGCATTGTGATGAAAAGAGTATCAAGCATTGTGTTGACAAGCGTCATGGAGCATTGTGCTGACAAAGGCATGGAGCATGATGAAGACATGGGTAAAAGAGCATTGTGATGAAAATTTCATGGAGCATTGTGGTGACAAATTTCAGAGAGCCTTTTGATGAAGTGGGCATGGACCAGTGTGATAAGAAGGTACTGGGGCATTGTGATGAGAGGACCATGGAGCCTTTTGGTGACAATTCTCATGGAGCATTCTGATGAAAAGGGGCATTGAGCATTGTGATTAAAGGTGTATTGGACCCTTGTGATGACAAGGCCGTAGAATATTGTGATGGCTGGGTTCATGGAGCATGGTTATGACATGGACAATGGAGCATTGTGATGACAAGGGCATCGAGCATTGGTCTGAAAAGTTTCAAGGATTATTGTGATGAGAGTTGGCATAGAACATTGTGATGACAAGGGCACGGAACACTGTGATACATGGATCATGGAGGACTGTAATGACAAAGGCGTGGAGCAATGTGATGAGAGGCTTTATGGATCATTGTGATGAGAAGGGTCATGGAGCATTTTGATGACAAGATTCCCATATCATCGTGTTGTCAGGGGTCATGGAGCTCTGTGATTACAGTGGTCATGGAGCATTGTGATGACAAGGTCATGGAGCATTGTGATAAGAAAGTCATGGAGCACTGGGCTGAAAATATTCATGGAGTATTGTGATGACAGGGGTAATGGGGCATTGTGATGAGAAGGGAATGGAGCATTGTGATGACAAGGTCCTGGGGCATTGTAATGAGAAAACCATGGAGCCTTCTGATGACAAGTCTCATGGAGCATTCTGATGAAAAGGTGCATGGAGCATTGTGATTACAGGGGTCATGAAGCGTTGTGATGAAAATGGCATGGAGCATTGTGATGCCAAGTGTCCTGGAGCTTTGTGATGACAAAGTTCATGGAGCATTTTGATGACAAGGTCGTGGTGCATTGTGATGAGAAGGGCAGGGAGCATTTTGATGACAATGTCATGGAGCAATTTGATGAAAAGTATCATGGAATATTTTGATGACAGTGGTTATGGAACACTGTTATTTCAGGGGTCATGGAGCATTGTGATGAAAAGGGTCATGGAGCATTTTGATGACAGGGGTTATGGAACATTGTGATGTCAGGGTTCATGGAGCATTGCGATGATAAGGTCATGCAGCATTGTCATGTCAGGGATCATGGAACATTGTGATGACAGGGGTGAGAGAGCATTTTGATGAGAAGTGCATGGAGCATTGTGATGACAAGGTTTTTGGAGCACTGTAATGACAAGGGTGTGGAGCATTGTGATGACAAGCTCCTGGCGCAATGTGATGACATGGGTTATGGAGCATTGTGCTCACAAGCGCATGGAGCATTGTGATGACAAGGGTCATGGAGCATTGTGCTGACAAAGGCATGCAGCATGGTGATGACAAGGATCAGAGAGCACTGTGATGAAAAGTTCATGGAGCATTGTGGTGAGAAAGGTCACAGAGCCTTGTGTGACGAGGACATGGACCATTGTGATGACAAATGTCATGAAGCCTTGTGATGACTGGAGTAACAGAGCATTGAGATGACTGGGGTCTTGGAGCACTGTGATGACAAGGACATGGATCATTGTGATGAGAGGGCCATGGAGCATTCTGATGACATGCGTCATGGAGCTTTGTGACGACAATGACATGGCGCATTGTGATTACAGGGGTCTTGGAGCATTGTGATGAAAATGGTATGGATCATTGTGATGAAAAAGGAATGGAGCCTTGTTATGACAGGGTTCAAGGAGCATACTGATGTCAAGTGTCAAGGAGCATTGTGATGACAAGTGTATTGAGAATTGTGATGACAAAGGTCATGGAGCACTGTGATGAGAAGACCATGGATAATTATGATGATGAACGTCATGGTGCATTGTGATGACAATGGTTATGGAACATTGTGATCACAAGGGTTTGGAGCATTTTGATGACAGAGGTCATGGAGCATATTGATTTCACTGTGATGACAATAGCATGAAGCATTATGATGATGGACATGGTGCATTGTGATGACAGGGTCATGGAGCAATTTGATGAAAAGGGTCCTGGAATATTTTGATGACAGTGGTTATGGAACACTGTGATGTCAGGGGTCTTGGAGCATTGTGATGTAAAGGGTGATGGAGCATTCTGATGACAGAGGATATGGAACATTTTGATGTCAGGGGTCACGGAGCATTGTGATGATATGGCATGTGGCATTGTGATGACAGAGGTCATGGAATATTGTGATGACAGTGGTGAGGGAGTATTGTGATGACTACTGATGGAACATTGTGATATCAGTGGTGAGAAAGCATTTTGATGAGAAGTGAATGGAGCATTGTGATGACAATGTTTATGGAGCATTGTGATGACAAGGTCATGGAGTATTGTGATGACAGGCATCATGGAGCGTTGTGATGACCACTGTTATGGAACATTGTGATCACAAGAGTTTGGAGCATTGTGATGACACAGGTCATGGAACATTTTGATTTCAAGAATCACGGAGAATTGTGATGACAAGGGCATGAAACAATGTGATCCCAAGGTTCACGGAGGATTGTGATGACACTGGTAATGGAGAATTGTGATGACAATTCCATGGAACATTGTGATGACAAGGTCATGTAGCATTTTGCTGACAAAGGCATGGAGAATTGTAATGACAAGTGTCATGGAGCTCTGTGACGACAAGCGTCAAGGAGCATTGTGATTACAGGGGTCATGGAGCATTGGGATGACAAGCACATGGAACATTCTGATGACAAGTGGCATGGATCATTTCGATGACTGTGGTCATGTAGCATTGTGATGACATGGGTCATGGAGCTTTGTGATGAGAAGGTCATGGAGCATTGGGCTGAAAATATTCATGGAGTACTGTGATGACAGGGCTCATGGAGCATTGTGATGAGAAGGGAATGCAGCAATGTGATGAGAAGGTCCTGAAGCATTGTGATGAGAGGGCCATGGAGCCTTGTGATGACAAGGGTCATGGAGCATACTGATGAAAAGGTGCAAGGAGCATTGAGATTACAGGGGTTTTGAAGCATTGTGATAACAAGGGCATGGAGTATTGTGATGAGAAAGCAATGGAGCATCCTGATGACATGCTTCATGGAGCTTTGTGATGACAAGGACATGGAACATTGTGATTACAGGGGTCTTGGAGCAATGTGATGAAAAGGGAATGGATCATTGTGATGAAAAATGCATGGAGCCTTGTCATGACAGTGTTCAACGAGCATACTGATGACAACTGTCAGGGAGCATTGTGATGATAAGTGTATTGAGCATTGTGATGACAAAGATCATGGAGCATTGTGATGAGAAGACCATGGATAATTGTGATGACCAGCATCATGGGGCATTGTGATGACAAGTGTTATGGAACATTGTGATCAGAAGGGTTTGGTGCATTGTGATGACAGAGGTCATTGAGCATTATGATTTCATTGTGATGACAATAGCATGAAATATTATGGTGATGGGCACGGTGCATTGTGATGACAGGGTTCATGGAGCATTGAGATGAAAAGGGGCATGGAGCATTGTGATTACAGGGGTGTTGGAGCATTGTGATGACAAGGGCATGGAGAATTGTCATGAGAAGGCCATGGAGCATTCTGATGACATGCGTCATGGAGCTTTGTGATGACAAGGGCATGGAAAATTGTGATTACAGGGGCCATGGAATATTGTGATGACAGGGGTGAGGGAGTATTGTGATGACTAGTGATGGAACATTGTGATATCAGTGGTGAGAAAGCACTTTGAGGAGAAATGCATGGAGCATTGTGATGACAAGGTTTATGGAGCATTTTGATGACAAGGATGTGGAGCATTGTGATGACAAGTGCATGGTGCATTTTGATGATATGGGTTATGGAGCATTGTGCTGACACGTGCATCGAGCATTGTGATGACAAGGGTCATGGAGCATTGTGCTGACAAAGGCATGGAGCTTTGTGATGACAAGGGTCACAGAGCATTGTGATAAAAATTTCATGGAGCATTGTGGTGACAAAGGTCACAGAGCTTTGTGTGCCGAGGTCATGTACTATTGTGATGACAAAGGTCATGAAGCATTGTGATGACTGGAGTCAGGGAGCATTGTGATGACAGGGGTCATGGAGCATTGCTCTGACAAGATATATGGATTATTGTGATGAGAGTGGGCATGGCGCATTGTGATGACAAAGGCATTGAACATTGTGATGACAAGGTTATGGCGTATTGTGAAGACAAGTGTCAGGGAGCATTTTGATGACATATGTCATTGTCCATTGTGATGACAATGGCATGGAGCATTGTGATACCAAGTGTCATGGCGGATTGTGATGACAAAGGTAATGGAGCATTTTGATGACAAGGGCTTGGAACATTGTGATGACAAGGGTCATGGAGCATTGTGATGACAATGGCATGGAGCATTCTGATGACAAGGGCCATTGAGAATTTTGATGACAACGTCGTGAAGCATTGTGATGACAAGCGCATGGAGCTTGCTATGACAGGGTTCATAGAGCATTGCGATGACAAGTGCATGGAGAATTGTGATGAAAAGATCATGTAACATTGTGATGAGAAGTGTCATGAAGCATTGTGATGACAAGGACGTGGAGAATTGTAATGACATGGGACATGGAGCATTGTGATGAACAGGGCATGGAGAATTGTGATAGCAAGACCGTGGAGCATTGTGATGAAAAGACCATGGATAATTATGATGAAGAGCATCATGGATCACTGTTATGACAAGGGGCATGGAGCATTGTGATGACAGGTGTCATGGAGCATTGTGATGAGAAGGTCATGGAGCATTGTGATGACAAGTGTCATTCAGCACTGTGATGAGAAGGTCATGGAGCATTGGCCTGAAAATATTCATGGAGTATTGTGATGACAGTGTTCAAGGAGCAATGTGATGACAAGGGAATGGAGCATTGTGATGACAAGGTCCTGGAGCAGTGTGATGAGAAGACCATGGAGCCTTGTGATGACAAGTATCATGGAGCATTCTGATGAATAGGGGCATGGAGCATTGTGATTACAGGGGTCTTGGAGCATTGTGATGACAAGGGCATGGAGCATTGTGATGAGAAGGCCATGGAGCATTCTGATGACATGTGTCATGGATCTTTGGTTTGACAAGGGCATGGAGCATTGTGATTACAGGGGTCTTGGAGCATTGTGATGACAAGGGTCATGGAGCCTTGGATGCCAAGGCGGTGGAACATTGTGATGGCAGGGGTCATGGAGCATTGCTATGTCAGGGGTAATGGAGCATTGTGATGACAAGGGCATGGAACATTGGTCTGAAAATTTCATGGATTATTGTTATGAGATTCGGCATGGAACACTGTGATGACTAGGGCACGGAACACTGAGATACATGTGTTATGGAGGATTGTAATGACAAGGGCATGGAGCATTGTGATGAAAAGGGTATCGGGCATTGTTGACAAGCGTCATGGAGCATTGTGGTGACAAGGGCATGGAGCAATGTGATGAGAGGTATCATGTAGCATTGTGATGAAATGGCATGGAGCATTGTGATGCCAAGGGTCATGGAGCTTTGTGATGACAAACGTCATGGAGCATTTTGATGACAAGGTCGTGGTGCATTGTGATGAGAAGGGAAGGGAGCATTGTGATGACAGGGTCATGGAGCAAATTGATGAAAAGTGTCATGGAACAATTTGATGACAGGGGTTATGGAACATTGTGATGTCAGGGGTAATGGAGAATTTTGATGAAAAGGTTCATGGAGCATTCTGATGAAAAGGTGCATGGAGCATTGAGATTACAGGGGTTTTGAAGAAATGTGATTACAAGGGCAAGGAGCATTGTGATGAGAAGGCAATGGAACATTCTGATGACATGCGTCATGGAGCTTTGTGATTACAAGGACATGGAGCATTGTGATTACAGGGGTCTTGGAGCATTGTGATGAAAAGGGAATGGATCATTGTGATGAAAAATGCATGGAGCCTTGTCATGGTAGGGTTCAAGGAGCATACTGATGACAACTGTCAGGGAGCATTGTGATGATAATTGTATTGAGCATTGTGATGACAAAGATCATGGAGCATTGTGATGAGAAGACCATGGATAATTGTGATGACCAGCATCATGGGGCATTGTGATGACAAGTGTTATGGAACATTGTGATCAGAAGGGTTTGGTGCATTGTGATGACAGAGGTCATTGAGCATTTTGATTTCATTGTGATGACAATAGCATGAAATATTATGGTGATGGGCACGGTGCATTGTGATGACAGGGTTCATGGAGCATTGAGATGAAAAGGGGCATCGAGCATTGTGATTTCAGGGGATTTGAAGCACTGTGATGACAAGGGCATGGAGTATTTTGATGAGAAGGCAATGGAGCATTCTGATGACATGCGTCATGGAGCTTTGTGATGACAAGTACATGGAGCATTGTGATGACAGGGGTCATGGAATATTGTGATGACAGGGGAGAGGGAGTATTGTGATGACTAGTGATGGAACATTGTGATATCAGTGGTGAGAAAGCAATTTGAGGAGAAGTGCATGGAGCATTTTGATGACAAGGTTTATGGAGCATTTTGATGACAAGGATGTGGAGCATTGTGGTGACAAGTGCATGGTGCATTGTGATGACATGGGTTATGGAGCATTGTGCTGACACGTGCATCGAGCATTGTGATGACAAGGGTCATGGAGCATTGTGCTGACAAAGGCATGGAGCTTTGTGATGACAAGGGTCACAGAGCATTGTGATAAAAATTTCATGGAGCATTGTGGTGACAAAGGTCACAGAGCTTTGTGTGACGAGGTCATGGACTAATGTGATGACAAAGGTCATGAAGCATTGTGATGACTGGAGTCAGGGAGCATTGTGATGACAGGGGTCATGGAGCATTGCTCTGATAAGATTTATGGATTATTGTGATGAGAGTGGGCATGGCGCATTGTGATGAGAAAGGCATTGAACATTGTGATGACAAGGTTATGGCGTATTGTGAAGTCAAGTGTCAGGGAGCATTGTGATGACATATGTCATTGTCCATTGTGATGACAATGGCATGGAGCATTGTGATACCAAGTGTCATGGAGGATTGTGATGACAAAGGTAATGGAGCATTTTGATGACAAGGGCTTGGAACACTGTGATGAAAAGGGTCATGGAGCATTGTGATGACAATGGCATGGAGCATTCTGATGACAAGGGCCATTTAGAATTTTGATGACAACGTCGTGAGCATTGTGATGACAAGCGCATGGAGCTTGCTATGACAGGGGTCATAGAGCATTGCGATGACAAGTGCATGGAGAATTGTGATGAAAAGATCATGTAACATTGTGATGAGAAGTGTCACGAAGCATTGTGATGACAAGGACGTGGAGAATTGTAATGACATGGGACATGGAGCATTGTGATGAACAGGGCAGGGAGAATTGTGATACCAAGACCGTGGAGCATTGTGATGAAAAGACCATGGATAATTATGATGAAGAGCGTCATGGATCTCTGTAATGACAAGGGGCATGGAGCATTGTGATGACAGGTGTCATGGAGCATTGTGATGAGAGGGGTCATGGGGCATTGTGATGACAATGTCCTGGAGCAGTGTGATGAGAAGACCATGGAGCCTTTTGATGAATAGTCTCATGGAGTATTCTGATGAATAGGGGCATGGAGCATTGTGATTACAGGGGTCTTGGAGCATTGTGATGACAAGGGCATGGAGCATTGTGAGGAGAAGGCCATGGAGCATTCTGATGACATGTGTCATGGAGAATTGTAATGACAAGGGCATGGAGCATTGTGATGAGAAGAGTATTGAGCATTGTGATGACAAGCGTCATGGAGCATTGTGGTGACAAGGGCATGGAGCAATGTGATGAGAGGTTTCATGTAGCATTGTGATGAAATGGCATGGAGCATTGTGATGCCAAGTGTCATGGAGCTTTGTGATGACAAACGTCCTGGAGCATTTTGATGACAAGGTCGTGGTGCATTGTGATGAGAAGGGCAGGGAGCATTGTGATGACAGGGTCATGGAGCAAATTGATGAAAAGTGTCATGGAACATTTTGATGACAGGGGTTATGGAACATTGTGATGTCAGGGGTCATGGAGCATTTTGATGAAAAGGGTCATGGAGCATTCTGACGAAAAGGTGCTTGGAGCTTTGAGATTACATGGGTTTTGAAGCAATGTGATTACAGGGGCATGGAGCATTGTGATGATAAGGCATTGGAGCATTCTGATGACATGCTTCATGGAGTTTTGTGATGACAAGGACATGGAGCATTGTGATTACAGGGTCCTTGGAGCATTGTGATGAAAAGGGAATGGATCATTGTGATGAAAAATGCATGGAGCCTTGTCATGACAGGGTTCAAGGAGCATACTGATGACAACTGTCAGTGAGAATTGTGATGATAAGTGTATTGAGCATTGTGATGACAAAGATCATGGAGCATTGTGATGAGAAGACCATGGATAATTGTGATGACCAGCATCATGGGGCATTGTGATGACAAGTGTTATGGAACATTGTGATCAGAAGGGTTTGGTGCATTGTGATGACAGAGGACATTGAGGTCTTTGATTTCATTGTGATGACAATAGCATGAAATATTATGGTGATGGAAACGGTGCATGGTGATGACAGGGTTCATGGAGCATTGAGATGAAAAGGGGCATGGAGCATTGTGATTACAAGGCTTTTGGAGCATTGTGATAACAAGGGCATGGAGCATTGAGATGACAGGGGCATGGAGCATTGTGTTGACAAAGGTCACAGAGCCTTCTGTGCTGAGGGCATGGAACATTGTGAGGACAAAGGTCATGAAGCATTGTGATGACTGGAGTCTCGGAGCATTGTGATGACAGGGGTCATGGAGCATTGTGATGACAAGGGCATGGAGCATTGTGATGACAGGTGCGTGGAACATAGGTATGACATGTTTCATGGATTATTGTGATGACAGTGGGCATGGCACATTGTGATGACAAGGTCATGGAACATTGTGATGACAAGGTCATGGATTATTGTGAAGACTGGTATCAAGGAGCATTGTGATGACATATGTCATTGTCCATTGTGATGACAATGGCATGGAGCATTGTGATACCAAGTGTCATGGAGGATTGTGATGACAAATGTAATGGAGCATTTTGATGACAAGGGCTTGGAACATTGCGATGACAAGGGTCATGGAGCATTGTGATGACAAGGGCATGGAGCATTCTGATGAAAAGATGCATGGAGCATTGAGATTACAGGGGATTTGAAGCAATGTGATTACAAGGGCATGGAGCATTGTGATGAGAAGGCAATGGAGCATTCTGATGACATGCGTCATGGAGCTTTGTGATGACAAGGACATGGAGAATTGTGATTACAGTGGTCTTGGAGCATTGTGATGAAAAGGGAATGGATCTTTATGATGAAAAATGCTTGGAGCCTTGTCATGACAGGGTTCAAGGATCATACTGATGACAACTGTCAGGGAGCATTGTGATGATAAGTGTATTGAGCTTTGTGATGACAAAATCATGGAGTATTGTGATGAGAAGACCATGGATAATTGTGAAGACCAGCGTCTTGGGGCATTGTGATGACAAGTGTTATGGAACATTGTGATAAGAAGGGTTTGGTGCATTGTGATGACAGAGGTCATTGAGCATTTTGATTTCATTGTGATGACAATAGCGTGAAATATTATGGTGATGGGCATGGTGCATTGTGATGACAGGGTTCATGGAGCATTGAGATGACAAGGGCATGGAGCATTGTGATGAGAAGGCAATGGACCATCTGATGACATGCGTCATGGAGCTTTGTGATGACAAGGACATGGAGCATTGTGATTACAGCGGTCTTGGACCATTGTGATGAAAAGGGAATGGATCATTGTGATGAAAAATGCATGGAGCCTTGTCATGACAGGGTTCAAGGAGCATAGTGATGACAACTGTCATGGAGCCTTGTGATGATAAGTGTATTGAGAATTGTGATGACAAAGATCATGGAGCATTTTGATGAGAAGACCATGGATAATTGTGATGACCAGCATCATGGGGCATTGTGATGACAAGTTTTATGGAACATTGTGATCAGAAGGGTTTGGTGCATTGTGATAACAGAGGTCATTGAGCATTTTGATTTCATTGTGATGACAATAGCATGAAATATTATGGTGATGGGCACGGTGCATTGTGATGACAGGGTTCATGGAGCATTGAGATGAAAAGGGGCATGAAGCATTTTGATTACAGGGGTGTTGGAGCATTGTGATGACAAGGGCATGGAGCATTGTGATGAGAAGGCCATGGAGCATTCTGATGACATGCGTCATGGAGCTTTGTGATGACAAGGGCATGGAGAATTGTGATTACCGTGGTCATGGAATATTGTGATGACAGGGGTGAGGGAGTATTGTGATGACTAGTGATGGAACATTGTGATATCAGTGGTGAGAAAGCATTTTGAGTAGAAGTGCATGGAGCATTGTGATGACAAGGTTTATGGAGCATTTTGATGACAAGGATGTGGAGCATTGTGATGACAAGTGCATGGTGCATTGTGATGACATGGTTTATGGAGCATTGTGCTGACACGCGCATCGAGCATTGTGATGACAAGGGTCATGGAGCATTGTGCTGACAAAGGCATGGAGCTTTGTGATGACAAGGGCCATTGATAATTATGATGACAAAGTCGTGAAGCATTGTGATGACAAGCGCATGGAGCTTGCTATGATGGGGGTCATGGAGCATTGCGATGAAAGTGCATGGAGAATTGAGATGACAAGATCATGTAACATTGTGATGACAAGTGTCAGGAAGCATTGTGATGACAAGGACGAGGAGAATTGTAATGACATGGGACATGGAGCATTGTGATGAACAGGACATGGAGAATTGTGATAGCAAGACCGTGCAGCATTGTGATGAAAAGACCATGGATAATTATGATGAAGAGCGTCATGGATCACTGTAATGACAAGGGGCATGGAGCATTGTGATGGCAGGTGTCATTGAGCATTGTGATGAGAGGGGTCATGGAACATTGTGATGACAAGGGTCATGGAGCATTGTGATGAGAAGGTCATGGAGCATTGGCCTGAAAATGTTCATGGAGTATTGTGATGACAGTGGTCAAGGAGCATTGTGATGACAAGGGAATGGAGCATTGTGATGACAAGATCCTGGAGCAGTGTGATGAGAAGACCATGGAGCCTTGTGATGGCAAGTCTCATGGAGCATTCTGATGAATAGGGGCATGGAGCATTGTGATTACAGGGGCTTGGAGCATTGTGATGACAAGGATATGGAGCATTGTGATGAGAAGGCCATGGAGCATTCTGATGACATGTGTCATGGATCTTTGTGATGACAAAGGCATGGAGCTCTGTGATTACAGGGGTCCTGGAGCATTGTGATTACAAGGGTCATGGAGCCTTGGATGCCAAGGCGGTGGAACATTGTGATGGCAGGGGTCATGGAGTTTTGTGATGACAAAGGTCATGGAGCATTTTGATGACAAGGTTGTGGTGCATTGTGATGAGAAGGGCAGGGAGCATTGTGATGACAGTGTCATGGAGCAAATTGATGAAAAGTGTCATGGAACATTTTGATGACAGGGGTTATGGAACATTGTGATGTCAGGGGTCATGGAGCATTGTGATGATAAGGGCATGTAGCACTGTGATGACAGGGGTCATGGAACACTGTGATGACAGGGGTGAGGGAGTATTGTGATGACTAGTGATGTAACATTGTGATATATGTGGTCAGAGAGCATTTTGATGAGAAATACATGGAGCATTGTGATGACAGTGTCATGGAGCATAGCAATGATAAGGATGTGGAGTATTGTGATGAAAAGCGCATGGCACATTTTCATGACATGGGTCATGGAGCCTTGTGCTGACAAGCGCATGGAGCATTTTGATGACAAGTTTCAGGGAGCATTGTGCTGACAAATGCATGGTGCATTTTGATGACAAGGGACACAGAGCACTGTTATGAAATATTCATGGAGCATTGTGGTGAAAAAGATCACAGAGCCTTGTGTGACGAGGACATTGACCATTGTGATGAGATAGGTCCTGAATCATTGTGATGACTGGAGTCACGGAGCATAGTGATGACAGGGGTCATGGAGCATTGCTCTGACAAGATTTATGGATTATTGTGATGAGAGTGGGCATTGCGCCTTGTGATGACAAGGGCATGGAACATTTTGATGAGAAGGTCATGGATTATTGAGAAGACTGATGTCAGGGAGCATTGTGATGACATATGTCATTGTCCATTGTGATGACAATGACATGGAGCATTGTGATACCAAGTGTCATGGAAGATTGTGATGACAAAGGTAATGGAGCATTTTGATGACAAGTGCTTGGAACATTGTGATGACAAGGGTCATGGAGCATTGTGATGACAAGGGCATGCAGCATTTTGATGACAAGGGCCATTGAGAATTTTGATGACAACGTCATGAAGCATTGTGATGACAAGCGTATGGAGCTTGCTATGACAGTGGTCATAGAGCATTGCAATGACAAGTGCATGGAGAATTGTGATGACAAGATCATGTAACATTGTGATGGGAAGTGTCACGAAGCATTGTGATGACAAGGACGTGCAGAATTGTAATGACATGGGACATGGAGCATTGTGATGAACAGGGCATGGAGAATTGTGATGGCAAGACCGTGGAGCATTGTGATGAAAAAACCATGGATAATTATGAGGAAGAGCATCATGGATCACTGTAATGACAAGGGGCATGGAGCATTATGATTACAGGTTTCATGGAGCATTGTGATGAGAGGGGTCATGGAGCATTGTGATGACAAGGGTAATGGAGCATTGTGATGAGAAGGTCATGGAGCATTGGCCTGAAAATATTCATGGAGTATTGTGATGACAGTGGTCAAGGAGCATTGTGATGACAAGGGAATGGAGCATTGTGATGACAAGATCCTGGAGCAGTGTGATGAGAAGACCATGGAGCCTTGTGATGACAAGTCTCATGGAGCATTCTGATAAATAGGGGCATGGAACATTGTGATTACAGGTGTCATGGAGCATTGTGATGACAAGGGTCATGGAGCCTTGGATGCCAAGGCGGTGGAATATTGTGATGGCAGTGATCATGGAGCATTGTTATGACAGGGGTAATGGAGCATTGTGATGACAAGGACATGGAACATTTGTCTGAAAATTTCATGGATTATTGTGATGAGATTCGGCATGGAACATTGTGATGACTAGGGCACAGAACACTGTGATACATGTGTCATGGAGGATTGTAATGACAAGGGCATGGAGCATTGTGATGACAAGGGTCATGGAGCATTGTGATGACAAGGGCATGGAGCATTCTGATGACAAGGGCCATTGAGAATTTTGATGACAACATCGTGAAGCATTGTGATGACAAGCGCATGGAGCTTGCTATGACAGGGTTCATAGAGCATTGCGATGACAAGTGCATGGAGAATTGTGATGAAAAGATCATGTAACATTGTGATTAGAAGTGTCACGAAGCATTGTGATGACAAGGACGTGGAGAATTGTAATGACATGGGACATGGAGCATTGTGATGAACAGGGCATGGAGAATTGTGATAGCAAGACCGTGGAGCATTGTGATGAAAAGACCATGGATAATTATGATGAAGAGCGTCATGTATCACTGTAATGACAAGGGGCATGGAGCATTGTGATGACAGGCGTCATGGAGCATTGTGATGAGAAGGTCATGGAGCATTGGCCTGAAAATATTCATGGAGTATTGTGATGACAGTGGTCAAGGAGCAATGTGATGACAAGGGAATGGAGCATTGTGATGACAAGGTCCTGGAGCAGTGTGATGAGAAGACCATGGAGCCTTGTGATGACAAGTCTCATGGAGCATTCTGATGAATAGGGGCATGGAGCATTGTGATTACAGGGGTCTTGGAGCATTGTGATGACAAGGGCATGGAGCATTGTGATGAGAAGGCCATGGAGCATTCTGATGACATGTGTCATGGATCTTTGGTTTGACAAGGGCATGGAGCATTGTGATTACAGGGGTCTTGGAGCATTGTGATGACAAGGGTCATGGAGCCTTGGATGCCAAGGCGGTGGAACATTGTGATGGCAGGGGTCATGGAGCATTGTTATGTCAGGGGTAATGGAGCATTGTGATGACAAGGGCATGGAACATTGGTCTGAAAATTTCATGGATTATTGTTATGAGATTCGGCATGGAACACTGTGATGACTAGGGCACGGAACACTGTGATACATGTGTTATGGAGGATTGTAATGACAAGGGCATGGAGCATTGTGATGAGAAGAGTATCGGGCATTGTTGACAAGCGTCATGGAGCATTGTGGTGACAAGGGCATGGAGCAATGTGATGAGAGGTATCATGTAGCATTGTGATGAAATTGCATGGAGCATTGTGATGCCAAGGGTCATGGAGCTTTGTGATGACAAACGTCATGGAGCATTTTGATGACAAGGTCGTGGTGCATTGTGATGAGAAGGGCAGGGAGCATTGTGATGACAGGGTCATGGAGCAAATTGATGAAAAGTGTCATGGAACAATTTGATGACAGGGGTTATGGAACATTGTGATGTCAGGGGTAATGGAGAATTTTGATGAAAAGGTTCATGGAGCATTCTGATGAAAAGGTGCATGGAGCATTGAGATTACAGGGGTTTTGAAGCAATGTGATTACAAGGGCATGGAGCATTGTGATGAGAAGGCAATGGAACATTCTGATGACATGCGTCATGGAGCTTTGTGATTACAAGGACATGGAGCATTGTGATTACAGGGTTCTTGGAACATTGTGATGAAAAGGGAATGGATCATTGTGATGAAAAATGCATGGAGCCTTGTCATGGTAGGGTTCAAGGAGCATACTGATGACAACAGTCAGGGAGCATTGTGATGATAATTGTATTGAGCATTGTGATGACAAAGATCATGGAGCATTGTGATGAGAAGTCCATGGATAATTGTGATGACCAGCATCATGGGGCATTGTGATGACAAGTGTTATGGAACATTGTGATCAGAAGGGTTTGGTGCATTGTGATGACAGAGGTCATTGAGCATTTTGATTTCATTGTGATGACAATAGCATGAAATATTATGGTAATGGGCACGGTGCATTGTGATGACAGGGTTCATGGAGCATTGAGATGAAAAGGGGCATCGAGCATTGTGATTTCAGGGGATTTGAAGCACTGTGATGACAAGGGCATGGAGTATTGTGATGAGAAGGCAATGGAGCATTCTGATGACATGCGTCATGGAGCTTTGTGATGACAAGTACATGGAGCATTGTGATGACAGGGGTCATGGAATATTGTGATGACAGGGGAGAGGGAGTATTGTGATGACTAGTGATGGAACATTGTGATATCAGTGGTGAGAAAGCAATTTGAGGAGAAGTGCATGGAGCATTTTGATGACAAGGTTTATGGAGCATTTTGATGACAAGGATGTGGAGCATTGTGATGACAAGTGCATGGTGCATTGTGATGACATGGGTTATGGAGCATTGTGCTGACACGTGCATCGAGCATTGTGATGACAAGGGTCATGGAGCATTGTGCTGACAAAGGCATGGAGCTTTGTGATGACAAGGGTCACAGAGCATTGTGATAAAAATTTCATGGAGCATTGTGGTGACAAAGGTCACAGAGCTTTGTGTGACGAGGTCATGGACTAATGTGATGACAAATGTCATGAAGCATTGTGATGACTGGAGTCAGGGAGCATTGTGATGACAGGGGTCATGGAGCATTGCTCTGATAAGATTTATGGATTATTGTGATGAGAGTGGGCATGGCGCATTGTGATGACAAAGGCATTGAACATTGTGATGACAAGGTTATGGCGTATTGTGAAGTCAAGTGTCAGGGAGCATTGTGATGACATATGTCATTGTCCATTGTGATGACAATGGCATGGAGCATTGTGATACCAAGTGTCATGGAGGATTGTGATGACAAAGGTAATGGAGCATTTTGATGACAAGGGCTTGGAACATTGTGATGACAAGGGTCATGGAGCATTGTGATGACAATGGCATGGAGCATTCTGATGACAAGGGCCATTTAGAATTTTGATGACAACGTCGTGAGCATTGTGATGACAAGCGCATGGAGCTTGCTATGACAGGGTTCATAGAGCATTGCGATGACAAGTGCATGGAGAATTGTGATGACAAGATCATGTAACATTGTGATGAGAAGTGTCACGAAGCATTGTGATGACAAGGACTTGGAGAATTGTAATGACATGGGACATGGAGCATTGTGATGAACAGGGCAGGGAGAATTGTGATACCAAGACCGTGGAGCATTGTGATGAAAAGACCATGGATAATTATGATGAAGAGCGTCATGGATCTCTGTAATGACAAGGGGCATGGAGCATTGTGATGACAGGTGTCATGGAGCATTGTGATGAGAGGGGTCATGGAGCATTGTGATGACAATGTCCTGGAGCAGTGTGATGAGAAGACCATGGAGTCTTTTAATGACAAGTCTCATGGAGCATTCTGATGAATAGGGGCATGGAGCATTGTGATTACAGGGGTCTTGGAGCATTGTGATGACAAGGGCATGGAGCATTGTGAGGAGAAGGCCATGGAGCATTCTGATGACATGTGTCATGGAGAACTGTAATGACAAGGGCATGGAACATTGTGATGAGAAGAGTATCGAGCATTGTGATGACAAGCGTCATGGAGCATTGTGGTGACAAGTGCAGGGAGCAATGTGATGAGAGGTTTCATGTAGCATTGTGATGAAATGGCATGGAGCATTGTGATGCCAAGGGTCATGGAGCTTTGTGATGACAAACGTCCTGGAGCATTTTGATGACAAGGTCGTGGTGCATTGTGATGAGAAGGGCAGGGAGCATTGTGATGACAGGGTCATAGAGCAAATTGATGAAAAGTGTCATGGAACATTTTGATGACAGGGGTTATGGAACATTGTGATGTCAGGGGTAATGGAGCATTTTGATGAAAAGGGTCATGGAGCATTCTGACGAAAAGGTGCTTGGAGCATTGAGATTACATGTGTTTTGAAGCAATGTGATTACAATGGCATGGAGCATTGTGATGAGAAGGCATTGGAGCATTCTGATGACATGCTTCATGGAGTTTTGTGATGACAAGGACATGGAGCATTGTGATTACAGGGTCCTTGGAGCATTGTGATGAAAAGGGAATGGATCATTGTGATGAAAAATGCATGGAGCCTTGTCATGACAGTGTTCAAGGAGCATACTGATGACAACTGTCAGCGAGCATTGTGATGATAAGTGTATTGAGCATTGTGATGACAAAGATCATGGAGCATTGTGATGAGAAGACCATGGATAATTGTGATGACCAGCATCATGGGGCATTGTGATGACAAGTTTTATGGAACATTGTGATCAGAAGGGTTTGGTGCATTGTGATGACAGAGGACATTGAGGTCTCTGATTTCATTGTGATGACAATAGCATGAAATATTATGGTGATGGATACGGTGCATGGTGATGACAATGTTCATGGAGCATTGAGATGAAAAGGGGCATGGAGCATTGTGATTACAAGGCTTTTGGAGCATTGTGATAACAAGGGCATGGAGCATTGAGATGACAGGGGCATGGAGCATTGTGTTGACAAAGGTCACAGAGCCTTCTGTGCTGAGGGCATGGAACATTGTGAGGACAAAGGTCATGAAGCATTGTGATGACTGGAGTCTCGGAGCATTGTGATGACAGGGGTCATGGAGCATTGTGATGACAAGGGCATGGAGCATTGTGATGACACGTGCGTGGAACATAGGTCTGACATGTTTCATGGATTATTGTGATGACAGTGGGCATGGCACATTGTGATGACAAGGTCATGGAACATTGTGATGACAAGGTCATGGAGTATTTTGAAGACTGGTATCAAGGAGCATTGTGATGACATATGTCATTGTCGATTGTGATGACAATGGCATGGAGCATTGTGATACCAAGTGTCATGGAGGATTGTGATGACAAATGTAATGGAGCATTTTGATGACAAGGGCTTGGAACATTGCGATGACAAGGGTCATGGAGCATTGTGATGACAAGGGCATGGAGCATTCTGATGAAAAGTTGCATGGAGCATTGAGATTACAGGGGATTTGAAGCAATGTGATTACAAGGGCATGGAGCATTGTGATGAGAAGGCAATGGAGCATTCTGATGACAGGCGTCATGGAGCTTTGTGATGACAAGGACATGGAGAATTGTGATTACAGGGGTCTTGGAGCATTGTGATGAAAAGGGAATGGATCTTTGTGATGAAAAATGCATGGAGCCTTGTCATGACAGGGTTCAAGGACCATACTGATGACAACTGTCAGGGAGCATTGTGATGATAAGTGTATTGAGCTTTGTGATGACAAAATCATGGAGTATTGTGATGAGAAGACCATGGATAATTGTGATGACCAGCGTCTTGGGGCATTGTGATGACAAGTGTTATGGAACATTGTGATAAGAAGGGTTTGGTGCATTGTGATGACAGAGGTCATTGAGCATTTTGATTTCATTGTGATGACAATAGCGTGAAATATTATGGTGATGGGCACGGTGCATTGTGATGACAGGGTTCATGGAGCATTGAGATAACAAGGGCAAGGAGCATTGTGATGAGAAGGCAATGGACCATCTGATGAAATGCGTCATGGAGCTTTGTGATGACAAGGACATGGAGCATTGTGATTACAGCTGTCTTGGAGCATTGTGATGAAAAGGGAATGGATCATTGTGATGAAAAATGCATGGAGCCTTGTCATGACAGGGTTCAAGGAGCATAGTGATGACAACTGTCATGGAGCCTTGTGATGATAAGTGTATTGAGAATTGTGATGACAAAGATCATGGAGCATTTTGATGAGAAGACCATGGATAATTGTGATGACCAGCGTCATGGGGCATTGTTATGACAAGTTTTATGGAACATTGTGATCAGAAGGGTTTGGTGCATTGTGATAACAGAGGTCATTGAGCATTTTGATTTCATTGTGATGACAATAGCATGAGATATTATGGTGATGGGCACGGTGCATTGTGATGACAGGGTTCATGGAGCATTGAGATGAAAAGGGGCATGGAGCATTTTGATTACAGGGGTGTTGGAGCATTGTGATGACAAGGGCATGGAGCATTGTGATGAGAAGGCCATGGAGCATTCTGATGACATGCGTCATGGAGCTTTGTGATGACAAGGGCATGGAGAATTGTGATTAGAGTGGTCATGGAATATTGTGATGACAGGGGTGAGGGAGTATTGAGATGACTAGTGATGGAACATTGTGATATCAGTGGTGAGAAAGCATTTTGAGTAGAAGTGCATGGAGCATTGTGATGACAAGGTTTATGGAGCATTTTGATGACAAGGATGTGGAGCATTGTGATGACAAGTGCATGGTTCATTGTGATGACATGGGTTATGGAGCATTTTGCTGACACGCGCATCGAGCATTGTGATGACAAGGGTCATGGAGCATTGTGCTGACAAAGGCATGGAGCTTTGTGATGACAAGGGCCATTGATAATTTTGATGACAAAGTCGTGAAGCATTGTGATGACAAGCGCATGGAGCTTGCTATGATGGGGGTCATAGAGCATTGCGATGAAAGTGCATGGAGAATTGAGATGACAAGATCATGTAACATTGTGATGAGAAGTGTCAAGAAGCATTGTGATGACAAGGACGAGGAGAATTGTAATGACATGGGACATGGAGCATTGTGATGAACAGGACATGGAGAATTGTGATAGCAAGACCGTGCAGCATTGTGATGAAAAGAAAATGGATAATTATGATGAAGAGAGTCATGGATCACTGTAATGACAAGGGACATGGAGCATTGTGATGGCAGGTGTCATTGAGCATTGTGATGAGAGGGGTCATGGAACATTGTGATGACAAGGGTCATGGAGCATTGTGATGAGAAGGTCATGGAGCATTGGCCTGAAAATGTTCATGGAGTATTGTGATGACAGTGGTCAAGGAGCATTGTGATGACAAGGGAATGGAGCATTGTGATGACAAGATCCTGGAGCAGTGTGATGAGAAGACCATGGAGCCTTGTGATGGCAAGTCTCATGGAGCATTCTGATGAATAGGGGCATGGAGCATTGTGATTACAGGGGCTTGGAGCATTGTGATGACAAGGATATGGAGCATTGTGATGAGAAGGCCATGGAGCATTCTGATGACATGTGTCATGGATCTTTGTGATGACAAAGGCATGGAGCTCTGTGATTACAGGGGTCCTGGAGCATTGTGCTTAAAAGGGTCATGGAGCCTTGGATGCCAAGGCGGTGGAACATTGTGATGGCAGGTGTCATGGAGTTTTGTGATGACAAAGGTCATGGAGCATTTTGATGACAAGGTTGTGGTGCATTGTGATGAGAAGGGCAGGGAGCATTGTGATGACAGTGTCATGGAGCAAATTGATGAAAAGTGTCATGGAACATTTTGATGACAGGGGTTATGGAACATTGTGATGTCAGGGGTCATGGAGCATTGTGATGATAAGGGCATGTAGCACTGTGATGACAGGGGTCATGGAACACTGTGATGACAGGGGTGAGGGAGTATTGTGATGACTAGTGATGTAACATTGTGATATATGTGGTCAGAGAGCATTTTGATGAGAAATACATGGAGCATTGTGATGACAGTGTCATGGAGCATAGCAATGATAAGGATGTGGAGTATTGTGATGAAAAGCGCATGGCGCATTTTCATGACATGGGTCATGGAGCCTTGTGCTGACAAGCGCATGGAGCATTTTGATGACAAGTTTCAGGGAGCATTGTGCTGACAAATGCATGGTGCATTTTGATGACAAGGGACAAAGAGCACTGTTATGAAATATTCATGGAGCATTGTGGTGAAAAAGATCACAGAGCCTTGTGTGACGAGGACATTGACCATTGTGATGAGATAGGTCCTGAATCATTGTGATGACTGGAGTCACGGAGCATTGTGATGACAGGGGTCATGAAGCATTGCTCTGACAAGATTTATGGATTATTGTGATGAGAGTGGGCATTGTGCCTTGTGATGACAAGGGCATGGAACATTTTGATGAGAAGGTCATGGATTATTGAGAAGACTGATGTCAGGGAGCATTGTGATGACATATGTCATTGTCCATTGTGATGACAATGGCATGGAGCATTGTGATACCAAGTGTCATGGAAGATTGTGATGACAAAGGTAATGGAGCATTTTGATGACAAGTGCTTGGAACATTGTGATGACAAGGGTCATGGAGCATTGTGATGACAAGGGCATGCAGCATTGTGATGACAAGGGCCATTGAGAATTTTGATGACAACGTCGTGAAGCATTGTGATGACAAGCGTATGGAGCTTGCTATGACAGGGTTCATAGAGCATTGCAATGACAAGTGCATGGAGAAGTGTGATGACAAGATCATGTAACATTGTGATGGGAAGTGTCACGAAGCATTGTGATGACAAGGACGTGGAGAATTGTAATGACATGGGACATGGAGCATTGTGATGAACAGGGCATGGAGAATTGTGATGGCAAGACCGTGGAGCATTGTGATGAAAAAACCATGGATAATTATGATGAAGAGCATCATGGATCACTGTAATGACAAGGGGCATGGAGCATTGTGATGACAGGTTTCATGGAGCATTGTGATGAGAGGGGTCATGGAGCATTTTCAAGACAAGGGTCATGGAGCATTGTGATGAGAAGGTCATGGAGCATTGGCCTGAAAATGTTCATGGAGTATTGTTATGACAGTGGTCAAGGAGCATTGTGATGACAAGGGAATGGAGCATTGTGATGACAAGGTCCTGGAGCAGTGTGATGAGAAGACCATGGAGCCTTGTGATGACAAGTCTCATGGAGCATTCTGATAAATAGGGGCATGGAACATTGTGATTACAGGGGTCATGGAGCATTGTGATGACAAGGGTCATGGAGCCTTGGATGCCAAGGCGGTGGAATATTGTGATGGCAGTGATCATGGAGCATTCTTATGACAGGGGTAATGGAGCATTGTGATGACAAGGGCATGGAGCAATATGATGAGAGGTTTCATGTAGCATTGTGATGAAATGGCATGGAGTATTGTGATGCCAAGTGTCATGGGGCTTTGTGATTACAAAAGTCATGGAGCATTTTGATGACAAGGTCGTGGTGCATTGTGATTAAAAGTGCAGGGAGCATTGTGATGACAGGGTCATGGAGCAAGTTTATGAAAAGTGTCATGGAACATTTTGATGACAGGGTTTATGGAACATTGTGACGTCAGGGGTAATGGAGCATTTTGATGAAAAGGGTCATGGAGCATTCTGATGAAAAGGTGCATGGAGCATTGAGATTACAAGGGTTTTGAAGCAATGTGATGACAAGGGCATGGAGCAATGTGATGAGAGGTTTCATGGAGCATTGTGATGACAATGGCAAGGAGCATTGTGATGCTAAGGTTCATGGATCTTTGTGATGACAAAGGTCATGGAGCATTTTAATGATAAGGTCGTGGTGCGTTGTGATGAGAAGGGCAGGGAGCATTGTGATAACAGGGTCATAGAGCAATTTGATGAAAAAGGTCATGGAATATTTTGATGAGAGTGGTTTTGGAAAATTGTGGTGTCAGGGGTCATGGAGCATTGTGATGAAAAGGGTATTGGAGTATTTTGATGACAGGGTTTATGGAACATTGTGATGTCATGGGTCATGGAGCATTTAATGATAAGTGCATGTAGCATTGTGATGATAGGGGTCATGGAACATTGTGATGACAGGGGTGAGGGAGTATTGTGAAGACTAGTGACGGAACATTGTGATATCAGTGTTGAGAGAGCATGTTGATGAGAAGTGCATGGAGCATTGTGATGACACGGTTTATGGAGCATTGTGGTGACAAGGATGTGGAGCATTGTGATGACATGGGTCAAAAAGCATTGTGCCGAAAAGCGCATGGAGCATTGTGATGACAAGTGCATGGTACATTGTGATGCCATGTGTCAAGGAGCATTGTGATGACAAGCGCATGGAGCACTGTGATGACAAGTTTCATGGATCATTGTGCTGACAAATGCATGGTGCATTGTGATGACAAGGGTCAGAGAGCATTGTGATGAAATGTTCATGGAGCATTGTGGTGACAAATGACACAGAGCCTTGTGTGACAAGGGCAAGGACCATTCTGATGACAAATGTCATGAAGCATTGTGATGACTAGAGTCACGGGGCATTGTGATGACAGGGGTCATGGAGCATTGTGATGACAGGATTCATGGGGCATTGTGATGAGAAGGTCATGGAGCATTGGACTGAAATTATTCAAGGAGTATTGTGATGACAGGGGTCATGGGGCAATTTGATGACAAGGGAAAGGAGCATTGTGATGAAAAGGGCATGGAGCATGGTGATGAGAAGGCCATGGAGCATTCTGAATACATATGTCATGAAGCTTTGTGATGACAAGGGCATGGAGCATTGTGATTACAGGGGTCTTGGAGCATTGTCAGGAAAAGGGCATGGATCATTGTGATTAAAAAGGCATGGAGCCTTGTCATGACAGGTTTCAAGGAGCATACTGACGACAAGTGTCAGGGAGCATTGTGATTACAAGTGTATTGAGCATTGTGATGACAAAGGTCATGGAGTATTGTGAATAGAAGGCCATGGATAATTGTGATGATGAGCGTCATGGGGCGTTGTGATGACAAGTGTTATGGAACAATGTGATCACAAGGGTTTGGAGCATTGTGATGACAAGGGCATGGAGCATTGTGATGACAAGTGCCATTGGGAATTTTGATGACAACGTCGTGAAACATTGTGATGACAAGCGCATGGAGCTTGCTATCACAGGGGTCATAGAGCATTGCGATGAAAAGTGCATGGAGAATTGTGATGACAAGATCATGTAATATTGTGATTAGAAGTGTCACGAAGCATTGTGATGACAAGGACGTGGAGAATTGTAATGACATGGGACATGGAGCATTGTGATGAACAGGGCATGAAGAATTGTGATAGCAAGACCGTGGAGCATTGTGATGAAAAGACCATGGATAATTATGATGAAGAGCACCATGGATCACTGTAATGAAAAGGGGCATGGAGCATTGTGATGACAGGTGTCATGGAGCATTGTGATGAGAGGGGTCATGGAGCATTGTGATGACAAGGGTCATGGAGCATTGTGATGAGAAGGTCATGGAGCATTGGCCTGAAAATTTTCATGGAGTATTGTTATGACAGTGGTCAAGGAGCATTGTGATGACAAGGGAATGGAGCATTGTGATGACAAGGTCCTGGAGCAGTGTGATGAGAATACCATGGAGCCTTGTGATGACAAGACTCATGGAGCATTCTGATGAATAGGTGCATGGAGCCTTGTGATTACATGGGTCTTGGAGCATTGTGATGACAAGGGCATGGAACATGGTGATGACAGTGGTGAGGGAGTATTGTGATGACTAGTGATGGAACATTGTGATATATTTGGTGAGAGAGCATTTTGATGAGAAGTGCAAGGAGCATTGTGATGACAAGTTTTATGGAGCATAGAGATGAAAATGATGTGGAGCATTGTAATGAAAAGAGCATGGCACATTGTGATGACATGTGTCATGGAGAAATGTGCTGACAAGCGCATGGAGCATTTTGATGACAAGTGTCATGGATCATTGTGCTGACAAAGGCATGGAACATTGTGATGACAAGGGACACAGAGCATTGTGTTGAAAATTTCATGGAGCATTGTGGTGACAAATATCACAGAGCCTTGTGTGACGAGGGCATGGACCATTGTGATGAGAAAGCTCATGAATCATTGTAATGACTGGAGTCACGGAGCACTGTGATGACATGGGTCATGGAGCATTGTGATGACAAGGGCATGGAGCAATGTGATGACAGGGGCATGGAACATTGGTCTGACAAGTTTCATGGATTATTGTGATGACAGTGGGCATGGAGCATTGAGATGACAAGGGCATGGAGCATTGTGGTGACAAAGGTCACAGAGCCTTGTGTGATGAGAGCATGGACCATTGTGAGAACGATGGTCATGAAGAATTGTGATGACTGGAGTCAAGGAGCATTGTGATGACAGGGGTCATGGAGCATTGTGATGACAAGGGCATGGAGCATTGTGATGACAGGGGCATGGAGCATTCGTCTGATATGTTTCATGGATTATAGTGATGACAGTGGGCATGGCGCATTGTGATGACAAAGTTTATGGAGCATTTTGATGACAAGAATGTGGAGCATTGTGATGACAAGTGCATGGCGCATAGTGATGACATGGGTAATGGAGCATTGTGCTGACACACGCATCGAGCATTGTGATGACAAGGGTCATGGAGCATTGTGCTGACAAAGGCATGGAGCTTTGTGATGACAAGGGTCACAGAGCATTGTGATAAAAATTTCATGGAGCATTGTGGTGACAAAGGTCACAGATCTTTGTGTGACGAGGTCATGGACCATTGTGATGACAAAGGTCATGAAACATTGTGATGACTGGAGTCACGGAGCATTTTGATGACAGGGATCATGGAGCATTGTTCTGACAAGATATATGGATTATTGTGATGAGAGTGGGCATGGCGCATTGTGATGACAAGGGCATGGAACATTGTGATGACAAGGTCATGGAGTATTGTGTAGACAGATTTCCGGGAGCATTGTGATGACATATGTCATTGTCCATTGTGATGACAATGGCATGGAGCATTGTGATACAAAGTGTCATGGAGGATTGTGATGACAAAGGTATTGGAGCATTTTGATGACAAGTGCTTGGAACATTGTGATGACAAGGGTCATGGAGCATTGTGAAAACAAGGGCATGGAGCATTGTTATGATAGGGGTCATGGAGGATTGTGATGACAAGGGTCTTGGAGCATTGTGATGAGAAGGTCATGGAGCATTGGCCTGAAAATGTTCATGGAGTATTGTGATGACAGAGGTCAAGGAGCATTGTGATGACAAGGGAATGGAGCATTGAGATGACAAGGTCCTGGAGCAGTGTGATGAGAAGACCATGGAGCCTTGTGATGACAAGTCTCATGGAGCATTCTGATGAATAGGGGCATGGAGCATTGTGATTGCAGGGGTCTTGGAGCACTGTGATTACAGGGGTCTTGGAGCATTGTGATTACAAGGGTCATGGAGCATTGGATGCCAAGGTGGTGGAACATTGTGATGGCAGGTTTCAAGGAGCATTGTTATGACAGGGGTAATGGAGCATTGTGATGACTAGGGCATGGAACATTGGTCTGAAATTTTCATGGATTATTGTGATGAGATTCAGCATGGAACATTGTGATGACTAGGGCACGGAATACTGTGATACATGTGTCATGCAGGTTTGTAATGACAAGGGCATGGAGCGTTGTGATGAGAAGAGTATCGAGCATTGTGATGACAAGTGTCATGGAGCACTGTGGTGACAAGTGCAGGGAGCAATGTGATGAGAGCTTTCATGTAGCACTGTGATGAAATGGCATGGAGCATTGTGATGCCAAGGGTCATGGAGCTTTGTGATGACAAAGGTCATGGAGCATTTTGAGGACAAGATTGTCGTGCATTGTGATGAGAAGGGCAGGGTGCATTGTGATGACAGGGTCATGGAGCAAATTGATGAAAAGTGTCATGGAACATTTTGATGACAGGGGTTATGGAACATTTTGATGTCAGGGGTCATGGAGCATTTTGATGAAAAGGGTCATGGAGCATTCTGATGAAAAGGTGCATGGAGCATTGCGATTACAGGGGTTTTGAAGCAATGTGATTACAAGGCATGGAGCATTGTGATGAGGAGGCAATGGAGCATTCTGATGACATGCGTCATGGAGCTTTGTGATGACAAGGACATGGAGCATTGTGATTACAAGGGTCTTGGATCATTGTGATGAAAAGGGAATGGATCATTGTGATGAAAAATGCATGGAGCCTTGTAATGACAGGGTTCAAGGAGCATACTGATGACAACTGTAAGGGAGCATTGTGATGATAAGTGTATTGAGCATTGTGATGACAAAGATCATGGAGCATTGTGATGAGAAGGCCATGCATAATTGTGATGACCAGCGTCATGGGGCATTTTGATGACAAGTGTTATGGAACATTGTGATCAGAAGGGTTTGGTGCATTGTGATGACAGAGGTCATTGAGCATTTTGATTTCATTGTGATGACAATAGCATGAAATATTATGGTGATGCGCACGGTGCATTGTGATGACAGGGTTCATGGAGCATTGGGATGAAAATGTGCAAGGAGCATTGTGATTACAGGGTTGTTGGAGCATTGTGATGACAAGGGCATGGAGCATGGTAATGAGAACGCCATGGAGCATTCTGATGACATGCGTCATGGAGCTTTGTGATGACAAGTGCATGGAGAATTGTGATTACAGGGGTCATGGAATATTGTGATGAGAGGGGTGAGGGAGTATTGTGATGACTAGTGATGGAACATTGTGATATCAGTGGTGAGAAAGCATTTTGAGTAGAAGTGCATGGAGCATTGTGATGACAAGGTTTATGGAGCATTTTGATGACAAGGATGTGGAGCATTGTGATGACAAGTACATGGCGCATTGTGATGACATGGGTTATGGAGCATTGTGCTGACACACGCATTGAGCATTGTGATGACAAGGGTCATGGAGCATTGTGCTGACAAAGGCATGGAGCTTTGTGATGACAAGGGTCACAGAGCATTTTTATAAAAATTACATGGAGCATTGTGGTGACAAAGGTCACAGAGCTTTTTGTGACGAGGTCATGGACCATTGTGATGACAAAAGTCATGAAGCATTGTGATGACTGGAGTCACGGAGCATTGTGATGACAGGGATCATCGAGCATTGCTCTGACAAGATTTATGGATTATTGTGATGAGAGTGGGCATGGTGCATTGTGATGACAAGGGCATGGAACATTGTGATGACAAGGTCATGGAGTATTGTGAAGACAGGTGTCAGGGAGCATTGTGATGACGTATGTCATTGTCCATTGTGATGACAATGGCATGGAGCATTGTGATACCAAGTGTCATGGAGGATTGTGATGCCAAAGCTAATGGAGCATTTTGATGACAAGTGCTTGGAACATTGTGATGAAAAGGGTCATGGAGCATTTTGATGACAAGTGCTTGGAACATTGTGATGACAAGTGTCATGGAGCACTGTGATGACAAGGGCATGGAGCATTGTGATGACAAGGGCCATTGATAATTTTGATGACAAAGTCGTGAAGCATTGTGATGACAAGCGCATGGAGCTTGCTATGATGGGGGTCATAGAGCATTGCGATGAAAGTGCATGGAGAATTGTGATGACAAGATCATGTAACATTGTGATAAGAAGTGTCAAGAAGCATTGTGATGACAAGGACGAGGAGAATTGTAATGACATGGGACATGGAGCATTGTGATGAACAGGGCATGGAGAATTGTGATAGCAAGACCGTGCAGCATTGTGATGAAAAGACCATGGATAATTATGATGAAGAGCGTCATGGATCACTGTAATGACAAGGGGCATGGAGCATTGTGATGACAGGTGTCATCGAGCATTGTGATGAGAGGGGTCGTGGAACATTGTGATGACAAGGGTCATGGAGCATTGTGAGGAGAAGGTCATGGAGCATTGGCCTGAAAATATTCATGGAATATTGTGATGACTGTGGTCAAGGAGCATTGTGATGACAAGGGAATGGAGCATTGTGATGACAAGATACTGGAGCAGTGTGATGAGAAGACCATGGAGCCTTGTGATGACAAGTCTCATGGAGCATTCTGATGAATAGGGACATTGAGCATTGTGATTACAGGGGCTTGGAGCATTGTGATGACAAGGATATATTGCATTGTGATGAGAAGGCCATGGAGCATTCTAATGACATGTGTCATGGATCTTTGTGATGACAAAGGCATGGAGCTCTGTGATTACAGGGGTCCTGGAGCATTGTGATTACAAGGGTCATGGAGCCTTGGATGCCAAGGCGGTGGAACATTGTGATGGCAGGGGTCATGGAGCTTTGTGATGACAAAGGTCATGGAGCATTTTGATGACAAGGTTGTGGTGCATTGTGATGAGAAGGGCAGGGAGCATTGTGATGACAGTGTCATGGAGCAAATTGATGAAAAGTGTCATGGAACATTTTGATGACAGGGGTTATGGAACATTGTGATGTCAGGGGTCATGGAGCATTGTGATGATAAGGGCATGTAGCACTGTGATGACAGGGGTCATGGAACACTGTGATGACAGGGGTGAGGGAGTATTGTGATGACTAGTGATGTAACATTGTGATATATGTGGTCAGAGAGCATTTTGATGAGAAATACATGGAGCATTGTGATGACAGTGTCATGGAGCATAGCAATGATAAGGATGTGGAGTATTGTGATGAAAAGCGCATGGCGCATTTTCATGACATGGGTCATGGAGCATTGTGCTGACAAGCGCATGGAGCATTTTGATGACAAGTTTCAGGGAGCATTGTGCTGACAAATGCATGGTGCATTTTGATGACAAGGGACACAGAGCACTGTTATGAAATATTCATGGAGCATTGTGGTGAAAAAGATCACAGAGCCTTGTGTGACGAGGACATTGACCATTGTGATGAGATAGGTCCTGAATCATTGTGATGACTGGAGTCACGGAGCATTGTGATGACAGGGGTCATGGAGCATTTTCAAGACAAGGGTCATGGAGCATTGTGATGAGAATGTCATGGAGCATTGGCCTGAAAATGTTCATGGAGTATTGTGATGACAGTGGTCAAGGAGCATTGTGATGACAAGGGAATGGAGCATTGTGATGACAAGATCCTGGAGCAGTGTGATGAGAAGACCATGGAGCCTTGTGATGACAAGTCCCATGGAGCATTCTAATGAATAGGGGCATGGAACATTGTGATTACAGGGGTCATGGAGCATTGTGATGACAAGGGTCATGGAGCCTTGGATGCCAAGGCGGTGGAATATTGTGATGACAGGGATCATGGAGCATTGTTATGACAGGGGTAATGGAGCATTGTGATAACAAGGGCATGGAACATTGGTCTGAAAATTTCATGGATTATTGTGATGAGATTCGGCATGGAACATTGTGATGACTAGGGCACGGAACACTTTGATACATGTCTCATGGAGGATTGTAATGACAAGGGCATGGAGCATTGTGATGAGAAGAGTATCGAGCAATGTGATGACAAAGGTCATGGAGTATTGTGAATAGAAGGCCATGGATAATTGTGATGATGAGCGTCATGGGGCGTTGTGATGACAAGTGTTATGGAACAATGTGATCACAAGGGTTTGGAGCATTGTGATGACAGAGGTCATGGAGCATTTTGATTTCATTTTGATGACAATAGCATGAAGCATTATGATGATGGGCATGGTGCATTGTGATGACACGGTTCATGGAGCATTGAGATGAAAAGGGGCATGGAGCATTGTGATTACAGGGGTCTAGGAGAATTGTGATGACAAGGGCATGCAGCATCGTGAATGAGAAGGCCATGGAGCTTTCTGATGACATGCGTCATGGAGCTTTGTGATGACAAGGACATGGAGCATTGTGATGACATGGGTTATGGAGCCTTGTGATGACAAGGCCGTGGAACATTGTAATGGCAGGTGTCATGGAGCAATGTTATAAAGGGTAATGGAGCATTTTGATGACAAGGGCTTGGAGCATTGGTCTGAAATGTTTCATGCCTTATTGTGATGAGAGGGGGCATGGAGCATTGTGATGACAAGGGCACGGAACACTGTGATACATGGGTCATGGCGGATTTTAATTGAAAGCGCATGGAGCATTGTGTTAAGAAGAGCATCGAGCATTGTGATGAAAAGCATCATGGAGCCTGTGATGACAATTGCATGGAACAACGTGATGAGAGTGTTCATGGAGCATTTTGATGACAATGGCATGGAGCATTGTGATGCCAAGGGTCATGGAGCTTTGTGATGACAAAGGTCATAGAGCATTTTGATGACAAGGGCGGGGTGCACTGTGATGAGAAGGGCAGAGAGCATTGTAATGAAATGGTCATGGAGCAATTTGATGAAAAGTGTCATGGGATATTTTGATGAAAGGGGTTATGGAACATTGTGATGTCAGGGGTCATGGAGCATTATGATGAAAAGGGTCATGGAGCATTTTGATGACAGGGGTCCTGGAACATTGTGATGAAAGGGGTGAGGGAGTATTGTGATGACTATAGATGGAACATTATGATATCCGTGGTGGGACACCATTTTGATGGGAAGTGCATGGAGCATTGTGATGACAAGATTTATGGAGCACTGTGATGAAAAGGTTGTGGAGCATTGTGATGACAAGCGCATGGCGCATGGTGATGACACAGGTCATGGGGCATTGTGCGGACAAGCGCATGGAGCATTGTGATGACACTGGTCATGGAGCATTGTGCTGACAAAGGTATGGAGCATAGTGATGACATGGGTAACAGAGCATTGTGATGAAAAATTCATGGAGCATTGTGGTGACAAATATCACAGAGCCTTTTGATGACGAGGGAATGGACCACTGTGTTGACAAAGGTCATAAAGCATTGTGATGGCTGGAGTCACGGAGCATAGTGATGACAAGATCCTGGAGCACTGTGATGAGAGGACGATGTAGCCTTGTGATGACAATTCTCATGGAGCATTCTGATGAAAACTGGCATAGAGCATTGTGATTACAGGGGTCTTGGAACCTTGTGATGACAAGGCCGTGGAACATTGTGATGGCAGGTGTCATGGAGCATTGTTATGACATGGGCAATGGACCATTGTGATTACAAGGGCATGGAGCAATGTGATTAGAGGGGTCTTGGAGGATAGTGATGAAAAGGGCATGGATCATTGTGATGAAAAATGCATGGAACCTTGTCATGACAGGGTTCAAGGAGCATACTGATGACCAGTGTCAGGGAGCATTGTGATGACAAGAGTATTGAGCATTGTGATGACAAAGGTCATGGAGCCTTGTGATGAGAAGACCATGGATAATTGTAATGACCAGCGTCATGGAGCATTGTGATGACAGGAATCATGGAGCATTGTATTGACAAGGGTCTTGGAGTATTCTGATGACAAGCTTGTGGAGTATTGTGATGACAATGGCATGGAGCATTGTGAGAAAAATGGCATGGAGCATTGTGATGAAAAAGGCATAGAGCCTTTTCATGACAGGTTTCAAGGAGCATTCTGAGGAAAAGTGTCAGGGAGCATTGTGATGACAGGTGTATTGAGCATTGTGATGACAAAGTTCATGGAGCATTGTGATTACAAGGGCATGGAGCATTGTGATGAGAAGGCCATGGAGCATTCTGATGACATGGGTCATGGAGCTTTGTGATGAAATGGACATGGAGAATTGTGATTACAGGGGTCATGGAATATTGTGATGACAGGGGTGAGGGAGTATTGTGATGACTAGTGATGGAACATTGTGATATCAGTGGTGAGAAGGCATTTAGAGGAGAAGTGCAAGGAGCATTGTGATGACAAGGTTTATGGAACATTTTGATGACAAGGATGTGGAGCATTGTGATGACAAGTGCATGGTGCATTGTGATGACATGGGTTATGGAACATTGTGATCAGAAGGGTTTGGTGCATTGTGATGACAGAGGTCATTGAGCAATTTGATTTCATTGTGATGACAATAGCATGAAATATTATGGTGATGGGCACGGTGCATTGTGATGACAGGGTTCATGGAGCATTCAGATGAAAAGTGTCATGGAGCATTGCGATAACATGGTTGTTGGAGCATTGTGATGACAAGGGCATGGAGCATTGTGGTGAGAAGGCCATGGAGCATTGTGATGACATGCGTCATGGAGCTTTGTGATGACAAGGGCATGGAGCATTGTGATTACAGGCGTCCTGGAATATTGTGATGACAGGGGTGAGGGAGTATTGTGAGACTAGTGATGGAACATTGTGATATCAGTGGTGAGAAGGCATTTGGAGGAGAAGTGCATGCAGCATTGTGATGACAAGTCTTATGGAGAATTTTGATGACAAGGATGTGGAGCATTGTGATGACAAGTGCATGGTGCATTGTGATGACATGGGTTATGTAGCATTGTGCTGACATGTGCATCGAGCATTGTGATGACAAGGGGCATGGAGCATTGTGCTGACAAAGGCATGGAGCTTTGTAATGACAAGGGTCACAGAGCATTGTGATAAAAATTGCATGGTGCATTGTGGTGACAAACGTCACAGAGCTTTGTGTGACGAGGTCATGGACCTTTGTGATGTCAAGTGGCATGAAGCTTTGTGATGACTGGAGTCACGGAGCATTGTAAAAACAAGGGTCTTGGAGCATTGTGATGAAAAGGGAATGGATCATTGTGATGAAAAAGGCATGGAGCCTTGTCATGACAGTGTTCAAGGAGCATACTGATGACAAGGGTCAGCGAGCATTCTGATGCCAAGTGAATTGAGCATTGTGGTGACAAAGGTCATGGAGCATTGTGATGAGATGACCTTGCATAATTGTGATGACGAGCGTCATGGGGCATGTGATGACAAGTGTTATGGAACATTGTGATCAGAAGTGTTTGGAGCATTGTGATGACAGAGGACATGGAGCATTTTGATTTCATTGTGATGACAACAGCATGAATCATTATGATGATGGTCATGGTGCATTGTGATGACAGTGTTCATGGACCATTGAGATGAAAAGTGGCATGGATAATTGTGATTACAGAGGTCTTGGAGCATTGTGATGACAAGGGTCATGGAGCCTGGTGATGACAAGGCCGTGGAACATTGTGATGGCAGGGGTCATGGAGCATTGTTATGACAGGTGTAATGGAGCATTGTGATGACAAGGGCATGGCGCATTGTGATGCCAAGTGTCATGGAGCTTTGTGATCAGAAATGTCATGGGGCATTTTGATGACAAGGGCGTGGTGCATTGTAATGAGAAGGGCAAGGAGCATTGTGATGACAGGGTCATGGAGCAATTTGAATAAATTGTCATGGAATATTTTGATGACACGGGTTATGGATCATTGTGATGTCAGGGGTCATGAAGCATTGTGATGAAATGGGTTATGGAGCATTTTGTGGCAGGGGATATGGAACATTGTGATGTCAGGGGTCATGGAGCATTGTGATGATAAGGGCATGTAGCACTGTGATGACAGTGGTCATGGAACATTGTGATGACAGGGGTGAGCGAGTATTGTGATGACTAGTGATGGAACATTGTGATATATGTGGTGAGAGAGCATTTTGATGAGAAGAGCATGGAGCATTGTGATGACAAATTTTATGGAGCATAGCGATGAAACCGAAGTGGGGCATTGTAATGAAAAGAGCATAGCATATTGTGATGACATGTGTCATGGAGCATTGTGCTGAAAAGGGCATGGAGAATTTTGATGACAAGTGTCATGGAGCATTGTGCTGACAAAGGCTTGGAGCATTGTGATGACAAGGGACACAGAGCATTGTGATGAAAATTTCATGGAGCGTTGAGCTGACAATGATCACAGAGCCTTGTGTGACGAGGGCATGGACCATTGTGAGGACAAAGATCATGAATCATTGTGATGACTGGAGTCACGGAGCATTCTGATGACAGGGGTCATGGAGCATTTTGATGACAATGGCATGGAGCATTGTGATACCAAGTGTCATGGAGGATTGTGATGACAAAGGTAATGGAGCATTTTGATGACAAGGGCTTGGAACATTGCGATGACAAGGGTCATGCAGCATTGTGATGACAAGGGCATGGAGCATTCTAATGAAAAGTTGCATGGAGCATTGAGATTACAGGGGATTTGAAGCAATGTGATTAAAAGGGCATGGAGCATTGTGATGAGAAGACAATGGAGCATTCTGATGACATGCATCATGGAGCTTTGTGATGACAAGGACATGGAGCATTGTGATTACAGGGGTCTTCGAGCATTGTGATGACAAGGGTAATGGAGCATTGTGATGAGACGGTCATGGAGCACTGGCCTGAAAATATTCATGGAGTATTGTGATTACAGTGGTCAAGGAGCATTGTGATGACATGGGAATGGAGCATTTTGATGACAAGGTCCTGGAGCAGTGTGATGAGAAGACCATGTAGCCTTGTGATGACAAGTCTCATGGAGCATTATGATGAATAGGGGAATGGAGCATTGTGATTACAGGGGTCTTGGAGCATTGTGATGACAAGGTCATGGAGCATAGTGATGAGAAGGCCATGGAGCATTCTGATGACATGTGTCATGGATCTTTGTGATGACAGGGGCAAGGAGCATTGTGATTACAGGGGTCTTGGAGCATTGTGATGACAAGTGTCATGGAGCCTTGGATGCAAAAGGCAGTGGAACATTGTGATGGCATGGTTCATGGAGCATTGTTATGACAGTGGTAATGGAGCATTGTGATGCCAAGGGCATGGATCATTGGTCTGAAAATTTCATGGATTATTTTGATGAGATTCGGCATGGAACATTGTGATGACTAGGGCACGGAACACTGTGATACATGTGTCATGGAGGATTGTAAAGACAAGAGCATGGAGCATTGTAATGAGAAGGGTATCGAGCAGTGTGATGACAAGTGTCATGGAGCATTGTGGTGACAAGGGCATGGAGCAATATGATGAGAGGTTTCATGAAGCATTGTGATGAAATTGCATGGAGCATTGTGATGCCAAGGGTCATGGAGCTTTGTGATGACATAGGTCATGGAGCTTTTTGATGACAAGGTCGTGGTGCATTGTGATGAGAAGGGCAGGGAGCATTGTGATGACAGGGTGATGGAGCAAATTGATGAAAAGTGTCATGGAACATGTTGATGACAGGGGTTATGGAACATTGCGATGTCAGGGGTCATGGAGCATTTTGATGAAATGGGTCATGGAGCATTCTGATGAAAAGGTGCATGGAGCATTGAGATTACAGGGGTTTTGAAGGAATGTGATTACAAGGGCATGGATCATTGTGATAAGAAGGCAATGGAGCATTCTGATGACATGCGTCATGGAGCTTTGTGATGACAAGGACATTGAACATTGTGTTTACAGGGGTCTTGGAGGATTGTGATGAAAAGGGCATGGATGATTGTGATGAAAAATGCATGGAGCCTTGTCATGACAGGGTTCAAGGAACATCCTGATGACAACTGTCAGGGAGCATTGTGATGATATGTGTATTGAGCATTGTGATGACAAAGATCATGGAGCATTGTGATGAGAAGACCATGGATAATTGTGATGACCAGCGTCATGGGGCATTTTGATGACAAGTGTTATGGAACATTGTGATCAGAAGGGTTTGGTGCATTGTGATGACAGAGGTCATTGAGCATATTGATTTCATTGTGATGACAATAGCATGAAATATTATGGTGATGGGCACGGTGCATTGTGATGACAGGGTTCATGGAGCATTGAGATGAAAAGGGGCATGGAGCATTGTGATTTCAGGGGTGTTGGAGCATTGTAATGACAAGGGGATGGAGCATTGTGATGAGAAGGCCATGGAGCATTCTGATGACATGCGTCATGGAGCTTTGTGATGACAAGGACATGGAGAATTGTGATTACAGGGGTCATGGAATATTGTGATGACAGGGGTGAGGGAGTATTGTGATGACTAGTGATGGAACATTGTGATATCAGTGGTGAGAAGGCATTTTGAGGAGAAGTGCAAGGAGCATTGTGATGACAAGCTTTATGGAGCATTTTGATGACAAGGATGTGGAGCATTGTGATGACAAGTGCATGGTGCATTGTGATGACATGGGTTATGGAGCATTGTGCTGACACGTGCATCGAGCATTGTGATGACAAGGGTCATGGAGCATTGTGCTGACAAAGGAATGGAGCTTGGTGATGACAAGGGTCACAGAGCATTGTGATAAAAATTTCATGGAGCATTGTGGTGACAAAGGTCACAGAGCTTTGTGTGACCACGTCATGGACCATTGTGATGACAAATATCATGAAGCATTGTGATGACTGGAGTCACGGATCATTGTGATAACAGGGGTCTTGGAGCATTGTGATGAAAAGGGAATGGATCATTGTGATGAAAAAGGCATGGAGCCTTGTCATGACTGTGTTCAAGGAGCATACTGATGACAAGTGTCAGCGAGCATTGTGATGCCAAGTGTACTGAGCACTGTGGTGACAAAGGTCATGGAGCATTGTGATGAGAAGACCTTGCATAATTGTGATGACGAGCGTCATGGGGCATGTGATGACAAGTGTTATGGAACCTTGTGATCAGAAGGGTTTGGAGCATTGTGATGACAGAGGACATGGAGCATTTTGATTTCATTGTGATGACAACAGCATGAATCATTATGATGATGGTCATGGTGCATTGTGATGACAGTGTTCATGGAGCATTGAGATGAAAAGTGGCATGGATAATTGTGATTACAGAGGTCTTGGAGCATTGTGATGACAAGGGTCATGGAGCCTGGTGATGACAAGGCCGTGGAACATTGTGATGGCAGGGTTCATGGAGCATTGTTATGACAGGTGTAATGGAGCATTGTGATGACAAGGGCATGGCGCATTGTGATGCCAAGGGTCATGGAGCTTTGTGATCAGAAATGTCATGGGGCATTTTGATGACAAGGGCGTGGTGCATTGTAATGAGAAGGGCAAGGAGAATTGTGATGACAGGGTCATGGAGCAATTTGAATAAATTTTCATGGAATATTTTGATGACACGTGTTATGGATCATTGTGATGTCAGGGGTCATGAAGCATTGTGATGAAATGGGTTATGGAGCATTTTGTGGCAGGGGATATGGAACATTGTGATGTCAGGTGTCATGGAGCATTGTGATGATAAGGGCATGTAGCACTGTGATGACAGTGGTCATGGAACATTGTGATGACAGGGGTGAGCGAGTATTGTGATGACTAGTGATGGAACATTGTGATATATGTGGTGAGAGAGCATTTTGATGAGAAGAGCATGGAGCATTGTGATGACAAATTTTATGGAGCATAGCGATGAAACCGAAGTGGGGCATTGTAATGAAAAGAGCATGGCATATTGTGATGACATGTGTCATGGAGCATTGTGCTGACAAGGGCATGGAGAATTTTGATGACAAGTGTCATGGAGCATTGTGCTGACAAAGGCTTGGAGCATTGTGATGACAAGGGACACAGAGCATTGTGATGAAAATTTCATGGAGCGTTGAGCTGACAATGATCACAGAGCCTTGTGTGACGAGGGCATGGACCATTGTGAGGAAAATGATCATGAATCATTGTGATGACTGGAGTCACGGAGCATTCTGATGACAGGGGTCATGGAGCATTTTGATGACAATGGCATGGAGCATTGTGATACCAAGTGTCATGGAGGATTGTGATGACAAAGGTAATGGAGCATTTTGATGACAAGGGCTTGGAACATTGCGATGACAAGGGTCATGCAGCATTGTGATGACAAGGGCATGGAGCATTCTAATGAAAAGTTGCATGGAGCATTGAGATTACAGGGGATTTGAAGCAATGTGATTAAAAGGGCATGGAGCATTGTGATGAGAAGACAATGGAGCATTCTGATGACATGCATCATGGAGCTTTGTGATGACAAGGACATGGAGCATTGTGATTACAGGGGTCTTCGAGCATTGTGATGACAAGGGTAATGGAGCATTGTGATGAGACGGTCATGGAGCACTGGCCTGAAAATATTCATGGAGTATTGTGATTACAGTGGTCAAGGAGCATTGTGATGACATGGGAATGGAGCATTTTGATGACAAGGTCCTGGAGCAGTGTGATGAGAAGACCATGTAGCCTTGTGATGACAAGTCTCATGGAGCATTATGATGAATAGGGGAATGGAGCATTGTGATTACAGGGGTCTTGGAGCATTGTGATGACAAGGTCATGGAGCATAGTGATGAGAAGGCCATGGAGCATTCTGATGACATGTGTCATGGATCTTTGTGATGACAGGGGCAAGGAGCATTGTGATTACAGGGGTCTTGGAGCATTGCGATGACAAGTGTCATGGAGCCTTGGATGCAAAAGGCAGTGGAACATTGTGATGGCATGGTTCATGGAGCATTGTTATGACAGTGGTAATGGAGCATTGTGATGCCAAGGGCATGGATCATTGGTCTGAAAATTTCATGGATTATTGTGATGAGATTCGGCATGGAACATTGTGATGACTAGGGCACGGAACACTGTGATACATGTGTCATGGAGGATTGTAAAGACAAGAGCATGGAGCATTGTAATGAGAAGAGTATCGAGCAGTGTGATGACAAGTGTTATGGAGCATTGTGGTGACAAGGGCATGGAGCAATATGATGAGAGGTTTCATGAAGCATTGTGATGAAATTGCATGGAGCATTGTGATGCCAAGGGTCATGGAGCTTTGTGATGACATAGGTCATGGAGCATTTTGATGACAAGATCGTGGTGCATTGTGATGAGAAGGGCAGGGAGCATTGTGATGACAGGGTGATGGAGCAAATTGATGAAAAGTGTCATGGAACATGTTGATGACAGGGGTTATGGAACATTGCGATGTCAGGGGTCATGGAGCATTTTGATGAAATGGGTCATGGAGCATTCTGATGAAAAGGTGCATGGAGCACTGAGATTACAGGGGTTTTGAAGGAATGTGATTACAAGGGCATGGATCATTGTGATAAGAAGGCAATGGAGCATTCTGATGACATGCGTCATGGAGCTTTGTGATGACAAGGACATTGAACATTGTGTTTACAGGGGTCTTGGAGGATTGTGATGAAAAGGGCATGGATGATTGTGATGAAAAATGCAGGGAGCCTTGTCATGACAGGGTTCAAGGAGCATCCTGATGACAACTGTCAGGGAGCATTGTGATGATATGTGTATTGAGCATTGTGATGACAAAGATCATGGAGCATTGTGATGAGAAGACCATGGATAATTGTGATGACCAGTGTCATGGGGCATTGTGATGACAAGTGTTATGGAACATTGTGATCAGAAGGGTTTGGTGCATTGTGATGACAGAGGTCATTGAGCATATTGATTTCATTGTGATGACAATAGCATGAAATATTATGGTGATGGGCACGGTGCATTGTGATGACAGGGTTCATGGAGCATTGAGATGAAAAGGGGCATGGAGCATTGTGATTACAGGGGTGTTGGAGCATTGTAATGACAAGGGGATGGAGCATTGTGATGAGAAGGCCATGGAGCATTCTGATGACATGCGTCATGGAGCTTTGTGATGACAAGGACATGGAGCATTGTGATTACAGGGGTCATGGAATATTGTGATGACAGGGGTGAGGGAGTATTGTGATGACTAGTGATGGAACATTGTGATATCAGTGGTGAGAAGGCATTTTGAGGAGAAGTGCAAGGAGCATTGTGATGACAAGATTTATGGAGCATTTTGATGACAAGGATGTGGAGCATTGTGATGACAAGTGCATGGTGCATTGTGATGACATGGGTTATGGAGCATTGTGCTGACAAGTGCATCGAGCATTGTGATGACAAGGGTCATGGAGCATTGTGCTGACAAAGGCATGGAGCTTTGTGATGACAAGGGTCACAGAGCATTGTGATAAAAATTTCATGGAGCATTGTGGTGACAAATGTCACAGAGCTTTGTGTGACCACGTCATGGACCATTGTGATGACAAATATCATGAAGCATTGTGATGACTGGAGTCACGGATCATTGTGATAACAGGGGTCTTGGAGCATTGTGATGAAAAGGGAATGGATCATTGTGATGAAAAAGGCATGGAGCCTTGTCATGACTGTGTTCAAGGAGCATACTGATGACAAGTGTCAGCGAGCATTGTGATGACAAGTGTACTGAGCACTGTGGTGACAAAGGTCATGGAGCATTGTGATGAGAAGACCTTGCATAATTGTGATGACGAGCGTCATGGGGCATGTGATGACAAGTGTTATGGAACATTGTGATCAGAAGGGTTTGGAGCATTGTGATGACAGAGGACATGGAGCATTTTGATTTCATTGTGATGACAATAGCATGAATCATTATGATGATGGCCATGGTGCATTGTGATGACAGTGTTCATGGAGCATTGAGATGAAAAGTGGTATGGAGAATTGTGAGTACAGAGGTCTTGGAGCATTGTGATAACAAGGGTCATGGAGCCTTTTGATGACAAGGCCGTGGAAAATTGTGATGGCAGGTGTCATGGAGCATGGTTATGACAGGTGCAATGGAGCATTGTGATGACAAGGGCATGGAGCAATGTGATGAGAGATTTCATTGAGCATTGTGATGACAATGGCATGGAGCATTGTGATTCCAATGGTCCTGGAGCTTTGTGATCACTAATGTCATGGGGCATTTTGATGACATGGGCGTGGTGCATTGTGATGAGAAGGGCAGGGAGCATTGTGATCACAGGGACATGGAGCAATTTGAATAAAAGTGTCATGGAATATTTTGATGACTCGGGTTATAGAACATTGTAATGTCAGGGGTCATGAAGCACTGTGATGAAATGGGTCATGGAGCATTTTGTGACAGGGGTTATGGGACATTGTGATGTCAGGGGTCATGGAGCATTTTGATGATAAGGGCATGTAGCACTGTGATGACAGTGGTCATGGAACATTGTGATGACAGGGGTGAGCGAGTATTGTGATGACTAGTGATGGAACATTGTGATATATGTGGTGAGAGAGCATTTTGATGAGAAGTGCATGGAGCATTGTGATGACAAGTTTTATGGATCATAGCGATGAAAAGGATGTGGAGCATTGTGATGACAAGAGCATGGCATATTGTGATGACATGTGTCATGGAGCATTGTGCTGACAAGCGCATGGAGCATTTTGATGGCAAGAGCATGTCATATTGTGATGACATGTGTCATGGAGCATTGTGCTGACAAGCGCATGGAGCGTTTTGATGACAAGTGTCATGGAGCATTGTGCTGACAAAGGCATGGAGCATTGTGATGACAAGGAGCACAGAGCATTGTGATGAAAATTTCATGGAGCATTGTGGTGACAAAGATCACAGAGCCTTGTGTGACGAGGGCGTGGACCATTGTGATGAGATAGGTCATGAAGAATTGTGATGACTGGGGTCACGGAGCACTGTGATGACAGGGGTCATGGAGCATTGTGATGACAAGGGCATGGAGCAATGTGATGACAGGGTCATGGAACATTGGTCTGACAAGTTTCATGGATTACTGTGATGAAAGTGGGCATGGAGCATTGAGTTGACAAGGGCATGGAGCATTGTAGTGACAAAGGTCACAGAGCATTGTTTCACAAGGGCATGGACCATTGGGAGGACAAATGTCATGAAGCATTGTGATGAATGGAGTCACTGAGCATTGTGATGACAGGGGTCATGTAGCATTGTGATGACAAGGGCATGGAGCATTCTGATGAAAAGGTGCATGGAACATTGAGATTACAGGGGTTTTGAAGCAATGTGATTACAAGGCATGGAGCATTGTGATGAGAAGTCAATGGAGCATTCTGATGACATGCGTCATGGAGCTTTGTGATGACAAGGACATGGAGCATTGTGATTACAGGGGTCTTGGAGCATTGTGATGAAAAGGGAATGGATCATTGTGATGAAAAATGCATGGAGCCTTGTCATGACAGGGTTCAAGGAGCATACTGATGACAACTATCAGGGAGCATTGTGACGATAAGTGTATTGAGCATTGTGATGACAAAGATCATGGAGCATTGTGATGAGAAGACCATGGATGGTTGTGATGACCAGTGTCATGGGGCTTTGTGATGACAAGTGTTATGGAACATTGTAATCAGAAGGGTTTGGTGCATTGTCATGACAGAGGTCATTGAGCATTTTTATTTCATTGTGATAACAATAGCATGAAATATTATGGTGATGCGCACGGTGCATTGTGATGACAGGGTTCATGGAGCATTGAGATGAAAAGGGGCATCGAGCATTGTGATTAAAGGGTTGTTGGAGCATTGTGATGACAAGGGCATGGAGCATTGTGATGAGAAGACCATGGATGGTTGTGATGACCAGTGTCATTGGGCTTTGTGATGACAAGTGTTTTGGAACATTGTGATCAGAAGGGTTTGTTGCATTGTCATGACAGAGGTCATTTAGCATTTTTATTTCATTGTGATAACAATAGCATGAAATATTATGGTGATGCGCACGGTGCATTGTGATGACAGGGTTCATGGAGCATTGAGATGAAAAGGGGCATGGAGCATTGTGATTAAAGGGGTGTTGGAGCATTGTGATGACAAGGGCATGGAGCATTGTGATGAGAAAGCCATGGAGCATTCTGATGACATGCGTCATGGAGCTTTATGATGACAAGGGCAGGGAGAATTGTGATTACAGGGGTCATGGAGTATTGTGATGACAGGGGTGAGGGAGTATTGAGATGACTAATGATGGAACATTGTGATATCAGTGTTGAGAAGGCATTTTGAGGAGAAGTGCATGGAGCATTGTGATGACAAGGTTTATGGGGCATTTTGATGACAAGTATGTGGAGCATTGTTATGACAAGTGCATGGTGCATTGTGATGACATGGGTTATGGAGCATTGTGCTGACACGCGCATCGAGCATTGTGATGACAAGGGTCATGGAGAATTGTGCTGACAAAGACATGGAGCTTTGTGATGACAAGGGTCACAGAGCATTGTGATAAAAATTTCATGGAGCATTGTGTTGACAAAGGTCACAGAGCTTTGTGTGATGAGGTCATGGACCATTGTGATGACAAATGTCATGAAGCATTTTGATAACTGGAGTCACGGAGCATTGTGATAACAGGGGTCTTGGAGCATTGTGATGAAAAGGGAATGGATCATTGTGATGAAAAAGGCATAGTGCCTTGTCATGACAGTGTTCAATTAGCATACTGATGACAAGTGTCAGCGAGCATTGTGATGCCAAGTGTATTGAGCATTGTGGTGACAAAGGTCATGGAGCATTGTGATGAGAAGTCCCTGAATAATTGTGATGACGAGCGTCATGGGGCATGTGATGACAAGTGTTATGGAACATCGTGATCAGAAGGGTTTGGAGCGTTGTGATGACAAAGGACATGGAGCATTTGGATTTCATTGTGATGACAATAGCATGAATCATTATCATGATGGGCATGGTGCATTGTGATGACAGTGTTCATGGAGCATTCAGATGAAAAGTGGCATGGAGAATTGTGATTACAGAGCTCTTGGAGCGTTGTGATGACAAGACCGTGGAACATTGTGATGGCAGGGGTCATGGAACATTGTTATGACAGGTGTAATAGAGCATTTTGATGACAAGTACATGGAGCAATGTGATGAGAGATTTCATTGAGCATTGTGATGACAATGGCATGGCGCATTGTGATGTCAAGGGTCATGGAGCTTTGTGATGACAAATGTCATGGGGCATTTTGATGACAAGGGCGTGGTGCATTGTGATGAGAAGGGCAGGGAGCATTGTGATGACAGGGTCATGGAGCAATTTGAATAAAAGGGTCATGGAATATTTTGATGACAGGGGTAATGGAACATTGTGATGTCAGGGGTCATGAAGCATTGTTATGAAATGGGTCATGGGGCATTTTGTGACAGGTGTTATGGAACATTGTGATGTCAGGGGTCATGGAGAATTGTGATGATAAGGGCATGTAGCACTGTGATAACAGTGGTCATGGAACATTGTAATGATAAAGGTGAGCGAGTATTGTGATGACTAGTGATGGAACATTGTGATATATGTGGTGAGAGAGCATTTTGATGAGAAGTGCATGGAGAATTGTGATGACAAATTTTATGGAGCATAGCGATGAAAAGGATGTGGAGCATTGTGAAGAAAAGTGTGGTGGAGCCTTGTGATGACAAGGCCGTGGAACATTGTGATGGCAGGGGTCATGGAGCATTGTTATGACAGGTGTAATGGAGCATTGTAATGACAAGGGCATGGAGCAATGTGATGAGAGATTTCATTGAGCATTGTGATGACAATGGCATGGAGCACTGTGATGCCAAGGGTCATGAAGCATTGTGATGACTGGAGTCACGGAGCATTGTGATGACAGGGCTCATGGAGTATTGTGATGACAAGTGCATGGAGCATTTTGATGACAAGTGTCATGGAGCATTGTGCTGACAAAGGCATGGAGCATTGTGATGACAAGGGACACAGAGCATTGTGATGAAAATTTCATGGAGCATTGTGGTGACAAAGATCACAGAGCCTTGTGTGACGAGGGCATGGACCATTGTGAGGACAAAGGTCTTGAAACATTGTGATGACTGGAGTCACGGTGCATTTTGATGACAGGGGTCATGGAGCATTGTGATGACAAGGGCATGGAGCATTGTGATGACAGGGGCATGGAACATTGGTCTGACATGTTTCATGGAATATTGTGATGACAGTGGGCATGGCGCATTTTGATGACAAGCGCATGGAACACTGTGATGACAAGGTCATGGAATATTGAGAAGACTGGTGTCAGGGAGCATTGTGATGACATATGTCATTGTCCATTGTGATGACAATGGCATGGAGCATTGTGATACCAAGTGTCATGGAGGATTGTGATGACAAATGTAATGGAGCATTTTGATGACAAGTCCTTGGAACATTGCGATGACAAGGGTCATGGATCTTTGTGATGACAAGGGCATGGAGCATTGTTATGACAAGGTCATGTAGTATTGTAAAAACAGGTGTCAGGGAGCATTGTTTTGACATATGTCGTTGTGCATTGTGATGACAACGGCATGGAGCATTGTGATGCCAAGTGTCATAGAGGATTGTGATGACAAAAGCAATGGAGCATTGTGATGAGCAGACCATAGAACCTTGTGATGACAAGTGTCATGGAGCATTCTGATGAAAAGGGGCATGGAGCATTGTGATTACAGGAGACTTGGAGCATTGTGATCACAAGGACATGGAGCATTGTGCTGAGAAAGCCATGGAGCATTCTGATGACATGCATCATGAAGCTTTGTGATGACAAGGGCATGTAGCATTGTTATTACAGGGGTTTGGAGCATTGTGATGAAAAGTCCATGGATCACTGTGATGAGAAAGGCTTGGAGCCTTGTCATGACAGGGTTCAAGGTGCATACTGATGACAAATGTCAAGGAGCATTGTGATCATAAAGGTCATGGAGCATTGTGATGTGAAGACCATGGATAATTGTGATGAACAGCGTCATGGGCCATTGTGTTGACAAGTGTTATGGAACATTGTGATCACAATGGTTTGGAGCATTGTGATGACAGAGGTCATGGAGCATTTTGATTTCATTGTGATGACAATAGCATGAAGCTTTATGATGATGGGCATGGTGCACTGTGATGACAGTGTTCATGGAGAATTGAGGTGAAAAGGGGCATGGAGCATTGTAATTACAGGGGTCATGGATCATTGTTATGGCAAGGGTCATGGAGCCTTGTGATGACAACGCCATGCAATATTGTGATGGCAGGGGTCATGGAGCATTGTTATAACAGGTGTAATGGAGCATTGTGATGACAAGGGCATGGAGCATTGGTTTGAAATGTTTCATGGATTTTTGTGATGAGAGTGGGCATGGAGCATTGTGATGACAAGGTCACAGTACACGGTGATTCATGGGCCATGGAGGATTGTAATGACAAGGGCATGGATCATTGTGATGAGAAATGCATTGAGCATTGTGATGACAAGCGTCATAGAGCTTTGTGATGACAAGGGCAAGGAGCAATGTGATGATAGGTTTCATGGAGCATTGTGAAGACAATGGCATGGAGCCTTGTGATGCCAAGGGTCATGGAGCTTTGTGATGACAAAGGTCATGGAGCATTTTGATGACAAGAGCTTTGTGCATTGTGATGAGAAGGGCAGGGAGCATTGTGATGACAGGGTCATGGAGCAGTTTGTTGAAAAATGTCCGGGAACATTTTGATGACAGTTGTTATGGAACATTGTGATGTCAGTGGTCATGGAGCATTGTGATGATAAGGGCATGTAGCATTTTGATGACAGTGGTCATGGTACATTGTGATGAAAGGGGTGAGGGAATATTGTGATGACTAGTGATGGAACATTGTGATATCAGTGGTGAGAGAGCATTTAGGTGAGAAGTGCTTGGAGAATTTTTATGACAACGTCTATGGAGCATTGTGATGACAAGGTTGTGGAGCATTGTGATGAGAATTGCATGGCATATTGTGATGACATGTGTCTTGGAGCGTTGTGCTGACAAGCGCATGGAGCATTGTGATGACAAGGTCATGGAGCACTGTGCTGACAAGGCATGGAGCATTGTGATGAGAAGTGTTACAGAGCATTGTGATGACGAGGGAATGGACCATTGTGATGACAAAGGTCATAAAGCATTGTTATGACTGGATTCACGGAGCATTATGATGTGAGGTTTCATGGAGCATTGTTATTACAAGGGCATGGAGCATTGTGATGACAGGGGCATGGAGAATTGGTCTGAAAAGTTTCATGGATTATTGCTCTGAGGGTGGGCATGGCACATTGTGATAACAAAGGAATGGAACATTGTTATGACAAGGTCATGTAGTATTGTGAAGACAGGTGTCAGGGAGCATTGTGATGACATATGTCATGGTGCATTGTGATGACAATGGCGTGAAGAATTATGATGATGGGCATGATGCATTGTGATGACAGGGTTCTTGGAGCATTGTGATTATAGGGGTCTTGAAGCATTGTGATGAAAAGGACATGGAGCAATGCGATGAGAAGGCCATGGAGCATTCTGATGACATGTGTCATTGTGCTTTGTGATGACAAGGGCATGGAGCATTGTGACTACAGGGTCTTGGAGCATTGTGATGACAAGTGTCATGGAGCATTGTGATGACACGGCGGTAGGACATTGTGATGGAAGGGGTCATGGAGCATTGCTATGACAGGGGTAATGGAGCTTTGTGATGAGAAGGGTATTGAGCATTGGTCTGAAAAGTTTCATGGATTATTGTGATAAGAGTGGGCATGGAGAATTGTGATGACAAGGTCACAAAACACTGTGATACATTGGTCATGGAGGATTGTAATGAAAATGGCTTGGAGCATTGTGATGAGAAAGGCATCGAGCATTGTGATGACAAGCATCATGGAGCTTTTTGAAGACAAGGGCATGGATCAATGTGATGAGAGGGTTCATGGAGCACAGTGATGACAATGACATGGAGCATTGTGATGCCAAGGCTCATCGAGCTTTGAGATGACAAATGTCATGGAGTATTTTGATGACAAGGGCATTGTTCATTGTGATGAGAAGGGCAGGGAGCACTGTGATGACAGGGTCATGGAGCAATTTGATGAAAAGCGTCATGGAACATTTAGATGGCAGGTGTTATGGCACATCGTGATATCAGGCGTCATGGCGCATTGTGATGATAAGTCCATGTAGCATTGTGATGACGGGGTCCTGGAACATTGTGATGACAGGGGTGAGCGAGTATTTTGATGACTAGTGATGGAACATTTTGATATAAGTGGTGAGAGAGCATTTTGATGAGAAGTGCATGGAGCATTGTGATGACAATGTTTATGGAGCATTTGATAACAAGTTTGTGGACTATTGTGATGAAAAGCATGTGGCACATTGTTTTGACAAGGGTCATGGAGTATTGTGCTGAGAAAGGCAAGGAGCATTGTGATGACAAGGGTCACAGAGCATTGTGATGACGCGGGCATGGACTATTGTGATGACTAAGGTCATGAAGCTTTGTGATGACTGGAGTCACGGAGCATTGTGATGACAAGGGCATGGAGCATTGTGATGACAGGGGTATGGAGCATTGGTGTGACAAGTTTCATGGATTATTGTGATGACAGTGGGCATGGCGGATTGTGATGACAAGGTCATGGAGCATTGTGATGACAAGTTCACAGAGTATTGTGAAGAAAGGTGTCAGGGAGCATGTGATGACATATGTCATGGTCCATTGCAAGGACAATGGCATGGGGCATTGTGATGCCAAGTTTCATGGAGGATTGTGATGAGAAAGATAATGGGGCATTATGATGATTAGGGCTTGGAACATTATGATGACATGGGCCATTGAGAATTTTGAAGAGAAGTTCCTGAAACATTGTGATGACAAGGTCTTGGAGCATTGTGCTGAGAAGACCATGGAGCCTTGTGATGACGAGTCTCATGGAGCATACTGATGAAAAGGGGCATGGAGCATTGTGATTACAGGGGTCTTGGAACATTGTAATGACAAGGGCATGGAGCATTGTGATGAGAAGGCCGAGGAGCATTCTGCTGACATGCGTCATGGAGCTTTGTGATGACAATGGCATGGAGCATTGTGATTTCAGGGGTCTTGGAGCATTCTGATGACAAGGGTCATCGAGGTTAGTGATGACAAGGCCGTGGAACCTTGTGATGGAAGGGGTCATGCAGCATTGTTATGAGAGGGGTAATGCATCTTTGTGATGACAAGGGCATGGTGCATTGGTCTGAAAATTTTCATGGATTATTGTGATGAGTGTGGGCATGGAGCATTGTGATGACATGGGCACGGAACACTCTGATACATAGATCATGCAGGATTGTAATGACAATTGCATGGAGCAATGTGATGAGAGGGTTCATGGAGCATTGTGATGACGATGGAATGGAGCATTGTGATGCCAAGGGTCATGGACCTTTGTGATGACAAAGGTCATGGAGCATTTTGATGACAAGGGCGTGGTGCATTGTGATGAGAAGGGCAGGGAGCAGTGTGATGACAGGGTCATGGAGCAATTTGAGGAAAAGGGTCATGGAATATTTTGATAACAGGTTTTATAGAACATTGTGATGTCAGTGGTCATGGAACTTGGTGATGAAAAGGGTCATGGAGCATTTTGATTACAGGGGTTATGGAACATTGTGATCTCAGGTGTCATGGATCATTGTTATGATAAGGGCATGTAGCATTGTGATGACAGTGGTCATGAAACATTGTAATGACAGGGGTGAGGGTGTATTGTGATGACTAGTGATGGAACACTGTGATATCAGTGGTGAGAGAGCATTTTGAGGAGAAGTGCATGGAGCATTGTGATGACAATGTTTATGGAGCATTTTGATGACAAGGATGTGGAGCATTGTGAAGACAAGTGCATGACGCATTGTGATGACAAGGGTCACGGAGCATTGTGCTGACAAAGGCATGGAGCTTTGTGATGACAAGGATCAGAGAGCATTGTGATTAAAATTTCATAGAGCATTGTGGTGACAAAGGTCACAAAGCTTTGTGTGACGAGGTCATGGACCATTGTGATGACAAATATCATGAAGGATTGTGATGACTGAAGTCACAGAGCATTCTGATAACAGGGGCCTTGGAGCATTGTCATGAAAAGGGAATGGATCATTGTGATGAAATAGGCATGGATCCTTGTCATGACAGTGTCAGGGAGCATTGTGATGACAAGTGTATTGAGCATTGTGGTGACAAATGTCATGGAGCACTGTGATGAGACGACATTGCATAATTGTGATGACGAGTGTCATGGGGTATTGTGATGACAAGTGTTATGGAACATTGTGATCAGAAGGGTTTGGAGCATTGTGATGACAGAGGTCATGGAGCATTTTAATTTCATTTTGATGACAATAGCAAGAATCATTATGATAATGGGCATGGTGCATTGTGATGACATGGTTCATGGAACATTGAGATGAAAAGTGACATGGAGAATTGTGATTACAGAGGTCTTGGAGCATTGTGATGACAAGGGTCAAGGAGCCTTGTGATGCCAAGGCCGTGGAACATTGTGATAGCAGGGGCCATGGAGAATTGTTATGACAGGTGTAATGGAGCATTGTGATGACAAGGGCATGGATCAATGTGATGAGATATTTCATTGAGCATTGTGATGACAATGGCATGGAGCTTTGTGATGACAAAGGTCATGGGGCATTTTGATGACAAGGGCATGGGGCATTTGTCTGAAAATTTTCATGTATTATTGTGATGAGAGTGGGCATGGACCATTGTGATGACAAGGGCATGGAACACTGTGATACATAGATCATGCAGGATTGTAATCACAAGGGCATGGAGCATTGTGATGAGAAGGGCATCGAGCATTGTGATGCCAAGTGTCATGGAGCTTTGTGATGACAAAGGTCATGGGGCATTTTGACGACAAGGGCATGGTGCATTGAGATGAGAAGGACAGGGAGCATCGTGATGACAGGGTCATGGAGCAATTTGATGAAATTGGTCAAGGAATACTTTGTGACAGGGGTTATGGAGCATTGTGATGACAAGGGCATGGAGCATTGTGATGAGAAGGCCATGGAGCATTTTAATGACATGCGTCATGGAGCTTTGTGATGACAAGGGCATGGAGCATTGTGATTACAGGTGTCTTGGAGCATTTTGATGACAAGGGTCATCGAGGCTTGTGATGACAAGGCCGTGGAACCTTGTGATTGCAGGGGTCATGGAGCATTGTTATGACAGAGGTAATGGAGCATTGTGATGACAAAGGCATGGGGCATTTGTCTGAAAATTTTCATGGATTATTGTGATGAGAGTGGGCATGGAGCATTGTGATGACAAGGGCACGGAACAGTGTGATACATAGATCATGCAGGATTGTAATGACAAGGGCATGGATCATTGTGATGAGAAGGGCATCGAGCATTGTGATGACAAGTGTCATAGAGCTTTGTGATGACAAAGGTCATGGAGTATTTTGACGACAAGGGCATGGTGCATTGAGATGAAAAGGACAGGGAGCATTGTGATGACAGGGTCATGGAGCAATTTTATGAAAATGGTCATGGAATATTTTGTGACAGGGGTTATGGAACATTGTGATGTCAGTGGTCATGGAGCATTGTGATGATAAGGGCATGTAGCACTGTGATGACAGGGGTCATGGAACACTGTGATGACAGGGGTGAGGGTGTATTGTGATGACTAGTGATGTAACATTGTGATATATGTGGTGAGAGAGCATTTTGATGAGAAGTGCATGGAGCATTGTGATGACAAGTGTTATGGAGCATAGCAATGATATGGATGTGGAGCATTGTGATGACAAGCGTATGGCACATTGTGATGACATGGGTCATGGAGCATTGTGCTGACAAGCGCATGCAGCATTTTGATGACAAGTGTCATGGAGCATTGTGCTGACAAAGGCATGGAGCATTTTGATGACAAGGGACACAAAGCATTATGATGAAATATTCATGGAGCATTCTGGTGTAAAAATCACAGAGCCTTGTTTGAAGAGGACATGGACCACTGTGATGACAAAGGTAATGAAGCATTGTGATGACTGGAATCTCGGAGCATTTTGATGACAGGGGTCATGGAGCTTTGCTCTGACAAGTTTATGGATTATTGTGATGAGAGTGGGCATGGCGCATTGTGATGACAAGGGCATGGAACATTGTGATGACAAGGTCATGGAGTATTGTGAAGACAGGTGTCAGGGAGCATTGTGATGACATATGTCATTGTCCATTGTGATGACAATGGCATGGAGCATTGTGATTCCAAGTGTCATGGAGGATTGTGATGACAAAGGTAATGGAGCATTTTGATGACAAGGGCTTAGAACACTGCGATGACAAGGGTAATGGAGCATTTAATGAAAAGGTGCATGGAGCATTGAGATTACAGGGGTTTTGAAGCAATGTGATTATATGGGCATGGAGTATTGTGATGAGAAGGCAATGGAGCATTCTGATGACATGCGTCATGGAGCTTTTTGATGACAAGGACATGGAGCATTGTGATTACAGTGGTCTTGGAGCATTGTGATGAAAAGGGAATGGATCATTGTGATGAAAAATGCATGGAGCCTTGTCATGGCAAGGTTCAAGGAGCATACTGATGACTACTGTCAGGGAGCATTGAGATGATAAGTGCATTGAGCACTGTGAGGACAAAGATCATGGAGCATTGTGATGAGAAGACCATGGATAATTGTGATTACCAGCGTCACGGGGCATTGTGATGACAAGTGTTATGGAACATTGTGATCAGAAGGGTTTGGTACTTTGTGATGACAGAGGTCATTGAGCATTTTGATTTCATTGTGATGACAATAGCATGAAATATTATGGTGATGGACATGGTGCATTGTGATGACAGGGTTCATGGAGCATTGAGATGAAAAGGGGCATGGAGCATTGTGATTACAGGCGTGTTGGAGCATTGTGATGACAAGGGCATGGAGCATTGTGATGAGAAGGCCATGGAGCATTCTGATGACATGCGTCATGGAGCTTTGTGATGACAAAGGCATGGAGAATTGTGATTACAAGGTTCATGGAATATTGTGGTGACAGTGGTGAGGGAGTATTGGGATGACTAGTGATGGAACCTTGTGATATCTGTGGTGAGAAAGCATTTTGAGGAGAAGTGCATGGAGCATTGTGATGACAAGGTCTATGGAGCATTTTGATGACAAAGATGTGGAGCATTGTGATGACAAGTGCATCGTGCATTGTGATGACATGGGTTATGGAGCACTGTGGTGACACGCGCATCGAACATTGTGATGACAAGGGTCATGGAGCATTGTGCTGACAAAGGCATTGAGCTTTGTGATGACAAGGGTCACAGAGCATTGTGATAAAAATTTCATGGAGTATTGTGGTGACAAAGGTCACAGAGCTTTGTATGACGAGGTCATGGGCCATAGTGATGACAAATGTCATGAAGCATCGTGATGACTGGAGTCACGGAGCTCTGTGATAACAGGGGTCTTGGAGCATTGTGATGAAAAGGGAATGGATCATTGTGATGAAAAAGGCATGGAGCCTTGTCATGACAGTGTTCAAGGAGCATACTGATGACAAGTGTCAGCGAGCATTGTGATGCCAAGTGTATTGAGTATTATGGTGACAAAGGTTATGGAGCATTGTGATGAGAAGACCTTGCATCATTGTGATGTCGAGCGTCATGAGGCATGTGATGACAAGTGTTATGGAACATTGTGATCAGAAGGGTTTGGAGCATTGTGATGACAGAGGTCATGGAGCATTTTAATTTCATTGTGATGACAATAGCATGAATCATTATGGTGATGGGCATGGTGCATTGTGATGACAGGGTTCATGGAGCATTGAGATGAAATGGGGCATGGAGAATTGTGATTATAGATGTCTTGGTGCATTCTGATGACAAGGGTCATGGAGCCATGTGATGACAAGGCCATGGAACATTGTGATGGCAGGGGTCATGGAGCATTGTTATGACAGGTGTAATGGAGCTTTGTGATGACAAGGGCATGGAGCAATGTGATGAGAGATTTCATTGAGCATTGTGATGACCATGGCATGGAGCATTGTGAAGCCAAGTGTCATGGAGGATTGTGATGACAAATGTAATGGAGCACTGTGAGGAGAAGGCCATGGAACATTCTTATGACATGCGTCATGGAGCTTTGTGATGACAAGGGCATCGAGATTTGTGATTACAGGGGTCTTGGAGCATTGTGATGACAAGGGTCATCGAGGCTTGTGATGACAAGACCGTGGAATCTTGTGATGGCAGGGGTCATGGAGCATTGTTATGACAGTGGTAATGGAGCATTTTGATGACAAGGAAATGGGGCAATGGTCTGAAAAGTTTCATGGATATTGTGAAGAGAGTGGGCCTGGAGCAGTGTGATGACAAGGTCACGGAACACTGTGATACATAGATCATGCAGGATTGTAATGACAATGGCATGGAGCATTGTGATGAGAAGGGCATAGAGCATTGTGATGACAAGCGTCATGGAGATTTGGGATGACAAGTGAAAGGAGCAATGTGATGAGAGGGTCCATGGAGCATTGTGATGATAATGGAATGGAGCATTTTGATGACAATGGCCTGGTGCATTGTGATGAGAAGGGCAGGGAGCATTGTGATGACAGGGTCATGGAGCAATTAGATGTAAATGGTCATGGAACATTTTGATGACAGTTGTTATAGAACATTGTGATGTGAGGGATCATGGAGCTTTGTGATGAAAAGGGTCATGGAGCATTTTGATTACAGGGGTTATGGAACTTTGTGATGTCAGGTGTCATGGAGCATTGTGATGATAATGGCATGTAGCATTGTGATGACAGGGGTAATGGAACATTGTGATGACAGGGTTGAGGGAGTATTGTGATGACTAGTGGTTGAACATTGAGATATCAGTGGTGAGAGAGCATTTTGATAAGTGCATGGAGCATTGTGATGAAAAGGTTTATGGAGAATTTTGATGACAAGGATGTTGAGCATTGTGATGACAAGTGCATTGCGAATTGTGATGACATTGGTTATGGAGCATTTTGCTGAAACGCGCATCGAGCATTGTGATGACAAGGGTCATGGAGCATTGTGCTGACAAAGGCATGGAGCTTTGTGATGACAAGTGTCAGAGAGCAAAGTCATAAAACGTTCATGGAGCATTGTGGTGACAAAGGTCACAGAGCTTTGTGTGACAAGGTCATGGACCATTGTGATGACAAATGTCATGAAGCATTGTGATGACTGGAGTCACGGAGCATTGTGATAACAGGGTTCTTGGAGCATTGTGAAGAAAAGGGAACGGATCATTGTGATGAAAAATGCAGGGAGCCTTGTCATGACAGTGTTCAAGGAGCATACTGATGACAAGTGTCAGAGAGGATTGTGAGGACAAGTGTATTGAGCATTGTGTTGACAAATGTCATGGAGCATTGTGATGAGAAGTCCTTCCATAATTGTGATGACGAGCGTCATGGGGCATTGTGATGACAAGTGTCATGGAACATTGTGATCAGAATGGTTTGCAGCTTTGTGATGACAGAGGTCATGGAGCATTTGATTTCATAGTGATGACAATAGCATGAATCATTATGATGATGGGCATGGTGCATTGTGATGACAGGGTGGATGGAGAATTGAGATGAAAAGGGGCATTGAGAATTGTGATTACAGAGGTCTTGGAGAATTGTGATGACAAGGGTCATGGAGCCTTGTGATGACAAGGCCGTGGAACATTGTAATGGCAGGGGTCATGGAGCATTGTTATGACAGGTGTAATGGAGCATTTTGATGACAAGAGCATGGAGCAATGTGATGAGAGATTTCATTGAGCATTGTGATGACAATGGCATGAGGCATTGTGATGCCAAGGGTCATGGAGCTTTGTGATGACAAATGTCATTGGGCATTTTAATGACAAGGGCGTGGTGCATTGTGATGAGAAGTGCAGGGAGCATTGTGATGACAGGATCATGGAGCAATTTGATGAAAAGCGTCATGGAATATTTTGATGACAGGCGTTATGGAACATTGTGATGTCAGGGGTCGTGAAGCATTGTGATGAAATGGGTCATGGTGCATTTTGTGACAATGGTTATGGAACATTATGATGTCAGGTGTCATGGAGCATTGTGATGACAAGGGCACGGAGCAATGTGATGACAGGGGCATGGAACATTTGTCTGAAAGTTTCATGGATTATTGTGATGACAGTGGGCATGGAGCATTGTGATGACAAAAGTCATGAAGCATTGTGATGACTGGAGTCACGGAGAATTTTGATGACATGGGTAATGGAGCATTGTGATGAAATGGGCATGGAGCTTTGTGATGACAGTGGCATGGAACATTTGTCTGACAAGTTTCATGGATTATTCTGATGACAGTGGGCACGGCGCTTAGTGATGACAAGGGCATGGAACATTGTGATGACAAGGTCATGGAGTATTGTGAACACAGGTGTCAGGGAGCATTGTGATGACATATGTCATTGTCCATTGTGATGACAATGGCATGGAGCATTGTGATACCAAGTGTCATGGAAGATTGTGATGACAAAGGTAATGGAGCATTTTGATGACAAGGGCTTGGAACATTGTGATGACAAGTGTATTGGAGCATTGTGATGAGAGGGGTCATGGAGCATTGTGATGACAAGGGTCATGGAGCATTGTGATGAGAATGTCATGGAGCATTGGGCAGAAAATATTCATGGAGAATTGTGATGACAGCGGTCAAGGAGCATTGTGATGACAAGTTTATTGAGCATTGTGATGACAAAGGTCATGGAGCATTGTGATGAGAAAACCATGGATAATTGTGATGACGAGCGTCATGGGGCGTTGTGATGACAAGTGTTATGGAACATTGTGATCAGCAGGGTTTGGAACATTGGGATGACAAATGTCATGGAGCATTTTGATTTCATTGTGATGACAATAGCATGAAGCATTATGATGATGGGCATGGTGCATTGTGATGACAGGGTTCATGGAGAATTGAGATGAAAAGTGGCTAGGAGCATTGTGATTAAAGTGCTCTTGGAGCATTATGATGACAAGGGCATGGAGCATTTTGATGAGAAGGCAATGGAGCATTCTGATGACATGCGTCATGTAGTTTTGTGATGAAAAGGGCATGGAGCATTGTGAAGACAGTGGCATGGAAAATTGGTGTAACAAGTTTTATGGATTATTGTGATGACAGTGGGCATGGCGAATTGTGATGACAAGGGCATGGACCATTGTGACGCCAAGTGTCATGGAGGATTGTGATGACAAATGTAATGAAGCATTGTGATGACAAGGGCTTGGAGCATTGTGATAACAAGGGTCATGGAGCATTGTGATGAAAACGGGCATTGAGAATTTTGATGACAAGGTATGAAGCATTTAGATTACAAAGCCATGGATCTTGCTATGACAGGTGTCATGGGACATTTCGATGACAGGTGCATGGAGAATTGTGATGACAAGAGCATGTAAAATTGTGATGAGAATTGTCATGGAGCATTGTGATGACAAGAACGTGGAGAATTGTGATGACAAGGGACATGGAGCATTGTTATGACCAGGGAATGGAGCATTGTGATTGAAAGACCATAGAGCACTCTGATGAGAAGAAAAATGGATAACTGTGATGACGAGCATCATGGAGTACTGTAATGACAAGGGGCATGGAGCATTGTGATGACAGGCGTCATGGAGCATTGTGATGACAGAGGTCATGGAACATTGTGATGACAGGGGTCATGGAGCATTCTGATGATAAGCTTGTGGAGTATTGTGATGACAATGGCATGGAGCATTGTGATGAAAAGGGCATGGATCATTGTGATGAAAAATGCATGGAGCCTTTTCATGACAGATTTAAAGGAGCATTCTGACAACAAGTGTCAGGGAGCATTGTGATGACAAGCGTATTGAGCATTGTGATGAAAACGGTCATGGAGCATTCTGATGACAAGGGCATGTAGTATTGTGATGACAGGCATCATGGAGCATTGTGATGTCAAGTGTTATGGAACATTGTGATCACAAGGGTTTGGAGCATTGTGATGACAGGTCATGGAACACTCTGATACATGGGTCATGAAGGATTGTAATGACAAGGGCATGGAGCATTGTGATGAGAAGGGCATCAAGCATTTTGATGACAAGCGTCTTGGAGGTTTGTGATGACCAGGACATGGAACAATGTGATGAGAGGCTTCATGAAGCATTGTGATGACAATGGCATGGAACATTGTGATGCAAAGCGTCATGGAGCTTTGTGATGACAAAGGTCATGGAGCACTTTGATGACAAGTGTGTCGTGCATTGTGATTAGAAGGTCAGCGTGCATTGTGATGACAGGGTCATGGAGCAATTTGATGAAAAGTGTCATCGAACATTTTGATGACAGGGGTTATGGAACATTGTGATGTCAGGGTTCATGGAGCATTTTGATGAAAAGGGTCATGGAGAATTTTGATGACAGATGTTATGGAACATTGTGATGTCAGGGGTCATTGAACATTGGGATGATAAGGGCATATACCATTGTGATGACAGGGGTCATGGAACATTGTGATGACAGGGGTGAGGGACTATTGTGATGACTAGTGATGGAACATTGTGATATCAGTGGTGAGAGAGCATTTTGATGAGAAGTGTACGGAGCATTGTGATGACAATGTTTATAGAGTGTTGTGATGACAAGATTGTGGAGCATTTTGATGACAAGTGCATGACACATTGTTTTGACATGAGTTATGGAGCATTGTGCTGATTAGCACATGGAGCATTGTGATGACAATGGTCATGGAGCATTGTGCTGAGGAAGGCATGGAGCATTGTGATGACAAGGGTCACGGAGCATTGTGATCAAAAGTTCATGGACCATTGTGATGACAAAGGTCATGAATCATTGTTATGACTGGAGCCAAGGAGGACTGTGATGACAGGGGTCATGGAGCATTGTGATGAAAAGGACAAGGAGCATTGTGATGACAGGGCCATAGAGCATAGCTCTGACAAGTCTTATGGATTATTGTGATGAAAGTGGGCATGGCGCTTTGTGATGACAAGGGCATGGAGCATTGTGATGACAAGGTGATACAGTATTGTGAAGACTGGTGTCAGGGAACACTGTGATGACATATGCGGTGGTCCATTGTGATGACAATGGCATGGAGCATTGTGATGCCAAGTGTCATGGAGGACTGTGATGACAAGGGCTTGGAGCATTGTGATGACAAGGGTCATGGAGCATTGTGATGAAAAGGGTATGGAGCATTTTGATTACAGGGGTCTTGGAGCATTGTGATGAAAAGGGCATGGATCATTGTGATGGAAAAGGCATGGAGCCTTGTTAGGACAGGGTTCAAGGAGCATACTGACGACAAGTGTCAGGGAGCATTGTGATGACAAGTATATTGAGCATTGTGATGACAAAGGTCATGGAGCATTGTGAAGAGAAAACCATGGATAATTGTGATGACGAGCGTCATGGGGCGTTGTGATGACAAGTGTTATGGAACATTGTGATCACAAGGGTTTGGAGCATTGTGATGACAGAGTTCATGGAGCATTTTGATTTCATTGTGATGACCAGAGCATGAAGCATTATGATGATGAGCATGGTGCATTGTGATGACAGTGTTCATGGAGCATTGAGATGAAAAGGGGCATGGAGAATTGTGATTAAATTGGTCTTGGAGCATTGTGATGACAAGGGCATGTAGCATTGTGATGAGAAGGCAATGTAGCATTCTGATGACATGCGTCATGTAGCTTTGTGATGACAAGGGCATGGAGCATTGTGATGACAGTGGCATGGAAAATTGGTCTAACAAGTTTCATGGATTATTGTGATGACAGTGGGCATGGATTATTTTGACGACAAGGGCATGGAGCATTCTGATGATAAGCTTGTGGAGTATTGTGATGACAATGGCATGGAGCATTGTGATGAAAATGGCATGGATCATGGTGATGAAAAATGCATGGAGCCTTTTCGTGACAGGTTTCAAGGAACATTCTGACAACAAGTGTCAGTGATCATTGTGATGACAAGTGTATTGAGCATAGTGATGACGATGGTCATGGAGCATTGTGATGACAATGGCATGGAGTATTGTGATGACAGACATCATGGATCATTGTGATGTCAAGGGTTATGGAACATTGTGATCACAAGGTTTTGGAGCATTGTGATGACAGGTCATGGATCATTTTGATTTCAAGGAGCATGGAGCATTGTGATGACAAGGGCATGAAACAATGTGATCCAAAGTTTCATGGAGGATTTTGATGAAAAGCGCATGTGGCATTGTGATGCCAATGTCATGTAGCATTTTGCTGACAAAGGCATGGAGCATCATGATGACAATTTTCATGGAGCACTGTGAAGACAAGCATCACGGAGCATTGTGATTACAGCGGTCATGGAGAATTGGGATGGCAAGGGCACGGATCATTGTGATGACAAGGGTCAGGGAACATTTTGATGAGAAGGCCATGGAGCATTCTGATGACATGCATCAAGGAGCTTTGTGATGACAAGGGCATGGAGAATTGTGATGAGAAGGCCATGGAGCATTCTGATGACATGCATCAAGGAGCTTTGTGATGACAAGGGCATGGAGCATTGTGATTACAGGGTCTTGGAGCATTGTGATGACAAGTGTCATGGAGCATTGTGATGACAAGGCTGGGAAACATTGTGATGGCAGGGGTCATGGAGAATTGTTATGACAGGGGTAATGGAGCATTGTGATTACAAGGGTATGGAGCATTGGTCTGAAAAGTTTCATGGATTATTGTGATGAGAGTGTGCATGGCACATTTTGATGACAAGGTCACACAACACTGTGTTACATGGGTCATGGAGGATTGTAATGACAAGGGCATGGAGCATTGTGATGAGAACGGCATCGAGCATTTTGATGACAAGCATCGTGGAGCTTTGTGATGACAAGGACATGGAAGCAATGTGATGAGAGGTTTCAGGAAGCACTGTGATGACAATGGCATGGAGCATTGTGATGCCAAAGGTCATGGAGGTTTGTGATGACAAATGTCATGGAGCATTTTGTTGACAAGTGCGTGGTGAATTGTGATGAGAAGGGCAGGGTGCTTTGTGATGACAGGGTCATGGAGCAATATGATGAAAAGGGTCATCGAACATTTTGAATAGAGGGGTTATGGAACATTGTGATGTCAGAGGTCATGGAGCATTGCGATGAAAAGGGTCATGGAGCATTTTGATGACAGGGATTATGGAACGTTGTGATATCAGAAGTCATCGAACATTGTGGTGATAAAGGCATGTAGCATTGTGATTACAGGGGTCATGGAACATTGTGATGACAGGGGTGAGGGAGTATTCTGATAACTAGTGATGGAACACTGTGATATCAGTGTTGAGAGAGCATTTTGATGAGAAGTGTATGGAGCATTGTGATGACAATGTTTATGGAGTGTTGTGATGACAAGGTTGTGGAGCATTGTGATGACAAGCGCGTGGTGCATTGTTATGACATGTGTTATGGAGCATTGTGCTGACTAGCGCATGGAGCATTGTGATGAAAAGGGTCATGGAGCATTGTGCTGAGAAAGGCATGGAGCATTGTGATGACAAGGGTCACGGAGCATTGTGATCAGAAGTTCATGGAGCATTGTTGTGACAAAGGTCACAGAGACTTGTGATGACGAAGGCATGGAGTATTTTGATAACAAAGGTCATGAATCATTGTTATGACTGGAGTCACGGAGCATTGTGATGACAGGGGTCATGGAGCATTGTGATGACAGGTGTCATGGATCATTGTGATGACACAGGTCAGGGACCATTGTGATGACAAGCTTGTGGAGTAATGTGATGACAATGGCATGGATCATTGTGATGAAAAGGGCATGGAGCATTGTGATGAAAATGGCATGGAGCCTTTTCATGACAGTGTTCAAGGAGCATTCTGACGACAAGTGTCAGGGAGCATTGTGATGACAATTGTATTGAGCATTGTGATGACAAAGGTCATGGAGCATTGTGATGACAGGCATCATGGAGCATTGTGATGACAAGTGTTATGGAACATTGTGATGACAGAAGTCATGTATCATTTTCATTTCATGGAGCATGGAGCATTGTGATGACAAGGGCATGAAGCAATGTGAACCCAAGGTTCATGGAGGATTTTGATGACAATGGGAACGGAATATTGTGATGACAAGCCCATGGAGCATTGTGATGACAAAGTTATGTAGCATTTTGCTGACAAATGCATGGAGCATTTTGATGACAAGGGTCATGGAGCATTGTGATGACAAACGTCATGGAGCATTGTTTTTACAGGGGTCATGGAGCATTGGGATGGCAAAGACATGGATCATTGTGATGACAAGGGTCATGGAGCATTTTGATGACAAGAGACCCGCATCATTGTGTTGTCTGGTGTCATGGAGCGTTGTGATGACAGTGATCATGGAACATTGTGATGCCAGGGGTCATGGAGGATTGTGATGAGAAGTTCATGGAGCATTTGGTTGAGAATATTCATTGAGTATTGTGGTGACAGGGGTCATGGAGCATTGAGATGACAAGGGAAAGGAGCATTGTGATGACAAGGGAATGGAACATTCTGATGAAAAAGGGCATGGAGCATTGTGATTACAGGGGTCTTGGAGCATTGGGAAGGCAAGGGCATGGACCATGGTGATGACAATGCCAGGAGCATTCTGATGACATGTGTCATGGAGCTTTCTGATGACAAGTGCATGCAGCATTGTGATTACAGGGGTCTTGGTGCATTGTGATCAAAAGTCCATGGATCATTGTGAGGAAAAGGCATGGAGCCTTGTCATGACAGGGTTCAAGGAGCATACTGATGACAAGTGTCAGGGAGCATTGTGATGACAAAGGTCATGGAGCATTGTGATGAGAAAAGCATGGATAATTGTGGTGAGGAGTGTCATGGGGCATTGTGATGACAAGTGTTATGGAACATTGTGATCACAATGGTTTGGAGCATTGTGATGACAGAGGTCATGGAGCATTTTCATTTCATTGTGATGACAATAGCATGAAGCTTTATGATGATGGGCATGGTGCAATGTGATGACAGTGTTCACGGATAATTGAGATGAATATGGACATGGAGCCTTGGGATTACAGGGGTCTTGGAGCATTGTTATGACAAGGGTCATGGGGCCTTGTCATGACAACGCCGTGGTACACTGTGATGGCAGGGCTCATGGAGGATTGTTATGACAGGGGTAATGGAGCATTGTGATGACAAGGACATGGAGTATTGGTATGAAAAATTTCATGGATTATTGTGACGAGAGTGGTCATGGAGCATTGTGATGAAAAGGGCACAGAACACGGTGATTCACGGGTTATGGAGGATTGTAATGACAAGGGCATGGATTATTGTGATGATAAAGGCACCGAGCATTGTGATGACAAGGGCCCAGAACACGGTGATACATGGGTTATGGAGGATTGTAATGACAAGGGGATGGATCATTGTGATGAGAAAGGCATCGAGCAATGTGATGACAAGCGTCATGGAGCTTTGTGATGACAAGGGCAAGGAGCAATGTGATGATAGGGTTCATGGAACATTGTGATGACAATGGCATGGAGCATTGTGATGCCAAGGGTCATGGAGATTTGTGAGAACAAAAGTCAATGAGCATTTTTATGACAAGAGCATTGTGCATTGTGATGAGAAGGGCAGGGAGCATTGTGATGACAGGATCATGGAGCAATTTGATGAAAAATGTCAGGGAATATTTTGATGACAGGGGTTATGGAACAGTGTGACGTCAGTGGTCATGGAGCATTGTGATGATAAGCACATGTAGCATTTTGATGACGGGGTCATGGAACATTGTGATCAAAGGTGTGAGGGAGTATTATGATGACTAGTGATGGAACATTGTGATATCAGTGGTGAGAGAGCATTTAGATGAGAAGTGCATGGAGAATTGTGATGACAAGGTTTATGGAGCATTTTGATGATAAGGTTGTGGAGCATTTTGATGACAAGTGCATGGCATATTGTGATGACTTCTGTCTTGGAGCATTGTGCAGACAAGCGCATGGAGCCTTGTGATGACAACGACCATGGTGTATTGTGCTGACAAAGGCATGGAGCACTGTGATGACACGTGTTACAGAGCATTGTGATGACGAGGGAATGGACCATTGTGATGACAAAGATCATAAATCATTGTGATGACTGGTTTCAAGGAGCATTATGATATGAGGGCTCATGGAACATTGTGATTACAAGGGCATGGAGCATTGGAATGACAGGGGCATGGAGCATTGGTCTGACAAGTTTCATGGATTATTGCTATGACAGTGGGCGTGTCGCATTGTGATGACAAGGGAATGGAGAATTGTTATGACAAGGTCATGTAGTATTGTGAAGACAGGTGTCAGGAAACATTGTGATGACATATGTCATGGTGCATTGTGATGACAATGGCATGGAGCATTGTGATGCCAAGTGTCATGGAGGATTGTGATGAGAAATGTAATGGAGCATTGTGATGAGAAGACCATAGAGCCTTGTGATGACAAGTCTCATGGAGCATTCTGATGAAAAGGGGCATGGAGCATTGTGATTACAGGGGTCTTGGAGCATTGTGATGACAGGGGCATGGATCATTGTGATGAGAAGGCCATGGAGCATTCCGATGACATTCATCATGGAGTTTTGTGAAGACAAGGGCATGGAGCATTGTGAATACCGGGGTCTTGGAGCATTGTGATGAAAAGGGCATGGATCATTGTGATGAAAAAGGCATGGAGCCTTGTCATGACAGGGTTCAAGGAGCATACTTATGACAATTGTCAGGGACCATTATGATGACATGAGTATTGAGCATTGTGATGACAAATGTCATGGAGCCTTGTGATGAGAAGACCATGGATAATTGTGATGACGAGCATCATGGGGCATTGTGATGACAAGTGTTATGGAATATCGTGATCACAAATGTTTGGAGCATTGTGATGACACAGGTCATGGAGCATTTTGATTTCATTGTGTTGACAATAGCATGAAGCATTATGATGATGGGCATTTTGCATTGTGATGACAAGGCCGTGGAGCATCGTGATGACAGTGGTCGTGGAGCATTGTTATGACTGGGGTAATGGAGTATTGTGATGGCAAGGGTATGGTGCATTGTGATGAGAAAGCCATGGAGCATTCTGATGACATGCGTCATGGAGCTTTGTGATGACAAAGGCATGGAGGTTTGTGATTACAGGGGTCTTGGATCATTGTGATGACAAGGGTTATGGAGCCTTGTGATGACAAGGCCGTGGATCATTTTGATTGCAGGGTTAATGGAGCATTGTCATGACAGGGGTAATTGAGCATTGTGATTACAATTGTATGGAACATTGGTCTGAAAAGTTTCATGGATTATTGTGATGAGAGTGGGCATGGCGCATTGTGATGACAAGGTCACACAACACTGGGTTACATGGGTCATGGAGGATTGTAATGACAAGGGCATGGAGCATTGTAATGAGAAGGGCATCGCACATTTTGATGACAAGCATCGGGGAGCTTTGTGATGACAAGGACATGGAAGCAATGTGATGAGAGACTTCAGGAAGCACTGTGATGACAACGGCATTGATCATTGTGATGCCAAGGGTCATGGAGGTTTGTGATGACAAATGTCATGGAGCATTTTGTTGACAAGTGTGTGGTGCATTGTAATGAAAAGGGCAGGGTGCATTGTGATGACAGGGTCATTTCGCAATTTGATGAAAATGGTCATCGAACATTTTGATGACAGGGGTTATGGAACATTGTGATGTCAGGGGTCATGGAGCATTGTGATGAAAAGGGTCATGGAGCATTTTGATGACAGGGATTATGGAACGTTGTGATGTCAGGGGTCATCGAGCATTGTGGTGATAAGGGCATGTAGCATTGTGATGACAGGGGTCATGGAACATTGTGATGACAGGGGTGAGGTAATATTGTGATGACTAGTGATGGAACATTGTGATATTAGTGGTGAGAGAGCATTTTTATGAGAAGTGTATGGATCATTGTGATGACAAGTTTTATGGAGCGTTGTGATGACAAGGTTGTGGAGCATTGTGATGACAAGCGTGTGGTGCATTGTTATGACATGTGTTATGGAGCATTGTGCTGACTAGCACATGGAGCATTGTGATGAAAAGGGTCATGGAGCATCGTGCTGAGAAACGCATGGGCATTGTGATGACAAGGGTCATGGAGCATTGTGATCAAAAGTTCATGGAGCATTGTGGTGACAAAGGTCACAGAGACTTGTGATGACGAGGGCATGGACCATTTTGATGACAAAGGTCATGAATCATTGTTATGACTGGAGTCACGGAGCATTGTGCCGACCCGGGTCATGGAGCATTGTGATGACAAGGGCAAGGAGGATTGTGATGACAGAGGCATAGAGCATTGCTCTGACAAGTTTTATGGATTATTGGATGACAGTTGGCATGGCTCATTGTGATGACAAGGGCATGGAGCATTGTGATGACAATGTCATACATTATTGTGAAGGCAGGTGTCAGGGAGCATTGTGATGACATATGTCACGATCCATTGTGATGACAATGCCATTGGGCATTGTGATGCCAAGTGTCATGGAAGATTGGGATGACAAATATAATGGAGCATTGTGATGACAAGGGCTTTGAGCATCGTGATGACAAGGTCAAGGAGCACTCTGATGACAAGATCATGGAGAGTTGTGATGACAAGGGCCATTGAGAATTTTGAGGAGAAGTTCGTGAAGCATTGTGATGAGAAGTGCATGGAGCTTGCTATGACAGGGGTCATGGAGCACTGCAATGAAAAGTGCATGGAGAACTGTATTGACAACAGCATGTAACATTTTGATGAGAAGTGTCTTGGAGCATTGTGATGTCAAGGACATGTAGAATTGTGATGACCAGGGCATGGGGCATTGTGATGGCAGGACCGTGGAGCATTGTGATGAGAAGACCATGGATAATTGTGATGATGAGCGTCATGGATCACTGTAATGACAAGGGGCATGGAGCATTGTGATGACAGGTGTCATGGATCATTGTGATACGTGTCATGGACCCTTCTGATGACAAGCTTGTGGAGTAATGTGCTGAAAAAGGCATGGAACCTTTTCATGAGAGTGCTCCAGGAGCATTCTGACGACAAGTGTCAGTGAGCATTGTGATGACATGTGTATTGAGAATTGTGATGACAAAGGTCATGGAGCATTGTGATGATAGGCATCATGGAGCATTGTGATGACAAGTATTATGGAACATTGTGATCACAAGGATTTGGAGCACTGTGATGACAGATGTCATGTATCATTTTGATTTCAAGGAGCATAGAGCACTGTGATGACAAGGGAATGAAGCAATGTGAACCCAAGGTTCATGGAGGATTTTGATGACAATGGGAAAGGAGTATTGTGATGACAAGCTCATGGAGCTTTGTGATGACAAGGTCATGTAGCATTTTGCTGACAAATGCATGGAGCACTGTGATGAGAAGCATCATGGAGCATTGTGTTTACAGGGGTCATGGAGCTTTTGGATGGCAAAGACATGGATCATTGTGATGACAAGGGTCATGGAGAATTTTGATGACAAGAGTCCCGGATCATTGTGTTGTCTGGTGTCATGGAGAGTTGTGATGACATTGGTCATGGAGCATTGTAATGTCAGGGGTCATCGAGCATTGTGATGAGAAGTTCATGGAGTATTGGGCTGACAATATTCATTGAGTATTGTTATGGCAGGTGTCAATGAGCATTGTGATGACAAGGGAATGGAGCATTGTGATGACAAGGGAATGGAGCATTGTGATGACAAAGTCCTGGGGCATTGTGATGAGAAGACCATGGAGCATTGTGATGACAAGTCTCATGGAAAATTCTGATGAAAAAGGGCATGGGTCATTGTGATTACAGGGGTCTTGGAGCATTGTGATGACAAGTGCATGGAGCATGGTGATGACAATGCCAGGAGCATTCTGATGACATGTGTCATGGATATTTCTGATGACAAGGGCATGGAGCATTGTGATTACAGGGGTTTTGGAGCATTGTGATGAAAAGTCCATGGATCATTGTGAGGAAAAGGCATGGAGCCGTGTCATGACAGGGTTCAAGGAGCATACTGAAGACAAGTGTCAGGGAGCATTGTGATGACAAAGGTCATGGAGCATTGTGATGAGATGACCATGGATAATTGTGATGAGGAGTGTCATGGGGCATTGTGATGACAAGTGTTATGGAACATTGTGATCACAAGGGTTTGGAGCATTGTGATGACAGAGGTCATGGAGCATTTTTATTTCATTGTGATGACAATAGCATGAAGTTTTATGATGATGTGCATGTCGCATTGTGATGACAGTGTTCATGGAGAATTGAGATGAAAAGGGGCATGGAGCCTTGTGATTACAGGGGTCTTGGAGCATTGTTATGACAAGGGTCATGGAGCCTTGTCATGACAACGCCCTGGTACACTGTGATGGCAGGGGTCATGGAGCATTGTTATGACAGGGGTAATGGAGCATTGCGATGACAAGTGCATGGAGCATTGGTTTGAAAAGTTTCATGGATTATTGTGACGATAGTGGTCATGGAGCTTTGTGATGACCAGGGCACAGAACACGGTGATACATGGGTTATGGAGGATTGTAATGACAAGGGGATGGATCATTGTGATGAGAAAGGCATCGAGCATTGTGATGACAAGCGTCATGGAGCTTTGTGATGACAAGGGCAAGGAGCAATGTGATGACAGGTTTCATGGAACATTGTGATGACAATGGCATGGAGCATTGTGATGCCAAGGGTCATGGAGATTTGTGAGGACAAAGGTCAATGAGCATTTTTATGACAAGAGCATTGTGCATTGTGATGAGAAGGGCAGGGAGCATTGTGATGACAGGATCATGGAGCAATTTGATGAAAAGGGTCAGGAAACATTTTGATGAAAGGGGTTATGGAACAGTGTTACGTCAGTGGTCATGGAGCATTGTGATGATAAGGGCATGTAGCATTTTGATGACAGGGGTCATGGAACATTGTGATGACAGGGGTCAGGGAGTATTGTGATGACTAGTGATGGAACATTGTGATATCAGTGGTGAGAGAGCATTTAGATTAGAAGTCCATAGAGCATTGTGATGACAAGGTTTATGGAGCATTGTGATGACAAGGTTGTGGAGCATTGTGAAGACAAGTGCATGGCATATTGTGATGACCTGTGTCTTGGAGCATTGTGCTGACAAGCGCATGGAGCATTGTGATGACAAGGGTCATGGAGCATTGTGCTGACAAAGGCATGGAGCATTGTGATGACACGTGTTACAGAGCATTGTGATGACGAGGGAATGGACCATTTTCATGACAAAGGTCATAAAGCATTGTGATGACTGGATTCACGGAGCATTATGATGTGAGGGGTCATAGAGCATTGTGATTACAAGGGCATGGTGCATTGTGATGACAGGGGCATGGAGCATTGGTCTGACAAGTTTCATGGATTATTGCTATGACAGTGAGCATGGCACATTGTGATGACAAGGGCATGGAGCATTGTTATGACTAGGTCATATAATATTTTGAAGACAGGTGTCAGGGAGCATTGTGATGACATATGTCGTGGTGCATTGTGATGACAGCGGCATGGAGCATTGTGATGCCAAGTGTCATGGAGGATTGTGATGACAAAGGTAATGGAGCATTGTGATGAGAAGACCATAGAGCCTTGTGATGGCAAGTCTCATGGAGCATTCAGATGAAAAGTGGTATGGAGCATTGTGATTACAGGAGCCTTGGAGCATTGTGATGACAAGGGCATGGAGCATTGTGATGAGAAAGCCATGGAGCATTCTGACGACATGCGTCATGAAGCTTTGTGATGACAAGGGCATGGAGAATTCTTAATACAGGGGTCTTGGAGCATTGTGATGAAAAGTCCATGGATCATTGTGATGAAAAAGGCATGGAGCCTTCTCATGACAGGGTTCAAGGAGCATACTGATGACAAGTGTCAAGGAGCATTGTGGTGACAAAGGTCATGTAGCATTGTGATGTGAAGACCATGGATAATTGTGATGAGGAGCGTCATGGGGCATTGTGATGACAAGTGTTATGGAACATTGTGATCACAAGGGTTTGGAGCATTGTGATGACAGACGTCATGGAGCATTTTTATTTCATTGTGATGACAATAGCATGAAGCTTTATGATGATGGGCATGGTGCATTGTAATGACAGTGCTCATGGAGAATTGAGATGAAAAGTGGCATGGAGCCTTGTGATTACAGGGGTCATTGAGCATTGTTATGACAAGGGTCATGGAGCCTTGTGATGACAACGCCGTGGAATATTGTGATGGCAGGGGTAATGGAGCATTGTTATGACAGGTGTAATGGAGCATTGTGATGACAAGGACATGGAGAATTGGTTTGAAATGTTTCATGGATTATTGTGATGAGAGTGGGCATGGAGCATTGTAATGACAAGGTCACAGAACACGGTGATTCATGGGTCATGGAGGATTTTAATGACAAGGTCATGGACCATTGTGATGAGAAAGGCATTGAGCATTGTGATGACAAGCGTCATGGAGCTTTGTGATGACAAGGGCAAGGAGCAATGTGATGATAGTGTTCATGGAGCATTGTGATGACCCTGGCATGGAGCACTGTGATGCCAAGGGTCATGGAGCTTTGTGATGACAAATGTCATGGAGCATTTTGATGACAACAGCACTGTGCATTGTGATGAGAAGGGCAGGGAGCATTGTGATGACAGGGTCATGGAGCAATTTGATGTAAAGTGTCGGGGAACATTTTGATGACAGGGGTTATGGAACATTGTGATGTCAGTGGTCATGGAACATTGTGATGATAAGGGCATGTAGCATTTTGATGACATGGGTCATGGAACATTGTGATGAAAGGGGTGAGGGAGTATTGTGATGATTAGTGATGGAACATTGTGATATCAGTGGTGAGAGAGCATTTATATGAGAAGTGCATGGAGCATTGTGATGACAAGATTTATGGAGCATTGTGATGACAAGGTTGTGGAGCATTGTGATGACAAGTGCATGGCATATTGTGATGACATGTGTCTTGGAGCATTGTGCTGACAAGCGCATGGAGCATTGTGATCACAAGGTCATGGAGCATTGTGCTGACAAAGGCATACACCATTGTGATGACAAGTGTTACAGAGCACTGTGATGACGAGGGAATGGACCATTGTGATGACAAAGGTCATAAAGGATTGTGATGACTGGATTCACGGAGCATTATGATGTGAGTGGTCATGGAGCATTGTGATTACAATGGCATGGAGCATTGTGATGACAGGGGCATGGAGAATTGGTCTGACAAATTTCATGGATTATTGCTATGAGGGTGGGCATGGCACATTGTGATGACAAGGGAATGGAACATTGTTATGACAAGATAATGTAGTATTGTGAAGACAAGTGTCAGGGAGCATTGTGATGACATATGTCATGGTGCATTGTGATGACAATGGCATGATGAATTATGATGATGGGCATGATTCATTGTGATGACAGGGTTCATGGAGCATTGAGATGAAAAGGGGCATGGAGAATTGTGATTACGGGGGTCTTAGAGCATTGTGATGACAAGCGCATGTAGCAATGTGATGAGAAGGCCATGGAGCATTCTGATGACATGTGTCATTGTGCTTTGTGATGACAAGGGCATGGAGCATTGTGACTACAGGGTCTTGGAGCATTGTGATGACAAGTGTCATGGAGCATTGTGATGACACGGCTGTAGAGCATTGTGATGGCAGGGGTCATGGAGCATTGCTATGACAGGGGTAATGGAGCTTTGTGATGAGAAGGGCAATGAGCATTGGTCTGAAAAATTTCATGGATTATTGTGATGAGAGTGGGCATAGAGAATTGTGATGAGAAGTTCATGGAACACTGTGATACATTGGTCATGGAGGATTGTAATGACAAGGGCTTGGAGCATTGTGATGAGAAAGGCATTGAGCATTGTGATGACAAGCGTCATGGAGCTTTGTGATGACAAGGGCATGGATCAATGTGATGAGAGGGTTCATCGAGCCTTGTGATGACAATGACATGGAGCATTGTGATGCCAATGCTCATCGAGCTTTGAGATGACAAATGTCATGGAGCATTTTGATGACAAGGGCATTGTGCATTGTGATGAGAAGGGCAGGGAGCATTGTGATGACAGGGTCATGGAGCAATTTGATGAAAAGTGTCATGGAACATTTTGATGACAGGTGTTTTGTCACATTGTGATATCATGTGTCATGGCACATTGTGATGATAAGTGCATGTAGCATTGTGAGGACGGGGTCCTCGATCATTGTGATGATAGGAGTGAGTGAGTATTGTGATGACTAGTGATGGAACATTGTGATATAAGTGGTGAGAGAGCATTTTGATGAGAAGTGCATGGAGCATTGTGATGACAATGTTTATGTAGCATTGTGATAACAAGGTTGTGGACTATTGTGATGAAAAGCATGTGGCACATTGTGATGACAAGGGTCCTGGAGTATTGTGCTGACAAAGGCAAGGAGCATTGAGATGACAAGGGTCATGGAGCATTGTGATGACGCGGGCATGGCTATTGTGATGACTAATGTCATGAAGCATTGTGATGACTGGAGTCACAGAGCATTGAGATGACAAGGGCATGGAGCATTGTGATGACAGGGGCATGGAGCATTGGTCTGACAAGTTTCATGGATTATTGTGATGACAGTGGGCATGGCGGATTGTGATGACAAGGGCATGGAGCATTGTGATGACAAGGTCATGGAGTATTGTGAAGACAGGTATCAGGGAGCATGTGATGACTTATGTCATGGTCCATTGCGATGACCATGGCATGGGGCATTGTGATGCCAAGTGTCATGGAGGATTGTGATGAGAAAGATAATGGGGCATTATGATGATTAGGGCTTGGAACATTATGATGACAAGGGCCACTGAGAATTTTGATGAGAAGGTCCTGAGACATTGTGATGACAATGTCCTGCATCATTGTAATGAGAAAACCATGGAGCCTTGTGAGGACAAGTCTCATGGAGCATACTAATGAAAAGGGGCATGGAGCATTGTGATTACAGGAGTCTTGGAACATTGTGATGACAAGGGCATGGAGCATTGTGATGAGAAGACCAAGGAGCATTCTGCTGACATGCATCATGGAGTTTTGTGGTGACAAGGGTATGGAGCATTGTGAATACAGTGTTTTTGGAGCATTGTGATGACAAGGGCATGGAGCATTGTGATGAGAAGGACGTAGAGCATTCTGATGACATGGGTCATGGAGCTTTGTGATGACAAGGGCATGGAGCATTGTGATTACAGGGGTCTGGGAGCATTGTGATGACAAGGGTCATGGAGCATTTTGATGACAAGGCCGTGCAATATTGTGATGGCAGGGTTCATGGAGCATTGTTATGACAAGTCTAATGGAGCATTGTGATGACAAGGGCATGGAGAATTGGTCTGAAATTTCCATGGATTTTTGCGATGAGAGTGGTCATGGAGCATTGTGATGACAAGAGCAAGGAACACTGTATACATGGGTCATGGAGGATTGTAATGTCAAGGGCCTGGAGCATTGTGATGAAAAGGGCATCGAGCATTGTGATGACAAGCGTCATGGAGCTTTGTGATGACAAGGGCATGGAACATTGTTATGACATGGTCATGGAGTATTGTGAAGACAGGTGTCAGGGAGCATTGTGATGACAAGTGTATCGAGCATTGCGATGACAAAAGTCAGGGAGCATTGTGATGACAAGGGCATGGAGTATTGTGATGACAGGCATAATGGAGCGTTGTGATGACAAGTGTTATGGAACATTGTGATCACAAGGGCTTGGAGCATTGTGAAGACAGAGGTCATAGATCATTTTGATTTCAAGTAGAATGCACCATTGTGATGACAAGGGCATGAAGCAATGTGATCCAAGGCTCATGGAGGATTGTGATGACAAAGGTAATGGAGTATTTTGATGACAAGCACATGGAGCATTGTGATGACAAGGTCACCTAGCATTTTGCTAACAAAGGCATGGAGCATTGTGATGACAAGGGTCATGGAGCACTGTGATGACAAGCGTCACGGAGCATTCTGATTACTGGGGTCATGGAGCATTGGGATGACAAGGGCATGGAGCATTGTGATGACAAGTGTCATCGAGCATTTTGATGACAAGAGTCCCGGATCATTGTGTTGTCATGGGTCATGGAGCATTGTTATGACAGGGCTAATGGAGTATTTTGATGTCAAGGGCATGGAGCATTGTGATGAGAAGGCCATGGAGCATTCTGGTGACATGTGTCATGGAGTTTTGTGATGACAAAGGCATGGAGAATTGTGATTACAGGGATCTTGGATCATTTTGATGACAAGGGTAATGGAGCCTTGTGATGACAACGCCGTGGATCATTTTGATGGCTGGGGTAATGGAGCATGGTCATGAAGGTGTAATGGAGCACTGTGATTACAAGGGCATGGAGCTTTGGTCTGAAAAGTTTTATGGATTATTGTGATGAGATAGGGCATTGAGAACTGTGATGACAAGGGCATGGAACACTGTGATACATGGGTCGTGGAGTATTGTAATGAAAAGGGCATGGAGCATTGTGTTGAGAAGGGCATGGAGCATTTTGATGACAAGCATCGTGGAGCTTTGTGATGACGAGGACATGGAGCAATGTGATGAGAGGCTTCATGAAGCATTGTGATGACAATGGCATGGAGCATTGTGATGCCAAAGGTCATGGAGCTTTGTGATGACAAAGGTCATGGAGCATTTTGATGACAAGGGCGTGGTGCATTGTGATGAGAAGGGCAGGGTGCATTGTGATGACAGGGTCATGGAGCAATTTGATGAAAAGGGTCATCAAACATTTTGATGACAGGGGTTATTGATCATTGTGATGACAGGGGTGAGGGAGTATTTTAATGACTAGTGATGGAACATGGTGTTATCATTGGTGAGAGAGCATTTTGATGAGTAGTGTATGGAGCATTGTGATGACAAGTTTTATGGAGCATTGTGATGACAAGGTTGTGGAGCATTGTGATGACAAGCGCATGGCACATTGTGATGACATATGTCATGGAGCTTTGTGATGACTAGAACATCCAGCATTGTTATGACATGTGTTATGGAACATTGTGCTGACTAGCGCAAGGAGCATTGTGATGACATGGGTCATGGTGCATTGTGCTGAGAAAGGCATGGAACATTATGATGACAAGGGTCACGGAGCATTGTGATGAAAAGTTCATGGAGCATTGTGGTTACAAAGGTCACAGAGACTTGTGATGATGTGGGCATGGACCATTGTGATGACAAAGTTTATGAAGAATTGTGATGACTGGAGTCACGGAGCATTGTGACGACAGTGGTCATGCAGCATTGTGATGACAAGGGAATGGAGCATTGTGATGACAGGGGCATAGAGCATTGCTATGACAAGTTTTATGGATAATTGTGATGACAGTGGGCATGGTGCATTGTGATGACAACGGCATGGAACATTGTGATGACAAGGTCATACAGTATTGTGAATACAGGTGTCAGGGAGCATTGTGATGACATATGTCATGGTCCATTGTGATGACAATGGCATGGGGCATTGTGATGCCAAGTGTCATGGTGGATTGTGATGACAAAGGAAATGGAGCATCGTGATGACAAGGGTCATGGAGCATTGTGATGACAAGATCATGGAGCACTGAGTTGACAAGGGCCATTGAGAATTTTGATGAGAAGATCGTGAAGAATTTGATGACAAGCGCATGGAGCTTGTTATGAAGGGGTCAGGGAGCATTTCGATGACAATTGCATGGAGAATTTTATTGACAAGAGCATGTAACATTTTGATTAGAAGTGTCATGGAGCAATGTGATGACAAGGATATGTAGAACTGTGATGACCAGGGCATGGAGCATAGTGATGGCAAGACCGTGGAGCATTGTGATGAGAAGACAATGGAAAATTGTGATGACGAGCGTCATGGAGCACTGTAATGACAAGGGGCATGGAACATTGTGATGACTGGTGTCATGGATCATTGTGATGAAAAGGGTCATGGAGCATTCTGATGACAAGCTTGTGGAGTAATGTGATGACAATGGCATGGAGCATTGTGATGAAAAGGGCATGGAGCATTGTGATGAAAAAGGCATGGAGCCTTTTCATGACAGTGTTCAAGGAGCATTCTGACGAAAAGTGTCAGGGAGCATTGTGATGACAAGTGTATTGAGCATTGTGATGACAAAGGTCATGGAGCATTGTGATGACAGGCGTCATGGAACATTGTGATGACAAGTGTTATGGAACATTGTGATCACAAGGATTTGGAGCATTGTGATGACAGAAATCATGTATCATTTTCATTTCAAGGAGCATGGAGCATTGTGATGACAAGGGCTTGAAGCAATGTGAACCCAAGGTTCATGGAGGATTTTGATGACAATGGGAATGGAGTATTGTGATGACAAGTGCATGGAGCATGTGATGACAAGGTCATGTACCATTTTGCTGACAAATGCATGTAGCATTTTGATGACAAATGTCATGGAGCACTGTGATGACAATCGTCATGGTGCATTGTGATTTCAGGGGTCATGAGCATTGGGATGGCAAGGGCATGGATCATTGTGACGACAAGTGTCATGGAGCATTTTGCTGACAAGAGTCCCGGATCATTGTGTTGTCTGGTGTCATGGAGCGTTGTGATGACTGTGGTCATGGAACATTGTGATGACAGGGGTCATGGAGCATTGTGAACAGAAGTTCATGGAGCATTGGGCTGACAATATTCATTGAGTATTGTGATGGCAGGTATAATGGAGCATTGTGATGACAATGGAATGGAGCATTGTGATGACAAGGTCCTGGAGCATAGTGAGGAGAAGACCATGGAGCCTTTTAATGACAAGTCTCATGGAGCATTCTGATGAAAAGGGGCATGGAGCATTGTGATTACAGGGGTCTTGGAGCATAGTGATTACAGGGGTCTTGGAGCATTGTGATGAATAGGGCATGGGTGATTGTGATGAAAAAGCATGGAGCCTTGTAATGAGAGGGTTCAAAGAGCATACTGACGACAAGTGTCAGGGAGCATTGTGATGACAAGTGTATTGAGCATTGTGATGAGAAAGGTCATGGAGCATTATGATGAGAAGACCATGGATAATTGTGATGATGAGCATCATGGTGAGTTGTGATGACAAGTGTTATGGAACATTGTGATCACAAGGCTTTGGAGCATTGTGATGACAGAGCTTATGGAGCATTTTAATTTAATTGTGATGACAATAGCATGAAGCATTATGATGATGGGCATGGTTCATTGTGATGACAGAGTTCATGGAGCATTGAGATGAAAAGGGGCATGGAGCATTGTGATTAGAGTTGTCTTGGAGCATTGTGAAGAAAAGGGCATGGAGCTTTGTGATGATAAGGCCAAGGAGCTGTCTGATGACATGCATCATGGAGCCTTGTGATGACAAGGCCGTGGAATATTGTCATGACAGGGGTGAAGGAGTATTGTGATGACTAGAGATGGAACATTTTGATATCAGTGGTGAAAGAGCATTTTGATGAGAAGTGCATGGAGCTTTGTGATGACAAGGTTTATGGAGCATTGTGATGAAAAAGTTGTGGAACCTTGTGATGACAAGTGCATGGCACATTGTGATGACATGGCTCATGGAGCATTGTGCTGACAAGCACATGGAGCATTGTGATGAAAAGGGTCATGGAGCACTCTGCTGACAAAGGCATGGAGCGTTGTGTTGACAGGGGTCACAGAGCATTGTGATGAAAACTTCATGAAGCATTATGGTGACAAATTTCACAGAGTCCTGTGATAACGAGGGCATGGACCATTGTGATGACAAATGTCATGAAGCACTGTGATTACTGCAGTCACCGAGCATTGTGATGACAAGGGCATGGAGCATTGTGATGACAGGGGCATGGACTATTGGTCTGACAATTTTCATGGATTATTGTGATGATAGTGGGCATGGCACATTGTGATGACAAGGGCATGGAACATTGTTACGACAAGGTCATGGAGTATTGTGAAAACAGGTGTCAGGGAGCATTGTGATGACATAAGTCATGGTGCATTGTGATGACAATGGCATGGAGCATTGTGAAGCCAAGTGTCATGGAGGATTTTGATGCCAAAAGTAATGGAGCATTGTGATGATAAGGTCTTGGAGCATTGTGATGACAATGGTCATGGAACATTGTGATGACAACGGCATGGAGCATTGTTATGACAAGGGCCATTGAAAATTTTGATGACAAGTTCGTGAAGCACTGTGATGAAAAGCACATGGAGCTTGCTATGTCAGGTGTCATGGAGCATTGCGATGACAAGTTCATGGAGAATTGTGATGACAAGAGCATGTAACATTGTGATTTGAAGTGTCATGGAGCATTGTGATGGCAAGACGGTGGAGCATTGTGATTAGAAGACCATGGATAATTGTGATGACGATCGTCATGGAGCACTGTAATGACAAGGGGCATGTAGCATTGTGATGACAAGGGCCATGGAACATTCTGATGACAAGCTTGTGGAGGATTGTGATGACAATGGCATGGAGCATTGTGATGAAAAGGGCATGGAGCATTGTGATGAAAAAGACATGGAGCCTTTTCATGACAGGGTTCAAGGAGCATTCTGACGACAAGTGTCAGGGAGCATTGTGATGACAAGTGTATTGAGCATTGTGATGAAAAAGTTCATGGAGCATTGTGATGACACGGGCAAGGAGTATTGTCATGACAGGCATCATGGAGCTTTGTGATGACAAGTGTATTGAGCATTGTGCTGACAAAGGCATGGAGCATTGTGATGACAAGTGTTACAGAGCATTGTCATGACAAGGGAATGGACCATTGTGATGACAAAGTTCACAAAGCATTGTGATGAATGGATTCAGGGAGCCTTATGATGTGAGGGGTCATGGAGCATTGTGATTACAAGGGCATGGAGCATTGTGATGACAGGGCCATGGAGAATTGGTCTGAAAAGTGTCATGGATTATTGCTATAAGGGTGGGCATGGCACAATGTGATGACAAGGGAATGGAACATTGTTATGACAAGGTCATGTAGTATTGTGAAGAGAGGTGTCACGGAGCACTGTGATGACATATGTCATGGTGCATTGGGATGACAATGACGTGGAGCATTGTGATGCCAAGTGTCATGGAGTACTGTGATGACAAATGTAATGGAGCATTGTGATGCCAAGTGTCATGGCGGATTGTGAAGACAAATGTAATGGAGCGTCGTGATGACAACTGCTTCGAGAATTGTGATGAAAAGGGTCATGGAGCATTGTGATGACAAGGACAAGGAGCATTTTGATGACTAGGGCCATTGAGAATTTTGAGGCCAACGTCGTGAAGCATTGTGATGACAAGCACACGGAGCTTGCTATAACAGGGCACATGGAGCATTGCGATGAAAAGTGCATGGAGAATTGTGATGACAAGAGCATGAAACATTGTGATGAGAAGTGTCATGGAGTATTGTGATGACAAGGACGTGGAGAATTGTGATGACAAGGGACAAGTTGCATTGTGATGACCAGGGCAGGGAGCATTGTGACGGCAAGACCGTGGAGCACTGTGCTGAGAAGACCATGGATAATTGTTATGACGAGTGTCATGGAGCACTGTAATGACAAGGGGCATGGAGCATTGTGATGACAGGTGTCATGGAGCATTGTGATGACAGGGGCCATGGAGCATTGTGATGACAAGGGTCATGGAGCATTCTGATGACAAGCTTGTGGAGTATTGTGATGACAATGGCATGGAGCATTGTGATGAAAAAGGCATGGAGCATTGTGATGAAAAAGGCATGGAGCATTGTGATGAAAAAGACATGGAACCTTTTCATGACAGGGATCAAGGAGCATTCTGACGTCAAGTGTCAGGGAGCATTGTGATGACAAGTGTATTGAGCATTGTGATAACAATGGTCATGGAGCATTGTGATGACAGGCATCATGGAGCATTGTGATGAGAAGGCCATGGAGCATTCTGATCACATGCGTCAAGGAGCTTTGTGATGATAACGGCATGCAGCATTGTGATTTCAGTGGTCTTGGAGCATGGTGATGAAAAGGGCATGGATCATTGTGACGGAAAATGCATGGAGCCTTGTCACGACAGGGTTCAAGGAGCATAGTGACCACAAGTTTCAGGGAGCATTGTGATGACAATTGTATTGAGCATTGTGATGACAAAGGTCATGGAGCATCGTGATGAGAAAACCATGGATAATTGTGATGACGAGCATCATGGGGCGTTGTGATGACAAGTGTTATGGAACATTGTGATCACAAGGGTTTGGAGCATTGTGATGACAGGGTTCATGGAGCATTGAGATGAAAAGGGGCATGGAGCATTGTGATTAAAGTTGTCTAGGAGCATTGTGATGACAAGGGCCTGGACCATTGTGATGAGAATGCAATGGAGCATTCTGATGACATGCGTCATGCAGCTTTGTGATGACAAGGGCATATAGCATTGTGATGACAGTGGCATGGAACATTGGTCTGACAAGTTTCATGGATTATTGTGATGACAGTGGGCATGGCGCATTGTGACGACAAGGGCATGGAGCATTGTGATGACAAGGTCATGGAATACTGTGAAGACAGGTGACAGGGAGCATTGTGATGACATATGTCATGGTCCGTTTAGATGACAATGGCATTGAGCATTGTGATGCCAAGTGTAATGGTGGATTGTGATGACAAATGTAATGGAGCATTGTGATGACAACGGCTTGCAGCATAGTTATAACAAGGGTCATAGAACATTGTGTTGACAAGGGCATGGAGCATTGTGATGACAACGGACATTGAGAATTTTTATGACAAGGTCATGAAGCATTTTGATGACCAAGGCATGGAGCTTGCTATGACAGGGGTCATGGGGCATTGCGAAGACAAGTTCACAGAGAATTGTGATGAGAAGAGCATGTAACATTGTGTTGAGAAGTGTCATGGAGCATTGTGATGACAAGGTCATGGAGAATTGTGATGACAAGGGACATGGAGCATTGTTATTACCAGGGAATGGAGCATTGTGATGGCAAGACCGTGGAGCACTGTGATGAGAAGACCATGAATAACTGTGATGACGAGCATCATGGAGCACTGTAATGACAAGGGTCATGGAGCATTCTGAAGACAGGTGTCATAGAGCATTGTGTTGACAGGGGTCATGGAACAATGTGATGACAGGGGTCATGGAGCATTGTGATGACAAGGTTCATGGAGCATTCTGATGATAAGCTTGTGGAGTATTGTGATGACAATGGCATGGAGCATAGTCAGGAAAAGGGCATGGATCATTGTGATGAAAAAGGCATGGAGCCTTGTCATGACAGTGCTCAAGGAGCATACTGATGGCAAGAGTCAGTGAGCATTGTGATGACAAATGTATTGAGCATTGTGATGACAAATGTTATGGAGCATTGTGATGAGAAGACCATGGATAATTGTGATGACGGGCCTCATGGGGCATTGTGATGACAAGTGTTATGGAACCTTGTGATCACAAGGTTTTGGAGCATTGTGATGACAGAGGTCATGTGGCATTTTGATTTCATTGTGATGAAAATAGCATGAAGCATTTTGGTGAAGGGCATGGTTCGTTGTGAAAACAGGGTTCATGGGGCATTGAGATGAAAAGGGGCATGGAACATTGTGATTACATGTTTCATGGAGCCTTGTGATTACTCGGGTCATGAAGCCTTGTGATGACAAGGCCGTGGAACATTGTGATGACAGGTGTGAGGGAGTATTGTGATGACTAGTGATGGAAAATTGTGATATCAGTGGTGAGAGGGCATTTTGATGTGAAGTGCATGGAGCTGTGTGATGACAATGTTTTTGGAGCATTGTGATGACAAGTTCTCGAAGCATTGTGATGACAAGTGCATGGCGCACTGTGATGACATGGGTCAGGGAGCATTGTGCTGACAAGCGCATGGAGCATTGTGCTGACAAGGGTCATGGAGCATTTTGATGACAAGGCTCAGAGAACATTTGGATGAAAAGTTCATGGAGCATTGTGGTGACAAAGTTCAGAGAGCCTTGTGATGACGAGGGCAAGGACCATTGTAATGACAAAGGTCATGAAGCATTGTGATGACTGGAGTCACAGAGCATTGTGATGACAAGGGAATGGAGCATTGTGATGAGAGGGGCATGGAGCATTGGTATGACAAGTTTCATGGATTATTGTGATGACAGTCGGCATGGCGCATTGTGATGACAAGGGCATGGAGCATTGTGATGACAAGGTCATGGAGTATTGTGAAGACAGGTGTCAAGGTGCATAGTGATGGCATATGTCATGTTCCATTGTGATGACAATGGCATGGAGAATTGCGATGCCAATTGTCATGGAGGATTGTAAAGACAAACGTAAAGGAGCATTGTGATGACAAGGGCTTGGAGCATTGTGATGAAAATGGTCATAGATCATTGTGATGAAAAGGGCATGGAGCATTGTGATGACAAGGGCTTTTGAGAATTTTGATGACAAGTTCGTGAAGCACTGTGATGAAAAGCACATGGAGCTTGCTAGGACAGGGGTCATGGAGCATTGTGATGACAAGTGCATGGAGAATGTGATTACAAGAGCATGTAACGTTGTGATTTGAAGTGTCATGGAGCATTGTGATGGCAAGACGGTTGACCATGGTGATGTGAAGACCATGGATAATTGTGATGACGAGCGTCATGGAGAACTGTAATGACAAGGGGCATGGAACATTATGATGACAGGTGTCTTGGAGCATCGTGATAACAGGTGTCATGGAGCATTTTGATGACAAGGGTCATGGAGCATTCTGATGACAAGCTTGTGGAGTATTGTGATGACAATGGCATGGAGCATTGTGATGAAAAGGGCATGGAGCATTGTGATGAAAAATGCATAGAGCCATTTCATGAAAGTGTTCGAGAAGCATTCTGACAACAAGTGTCAGGGAACATTGTGATGACAAGTGTATTGAGCATTGTGATGACAAAGGTCATGGAGCATTGTGATGACAAGGGCATGGAGTATTGTGATGACAGGCACCATCGAGTGCTGTGACGACAAGTGTTATGGAACAATGTGATCACAAGGGTTTGGAGCACTGTGATGAGGGAGGTCATTAATCATTTTGATATCAAGGAGCATGGAGCATTGTGATGACAGGGGTATTGGAGCATTGTGATGAGAAGATCATGGAGCATTGAGCTGAAAATATTCATGGAGTATTCAGATGAAAGGTGTCATGGAGCACTGTGATGACCAGGCCCTGGAGCACTCTGATGAGAAGACCATGGAGCCTTGTGATGAGAAGTCTCATGGAGCATTCTGATGAAAAGGGGCATGGAGCATTGTGATTACAGGGGTCTTGGAGCATTGTGATTACAAGGGCATGGAGCATCGTGAGAGATGTCCAAGGAGCATTCTGATGACATGCGTCATGGAGGTTTGTGATGACCAGGGCAAGGAGCTTTGTGATTACAGGGGTCTTGGAGAATTGTGATGAAAAGGGCATTGATCATTGTGATGAAAAAGGCATGGAGCCTTGTCATGACAGTGTTCAAGGAGCATACTGATGGCAAGAGTCAGGGAGCATTGTGATGACAAGTGTATTGAGCATTGTGATGACAAATATTATGGAGCATTGTGATGAGAAGATCATGGAGCATTGAGCTGAAAATGTTCATGGAGTATTCTGATGAAAGCGGTCATAGAGCATTGTGATGACAAGGTCCGGGAGCACTCTGATGAGAAGACCATGGAGCCTTGTGATGAGAAGTCTCATGGAGCATTCTGATGAAAAGGGGCATGGAGCATTGTGATTACAGGGGTCTTGGAGCATTGTGATTACAAGGGCATGGAGCATTGTGAGAGATGTCCAAGGAGCATTTTGATGACATGCGTCATGGAGCTTTGTGATGACCAGGACAAGGAGCATTGTGATTACAGGGGTCTTGGAGCATTGTGATGAAAAGGGCATGGATCATTGTGATGAAAAAGGCATGGAGCCTTGTCATGACAGTGCTCAAGGAGCATACTGATGGCAAGAGTCAGTGAGCATTGTGATGACAAATGTATTTAGCATTGTGATGACAAATATTATGGAGCATTGTGATGAGAAGACCATGGATAATTGTGATGACGGGCCTCATGGGGCATTGTGATGACAAGTGTTATGGAACCTTGTGATCACAAGGTTTTGGAGAATTGTGATGACAGAGGTCATGGAGAATTTTGATTTCATTGTGATGAAAATAGCATGAAGCATTATGATGAAGGGCATGGTTCGTTGTGATGACAGGGTTCATGGGGCATTGAGATGAAAAGGGGCATGGAACATTGTGATTACATGTTTCATGGAGCCTCGTGATTACTCGGGTCATGGAGCCTTGTGATGACAAGGCCGTGGAGCATTGTGATGACAGGTGTGAGGGAGTATTGTGATGACTAGTGATGGAAAATTGTGATATCAGTGGTGAGAGGGCATTTTGATGCGAAGTGCATGGAGCTGTGTGATGACAATCTTTTTGGAGCATTGTGATGACAAGTTCTCGAAGCATTGTGATGACAAGTGCATGGCGCACTGTGATGACATGGGTCAGGGAGCATTGTGCTGACAAGCGCATGGAGCATTGTGCTGACAAGGGTCATGGAGCATTTTGATGACAAGGCTCAGAGAGCATTTGGATGAAAAGTTCATGGAGCATTGTGGTGACAAAGTTCAGAGAGCCTTGTGATGACGAGGGCATGGACCATTGTGATGACAAAGGTCATGAAGCATTGTGATGACTGGAGTCACAGAGCATTGTGATGACAAGGGAATGGAGCATTGTGATGACAAGGTCATGGAGTATTGTGAAGACAGGTGTCAAGGTGCATTGTGATGGCATATGTCATGTTCCATTGTGATGACAATGGCATGGAGAATTGTGATGCCAATTGTCATGGAGGATTGTGAAGACAAAAGAAAAGGAGCATTGTGATGACAAGGGCTTGGAGCATTGTGATGAAATGGTCATAGAGCATTGTGATGAAAAGGGCATGGAGCATTGTGATGACAAGGGCTTTTGAGAATTTTGATGACAAGTTCATGAAGCACTGTGATGAAAAGCACATGGAGCTTGCTAGGACAGGGGTCATGGAACATTGCGATGACAAGTGCATGGAGATTGTGATTACAAGAACATGTAACGTTGTGATTTGAAGTGTCATGGAGCATTGTGATGGCAAGACGGTGGAGCATTGTGATGAGAAGACCATGGATAATTGTGATGACGAGCGTCATGGAGAACTGTAATGACAAGGGGCATGGAACATTGTGATGACAGGTTTCTTGGAGCATTGTGATGACATGGGTTATGGAGAATTGTGATGTCAGGGGTCATGGAGCACTGTGATGATAAGGGCATGTAGTATTGTGTTGACAGCGGCCATGGAACATTGTGATGGCAAGGGTGAGGGCGTATTGTGATGACTAGTGATGGAACATTGTGATATCAGTGGTGACAGACCATTTTGATGAGAAGTGCATGGAGCATTGTGATGACAAGCTGGTGGAGCATTTTGCTGACAAGCGCATGGAGCATTGTGATGACAAGTTTCATTGAGTATTGTGCAGAGAAAGGTATGGAGCACTGTGATGAAAAGTTCATGGTGCATTTTGGTGACACAGGTCACAGAGCCTTGTGATGACGAGGGCATTGACCATTGAGATGACAAAGATCATGAAGCATTGTGATGAATGGAGTCATGGAGCATTGTGATGCCAAGGGTCATGGAGCATTGGGATGTCAAGTGCATGGAGCATTGTGATGACAGGGGCATGGAGCATTGGTCTGACAAGTTTCATGGATTATTGTGATGAGAGTGGGCATGGTGCATTGTGATGACAAGAGCATGGAACATTGTGATGACAACGTCATGGATTATAGTGAAGTCAGGTGTCAGGGAGCATTGTGATGACATATGTCATGGTCCATCGTGATGCCAATGACATGGAGCATTGTTATGACACATGTCATGGACGATTGTGATGACAAAGGTAAAGGAGCATTGTGATGATCAGGGCATGGAGCAATGTGATGGCAAGACTGTGGAGCATTGTGATGAGAAGACCATGGATAATTGTGATGACGAGCATCATAGAGCATTATGATGACAAGAGCCATGGAGCATTCTGACATAAATATCACTTATGAAGAAAATGAAAACATGGCTACATATGAACTGAATTAGGAAAGAGAACAGTGTCTCACATTCAGAAAACATACTTATGCCTGCTTAAGGGGAAAGAGAGGTGGGGAGATGTACAAAACCAGAGTTTGATATTAGCACAGGTACAGTTCCATAATCCAAATACAGAATAGACAAGACCTACTCCTTCCTCAGTGAACGGGACTGAACACCCATATTCCCCGCAGAGGAATATATCAGAGTAGTAAGAATATTAAAACTTATGTATTGATATGTCTCCATAAGGGAATGAAGTGTGTCTTGACTGCCAAAAACATGGCAGTGAGAATCAGCTCAAACCCACTATAAAAAGGAATTTCAAATACAAAACAAAAAAACTGGGAAATTCTTTACAATTCCTTCAGGAGCTCTGATGAAACCTGGAATGACCCTATCTACAACGACAGCTGGATGTGGCATAAGGCTGGACACTTGGGACTGAGAGGATTGGTGAGATTCGGTGAGCAAATGAATACCATTTAAAGCAATAACGTGTGGCACACATTCCAATGGTCCCAACTCTCCACGTTGAAGGGAATATTACTACAGCTATAACATGTACGGGAAACCTAGAGAATGGACACACTGTGAATATGAAAGGTTTCTAAAACTCAACTAATAGTCCCTCTCCTGGTGCTCCGGTTTGACTTTCCAACTGCTTTACTATCAATCTCCCAACTTGGAAAGACAGCCCCTTTAACCTCCTGGATCGCACATGTTGCCAATTTGGCAGAGAATGAAAGGGAAGAGGGAGAACCAAAGAGAGAGTAGCTGTTAGGGATTTGGACGGGCACATGTCACTCTAATTTCACAGCAGGAAGAAGAATTAACCAAAGTCTCAGCCACCCGCCGGGAACCAGTATAGGTCCTGAACCAAAATTTTGGACTTGCGGTCAGCTCACAAAAAACGAGTTGATAAATGGAGTTAAGGGGCACAGCAAAGCACAAACTGTCAGAGAAATAAAGGACAAAAATCGTCAAAAAATCTGTTGAGGGAAGGCAACGAGGTGGACTTCAAAGCGAGACAGAATAGCAGGAAACATATTTGAAGAGGTACATTGGAATCACATTTAAAGCACAGGAAGAGGGGCACAACTTCGACAATGATGTACTTGGCCAGAAAGGGCGTATATGTTTTCTCCTGAATATATTCAGGAGAAAACGCATACGCCCTTTTTGTACAAGCAAGCAAGCGGGCAATGCAAATCTACACTACAATGATGTGTCACTTCCCACCAGTCAAAAGGGACATCCACAAAATATGTAAAAACCAGAAAGGCAAAACAGGCCCTGGAGAACATGGAGCCTACTTATGCTGGTGGGCAGGATGTAAATTGCCAACAGCCTCTCTGGAGGAGTGCATTGTGTTCCCTAAAACAAGGAAACAACAGAGCTACAGAGCCAAGGGCACTTCCAGTCTAGGGAATATACCTTGGGAAAATTGAAAACCAATAAGACAGAGCCACCCCAAAATTTAGGGCTGCACTGCTTACAAGAATATCAACTTGGGTACACCTTAAATATCCCAGGAAAGACAAAAATGGTTCAAAAAATTGTGGTATTTACCTACGATGTAATATCCCTCAGCCACGAAATCAATGTCATAAGGCCAGTAGCAGCAAAATGAGAGGATTCAGGTACGATGATTCTAAGTGAAATAAGTCACAGAGAAAAATAAATTTATCATAAGATATCACTTATGAAGGTCCTCTAAACATGGCTACACATGAACTGAGTTAGGAAGGAGAACAGAGCCTCACATTTAGAAAACACTCTTGTGCCTGCTTAAGGGGGAAGGAGAGGTGGGGTGACTCATAAAACCAGAGTTTGATATTAGTACAGGTACCGTTCCAAAAACTAAATACGGAATAGACAAGACCTACACTTTCCTCAGTGAAAGGGACTCAAAACGCCATATTTCCCGCAGAGGAATATATCTGACTGGTAAGAATCTTAAAACCTACGTATTGATAAGTCTCCATAAGGGAATCAAGTGTTTCTAGACTGGCATAAACATGGCAGTTAGAATCAGCACAAACCCACTATAAAAAGGAATTTCAAAAACAAAACAAAAAAAACAGGGAAATTCTTTACAATTCCTTCAGGGGCTCTGATGAAAGCTGGAATGACACTATCTACAATGACAGCTGGATGTGGCATAAGGCTGGACACTTGGGACTGAGAGGATTGGTGAGATTCGGTGAGCAAATGCAGACCATTTAAAGCAATAATGCGTGGCACACAATCCAAGGGTCCCAAATCTCCAGGTTGTAGGAATATTACTACAGTTATAACATGTACGGGAAACCTAGAGAATGGACACAGTGTGAATACAAAAGGTTTCTAAAACTCAACTAATAGTCCCTCTCCTGGTGCTCCGGTTTGAATTTCCAACTGCTTTACTATCAATCTCCCAACTTGGAGAGACAGCCCCTTTAACCTCCTGGTTCGCAGCGGTTGCCAATTTGGCAGAGGAAGAAAGGGAAGAGGGAGAACCAATGAGAGAGTAGCTGTTAGGCATTTGGACGGGCACATGTCACTCTAATTTCCCGGAAGGAAGAAGAATTAACCAAAGTCTCAGCCACCCGCCGGGAACCAGTATAGTTCTTGAACCAAAATTTGGACTTGCTGTCAGCTCACAAAGAACGAGTTGAAAAATGGAGCTTAAGGGCACAGCAATTCACAAACTGTCAGAGAAGTAAAGGACAACAATCGTCCAAAAATCTGTTGAGGGAAGGCAACGAGGCAGACTTGAAAGCGAGCCAGAATAGCAGGAAACAGATTTCAAGAGGTACATTGGAATCACCTTTAAAGCACAGGAATAGGGGCACAACTTCGACAATGATGCACTTGGCCAGAAAAGGCGTATGTGTTTTCTCCGGAATATATTAAGCAGAAAACGCATAAGTCCTTTTTGGCCAAGCAAGCAAGTGGGCAACACAAATCTGAACTACAATGAAGTATCACTTCCCACCGGTCAAAAGGGACATCCGCAAAATGTGTAAAAACCAGAAAGGCAAGACAGGCCCTGGAGAACAAGGAGCCTAGTTATGCTGATGAGCAGGATATAAATTGCCAACTGCCTCTCTGGAGGAGTGCATTGTGTTCCCTAATACAAGGAAACAACAGAGCAACAGAGCCAAGGGCACTTCCATTCTAGGGAATAAACTTTGGGAATACTGAAAATCTATAAGAAAGAGCCACCGCAAAATTCAGTGCTGCACTGCTTACAAGAACCTCAACTTGGGTACACCTTAAATATTCAAGGAAAGACAAAAATGGTTCAAGAAATTGTGTTACTTACATACGATGGAATATCCCTCAGCCATGAAATCAATGTTATAAGGCCAGTAGCAGCAAAATGAGTGGATTCAGGTACGATGATTCTATGTGAAATAAGTCACAGAGAAAAAGAAATTTATCATAAGATATCACTTATGAAGGTCCTCTAAACATGGCTAAACATGAACTGAGTTAGGAAAGAGAACAGAGCCTCACATTTAGAAAACACTCTTGTGCCTGCTTAAGGGGGAAGGAGAGGTGGAGTGATTCATAAAACCATAGTTAGATATTAGTACAGATACCGTTCCAAAAACCAAATACGGAATAGTCAAGACCTACACTTTTCTCAGTGAAAGGGACTCAAAACGCCATATTTCCCGCAGAGGAATATATCTGACTGGTAATAATCTTAAAATCTATGTATTGATATGTCTCCTTAAGGGAATCAAGTTTGTCTAGACTGGCATAAACATGGCAGTGAGAATCCGTTCAAACCCACTATAAAAAAGAATTTCAAAAACGAAACAAAAAAACAGGGAAATTCTTTACAATTCCTTCAGGGGCTCTGATGAAACCTGGAATGTCCCTATCTACAATGACAGCTGGATGTGGCATAAGGCTGGACACTTGGGACTGAGATGATTGGTGAGATTCGGTGAGCAAATGCAGACCCTTTAAAGCAATAATGTGTGGCACACATTCCACGGGTCCCAACTCTCCAGGTTGTAGGGAATATTACTACAGCTATAACATGTACTGGAAACCTAGAAAATGGACACACTGTGAATACGAAATGTTTCTAAAACTCAACTAATAATTCCTCTCCTGGTGCTCCAGGTTGACTTTCCAACTGCTTTACTATCAATCTCCCAACTTGGAGAGACAGGCCCTTTAACCTCCTGGTTCTCACAGGTGGCCAATTTTGTAGAGGATGAAAGGGAAGAGGGAGAACCAATGAGAGAGTAGCTGTTAGGCATTTGGACGGGCGCATGTCATTCTAATTTCCCAGCAGGAAGAAGAATTAACCAAAGTCTCAGACACCCGCCAGGAACCAGTATAGGTCCTGCACCAAAATTTTGGACTTGTGGTCAGCTCACAAAAAACGAGTTGAAAAATGGAACTCAGGGGCACAGCAATGCACAAACTGGCAGAGTAGTAAAGGACAACAATCGTCTGAAAATCTGTTGAGGGAAGGCAACGAGGCAGACTTGAAAGCGAGCCAGAATAGCAGGAAACAGATTTCAAGAGGTACATTGGAATCACATTTAAAGCACAGGAATAGGGGCACAACTTCGACAATGATGCACTTGGCCAGAAAAGGCGTATGTGTTTTCTCCGGAATATATTAAGCAGAAAACGCATAAGTCCTTTTTGGCCAAGCAAGCAAGTGGGCAACACAAATCTGAACTACAATGAAGTATCACTTCCCACCGGTCAAAAGGGACATCCGCAAAATGTGTAAAAACCAGAAAGGCAAGACAGGCCCTGGAGAACAAGGAGCCTAGTTATGCTGATGAGCAGGATATAAATTGCCAACTGCCTCTCTGGAGGAGTGCATTGTGTTCCCTAATACAAGGAAACAACAGAGCAACAGAGCCAAGGGCACTTCCATTCTAGGGAATAAACCTTGGGAATACTGAAAATCAATAAGAAAGAGCCACCGCAAAATTCAGTGCTGCACTGCTTACAAGAACCTCAACTTGGGTACACCTTAAATATTCAAGGAAAGACAAAAATGGTTCAAGAAATTGTGTTACTTACATACGATGGAATATCCCTCAGCCATGAAATCAATGTTATAAGGCCAGTAGCAGCAAAATGAGTGGATTCAGGTACGATGATTCTATGTGAAATAAGTCACAGAGAAAAAGAAATTTATCATAAGATATCACTTATGAAGGTCCTCTAAACATGGCTAAACATGAACTGAGTTAGGAAAGAGAACAGAGCCTCACATTTAGAAAACACTCTTGTGCCTGCTTAAGGGGGAAGGAGAGGTGGAGTGATTCATAAAACCATAGTTAGATATTAGTACAGATACCGTTCCAAAAACCAAATACGGAATAGTCAAGACCTACACTTTTCTCAGTGAAAGGGACTCAAAACGCCATATTTCCCGCAGAGGAATATATCTGACTGGTAATAATCTTAAAATCTATGTATTGATATGTCTCCTTAAGGGAATCAAGTTTGTCTAGACTGGCATAAACATGGCAGTGAGAATCCGTTCAAACCCACTATAAAAAAGAATTTCAAAAACGAAACAAAAAAACAGGGAAATTCTTTACAATTCCTTCAGGGGCTCTGATGAAACCTGGAATGTCCCTATCTACAATGACAGCTGGATGTGGCATAAGGCTGGACACTTGGGACTGAGATGATTGGTGAGATTCGGTGAGCAAATGCAGACCCTTTAAAGCAATAATGTGTGGCACACATTCCACGGGTCCCAACTCTCCAGGTTGTAGGGAATATTACTACAGCTATAACATGTACTGGAAACCTAGAAAATGGACACACTGTGAATACGAAATGTTTCTAAAACTCAACTAATAATTCCTCTCCTGGTGCTCCAGGTTGACTTTCCAACTGCTTTACTATCAATCTCCCAACTTGGAGAGACAGGCCCTTTAACCTCCTGGTTCTCACAGGTGGCCAATTTTGTAGAGGATGAAAGGGAAGAGGGAGAACCAATGAGAGAGTAGCTGTTAGGCATTTGGACGGGCGCATGTCATTCTAATTCCCCAGCAGGAAGAAGAATTAACCAAAGTCTCAGACACCCGCCAGGAACCAGTATAGGTCCTGCACCAAAATTTTGGACTTGTGGTCAGCTCACAAAAAACGAGTTGAAAAATGGAACTCAGGGGCACAGCAATGCACAAACTGGCAGAGTAGTAAAGGACAACAATCGTCTGAAAATCTGTTGAGGGAAGGCAACGAGGCAGACTTGAAAGCGAGCCAGAATAGCAGGAAACAGATTTCAAGAGGTACATTGGAATCACATTTAAAGCACAGGAATAGGGGCACAACTTCAACAATGATGCACTTGGCCAAAAAGGGCGTATGCCTTTTCACCTAAATATATTCAGGAGAAAACGCATATGTGCTTTTTGGCCAAGCAAGCAAGCGGGCAATGCAAATCTGCACTACAATGAAGTATCACTTCCCACCGGTCAAAAGGGCCATCCGCAAAATGTATAAAAACCAGAAAGGCAAGATAGGCCCTGGAGAAGAGGGAGCCTAGTGATGCTGAAAGACAGGATGTAAATTGCCAACTGCCTCTCTGGAGGAGTGCACTGTGTTCCCTAAAACAAGGAAACAACAGAGCTACAGAGCCAAGGGCACTTCCAGTCTAGGGAACATACCTTGGGAAAACTGAAAATCAATAAGATAGAGCCACACCAAATTTTAGGGCTGCTTATATAGATGGTTTACTTATGTAGAGGGGAATATTACTCATCCAGAAATCAATGAAATAAGGTCAGTTGTAACAACTCTGGAGGATTTACATACGATCATTCTAAGTGACGTATGTCAGAAAGAAAAAGACACATATCATAAGATGTCACTTAAAGGTGGAATCAAAAATGGCTACACATGAAATAAATTACAAAACAGAAACCTAGTCAAATATGTAGAAAATAGACATAAGGCTGCTAAATGGAAAGGTGAGGAAGGGTGAGGTATCATCCAGGAGGTTGAAATTAGCAAAGATTCCATTCCAAGTACCAAATTGAATAACTGACAAGGCCTACACGGTACCTCAAAGAACTGCACTCAGCCCACTCAAGTCACTGGAAAATAATACATATGAATGGTAAGCATCTGAAAAAAGAATTTATTGTTGTCTCACAGTACATGAATCAAGTGGATGTACAGCAGCAAAAAACAGAGCTTTGAAAATCAGCTGTAACCAATATAAAAATAAATTTAAAAATATTTAGAAAAACAGTGAGACAGACAAAAATTCTTACAACTTTTGTTGAAGGGCTATGATGTAACATGGATTGAACACATGTAGACCCACAGCAGGATGATATATTGGGCTGGAAGCTTTGCACACTAAGAGATGTTAGAGAGGCTGGGTGAGGAAATGCAGAACTTTAAACGAAATACTGCCTGATTCCCATTCCATGGGTCCCAAATCTGCAGGTTCAAGGGAATCTTCTGACAGCGAAAACATGCCTGGGAGACCGAGACGAATGTACACCGTGTGATCAGGAAAGGGGTCTAAAATGCACCTCATTTTTGATCTCCTGGTGCTGGGGTTCGCCATTCCAGCCAAATTACTAACAATCTCCCCACTTGGAGAATCAGCACCTTTAACCTCCTGTTTCACACAGTTTGCAATTTGTGCAGAGGATAAACGGGAAGAGGGGGAACCAATGAGAGACTAGCTGTAGGAGTTTTGACAGGCACATGTCACTCTAATTTCCCATTAGGAAGAAGAATTAACCAAAGGTTCAGCCTGCCTCCCCAGAACCAGAATAGGGCCGGAAGCAATACAATGGTTTGGCGGCCAGCTCACAAAAAAAGCGAGTTGCAAAATGGATCTCAGGAGCAGACAATTCAAAGACCTGCAAAGATAAAAATGATAACCAACGTCCAAAAATATATTCAGGTAAGGCAACGAAGAGGATCTGAATGAGAGGCAGAATTGCAGGAAACAGATTTCAAAAGGGAGATTGGACTCACATTTAAAGCATATGAAAAGCAGCAGAATTTCTAAAATGATGTAGTTGGGCAAAAGGGTGTATGCGTTTTTTTCATGAATAACTTCAGGAAAAAAACACATACAGATTTTTTGGCCAACCAAGCAAGCGGGAAATGCAAATCTGCACAACAAAGAAGTCTCAATTTCCACTGCTCAGAAAGGCCATCCAAAAAATGTGTACAAACCAGAAATGCAGGAGAGGCCATGGAGAACAGGGAGCTAGTCACGCTGATGGGTGAGGTATAAATATCCAAGAGCCACTCTGAAGAAGTGTATGCTGTTTCCTAAAACATCTAAAATACAAAGCTACCGAGCATAGGGCACTTCCACTCATGGGCATATAACTTGGGAAGACTAAATATCAACAAGACACAGGCACCCCAAAATTTATGGCTGCTCTGCATACAAGAACCTCAACATCAGTACAACTTAAATATTCCAGGAAAGAGAAAATTGCGTAAAGAACTTGTGGTAATTTTATACAATTGAATATCACTCAGACATGAAATCAATGTCATAAGGCCAGTAGCAGCATAATGAGTGGATTTAGGTACGACAATTCTAAGTGAAATAAGTCACACAGAAAAAGAAACTTATCAAAAGATATCACTTATGAAGGTCCTGTAAACATGGCTACACATGAACTGAGGAAAGAGAACAGAGTCTCACATTGAGAAAACACTCTTATGCCTGCTTAAAGGGGAAGGAGAGGTGGGGTGATGCATAAAACCAGAGTTTGATATTAGCACATGTACCATTCCATGAAGCAAATACAGAATAGACAAAACCTACACCTTCCTCAGTGAACGGGACTCAAAACCCCAATTCCCAGCACAGGAATATATCTGACTAGTAAGAAACTTAAAACCGATATACTGATATGTCTCCATATGGGAATCAAGTGTGTCTAGACAGGCATAAACATGTCGGTGAAAATCAGCTCAACCCCATTATAAAAATGAATTTCAAAAACAAAACAAAACAAAAACAGCGAAATTCTTACACAATTCCTTCAGGGGATCTGATGAAACCTGGAATGACCCCATCTGCAAAGACAGCTAGATGAGACATAAGGCTGGACACTTGGGGCTGAGAGGACTGTTGAGATTGGGTGAGAAAATGCAGACCCTTTGAAGCAGTAATGCATGCCACCCATTCCATGGGTCCCAACTCTCCAGGTAGAAGGGAATATCACTACAGTTATAACATGTATGGGAAACCTAGAGAATGGACACCATGTGATGGCAAATGATTTCTAAAAGGCTCCTAATTTTTCCCCTCCTTGTGCTCCAGTTTGGCATTCCAACTGCTTTACTATCAATCTCCCAACTTGGAGAGTCAGCCCCTATAAGTTCCTGCTTCGCACAGTTTGCAAATTGTGCAGTGGATGAAAGGAAAGAGGGAGAACCAATCAGAGAGTAGCTGTAGGCATTTGGACGGACACATGTCACTCTAATTTCCCGACTGGAAGGAAGAATTATCCAAAGCGTCATCCTGCACCCCCGGAACCAGTTTAGGTCCTGTAGCAAATTTGTTGATTTGCGGTCAGCTCACAAAAACTTGAGATGAAAATTGGAGCTGAGGGGCACAGCAATTCACAAACCTGCAGAGTTATAAAGGACAACTCTATTCCAAAAATCTGTTGACGGAAGGCAACGAAGCAGACTTGAAAATTAGGCAGAATTGCACAAAACATATTTCAAGTGGTAAATTGGAATCGTCTTTAAAGCACAGGAAAAGCGTAACAACTTCGACAATGATGCACTTGGCCAAAAAGGGCGTATGCATTTTCTGCTGAATATATCCAGGAGAAAGTGAATACGCCCTTTTTGGCCAATCAGGCAAGCCCTCAATGCAAATCCACACTACAAAGAATTTTCACTTCCCACCGGTCAAAAGGGACATCTGAAAATCTGTAAAAACCAGAAAATAAAGACAGAGATAACAAGAGCATGTTGCATTGTGATCCCAAGGGTCACGGAGGACTGTGATGACAAGTTCATGGAGCATTTTGCTGACAAAGGCATGGAGCATTGTGATGACAAGGGTCACGGAGCACTGTGATGACAAGCGTCACGGAGCATTGTGATTACAGGGGTCATGGAGCATTGGGATGACAAGGGCATGGATCATTTTGATGACAAGGGTTATGGAGCATTTTGATGACAAGAGTGCCGGATCACTGTGTTGTCAGGGGTCATGGAGGTTTGTGATGACAGTGGTCATGGAGCATTGTGATGACAAGGGTCATGTAGAAGGGAGAAGAGAAGGTCAGTGAGCTTTGGGCTGAAAATGTTCATGGAGTATTGTGATGACATGGGTCATGGAGCATTGTGATGACAAGGTCCTGGAGCATTGTAATGAGAAGACCATGGAGCCTTTTGATGACAAGTCTCATGGAGCATTCTGATGAAAATGTGCATGGAGAATTGTGATTACAGGGGTCTTGGAGCATTGTGATGACAAGGGCATGGAGCATTTGGATGAGAAGACCATGGAGCGTTCTGATGACATGCGTCATGGAGCTTTGTGATGACAAGGGCATGGGGCATTGTGATTACCGGGGTCTTGGAGCATTGTGATGAAAAGGGCATGGATCATTGTGATGGAAAAGGCATGGAGCCTTGTCATGACAGGGTTCAAGGAGCATACTGATGACAAGGGTCAGGGAGCATTGTGATGACAAGTGTATTGAGCATTGTGATGACAAAAGTCATGGAGCATTGTGATGAGAATACCATGGATAATTGTGATGACGAGCGTCATGGGGCGTTGTGATGAGAAGTGTTATGGAACATTGTGAACACAAGGGTTTGGAACATTGTGATGACAGAGGTCATGGAGCATTTTGATTTCATTGTGATGACAATAGCATGAAGCATTATGATGATGGGCATGGTGCATTGTGATGACAGGGTTCATGGAGCATTGAGATGAAAAGGGACATGGAGCATAGTGATTAAAGTTGTCTTGGAGCAATGTGATGACAAGGGCATGGATCATTGTGATGAGAAGGCCATGGAGCATTCTGATGACTTGCGTCATGGAGCTTTGTGATGACAAGTCATGGAGCATTGTGATGACAGTGGCATTCAAAATTGGTCTAACAAGTTTCATTGAATATTGTGATGACGGTGGACATGGTGCATTTTGATGACAAGAGCATGGAGCATTGTGATTTCAAGGTCATGGAATATTGTGAAGACAGGTGACAGGTAGTGTTGTGATGACATATGTCATTGTGCATTGAGATGACAATGTCATAGATCATTGTGATACCAAGTGTCATGGAGGATTGTGATGACACAGTAATGGAGCATTGTGATGACAAGGGCTTGGAGCATCGTGATGACAAGGGTCATGGAGCACTGTGATGACAAGATCTTGGAGCATTGTGAGGAGAAGGGCCATTGAGAATTTTGATGAGAAGGTCGTGAAGCATTGTGATGTAAAGCGCACCGAGCTTGCTATGACAGGGGTCATGGAGCATTGCGATGACAAGTGCATGGAGAATTGTGATGACAAGGGCATGTAACATTGTGATGAGAAGTGTCATGGAGCATTTTGATGATAAGGACATGTAGAATTTTGATGACCAGTGCATGGAGCATTGTGATGGAAAGACCGTGGAGCACTGTGATGAGAAGACCATGGATAATTGTGATGATGAGCGTCATGGAGCACTGTAATGACAAGGGGCATAGAGCATTGTGATGACAGGTGTCAGGGATCATTGTGATGACAAGTGTCATGGACCATTCTGATGAGAAGCTTGTGGAGTACTGTGATGACAATGGCATGGAGCATTGTGAGGAAAAGAGCATGGAGCATTGTGATGAAAAATGCTTGGAGCCTTTTCATGACAGGGTTCAAGGAGCATTCTGACGACAAGTGTCAGGGAGCATTGTGATGACAAGTGTATTGAGCATTGTGATGACAAAGTTCATGGAGCATTGTGATGACAGGCATCATGGAGCGTTGTGATGACAAATGTTATGGAACATTGTGATCACAAGGGTTTTGAGCATTGTGATGACAGAAGTCATGTATCATTTTCATTTCAAGGTGCATGGAGCATTGTGATGACAACGGCATGAAGCATTGTGAACCCAAGATTCATGGAAGGTTTTGGTGACAATGGGAATGGAGTATTGTGATGACAAGCGCATGGAGCATTGTGAAGACAAGGTCATGTAGCATTTTGCTGACCAATGCATGGAACATTTTGATGACAAGGGTCATGGAACACTGTGATGACAAGCGTCATGGAGCATTGTGATTACAGCGGTCACGGAACATTGGGATGGCAAGGGCATTGATCATTGTGATGAGAAGGGTCATGGAGCATTTTGATGACAAGTGTCCTGGATCATTGTGTTGTCCGGTGTCATGGAGCACTGTGATGACAGTGGTCATGGAGCCTTGTGATGACAAGTGTCATGGAGCATTCTGATGAAAAGCGGTGTGGAGCATTGTGATTACATGGGTCTTGGAGCATTGTGAAGAAAATGGCATGGATGATTGTGATGCAAAAGGCATGGAGCCTTGTCATGACAGGGTTCAAGGAGCATACTGATGACAAGTGTCAGGGAGCATTGTAATGACAAGTGTATTGAGCATTGTGATGACAAAGGTCATGGAGCATTGTGATGAGAAGACCATGGATAATTGTGATGATGAGCATCATGGGGCATTGTGATGACAAGTGTTATGGAACACTGTGATCACAAGGGTTTGGAGCATTGTGTTGACAAAGGTTATGGAGCATTCTGATTTCATTGTGATGACAATAGCATGAAGCATTATGATGATGGGCATGCTTCATTGTGATTACAGAGTTCATGGAGCATTGAGATGAAAAGTGGCATGGAGCATTTTGATTAGAGTTGTCTTGGAGCATTGTGATGACAAGGGCATGGAGCATAGTGATGAGAAGGCCATGGAGCAGATTGATGACCTGCGTCATGGAGCTTTGTGATGACAATAGCATGGAGCATTGTGATTACAGGGGTCTTGGAGCATTGTGATGACAAGGGTCATGGAGCCTTGTGATGACAAGGCCGTGGAACATTGTCATGACAGTGGTGAGGGAGTATTGTGATGACTAGTGATGGAACATTTTGATATCAGTGGTGAGAGAGCATTTTGATGAGAAGTACATGGAGCATTGTGATGACAAGTTTTATGGAGCATTCTGATGACAAGTTTGTGGAAAATTTTGATAACAAGCGCATGGAGCATTGTGATAACAAGGGTCATGGAGCACTCTGCTGACAAAGGCATGGAGCATTGTGATGGCAAGGGTCACAGAGCATTGTGAATGAGAAGTTCATGGAGCATTATGGTGACAAATTTCACAGAGCCCTGTGATGACGAGGGCATGGACCATTTTGATGCCAAACGTCATGGAGCACTGTGATGACAATGACATGGAGCACTGTGATGACAACGGCCATTGAGAATTTTGATGACAATGTCGTGAAGGACTGTGATGAAAAGCACTTGGAGCTTGCTATGACAGGGTTCATGGAGCATTGCGATGACAAGTGCATGGAGAATTGTGATGACAAGATCATGTAACATTGTGATGAGAAGTGTCATGGAGCATTGTGATGGCAAGACCGTGGAGCACTGTGATGAGAAGACCATGGATAATTGTGATGTCGAGCGTCATGCAGCACTGTAATGACAAGGGGCATGGAGCATTGTGATGCCAGGGGTCATGTAGCACTGTGATGAGAAGTTCATGGAGCATTGGGCTGAAAATATTCATTGAGTATTGTGATGGCAGTGGTCATGGATCATTGCGATGACAATGGAATGGAGCATTGTGATGACAAGGTCCTGGATCATTGTGAGGAGAAGACCATGGAGACTTCTGATGTCAAGTGTCATGGAGAATTCGGATGAAAAGGGGTGTGGACCATTGTAATTACATGGGTCTTGGAGCATTGTGATGAAAAGTGCATGGATTATTGTGATGAAAAATGCATGGAGCCTTGTCATGACAGGTTTCAAGGAGCATATTGACGACCATTGTCAGGGAGCATTGTGATGACAAGTTTATTGAGCATTGTGATGCCAAAGTCATGGAGTATTGTGAATAAAATACCATGGATAATTGTGATGATGAGCGTCATGGGGCGTTGTGATGACAAGTGTTATGGAACATTGTGATCACAAGGGTTTAGAGCATTGTGATGACAGAGGTCATGGAGCATTTTGATTTCATTGTGATGACAATAGCATGAAGCATTATGATGATGGGCATGGTGCACTCTGATGACAGGGTTCATGGAGCATTGAGATGAAAAGGGGCATGGAGCATTGTGATTACAGGGGTCTTGGAGCATTGTGATGAGAAGGCGAAGGCGCATTCTGATGACATGCGTAATGGAGCTTTGTGATGACAAAGGCATGGAGCAGTGTGATTACAGGTGTCTTGGAGCATTGTGATGACAAGGGTCATGGAGCCTTGTGATGAGAAGGCCGTGGAACATTGTAATGGCAGTTTTTATGGAGCATTGTTATAACAGGGGTAATGGAGCATTTTCATGACAAGGCATGGAGCATTGTTCTGAAAATTTTCATGGATTATTGTGATGAGAGGGGGCATGGAGCATTGTGATGACAAGTGCACGGAACACTGTGATACATGGGTCATGGAGGATTGTAATGAAAATCCTTGGAGCTTTGTGTTAAGAAGAGCATCGAGCATTGTGATGAAAAGCATCATGGAGCCTGTGATGACAAGGACATGTAACAATGTGATGCGAGGGTTCATGGAGCATTTTGATGACAATGGCATGGAGCATTGTGATGCCAAGGGTCACGGAGCTTTGTGATGACAAAGGTCATGGAGGGTTTTGATGACAAGGGCGTGGTGTACTGTGATGAGAAGGGCAGTGAGCATTGTGATGAAAGGGTCATGAGGCAATTTGATGAAAAGTGTCATGGGAGATTTTGATGACAGGGGTTATGGAACATTGTGATGTCAGGGGTCAGGGAGCATTGTGATGAAAAGGGTCATGGAGCATTGTGATGACAGGGGTCATGGAACATTGTGATGACAGGTGTGAGGTAGTATTGTGATGACAAGTGATGGAACAATATGATATCAGGGATTGGAAAGCATTTTGATGGGAAGCGCATGGAGCATTGTGACAACAAGGTTTATCGAGAACTGTGATGACAAGGTTGTGGAGCATTGTGATGACAAGCACATGTCGCATTGTGATCACACAGGTCATGGGGCATTTTGCGGAAAAGCGCATGGAGCATTGTGCTGACAAAGGCATTTAGCATAGTTATGACATGAGTAAGAGAACATTGTGATGAAAATTTCATGGAGAATTGTGGTGACAAATGTCACAGAGCCTTTTGATGACCAGGGCATGGACCATTGTGATGACAGGGGTCATGGAGCATTTTGATGACTGTGGTCATGGAGCATTGTGAAGACATGGCTCATGGAGCATTGTAATGAGACGGTCATTGAGCATTGGGCTGAAAATTTACATGTAGTATTGTGATGATGGGGGTCATGGAGCATTGTGATGACAAGGGAATGGAGCACTGTGATGACAAGGTCCTGGGACATTGTGATGAGAGGACCATGGAGCCTTTTGATGACAAGTGTCATGGAGCATTCTGATGAAAAGGTGAATGGAGCATTGTGATTACAGGGGTTTTGTAGCATTGTGATGACAAGGGCATGGAGCATTGTGATGCGAAGGCCATGGAGCATTCTGATGACATGCGTCATGGAGCTTTGTGATGACAAGGACATGGAGCATTGTGATTACAGGAGTCTTGGAGCACTGTGATGAAAAGGGCATGGATCATTGTGATGAAAATTGCATGGAGCCTTTTCATGACAGGGTTCAAGGAGCATACTGATGAGAAGTGTCAGGGAGCATTGTGATGACAAGTGTATTGAGCATTGTGATGACAAAGATCAAGGAGCATTGTGATGAGAAGACCATTGATAATTGTGATGACCAGCCTCATGGGGCACTGTGATGACAAGAGTTATGGAACATTGTGATCACAAGGGTTTAGAGCATTGTGATGACAGAGGTCATTGAGCATTTTGATTTCATTGTGATGAAAATAGCATGAAATATTATGGGGATGGACACGGTGCATTGTGATGACAGGGTTCATGGAGCATTGAGATGAAAAGGGGCATGGAGCACTGTGATTACAGTGGTCTTGGAGCATTGTGATGACAAGGGCATGGAGCATTGTGATGAGAAGGCCATGGAGCATTCTGATGACTTGCGTCATGGAGCTTTGTGATGACAAGGGCATGGAGCATTTGATTAGAGGGCTCTTGGAGCATTGTGATGACAAGGTTCATGGAGGCTTGTGATGACAAGGTCGTGGAACTTTGTGATGGCAGGGGTCATGGAGCATTGTTATGACAAGGGCACGGAACACGGTGATACATAGATCATGCAGGATTGTAATGACAAGGACATGTAGCATTGTGATGAGAAGGGCATCGAGCATTGTGATGACCAGCCTCATGGAGATTTGTGATGACAAATGCATGGAGCAATGTGATGAGAGTGTTCATGGAGCATGGTGATGACAATGGAATGGAGCATTGTGATGCCAAGTGTCATGGAACTTTGTGATGAAAAAGGTCATGGAGCATTTTGATAACAAGCGCGTGGTGCATTGTGATGAGAAGTGTAGGGAGCATTGTGATGACATGGGTTATGGAGCATTGTGCTTACACGCGCATCGAGCATTGTGATGACAAGTGTCATGGAGCTTTGTGCTGACAATGGCATGGAGCTTTGTGATAACAAGGGACACAGAGCACTGTGATGAATAGTTCATGGAGCATTGTGGTGACAAATGTCACAAAGCCTTGTGTGACGAGGTCATGGAACATTGTGATGACAAATGTCATGAAGCACTGTGATGACTGTAGTCACGGAGCATTGTGAATGACAGTGTACCTGGAGCATTGTGATGCCAAGGGCATGGAGCATTGTGCTGAGAATGCCATGGAGCATTCAGATGACATGTTTCATGGAGTTTTGTGATGACAAGGGCAGGGAGCATTGTGATTACAGGGGTCTTGGAGCATTGTGATGAAAATGGAAAGGATCATTGTGATGAAAGAGGCATGGAGCCTTTTCAAGACAGTGTTCATGGAGCATACTGATGACAAGTGTCAGGGAGCATTGTGGTGATAAGTGTATTGAGGATTGTGGTGACAAAGGTCATGGAGCATTGTGATGATTAAACCATTCATAATTGTGATGAGGAGCGTCATGGGGTATTGTGATGACAAGTGTTATGGAACATTGTGATCACAAGGGTTTTTAGCATTGTGATGACAGATGTCATGGAGCATTTTGATTTCATTGTGATGACAATAGCATGAAGCATTATGATGATGTGCCTGGTGCATTGTGATGACAGGGATCATGGAGCATTGAGATAAAAAGGGGCATGGAGCACTGTGATTACAGGGGTCTTGGAGCATTGTGATGACAAGGACATGGAGCATTGTGATGAGAAGGCCATGGAGCATTCTGATGACATGCGTCATGGATCTTTGTGATGACAAGGGCATGGAGCATTGTGATTACAGGGGTCTTGGAGCATTGTTATGACAAGGGTCATGGAGCCTTGGATGACAAGGCCGTGGAACATTGTGATGGCAGGGATCATGGAGCATTGTTATGACAGGGGTTATGGAGCATTGTGATGACAAAGGCATGGAGCATTGTGATGACAGGGTCATGGAACTTTGGTCTGACAAGTTTCATGGATTATTGTGATGAGAGTGGGCATGACGCATTGTGATGACAAAGGCATGGAGCATTGTTATGACAAGGTCAGGGATTATTGTGAAGACAGGTGTCAGGGAGCATTTTGATGAAATATGTCATGGTCCATTGCGATGACAATTGCATGGAGCATTGTGATGCCAAGTGTCATGGAGGATTGTGATGACAAACGTAATGGAGCATTTTGATGATAAGGGTTTAGAGCATCGTGATGACAAGGGTCTTGGAGCATTGTGATGACAAGGGCATGGAGCACTGTGATGACAGGGGCATGGAACATTGTTTTGACAAGTTTCATGGATTGTTTTGATGACAGTGGGCATGGCACATTGTGATGACAAGAGCATGGAGCATTGTGGTGACAAAGGTCACAGAGCCTTGTGTGACATGGGCATGGAACATTGTGATGACAAATGTCATAAAGCATTGTGATGACTGGAGTCACGGAGCATTGTGATGACAGGGTTCATGGAGCATTGTGATGAGGAGGGCATAGAGAACTGTGATGACAGGGCCATGGAACTTTTGTCTGACAAGTTTCATGGAGTATTGTGATGACAATGGGCATGGCTCATTGTCATGACAAGGGCATGGAGCATTGTGATGACAAGGTCATGGAGTATTGTGAAGACAGGTGTCAGGGAGCATAGTGATGACATATGTCATGGTCCATTGTGATGACAATGGCATGGAGCATTGTGATGCCAAGTGTCATCGTGGATTGTGATGACAAAGGTAATGGAGCATATTGATAACAAGGGTTTGGGCACCGTGATGACAAGGGTCATGTAGCATTGTGATGACAAGGGCATGGAGGATTGTAATGAAAAGGGCACGGAACACTGTGATACATAGATCATGCAGGATTGTAATGACAAAGTCATGGAGCATTGTGATGAGAAGTGCAACGAGCGTTGTGATGACAAGCCTCATGGAGATTTTTGATGACAAGCGCATGGCGCATTGGGATGACATGGTTCATGGAGCACTGTGCTGACAAAGGCATGGTGCATTTTGATGACAAGGGTCACAGAGTATTGTGATGAAAAGTTCATGGAGCATTGTGGTGACAAACGTCACAGAGCCTTGAGTGTCAATGGCATGGACCATTGAGATGACAAAGGTCATGAAGCATTGTGATGACTGGAGTCACGGTGCATTGTGATGAGAGGGGTCATGGAACATTGTGATGACAGGGTTCATGGGGCATTGTGATGAGAAGGTCATGGAGCATTCGGCTGAAAATGTTCATGGAGTATTGTGATGACAGGGGTCATGGGGTATTTTGATGACATGGGAATGGAGCATTGTTATTAAAAGGGCATGGAGCATGGTGATGAGAAGGCCATGGATCATTCTGAAGACATGTGTCATGAAGCTTTGTGATGACAATGGCATGGAGCATTGTGATTCCAGGGGTCTTGGAGCATTGTGAGGAAAAGGGTGTGGATCATTGTGTTGAAAAATGCATGGAGCCTTGTCATGACAGGGTTCAAGGAGCATACTGACGACAAGTGTCAGGGAGCATTGTGATGACAAGTGTATTGAGCACTGTGATGAAAAAGGTAATGGAGTACTGTGAATAGAAGCCCAAGGATAACGGTGATGATGAGCATCATTGGGCGTTGTGATGACAAGTGTTATGGATCATTGTGATCACAAGTGTTTTGAGCATTGTGATGACAGAGGTCATGAAGCATATTGATTTCATTTTGATGACAATAGCATGAAGCATTATGATGATGGGCATGGTGCATTGTGATGACACGGTTCATGGAGCAGTGAGATGAAAAGGGTCATGGAGCATTGTGATTACAGGTTTCTTGGACCATTGTGATCACAAGGGAATGTAGCATCTTGAATGAGAAGGCCATGGAGCATTCTGATGACAAGCCTCATGGAGCTTTGTGATGACAAATGTATGCAGAATTGTGATTACAGTGTTTGGAGCATTGTGATGACAAGTGTCATGGAGTCTTGTGATGACAAGGCCGTGGAAACTTGTGAAGGCAGGTGTCATGGAGCATTGTTATGACAGGGGTAATGGAGCATTTTGATGACAAGGGCATGGAGCATTGGTCTGAAATGTTTCATCGATTATTGTGATGATAGTGGGCATGGAGCATTGTGATGACAAGGGCACAGAACACTTTGATACATGGGTCATGGAGGATTGTAATGACAAGGGCCTGGAGCATTGTGATGAGAAGGGCATCGAGCATTGTGATGACAAGCGTCATGGAGCATTGTGGTGACAAGGGCATGGAGCAATGTGATGAGAGGTTTCATGGAGCATTGTGATGACAATGGCTTGGAGCATTGTGATGCCAACTGTCATGGAATTTTGTGATGACGAAGGTCATGGAGCATTTTGATGACAAGTTCATGGTGCGTTGTGATGAGAATGGCAGGGAGCATTGTGCTAACAGGGTAATGGAAGAATTTGGTGAACATGTCATTGAATATTTTGATGAGAGTAGATATGGAAAATTGTGATGTCAGGGGTCATGGAGCATTGTGCTGAAAATGGTAATGGAGCATTTTGATGACAGGGATTATGGAGCATTGTGATGTCATTGGTCATGGAGCATTTTGATGATAAGTGCATGTAGCATAGTGATGATAGGGGTCATGGAACATTGTGATGAGAGGGGTGAGGGAGTATTGTGAAGACTAGTGATGGAACATTGTGATATCAGTGGTAACAGAGCATTTTGATGAGAAGTGCATGGAGCATTGTGATGACAAGGTTTATGGAGCATTGTGATGACAAGGATGTGGAGCATTGTGATGACAAGCGCATGGTGCATTGTGATGACATGGGTCAAGGAGCATTGTGCTGAAAAGCACATGGAGCATTGTGATGACAAGTGTCATGGATCATTGTGCTGACAAAGGCATGGTGCACTGCGATGACAAGGGTCACAGAGCATTGTGATGAAAAGGTCATGGATCATTGTGATGCAAAATTCATGGAGCCTTGTCATGACAGGGTTCAAGGAGCATACTGATGACAAGTGTCAGCGTGCCTTGTGATGGCAAGCGTATTGAGCATTGTGATGACAAAGGTCATGGAGTATTGTGAATAGAAGGCCATGGATAATTGTGATGATGAGCGTCATGGGGCGTTGTTATGACAAGTGTTATGGAACATTGTGATCACAAGGGTTTGGATCATTGTGATGACAGAGGTCATGGAGCATTTTGATTTCATTTTGATGACAATAGCATGAAGCATTATGAAAATGGGCATGGTGCATTTTGATGACACGGTTCATGGAGCATTGAGATGAAAAGGGTCATGAAGCATTGTGATTACAGGTTTCTTGGACCATTGTGATCACAAGGGAATGTAGCATCTTGAATGAGAAGGCCATGGAGAATTCTGATGACAAGCCTCATGGAGCTTTGTGATGACAAATGTATGCAGAATTGTGATTACAGTGTTTGGAGCATTGTGATGACAAGTGTCATGGAGTCTTGTGATGACAAGGCCGTGGAAACTTGTGAAGGCAGGTGTCATGGAGCATTGTTATGACAAGGGTAATGGAGCATTGTGATGACAAGGGCATGGAGCATTGGTCTGAAATGTTTCATCGATTATTGTGATGATAGTGGGCATGGAGCATTGTGATGACAAGGGCCCAGAACACTTTGTTACATGGGTCATGGAGGATTGTAATGACAAGGGCATGGAGCATTGTGATGAGAAGGGCATCGAGCATTGTGATGACAAGTGTCATGGAGCATTATGGTGACAAGGGCATGGAGCAATGTGATGAGAGGCTTCATGGAGCATTGTGATGACAATGGCTTGGAGCATTGTGATGCCAACTGTCATGGAGTTTTGTGATGACGAAGGTAATGGAGCATTTTGATGACAAGTTCATGGTGCGTTGTGATGAGAATGGCAGGGAGCATTGTGCTAACAGGGTAATGGAAGAATTTGGTGAAAATGTCATGGAATATTTTGATGAGAGTAGATATGGAAAATTGTGATGTCAGGGATCATGGAGCATTGTGCTGAAAATGGTAATGGAGCATTTTGATGACAGGGATTATGGAGCATTGTGATGTCATTGGTCATGGAGCATTTTGATGATAAGTGCATGTAGCATAGTGATGATAGGGGTCATGGAACATTGTGATGAGAGGGGTGAGGGAGTATTGTGAAGACTAGTGATGGAACATTGTGATATCAGTGGTAACAGAGCATTTTGATGAGAAGTGCATGGAGCATTGTGATGACAAGGTTTATGGAGCATTGTGATGACAAGGATGTGGAGCATTGTGATGACAAGCGCATGGTGCATTGTGATGACATGGGTCAAGGAGCATTGTGCTGAAAAGCACATGGAGCATTGTGATGACAAGTGTCATGGATCATTGTGCTGACAAAGGCATGGTGCACTGCGATGACAAGGGTCACAGAGCATTGTGATGAAACGGTCATGGATCACTGTGATGCAAAATTCATGGAGCCTTGTCATGACAGGGTTCAAGGAGCATACTGATGACAAGTGTCAGCGAGCATTGTGATGACAAGCGTATTGAGCATTGTGATGACAAAGGTCATGGAGTATTGTGAATAGAAGGCCATGGATAATTGTGATGATGAGCGTCATGGGGCGTTGTTATGACAAGTGTTATGGAACATTGTGATCACAAGGGTTTGGATCATTGTGATGACAGAGGTCATGGAGCATTTTGATTTCATTTTGATGACAATAGCATGAAGCATTATGAAAATGGGCATGGTGCATTGTGATGACACGGTTCATGGAGCATTGAGATGAAAAGGGGCATTGAGCATTGTGATTACAGAGGTCTAGGAGAATTGTGATGACAAGGGCATGGAGCATCGTGAATGAGAAGGCCATGGAGCATTCTGATGACATGCGTCATGGAGCTTTTTGATGGCAAGTACATGGAGCATTGTGATGACAAGGGTTATGGAGCCTTGTGATGACAAGGCCGTGGAACATTGTAATGGCAGTTGTCATGGAGCATTGTTATAACAGGGGTAATGGAGCATTTCGTTGACAAGGGCATGGAGCATTGTTCTGAAAAGCTTCATGGATTATTGTGATGAGAGGGGGCATGGAGCATTGTGACGACAAGGGCATGGAACACTGTGATACATGGGTCATGGCAGATTGTAATGACAAGGGCATGGAGCATTGTGTTAAGAAGAGCATCGAGCATTGTGATGAAGAGCATCACGGAGCCTGTGATGACAAGGGCAAGGAACAATGTGATGAGAGTGTTTATGGAGCATTTTGATGACAAGGGCATGGAGCATTGTGATGCCAAGGGTCATGTAGCTTTGTGATGACAAAAGTCATGGAGCATTTTGATGACAAGCGCATGGTGAACTGTGTATGAGAAGGGCAGGGATCATTGTGATGAAAGGGTCATGGAGCAATTTGATGAAAATTGTCATGGGACATTTTTATGACAGTGGTTATGGAACACTGTGATGTCAGGGGTCATGGAGGATTATGATGAAAAGGGTCATGGAGCATTTTGATGACAGGGGTCCTGGAACATTGTGATGAAAGGGGTGAGGGAGTATTGTGATGACTAGTGATGGAACTTTATGATATCAGTGGTGGGAGAGCATTTTGATGTGAAGTGCATGGAGCATTGTGATGACAAGTTTTATGGAGCACTGTGATGACACGGTTGTGGAGCATTGTGATGACAAGCGAATGGCGCATTGTGATGACACAGGTCATGGGGCCTTGTGCGGACAAGCGCATGGAGCATTGTGAGGAATATTGTCATGGAGCATTGTGCTAACAAAGGCATGGGCATTGTGATGACAAGCACATGGAGCATTGTGATTACAGGGGTCTTGGAGCATTGTGATGAAAACTGCATGGAGCATTGTGAGGAAAAGGCAAAGAGCCTTGTCATGACAGGTTTCAAGTAGCATACTGAAGACAAGTGTCAGGGAGCATTGTGATGACAAGTGTATTGAGCATTGTGTTGACAAAGGTCATGGAGCATTTTGATGAGGATACCATGGATAATTGTGATGACGAGCGTCATGGTGCATTGTGATGACAAGTGTTATGGAACATTGTGACCAGAAGGGTTTGGAGCATTGTGATGACAGATGTCATGGAGCATTTTGATTTCTTTGTGATGACAATAGCATGAAGCATTATGATGATTGGCATGGTGCATTTTGATGACAGTGTTCATGGAGAATTGAGATGAAAAGTGGTATGGAGCATTGTGATTACAGGGGTCTTGGAGCATTGTGATGACAATGTTCATGGAGCCTTGTGATGACAACGCCGTGGAACATTGTGATGGCAGGGGTAATGGAGCATTGTTATGACAGGGGTAATGGAGCATTGTGATGACAAGGGCAGGGAACACGGTGATACATGGGTCATGGAGGATTGTAATGACAAGGCATGGATCATTGTGTTGAGAAAGGCATCGAGCATTGTGATGACAAGCTTCATGGAGATTTGGGAGGACAAGTACATGGAGTAATGTGATGAGATGTTTCATGGATCATTGTGATGACAATGGAATGGAGCATTGTGATGCCAAGGGTCATGGAGCTTTGTGATGACAAATGTAATGGAGCATTTTGATGACAAGGGCGTGGTGCATTGTGATGAGTAGGGCAGGGAGCATTCTGATGACAGGTTCATGGAACAATTTTATAGAAAGGGTCAGGGAATATTTTGATGACATGCGTTATGGAACATTGTGATGTCAGTGGTCATGGAGCATTGTGATGATAAGGGCATGTAGCATTTTGATGACAGGGGTCATGGAACATTGTGATGACAGTGTTGAGGGAGTATTGTGATGACTGGTGATGGAACACTGTGATATCAGTGGTGAGAGAGCATTTAGACGAGAAGTGCATGGAGCATTGTGATGACAAGGTTTATGGAAAATTGTGATGACAAGGTTGTGGAGCATTGTGATGACAAGTGCATGGCACATTGTGATGACATGTGTCTTGGAGCATTGTGCTGACAAGCGCATGGAACATTGTGATGACAAGGGTCATGGAGCATTGTGCTGACCATGGCATGGAGCATTGTGATGACAAGCGTCACAGAGCATTGTGATGACGAGGGAATTAACCATTGTGATGAAAAAGTTCATAAAGCATACTGATGGCTGGAGTCACGGAGCATTATGATGTGAGGGGTCATGGAGCATTGTGATTACAAGGGCATGGAGCATTGTGATGACAGGGGGATGGAGCATTGGTCTGACAATTTTCATGAATTATTGCTATGAGAGTGGACAGGGCACATTGTGATGACAAGGGCATGGAACATAGTTATGACAAGGTCATGTAGTATTGTGAAGACAGGTGTCAGGGAGCACTGTGATGACATATGTCATGGTGCATTGTGATGACAATGGCATGGAGCATTGTGATGCCAAGTGTCATGGAGGATTGTGATTACAAATGTAATGGAGCCTTGTGATGCCAAGTGTCATGGAGGATTGTGCTGACAAAGGTAATGGAGCATTGTGATGACAATTTCTTTTAGAATTGTGAAGAAAAGGGTCATGGAGCATTGTGATGACAAGGACATGGAGCATTGTGATGACAAGGGCCATTGAGAATTTTGATGCAAACGTCGTGAAGCATTGTGATGACAAGCGCACGGAGCTCGCTATGACGGGGACATGGAGCATTGCTATGAAAAGTGCATGGAGAACTGTGATGACAGGACCACGTAACATTGTGATGAGAAGTGTCATGGAGTATTGTGATGACCAGGACGTGGAGAATTGTGATGACAAGGGACATGGAGCATTGTGATGACCAGGGCATGGAGCATAGTGATGGCAAGACCGGGGAGCAGTGTGATGACGAGAGTCATGGAGCACTGTAATGACAAGGGGCATGGAGCATTGTGATGACAGGTGTCATGGAGCATTGTGATGACAGGGGTCATGGAGCATTGTGATGACATGGGTCATGGAGCATTCGGATGATATGGGTCATGGATCTTTGTGATGACAAGTGCATGGAGCATTGCGATTACAGGGTTCTTGGAGAATTGTGATGACAAGGGTCATGGAGCCTTGAGATGATGAGGCCGTGGAACATTGTGATTGCAGTGGTCATGGAGCATTGTTATGACACGGGAAATGGAGCCTTTTGATGACAAGTGCATGGAGCATTGATGTGACAAGTTTTATGGATTATTGTGATGAGAGTGCGCATAGAGCATTGTGATGACAAGGGCACGGAACACGGTGATTCATGGACCATGGAACATAGTAATGACAAGGGCCTGCATCATTGTGATGAGAATGACATCGAACAGTGTGATGGCAAGCGTCATGGAGCTTTGTGATGACAAGGGCATGGAGCAATGTGATGAGAGGGTTCATGGAGCATTGTGATGACAATGGCATGAAGCATTGTGATGCCAAGGGTCATGGAGCACTGGGATGACTAGCGTCACGGAACATTCTGATTACAGGGGTCATGGATAATTGGGATGACAAGCGCATGGATCATTGTGATGACAAGTGTCATGGAGCATTTTGATGACATGTGTCCCAGATCATTGTGCTGTCAGGGGTCATGGAGCGCTGTGTTGACAGTGGTCATGGAGCATTGTGATGCCAGGGGTAATGGAGAATTGTGATGACAAGGGCATGCAGCATTGTGATGAGAAGGCCATGGATCATACTGATGACATGCATCATGGAGCTTTGTGATGACAAGGGCATGGAGCATTGTGATTAGAGGTGTCATGGAACATTGTGATGACAAGGGTGAGGGAGTATAGTGATGACTAGTGATGGAACATTGTGATATCAGTTGTGAGAGAGCACTTTGATGAGAAGTGCATGGTGCATTGTGATGACAAGGTTTATGGAGCTCTGTGATGACAAGGTTGTGGAGCATTGTGATGACAAGCGCATGACACATTGTGATGACATGGGTCATGGAGCATTGTGCTGAGAAGCGCATGGCGCTTTGTTATGACAATGATCATGGAGCATTGTGATGAAAAGTTCATAGAGCATTGTGGTGACAAAGGTGACAGAGACTTCTGATGACGAGGGCATGGACCACTGTGATGTCAAAGGTCATGAAGCATTGTGATGACTGGAGTCACGAAGCATTGTGATGACAGGCTTCATGGTGCATTTTGATGACAATGGCATGGAGCACTGTGATGATAGGGGCATGGAGAATTGGTGTGACAACTTTCATGGATTATTTTGACGAGTGTAGGCATGGTGCATTGTAAAGACAAGGGCATGGAGCATTGTGATGACAAGGGCATGGATCATTGTGATGACAAGGTCATGGAGTATTGTGAAGACAGGTGTCAGGGAGCATGGTGATGACATATGTCATGGTCCATTGTGATGACAATGGCATGGAGGATTGTGATGACAAGAGCATGTAACATGGTGATGAGAAGTGTCATGGAGCATTGTGATGACAAGGGACATGGAGCACTGTGATGTCCAGGGCATGGAGCATTGTGATGGCAAGACCGTGAAGCATTGTGATGGCAAGACCATGGAGCATTTTGATAACGATTGTCATCGAGCACTGTAATGACATGTGGCATGGAGAATTTTGATGACAGGTGTAATGGATCATTGTGATGACAAGGGACATGGAACATTCTGATGACAAGCTTCTGGAGTATTGTGCAGACAAAGGCAAGGAGCATTGTGATGACAAGTTTCACAGAGCATTGTGACGAAAAGTTCATGGAGCACTGTGGTGACAAAGGTCAGTGAGCCTTGTGATGACGAGGGCATGGCCCATTGTGATGACAAAGGTCATGAAGCATTGTGATGACTGGTGTCACGGAGCATTGTGATGACAAGGGCATGGAGCATTGTGATAACAGTGGCATGGAATATTGGTCTGACAAGTTTCATGGATTATTTTGATGACAGTGGGCAAGGCACATTGTGGTGACAAGGGCATGGAGAATTGTGATGACAAAGTCAAGTGTATTGTGAAGACAGGTGTCAGGGAGCGTTTTATTGACATATGTCATGGTCCATTGTGATGACAATGGCATGGAGCATTGTGATGCCAATTGTCATGGAGGATTGTGATGACAAAGGTAATGGAGCATTGTGATGACAAGGGCTTGGAGCATTGTAATGACAAGGGTCATGGAGCATTTTGATGAGAAGAGCATGGAGCATTGTGATGACAAGGGCAATTGATAATTATGATGACAAGGTCGTGAAGCGTTGTGATAAAAAACATATGGAGCTTTCTATGACAGGGTTCATGGAGCATTGCGATGACAATTGCATGGAGAATTGTGATGACAAGATCATGTAACATTGTGATGAAAAGTGTCATGGATCCTCGTGATGGCAATACCGTGGAGCACTGTGATGAGAAGACCATGTTTAATTGTGATGAGGAGCATCATGGAGCACTGTAATGACAAGGGGCAAGGAGCATTTTGATGACAGGTGTCATGGAGCATTGTGATAGCAGGGGTCATGGAGCATTGTGATGACAGGTGTTATGGAGCATTCTGATTACAAGCTTGTGGAGTATTGTGATGACAATGGCATGGAGCATTGTGATGCAAAGGGCATGGGGCATTGTGATGAAAAAGGCATGGAGGCTTTTCATGACAGGTTTCAAGGAGCATTCTGACGACAAGTGTCAGGGAGCATTGTGATGACAAGTGTATTGAGCATTGTGATGAAAAAGGTCATGGAGCATTGTGATGACAAGGGTATGCAGTATTGTTATGACAGGCATCCTGGATTGTTGTGAAGACAAGTGTTATGGAACAATGTGATCCCAATGATTTGGAACATTGTGATGACAGAGGTCATGGATCATTTTGATTTCAAGGAGCATGGAGAATTGTAATGATAGGGGTAATGGAGCATTGTGATGAGAAATTCATGGAGCATTGGGCTGAAAATGTTCTTGGAGTATTGTTATGAAAGGGGTCATGGAGCATTGTGATGACAAGGGAATGGAGCATTGTGATGACAAGGTCCTGGAGCATTGTGATGAGAAGACAATGGAGCCTTGTGATGACAACTCTCATGGAGCATTCTGATGAAAAGGAGTATGGATCATTATGATGACAGTGGTCTTGGAGCATTGAGATGACAAGGTCATGGAGTATAGTGATGAGAAGGCCATGGAGCATTCTAATGACATGCATAATGGAGCTTTGTGATGACAAGGGCAAGGAGCATTGAGATTAGAGTTGTCTTGGAGCATTGTGATGAAAAGGGCATGGAACATTGTGATGAAAAATGCATGGAGCCTTGTCATGAAAGGGTTTAAGGAGCATTCTGATGACAAGTGTCATGCAGCATTGTGACGACAAGTGTATTGAGCATTGTGATGACAAAGATCATGGAGCATTGTGATGAGAAGACCATGGATAATTGTGATGACCAGCGTCATGGGGCATTGTGATGACACGTTTTATGGAACATTGTGATCACAAGGGTTTGGAGCATTGTGATGACAGAGGTCATGGAGCATTTTAATTTCATGGTGATGACAATAGTATGAAGCATTTTGATGATGGGCATGGTGCATTGTTATGACAGGGTTCATGGAGCATTGAGATGAAAAGGGGCACGGAGCATTGTCATTACAGGAGCCTTGGAGCATTGTGATGACAAGGGTATGGAGAATCGTGAATGAGAAGGCCATGGAGCATTCTGATTACATGTGTCATGGATCTTTGTGAGACATGGGTATGGACAATTCTGATTACATTGTTTTGGAGCATTGTGATGAAAACTCTCATGGAGTCTTGTGATTACAAGGTCGTGGAACCTTGTTTGGGCAGGTGTCATGGAGCAGTGTTATGACAGTGGTAATGGTGCGTTGTGATGACAAGGGCATGGAGAATTGGTCTGAAAAGTTTCATGGATTATTGTGATGACAAGGGCACGAAACACTTTGATACATGGATCATGGTGGATTGTAATGACAAGGGCATGAAGCATTGTGATGAGAAGGGCATCAAGCATTGGGATCACAAGCGTCATGGAGCTTTTTGATGACAAGGGCATGGAGCAATGTGATGAGAGGCTTCATGGAGCATTGTGATGACAATGGCATGGAGCATTGTGATGCTAAGAGTCATGGAGCTTTGTGATGACAAAGGTCATGGAGCATTTTGATGACAAGTTCGACATGCATTGTGATGAGAAGGGCAGGGAGCATTGTGATAACAGGGTCATAGAGCAATTTGATGAAAAAGGTCATGGAACATTTTGATGAGAGTGGTTATGGAAAATTGTGGTGTCAGGGGTCATGCAGCATTGTGATGAAAAGGGTATTGGATTGTTTTGATGACAGGGTTTATGGAACATTGTGATGTCATGGGTCATGGAGCATTTAATGATAAGTGCATGTAGCATTGTGATGATAGGGGTCATGGAACATTGTGATGACAGGGGTGAGGGAGTATAGTGAAGACTAGTGAAGGAACATTGTGATATCAGTGGTGAGAGAGCATTTTGATGAGAAGTGCATGGAGCATTGTGATGACACGGTTTATGGAGCATTGTGGTGACACGGATGAGGATCATTGTGATGACAAGTGTCAAAAAGCATTGTGCTGAAAAGCGCATGGAGCATTGTGATGACAAGTGTCATGGATCATTGTGCTGACAAAGGCATGGTGCATTTTGATGACAAGGGTCAGAGATCATTGTGATGAATATTTCAGTGAGCATTGTGGTGACAAATGTCATAGAGCCTTGTGTGACAAGGGCATGGACTCTTGTGATGACAAAGGTCATGAAGCATTTTGATGACTGGAGTCACGGAGCATTGGGATGACAGGGGTCATGGAGCATTGTGATGGCAGGGTTCATGGGGCATTGTGATGAGAAGGTCATGGAGCATTGGGCTGAAAATGTTCATCGAGTATTGTGATGACAGCGCTCATGTGGCATTTTGATGACAAGGGAATGGAGAATTGTGATGAAAAGGGCATGGAGCATGGTGATGAGAAGGCCATGGAGAATTCTGAAGTAATGTGTCATGAAGCTTTGGGATGACAAGGGCATGGAGCATTGTGATTACAGGGGTCTTGGAGCATTGTGAGGAAAAGGGCATGGATCATTGTGATTAAAAAGGCATGGAGCCTTGTCATGACAGGGTTCAAGGAGCATACTGACGACAAGTGTCAGGGAGCATTGTGATGACAACTGTATTGAGCATTGTGATGACAAAGGTCATGGAGTATTGTGAATAGAAGACCATGGATAATTGTGATGATGCGCGTCATGGGGCATTGTGATGACAAGTGTTATGGAACATTGTGATCACAAGGGTTTGGAGCATTGTGATGACAGAGGTCCTGGAGCGTTTTTATTTCATTTTGATGACAATTGCATGAAGCATTATGATGATGGGCATGGTGCATTGTGATGACACGGTTCATGGAGCATTGAGATGAAAAGGGGCATGGAGCATTGTGATTACAGGGGTCTTGGAGCATTGTGATGATGAGGGCATGGAGCATCGTAAATGAGAAGGCCATGGAGCATTCTGATGACATGCGTCATGGAGCTTTGTGATGACAAGTGTATGGAGAATTGTGATTACAGTGTCTTGGACCATTGTGATGACAAGTGTCATGGAGTCTTGTGATGACAAGGCCGTGGAACATTGTGATGGCAGGGGTCATGGAGCATTGTTATGACATGGGTAATGGAGCATTGTGATGACAAGGGCATGGAGCACTGGTCTGAAATATTTCATGGATTATTATGATAAGAGTGGGCATGGAGCATTGTGATGACAAGGGCACAGAACACTTTGATACATGGGTCATGGAGGATGGTAATGACAAGGGCACAGAACACTTTGATACATGGGTCATGGAGGATTGAAATGAGAAGGGCATGGAACATTGTGATGAGAAAGGCATCGAGCATTGGGATCACAAGCGTCATGGAGCTTTGTGATGACAAGGGCATGGAGCAATGTGATGAGAGGCTTCATGGAGCATTGTGATGACTATGGCATGGAGCATTGTGATGCCAAGGGTCATGGAGCTTTGTGATGACAAAGGTCATGGAGCATTTTGATGACGAGGTCGTGGTGCATTGTGATTAGAAGTGCAGCGAGCATTTTGATAATAGGTTCATGGAGCAATTTGATGAAAAAGGTCATGGAACATTTTGATGAGAGTGGTTATGGAAAATTGTGATGACACGGGTCATGGAGCATTGAGATGAAATGGGTAATGTAGCATTTTGATGACAGGGGTTATGGAACATTGTGATGGCAGGGGTCATGGAGCATTTTGATGAGAAGTGCATGTAGCATTGTGATGATAGGGGTCATGGAACATTGTGATGACAGCGGTGTGGGAATATTGTGAAGACTAGTGATGGAATATTGTGATACCAGTCGTGAGAGGGCATTTTGATGAGAAGTGCATGGAACATTGTGATGACAAGGTTTATGGAGCATTGTGATGACTATGATGTGGAGCATTGTGATGACAAGCGCATGGTACATTGTGATGCCATGGGTCAAGGAGCATTGTGATGACAAGCGCATGGAGCATTGTGATGACAAGGGCCATGGATCATTGTGCTGACAAATGCATGGTGCATTGTGATGACAAGGGTCACAGAGCATTGTGATGAAATGTTCATGGAGCATTGTGATGACAAATGACACAGAGCCTTGTGTGACAAGGGCATGGACCATTCTGATAACAAAAGTCATGAAGCATTGTGATGACTGGAGTCACGGAGCATTGTGATGACAGGGGTCATGGAGCATTGTGATGAGACGGTCATGGAGCATTGGGCTGAAACTATTCAAGGAGTACTGTGATGACAGGGTTCATGGGGCAATTTGATGACAAGGGAAAGGAGCATTGTGATGAAAAGTGCATGGAGCATGGTGATGAGAAGGCCATGGAGCATTCTGAAAACATATGTCATGTAGCTTTGTGATGACAAGGGCATGGAGCATTGTGATAAAAAAAGTCATGAAGCATTGTGATGACTGGAGTCACGGAGCATTGTGATTAGAGGGGTCATGGAGCATTGTGATGACAAGGGTAATGGAGCATTGTGATGAGACCATCATGGAGCATTGGCCTGAAAATGTTCATGGAGTAGTGTCATTACAGTGGTCAAGGAGCATTGTGATGACAAGAAAATGGAGCATTGTGATGACAAGGTCCTGGAGCAGTGTGATGATAAGACCATGGAGCCTTGTGATGACAAGTCTAATGGAGCATTCTGATGAATAGGGGCATGGAGCATTGTGATTACAGGGGTCTTGGAGCATTGTGATGACAAGGCCATGGAGCATAGTGATGAGAAGGCCATGGAGCATTCTGATGACATGTGTCATGGATCTTTGTGATGACAGGGGCATGGAGCATTGTGATTACAGGGGTCTTGGCGCATTGTGATGACAAGGGTCACGGAGCGTTTGATGCCAAGGCGGTGGAATATTGTGATGTCAGGGGTCATGGAGCATTGTTATGACATGGGTAATGGAGCATTGTGATGACACGGGCATGGAACATTGGTCTGAAAATTTCATAGATTATTGTGATGAGATTCGGCATGGATCATTGTGTTGACTAGGGCACGTAACACTGTGATACATGTGTCATGGAGGATTGTAATGACAAGGGCATGCAGCATTGTGATGAGAAGAGTATCGAGCATTGTGATGACAAGTGTCATGGAGCATTGTGGTGACAAGGGCATGGAGCAATATTATGAGAGGTTTCATGTAGCATTGTGATGAAATGTCATGGAGCATTGTGAAGCCAAGGGTCATGGAACTTTGTGATGACAAAGGTAATGGAGCATTTTGATGACAAGTTCGTGGTGCATTGCGATGAGAAGGGCAGGGAGCATTGTGATGACAGGGTCATGGAGCAAATTGTTCAAAAGTGTCATGGAACATTTTGATGACAGGGGTTATGGAACATTGCGATGTCAGGGATCATGGAGCATTTTGATGAAAATGGTCATGGAGCATTCTGATGAAAAGGTGCATGGAGCATTGAGATTACAGGGGTTTTGAAGGAATGTGATTACAAGGGCATGGAGCATTGTGATGAGAAGGCAATGGAGCATTCTAATGACATGCGTAATGGAGCTTTGTGATGACAAGGACATGGAGCATTGTGATTACAGGGGTCTTGGAGCATTGTGATGAAAAGGGAATGGATCATTGTGATGAAAAATGCATGGAGCCTTGTCATGACTGGGTTCAAGGAGCATACTGATGACAACTGTCAGGGAGCATTGTGATGATAAGTGTATTGAGCATTGTGATGACAAAGATCATGGAGCCTTGTGATGAGAAGACCATGGATAATTGTGATGACCAGCGTCACGGGGCATTGTGATGTCAAGTGTTATGGAACATTGTGATCAGAAGGGTTTGGTGCATTGTGATGACAGAAGTCATTGAGCATTTTGATTTCATTGTGATGACAATAGCATGAAATATTATGGTGATGGGCACGGTGCATTGTGATGACACGGTTCATGGAGCATTGAGATGAAAAGGGGCATGGAGCACTGTGATTACAGCGGTGTTGGAGCATTGTGATGACAAAGGCATGGAGCATTGTGATGAGAAGGCCATGGAGCATTCTGATGACATGCGTCATGGAGCTTTGTGATGACAAGGGCATGGAGAATTGTGACTACAGGGGTCATGGAATATTGTGATGACAGGGATGAGGGAGTATTGTGATGACTAGTGATTGAACATTGTAATATCAGTGGTGGGAAGGCATTTTGAGGAGAAGTGCATGGAGCGTTGTGATGACAAGGTTTATGGAGCATTTTGATGACAAGGATGTGGAGCATTGTGATGACAAGTGCATGGTGCATTGTGATGACATGGGTTATGGAACATTGTGCTGACACGTGCATCGAGCATTGTGATGACAAGGGTAATGGAGCATTGTGCTGACAAAGGCATGGAGCTTTGTGATGACAAGGGTCACAGAGCATTGTGATAAAATTTCATGGAGCATTGTGGTGACAAATGTCATAGAGCTTTGTGTGATGAGGTCATGGACCATTGTGATGACAAATGTCATGGACCATTGTGATGACAAATGTCATGAAGCATTGTGATGACTGGAGTCACGGAGCATTGTGATAACAGGGGTCTTGGAGCATTGTGATTAAAAGGGAATGGATCATTGTGATGAAAAATGCATGGAGCCTTGTCATGACAGTGTTCAAGGAGCATACTGATGACACGTGTCAGCGAGCATTGTGATGCCAAGTGTATTGAGCACTGTGGTGACAAAGGTCATGGAGCATTGTGATGAGAAGACCTTGCATAATTGTGATGACGAGTGTCATGGGGCAAGTAATGACAAGTGTTAGGGAACATTGTGATCAGAAATTTTTGGAGCATTGTGATGACAGAGGACATGGAGCATTTTGATTTCATTGTGATGACAATAGCATGAATCATTATGATAATGGGCATGGTGCATTGTGATGAGAGTGTTCATGGAGCATTGAGATGAAAAGTGGCATGGAGAATTGTGATTACAGAGGTCATGGAGCATTGTGATGACAAGGGTCATGGAGCCTTGTGATGACAAGGCCGTGGAACATTGTGATGGCAAGGGTCATGGAGCATTGTTATGACAGGTGTAATGGAGCATTGTGATGACATGGGCATGGAGCAATGTTATGAGAGATTTCATTGAGCATTGTGATGACAATGGCATGGAGCATTGTGATGCCAAGGGTCATGGAGCTTTGTGATGAGAAATGTCATGGGGCATTTTGATGACAAGGGCGTGGTGCATTGTGATGAGAAGGGCAGGGAGCATTGTGATGACAGGGTCATGGAGCAATTTGAATAAAAGTGTCATGGAATATTTTGATGACAGGGGTTATGGAACATTGTGATGTCATGGGTAATGAAGCATTGTGATGAAATGAGTCATGGAGCATTTTGTGACATGGGTTATGGAACATTGTGATGTCAGGGTTCATGGAGCATTGTGATGATAAGGGCATGGAACACTGTGATGACAGTGGTCATGGTACATTGTGATGACAGGGGTCAGTGAGTATTGTGATGACTAGTGATGGAACATTGTGATATATGTGGTGAGAGAGCATTTTGATGAGAAGTGCATGGAGCAATGTGATGACAAGTTTTATGAAGCATAGCGATGCAAAGGATGTGGAGCATTGTGATGAAAAGAGCATGGCACATTGTGATGACATGTGTCATGGAGCATTGTGCTGACAAGCGCATGGAGCATTTTGATGACAAGTGTCATGGAGCATTGTGCTGACAAAGGCATGGAGCATTGTGATGACAAGGGACACAGAGCATTGTGATTAAAATTTCATGGAGCATTGTTGTGACAAAGATCACAGAGCCTTTTGTTACGAGGGCATTGACCATTGTGATGAAAAATGTAATGAATCATTCTGAGGACTTGAATCACGGAGCATTGTGATGACAGGGGCCATGGAGCATTGTTATGACAGTGGCAATGGAACATTGTGATGACAAGTGCATGCAACATTGGTCTGAAAATTTCATGGATTATTGTGATGAGATTCGGCATGGAGCATTGTGATGACTAGGGCACGGAACACTTGATAAATGTGTCATGGAGGATTGTAATGACAAGTGCATTGAGCATTGTGATGAAAAGTGTATCGAGCATTGTGTTGACAAGCGTCATGGAGCATTGTGCTGACAAAGGCATGGAGCAGGGTGAAGACATGGGTAAAAGAGCATTGTGATGAAAATTTCATGGAGCATTGTGGTGACAAATTTCAGAGAGCCTTTTGATGAAGTGGGCATGGACCAGTGTGATAACAAGGTACTGGGGCATTGTGATGAGAGGACCATGGAGCCTTGTGGTGACAATTCTCATGGAGCATTCTGATGAAAAGGGGCATTGAGCATTGTGATTAAAGGTGTATTGGATCCTTGTGATGACAAGGCCGTAGAATATTGTGATGGCTGTGTTCATGGAGCATGGTTATGACATGGACAATGGAGCATTGTGATGACAAGGGCATCGAGCATTGGTCTGAAAAGTTTCATGGATTATTGTGATGAGAGTGGGCATAGAGCATTGTGATGACAAGGGCACGGAACACTGTGATACATGGATCATGGAGGACTGTAATGACAATGGCGTGGAGCAATGTGATGAGAGGCTTTATGGATCATTGTGATGACAAGGGTCATGGAGCATTTTGATGACAAGATTCCCATATCATCGTGTTGTCAGGGGTCATGGAGCTCTGTGATGACAGTGGTCATGGAGCATTGTGATAAGAAGGTCATGGAGCACTGGGCTGAAAATATTCATGGAGTGTTGTGATGACAGGGGTAATGGGGCACTGTGATGAGAAGGGAATGGAGCATTGTGATGACAAGGTCCTGGGGCATTGTAATGAGAAAACCATGGAGCCTTCTGATGACAAGTCTCATGGAGCATTCTGATGAAAACGTGCATGGAGCATTGGGATTACAGGGGTCATGAAACATTGTGATGAAAATGGCATGGAGCATTGTGATGCCAAGAGTCCTGGAGCTTTGTGATGACAAAGTTCATGGAGCATTTTGATGACAAGGTCGTGGTGCATTGTGATGAGAAGGGCAGGGAGCATTTTGATGAAAAGGTCATGGAGCAATTTGATGAAAAGTATCATGGAATATTTTGATGACAGTGGTTATGGAACACTGTTATTTTAGGGGTAATGGAGCATTGTGATGAAAAGGGTCATGGAGCATTTTGATGACAGGGGTTATGGAACATTGTGATGTCAGGGTTCATGGAGCATTGTGATGATAAGGTCATGCAGCATTGTCATGACAGGGATCATGGAACATTGTGATGACAGGGGGGAGAGAGCATTTTGATGAGAAGTGCATGGAGCATTGTGATGACAAGGTTTTTGGAGCACTGTAATGACAAGGTTGTGGAGCATTGTGATGACAAGCTCATGGCGCAATGTGATGACATGGGTTATGGAGCATTGTGCTCACAAGCGCATGGAGCATTGTGATGACAAGGGTCATGGAGCATTGTGCTGACAAAGGCATGCAGCATGGTGATGACAAGGATCAGAGAGCATTTTGATGAAAAGTTCATGGAGCATTGTGGTGAGAAAGGTCACAGAGACTTGTGTGAAGAGGACATGGACCATTGTGATGACAAATGTCATGAAGCCTTGTGATGACTGGAGTAACAGCATTGAGATGACAGGGGTCTTGGAGCACTGTGATGACAAGGACATGGAGCATTGTGATGAGAAGGCCATGGAGCATTCTGATGACATGGGTCATGGAGCTTTGTGACGACAATGACATGGAGCATTGTGATTACAGGGGTCTTGGAGCATTGTGATGAAAATGGTATGGATCATTGTGATGAAATTGGAATGGAGCCTTGTTATGACAGGGTTCAAGGAGCATACTGATGACAAGTGTCAGGGAGCATTGTGATGACCGGTGTATTGAGAATTGTGATGACAAAGGTCATGGAGCACTGTGATGAGAAGACCATGGATAATTGTGATGATGAAAGTCATGGTTCATTGTGATGACAATGGTTATGGAACATTGTGATCACAAGGGTTTGGAGCATTTTGATGACAGAGGTCATGGAGCATATTGATTTCACTGTGATGACAATAGCATGAAGCATTATGATGATGGACATGGTGCATTGTGATGACAGGGTCATGGAGCAATTTGATGAAAAGGGTCCTGGAATATTTTGATGACCGTGGTTATGGAACACTGTGATGTCAGGGGTCTTGGAGCATTGTGATGAAAAGGGTGTTGGAGCATTCTGATGACAGAGGATATGGAACATTTTGATGTCAGGGGTCATGGAGCATTGTGATGATATGGCATGTGGCATTGTGATGACAGAGGTCATGGAAAATTGTGATGACAGTGGTGAGGGAGTATTGTGATGACTACTGATGGAACATTGTGATATCAGTGGTGAGAAAGCATTTTGAGGAGAAGTGAATGGAGCATTGTGATGACAAAGTTTATGGAGCATTGTGATGACAAGGTTTATGGAGCATTGAGATGACAAGGCTGTGGAGCATTGTGATGACAATTGAATGGCGCATTTCGATGACATGGGTCATGGAGCATTGTGCTGAGAAGCGCATGGAGCATTGTGATGACAAAGGCATGGAACATTGTGACGACAACGGTCACAGAGCATTGTGATGAAAGTTCATGGAGCATTGTGGTGACAATGGTCACAGAGTCTTGTGATGACGAGGTCAAGGACCATTGTGATGACAAAGGTCATGAAGCATTGTGATGACTGGAGTCACGGAACATTGTGATGACAAGGGTATGGAGCATTCTGATGACAGGGGCATGGTGCATTGGTCTGAGAAGTTTCATGGTTTATTGTGATGACAGTGGGCAAGGCGCATTCTGATGAGAAGAGCATGGAGCATTATGATGAGAAGGTCATGGAGTACTGTGAAGACAGGGGTCTGGGGTCATTGTGATGACATATGTATTGGTCCATTTTGATGACAATGGCATGGAGTAATGTGATGCCAAGTGTCATGGAGGAATGTGATGACAAAGTTAATAGAGCATTGTGATGACAGGGGTTTGGAGCATTGTAATGAAAATGGTCATGGAACATTTTGATGACAAGGGCATGGAGGATTGTGATGACAAGAGACATTGAGAATTTTCATGACAAGTTCCTGAAGCATTGTGATGAAAAGCACATGGAGCTAGCTATGACAGGGGTCATGGAGCATTGCGATGACAAGTGCATGGAGAACTGTGATGACAAGAGAATGTAACATTGTGATGAGAAGTGTCATGGAGCATTGTGATGGCAAGACCGTGGAGCATTGTGATGAGAAGGCCATGGATAATTTTGATAACGAGAGTCATGGAGCACTGTAATGACCAGGGGCATGGACCATTGTGATGACAGGTGTCATGGAGCATTATGATGACAAGGGTCATGGAGGATTATGATGACAAGCTTGTGGAGTATTGTGATGACAATGGCATGGAACATTGTGATGAAAAAGGCATGGAGCATTGTGCTGAAAATGGCATGGAGCCTTTCCATGACAGGGTTCAAGGAGCATTCTGACGAAAAGTGTCAGGGAGCATTGTGATGACAAGTGTATTGAGCATTGTGATGACAAAGTTCATGGAGCATTGTGATGACAAGGGCATGGAGTATTGTGATGACAGGCATCATGGAGCGTTGTGATGACCACTGTTATGGAACATTGTGATCACAAAAGTTTGGAGCATTGTGATGACACAGGTCATGGAACATTTTGATTTCAAGAATCACGGAGCATTGTGATGACAAGGGCATGAAACAATGTGATCCCAAGGTTCACGGAGGATTGTGATGACACTGGTAATGGAGAATTGTGATGACAATTCCATGGAACATTGTGATGACAAGGTCATGTAGCATTTTGCTAACAAAGGCATGGAGAATTGTGATGACAAGTGTCATGGAGCTCTGTGACGACAAGTGTCAAGGAACATTGTGATTACAGGGGTCATGGAGCATTGGGATGACAAGCACATGGAACATTCTGATGACAAGTGGCATGGATCATTTTGATGACTGTGGTCATGTAGCATTGTGATGACATGGGTCATGGAGCTTTGTGATGAGAAGGTCATGGAGCATTGGGCTGAAAATATTCATGGAGTACTGTGATGTCAGGGGTCATGGAGCATTGTGATGAGAAGGGAATGCAGCAATGTGATGAGAAGGTCCTGGAGCATTGTGATGAGAGGGCCATGGAGCCTTGTGATGACAAGGGTCATGGAGCATACTGATGAAAAGGTGCAAGGAGCATTGAGATTACAGGGGTTTTGAAGCATTGTGATAACAAGGGCATGGAGTATTGTGATGAGAAAGCAATGGAGCATTCTGATGACATGCTTCATGGAGCTTTGTGATGACAAAGACATGGAGCATTGTGATTACAGGGGTCTTGGAGCAATGTGATAAAAAAGGAATGGATCATTGTGATGAAAAATGCATGGAGCCTTGTCATGACAGGGTTCAAGGAGTATACTGATGACAACTGTCAGGGAGCATTGTGATGATAAGTGTATTGAGCATTGTGATGACAAAGATCATGGAGCATTGTGATGAGAAGTCCATGGATAATTGTGATGACCAGCATCATGGGGCATTGTGATGACAAGTGTTATGGAACATTGTGACCAGAAGGGTTTGGAGCATTGTGATGACAGAGGTCATTGAGGGTTTTGATTTCATTGTGATGACAATAGCATGAAATATTATGGTGATGGACATGGTGCATGGTGATGACAGGGTTCATGGAGCATTGAGATGAAAAGGGGTATGGAGCATTGTGATTACAGGGCTCTTGGAGCATTGTGATGACTAGGGCATGGAGCATTGTGATGAGAAGGCCATGGAGCATTCAGATGACATGCGTCATGGAGCTTTGTGATGACAAGGGCATGGAGCATTGTGATTACAGGTGTCTTGGAACATTGTGTTGACAACGGTCATGGAGGATTGTGATGATAAGGCCGTGGAGGCTTGTGATGACAAGGCCGTGGAACCTTGTGATGGCAGGGGTCATGGATCATTCTTATGACAGAGGTAATGGAGCTTTGTGATGACAAATGTCATGCGGCATTTTGATGACAAGGGCGTGGTGCATTGTGATGACAGAGGTCATGGAGCATTTTGATGACAAGGTCTGTGTGCATTGTGATGAGAAGGGCAGGGAGCATTGTGATGAAAGGGTCTTGGAGCAAATTGATGAAAAGTGTCAGGGAACATTTTGATAACAGGGGTTATGGAACATTGTGTTGACAAGGGCATGGAGTATTGTGATGTGGAGGCAATGGAGCATTCTGATGACATGCGTCATGGAGCTTTGTGATGAAAAGGACATGGAGCATTGTGTTACAGGGGTCATAGAGCATTGCGATGACAAGTGCATGGAGAATTGTGATAAAAATATCATGTAACATTGTGATAAGAAGTATCATGGAGCATTGTGATGAAAAGGACTTGGAGAATTGTGATGACATGGGACATGGAGCATTGTGATGGCAAGACCGTGGAGCACTGTGATGAGAAGATCACGGATAATTGTGATGACGAGCGTCTTGGTGCACTTTAATGACAAGGGGCATGGAGCATTGTTATTACAGGGGTCTTGGAGCATTGTGATGACAACGAATGGAGCATTGTGATGAGAAGGCCTCGGAGCATTCTGATGACATGCGTCATGAATCTTTGTTACGACAAGGGCATGGAAAACTGTGATTACAGGGGTTTTGGAGAACTGTGATGACAAGGGTCATGGAGCCTTGTATTACAAGGCCGTGGAACATTGTGATGGCAGGGGTCATTGTTAAGACAGGGGTAATGGAGCATTGTGATGACAAGGACAGGGAATATCCGTCTGAAAATTTCATGGATTATTGTGATGAGATTCGGCATGGAGCATTGTGATGACTAGGGCACGGAACACTGTGACACATGTGTCATGGGGGATTGTAATGACAAGGGCATGGAGCATTGTGATGAGAAGAGTATCGAGCATTATGATGACAAGCGTCATGGAGCATTGTGCTGACAAGGGCATGGAACAATGTGATGAGAGGTTTCATGTAGCATTGTGATGAAATGGCATGGAGCATTGTGATGACTAAGGTCATGTAGCGTTTTGATGACAAGGTCGTGGTGCATTGTGATGAGAAGGGCAGGGAGCATTGTGATGACAGGGTCATGGAGCAAATTGATGAAAAGTGTCATGGAACATTTTGATTACAGGGGTTATGGAACATTGTGATGTCAGGTTTCATGGAGCATTTTGATGAAAAGGTTCATGAAGCATTCTGATGAAAAGGTGCATGGAGCATTGTGATTACAGGGGTTTTGAAGCATTGTGATGACAAGGGCAAGGAGCATTGTGATGAGAAGGCAATGGAGCATTCTGATGACATGCGTCATGGAGCTTTGTGATGACAAGGACATGGAGCATTGTGGTGACAAAGGTTACAGAGCCTTGTGTGACGAGGGAATGGACCATTGTGAGGACAAAGGTCATGAAGCATTGTGATGACTGAAGTCACGGAGAATTTTGATGACAGGGGTCATTGAGCATTGTGATGACAAGGGCATGGTGCATTGTGATGACTGGGGCATGGAACATTGGTCTGACAAGTTTCCTGGATTATTGTTATGACAGTGGGCATGGTGCATTGTGATGACAAGGGCATGGAACATTGTGATGACAAGGTCATGGAGTATTGTGAAGACAGGTGTCAGGGAGCATTTTGATGACATATATCATTGTCCATTGTGATGACAATGGCATGGAGCATTGTGATACCAAGTGTCATGGAGGATTGTGATCACAAAGTTAATGGAGCATTTTGATGACAAGGGCTTGGGACATTGTGATGAGAAGCGTCATGGAGCATTGTGATGACAAGGGCATGGAGCATTGTGATGACAAGGGCCATTAAGCATTTTGATGACAACGTCGTGAAGCATTGTGATGACAAGCGCATGGAGCTTGCTATGACAGGGGTCATAGAGCATTGCGATGACAAGAGCATGGAGAAATGTGATGACAAATCATGTAATATTGTGATAAGAAGTGTCAAGGAGCATTGTGATGAGAAAGACGTGGAGAATTGTGATGATATGGGACATGGAGCATTTTGATGACCAAGGCATGGAGCATTGTGATGGCAAGAACGTGGAGCATTGTGATGAGAATATCACGGATAATTGTGATGACGAGCGTCATGGAGCACTGTAATGACAAGGGGCATGGAGCATTGTGATTACAGGGGTCTTGGAGGATTGTGATCACAAGGGCATGGAGCATTGTGATTACAGGCGTCTTGGAGCACGGTGATGACAAGGGTCATGGAGCCTTGGATGACAAGGCCGTGGAACATTGTGATGGCAGGGGTCATGGAGCATTTTTATGACAGAGGTAATGGAGCATTGTGATGACAAGGGCATGGAACATTAGTCTGAAAATTTCATGGATTATTGTGATGAGATTCGGCATGGAGCATTGTGATGACTAGGGCACGGAACACTGTGATACATGTGTCATGGGGGATTGTAATGAAAAGGGCATGGATCATTGTGATGAGAATAGTATCGAGCATTGTGATGACAAGCGTCATGGAGCATTGTGCTGACAAGTGCATGGAGCATTGTGATGACAAGGACCATTGAGAATTTTGATGACAATGTCATGAAGCATTGTGATGACAAGCGCATGCAGCTTATTATGACAGTGGTCATAGAGCATTGCGATGACAAGTGTATGGAGAATTGTGATGACAAGATCATGTAACATTGTGATAAGATGTGTCATGGAGCATTGTGATGACAAGGACGTGGAGAATTGTGATGACATGGGACATGGAGCACTGTGTTGACCAGGGCATGGAGCACTGTGATGGCAAGACCGTGGAATATTGTGATGAGAAGATCACGGATAATTGTGATGATGAGCGTCATGGAGCTCTGTAAAGACAAGGGGCAAGGAGCATTTTGATTACAGAGATTTTGGAGCATTGTGATGACAAGGGAATGGAGCATTTTGATGAGAAGGCCATGGAGCATTCTAATAACATGCAACATGAATCATTGTGACGACAAGGGCATGGATCATTGTAATTACAGATGTCTTGGAGCACTATGATGACAAGGGTCATGGAGCATTGGATGACAAGCCCGTGGAACATTGTGATGGCAGGGGTCATGGAGCATTGTTATGACAGGGGTAATGGAGCATTGTGATGAAAAGGGCATGGAACATTAGTCTGAAAATTTCATGGATTATTGTGATGAGATAAGGCATGGAGCATTGTGATGACTAGGGCACGGAACACTGTGATGCATGTGTCATGGAGGACTGTAATGACAAGGGCATGGAGCATTGTGATGAGAAGAGTATCGAGCATTGTGATGACAAGCGTCATGGAGCATTGTGCTGACAAGGGCATGGAGCAATGTGATGAGAGGTTTCATGTAGCATTGTGATAAAATGGCATGGAGTATTGTGATGCGAAGGTTCATGGAGCTTTGTGATGTCAAAGGTCATGGAGCATTTTGATGACAAGGTCGTGGTGCATTGTGATGAGAAGGGCAGGGAGCATTGTGATGACAGGGTTATGGAGCGAACTGATGAAAAGTGTCATGGAACATTATGATAAAAGGGGTTATGGAACATTGTGATGTCAGGGGTCATGGAGCATTTTGATGAAAATGGTCATGAAGCATTCTGATGAAAAGGTGCATGGAGCATTGTGATTAGAGGGGTTTTGAAGCACTGTGATGACAAGGGCATGGAGTATTGTGATGAAAAGGCCATGGAGCATTCTGATGACATGCGTCATGGAGCTTTGTGATGACAAGTACATGGAGCATTGTGACTGCAGGGGTCTTGGAGCATTGTGATGAAAAGGGAAAGGATCATTGTGATGAAAAATGAATGGAGCCTTGTCATGACAGGGGTCAAGGAGCATACTGATGACAACTGTCAGGATGCATTGTGATGATAAGTGTATTGAGCATTGTGATGACAAACATATTGGAGCATTGTGATGAGAAGTACATGGATAATTGTGATGACCAGCCTCATGTGGCATTGTGATGACAAGTGTTATGGAACATTGTGATCAGAAGGGTATGGTGCATTGCGATGACAGAGATCATTGAGCAGTTTGACTTCATTGTGATGACAATAGCATGAAATATTATGGTGATGGACACGGTGCATTGTGATGAAAAGGTTCATGGAGCATTGAGATAAAAAGGGGCATGGAGCATTGTGATTACAGGGCTGTTGGAGCATTGTGATGACAATGGCATGGAACATTAGTCTGAAAATTTCTTGGATTATTGTGATGAGATTCGGCATGGAGCATTGTGATGACTAGGGCATGGAACACTGTGATACATGTGTCATGGGGGATTGTAATGACAAGGGCATGGAACAATGTGATGAGAAGAGTATCGAGCATTGTGATGACAAGCGTCATGGAGCATTGTGCTGACAAGGGCATACAGCAATGTGATGAGAGGTTTCATGTAGCATTGTGATGAAATGGCATGGAGCATTGTGATGCCAAGGGTCATGGAGCTTTGTGATGACAAAGGTCATGGAGCATTTTGATGACAAGGTCGTGGTGCATTGTGATGAGAAGGGCAGGGAGCATTGTGATGACAGGGTCATGGAGCAAATTGATGAAAAGTGTCATGGAACATTTTGATGACAGGGGTTATGGAACATTGTGATGTCAGGGGTCATGGAGCATTTTGATGAAAAGTGTCATGGAGCATTCTGATGAAAAGGTGCATGGAGCATTGTGATTACAGGGGTTTTGAAGCATTGTGATGACACGGGCAAGGAGCATTGTGATGAGAAGGCAATGGAGCATTCCGATGACATGCGTCATGGAGCTTTGTGATGACAAACACATGGAGCATTGTGATTACAGGGGTCTTGGAGCATTGTGATGAAAAGGGCATGGATCATTGTGATGACCAGCGTCATAGGGCATTGTGATGAGAAGTGTTATGGAACATTTTGATCAGAAGGGTTTGGTGCATTGTGATGACAGAGGTGATTGAGCATTTTGATTTCATTGTGATGACAATAGCATGAAATATTAAGGTGATGGGCACGGTGCATTGTAATGACAGGGTTCATGGAGCATTGAGATGAAAAGGGGCGTGGAGAATTGTGATTACAGAGGTCTTGGTGCATTGTGATGACAAGGGTCATGGAGCCTTGTGATGACAAGGCCGTGGAACATTGTGATGGCAGGGGTCATGGAGCATTGTTATGACAGGTGTAATGGAGCATTGTGATGACAAGGGTATGGAGCAATGTGATGAGAGATTTCATTGAGCATTGTGATGACAATGGCATGGAGCATTGTGATGCCAATGGTCATGGAGCTTTGTGATGACAAATGTCATGGGGCATTTTGATGACAAGGTCGTGGTGCATTGTGATGAGAAGGGCAGGGAGCATTGTGGTGACAGTGTCATGGAGCAAATTGATGAAAAGTGTCGTGGAAAATTTTGATTACAGGAGTTATGGAACATTGTGATGTCAGGGGTCATGGAGCATTTTGATGAAAAGGGTCATTGGGCATTCTGATGAAAAGGTGCATGGAGCATAGTGATTACATTGATTTTAAAGCATTGTGATGACAAGGGCAAGGAGCATTGTGATGAGAAGGCAATTGAGCATTCTGATGACATGCGTCATGGAGCTTTGTGATGACCAGGACATGGAGCATTGTGGTGACAAAGGTCACATAGCTTTGTGTGACGAGGGCATGGACCATTGTGATGATAAAGGTAATGAAGCATTTTGATGAATGGAGTCACGGAGCATTGTGATGACAGGGGTCATGGAGCATTGTGCTGAAAAGTGCATGAAGCATTTTGATGACAAGTGTCATGGAGCATTGTGCTGAAAAGTGCATGAAGCATTTTGATGACAAGTGTCATGGAGCATTTTCTGACAAAGGCATGGAGCATTGTGATGACAAGGGACACAGAGCATTGTGATGAAAATTTCATGGAGCATTGTGTTGACAAATGTCACAGAGACTTGTGTGACGAGGGCATGGACCATTGTGATGAAAAAGGTCATGAAGCATTGTGATGACTGGAGTCACGGACCATTGTGATGACAGGGGTGATGGAGCATTGTGATTACAAGGGCATGGAACATTGTGATGACAGTGGCATGGAATATTTGTCTGACAAGTTTCCTGGATTATTGTGATGACAGTGGGCATGGCGCATTGTGATGACAAGGGCATGGAACATTGTGATGACAAGGTCATGGAATATTGTGAAGAAAGTTGTCAGGGAGCATTGTGATGACATATGTCATTGTCCATTGTGATGACAATGGCATGGAGCGTTGTGATACCAAGTGTCATGGAGGATTGTGATGACAAAGGTAATGGAACATTTTGATGACAGGGGTTATGGAACATTGTGATGTCAGGGGTCATGGAGCATTTTGATGAAAAGTGTCATGGAGCATTCTGATGAAAAGGTGCATGGAACATTGTGATTACAGGGGTTTTGAAGCATTGTGATGACAAGGGCAAGGAGCATTGTCATGAGAACCCAATGGAGCATTCTGATGACGTGCGTCATTGATGTTTGTGATGACAAAGACATCGAGCATTGTGATTACAGGGGTCTTGGAGCATTGGGATGAAAAGGGCATGGATCATTGGGATGATCAGCGTCATGGGGCATTGTGATGACAACTGTTATGGAACATTGTGATCAGAAGGGTTTGGTGCATTGTGATGACAGAGGTCATGGAGCATCTTGATTTCATTGTGATGACAATAGTATGAAATATTATGGTGATGGGCACGGTTCATTGTGATGACAGGGTTCATGGAGCATTGAGATGATAAGGGGCATGGAGCATTGTGATTACAGGGGTGTTGGAGCATTGTGATGACAAGGGCATGGAGCATTGTGATGAGAAGTCCATGGAGTATTCTGATGACATGCGTCATGGAGCTTTGTTATGACAAGGACATGGAGCATTGTGATTACAGGTGTCTTGGAGCATTTTGATGACAAGGTTCATCGAGGCTTGTGCTGACAAGGCCATGGAACATTGTGATGGCAGGGTTCATGGAGCATTGTTAGGACAGGTGTAATGTAGCATTGTGATGACAAGGGCATGGAGCAATGTGATGAGAGATTTCATTGAGCATTGTGATGACAATGGCATGGAGAATTGTGATGTCAAGTGTCATGGAGCTTTGTGATGACAAAGGCCATGGGGCATTTTGACGACAAGGGCATGGTGCATTGAGATGAGAAGGACAGGGAGCATTGTGATGACAGGGTCATGGAGCAATTTAATGAAAAGTGTCATGGAATATTTTGATGACAGGAGTTATGGAACATTGTGATGTCAGGGGTCATGAAGCATTGTGATGAAATGCGTTATGGAGCATTTTGTGACAGGGGATATGGAACATTGTGATGTCAGTGGTCATGGAGCATTGTCATGAAAAGGGCATGTAGCACTGTGATGATAGGGGTCATGAAATATTGTGATGATAGGGGTGAGGGAGTATTGTGATGACTAGTGATGTAACATTGTGATATATGTGGTGAGAGAGCATTTTGATGAGAAGTGCATGGAGCATTGTGATGAAAAGTATTATGGAGCATACCAATGATAAGGATGTGGAGTATAGTGATGACAAGCGCATGGCACATTGTGATGACATGGGTCATGAAGCATTGTGCTGACAAGCGCATGGAGCATTTTGATGACAAGTGTCATGGAGCATTGTGCTGACAAAGGCATGGAGCATTTTGATGACAAGGGAAACAGAGCATTTTGATGAAATATTCATGGAGCATTGTGGTGAAAAAGATCACAGAGCCTTGTGTGACGAGGGCATGGACCATTGTGATGAGATAGGTCATGAAGCATTGTGATGACTGGAGTCACGGAGCATTGTGATGAAAGCGGTCATGGAGCATTGTGATGACAAGGGCATGGAGCAATGTGATGACAGGGGCATGGAACATTTGTCTGCCAAGTTTCATGGATTATTGTGATGACAATGGGCATGGAGCATTGTGATGACAACAGCATGGAGCATTGTGGTGACAAAGGCATGGAGCATTTTGATGACAAGGGACAAAGAGCATTGTGATGAAATATTCATGGAGCATTGTGGTGAAAAAGATCAAAGAGCCTTGTGTGAAGAGGGGCTGGACCACTGTGATGACAAAGGTCATGAAGCATTGTGATGACTGGAGTCACAGAGCATTGTGATGACAGGGGTCATGGAGCATTGCTCTGACTAGATTTATGGATTATTGTGATGAGAGTGGGCATGGCGCATTGTAATGACAAGGTCATGGAACATTGTGATGACAATGTCATGGAGTATTGTGAAGACAGGTGTCAGGGAGCATTGTGATGACATATGTCATTGTCCATTGTGATGACAATGGCATGGAGCATTGTGATACCAAGTGTCATGGAGGATTGTGATGACAAAGGTAATGGAGCATTTTGATGACAAGGGATAGGATCATTGTGATGAAAAGGGCATGGAGCATTGTGATGACAATGGCCATTGAGAATTTTGATGACAACGTCGTGAAGCATTGTGATGGCAAGCGCATGGAGCTTTCTATGACAGGGGTCATAGAGCATTGCGATGACAAGTTCATGGAGAATTGTGTTGACAAGATCATGTAACATTGTGATGAGAAGTGTCACGAAGCATTGTGATGACAAGGACGTGGATAATTGTAATGACATGGGACATGGAGCATTGTGATGAACAGGGCATGGAGAATTGTGATACCAAGACCGTGGAGCATTGTGATGAAAAGACCATGGATAATTATGATGAAGAGCGTCATGGATCTCTGTAATGACAAGGGGCATGGGGCATTGTGATGACAGGTGTCATGGAGCATTGTGATGAGAGGGGTCATGGAGCATTGTGATGACAAGGGAATGGAGCATTGTGATGACAATGTCCTGGAGCAGTGTGATGAGAAGACCATGGAGCCTTGTGATGACAAGTCTCATGGAGCATTCTGATGAATAGGGGCATGGAGCATTGTGATTACAGGGGTCTTGGAGCATTGTGATGACAAGGTCCTGGAGCATTCTGATGACATGTGTCATGGAGAATTGTAATGACAAGAGCATGGAGCATTGTGATGAGAAGAGTATCGAGCATTGTGATGACAAGCGTCATGGAGCATTGTAGTGACAAGGGCATGGAGCAATGTGATGAGAGGTTTCATGTAGCATTGTGATTAAATGGCATGGCGCATTGTGATGCCAAGGGTCATGGAGCTTTGTGATGACAAACGTCCTGGAGCATTTTGATGACAAGGTCGTGGTGCATTGTGATGAGAAGGGCATGGATCATTGTGATGACAGGGTCATGGAGCAAACTGATGAAAAGTGTCATGGAACATTTTGATTACAGGGGTTATGGAATATTGTGATGTCAGGGGTAATGGAGCATTTTGATGAAAAGGGTCATGGAGCATTCTGACGAATAGGTGCATGGAGCATTGAGATTACAGGGGTTTTGAAGCAATGTGATTACAAGGGCATGGAGCATTGTGATGATAAGGCATTGGAGCATTCTGATGACATGCTTCATGGAGCTTTGTGATGACAAGGACATGGAGCATTGTGATTACAGGGGTCTTGGAGCATTGTGATGAAAAGGGAATGGATCATTGTGATGAAAAATGCATGGAGCCTTGTCATGACAGTGTTCAAGGAGCATACTGATGACAACTGTCAGGGAGCATTGTGATGATAAGTGTATTGAGCATTGTGATGACAAAGATCATGGAGCATTGTGATAAGAAGACCATGGATAATTGTGATGACCAGCATCATGGGGCATAGTGATGACAAGTGTTATGGAATATTGTGATCAGAAGGGTTTGGTGCATTGTGATGACAAAGGTCATTGAGCATTTTGATTTCATTGTGATGACAATAGCATGAAATATTATGGTGATGGGCACGGTGCATTGTGATGACAGGGTTCATGGAGCATTGACATGAAAAGGGGCATGGAGCATTGTGATTACAGGGGTGTTGGAGCATTGTGATGACAAGGGCATGGAGCATTGTGATGAGAAGGCCATGGAGCATTCTGATGACATGCGTCATGGAGCTTTGTGATGACAAGGGCATGGAGAATTGTGATTACAGGGGCCATGGAATATTGTGATGACAGGGGTGAGGGAGTATTGTGATGACTAGTGATGGAACATTGTGATATCAGTGGTGAGAAAGCATTTTGAGGTGAAGTGAATGGAGCATTGTGATGACAAGGTTTATGGAGCATTTTGATGACAAGGATGTGGAGCATTGTGATGACAAGTGCATGGTGCATTGTGATGACATGGGTTATGGAGCATTGTGCTGACACGTGCATCGAGCATTGTGATGACAAGGGTCATGGAGCATTGTGCTGACAAAGGCATGGAGCTTTGTGATGACAAGGGTCACAGAGCATTGTGATAAAAATTTCATGGAGCATTGTGGTGACAAAGGTCACAGAGCTTTGTGTGACGAGGTCATGGGCCATTGTGATGACAAAGGTCATGAAGCATTGTGATGACAGGGTTGATGGAGCAATGCTCTGACATGTTTTATGGATTATTGTGATGAGAGTGGGCCTGGTGCATTGTGATGACAAGGGCATGAAACATTGTGATGACAAGTTCATGGCGTATTGTGAAGACAGGTGTCAGGGAGCATTGTGATGACATATGTCATTGTCCATTGTGATGACAATGGCATGGAGCAATGTGATACCAAGTGTCATGGAGGATTGTGATGACAAAGGTAATGGAGCATTTTGATGACAAGTGCTTGGAACATTGTGATAACAAGGGTCATGGAGCATTGTGGTGACAATTGCATGGAGCATTCTGATGAAAAGGGCCATTGAGAATTTTGATGACAACTTCGTGAAGCATTGTGATGACAAGCGCATAGAGCTTGCTATGACAGGGGTCATAGAGCATTGCGATGACAAGTGCATGGAGAATTGTGATGACAAGATCATGTAACATTGTGATGAGATGTGTCACGAAGCATCGTGATGACAAGGACGTGGAGAATTGTAATGACATGGGACATGGAGCATTGTGATGAACAGGGCATGGAGAATTGTGATAGCAAGACCGTGGAGCATTGTGATGAAGAGACCATGGATAATTATGATGAAGAGCGTCATGGATCACTGTAATGACAAGGGGCAAGGAGCATTGTGATGACAGGTGTCATGGAGCATTGTGATGAGAGTGGTCATGGAGCATTGTGATGAGAAGGGTCATGGAGCACTGTGATGTGAAGGTCATGGAGCATTGGCCTGAAAATGTTCATGGAGTATTGTGATGACAGTGGTCAAGGAGCATTGTGATGACAAGGGAATGGAGCACTGTGATGAGAAGGCCATGGAGCATTCTGATGACATGTGTCATGGATCTTTGTGATGACAAGGGCATGGAGCATTGTGATTTGAGGGGTCTTGGAGCATTGTGATTACAGGGGTCTTGGAGCATTGTGATGACACGGGCATGGAGCATTGTGATGAGAAGGCCATGGAGCATTCTGATGACATGTGTCATGGATCTTTGTGATGACAAGGGCATGGAGCATTGTGATTACAGGGGTCTTGGAGCATTGTGATGACAAGGGTCATGGAGCCTTGGATGCCAAGACGGTGGAACATTGTGATGGCAGGGGTCATGGAGCATTGTTATGACAGGGGTAATGGAGCATTGTGATGACAAGGGCATGGAACATTGTTCTGAAAATTTAATGGATTATTGTGATGAGATTCGGCATGGAACACTGTGATGACTAGGGCACGGAACACTGTGATACATGTGTTATGGAGGATTGTAATGACAAGGGCATGGAGCATTGTGATGAGTAGAGTATCGGGCATTGTTGACAAGCGTCATGGAGCATTGTGGTGACATGGGCATGGAGCAATGTGATGAGAGGTATCATGTGGCATTGTGATGAAATTGCATGGAGCATTGTGATGCCAAGGGTCATGGAGCTTTGTGATGACAAACGTCATGGAGCATTTTGATGACAAGGTCGTGGTGCATTGTGATGAGAAAGGCAGGGAGCATTGTGATGACAGGGTCATGGAGCAAATTGATGAAAAGTGTCATGGAACAATTTTATGACAGGGGTTATGGAACATTGTGATGTCAGGGGTAATTGAGAATTTTGATGAAAAGGGTCATGGAGCATTCTGACGAAAAGGTGCATGGAGCATTGAGATTACAGGGGTTTTGAAGCAATGTGATGACAAGGGCATGGAGCATTGTGATGAGAAGGCATTGGAGCATTCTGATGACATGCTTCATGGAGCTTTGTGATGACAAGGACATGGAGCATTGTGATTACAGGGGTCTTGGATCATTGTGATGAAAAGGGAATGGATCATTGTGATGAAAAATGCATGGAGCCTTGTCATGACAGTGTTCAAGGAGCATACTGATAACAACTGTCAGGGAGCATTGTGATGATAAGTGTATTGAGCATTGTGATGACAAAGGTCATGGAGCACTGTGATGAGAAGACCATGGATAATTGTGATGACCAGCATCATGGGGCATATTGATGACAAGTGTTCTGGAACATTGTGATCAGAAGGGTTTGGTGCATTGTGTTGACAGAGGTCATTGAGCATTATGATTTCATTGTGATGACAATAGCATGAAATATTATGGTGATGGACACGGTGCATTGTGATGACAGGGTTCATGGAGCATTGAGATGAAAAGGGGCATGGAGCATTGTTATGACAGGGGTGTTGGAGCATTGTGATGACAAGGGCATGGAGCATTGTGATGAGAAGGCCATGGAGCATTCTGATGACATGCGTCATGGAGCTTTGTGATGACAAGGGCATGGAGAATTGTGATTACAGGGGTCATGGAATATTGTGATGACAGGGGAGAGGGAGTATTGTGATGACTAGTGATGGAACATTGTGATATCAGTGGTGAGAAAGCAATTTGAGGAGAAGTGCATGGAGCATTTTGATGACAAGGTTTATGGAGCATTTTGATGACAAGGATGTGGAGCATTGTGATGACAAGTGCATGGTGCATTGTGATGACATGGGTTATGGAGCATTGTGCTGACACGTGCATCGAGCATTGTGATGACAAGGGTCATGGAGCATTGTGCTGACAAAGGCATGGAGCTTTGTGATGACAAGGGTCACAGAGCATTGTGATAAAAATTTCATGGAGCATTGTGGTGACAAAGGTCACAGAGCTTTGTGTGACGAGGTCATGGACTATTGTGATGACAAAGGTCATGAAGCATTGTGATGACTGGAGTCAGGGAGCATTGTGATGACAGGTGTCATGAAGCATTGCTGTGACAAGATTTAAGGAATATTGTGATGAGAGTGGGCATGGCGCATTGTGATGACAAAGGCAATGAACATTGTGATGACAAGGTCATGGCGTATTGTGAAGACAAGTGTCAGGGAGCATTGTGATGACATATGTCATTGTCCATTGTGATGACATTGGCATGGAGCATTGTGATACCAAGTGTCATGGAGGATTGTGATGACAAAGGTAATGGAGCATTTTGATGACAAGGGCTTGGAACATTTTGATGACAATGGTCATGGAGCATTGTGATGACAATGGCATGGAGCATTCTGATGACAAGGGCCATTTAGAATTTTGATGACAACGTCGTGAAGCATTGTGATGACAAGCGCATGAAGCTTGCTATGACAGGGGTCATAGAGCATTGCGATGACAAGTGCATGGAGAATTGTGATGACAAGATCATGTAACATTGTGGTAAGAAGTGTCACGAAGCATTGTGATGACAAGGACGTGGAGAATTGTAATGACATGGGACATGGAGCATTGTGATGAACAGGGCATGGAGAATTGTGATAGCAAGACCGTGAAGCATTGTGATGAAAAGACCATGGATAATGATGATGAAGAGCGTCATGGATCACTGTAATGACAAGTGGCATGGAGCATTGTGATGACAGGTGTCATGGAGCATTGTGATGACAAGGGTCATGCAGCACTGAGATGAGAAGGGTCATTGAGCACTGTGATGAGAAGGTGATGGAGCATTGGCCTGAAAATATTCATGGAGTATTGGGATGACAGTGGTCAAGGAGCATTGTGATGACAAGGGAATGGAGCATTGTGATGACAAGATCGTGGAGCAGTGTGATGAGAAGACCATGGAGCCTTGTGATGACAAGTCTCATGGAGCATTCTGATGAATAGGGGCATGGAGCATTGTGATTACAGGGGTCTTGGAGCATTGTGCTGACAAGGGCATGGAGTATTGTGATGAGAAGGCCATGGAGCATTCTGATGACATGTGTCATGGATCTTTGTGATGACAAGGGCATGGGGCATTGTGATTACAGGTGTCTTGGAGCAAAGAGATGACAAGAGTCATGGAGCCTTGGATGCCAAGGCGGTGGAACATTGTGATTGCAGGGGTCATGGAGCATTGTTTTGACAGGGGTAATGGAGCATTGTGATGACAAGGGCATGGAACATTGGTCTGAAAGTTTAATGTATTATTGTGATCAGATTCGGCATGGAACATTGTGATGACTAGGGCACGGAACACTGTGATACATGTGTCATGGAGGATTGTAATGACAAGGGCATGGAGCATTGTGATGAGAAGTGTATCGAGCATTGTGATGACAAGCGTCATGGAGCATTGTTGTGACAAGGGCATGGAGCAATGTGATGAGAGGTTTCTTGTAGCATTGTGATGAAATGGCATTGAGCATTGTGATGCCAAGGGTCATGGAGCTTTGTGATGACAAACGTCATGGAGCATTTTGATGACAAGGTCGTGGTGCATTGTGATGAGACGGGCAGGGAGCATTGTGATGACAGGGTCATGGAGCAAATTGATGAAAAGTGTCATTGAATGATGACATGGGTTATGGAACATTGTGATGTCAGTGGTAATGGAGAATTTTGATGAAAAGGGTCATGGAGCATTCTGATGAAAAGGTGCATGGAACATTGAGATTACAGGGGTTTTGAAGCAATGTGATTACAAGGGCATGGAGCAATTTGATGAGAAGGCAATGGAGCATTCTGATGACATGCATCATGGAGCTTTGTGATGACAAGGACATGGAGCATTGTGATTACAGGGGTCTTGGAGCATTGTGAGAAAAGGGAATGGATCATTGTGATGAAAAATGCATGGAGCCTTGTCATGACAGGGTACAAGGAGCATACTGATGACAACTGTCAGGGAGCACTGTGATGATAAGTGTATTGAGCATTGTGATGACAAAGATCATTGAGCATTGTGATGAAAAGACCATGGATAATAGTGATGACCAGCGTCATGGGGCATTGTGATGACAAGTGTCATGGAACATTGTGATCAGAAGGGTTTGGTGCATTGTGATGACTGAGGTCATTGAGCATTTTGATTTCATTGTGATGACAATAGCATGAAATATTATGGTGATGGGCACGGTGCATTGTGATGACAGGGTTCATGGAGCATTGAGATGAAAAGGGGCATGGAGCATTGTGATTACAGGGGTGTTGGAGCATTGTGATGACAAGGGCATGGAGCATTATGATGAGAAGGCCATGGAGCATTCTGATGACATGCTTCATGGAGATTTGTGATGACAAGTGCATGGAGAATTGTGATTACAGGGGTCATGGAATATTGTGATGAAAGGGGTGAGGGAGTATTGTGATGACTAGTGATGGAACATTGTGATATGAGTCGTGAGAAAGCATTTTGAGGAGAAGTGCATGGAGCATTGTGATGACAAGGTTTATGGCGCATTTTGATGACAAGGATGTGGAGCATTGTGATGACAAGTGCATGGTGCATTGTGATGACATGGGTTATGGAGCATTGTGCTGACACGTGCATCAAGCATTGTGATGACAAGGGTCATGGAGCATTGTGCTGACAAAGGCATGGAGCTTTGTGATGACAAGGGTCACAGAGCATTGCGATAAAAATTTCATGGAGCATTGTGGTGACAAAGGTAACAGAGCTTTGTGTGAGGATGTCATGGACTATTGTGATGACAAATGTCATGAAGCATTGTGATGACAGGAGTCACGGAGCATTGTGATGAAAGGGGTCATGGAGCATTGCTCTGACAAGATTTATGGATTATTGTGATGAGAGTGGGCATGGCACATTGTGATGACAAGGGCATGGAGCATTGTGATGACAAGGTCATGGCGTATTGTGAAGACAGGTGTCAGGGAGCATTGTGATGACATATGTCATTGTCCATTGTGATGACAATGGCATGGAGCATTGTGATACCAAGTGTCATGGAGGATTGTGATGACAAAAGTAATGGAGCATTTTGATGAAAATGCGTGGAACATTGTGATGACAAGGGTCATGGAGCATTGTGATGACAATGGCATGGAGCATTCTGATGACAAGGGCCTTTGAGAATTTTGATGACAACGTCGTGAAGCATTGTGAGGACAAGCGCATGGAGCTTCCTATGAGAGGGGTCAAAGAGCATTGCGATGACAAGTGCATGGAGAATTGTGATGACAAGATCCTGTACCATTGTGATGAGAAGTGTCATGAAGCATTGTGATGACAAGGACGTGGAGAATTGTAATGACATGGGACATGGAGCATTGTGATGAACAGGGCATGGAGAATTGTGACACGAAGACCGTGGAGCATTGTGATGAAAATACCATGGATAATTATGATGAAGAGCGTCATGGATCACTGTAATGACAAGAGGCATGGAGCACTTTGATGACAGGTGTCATGGAGCATTGTGATGAGAGGGGTCATGGAGGATTGTGATGACAAGGGTCATTGAGAACTGTGATGAGAAGGTCATGGAGCATTGGCCTGAAAATATTCATGGAGTATTGTGATGACAGTGGTCAAGGAGCATTGTGATGACAAGGGAATGGAGCATCGTGAGGACAAGGTCCTGGAGCAGTGTGATGAGAAGACCATGGAGCCTTGTGATGACAAGTCTCATGGAGCATTCTGATGAATAGGGGCATGGAGCATTGTGATTACGGGCGTCTAGGAGCATTGTGATGACAAGGTCATGGAGCCTTGTGATGAGAAGGCCATTGAGCTTTCTGATGACATGTGTCATGGATCTTTGTGATGACAAGGGCATGGGGCATTGTGATTACAGGGGTCTTGGAGCAAAGTGATGACAAGGGTCATGGAGCCTTGGATGCCAAGGCGGTGGAACATTGTGATGGAAGGGGTGATGAAGCATTGTTATGACAGGGATAATGGAGCATTGTGATGACAAGGGCATGGAACATTGGTCTGAAAATTTCATGGATTATTGTGAAGAGATTCGGCATGGAACATTAGGATGACTAGGGCACGGAACACTGTGATACATGTGTCATGGTGGATTGTAATGACAAGTGCATGGAGCATTGTGATGAGAAGAGTATCGAGCATTGTGATGACAAGCGTCATGGAGCATTGTGGTGACAAGGGCATGGAGCAATGTGATGAGAGGTTTCATGTAGCATTGTGATGAAATGGCATGGAGCATTGTGATGCCAAGGGTCATGGAGCTTTGTGATGACAAACGTCATGGAGCATTTTAATGATAAGGTCGTGGTGCATTGTGATGAGAAGGGCAGGGTGCATTGTGATGAGAAGTGCAGGGAGCATTGTGATGACAGGGTCATGGAGCAAATTGATGAAAAGTGTCATGGAATATTTTGATGACAGGGGTTATGGAACATTGTGATGTCAGGGGTAATGGAGCATTTTGATGAAAAGGTTCATGGAGCATTCTGATGAAAAGGTGCATGGAGCATTGAGATTACAGGGGTTTTGTAGCAATGTGATGACAAGGGCATGGAGCAATTTGATGAGAAGGCAATGGAGCATTCTGATGACATGCGTAATGGAGCTTTGTGATGACAAGGACTGGAGCATTGTGATTACAGGGGTCTTGGAGCATTGTGATGAAAAGGGAATGGATCATAGTGATGAAAAATGCATGGAGCCTTGTCATGACCGGGTTCAAGGAGCGTACTGATGACAACTGTCAGGGAGCATTGTGATGATAAGTGTATTGAGCATTGTGATGACAAAGATCATTGAGCATTGTGATGAAAAGACCATGGATAATAGTGATGACCAGCGTCACGGGGCATTGTGATGAGAAGTGTCATGGAACATTGTGATGACAAGGTCATGGAGTATTGTGAAGACAGGTGTCAGGGAGCATTGTGATGACATATGTCATTGTCCATTGTGATGACAATGGCATGGAGCATTGTGATACCAAGTGTCATGGAGGATTGTGATGATAAAGGCAATGGAGCATTTTGATGACAAGGGCTTGGATCATTGTGATGAGAAGGGTCATTGAGCATTGTGATGACAAGGGCATGGAGCATTGTGATGACAAGGGACATTGAGAATTTTAATGACAACGTCGTGAAGCATTGTGATGACAAGCGCATGGAGCTTGCTATGACAGGTGTCATAGAGTATTACGATGACAAGTGCATGGAGAATTGTGATGACAAGATCATGTAACATTGTGATGAGAAGTGTCACGAAGCATTGTGATGACAAGGACGTGGAGAATTGTAATGACATGGGACATGGAGCATTGTGATGAACAGGGCATGGAGAATTGTGATACCAAGACCGTGGAGCATTGTGATGAAAAGACCATGGATAATTATGATGAAGAGCGTCATGGATCTCTGTAATGACAAGGGGCATGAAGCATTGTGATGACAGGTGTCATGGAGCATTGTGATGACAGGGTCATGGAGCAAATTGATGAAAAGTGTCATGGAACAATTTGATGACAGGGGTTATGGAACTTTGTGATGTCAGGGGTAATGGAGCATTTTGATGAAAAGTTTCATGGAGCATTCTGACGAAATGGTGCTTGGAGCATTGAGATTACAGTGGTTTTGAAGCAATGTGATTACAACGGCATGGAGCATTGTGATGAGAAGGCAATGGAGCATTCTGATGACATGCTTCATGGAGCTCTGTGATGACAAGGACATGGAGAATTGTGATTACAGGGGTCTTGGAGCATTGTGATGAAAAGGGAATGGATCATTGTGATGAAAAATGCATGGAGCCTTGTCATGACAGTGTTCAAGGAGCATACTGATGACAACTGTCAGGGAGCATTGTGATGATAAGTTTATTGAGCATTGTGATGACAAAGATCATGGAGCATTGTGATGAAAAGACCATGGATAATTGTGATGACCAGCGTCATGGGGCATTGTGATGACAAGTGTCATGGAACATTGTGATCAGAAGGGTTTGGTGCATTGTGATGACAGAGGTCATTGAGCATTTTGATTTCATTGTGATGACAATAGCATGAAATATTATGGTGATGGGCACGGTGCATTGTGATGACAGGGTTCATGGAGCATTGAGATGAAAAGGGGCATGGAGCATTGTGATTACAGGGGTGTTGGAGCAATGTGATGACAAGGGCATGGAGCATTGTGATGAGAAGGCCATGGAGCATTCTGATGACATGCTTCATGGGGCTTTGTGATGACAAGGGCATGGAGAATTGTGATTACAGGCGTCATGGAATATTGTGATGACAGGGGTGAGGGAGTATTGTGATGAGTAGTGATGGAACATTGTGATATCAGTGGTGAGAAAGCATTTTGAGGAGAAGTGCATGGAGCATTGTGATGACAAGGTTTATGGAGCATTTTAATGAAAAGGATGTGGAGAATTGTGATGACAAGTGCATGGTGCATTGTGATGACATGGGTTATGGAGCATTGAGATGAAAAGGGGCATGGAGAATTGTGATTACAGAGGTCTTCGTGCATTGTGATGACAAGCGTCATGGAGCCTTGTGATGACAAGGCCGTTGAACATTGTGATGGCAGGGGTCATGGAGCATTGTTATGACAGGTGTAAAGGAGCACTGTGATGACAAGGGCATGGAACAATGTGATGAGAGATTTCATTGAGCATTGTGATGAAAATGGCATGGAGCTTTGTGATGCCAAGTGTCATGGAGCTTTGTGATGACAAATGTCATGGGGCATTTTGAAGACAAGGGCATGGTTCATTGAGATGAGAAGGACAGGGAGCATTGTGATGACAGGATCATGGAGCAATTTGATGAAAAGGGTCGTGGAATATTTTGATGACAGTGGTTATGGAATATTGTGATGTCAGGGGTCATGAAGCATTGTGATGAAATGGGTCATGGAGCATTTTGTGACAGGGGTTATGGTACATTGTGATGTCAGTGGTCATGGAGCATTGTGATGATAAGGGCATGTAGCAATGTGATGACAGTGGTCATAGAGCATTTTGATGATAAGGGCATGTAACACTGTGATGACCGGGGTCATGGAACACTGTGACGACAGGGGTGAGGGTGTATTGTGATGACTAGTGATGTAACATTGTGATATATTTGGTGAGAGAGCATTTTGATGAGAAGTGCAGGAGCATTCTGATGACAAGTGTTACGGAGCATAGCAATGTTAAGAATGTGGAGTATTTTGATGACAAGCGCATGGTGCATTGTGATGACATGGGTCATGGAGCATTGTGGTGACAAGCGCATGGAGCATTTTGGTGACATGTGTCATGGAGCATTGTGCTGACAAAGGCATGGAGCAGTTTGATGACAAGGGACACAGAGCATTGTGATGAAATATTCATGGAGCATTGTGGTGAAAAAGATCACATTTCCTTGTGTGACGAGGGCATGGACCATTGTGATGAGATAGTTCATGAAGCATTGTGATGACTGGAGTCACGGAACATTGTGATGAAAGGGGTCATGAAGCATTGTGATGACAAGGGCATGGAGCAATGTGATGACAGGGGCATGGAACATTGGTCTGACAAGTTTCATGGATTATTGTGATGAAAATGGGCATGGAGCATTGTGATGACAAGGGCAAGGAGCATTGTGGTGACAAAGGCATGGAGCATTTTGATGACAAGGGACAAAGAGCATTGTGATGAAATATTCATGGAGCATTGTGGTGAAAAAGATCAAAGAGCCTTGTGTGAAGAGGGGATGGACCACTGTGATGACAAAGGTCATGAAGCATTTTGATGACTGGAGTCACAGAGCATTGTGATGACAGGGGTCAAGGAGCATTGCTCTGACAAGATTTATGGATTATTGTGATGAGAGTGGGCATGGCGCATTGTGATGACAAGGGCTTGGAACATTGTGATGACAAGGTCATGGAGTATTGTGAAGACAGGTGTCAGGGAGCATTGTGATGACATATGTCATTGTCCATTGTGATGACAATGGCATGGAGCATTGTGATACCAAGTGTCATGGAGGATTGTGATGACAAAGGTAATGGAGCATTTTGATGACAAGGGCTTGGATGATTGTGATGACAAGGGTCATTGAGCATTGTGATGACAAGGTCATGGAGCATTGTGATGACAAGGGCCATTGAGAATTTTGATGACAACGTCGTGAAGCATTGTGATGACAAGCACATGGAGTTTGCTATGACAGGAGTCATAGAGCATTGCAATGACAAGTGCATGGAGAATTGTGATGACAAGATCATGTAACATTGTGATGAGTAGAGTAACGAAGCATTGTGATGACAAGGACGTGGACAATTGTAATGGCATGGGACATGGAGTATTGTGATGAACAGGGCATGGAGAATTATGATACCAAGACCGTGGAGCATTGTGATGAAAAGACCATGGATAATTATGATGAAGAGCATCATGGATCTCTGTAATGACAAGGGGCATGGGGCATTGTGATGACAGGTGTCATGGAGCATTGTGATGAGAGGGGTCATGGAGCATTGTGATGACAAGGGTCATTGAGCACTGTGATGAGAAGGTCATGGAGAATTGGCTTGAAAATATTCATGGAGTATAGTGATGACAGTGGTCAAGGAGCATTGTGATGACAAGGGAAAGGAGCATTGTGATGACAAGGTCCTGGAGAAGTGTGATGAGAAGGCCATGGAGACTTGTGATGACAAGTCTCATGGAGCATTCTGATGAATAGGGGCATGGAGCATTGTGATTACAGGGGTCTTGGAGCATTGTGATGACAATGTCATGGAGCATTGTGATGAGAAGGCCATGGAGCATTCTGATTACATGTGTCATGGATCTTTGTGATGACAAGGGCATGGGGCATTGTGATTACAGGGGTCTTGGAGCAAAGTGATGACAAGAGTCATGGAGCCTTGGATGCCAAGGCGGTGGAACATTGTGATGGCAGGGGTCATGGAACATTGTTATGACAGGTGTAATGGAGCATTGTGATGACAAGGGCATGGAACATTAGTCTGAAAATTTCATGGATTAATGTGATGAGATTCGGCAGGGAACATTGTGATGACTAGGGCACGGAACACTGTGATACAAGTGTCATGGAGGATTGTAATGACAAGGGTCACAGAGCATTGTGATAAAAATTTCCTCTAGCATTGTGGTGACAAAAGTCACAGAGCTTTGTGTGACGAGGTCACTGACCATTGTGATGACAAGTTTCATGAAGCATTGTGATGACTGGAGTCATGGAGCATTGTGATAACAGGGGTCTTGGAGCATTGTGATGAAAAGGGAATGGATCATTGTGATGAAACAGGAATGGAGCCTTGTCATGACAGTGTTAAAGGAGCATACTGATGACAAGTGTCAGCGAGCATTGTGATGCCAAGTGTATTGAGCATTGTAGTGACAAAGGTCATGGAGCATTGTGATGAGAAGACCTGGCATAATTGTGATGACAAGCGTCATGGGGCATGTGATGACAAGTGTTATGGAACATTGTGATCAGAAGGGTTTGGAGCATTGTGATGACAGAGGACATGGAGCATTTTGATTTCATTTTGATGACAATAGCATGAATCATTATGATGATGGGCATGGTGCATTGTGATGACAGTGTTCATGGAGCATTGAGATGAAAAGTGGCATGGAGAATTTTGATTACAGAGGTCTTGGAGCATTGTGATGACAAGGTTCATGGAGTCTTGTGATGACAAGGCCGTGGAACATTGTGATGGCAGGGGTCATGGAGCATTGTTATGACAGGTGTAATGGAGCATTGGGATGACAATGGCCTGGAGCATTGTGATGCCAAGGGTCATGGAGCTTTGTGTTGACAAATGTCATGGGGCATTTTGATGACAAGCGCGTGGTGCATTGTGATGAGAAGTGCAGGGAGCATTGTGATGAGAGGGTCATGGATCAATTTGAATAAAATTGTCATGGAATATTTTGATGAAAGGGGTTATGGAACATTGTGATGTCAGGGGTCATGAAGCATTGTGATGAAATGGGTCATGAAGCATTTTATGACAGGGGTTATAGAACATTGTGATGTCAGGGGTCATGGATCATTGCGATGATAAGGGCATGTAGCACTGTGATGAAAGTGGTCATGGAACATTGTGATTACAGGGGTGAGGGAGCATTGTGATGACTAGTGATGGAACATTGTGATATATGTTTTGAGAGAGCATTTTGATGAGAAGTGCATGGAGCATTGTAATTGCAAGTTTTATGGAGCATAGCGATGAAAAGGATGTGGAGAATTGTGATGAAAAGAGCATAGCACATTGTGATGACATGTGTCATGGAGCATTGTGCTGACAATCGCATGGAGCATTTTGATGACAAGTGTCATGGAGCATTGAGCTGACAAAGGCATGAAGCATTGTGATGACAAGGGACACAGAGCATTGTGATTAAAATTTCATGGAGCATTGTGGTGTCAAAGATCACAGAGCCTTGTGTGACGAGGGCATGGACCATTTTGATGAGAAAGGTCATGAATCATTGGGATGACTGGAGTCATGGAGCACTGTGATGACATGGGTCATCGAGCATTTTGATGACAAGGGCATGGAGCAATATGATGACAGGGGCATGGAACATTGGTCTGACAATTTTCATGGATTATTGTGATGAGAGTGCGCATGGAGCAATATGATGACAGGGGCATGGAACATTGGTCTGACAATTTTCATGGATTATTGTGATGACAGTGGGCATGGAGCATTGAGATGACAAGGGCAAGGAGCATTGTGGTGACAAAGGTCACAGAGCCTTGTGTGACGAGGGCATGGACCATTTGGAGGACAAAGGTCATGAAGCATTGTGATGACTGGAGTGACGGAGCATTGTGATGACAGGGGTCATGGAGCATGGTGATGACAAGGGTAGGGAACATTGTGATGACAGGGGCATTTAACATTGGTCTCACATGTTTCATGGATTATCGTGATGACAGTGGGCATGGCGCATTGTGATGACAAGGGCATGGATCTTTGTGATGACAAGGTCATGGAGTATTGTGAAGACAGGTGTCAGGGAGCATTGTGAGGACATATATCATTGTCCATTGTGATGACAATGGCATGGAGCATTGTGATACCAAGTGTCATGGAGGATTGTGATGACAAAGGTAAAGGAGCATTTTGATGACAAGGGCTTGGAACATTGTGATAACAAGGGTCATGGAGCATTGTGATGACAAGGGCATGGAGCATTCTGAAGAAAAGGTGCATGGAGAATTGAGATTACAGGGGTTTTGAAGCAATGTGATTACAAGGGCATGGAGCATTGTGATGAGAAGGCAATGGAGCATTCTGATGACATGCGTCATGGAGCTTTGTGATGACAAGGACATGGAGCATTGTGATTACAGGGGTCTTGGAGCATTGTGATGAAAAGGGAATGGATCATTGTGATGAAAAATGCATGGAGACTTGTCATGACAGGGTTCAAGGAGCATACTGATGACAACTGTGAGGGAGCATTGTGATGATAAGTGTTTTGAGCATTGTGATGACAAAGATCATGGAGCATTGTGATGAGAAGACCATGGATAATTGTGATGACCAGCGTCATGGGGCATTGTGATGACAAGTGTTATGGAACATTGTGATCAGAAGTGTTTGGTGCATTGTGATGACAGAGGTCATTGAGCATTTTGATTTCTTTGTGATGACAATAGCATGAAATATTATGGTGATGGGCACGGTGCATTGTGATGACAGGTTTCATGGCGCATTGAGATGAAAAGTGAAATGGAGCATTGTGATTACAGTGGTGTTCGAGCATTGTGATGACAAGGGCATGGAGCATTGTGATGAGAAGTCCATGGAGCATTCTGATGACATGCATCATGGAGCTTTGTGATGACAAGGGCATGGAGAATTGTGATTACAGGGGTCATGGAATATTGTGATGAAAGGGTTGAGGGAGTATTGTGATGACTAGTGATGGAACATTTTGATATCAGTGGTGAGAAGGCATTTTGAGGAGAAGTGCATGGAGCATTATGATGACAAGGTTTATGGAGCGTTTTGATGACAAGGATGTGGAGCATTGTGATGACAAGTGCATGGTGCATTGGGATGACATGGGTCATGGAGCATTGTGCTGACAAAGGCATGGAGCTTTGTGATGACAAGGGTCACAGAGCATTGTGATAAAAGTTTCATGGAGCATTGTGGTGACAAATGTCACAGATCTTTGTGTGACGAGGTCATGGACCATTGTGATGACAAGTGTCATGAAGCATTGTGATGACTGGAGTCACGGAGCATTGTGATAACAGGGGTCATGGAAAATTGTGATGAAAAGGGAATGGATCATTGTGATGAAAAAGGCATGGAGCCTTGTCATGAGAGTGTTCAAGGAGCATACTGATGACAAGTGTCAGCGAGCATTGTGATGCCAAGTGTATTGAGCATTGTGGTGACAAAGGTCATGGACCATTGTGATGAGAAGACCTTGCATAATTTTGATGACGAGCGTCATGGGGCATGTGATGACAAGTGTTATGGAACATTGTTATCAGAAGGGTTTGGAGCATTGTGATGACAGAGGACATGGAGCATTTTGATTTCATTGCGATGACAATAGCATGAATCATTATGATGATTGGCATGGTGCATTGTGATGACAGTGTTCATGGTGCATTGAGATGAAAAGTGGCATGGAGAATTGTGATTACAGAGGTCTTGGAGCATTGTGATGACAAGGGTCATGGAGCCTTGTGATGACAAGGCCGTGCAACATTGTGATGGCAGGGGTCATGGAGCATTGTTATGACAGGTGTAATGGAGCATTGTGATGACAAGGGCATGGAGCAATGTGATGAGAGATTTCATTGAGCATTGTGATGACAATGGCATAGAGCATTGTGATGCCAAGGGTCATGGAGCTTTGTGATGACAAATGTCATGGGGCATTTTGCTGAAAAGGGCGTAGTGCATTGTGATGAGAAGGGCAGGGAGCACTGTGATGACAGGGTCATGGAGCAATTTGAATAAACGTGTCATGGATTATTTTGATGACAGGGGTTATGGAACATTGTGATGTCAGGGGTCATGAAGCATTGTGATGAAATGGGTCATGGAGCATTTTGTGACAGGGGTTATGGAACATTGTGATGTCAGGGGTCATGGAGCGTTGTGATGATAAGGGCATGTAGCACTGTGGTGACAGTGGTCATGGAATATTGTGATGACAGGGTTGAGGGAGTACTGTGATGACTAGTGATGGAACATTGTGATATATGTGTTGAGAGAGCATTTTGATGAGAAGTGCATGGAGCATTGTAATGACAAGTTTTATGGAGCCTAGCGATGAAAAGGATGTGGAGCATTGTGATGAAAATAACATGGCACATTGTAATGACATGTGTCATGGAGCATTGTGCTGACAAGCGCAGGGAGCATTTTGATGACAAGTGTCATGGAGCATTGTGCTGACAAAGGCATGGAGCACTGTGATGACAAGGGACACAGAGCATTGTGATTAAAATTTCATGGAGCATTGTGTTGACAAAGATCACAGAGCCTTGTGTGACGGGGGCATGGACCATTGTGATGAGAAAGGTCATGAATCATTGTGATGAATGGAGTCACGGAGCACTGTGATGACATGGGTCCTGGAGCATTTTGATGACAAGGGCATGGAGCAATATGATGACAGGTGCATGGAACATTGGTCTGACAAGTTTCATGGATTATTGTGATGACAGTGGGCATGGAGCATTGAGATGACAAGGACATGGAGCATTGTGGTGACAAAGGTCACAGAGCCTTGTGTGACGAGGGCATGGACCATTGTGAGGAAAAAGGTCATGAAGCATTGTGATGACTGGAGTCACGGAGCATTGTGATGACAGGGCTCATGGAGCATTGTGATCACAGGGATATGGATCATTGTGAGGAGAGGGGCATGGAACATTGGTCTGACATGTTTCATGGATTATTGTGATGACAGTGGGCATGGCACATTGTGATGACAAGGGCATGGAGCATTGTCGTGACAAAGGTCATGGAGTATTGTGAAGACAGGTGTCAGGGAGCATTGTGATGACATATATCATTGTCCATTGTGATGACAATGGCATGGAGCATTGTGATATCAAGTGTCATGGAGGATTGTGATGACAACGGTAATGGAGCATTTTGATGACAAGGGCTTGGAACATTGCGATGACAAGGGTCATGGAGCATTGTGATGACAAGGGCATGGAGCATTCTGATGAAAAGGTGCATGGAGCACTGAGATTACAGGGGTTTTGAAGCAATGTGATTACAAGGGCATGGAGCATTGTGATGAGAAGTCAATGGAGCATTCTGATGACATGCGTCATGGAGATTTGTGATGACAAGGACACGGAGCATTGTGATTACAGGGGTCTTGGAGCATTGTGATGAAAAGGGAATGGATCATTGTGATGAAAAATGCATGGAGCCTTGTCATGACAGGGTTCAAGGAGCATACTGATGACAACTGTCAGGGAGCATTGTGATGATAAGTGTATTGAGCATTGTGATGACAAAGATCATGGAGCATTGTGATGAGAAGACCATGGATAATTGTGATGACCACCGTCATGGGGCAATGTGATGACAAGTGTTATGGAACATTGTGATCAGAAGGGTTTGGTGCATTGTGATGACAGAGGTCATTGAGTATTTTCATTTCATTGTGATGACAATAGCATGAAATATTATGGTGATGGGCATGGTGCATTGTGATGACAGGGTTCATGGAGCATTGAGATGAAAAGGGGCATGGAGCATTGTGATTACTGTGGTGTTGGAGCATTGTGATGACAAGGGCATGGAGCATTGTGTTGAGAAGTCCATGGAGCATTCTGATGACATGCGTCATGGTGATTTGTGATGACAAGGGCATGGAGAATTGTGATTACAGGGGTCATGGAATATTGTGATGACAGGGGTGAGGGAGTATTGTGATGACTAGTGATGGAACATTGTGATATCAGTGGTGAGAAGGAATTTTGAGGAGAAGTACATGGAGCATTATGATGACAAGATTTATGGAACATTTTGATGACAAGGAGGTGGAGCATTGTGATGACAAGTGCATGGTGCATTGTGATGACATGGGTTATGGAGCACTGTGCTGACACGCGCATCGAGCATTGTGATGACAAGGGTCATGGAGCATAGTGCTGAAAAAGGCATGGAGCTTTGTGATGACAAGGGTCACAGTGCATTGTGATAAAAGTTTCATGGAGCATTGTGGTGACAAAGGTCACAGAGCTTTGTGTGACGAGGTCATGGACCATTGTGATGACAAGTGTCATGAAGCATTGTGATGACTGGAGTCACGGAGCATTGTTACAACAGTGGTCATGGAGCATGGTGTTGAAAAGGGAATGGATCATTGTGATGAAAAAGGCATGGAGCCTTGTCATGACAGCGTTCAAGGAGCATACTGATGACAAGTGTCAGCGAGCATTGTGATGCCAAATGTATTGAGCATTGTGGTGACAAAGGTCATGGAGCATTGTGATGAGAAGACCTTGCATAATTGTGATGACGAGCGTCATGGGGCATGTGATGACAAGTGTTAGGGAACATTGTGATCAGAAGGTTCGGAGCATTGTGATGACAGAGGACATGGAGCATATTGATTTCATTGTGATGACCATAGCATGAATCATTATGATGATGGGCATGGTGCATTATGATGACAGTGTTCATGGAGCATTGAGATGAAAAGTGGCATGGAGAATTGTGATTACAGAGGTCTTGGAGCATTGTGATGACAAGGGTAAAGGAGCCTTGTGATGACAAGGCCGTGCAACATTGTGATGGCAGGGGTCATGGAGCATTGTTATGACAGGTGTAATGGATCATTGTGATGACAAGGGCATGGAGCAATGTGATGAGAGATTTCATTGAGCATTGTGATGACAATGGCATGGAGCATTGTGATGCCAAGGGTCATGGAGCTTTGTGATGACAAATGTCATGGGGCATTTTGATCACAAGTGCGTGGTGCCTTGTGATGAGAAGGGCAGGAAACATTGTGATGACAGGGTGATGGAGCAATTTGAATAAAAGTGTCATGGAATATTTTGATGACAGGGGTTATGGAACATTGTGATGTCAGGGGTCATGAAGCATTGTGATGAAATGGGTCATGGAGCATTTTGTGACAGGGGTTATGGAACATTATAATGTCAGTGGTCATGGAGCATTGTGATGATAAGGGCATGTAGCACTGTGATGACAGTGGTCATGGAACATTGTGATGACAGGGGTGAGGGAGTACTGTGATGACTAGTGATGGATCATTGTGATATATGTGTTCAGAGAGCATTTTGATGAGAAGTGCATGGAGCATTGTAATGACAAGTTTTATGGAGCATAGCGATGAAAAGGATGTGGAGCATTGTGATGAAAAGAGCATTGCACATTGTGATGACAAGTGTCATGGAGCATTGTGCTGACAAAGGCATGGAGCACTGTGATGACAAGGGACACAGAGCATTGTGATTAAAATTTCATGGAGCATTGTGGTGACAAAGATCACAGAGCCTTGTGTGACGAGGGCATGGACCATTGTGAGGACAAAAGTCATGAAACATTGTGATGACTGGAGTCACGGAGCATTGTGATGAGAGGGGTCCTGGAGAATTGTGATGACAAGGGCATGGAACATTGTGATGACAAGGTCATGGACTATTGTGAAGACAAGTGTCAGGGAGCATTGTGATGACATATGTCATTGTCCTTTGTGATGACAATGGCATGGAGCATTGTGATACCAAGTGTCATGGAGGATTGTTATGACAAATGTAATGGAGCATTGCGATGACAAGGGCATGGAGCATTTTGATGAAAAGGTGCATGGAGCATTGAGATTACAGGGGTTTTGAAGCAATGAGATTACAAGGGCATGGAGCATTGTGATGAGAAGGCAATGGAGCATTCTGATGACATGTTTCATGGAGCTTTGTGATGACAAGCACATGGAGCATTGTGATTGCAGGGGCCTTGGAGCATTGTGATGAAAAGGGAATGGATCATTGTGATGAAAAATGCATGGAGCATTGTCATGCCAGGGTTCAAGGAGCATACTGCTGACAACTGTCAGGGAGCATTGTGATGATAAGTGTATTGAGCATTGTGATGACAAAGATCATGGAGCATTGTGATGAGAAGACTATGGATAATTGTGATGACCAGCGTCATGGGGCATTGTTATGACAAGTGTTATGGAACATTGTGATCAGAAGGGTTTGGTGCATTGGGATGACAGAGGTCATTGAGCATTTTGATTTCATTGTGATGACAATAGCATGAAATACTATGGTGATGGGCACGGTGCATTGTGATGACAGGGTTCATGGAGCATTGAGATGAAAAGGGGCATGGAACATTGTGATTACAGTGGTGTTGGAGCCTTGTGATGACAAGGGCATGGAGCATTGTGATAAGAAGTCCATGGAGCATTCTGATGACATGCGTCATGGAGCTTTGAGATGACAAGGGCATGGAGAATTGTGATTACAGGGGTCATGGAATATTGTGATGACAGGGGTGAGGGAGTATTGTGATGACTAGTGATGGAACATTGTGATATCAGTGGTGAGAAGGCATTTTGAGGAGAAGTGCATGGAGCATTGTGATGACAAGGTTTATGGAGCATTTTGATGACAAGGATGTGGAGCATTGTGATGACAAGTGCATGGTGCATTGTGATGACATGGGTTATGGAGCATTGTGATGACACGCGCATCAAGCATTGTGATGACAAGGGTCATGGAGCATTGTGCTGACAAAGGCATGGAGCTTTGTGATGACAAGGGTCACAGAGCTTTGTGTGACGAGGTCATGGACCATTGTGATGACAAGTGTCATGAAGCATAACGATGACTGGAGTCACGGAGCATTGTGATAACAGGGGTCTTGGAGCATTGTGATGAAAATGGAATGGATCATTGTGATGAAAATGGCATGGAGCCTTGTCATGGCAGTGTTCAAGGAGCATACTGATGACAAGTGTCAGCGAGCATTGTGATGAAAAGTGTATTGAGCATTGTGGTGACAAAGGTCATGGAGCATTGTGATGAGAAAGCCTTGCATAATTGTGATGATGAGCGTCATGGGGCATGTGATGACAAGTGATATGGAACATTGTGATCAGAAGGTTTTGGAGCCTTGTGATGACAGAGGACATGGAGCATTTTTATTTCAGTGTGATGACAATAGCATGAATCATTATGATGATGGGCATGGTGCATTGTGATGACAGTGTTCATGGAGCATTGAGATGAAAAGTGGCATGGAGAATTGTGATTACAGAGGTCTTGGAGCATTGTGATGACAAGGGTCATGGAGCCTTGAGATGACAAGGCCATGGAACGTTGTGATGTCAGGGGTCATGGAGCATTTTGATGATAATTGCATGTAGCACTGTGATGACAGTGGTCATGGAACATTGTGATGACAGGGGTGAGGGAGTATTGTGATGACTAGTGATGGAACATAGTGATATATGTGTTGAGAGAGCATTTTGATGAGAAGTGCATGGAGCATTTTGATGACAAGTTTTATGGAGCATAGCGATGAAAAGGATGTGGAGCATTGTGATGAAAAGAGATGGCACATTGTGATGACATGTGTCATGGAGCATTGTGCTGACAAAGGCATGGAACTTTGTGATGACAAGGGACACAGAGCATTGTGATGAAAATTTCATGGAGCATTGTGGTGACAAAGATCACAGAGCCTTGTGTGACGAGGGCATGGACCATTGTGATGAGAAAGGTCATGAATCATTGTGATGACTTGAGTCAAGTTGCACTGTGATGACATGGGTCATGGAGCATTGTGATGACAAGGACATGGAGTATTGTGATGACAGGGCCATAGAACATTGGTCTGACAAGTTTCATGGATTATTGTGATGACAGTGGGCATGGAGCATTGTGATCACAAGGGCATGGAGCATTGTGGTGACAAAGGTCACAGAGCCTTGTGTGACGAGGGCATGGACAATTGTTTGGACTACAGTTGAAGCACTGTGATGACTGGAGTCACTGAGCATTGTGATGACAGGCGTCATGGAGCATTGTGATGACAAGGACATGGAGTATTGTGATGACAGGGCCATGGAACATTGGTCTGATATGTTTCATGGATTATTGTGATGAGAGTGGGCATGGCGCATTGTGATGACAATGGATTGGAACATTATGATGACAAGGTCATGGAGTATTGTGAAGACATGTGTCAGGGAGCATTGTGATGACATATGTCATTGTCCATTATGATGACAATGGCATGGAGCATTGTAATACCAAGTTTCATGGAGGATTGTGATGACAAAGGTAATGGAGCATTTTGATGACAAGGGCTTGGAACATTGCGATGACAAGGGTCATGGAGCATTGTGATGACAAGAGCATGGAACATTGTGATGAAAATGTGCATGGAGCATTGAGATTACAGGGGTTTTGAAGCAATGTGATGACAAGGGCATGGAGCATTGTGATGAGAAGGCAATGGAGCATTCTGATGACATGCGTCATGGAGATTTGTGATGACAAGGACATGGAGCATTGTGATTACAGGGGTCTTGGAGCATTGGGATGAAAAGGGAATGGAACATTGTGATGAAAAACGCATGGAGCCTTGTCATGACAGGCTTCAAGGAGCACACTGATGACAACTGTCAGGGAGCATTGTGATGATAAGTGTATTGAGCATTGTGATGACAAAGATCATGGAGCATTGTGATTAGAAGACCATGGATAATTGTGATGACCAGCGTCATGGGGCATTGTGATGACAAGTGTTATGGAACATTGTGATCAGAAGGGTTTGGTGCATTGTGATGACTGAGGTCATTGAGCATTTTGATTTCATTGTGATGACAATAGCATGAAATATTATGGTGATGGGCACGGTGCATTGTGATGACAGGGTTCATGGAGCATTGAGATGAAAATGGGCATGGAGCAATGTGATTACAGGGTGTTGGAGCATTGTGATGACAAGGTCATGGAGCATTGTGATGAGAAGGCCATGGAGCATTCTGATGACATGCGTCAAGGAGCTTTGTGATGACAAGGGCATGGAGAATTGTGATTACATGGGTCATGGAATAGTGTGATGACAGGGGTGAGGGAGTATTGTGATGACTAGTGATGGAACATTGTGATATAAGTGGTGTGAAGGCATTTTGAGGAGAAGTGCATGCAGCATTGTGATGACAAGGTTTATGGAGCATTTTGATGACAAGGAAGTGGAGCATTGTGATGACAAGTGCATGGTGCATTGTGATGACATGGGTTATGGAGCATTGTGCTGAGACGCGCATCGAGCATTTTGATGACAAGGGTCATGGAACATTGTGCTGACAAAGGCATGGAGCTTTGTGATGACAAGGTTCACAGATCATTGTGATAAAAATTTCATGGAGCATTGTGGTGACAAAGATCACAGATCTTTGTGTGACGAGGTCATGGACCATTGTGATGACAAATATCATGAAGCATTGTGATGACTGGAGTCACGGAGCATTGTGATAACAGGGGTCTTGGAGCATTGTGATGATAAGGGAATGGATCATTGTGATGAAAAAGGCATGGAGCCTTGTCATGACAGCGTTCAAGGAGCATACTGATGACAAGTGTCAGCGAGCATTGTGATGCCAAGTGTATTGAGCATTGTGGTGACAAAGGTCATGGAGCATTGTGATGAGAAGACCTTGCATCATTGTGATGACGAGCGTCATGGGGCATGTGATGACAAGTTCTATGGAACATTGTGATCTGAAGGGTTTGGAACATTGTGATGACAGAGGACATGGAGCATTTTGAATTCATTGTGATGACAATAGCAAGAATCTTTATGATGATGGGCATGGTGCATTGTGATGACAGTGTTCATGGAGCATTGAGATGAAAAGTGGCATGGAGAATTGTGATTACAGATGTCTTGGAGCATTGTGATGACAAAGGTCATGGAGCCTTGTGATGACAAGGCCGTGGAACATTGTGATGGCAGGGTTCATGGAGCATTGTTATGACAGTTGTAATGCAGCATTGTGATGACAAGTGCATGGAGCAATGTGATGCCAAGGGTCATGGAGCTTTGTGATGACAAATGTCATGGGGCATTTGGATGACAAGGGCGTGGTGCATTGTGATGAGAAGGGCAGGGAGCATTTTGATGACAGGGGTAATGGAACATTGTGATGTCAGGGGTCATGAAGCATTATGATGAAATGGGTCATGGAGCATTTTGTGACAGGGATTATGGAACATTGTGATGTCAGGGGTCATGGAGCATTGTGATAATAAGGGCATGTAGCACTGTGATGACAGTGGTCATGGAACATTGTGATGACAGGGGTGACCGAGTATTGTGATGACAAGTGATGGAACATTGTGATATATGTGGTGAGAGAGCATTTTGATGAGAAGTGCATGGAGCATTGTGATGACAAGTTTTATGGAGCATAGCGATGAAAAGGATGAGGAGCATTGAGATGAAAAGAGCATGGCACATTGTGATGAGATGTGTCATGGAGCATTGTGCTGACAAGCTCATGGAGCATGGTGATGACAAGGGACACAGAGCATTGTGATGAAAATTTCATGGAGCATTGTGGTGACAAAGATCACAGAGGCTTGTGTGACGAGGGCATGGACCATTGTGATGAGAAAGGTCATGGACTATTGTGAAGACAAGTGTCAGGGAGCATTGTGATGACATATGTCATTGTCCTTTGTGATGACAATGGCATGGAGCATTGTGATACCATGTGTCATGGAGGATTGTGATGACAAATGTAATGGAGCATTGCGATGACAAGGGCATGGAGCATTTTGATGAAAAGGTTCATGGAGCATTGAGATTACAGGGGTTTTGAAGCAATGAGATTACAAGGGCATGGAGCATTTTGATGAGAAGGCAATGGAAAATTCTGATGACATGTTTCATGGAGCTTTGTGATGACAAGCACATGGAGCATTGTGATTACAGGGGTCATGGAATATTGTGATGACAGGGGTGAGGGAGTATTGTGATGACTAGTGAAGGAACATTGTGATTACAGGGGTCATGGAATATTGTGATGACAGGGGTGAGGGAGTATTGTGAAAACTAGTGATGGAACATTGTGATATCAGTGGTGAGAAGGCATTTTGAGGAGAAGTGCATAGAGCATTGTGATGACAAGCTTTATGGAGCATTTTGCTGACAAGGATGTGGAGCATTGTGATGACAACTGCATGGTGCATTGTGATGACATGGGTTATGGAGCATTGTGGTGACACGCGCATCGAGCATTGTGATGACAAGGGTCATGGAGCATTGTGCTGACAAAGGCATGGAGCTTTGTGATGACAAGTGTCACAGAGCATTGTGATAAAAATTTCATGGAGCATTGTGGTGACAAATGTCACAGAGATTTGTGGTACGAGGTCATGGACCATTGTGATGACAAATGTCATGAAGCATTGTGATGACTCGAGTCAAGGAGCATTGTGATAACAGGGGTCTTGGAGCATTGTGATGAAAAGGGAATGGATCATTGTGATGAAAATGGCATGGAGCCTTGTCATGACAGTGTTCAAGGAGCATACTGATGACAAGTGTCAGCGAGCATTGTGATGCCAAGTGTATTGAGCATTGTGGTGACAAAGGTCATGGAGCATTGTGATGAGAAGACCTTGCATAATTGTGATGACGAGCGTCATGGGGCATGTGATGACAAGTGTTATGGAACATTGTGATCAGAAGGGTTTGGAGCATTGTGATGACAGAGGACATGGAGCATTTTGATTTCATTGTGATGACAATAGCATGAATCATTACGATGATTGGCATGGTGCATTGTGATGACAGTGTTCATGGAGCATTGAGATGGAGAGTGGCATGGAGAATTGTGATTACAGAGGTCTTGGAGCATTGTGATAACAAGGGTCATGGAGCCTTGTGATGACAAGTCCGTGGAACATTGTGATGGCAGGGGTCATGGAGCTTTGTTATGACAGGTGTAATGGAGCATTTTGATGACAAGGACATGGAGCAATGTGATGAGAGTTTTCATTGAACATTGTGATGACAAAGGCATGGAGCACTGTGATGCCAAGGGTCATGGAGCTTTGTGATGACAAATGTCATGGAGCATTTTGATGACAAGTGCGTGGTGCATTGTGATGAGAAGGGCAGGGAGCATTGTGATGACAGGGTCATGGAGCAATTTGAATAAAATGGTCATGGAATATTTTGATGACAGGTGTTATGGAACTTTGTGATGTCATGGGTCATGAATCATTGAATGAAATGGGTCATGGAGCATTTTGTGACAGTGCTCATGGAACATTGTGATGACTGGGGTGAGCCAGTAATGTGATGACTAGTGATAGAACATTGTGATATATGTAGTGTGAGAGCATTTTGATGAGAAGTGCATGGAGCATTGTGATGACAAGTTTTATGGAGCATAGCGATGAAAAGAATGTGGAGCATTGTGATGAAAAGAGCATGGCACATTGTGAGGACATGTGTCATGGAGCATTGTGCTGACAAGCGCATGGAGCATTTTGATGACAAGTGACATGGAGCTTTGTGCTGACAAATGCATGGAGCATTGTGATGACAAGGGAAACAGAGCATTGTGATGAAAATTTCATGGAGCATTGTGGTGACAAAGATCGCAGAGCCTTGTGTGACGAGGGCATGGAGTATTGTGATGAGAAATGTTATGAATCATTTTGATGACTGGAGTCACGGAGCATTGTGATGACAGGGGTCATGGAGCATTGTGATGACAAGGGAATGGAGCAATGTGATGACAGGGGCATGGAACATTGGTCTGACAAGTTTCATGGATTTTTGTGATGACAGTGGGCATGGAGCATTGAGATGACAAGGGCATGGAGCATTGTGGTGACAAAGGTCACAGAGCCTTGTGTGACGAGGCCATGGACGACTGTGAGGACAAAGATCATGAAGCATTGTGATGAATGGAGTCACGGAGCATTGTGATGACAGGGGTCATGGAGCATTGTGATGACAAGGGCATGGAGCATTGTGATGACAGGGTCATGGAACATTGGTCTGACATGTTTCATGGATTATTGTGATGACAGTGGGCATGGCGCATTGTGATGACAAGGGCATGGAACATTGTGATGACAATGACATGGAGTATTGTGAAGACAGGTGTCAGGGAGCATTGTGATGACATATGTCATTGTCCATTGTGATGACAATGGCATGGAGCATTGTGATACCAAGTGTCATGGAGGATTGTGATGACAAATGTAATGGAGCATTTTGATAACAAGGGCTTGGAACATTGCGATGACAAGGGTCATGGAGCATTGTGATGAAAAGGGCATGGAGCATTCTGATGAAAAGGTGCATGGAGCCTTGAGATTACAGGGGTTTTGAAGCAATGTGATGACAAGGTCATGGAGCATTGTGATGAGAAGGCAATGGAGCATTCTGATGACATGCGTCATGGAGATTTGTGATGACAAGGACATGGAGCATTGTGATTACAGGGGTCTTGGAGAATTGTGATGACAAGGGCATAGATCATTGTGATGAAAAATGCATGGAGCATTGTCATGACTCTGTTCAAGGAGCATACTGATGACAACTGTCAGGGAGCATTGTGATGATAAGTGTATTGAGCATTGTGATGACAAAGATCATGGAGCATTGTGATGAGAAGACCATGGATAATTGTGATGACAAGCGTCATGGGGCATTGTGATGACAAGTGTTATGGAACATTGTGATCAGAAGGGTTTGGTGCATTGTGGTGACAGAGGTCATTGAGCATTTTGATTTCATTGTGATGACAATAGCATGAAATATTATGGTGATGGGCACGGTGCATTGTGATGACAGGGTTCATGGAGCATTGAGATGAAAAGGGGCATGGAGCATTGTGATTACAGTGGTGTTGGAGCATTGCGATGACAAGGGCATGGAGCATTGTGATGAGAAGGCCATGGAGCATTCGGATGACATGCGTCATGGAGCTTTGTGATGACAAGGGCACGGAGAATTGTGATTACAGGGGTCATGGAATATTGTGATGACAGGGGTGAGGGAGTATTGTGATGACTAGTGATGGAACATTGTGATATCAGTGGTGAGAAAGCATTTTGAGGAGAAGTGCATGGAGCATTGTGATGACAATGTTTATGGAGCATTTTGATGACAAGGATGTGGAGCATTGTGATGACAAGTGCATGGTGCATTGTGATGACATGTGTTATGGAGCATTTTGCTGACACACGCATCGAGCATTGTGATGACAAGGGACATGGTGCATTGTGCTGACAAAGGCATGGAGCTTTGTGATGACTAGGGTCACAGAGCATTGTGATAAAAATTTCATGGAGCATTGTGGTGACAAACGTCACAGAGCTTTGTGTGACGAGGTCATGGACCACTGTGATGACAAATGTCATGAAGCATTGTGATGACTGGAGTCACGGAGCATTGTGATAACAGGTGTCTTGGTGCATTGTGATGAAAAGGGAATGGATCATTGTGATGTAAAAGGCATGGAGTCTTGTCATGACAATGTTCAAAGAGCATACTGATGCCAAGTGTCAGCGAGCATTGTGATGCCAAGTGTATTGAGCATTGTGGTGACAAAGGTCATGGAGCATTGTGATGAGAGAGCTTGCATAATTGTGATGACGAGTGTCATGAGGCATGGGATGACAAGTGTTATGGAACATTGTGATCAGAAGGGTTTGGAGCATTGTGATGACAGAGGACATGGAGCATTTTGATTTCATTGTGATGACAATAGCATGAATCATTAAGATGATGGGCATGGTGCATTGTGATGAAAGTGTTCATGGAGCATTGAGATGAAAAGTGGCATGGAGAATTGTGATTACATACGTCTTGGAGCATTGTGATCACAAGGGACATGGAGCCTTGTGATGACAAGGCCGTGGAACACTGTGATGGCAGGAGTCATGGAGCATTGTTATGACAGGCGTAATGGAACATTGTGATGACAAGGGCATGGAGCAATGTGATGAGAGATTTCATTGAGCATTGTGATGACAATGTCATGGAGCATTGTGATGCCAACGGTCATGGAGTTTTGTGATGACAAATGTCATGGGGCATTTTAATGACAAGGGAGTGGTGCATTGTGATGAGAAGTGCAGGGAGCATTGTGATGACAGGGTTATGGTTCAATTTGAATAAAAGGGTCATGGAATATTTTGATGACAGGGGTTATGGAACATTGTGATGTCACGGGTCATGAATCATTGTGATGAAATGGGTCATGGAGCATTTTGTGACAGGGGTTATGGAACTTTGTGATGTCAGTGGTCATGGAACATTGTGATGATAAGGGCATGTATCACTGTGATGACAGTGGTCATGGAACATTGTGATGACAGGGGTGAGCGAGTATTGTGATGACTAGTGATGGAACATTGTGATATATGTGGTGAGAGAGCATTTTGAAGAGAAGTGCATGGAGCATTGTGATGACAGGTTTTATGGAGCATAGCGATGAAAAGGATGTGGAGCATTGTGATGAAAAGAGCATGGCACACTGTGATGACATGTGTCATGGAGCATTGTGCTGACAAGCGCATGGAGCATTTTGATGACAAGTGTCATGGAGCATTGTGCTGACAAAGGCATGGAGCATTGTGATGACAAGGGACACAGAGCATTGTGATGAAAATTTCATGGAACATTGTGGGGAAAAAGGTAACAGAGCCTTGGGTGACGAGGGCATGGACTATTGTGTGAACAAATGTCATGAAGCATTGTGATGACTGGAGTCACGGAGCTTTGTGATGACATGGGTCATGGAGCATTGTGATGACAAGGGCATGGAACATTGTCATGACAGGAGCATGGAAGATTGGTTTGACATGTTTCATGTATTATTGTGATGACATTGGGCATGGCGCAATGTGATGACAAGGTCATGGAGTATTGTGAAGACAGGTGTCAGGGAACATAGTGATGACATATGTCATTGTCCATTGTGATGACAATGGCATGGAGCATTGTGATACCAATTGTCATGGAGGAATGTGATGACAAAGTAATGGAGCATTTTGGTGACAAGGGCTTGGGACATTGCGATGACAAGTGTCATGGAGCAAATTGATTAAAATGGTCATGGAATATTTTGATAACAGGGGTTATGGAACTTTGTGATGACAAGGGCATGGAACATTGTGATGAAAAGGTGCATGGAGCATTGAGATTACAGGGGTTTTGAAGCAATGTGATGACAAGGGCATGGAGCATTGTGATGAGAAGGCAATGGAGCATTCTGATGACATGCTTCATGGAGCTTTGTGATGACAAGGACATGGAGCATTGTGATTACAGGTGTCTTGGAGCATTGTGATGAAAAGGGAATGGATCATTGTGATGAAAAATGCATGGAGCCTTGTCATGACAGTGTTCAAGGAGCATACTGATGACAACTGTCAGGGAGCATTGTGATGATAAGTGTATTGAGCATTGTGATGACAAAGATCATGGAGCATTGTGATGAGAAGACCATGGATAATTGTGATTACCAGCGTCATGGGGCATTGTGATGACAAGTGTTATGGAACATTGTATTCCGAAGGGTTTGGTGCGTTGTGATGACAGAGGTCATTGAGAATTTTGATTTCATTGTCATGACAATAGCATGAAATATTATGGTGATGGGCACGGTGCATTGTGATGACACGGTTCATGGAGCATTGAGATGAAAAGTGCCATGGAGAATTGTGATTACAGAGTTCTTGGAGCATTGTGAATACAAGGGTCATGGAGCCATGTGATGACAAGGCAATGGAACTTTGTGATGGCAGGGGTCATGGAGCATTGTTATGACAGGTGTAATGGAGCATTGTGATGACAAGGGCATGGAGCAATGTGATGAGAGATTTCATTGAGCATTGTGATGACAATGGCATGGAGCATTGTGATGCCAAGGGTCATGGAGCTTTGTGATGACAAATGTCATGGGGCATTTTGATTACAAGTGCGTGGTGCATTGTGATTAGAAGGGCAGGGATCATTGTGATGACAGGGTCATGGAGCAATTTAAATAAAAGTGTAATGGAATATTTTGATGACAGGGGTTATGGAACATTGTGATGTCATGCGTCATGAAGCATTGTGATGAAATGGGTCATGGAGCATTTTGTGACAGGGGTTATGGTACATTGTGATGTCAGGGGTCATGGAGCATTGTGATGGTAAGGGCATGTAGCACTGTGATGACAGTGGTCATGGGACATTGTGATGACAGGGGTGAGCGAGTATTGTGATGACTAATGATGGAACATTGTGATATATGTGGTGAGAGAGCATTTTGATGAGAAGTGCATGGAGCATTGTGATGACAAGTTTTATGGAGCATAGCAATGAAAAGAATGTGGAGCATTGTGATGAAAAGAGCATGGCACATTGTGATGAAATGTGTCATGGAGCATTGTGCTGACAAGTGCATGGAGCATTTGGATGACAAGTGTCATGGAGCATTGTGCTGACAAAGGCATTGAGCATTGTGATGCCATGGGACACACAACATTGTGATGAAAATTACATGGAGCATTGTGGTGACAAAGATCACAGAGCCTTGTGTGACGAGGGCATGGACCATTGTGATGAGAAAGGTCATGAATCATTGTGATGACTGGAGTCACGGAGCATTGTGATGACAGGGGCATGGAACATTGGTCTGACATGTTTCATGGATTATTGTGATGACAGTGGGCATGGCGCATTGTGATGACAAGGGCATGGAACACTGTGATGACGAGGTCATGGAGTATTGTGAAGACAGGTGTCAGGGAGCTTTGTGATGACATATGTCATTGTCCATTGTGATGACAATGGCATGGAGCATTGTGATACCAAGTGTCATGGAGGATTGTGATGACAAAGGTAATGGAGCGTTTTGATGGCAAGGGCTTGGAACATTGCGATGACAAGGGTCATGGAGCATTCTGACATAAGATATCACTTATGAAGGAAATGTAAACATGGGTACACATGAACTGAATTAGTAAATAGAACAGAGTCTCACATATAGAAAACATATGTATGCCTGCTTATGGGGAAAGGAGATGTGGGTTGATGCATAACACCAGAGTTGGATATTAGCAGAGGTACCATTCCATGATCTAAATACAGAATAGACAAGACCTACTCCTTCCTCAGTGAACGGGACTCAACACCCCTATTCTCTGCAGAGGAATATATCTGACTAGTAAGAATCTTAAAAACTATGTATTGATATGTCTCCATAAGGGAATCAACTGTGTCTAGACTGGCATAAACATGGCAGTGAAAATCAGCTGAAACCCACCATAAAAAGGAATTTAAAAACAAAACAAAAAAACAGGGAAATTCTTTACAATTCCTTCAGGGGCTCTGATGAAACCTGGAATGACCCTATCTACAACGACAGCTGCATGTGGCATAAGGCTGGACACTTGGGACTGAGAGGATTGGTGAGATTCGGTGACCAAATGCAGACCATTTAAAACAATAATGTGTGGCACACATTCCTAGGGTCCCAACTCTCCAGGTTGAACGGAATATTACTACAGCTATAACATGTATGGGAAACCTAAAGAATGGACACACTGTGAATATGAAATGTTTCTAAAACTCAACTAATAGTCCCTCTCCTGGTGCTCCAGTTTGAATTTCCAACTGGTATACTATCAGTCTAGCAACTTGGAGAGACAGCCCCTTTAAACTCCTGTTTCACTCTGGTTGCCAATTTGGCAGAGGATGAAAGGGAAGAGGGAGAACCAATGAGAGAGTAGCTGCTAGGCATTTGGACGGGCACATGTCACTCCTATTTCCCAGCAGGAAGAAGAATTAACCAAAGTCTCAGCCACCCGGCGGAAACCAGTATAGGTCCAGAACCAAAATTTTGGACTTGCGGTCAGCTCACAAAAAACTAGTTGAATAATGGAGCTCAGTGGCACAGCAATTCATATACTGGCAGAGTAATAAAGGAAAACTATCGTCAAAAATCTGTTGAGGGAAGGAAACGAGGCGGACTTGAAAGCGAGCAAGATAAGCAGGAAACAGATTTCAACAGGTACATTGGAATCGCCTTTAAAGCACATGAAGAGGGGCACAACTTCGACAATGATGCACTTGGCCAACAAGGGCGTATGCATTTTCTCCTGAATATATTCAGGAGAAAACGCATACGCGCTTTTTGGCCAAGAAAGCAAGCGGGCAAGGAAATCTGCACTACAAAGAAGTGTCAATTCCCACCGGTCAAAGGGTCATCCACAAAATGTATAAAAACCAGAAAGGCAAGACAGGCCCTGGAGAACAGGGAGCCTAATTATGCTGATGGGCAGGATGTAATTTGCCAACTGCCTCTCTGGAGTAGTGCATTGTGTTCCCTAAAACAAGTAAACAACAGAGGTACAGAGGCAAGGGCACTTCCAGTCTAGGGAATATACCTTGGGAAAACTGAAAATCAATAAAACAGAGCCACCCCAAAATTTAGGGCTGCACTGCTTACAAGAAGCTCAACTTGGGTACACATTAAGTATCCCAGGAAAGACAAAAATGGTTCAAGAAACTGTGTTACTTACGTACGATGGAATATCCCTCAGCCTTGAAATCAATGTCATAAGGCCAGTAGCAGCAAAATGAGAGGATTCAGGTACGATGATTCTAAGTGAAATAAGTCACAGAGAAAAAGAAACTTATCATAAGATATCACTTATGAAGGTCCTGTAAACATGGCTATACAAGAACTGATTTAGGAAAGAGCACAGAGCCTCACATTTAGAAAACACTCTTGTGCCGGCTTAAGGGGGAAGGAGAGGTGGGGTGATGCATAAAACCAGAGTTTGATATTAGTACAGGTACCGTTCCAAAATCCAACTACGGAATAGACAAGACCTATACCTTCCTCAGTGAATGGGACGCAAAACCCAATATTTCCCGCGGAGGAATATATCTGACTAGTAAGAATCTTAAAACCTATGTATTGATATGTCACTATAAGGGAATCAGGTGTGTCTAGACTGGCATAAACAAGGCAGTAAGAATCAGTTCAAACCCACTATAAAAAGAATTTCGAAAACAAAACAAAAAAACAGGGAAATTCTTTACAATTCCTTAAGGGGCTCTGATGAAACCTGGAATGACCCTATCTACAACGACAGCTGGATGTGGCATAAGGCTGGACACTTGGGACTGAGAGGATTGGAGAGATTCGGTGAGAAAATGTAGACCATTTAAAGCAATAATGCGTGGCACACATTCCAAGGTCCACACTCTCCAGGATGAAGGGAATATTACTACAGCTATAACATGTACAGGAAAACTAGAGAATGGACACACTGTGAATACGAAAGGTTTCTAAAACTCAACTAATAGTCCGTCTCCTGGTGCTCCGGTTTGAATTTCCAACTGCTTTACTATCAATCTCCCAAATTGCAGAGACAGCCCCTTTATCCTCCTGGTTCGCAAAGGTTGCTAATTTGGCAGAGGATGAAATGGAAGAGAGAGAACCAATGAGAGAGTAGCTGTTAGGCATTTGGATGGGCACATGTCACTCTAATTTCCCGGCAGGAAGAAGAATTAACCAAAGTCTCAGCCACCCACCGGGAATCAGTATAGGTCCTGAACCAACATTTGGGACTTGCGGTCAGCTCACAAAAAACGAGTTGAAAAATGGATCTCAGGTGCATAGCAATTCACAAACTGGCAGAGTAATAAAGGACAAATATCGTCCAAAAATCTGTTGAGGGAAGGCAACGAGGCGACCTTGAAAGCGAGCCAGAATAGCAGGAAACAGATTTCAAGAGGTACATTGGAATTGCATTTAAAGCACAGGAAGAGGGGCACAACTTCGATAATGATGTGCTGGCTAAAAAGGGTGTATGCGTTTTCTCCTGAATATATTCAGGAGAAAACGCATACACCCTTTTTGGCCAAGCAAGCAAGCGGGCAATGTAAATCTGCACTACATAGAAGTGTCACTTCCCACCGGTCAAAAGGGACATCCGCAAAATGTGTAAAAGCAAAAAGACAAGACAGACCCTGGAGAACAGGGAGCCTAGTTATGCTGATGGGCAGGATGTACATTGACAACTGCCTCTCTGGAGGAGTGCATTGTGTTCCCTAAAACAAGTAATCAACAGAGCTACAGAGCCAAGGGCACTTCCAGTCTAGGGAATATACCTTGGGAAAACTGAAAATCAATAAGAGAGAGCCACACAAAAATTTAGGGCTGCACTGCTAACAAGAACCTCAACTTGGGTACACCTTAAATATTCCAGGAAAGACAAAAATGGTTCAAGAAATTGTGTTACTTATGTAAGATGGAATATCCCTCAGCCATGAAATAAATGTCATAAAGCAAGTAGCAGCAAAATGAGTGGATTCAGGTACGTTGATTGTAAGTGAAATAAGTCACAGAGAAAAAGAAACTTAACATAAGATATCACTTATGAAGTTCCAGTAAACGTGGCTACACAAGAACTGAGTTAGGAAAGAGAACAGAGTCTCACATTTAGAAAACACCCTTGTGCCTCCCTAAGGGGGAAGGAGAGGTGGGGTGATGCATAAAACCAGAGTTTGATATTAGTACAGGTACCGGTCCAAACACCAAATATGGAATAGACAACATATACACCTTCCTCAGTGAAATGGACTCAAAACCAATATTTCCCGCTGAGGAATATAATTGACTAGTAAGAAACTTAAAACCTATGTATTGATATGTCCCCGTAAGGGAATCAAGTGTGTCTAGACTGGCATAAACATGGCAGTGAGAATCAGCTCAAACCCACTATAAAAAGGAATTTCGAAAACAAAACAAAAAAACAGGGTAATTATTTACAATTCCTTCAGGGGCTCTGATGAAACCTGGAATGACCCTATCTACAATGACAGCTGGATGTGGCATAAGCCTGGACACTTGGGACTGAGAGGATTGGTGAGATTTGGTGACCAAATGCAGACCATTTAAAGCAATAATGTGTGGCACACATTCCAAGGGTCCCAACTCTCCAGGTTGAATGGAATATTACTACAGGTATAACATGTACGGGAAACCTAAAGAATGGACACAATGTGAATACGAAATGTTTCTAAAACTCAACTAAGAGTCCCTCTCCTGGTGCTCCGGTTTGAATTTCCAACTGCTTTACTATCAATCTCCCAAATTGCAGAGGAAGCCCCTTTATCATCCTGGTTCACACAGGTTGCTAATTTGGCAGAGGATGAAAGGGAAGAGGGAGAACCAATGAGAGAGTAGCTGTTAGGCATTTGGACAGGCACAAGTCACACTAATTTCCCGGCGGGAAGAAGAATTATCCAAAGGCTAAGGCACACGCCGGGAACCGGTATAGGTCCTGAAACAACGTTTGGGACTTGCGGTCAGCTCACAAAAAACGAGTTGAAAAATGGATCTCAGGTGCATAGCAATTCACAAACTGGCAGAGTAATAAAGGACAACTATCGTCCAAAAATCTATTCAGGGAAGGCACCGTGGTGACCTTGAAAGCGAGCCAGAATAGCAGGAAACAGATTTCCACAGGTACATTGGAATTGCATTTAAAGCACAGGAAGAGGGGAACAACTTCGACAATGATGCACTTGGCAAAAAAGGGCGTATGCGTTTTATCCTAAATATATTCAGGGGAAAACCAATACACCCTTTTTGGACAAGCAAGCAAGCGGGCAATGCAAATCTGCACTACAAAGAAGTGTCACTTCCCACCGGTCAAAAGGGACATCCGCAAAATGTGTAAAACCTAAAAGGCAAGACAGGCCCTGGAGAAGAGGGAGCCTAGTTAAGCTGATGGGCAGGATGTAAATTGACAACTGCCTCTCTGGAGGAGTGCATTGTGTTCCCTAAAACAAGTAATCAACAGAGATCCAGAGCCAAGGGCACTTCCAGTCTAGGGAATATACCTTGGGAACACTGAAAATCAATAATACACAGCCACCCCAAAATTTAGGGCTGCACTGCTTACAAGAACCTCAACTTGGGGACACCTGAAATATCCCAGGAAAGACAAAAATGGTTCAAGAAATTCTGTTACTTACGTAAGATGGAATATCCCTCAGCCATGAAGTCAATGTCATAAGGCCAGTAGCAGCAAAATGAGTGGATTCAGGTACGATGATTCTAAGTGAATTAAGTCACAGAGAAAAAGAAACTTATCATAAGATATCACTTATGAAGGTCCTGTAAACATGGATACACATGAACTGAGTTAGGAAAGAGAACAGAGTCTCACAGTTAGAAAACACTCTTATCCCTGCTTAAGGGGGAAGGAGTGGTCGGGTGACACATAATACCAGAGTTTCATATTAGTACAGGTGCCGGTCCAAAAACCAAATACGGTATAGACAAGACCTACACCTTCCACAGTGAAAGGGACTCAAAACCCAATATTTCCTGTCGAGGAATATATCTGACTAGTGAGAATCTTAATACCTATGTATTGATATGTCTCTGTAAGGGAATCAAGTGTGTCTAGACTGTCATAAACATGGCAGTGAGAATCAGCTCAAACCCACTATAAAATGGAATTTCAAAAACAAAACAAAAAACAGGGAAATTCTTTACAATTCCTACAGGGGCTCTGATGAAACCTGGAATGACCCTATCTACAACGACAGCTGGATGTGGCATAAGGCTGGACACTTGGGACTGAGAGGATTGGAGAGATTCGGTGAGCAAATGTAGACCATTTAAAGCAATAATGTGTGGCACACATTCTGACCATTTAAAGCAATAATGCGTGGCACAAATTCCAAGGTCCCAACTCTCCAGGTTGAAGGGAATATTACTACAGCGATGACATGTACGGGAAAACTAGACAATGGACACACTGTGAATACGAAAGGTTTCTAAAACTCAACTAATAGTCCGTCTCCTGGTGCTCCGGTTTGAATTTCCAACTGCTTTACTATCAATCTCCGAAATTGCAGAGACAGCCCCTTTATCCTCCTGGTTCGCAAAGATTGCTAATTTGGCAGAGGATGAAAGGGAAGAGAGAGAACCAATGAGAGAGTAGCTGTTAGGCATTTGGATGGGCACATGTCACTCTAATTTCCCGGCAGGAAGAAGAATTAACCAAAGTCTCAGCCACCCACAGGGAATCAGTATAGGTCCTGAACCAACATTTGGGACTTGCGGTCAGCTCACAAAAAACGAGTTGAAAAATGGATCTCAGGTGCATAGCAATTCAGAAACTGGCAGAGAAATAAAGGACAAATATCGTACAAAAATCTGTTGAGGGAAGGCATTGAGGCAACCTTTAAAGCGAGCCAGAATAGTAGGATACAGATTTCAAGAGGTACACTGGAATTGCATTTAAAGCACAGGAAGAGGGGCACAACTTCGACAATGATGTGCTTGGCAAAAAAGGGCGTATGCGTTTTATCCTGAATATATTCAGGAGAAAATGCATACGCCCTTTCTGGCCAAGCAAGCAAGCGAACAATGCAAATCTGCACTACATAGAAGTGTCACTTCCCACCGGTCAAAAGGGACATCCGCAAAATGTGTAAAACCAAAAGGGCAAGACAGGCCCTGGAGAACAGGGAGCCTAGTTATGCTGATGGGCAGGATGTAAATTGACAACTGCCATTCTAGAGGAGTGCATTGTGTTCCCTAAAACAAGTAATCAACAGAGCTACAGAGCCAAGGGCACTTCCAGTCTAGGGAATATACCTTGGGAAAACGGAAAATCAATAAGACAGAGCCACCCCAAAATTTAGGGCTGCACTGCTAACAAGAACCTCAACTTGCGTAAACCTTAAATATTCCAGGAAAGAAAAAAATGGTTCAAGAAATTGTGTTACTTATGTAAGATGGAATATCCAACAGCCATGAAATAAATGTCATAAGGCCAGTAGCAGCAAAATGAGTGGATTCAGGTACGATGATTCTAAGTGAAATAAGTCACAGAGAAAAAGAAACTTAACATAAGATATCACTTATGAAGGTCCTGTAAACATGGCGGGATACACATGGACTGAGTTAGGAAAGAGAACAGAGTCTCACATTTAGAAAACACTACTGTGCCTGCTTAAGGGTGAAGGAAAGTTGGGGTGATGCATAAAACCAGAGTTTCATATTAGTACAGGTACCGTTCCAAAAACCAACTATGGAATAGACATGACCTACACTTTCTTCAGTGAAAGGGACTCAAAACCCCATATTTCCCACAGAGGAATATATCTGACTAGTAAGTATCTTAAAACCAATCTATTGATATGTCTCTGTAAGGGAATCAAGTGTGTCTAGACTGGCATAAACATGGCACTGAGAATCAGCTCAAACCCACTATAAAAAGGAATTTCAAAAACAAAACAAAAAACAGGGAAATTCTTTACAATTCCTACACGGGCTCTGATGAAACCTGGAATGACCCTATCTACAACGACAGCTGGATGTGGCATAAGGCTGGACACTTGTGACTGAGAGGATTGATGAGATTCGGTGAGCCAATGCAGACCATTTAAAGCAATAATGCATGGCACACATTCCAAATGTCCCAACTCTCCAGTTTGAAGGGAATATTACTACAGCTATAACATGTACGGGAAACCTAGAGAATGGACACACTGTGAATACGAAAGGTTTCTAAAACTCAACTAATACTCCCTCTCCTGGTTCTCCGGTTTGACTTTCCAACTGCTTTACTATCAATCTCCCAACTTGGAGAGACAGCCCCTTTAACCTCCTGGTACGCACAGGTTGCCAATTTGGCAGAGGATATAAGGGAAGAGGGAGAACCAATGAGAGAGTAGCTGTTAGGCATTTGGATGGGCACATGTCACTCTAATTTCCTGGCAGGAAGGAGAATTAACCAAATTGTCAGCCACCCTCTGGAACCAATATAGTTCCTGAACCAAAATTTTGGGCTTGCGGTCAGCTCACAAAAAACGAGTTGAAAAATGGTACTCAGGGGCACAGCAATTCACAAACTGGCAGAGTAATAAAAGACAACTATCTTCCAAAAATCTGTTGAGGGAAGGCAACGAGGCGGACTTGAAAGCGAGCCAGAATAGCAGGAAACAGATTTCAAGAGGTTCACTGGAATCACATTTAAAGCACAGGAAGAGGGGCACAACTTCGACAATGATGCACTTGGCCAAAAAGGGCGTATGTGTTTTCTCCTGAATATATTGAGGAGAAAACGCGTACACCCTTTTTGGCCAAGCAAGCAATCGGGCAATGCAAATCTGCACTACAAAGGAGTGTCACTTCCCAACGGTCAAAAGGGACATCCGCAACATGTGTAAAAAACCAGAAAGGCAAGACAGGCCATGGAGAACAGGGAGCCTACTTATGCTGAAGGACAGGATGTAAATTGCCAACTGCCTCTCTGGAGGAGTGCATTGTGTTCCCTAAAACAAGTAAAAAACAGAGCTACAGAGCCAAGGGCACTTCCAGTCTATGGAAGATACCTTGGGAAAACTGAAAAGCAATAAGTCACAGCAAACAAAAACTTGAGTACTGCACTGCTTACAAGAACCTCCACTTGGATACACCTTAAATATCCCAGGAAAGACAAAAATGGTTCAAGAAATTGTGTTACTTACGTGCAATGGAATAACCCTCAGCCATGAAATCAATGTCATAAGGCCAGTAGCAGCAAAATGAGTGGATTCAGGTACGATGATTCTAAGTGAAATAAGTCACAGAGAAAAAGAAACTTATCATAAGATATTACTTATGAAGGTCCTGTAAACATGGATACACATGAACTGAGTTAGGAAAGAGAACAGAGTCTCACAGTAAGAAAACACTCTTATGCCTGCTTAAGGGGGAAGGAGAGGTGGGGTGATGCATAAAACCAGAGTTTCATATTAGTACATGTACCGGTCCAAAAACCAAATACGGAATAGACAACATCTACACCTTTCTCAGTGAAAGGGACTCAAAACCCAATATTTCCCGCTGAGGAATATATCTGACTAGTAAGAATCTTAAAACCTATGTATTGATATGTCTCTGTAAGGGAATCAAGTGTGTCTAGACTGGCAGAAACATGGCAGTGAGAATCAGCTCAAACCCACTATAAAAAGGAATTTCAAAAACAAAACAAAAAACAGGGAAATTCTTTACAATTCCTACAGGGGCTCTGATGAAACCTGGAATGACCCTATCTACATCGACAGCTGGATGTGGCATAAGGCTGGACACTTGGGACTGAGAGGATTGGAGAGATTCGGTGAGAAAATGTAGACCATTTAAAGCAATAATGCGTGGCACACTTTCCAAGGTCCCAACTCTCCAGGTTGAAGGGAATATTACTACAGCTATAACATGTACCGGCAAACTAGAGAATGGACACACTGTGAATATGAAAGGTTTCTAAAACTCAACTAATAGTCCATCTCCTGGTGCTCCGGTTTGAATTTCCAACTGCTTTACTATCAATCTCCCAAATTGCAGAGACAGCCCCTTTATCCTCCTGGTTCTCACAGGTTGCTAATTTGGCAAAGGATGAAAGGGAAGAGAGAGAACCAATGAGAGAGTAGCTGTTAGGCATTTGGACGGGCACATGTCACTCTAATTTCCCAGCAGGAAGAAGAATTAACCAAAGTCTCAGCCACCCGCCGGGAATCAGTATAGGTCCTGATCCAACATTTGGGACTTGCGGTCAGCTCACAAAAAACGAGTTGAAAAATGGATCTCAGGTGTATAGCAATTCACAAACTGGCAGAGTAATAAAGGACATATATCGTCCAAAAATCTGTTGAGGGAAGGCAACGAGGCGACCTGGAAATCGAGCCAGAATAGCAGGAAACAGATTTCAAGAGGTACATTGGAATTGCATTTAAAGCACAGGAAGAGGGGCACAACTTCGACAATGATGTGCTGGCCAAAAAGGGCGTATGCATTTTCTCCTGAATATATTCAGGAGAAAACGCATACGCCCTTTTTGGCCAAGCAAGCAAGCGGGCAATGTAAATCTGCACTACATAGAAGTGTCACTTCCCACCGGTCAAAAGGGACATCCGCAAAATGTGTAAAAGTAAAAAGGCAAGACAGGCCCTGGAGAACAGGGAGCCTAGTTATGCTGATGGGCAGGATGTAAATTGACAACTGCCTCTCTGGAGGAGTGCATTGTGTTCCCTAAAACAAGTAATCGACAGAGCTACAGAGCCAAGAGCACGTCCAGTCTAGGGAATATACCTTGGGAAAACTGAAAATCAATAAGTCACAGCAAACACAAAATTGAGTACTGCACTGCTTACAAGAACCTCCACTTGGGTACACCTTAAATATCCCAAGAAAGACAAAAATGGTTCAAGAAATTGTGTTACTTACGTACAATGGAATAATCCTCAGCCATGAAATCAATGTCATAAGGCCAGTAGCAGCAAAATGAGTGGATTCAGGTACGATGATTCTAAGTGAAATAAGTCACAGAGAAGAAGAAACTTATCATAAGATATCACTTATCAAGGTCCTGTAAACATGGCTACACATGAACTGAGTTAGGAAAGAGAACAGAGTCTCACATTTAGAAAGCACTCTTATGCCTGCTTAAGGGGGAAGGAGAGGTGGGGTGATGCATAAAACCAGAATGTGATATTAGTACAGGTGCCGTTCCAAATACCAACTACGGAAAAGACAAGACCTACACTTTCCTCAGTGAAAGGGACTCAAAACACCATATTTCCTGCAGAGGAATATATCTGACTAGTAAGAACCTTAAAACCTATGTATTGATAGGTCTCCGTAAGGGAATCAAGTGTGTCTAGACTGGCATAAACATGGCAGTGAGAATCAGCTCAAACCCACTATAAAAAGGAATTTGAAAAACCAAAAAAAAAAGGGGAATTTCTTTACAATTCCTTCAGGGGCTCTGATGAAACCTGGAATGACCCTATATACAACGACACCTGGATATGGCATAAGGCTGGACACTTGGGACTGAGAGTATTGGTGAGATTCGGTGAGCAAATGCAGACCGTTTAAAGCAATAATGCATGGCACACATTCCAAGGGTCCCAGCTCTCCAGGTTGAAGGGAATATTACTACAGCCATAACGTGTATGTGAAACCTAGAAAATGGACACATTGTGAATACAAAATGTTTCTAAAACTCAACTAATAGTCCCTCTCCTGGTGCTCTGCTTTCACTTTCCAACTGCTTTACTATTAATGTCCCAACTTGGAGAGACAGACCCTTTAACCTCCTGGTTCGCACAGGTTGCAAACTTGGCAGAGGATGAAAGGGAAGAGGGAGAATCAATGAGAGTAGCTGTTAGGCATTTGAATGGGCACATATCACTGTAATTTCCGGTCAGTGAGAAGAATTAACCAAACTCTCAGCCACCCGCTGGGAAACAGTATAGATACTGAACCAAAATTTTAGACTTGCGGTCAGCTCACAAAAAACGAGTTGAAAACTGGAGCTCAGAGGCAGAGCATTTCAGAAAATGGCCGAGTAATAAAGGAAAACTATCGTCCAAAAATCTGTTGAGGGAAGGCAACGAGGCCAACTTGAAAGCGAGCCAGAAGAGCAGGAAACAGACTTCAAGAGGTACATTGGAATCACCTTTAAAGCACAGGAAGAGTGGCACAACTTAGACAATGATGCACCTGGCAAAAAAGGGCGTATGCGTTTTCTCCTGAATATATTCAGGAGAAAACGCATACGCCCTTTTTGGCCAAGCGATCAAGCGGGCAATGCAAATCTGCCCTACAAAAAGTATCACTTCCCACTGGTCAAAAGGGACATCCGCAAAATGTGTAAAAACTAGAAACGCAAGACAGGCCCTGGAGAACAAGGATCCTAGTTATGCTGATGGGCAGGATGTAAATTGCCAACTGCCTCTCTGGAGGAGTCAATTGTGTTCCCTGAAACAAGTAAACAACAGAGCTACAGATTCAAGGGCACTTCCAGTCTAGGGAATATACCTTGGGAAAACTGAAAATCAATAAGACATAGCCACCCAAAAATTTAGGCCTGCACTGATTACAATAACCTCAACTTGGTTACATATTGATGACAAGCGCATGGCGCATTGTGATAACATGGGTCATGGAGCAATGTGCTGACAAGCACATGGAGCAATCTTATGACAAGGGTAAGGGAGCATTGTGCTGAGGAAGGCATAGAATATGGTGATGACCAGTGTCAGAGAGCATTGTGATGAAAAGTTCATGGAGCATTGTGGTGACAAGGTCACAGAGACTTGTGATGACGAGGGTATGGACCATTGTGATGACAAACGTCATGAATCATTGTTATGACGAGTCACGGAGCATTGTGATGACAGGGTCATGGAGCATTGTGATGACAAGGGCATGGAGCATTGTGATGACAGGGTCATAGAGCATTTCTCTGACAAGATTTATGGACTATTGTGATGAGAGTGGGCATGGCGCATTGTGATGACAAGGGCATGGAGCATTGTGATGACAAGGTCATAGAGTATTGTGAAGAGAGGTGTCAGGGAGCATTGTGATGACATATGTCATGGCCCATTGTGATGACAATGGCATGGGGCATTGTGATGCCAGGTGTCATGGAGTATTGTGATGACAAAGGTAATGGAGCATTGTGTTGACAACGGCTTGGAGCACTGTGATAACAAGGGTCATGGAGCATTGTGATGACAAGGGCATGGAGCATTGTGATGACAACGGACATTGAGAATTTTGATGACAATATCGTGAAGAATCTTGATGACAAAGGCATGGAGCTTGCTATGACAGGTGTCATATGGCATTGAGATGACATTTTCATGGAAAATTTTGAAGACAAGTGCATGTAACATTGTGATGAGAAGTGTCATGGAGCACTGTGATGACAAGGACGTGGAGAATTCTGATGGCAAGGGACATGGAGCATTGTTATTACCAGGGAATGGAGCATTGTGATTACCAGGGAATGGAGCATTGTGATAGCAAGACCGTGGAGCACTGTGATGAGAAGGCCATGAATAACTGTGATGACGAGCCTCATGGAGCACTGTAATGACAAGGGGCATGGAGCATTCTGATGACAGTTGTCATGGAGCATTGTGATGACAGGGGTCATGGAATATTGTGATGACAGGGGTCATGGAGCATTGTGATGACAAGGGTCACGGAGCATTCTGATGATAAGCTTGTGGACTATAGTGATGACAATGGCATGGAGCATTATGATGAAAAGGGCATGGATCATTGTGATGAAAAAGGTATGGAGCGTTGTCATGAGAGGGTTCAAGGAGCATACTAATGACAAGTGTCAGGGAGCACTGTGATGACCAGTGTATTGAGCATTGTGATGACAAAGTTCATGCAGCATTGTGATGAGAAGACCATGGAAAATTTTGATGACGAGAGTCATGGACATTTGTGATGACAAAGGTCATGGAGCATTTTGATGACAATGGCGTTGTGCATTGTGATGAGAAGGGCAGGGAACATTGTGATGACAGGGTCATGGAACAATTTGATGAAAAGTGTCATGGATCATTTTGATGACAGGGTATATGGAACATTGTGATGTCAGGGGTCATGGAGCTTTGTGATGAATAGTGTCATGGAGCATTTTGATGCCAGGGGTTATGGAACATTGTGATATCAGGCGTCATGGAGCATTGTGATGACAAGGGCATGGAGCATTGGTCTGAAAATTTCATAGATTATTGTGATGAGAGTGGGCATGGGGCATTGTGATGACAAGGACACAGAACACTGTGATACATGGGTCATGGAGGATTGTAATGACAAGGGCATGGAGCATTGTGATGAGAAGGGCATCGAGCATTGTGATGGCAAGCGTCATGGACATTTGTGATGACAAGGGCATGGAACAATGTGATCAGAGGGTTCATGGAGCATCGTGATGACAATGGCATGGATCATTGTGATGCCAAGGGTCATGGAGATATGTGACGACAAATGTCATGGAGCATTTTGATGACAAGTGTGTGGTACATTGTGTTTTGAAGGGAAGGGAGCATTGTGATGACAGAGTCGAGCAGCAATTTGATGAAAAGGGTCATGGAAGATTTTGATGATATGGGTAATGGAACATTGTGATGTCAGGGGTCATGGAGCATTTTGCTGAAAAGGGTCATGGAGCATTTTGATGACAGGGGTTATGGAACATAGTGATGTCAGGGGTCATGGAACATTGTGATGACAGGTGTGAGGAAGTATTGTCATGACTAGTGATGGAAAATAGTGATATCAGTTGTGAGAGAGCATTTTGTTGAGAAGTGCATGGAGCATTGTGATGGCAAGGGTTTATGGAGCATTGTGATGACAAGGTTGTGGAGCACTGTGATGACAAGCGCATGGCACATTGTGATAACATGGGTCATGGAGCAATGTGCTGACAAGCACATGGAGCATTGTGATGAAAAGGGGGATGGAGCACTGTGCTGAGAAAGGCATAGAGCATTTTGATGACAAGGGTCAGAGAGCATTGTTATGAAAAGTTCATGTAGCATTGTGGTGACAAAGTCACAGAGACTTGTGATGATGAAAGCATGGACCATTGTGATGACAAAGTTCATAAAGCACTGTGATGACTGGAGTCACGGAGCATTGTGATGACACGGGAATGGAGCATTGTGATGACATGGGCATAGAGCATTGCTCTGACACGTTTTATGGATTATTGTGATGACAGTGGGCATGACACATTGTGATTACAAGGGCATGGAACATTGTGATGACAAGGTCATACACTATTGTGAAGACGGTTGTCAGGGAGTATTGGGATGACATATGTCATGGTCCATTTTGATGATAATGGCATGGGGCATTGGAATGCCAAGTGTCATGCAGGATTGTGATGACAAAGGTAATGGAGCATTGTGATGACAAGGGCTTGGAGCTTCGTGATGACAAGGTCATGAAGCATTGTGATGACAACATCATGGAGCATTGTGATGACAGGGGCCTTTGAGAATTTTGATGACAAGGTCGTGAAGCATTGTGATGACAAGCGCATGGAGCTTTCTATGACAGGGGTTTTGGAGCATTGCGATGACAAGTGCATGGAGAATTATATTGACAAGAGCATGTAACATTTTGATGAGAAGTGTCATGGAGCATTTTGATGAAAAGGACATGTAGAATTGTGATGACCAGGGCAAGGAGCATTGGGATGACAAGACCGTGGAGCATTGTCATGAGAAGACCACGGATAATTGTGATGAGGATCGTCATGGAGCACTGTAATGACAAGGGGCATGGAGCATTGTGATGACAGGTGTCATGGATCATTGTGATGACAAGTGTCATGGACCATTCTGATGACAAGCTTGTGGAGTAATGTGATGACAATGGCATGGAGCATTTTGATGAAAAGGGCATGGAGCATTGTGATGAAAAAGGCATGGAGCCTTTTTATGACAGTGTTCAAGGAGCATTCTGATGACAAGTCTCAGGGAGCATTGTGATGACTAGTGTATTGAGCATTGTGATGACAAATTTCATGGAGCATTGTGATGACAGGCATCATGGAGCGTTATGATGACAAGTGTTATGAACATTGTGATCACAAGGCTTTGGAGCATTGTGATGACAGAAGTCATGTATCATTTTCATTTCAAGGAGCATGGATCATTGTGATGACAAGGGCATGAAGCAATGTGAACCCAAGGTTCATGGAGGATTTTGATGACAATGGGAATGGAGTATTGTGATGACAAGTGCATGGAGCATTGTGATGACAAGGTCATGTAGCATTTTGCTGACAAATGTATGGAGCATTTTGATGACAAGTGTCATGGAGCATTGTGATGACAAGCGTAATGGAGCATTGTGATTACAGGGGTCATGGAGCATTGGGATGGCAAGGGCATGGATCATTGTGATGACAAGGGTCATGGAGCATTTCGATGACAAGATTCCCAGATCATTGTGTTGTCTGGTGTCATGGAGTGTTGTGATGACAGTGGTCATGGAGCATTGTGAATGCAGGGGTCATGGAGCATTGTGATGAGAATTTCATGGAGCACTGAGCTGACAATATTCCTTGAGTATTGTGATGGCAGGTCTCATGGAGCATTGTAATGACAAGGGAATGGAGCATTGGGATGAAAATGTCCTGGAGCATTGTGATGAGAAGACCATGGAGCATTGTGATGACAAGTCTCATGGAGCATTCTGATGAAAAGGGGCATGGAGCATTGTGATTACAGGGGTCTTGGAGCATTGTTATGACAAGGGTCATGGAGCCTTGTGATGAAAACACCGTGGAACATTGTGATGGCAGGGGTCATGGAGCACTGTTATGACAGGGGTAATGGAGCATTGTGATGACAAGGGCATGGAGTATTGGTTTGAAAAGTTTCATGGATTATTGTGATGAGAGTGGGCATGGAACATTGTGATGACAAGGGCACAGAACGACGGTGATACATGGGTCATGGAGGATTGTAATGACAAGGGCATGGATCATTGTGATGAGAAAGGCATCGAGCATTGTGATGACAAGCATCATGGAGCTTTGTGATGACAAGAGCAAGGAACAATGTGATGATAGGTTTCATGGAGCATTGTGATGACAATGGCATGGAGCATTGTGATGCCAAGGGTCATGGAGTTTGTGATGACAAAGGTCATGGAGCATTTTGATGACAAGAGCGTTGTGCATTGTGATGAGAAGGGCAGGGAGCATTGTGATGACAGGGTCATGGAGCAATTTGATGAAAATCGTCAGGGAACATTTTCATGACAGGGTTTTGGAACATTGTGTTGTCAGTGGTCATGGAGCAATATGATGATAAGGGCATGTAGCATTTTGATGATAGGGGTCATGGAACATTGTGATGAAAGGGGTGAGGGAGTATTGTGATGAGTAGTAATGGAACATTGTGATATCAGTGGTGAGAGAGCATTTAGATGATAAGTGCAAGGAGCATTGTGATGACAAGGTTTATGGAGCGTTGTGATGATAAGGTTGTGGAGCATTGTGCTGACAAGCGCATGGATCATTGTGATGACAAGGGTCATGGAGCATTATGCTGACAAAGGCATGGAGCATTGTGATGAAACGTGTTACAGAGAACTGTGATGATGTGGGAATGGACCATTGTGATGACAATGGTAATAAAGCATTGTGATGACTGGATTCACGGAGAATTATGATGTGCGGGGTCATGGAGAATTGTGATGACAAGGGCATGGAACATTGTGATGACAAGGGCATGGAGCATTGGTCTGACAAGTTTCATGGATTATTGTGATGACATTCGGCATGGCGGATTGAGGTGACAAGGGCATGGAGCATTGTGATGAAAAGGTCATGGAATATTGTGAAGACAGGTGTCAGGGAGCATTGTGATGACATATGTCATGTTCCATTGTGATGACAATGGCGTGGGGCATTGTGATGCCAAGTGTCATGGAGGAATGTGATGACAAAGATAATGGGGCATTGTGATGATTAGGGCTTGGAACATTATGATCACAAGGGCCATTTAGAATCTTGATGAGAAGGTCGTTAAGCATTGTGATGACAAAGTCCTGGAGCATTGTGTTGAGAAGACCATGGAGCCTTGTGATGACAAGTCTCATGGACCATACTGATGAAAAGAGGCATGGAGCATTGTGTTTACAGGGATCTGGGAACATTGTGATGACAAGGGCATGGAGCATTGTGATGAGAAGGCCAAGGAGCATTCTGATGACATGTGTCATGGATCTTTCTGATGACAAGGGCATGGAGCATTGTGAATACAGGGGTCTTGGAGCATTGTGATGACAAGGGCATGGAGCACTGTGATGAGAAGGCCATGGAGCATTCTGATGACATGCGTGAAGGAGCTTTGTGATGAAAATTGCATGGAGCATTGTGATTACAGGGGTCTTATAGCATTGTGATGACAAGAGTCATGGAGCCTTGTGATTAAAAGGCCGTGGATCATTGTGATAGCAGGGGTCATGGAGCATTGTTATGACAGGTGTAATGGAGCACTGTGATGACTAGGGCATGGAGCATTGGTCTGAAAAGTTTCATGGATTATTGTGATGAGAGTGGGCAAGGAGCATTTTGATGACAAGGGCACAGAACACTGTGATACATGGGTCATGGGGGATTATAATGACAAGGACATGGAGCATTGTGATGAGAAGGGCATGGAGCATTGTGATGGCAAGCGTCATGGAGCTTTGTGATGACAAGGGCATGGAACAATGTGATGAGAGGGTTCATGGAGCATTGTGATGACAATGACATGGAGCATTGTGATGCCAATTGTCATGGAGATGTGTGACGACAAATGTCATGGAGCATTTTGATGACAAGTTCGTGGTGCATTGTGTTGTGAAGGGCAGGGAGCATTGTGATGACAGGGTCATGGAGCAATTTGATGAAAAGGGTCATGGAAGATTTTGATGAGAGGGATTATGGAACATTGTGATGTCAGGGGTCATGGAGCATTTTGATGAAAAGGGTCATGGAGCATTTTGATGACAGGGGTTATGGAACATTGTGATGTCAGGGGTCATCAAACATTGTGATGATAAGTGCATGTAGCAATGTGATCACAGGGGTCATGGAACATTGTGATGACAGGTGAGGGAGTATTGTGATGACTTTTGATGGAACATAGTGATATCAGTTGTGAGAGAGCATTTTGTTGAGAAGTTCCTGGAGCATATTGATGACAAGGTTTATGGAGCATTGTGATGACAATGTTGTGGAGCACAGTGATGACAAGCGTATGGCATATTTTGATAACATGGGTCATGGAGCAATGTGCTGAGAAGCACATGGAGCATTGTGATGACAAGGGTCATGGAGCATTGTGCTGAGAAAGGCATAGAGCATTGTGATGACAATGGTCAGAGAGCATTGTGATGAAAAATTCATGGAGCATTGTGGTGACAAAGGTCGCAGAGAATTGTGATGATGAGGGCATGGACCACTGTGATGACAAAGTTCATGAAGCACTGTGATGACTGGAGTCACGGAGCATTGTGATGACAGGGTTCATGGAGCATTGTGATGACAAGGCCGTGTAACATCATTATGACAGTGGTCATGGAGCATTGTTATGACAGGGGTAATGGAATGTTGTGATGGCAATGGTATGGAACACTGTGATGAGAAAGCCATGGAGCATTCTGATGACATGCGTCATTGAGCTGTGTGATGACAAAGGCATGGAGCATTGTGATTACAGGGGTCTTGGATAATTGTAATGACAAGGGTTATGGAGCCTTGTGATGACAAGGCCGTGGAACATTTTGATGGCAGGGGTTATGGAGCATTGTCATGACAGGGGTAATGGAGCATTGTGATTACAAGTTTATGGAGCATTGGTCTGAAACTTTTCATGGATTATTGTGATGAGAGTGGGCATGGAGCATTATGATGACAAGGGAAAGGAACACTGTGATACATGGGTCATGGAGAGTTGTATAGACAAGGGCATGGAACATTGTGATGAGAAGGGAATCGTGCATTTTGATGACAATCATCGTGGAGTTTTGTGATGATAAGGACATGGAAGCAATGTGATGAGAGGCTTCAGGAAGCATTGTGATGACAATGGCATGGATCATTCTGATGCCAAGGGTCATGGAGCTTGGTGATGACAAAGATCATGGAGCATTGTGATGACAAGGGTCACGGAGCACTGTGATGAAAAGTTCATGGAGCATTGTGTTGACAAATGTCACAGAGACTAGTGATGACGAGGGCATGGACCATTGTGATGAGAAAGGTCATGAAGCATTGTGATGACAGGAGTCACGGAGCATCGTGATGACGTGTCATGGAGCATTGTGATGACAAGGGCATGCAGCATTGTGATGACAGGGACATGGAACATTGGTCTTACAAGTTTCATGGATTATTGCGATGACAGTGGGAATGGCACATTGTGATGAAAAGGGCATGGAGCATTGTGATGAGAAGCTCATGCATTATTGTGAAGACAGGTGTCTGGGAGCATTGTGAAGACATATGTCATGGCCCATTGTGATGACAATGCCATGGAGCATTGTGATGCCAAATGTCATGGAGGATTGTGATGACAAAGGTAATGGAGCATTTTGATGACAAGCGCATGGAGCATTGTGATGACAAGGGTCATGGAGCACTGTGCTGACAAGGGCATGGAGCATTGTGATGAAAAGGTCATGGAGCATTGTGCTGAGAAAGGCATGGAGCATTGTGATGACAACGGTCACAGACCATTATGATGATAAGTTCATGGAGCATTTTGGTGACAAATGTCACAGAGACTTGTGATGACGAGGGCATGGACCATTGTGATGACAAAGGTCATGAAGCATTGGGATGACTGGAGTCACTGTGCATTGTGATGACAGGGGTCATGGAGCATTGTGATGACAAGGGTCATGCAACATAATGATGAGAAGCTTGTGGAGTATTGTGATGACAATGGCATGGATCATTGTGATGAACAGGGCATGGTGCCTTTTCATGACAGGGTTCAAGGAGCATTCTGACGACAAGTGTCAGGGAGCATTGTGATGACAAGTGTATTGAACATTGTGATGACAAAGCTCATGGAGCATTGTGATGACACGGGCATGGAGTATTGTGATGACAGGCATCATGGAGCGTTGTGATGACAAGTGTTGTGGAACAATGTGATTACAACGTTTTGGAGCATTGTGATGACAGAGGTCATGGATCATTTTGATTTCAAGGAGCATGGAGCATTGTGATGAAAGGGGTCATGGAGCATTGTGATGACGGGTCATGGAACATTGTGAAGACAAGTGCATGGAGCATTGTGAAGACAAGGGCATGGAACATTGGTCTTACAAGTTTCATGGATTACTGCAATGACAGTGGGAATGGTGCATTGTGATGACAAGGGCATGGAACATGGTGATGACAAGGTAATGCAGTATTGTTAAGACAGGTGTCTGGGAGCATTGTGAAGACATAAGTCGTGGCCCATTGTGATGACAATGCCATGGAATATTGTGATGCCAAGTGTCATGGAGGTTTGTGATGACAAAGGTAATGGAGCATTGTGATGACAAGGGCTTGGAGCATTGTGATGACAAGGGTCACGGAGCACTATGCTGACAGGGGCATGGAGCATTGCGATGAAACGTGTCATGGAGCATTGTGCTGACAAAGCATGGAGCATTGTGATGACAAGGTAATGTAGAATTTTGCTGACAAATGCATGGAGCATTTTGATGACAAGTGTCATGGAGCACTGTGATGACATGCGTCATGGAGCATTGTGATTACAGTGGTCATGAAGCATTGGGATGGCAAGGGCATGGATCATTCTGATGACAAGTGTCATGGAGCATTTTGATTACAAGGGTCCCGGATCATTGTGTTGTCTGGTGTCATGGAGCGTTGTGATGACTGTGGTCATGGAACACTTTGATGACAGGGGTAATGGAGCATTGTGATCAGAATTTCATGGAGCGTTTGGCTGAAAATATTCATTGAGTATTATGATGGCAGGTGTCATGGAGCGTTGTGGTGACAATGGAAAGGAGCATTGTGATGGAAAGGTCCTGGAGCATTGTGAGGAGAAGAACATGTAGCCTTGTGATGACAAGTACCATGGAGCATTCTGATGAAAAGTGGCATGGAGCATTGTGATTACATGGGTCTTGGAGCATTGTGATGAATAGGGCATGGATGATTGTGATGAAAAAGCATGGAGCCTTGTCATGAGAGTGTTCAAGGAGCATACTGACGACAAGTGTCAGTGAGCATTTTGATGACAAGTGTATTGAGCATTGTGATGAGAAAGGTCATGGAGCATTGTGATGAGAAGACCATGGATAATAGTGATGACGAGCGTCATGGGGAGTTGTGATGACAAGTGTTATGGAACATTGTGAACACAAGGGTTTGGAGCATTGTGATGACTGTGTTTATGGAGCATTTTGATTTCATTGTTATGACAATAGCAGGAAGCATTATGATGATGGGCAGGGTTCATTGTTATGACAGAGTTCGTGGAGCATTGTGATTACAGGTGTCTTGGAGCATTGTGATGAAAAGGGCATGGATCATTGTGATGCTAAGGCCATGGAGCTGTCTGATGACAAGCGTCATGGAGCTATGTGATAACAAGAGCATGCAGCATTGTGATTACAGGGGTCTTGGAGCATTGTGATAACAAGGGTCATGGAGCCTTGTGATGACAAGGACGTGGAACATTGTCATGACAGGCGTGAGGGAGTATTGTAGTGACTAGTGATGGAACATTTTGATATCAGCGGTGAAAGAGCATTTTGATGAGAAGTGCATGGAGCTTTGAGATGACAAGGTTTATAGAGTATTGAGATGACAAAGTTGTGGAACATTGTGATGACAAGTGCATGGCATATTGTGATGACATGGGTCATGGAGCATTGTTCTGACAAGCCCATGGAGCATTGTGATGACAAGGGTCATGGAGCACTCTGCTGAAAAAGGCATGGAGCATTGTGATGACAAGTGTCAAAGTGCATTGTGATGAAAAGTTCATGGAGCATTATGGTGACAAAGTTCACAGAGCCCTGTGATGATGAGGTTATGGACCATTGTGAGGACAAAGGTCATGTAGCATTGTGATGACTGGAGTCACGGACCATTGTGATGACAAGGGCATGGAGCATTGTGATGACAGGAGCATGGAGCATTGGTCTGACAAGTTTCATTGATAATTGTGATGATAGTGGGCATGGCGCACTGTGATGACAGTGGCATGGAGCATTAATATGACCAGGTCATGGAATATTGTGAAGACAGGTGTCAGGGAGCATTGTGATGACATATGTCATGGTGCATTGTTTTGACAATGGCATGGAGAATTGTGAAGACAAGTGTCATGGAGGATTGTGATGACAAATGTAGTGGAGCATTCTGATGACAAGGGCTTGGAGCATTGTGAGAGAAGACCATGGATAATTGTGATGACCAGCGTCATGGGGCATTGTGATGACAAGTGTTATGGAACATTGTGATCACAAGGATTTGGTGCATTGTAATGACAGACGACATTGAGCATTTTGATTTCATTGTGATGACAAAAGCATGAAATATTATGGTGATGGGCATGGTGCATTGTGATGACAGGGTTGATGCAGCATTGAGATGAAAAGGGGCATGGAGCATTGTGATTCCAGGGGTGTTGGAGCATTGTGATGACAAGGGCATGGAGCACTGTGAGGAGAAGGCCATGGAGCATTCTGATGACATGACTCATGGAGCTTTGTGATGACAAGGGCATCGAGATTTGTGATTACAGGGGTATTGGAGCATTGTGATGACAAGGGTCATGGAGGCTTGTGATGACAAGACCGTGGAATCTTGTGATGTCAGGGGACATGGAACATTGTTATGAGAGGGGTAATGGAGCATTTTGATGACAAGGACATGGGGCAATGGTCTGAAAAGTTTCATGGATTATTGTGAAGAGAGTTGGCATGGAACAGTGTGATGACAAGGGCATGGAACACTGTGATACATAGACCATGCAGGATTGTAATGACAATGGCATGGAGCATTGTGATGAGAAAGGCATCCAGTATTGTGATGACAAGCGTCATGGAGATTTGGGATGACAAGTGCATGGAGCAATGTGATGAGAGGGTCCATGGAGCATTGTGATGATAATGGAATGGAGCATGGTGATGCCAAGGGTCATGGAGCTTTGTGATGAAAAATCTCATGTAGCATTTTGATGAAAAGGGCCTGGTGCAATGTGATGAGAAGGGCAGGGAGCATTGTGATGACAGGGTCATGGAGCAATTTCATGAAAAGGGTCATGGAACATTTTGATGACAGGGGTTATAGAACATTCTGATGTCAGGGATCATGGAGCTTTGTGATAAAAATTGTCATGGAGCATTTTGATTACAGGGGTTATGGAACTTTGTGATGTCAGGTGTCATGGAGCATTGTGATGATAATGGCATGTAGCATTGTGATGACAGGGGTAATGGAATATTGTGATGACAGGGTTGAAGGAGTATTGTGATGACTAGTGGTGGAACATTGAGATATCAGTGGTGAGAGAGCATTTTGATAAGTGCAGGGTGCATTGTGATGACAAGGTTTATGGAGCATTTTGATGACAAATATGTTGAGCATTGTGATGACAAGTGCATGGCGAATTGTGATGACATTGGTTGTGGAGCACTGTGCTGACACGCGCATCGAGCATTGTGATGACAAGAGTCATGGAACATTGTGCTGACAAAGGCATGGAGCTTTGTGATGACAAGGGTCACAGAGCATTGTGATAAAAAGTTCATGGAGCATTGTGGTGACAAAGGTCACAGAGCTTTGTGTGACAAGGTCATGGACCATTGTGATGACAAATGTCATGAAGCATTGTGATGACTGGAGTCACGGAGCATTGTGATAACAGGGGACTTGGAGCATTGTGAAGAAAAGGGAATGCATCATTGTGATGAAAAATGCAGGGAGCCTTGTCATGACAGCGTTCAAGGAGCATAGTGATGACAAGTGTCAGGGAGCATTGTGATGACAAGTGTATTGAGCATTGTGTTGACAAAGGTCATGGAGCATTGTGATGAGAAGACCTTGCATAATTGTGATGATGAGCGTCATGGGGCATTGTGATGACAAGTGTCATGGAACATTGTGATCAGAAGGGTTTGCAGCATTGTGATGACAGAGGTCATGGAGCATTTTGATTTCATAGTGATGACAATAGCATGAATCATTATCATGATGGGCATGGTGCATTGTGATGACAGGGTTGATGGAGAATTGTGATTACAGAGGTCTTGGAGCATTCTGATGACAAGGGTCATGGAGCCTTGTGATGACAAGGCCGTGGGACATTGTGATGGCAGGGGTCATGGAGCATTGTTATGGCAGGTGTAATTGAGCATTGTGATGACAAGGGCATGGAGCAATGTGATGAGAGATTTCATTGAGCATTGTGATGACAATGGCATGGAACATTGTGATGCCAGGGTTCATGGAGCTTTGTGATGAAAAATGTCATTGGTCATTTTATTGACAAGGGCGTGGTGCATTGTGATGAGAAGGGCAGGGAGCATTGTGATGAGAGTGACATGGAGCAATTTGATGAAAAGTGTCATGGAATATTTTGATGACAGGCGTTATGGAACATTGTGATGTCAGGGGTCATGAAGCATTGTGATGAAATGGGTCATGGATCATTTTGTGACAGGGGTCATGGAGCATTGTGATGACAAGGGCAAGGAGCAATGTGATGACAGGGGCATGGAACATTTGTCTGACAAGTTTCATGGATTATTGTGATGACAGTGGGCATGGAGCATTGTGATGACAAAGGTCACAGAGCCTTGTGTGAAGAGGGCATGGACCACTGTGTTGACAAAGGTCATGAAACTCTGTGATGACTGGAGTCACGGAGCATTGTGATGGCATGGGTCATGGAGCATTTTGCTGACAAGCGCATGGAGCATTTTGATGACAAATGTCATGGAGCATTGTGCTGACAAAGGCATGGAGCATGGTGATGACAAGGGACACAGAGCATTGTGATGAAATATTCATGGAGCATTGTGGTGACAATGGTCACAGAGCCTTGTGTGACGGGGGCATGGACAATTGGTCTGACAAGTTTCATGGATTATTGTGATGACAGTGGGCATGGAGCATTGTGATGACAAAAGTCATGAAGCATTGTGATGACTGGAGGCAAGGAGCATTTTGATGACATGGGTAATGGAGCATTGTGATGACATGGGCATGGAGCATTGTGATGACAGTGGCATGGAACATTTGTCTGACAAGTTTCATGGATTATTCTGATGACAGTGGGCATGGCGCATTGTGATGACAAGGGCATGGAACACTGTGATGACAAGGTCATAGATTATTGTGAAGACAGGTGTCAGGGAGCATTGTGATGACATATGTCATTGTCCATTGTGATGACAATGGCATGGAGCATTGTGATACCAAGTGTCATGGAAGATTGTGATGACAAAGGTAATGGAGCATTTTGATGACAAGGGCTTGGAACATTGTGATTACAAGGGTCATGGAGCATTGTGATGAGAGGGGTCAGGGAGCATTGTGATGACAAGAGTCATGGAGCATTGTGATGAGAAGGTCATGGAGCATTGTGCTGAAAATATTCATGGAGTATTGTGATGACAGGGGTCAAGGAGCATTGTGATGACAAGTGTATTGAGCATTGTGATGACAAAGATCATGGTGCATTGTGATGAGAAGACCATGGATAATTGTGATGACCAGCGTCATGGGGCATTGTGATGACAAGTGTTATGGAACATTGTGATCAGAAGGGTTTGCTGCATTGTGATGACAGAGATCATTGAGCATTTGATTTCATTGTGATGACAATAGCATGAAGCATTATGATGATGGGCATGGTGCATTGTGATGACAGGGTTCATGGAGAATTGAGATGAAAAGTGGCAAGGAGCATTGTTATTAAAGTGGTCTTGGAGCATTATGATGACAAAGGCATGGAGCATTGTGATGTGAAGGCAATGGAGCATTCTGATGACATGCGTCATGTAGTTTTGTGATGAGAAGGGCATGGAGCATTGTGAAGACAGTGGAATGGAAAATTGGTGTAACAAGTTTTATGGATTATTGTGATGACAGTGAGCATGGCGAATTGTGATGACAAGGGCATGGAGCATTGTGACGCCAAGTGTCATGGAGGATTGTGATGACAAAGGTAATGGAGCATTGTGATGACAAGGGCTTTGAGCATTGTGATAACAAGGGTCATGGAGCATTGTGATGAAAACCGGCATTGAGAATTTTGATGACAAGGTATGAAGCATTTTGATGACAAAGCCATGGATCTTGCTATGACAGGTGTCATGGGACATTTCGATGAGAGGTTCATGGAGAATTGTGATGACAAGAGCATGTAAAATTGTGATGAGAAGTGTCATGGAGCATTGTGATGACAAGAACGTGGAGAATTGTGATGACAAGGGACATGGAGCATTGTTATGACCAGGGAATGGAGCATTGTGATTGAAAGACCATGGAGCACTGTGATGAGAAGAAAAATGGATAACTGTGATGACGAGCATCATGGAGCACTGTAATGACAAGGGGCATGGAGCATTCTGATGACATGCGTCATGGAGCATTGTGATGAAAGAGGTCATGGAACATTGTGATGTCAGGAGTAATGGAGCATTCTGATGATAAGCTTGTGGAGTATTGTGATGACAATGGCATGGAGCATTGTGATGAAAAGGGCATGGATCATTGTGATGAAAAATGCATGGAGCCTTTTCATGACAGATTTAAAGGAGCATTCTGACAACAAGTGTGAGGGAGCATTGTGATGACAAGTGTATAGAGCATTGTGATGAAAATGGTCATGGAGCATTGTGATGACAAGGGCATGTAGTATTGTGATGACAGGCATCATGGAGCATTGTGATGTCCAGTGTTATGGAACATTGTGATCACAAGTGTTTGGAGCATTGTGAAGACAGGTCATGGAACACTCTGATACATGGGTCATGAAGGATTGTAATGACAAGGACATGGAGCATTGTAATGAGAAGGGCATCAAGCATTTTGATGACAAGCGTCTTGGAGCTTTGTGATGACCAGGACATGGAACAATGTGATGAGAGACTTCATGAAGCATTGTGATGACAATGGCATGGAACATTGTGAGGCAAAGGGTCATGGAGCTTTGTGATGACAAAGGTCATGGAGCACTTTGATGACAAGTGTGTCGTGCATTGTGATTAGAAGGGCAGCGTGCATTGTGATGACAGGGTCATGGAGCATCTTGATGAAAAGTGTCATCGAACATTTTGACGACAGGGGTTATGGAACATTGTGATGTCAGTGTTCATGGCGCATTTTGATGAAATGGGTCATGGAGAATTTTGATGACAGGTGTTATGGAACAATGTGATGTCAGGGGTCATTGAACATTTTGATGATAAGGGCATGTACCATTTTGATGACAGGGGTCAGGGAACATTGTGATGACAGAGGTGAGGGACTATTGTTATGACTAGTGATGGAACATTGTGATATCAGTGGTGAGAGAGCATTTTGATGAGAAGTGTATGGAGCACTGTGATGACAATGTTTATGGAGCATTGTGATGACAAGGTTGTGGAGCATTGTGATGACAAGTGCATGACACATTGTTATGACATGTGTTATGGAGCATTGTGCTGATTAGCACATGGAGCATTGTGATGACAATGGTCATGGAGCATTTTTCTGAGGAAGGCATGGAGCATTGTGATGACAAGGGTCACGGAGCACTGTGATCAAAAGTTCATGGAGCATTGTGGTGACAAAGGTCACAGGGACTTGTGATGAAGAGGGCATGGACCATTGTGATGACAAAGGTCATGAATCATTGTTATGACTGGAGTCAAGAAGGACTGTGATGACAGGGGTCATGGAGCATTGTGATGAAAAGGCCATGGAGCATAGTGATGACAGGGCCATAGAGCATAGCTCTGACAAGTTTTATGGATTATTGTGATTACAGTGGGCATGGCACTTTGTGATGACAAGGGCATGGAACATTGTGATGACAAGGTGATACAGTATTGTGAAGACAGGTGTCAGGGAGCACTGTGATGACATATGCGGTGGTCCATTGTGATGACAATGGCATGGAGCACTGTGTTGCCAAGTGTCATGGAGTATTGTGATGACAAGGGCTTGGAGCATTGTGATGACAAGGGTCATGGAGCATTGTGATGAAAAGGGCATGGAGCATTGTGATTACAGGGGTCTTGGAGCATTGTGATGAAAAGGGCATTGATCATTGTGATGGAAAAGGCATGGAGCTTTGTTATGACAGGGTTCAAGGAGCATACTGACGACAAGTGTCAGGGAGCATTGTGATGACAAGTAAATTGAGCATTGTGATGACAAAAGTCATAGAGCATTGTGATGAGAAGACCATGGATAATTGTGATGACGAGCGTCATGGGGCGTTGTGATGACAAGTGTTATGGAACATTGTGATCATAAGGGATTGGAGCATTGTGATGACAGAGTTCATGGAGCATTTTGATTTCATTATGATGACCATAGCATGAAGCATTATGATGATGAGCATGGTGCATTGTGATTACAGGGTTCAGGGAGCATTGAGATGAAAAGGGGCATGGAGAATTGTGATTAAATTGGTCTTGGAGCATTGTGATGACAAGGGCATGGAGCATTGTGATGAGAAGGCAATGTAGCATTCTGATGACATGCGTCATGGAGCTTTGTGATGACAAGGGCATGGAGCATTGTGATGACAGTGGCATGGAAAATTGGTCTAAAAAGTTTCATGGATTATTGTGATGACAGTGGGCATGGATTATTTTGATGACAAGGGCATGGAGCATTCTGATGATAAGCTTGTGGAGTATTGTGATGACAATGGCATGGAGCATTGTGATGAAAATGGCATGGATCATTGTCATGAAAAATGCATGGAGCCTTTTCATGACAGGTTTCAAGGCGCATTCTGACAACAAGTGTCAGTGAGCACTGTGATGACAAGTGTATTGAGCATTGTGATGACGATGGTCATGGAGCATTGTGATGACAATGGCATAGAGTATTGTGATGACAGGCATCATGGATCATTGTGATGTCAAGGGTTATGGAACATTGTGATCACAAGGTTTTGGAGAATTGTGATGACAGGTCTTGGATCATTTTGATTTCAAGGAGCATGGAGCATTGTGATGACAAGGGCATGAAGCAATGTGATCCAAAGTTTCATGGAGGATTTTGATGACAAGTGCATGGGGCATTGTGATGACAATGTCATGTAGCATTTTGCTGACAAAGGCATGGAGCATCGTGATGACAAGTTTCATGGAGCACTGTGAAGACAAGCATCACGGAGCATTTTTATTACAGCGGTCATGGAGAATTGGGATGACAAGGGCACGGATCATTGTGATGACAAGGGTCAGGGAGCATTTTGCTGATAAAAGTCCCGGATTATTATGTTGTAAGGGGTCATGGAGCATTGTTCTGACAGTGGTCATCGAGCATTGTGATGACGGGGGTCATGGAGCATTGTGATGAGAAGTTCATGGAGCATTGGGCTGAAAATGTTCATGGAGTATTGTGATGACAGGGGTCATGGAGCATTGTGATGACAAGGGAATGGAGCATCGTGATGACAAGATCCTGGAGCATTGTGATGAGAAGACTATGGAGCTTTGTGATGACAAGTCTCATGGAGCATTCTGATGAAATGGGGCATGGAGCTTTGTGATTAAAGGAGCCTTGGAGCATTGTGATGACCAGGGCATGGAGCATTGTGATGAGAAGGCCATGGAGCATTCTGATGACATGCGTCATGAAGCACTGTGATGACCAGGGCATGGAGCATTGTGATTACAGGGGTCTTGGAACATTGTGATGAAAACGGCATGGATCATTGTGATGAAAAAGGCATGTAGCCTTGTCATGACAGGGTTCAAGGAGTATACTGATGACAAGAGTCAGGGAGCATTGTGATGACCAGTGTATTGAGCATTGTGATGAAAAAGGTCATGGAGCATTGTGATTAGAAGACCGTGGATAACTGTGATGATGAGAGTCAAGGGGCGTTGTGAAGACAAGTGTTATGAACATTGTGATCACAAGGGTTTGGAGCATTGTGATGACAGAGGTCATGGAGCATTTGGTTGACAAGTGAGTGGTGCATTGTAATGAAAAGGGCTGGGTGCATAGTGATGACAGTGTCATGGAGCAATTTGATGAAAATGGTCATCGAACATTTTGATGACAAGGGTTATGGGACATTGTGATGTCAGGGGTCATGGAGCATTGTGATGAAAAGGGTCATGGAATATTGTGATGACAGGGATTATGGAACGTTGTGATGTCAGGGGTCATCGAACTTTGTGGTGATAAGGGCATGTAGCATTGTGATCACTGGGGTCATGGAACATTGTGATGACAGTGGTGAGGGTGTATTGTGATGACTAGTGATGGATCAGTGTGATATCAGTGGTGAGAGAGCATTTTGGTGAGAAGTGTATGGAGCATTGTGATGACAAGGTTTATGGAGCGTTGTGATGACAAGGTTGTGGAGCATTGTGATGACAAGTGTGTGGTGCATTGTTATGACATGTGTTATGGAGCATTGTGCTGACTAGCGCATGAAGCATTGTGATGAAAAGGGTCATGGAGCATCATGCTGAGAAACGCATGGAGCATTGTGATGACAAGGGTCATGGAGCATTGTGATCAAATGTTCATGGAGCATTGTGGTGACAAAGGTCACAGAGACTTGTGATGACGAGGGCATGGAGCATTTTGATGACAATGGTCATGAATCATTTTTATGACTGGAGTCACGGAGCATTGTGACGACCGGGGCCATGGAGCATTGTGATGACAAGGGCATGGAGGATTGTGATGACAGAGGCTTAGAGCATTGCTCTGACAAGTTTTATGGATTATTGGATGACAGTTGGCATGGCTCATTTTGATGACAAGGGCATGGAGCATTGTGATGACAAGGTCATACATTATTGTGAAGGCAGGTGTAAGGGAGCATTGTGATGACATATGTCACGATCCATTGTGATGACAATGCCATTGGACATTGTGATGCCAAGTGTCATGGAAGATTGGGATGACAAAGGTAATGGAGCATTGTGATGACAAGGGCTTTGAGCATCGTGATGACAAGGTCAAGGAGCACTCTGATGACAAGATCATGGAGAGTTGTGATGACAAGGGCCATTGAGAATTTTGATGAGAAGGTCGTGAAGCACTGTGATGAGAAGCGCATGGAGCTTGCTATGACAGGGGTCATGGGGCATTGCAATGAAAAGTGCATGGAGAACTGTATTGACAACAGCATGTAACATTTTGATGAGAAGTGTCTTGGAGCATTGTGATGTCAAGGACATGTAGAATTGTGATGACCAGGGCATGGAGCATTGTGATGGCAGGACCGTGGAGCATTGTGATGAGAAGACCATGGATAATTATGATGATGAGCGTCATGGAGCACTGTAATGACAAGGGGCATGAAGCATTGTGATGACAGGTGTCATGGATCATTGTGAGGACAAGTGTCATGGACCATTCTGATGACAAGCTTGTGGAGTAATGTGCTGAAAAAGGCATGGAGCCTTTTCATGACAGTGCTCCAGCAGCATTCTGACAAGTGTCAGGGAGCATTGTGATGACATGTGTATTGTGAATTGTGATGACAAAGGTCATGGAGCATTGTGATGATAGGCATCATGGAGCATTGTGATGACAAGTATTATGGAACATTGTGATCACGAGGATTTGGAGCATTGTGATGACAGAAGTCATGTATCATTTTCATTTCAAGGAGCATAGAGCATTGTGATGACAAGGGCATGAAGCAATGTGAACCCAAGGTTCATGGAGGATTTTGATGACAATGGGAACGGAGTATTGTGATGACAAGCGCATGGAGCATTGTGATGACAAGGTCATACAGCATTTTGCTGACAAATGCATGGAGCATTGTGTTGACAAGCGTCATGGAGCATTGTGTTTACAGGGGCCATGGAGCTTTGGGATGGCAAAGACATGGATCATTGTGATGACAAGGGTCATGGAGAATTTTGATGACAAGCGTCCGGGATCATTGTGTTGTCTGGTGTCATGGAGCGTTGTGATGACATTGGTCATGGAGCATTGTGATTACAGGGGATTTGGAGCATTGTTGTGAAAAGTCCATGGATCATTGTGAGGAAAAGGCATGGAGCCTTGTCATGACAGGGTTCAAGGAGCATACTTATGACAAGTGTCAGGGAGCATTGTGATGACAAATGTCATGGAGCATTGTGATGAGAATACCATGGATAATTGTGATGACAAGCGTCATGGGGCATTGTGATGACAAGTGTTATGGAACATTGTGATCACAAGGGTTTGGAGCATTGTGATGACAGAGGTCATGGAGCATTTTGATTTCATTGTGATGACAATAGCATGAAGCTTTATGATGATGGTCATGTTGCATTGTGATGACAGTGTTCATGGAGAATTGAGATGAAAAGGGGCATGGAGCCTTGTGATTACAGGGGTCTTGGAGCATTGTTATGACAAGGGTCATGGAGCCTTGTCATGACAACGCCCTGGTACACTGTGATGGCAGGGGTCATGGAGCATTGTTATGACAGGTGTAATGGAGCATTGTGATGACAAGTGCATGGAGCATTAGTATGAAAAGTTTCATGGATTATTGTGACGAGAGTGGTCATGGAGCCTTGTGATGACAAGGGCACAGAACATGGAGATACATGGGTTATTGAGGATTGTAATGACAAGGGCATGGATCATTGTGATGAGAAATGCACCGGGCATTGTGATGACAAGTGTCATGGAGCTTTGTGATGACAAGGGCAAGGAGCAATGTGATGATAGGGTTCATGGAGCACTGTGATGACAATGGCATGGAGCATTGTGATGCCAAGGGTCATGGAGATTTCTGAGGACAAAGGTCAATGAGCATTTTGATGACAAGAGCATTGTGCATTGTGATGAGAAGGGCAGGGAGCATTGTGATGACAGGATCATGGAGCAATTTGATGAAAAGGGTCAGGGAACATTTTGATGACAGGGGTTATGGAACAGTGTGACGTCAGTGGTCATGGAGCATTGTGATGATAAGGGCATGTAGCATTTTGATGACAGGGGTCATGGAACATTGTGATGACAGGGGTCAGGGAGTATTGTGATGACTAGTGATGGAACATTGTGATATCAGTGGTGAGAGAGCATTTAGATGACAAGTTCATGGAGCATTGGGATGACAAGGTTTATGGAGCAAAGTGATGACAAGGTTGTCGAGCATTGTGAAGACAAGTGCATGGCATATTGTGATGACCTGTGTTTTGGAGCATTATGCTGACAAGCGCATGGAGCATTGTGATGACAAGGGTCATGGAGCACTGTGCTGACAAAGGCATGGAGCATTGTGATGACACGTGTTACAGAGCATTGAGATGACAAGGGAATGGACCATTTTCATGAAAAAGGTCATAAAGCATTGTGATGACTGGATTCACGGAGCATTATGATGTGAGGGGTCATGGAGCATTGTGATTACAAGGGCATGGTGCATTGTGATGAAAATGGCATGGAGCATTGTTATGACAAGGTCATATAGTATTGTGAAGACAGGTGTCAGGGAGCATTGTGATGACATATGTCGTGGTGCATTGTGATGACAACGGCATGGAGCATTGTGATGCCAAATGTCATGGAGGATTGTGATGACAAAGGTAATGGAGCATTGTGATGAGGAGACCATAGAGCCTTGTGATGACAAGTCTCATGGAGCATTCTGATGAAAAGGGGCATGGAGCATTGTGATTACAGGAGCCTTGGAGCATTGTGATGACAAGGGCATGGAGCATTGTGATGAGAAAGCCATGGAGCATTCTGATGACATGCGTCATGAAGCTTTGTGATGACAAGGTCATGGAGAATTGTTATTACAGGTGTCTTGGAGCATTGTGATGAAAAGTTCATGGATCACTGTGATGAAAAAGGCATGGAGCCTTGTCATGGCAGGGTTCAAGGAGCATACTGATGACAAGTATCAAGGAGCACTGTGATGACAAAGGTCATGGAGCATTGTGATGTGAAGACAATGGATAATTGTGATGAGGAGTGTCATGGGGCATTGTGATGACAAGTGTTATGGAATATTGTGATCAAAAGGGTTTGGAGCATTGTGATGACAGAGGTCATGGAGCATTTTGATTTCACTGTGATGACAATAGCATGAAGGTTTATGATGATGGGCATGGTCCACTGTAATGACAGTGTTCATGGTTAATTGAGATGAAAAGGGGCATGGAGCCTTGTGATTACAGGGGTCATGGAGCATTGTTATGACAAGGGTCATGGAGCCTTGTGATGACAACGCCATGGAATATTGTGATGGCAGGGGTCATGGAGCATTGTTTTGACAGGTGTAATGGAGCATTGTGATGACAAGGGCATTGAGCATTGGTTTGAAATGTTTCATGGATTATTGTGATGAGAGTGGGCATGGAGCATTGTGATGACAAGGTCACAGAACACGGTGATTCATGGGTCATGGAGGATTGTAATGACAAGGGCATGGACAATTGTGATGAGAAAGGCATTGAGCATTGTGATGAGAAGCGTCATGGAGCTTTGTGATTACAAGGGCAAGGAGCAATGTGATGATAGGGTTCATGGAGCATTGTGATGACAATGCCATGGAGCATTGTGATGCCAAGGGTCATGGAGCTTTGTGATGACAAAGGTCATGTAGCATTTTGATGACAAGGGTGTTGTGCATTGTGATGAGAAGGGCAGGGAGCATTGTGATGACAGGGTCATGGAGCAATTTGATGAAAAGTGACGGGGAACATTTTGATGACAGGGGTTATGGAACATTGTGATGTCAGTGGTCATGGAGCATTGTGATGATAAGGGCATGTAGCATTTTGATGACATGGGTCATGGAACATTGTGATGAAAGGGGTGAGGGTGTATTGTGATGACTAGTGATGGAACATTGTGATATCAGTGGTGAGAGAGCATTTAGATGAGAAGTGCATGGAGCATTGTGATGACAAGTTTTATGGAGCATTGTGATGACAAGGTTGTGGAGCATTGTGATGAAAAGTGCATGGCATATTGTGATGACATGTGTCTTGGAGCATTGTGCTGACAAGCGCATGGAGCATATTGATGACAAGGTCATGGAGCATTGGGCTGACAAAGGCATGCAGCATTGTGATGACAAATGTTACACAGCACTGTGATGACGAGGGAATGGACCATTGTGATGACAAAGGTCATAAAGCATTGTGATGACTGGATTCACGGGGCATTATGATGTGAGGGGTCATGGAGCATTTTGATTACAAGGGCATGGAGCATTGTGATGACAGGGGCATGGAGAATTGGTCTGACAAGTTTCATGGATTATTGCTATGAGGGTGGGCATGGCACATTGTGATGACAAGGGAATGGAACATTGTTATGACAAGATCATGAAGTATTGTGAAGACAAGTGTCAGGGAGCATTGTGATGACATATGTCATGGTGCATTGTGATGACAATGGCGTGACGAATTATGATGATGGGCATGATGCATTGTGATGATAGGGTCATGGAGCAATTTGATGAAAAGGGTCATGGAACATTTGGATGAGAGGTGTTTTGGCACATTGTGATATCATGTGTCATGGCGCATTGTCATGATAAGTGCATGTAGCATTGTGATGACGGGGTCCTGGAACATTGTGATGATAGTGGTGAGCGAGTATTGTGATGACTAGTGATGGAACATTGTGATATAAGTGGTGAGAGAGCATTTTGATGAGAAGTGCATGGAGCATTGTGATGACAATGTTTATGGAGCATTGTGATAACAAGGTTGTGGACTATTGTGATGAAAAGCATGTGGCACATTGTGATGACAAGGGTCCTGGAGTATTGTGCTGACAAAGGCAAGGAGCATTGAGATGACAAGGGTCACGGAGCATTGTGATGACGCGGGCATGGACTATTGTGATGACTAAGGTCATGAAGCATTGTGATGACTGGAGTCACGGAGCATTGTGATGACAAGGGCATGGAGCATTGTGATGACAGGGGCATGGAGCATTGGTCTGACAAGTTTCATGGATTATTGTGATGACAGTGGGCATGGCGGATTGTGATGACAAGGGCATGGAGCATTGTGATGACAAGGTCACGGAGTATTGTGAAGAAAGGTATCAGGGATCATGTGATGTCATATGTCATGGTCCATTGTGATGACAATGGCATGGGGCATTGTGATGCCAAGTGTCATGGAGGATTGTGATGAGAAAGATAATGGGGCATTATGATGATTAGGGCTCGGATCATTATGATGACAAGGGCATTGAGAATTTTGTTGAGAAGTTCCTGAGACATTGTGATGACAAGGTCCTGGAGCATTGTGATGAGAAAACCATGGAGCCTTGTGAGGAAAGGTCTCATGGAGCATACTGATGAAAAGGGGCATGGAGCATTGTGATTACAGGGGTCTTGGAACATTGTGATGCCAAGGGCATGGAGCATTGTGATGAGAAGGCCAAGGAGCATTCTGCTGCCATGCGTCATGGAGCTTTGTGGTGACAAGGGTATGGAGCATTGTGAATACAATGTTTTTGGAGCATTGTGATGACAAGGGCATGGAGCATTGTGATGAGAAGGCAGTGGAGCATTCTGATGACATGGGTCATGGAGCTTTGTGATGACAAGGGCATGGAGCATTGTGATTACAGGGGTCTGGGTGCATTGTGATGACAAGGGTCATGGAGCCTTTTGATGACAAGGCCGTGCAATATTGTGATGGCAGGGTTCATGGAGCATTGTTATGGCAAGTCTAATGGAGCATTGTGATGACAAGGGCATGGAGAATTAGTCTGAAAATTTCCATGGATTATTGCGATGAGAGTGGGCATGGAGCATTGTGATGACAAGGGCAAGGAACACTGTGATACATGCGTCATGGAGGATTGTAATGACAAGGGCCTGGAGCACTGTGATGAGAAGGGCATCGAGTATTGTGATGACAAGCGCCATGGAGCTTTGTGATGACAAGGGCATGGAGCTTTGTGATGAAAAAGGCATGGAGACTTTTCATGACAGGGTTCAAGGAGCATTCTGATGACAAGTGTCAGGGAGCATTGTGATGACAAGTGTATTGAGCATTGTGAGGACAAATGTCAGGGAGCATTGTGATGACAAGGGCATGGAGTATTGTGATGACAGGCATAATGGAGCGTTGTGATGACAAGTGTTATGGAACATTGTGATCACAAGGGCTTGGAGCATTGTGATGACAGAAGTCATAGATCATTTTGATTTCAAAGTAGAATGGACCATTGTGATGACAAGGGCATGAAGCAATGTGATCCCAAGGTCCATGGAGGATTGTGATGACAAAGGTAATGGAGTATTTTGATGACAAGCACATGGAGCATTGTGATGACAAGGTCATGTAGCATTTTGCTAACAAAGGCATGGAGCATTGTGATGAAAAAGGTCATGAAGAATTGTGATGACTCGAGTCACGGAGCATTGTGATGACAGGGGTCATGGAGCATTGTGATGAAAAGGGAAAGGAGCATTGTGATGAAAGAGGCATAGAGCATTGCTATGACATGTTTTATGGATTATTGTGATGACAGTGGGCATGGCACATTGCGATGACAAGGGCATGGAGCATTGTGATGACAAGGTCATACAGTATTGTGAAGACAGGTGTCAGGGAGCATTGTGATGACATATGTCATGGTCCATTGTGATGACAATGTCATGGGGCATTGTGATGCCAAGTGTCATGGAGGATTGTGATGACAAAGGAAATGGAGCATAGTGATGACAAGGGTCATGGAGCATTGGAATGACAAGATCATGGAGCACTGAGTTGACAAGGGCCATTGAGAATTTTGATGAGAAGATCGTGAAGCTTTGTGATGACAAGCACATGGAGCTTGCTATGAAGGGGTCAGGGAGCATTTCGATGACAATTGCATGGAGAATTTTATTGACAAGAGCATGTAACATTTTGATTAGAAGTGTCATGGAGCATTGTGATGACAAGGATATGTAGAATTGTGATGACCAGGGCATGGAGCATAGTGATGGCAAGACCGTGGAGCATTGTGATGAGAAGACCATGGATAATTGTGATGACGAGCGTCATGGAGAACTGTAAAGACAAGGGGCATGGAATATTGTGATGACTGGTGTCATGGATCATTGTGATGACAATGGTCATGGAGCATTCCGATGACAAGCTTGTGGAGTAATGTGATGACAATGGCATGGAGCATTGTGATGAAAAAGGCATGGAGCCTTTTCATGACAGTGTTCAAGGAGCATTCTGACGACAAGTGTCAGGGAGCATTGTGATGACAAGTGTATTGAGCATTGTGATGACAAAGGTCATGGAGCATTGTGATGACAGGCATCATGGAGCATTGTGATGACAAGTGTTATGGAACATTGTGATCACAAGGATTTGGAGCATTGTGATGAGAGAAGTCATATATCATTTTCATTTCAAGGAGCATGGAGCATTGTGATGAAAAGGGCATGAAGCAATGTGAACCCAAGGTTCATGGAGGATTTTGATGAAAATGGGAATGGAGTATTGTGATGACAAGCGCATGGAGCATGTGATGACAAAGTCATGTAGCATTTTACTGACAAATGCATGTAGCATTTTGATGACAAGTGTCACGGAGCACTGTGATGACAAGCGTCATGGAGCATTGTGATTACAGGGGTCATGAGCATTGGGATGGCAAGGGCATAGATCATTGTGATGACAAGTGTCATGCAGCATTTTGATGACAAGATTCCCGATCATTGTGTTGTCATGGGTCATGGAGCATTGTTATGACAGGGCTAATGGAGTATTGTGATGGCAAGGCTATGGAGCATTGTGATGAGAATGCCATGGAGCATTTTGGTGACATGTGTCATGGAGTTTTGTGATGACAAAGGCATGGATAATTGTGATTACAGGGGTCTTGGTTCATTTTGATGACACGGGTTATGGAGCCTTGTGATGACAAGGCCGTGGATCATTTTGATGGCTTGGGTAATGGAGCATTGTCATGAAGGAGTAAAGGAGCATTGTGATTACAAGGGCATGGAGCTTTGGTCTGAAAAGTTTTATGGATTATTGTGATGAGATAGGGCATGGAGCATTGTGATGACAAGTGTCACGGAGCACTGTGATACATGGGTCATGGAGTATTGTAATGACAAGGGCATGGAGCATTGTGTTGAGAAGTGCATGGAGCATTTTGATGACAAGCATCGTGGAGCTTTGTGATGACCAGGACATGGAGCAATGTGATGAGAGGCTTCATGAAGCATTGTGATGACAATAGCATGGAGCATTGTGATGCCATCGGTCATGGAGCTTTGTAATGACAAAGGTCATGGAGCATTTTGATGACAAGGGCGTGGTGCATTGTGATGAGAAGGGCACGGTGCATTGTGATGACAGGGTCATGGAGCAATTTGATGAAAAGGGTCATCGAACATTTTGATTACAGGGGTTATGGAACATTGTGATGTCAGGGGTCATGGATCATTGTGATGCAAAGGGTCATGGAGCCTTTTGATGACAGGGGTTATGGAACATTGTGATGTTAGGGGTAATGGAACATTGTGATGATAAGGGCATATAGCTTTGTGATGACAGGGGTCATGGATCATTGTGATGACGGGGTGAGGGAGTATTTTAATGACTAGTGATGGAACATTGTGATATCATTGGTGAGAGAGCATTTTGATGATTAGTGTATGGATCATTGTGATGACAAGTTTTATGGAGCATTGTGATGACAAGATTGTGGAGCATTTTGATGACAAGCGCATGGTGCATTGTGATGACATATGTCATGGAGCATTGTGCTGACTAGAACATCCAGCATTGTTATGACATGTGTTATGGAGCATAGTGCTGGCTAGCACAAGGAGCATTGTGATGACAAGGGTCATGGTGCATTTTGCTGAGAAAGGCATGGAACATTGTGATGACAAGGGTTACCGAGCATTGTGATGAAAAGTTCATGGAGCATTGTGGTGACAAAGGTCACAGAGACTTGTGATGATGAGGGCATGGACCATTGTGATGACAAAGGTCATGAAGAATTGTGATGACTGGAGTCACGGAGCATTGTGTTGACAGGGGTCATGGAGCATTGTGATGACAAGGGAAAGGAGCATTGTGATGAAAGAGGCATAGAGCATTGCTATGACAAGTTTTATGTATTATTGTGATGACAGTGGGGATGGCACATTGTGATGACAAGGGCATGGAACATTGTGATGACAAGGTCATACAGTATTGTGAAGACAGGTGTCAGGGAGCATTGTGATGACATATGTCATGGTCCATTGTGATGACAATGTCATGAGGCATTGTGATGCCAAGTGTCATGGAGGATTGTGATGACAAAGGAAATGGAGCATAGTGATGACAAGGGTCATGGAGCATTGTGATGACAAGGTCATGGAGCACTGAGTTGACAAGGGCCATTGAGAATTTTGATGAGAAGATCGTGAAGCTTTGTGATGACAAGCACATGGAGCTTGCTATGAAGGGGTCAGGGAGCATTTCGATGACAATTGCATGGAATATTGTATTGACAAGAGCATGTAACATTTTGATTAGAAGTGTCATGGAGCATTGTGATGACAAGGATATGTAGAATTGTGATGACCAGGGCATGGAGCATAGTGATGGCAAGACCGTGGAGCATTGTGATGAGAAGACCATGGATAATTGTGATGACGAGCGTCATGGAGCACTGTAATGACAAGGGGCATGGAACATTGTGATGACTGGTGTCATGGACCATTGTGATGACAAGGGTCATGGAGCATTCTGATGAAAATCTTGTGGAGTAATGTGATGACAATGGCATGGAGCATTGTGAGGAAAAGGGCATGGAGCATTGTGATGAAAAAGGCATGGAGCCTTTTCATGACAGTGTTCAAGGAGCATTCTGACGACAAGTGTCAGGGAGCATTGTGATGACAAGTGTATTGAGCATTGTGATGACAAAGGTCATGGAGCATTGTGATGACAGGCATCATGGAGCATTGTGATGACAAGTGTTATGGAACATTGTGATCACAAGGATTTGGAGCATTGTGATGACAGAAGTCATATATCATTTTCATTTCAAGGAGCATGGAGCATTGTGATGACAAGGGCATGAAGCAATGTGAACCCAAGGTTCATGGAGGATTTTGATGACAATGGGAATGGAGTATTGTGATGACAAGCGCATGGAGCATGTGATGCCAAGGTCATGTAGCATTTTGCTGACAAATGCATGTAGCATTTTGATGACAAGTGTCACGGAGCACTGTGATGACAAGCGTCATGGAGCATTGTGATTACAGATGTCATGAGCATTGGGATGGCAAGGGCATGGATCATTGTGATGACAAGTGTCATGGAGCATTTTGATGACAAGAGTCCCGGATCATTGTGTTGTCTGGTGTCATGGAGCTTTGTGATGACTGTGGTCATGGAGCATTGTGATGACAGGGGTCATGGAGCATTGTGAACAGAAGTTCATGGAGCATTGGGCTGACAATATTCATTGAGTATTGTGATGGCAGGTGTAATGGAGCATTGTGATGACAATGGAATGGAGCATTGTGATGACAAGGTCCTGGAGCATAGTGAGGAGAAGACCATGGAGCCTTGTGATGACAAGTCTCATGGAGCATTCTGATGAAAAGGAGCATGGAGCATTGTGATTACAGTGGTCTTGGAGCATTGTGATGAATAGGGCATAGGTGATTGTGATGAAAAATCATGGAGCCTTGTAATGAGAGGGTTCAAGGAGCATACTGACGACAAGTGTCAGGGAGCATTGTGATGATAAGTGTATTGAGCATTGTGATGAGAAAGGTCATGGAGCATTGTGATGAGAAGACCATGGATAATTGTGATGACGAGCATCATGGGGATTTGTGATGACAAGTGTTATGGAACATTGTGATCACAAGGGTTTGGAGCATTGTGATGACAGAGCTTATGGAGCATTTTAATTCCATTGTGATGACAATAGCATGAAGCATTATGATGATGGGCATGCTTCATTGTGATGACAGAGTTCATGGAGCATTGAGATGAAAAGGGGCATGGAGCATTGTGATTACAGTTGTCTTGGAGCATTGTGAAGAAAAGGACATAGAGCTTTGTGATGATAAGGCCATGGAGCTGTCTGATGACATGCATCATGGAGCCTTGTGATGACAAGGCCGTGGAATATTGTCATGACAGGGGTGAAGGAGTATTGTGATGACTAGAGATGGAACATTTTGATATCAGTGGTGAAAGAGCATTTTGATGAGAAGTGCATGGAGCTTTGTGATGACAAGGTTTATGGAGCATTGTGATGACAATGTTGTGGAATATTGTGATGACAAGTGCATGGCATATTGTGATGACATGGGTCATGGAGCATTGTGCTGACAAGCGCATGGAGCATTGTGATGAAAAGGGTCATGGAGCACTCTGCTGACAAAGGCATGGAGCGTTATGTTGACAAGGGTCACAGAGCATTGTGATGAAAACTTCATGGAGCATTACGGTGACAAAGTTCACAGAGTCCTATGATGACGAGGGCATGGACCATTGTGATGACAAAGGTCATGAAGCATTGTGATGACTGGAGTCACCGAGCATTGTGATGAAAAGGGCATGGAGCTTTGTGATGACAGGGGGATGGAGCATTGGTCTGACAAGTTTCATGGATTATTGTGATGATAGTGGGCATGGCGCATTGTGATGACAAGGGCATGGAACATTGTTATGACAAGGTCATGGAGTATTGTGAAGACAGGTTTCAGGGAGCATTTTGATGACATATGTCATGGTGCATTGTGATGACAATGGCATGGAGCATTGTGAAGCCAAGTGTCATGGAGGATTTTGATGACAAAGGTAATGGAGCATTGTGATGAGAAGGGCTTGGAGCATTGTGATGACAATGGTCATGGAGCATTGTGATGACAACGGCATGGAGCATTGTTATGACAAGGGCCATTGAGAATTTTGATGACAAGGTCGTGTAGCACTTTGATGAAAAGCACATGGAGCTTGCTATGTCAGGTGTCATGGAGCATTGCGATGACAGGTGCATGGAGAATTGTGATGACAAGAGCATGTAACATTGTGATGAGAAGTGTCATGGAGAATTGTGATGGCAAGTCGGTGGAGCATTGTGATGAGAAGACTATGGATAATTGTGATGACGATCGTCATGGAGCACTGTAATGACAAGGGGCATGGGGCATTGTGATGACAAGGGTCATGGAACATTCTGATGACAAGCTTGTGGAGTATTGTGATGACAATGGCATGGAGCATTGTGATGAAAAGGGCATGGAGCATTGTGATGAAAAAGGCATGGAGCCTTTTCATGACAGGGTTCAAGGAGCATTCTGACGACAAGTGTCAGCGAGCATTGTGATGACAAGTGTATTGAGCATTGTGATGACAAAATTCATGGAGCATTGTGATGACACGGGCAAGGACTATTGTCATGACAGGCATCATGGAGCTTTGTGATGACAAGTGTATTGAGCATTGTGCTGACAAAGGCATGGAGCATTGTGATGACAAGTGTTACAGAGCATTGTCATGACGAGGGAATGGACCATTGTGATGACAAAGGTCGTAAAGCATTGTGATGACTGGATTCACGGAGCATTATGATGTGAGGGGTCATGGAGCATTGTGATTACAAGGGCATGGAGCATTGTGATGACAGGGCCATGGAGAATTGGTCTGACAAGTTTCATGGATTATTGCTATGAGGGTGGGCATGGCACAATGTGATGACAAGGGAATGGAACATTGTTATGACAAGGTCTGGTAGTATTGTTAAGAGAGGTGTCAGGGAGCATTGTGATGACATATGTCATGGTGCATTGTGATGACAATGGCGTGGAGCATTGGGATGCCAAGTGTCATGGAGTACTGTGATGACAAATGTAATAGAGCATTGTGATGCCAAGTGACATGGCGGATTGTGATGATAAATGTAATGGAGCGTCGTGATGACAACTGCTTCGGGAATGGTGATGAAAAGGGTCATGGAGCATTGTGATGACAAGGACATTGAGCATTGTGATGACTAGGGCCATTGAGAATTTTGATGACAACGTCGTGAAGCATTGTGATGACAAGCACACGGAGCTTACTTTAACAGGGGACATGGAGCATTGCGATGAAAAGTGCATGGAGAATTGTGATGACAAGAGCATGAAACATTGTGATGAGAAGTGTCATAGAGTATTGTGATGACAAGGACGTGGAAAATTGTGATCACAAGGGACAAGTTGCATAGTGATGACCAGGGCAGGGAGCATTGTGGTGACATATGTCATGGTCCATTGAGATGACAATGGCATGGCGCATTGTGATGACAGGTGTCATGGGGCATTGTGATGACACGGGTCATGGAGCATTGTGATGACATGTGTCATGGAGCATTCTGATGACAAGCTTGTGGAGTATTGTGATTACAATGGCATGGAGCATAGTGATGAAAAAAGCAGGGAGCATTGTGATGAAAAATGCATGGACCCTTTTCATGACAGGGTTCAAGGAGCATTCTGAAGACAAGTGTCTGGGAGCATTGTGATGACAAGGGCATGGAGAATGGTGATGAGAAGGCCATGGAGCATTCTGATGATATGGGTCATGGAGCTTTGTGATGACAAGGGCATGCAGCATTGTGATTACAGTGGTCTTGGAGCATTGCGATGAAAATCGCATGGATCATTGTGATGAAAAATGCATGGAGCCTTGTCATGACAGGATTCAAGGAGGATACTGACGACAAGTGTCAGGGAGCATTGAGATGACAAGTGTATTGAGCATTGTGATGACAAATGTCATGGAGCATTGTGATGAGAAGACCATGGATAATTGTGATGAGGAGCGTCATGGGGAATTGTGATGACAAGTGTTATGGAACATTGTGATCACAAGGGTTTGGAGGATTGTGATGACAGAGGTCATGGAACATTTTGATTTCATTGTTATGACAATAGCATGAAGCATTATGATGATGGGCATGGTGCACTGTGATGACAGTGTTCATGGAGCATTGAGATGAAAAGTGGCATGGAGAATTGTGATTACAGGGGTCGTAGAGCACTTTGATGACAAGGACATGGAGCATTGTGATGAGAAGGCCATGGAGCATTCTGGTGACATAAGTCATGGAGCTTCGTGATGACAAGGGCATGGAGCATTGTGATTACAGGGGTCTTGGAGAATTGTGATGACAGGGGTCATGGAGCCTTGTGATCACGAGGCCGTGGATCATTGTGATGGCAGGGGTCATGGAGCATTGTTATGACACGTGTAATGGAGCCTTTCAATGACAAGGGCATGGAGCATTGGTGTCAAAAGGTTCATGGATTATTGTGATTAGAAGGGCATTGAGCATTGTGATGAGAAGCGTCAGGGAGCTTTGTGATGACAAGTGCATGGAGCAATGTGATGAGAGGGTTCATGGAGCATTGTGATGACAATGGAATGGAGCATTGTGATGTCAAGGGTCATGGAGCACTGGGATGACAAGCGTCACAGACTATTCTGATTACACGTGTCATGGGGCATTGGGATGACAAGTGCATGGATCATTGTGATGACAAGTGTCATGGAGCATTTTGATGACACGAGTCCCGGATCATTGTGTTGTCAGGGGTCATGGATCGCTGTGATGACAGTGGTCATGGAGTATTGTGATGTCAGGGGTAATGGAGCATTGTGATGGCAAGGGCATGTAGCATTCTGATGACATGCATCACGGAGCACTGTGATTACAAAGGCATGGAACATTTTGATGACAGGTGTCATGGAACATTGTGATGACAGGGGTGAGGAAGTATTGTGAGGACTAGTGATGGAACATTGTGATATCAGTGGTGAGAGAGCATTTTGATTCGAAGTGCATGGAGATTTGTGATGAAAATGTTTATGGATCATTGTGATGACAATTTTGGGGAGCACTGTGATGACAAGTGCATGGCACACTGTGATGACATGGGTCATGGAGCATTGTTCTGACAAGTGCATGGAGCATTGTGATGACAAGGGTCATGGAGCATTGTGCTGACAAAGGCATAGAGCGTTGTTATGACAAGGCTCAGAGAGCATTGGGATGAAAAGATCATGGAGAATTGTGGTGACAAAGTTCACAGAGCCTTGTGATGAAGAGGGCATGGACCATTGTGATGAAAAATGTCATGAAGTATTGTGATGACTGGAGTCAGAGAGCATTGTGATGACAAGGGAATGGAGCATTGTGATGACAGCAGCATGGAACATTGGTCTGGCAAATTTCATGGATTAATGTGATGACAGTCGGCATGGCACATTGTGATGACAAGGGCATGGAGCATAGTGATGACAAGGTCATGGAGTATTGTGAAGACACGTGTCAGTGTTCATTGTGATGGCATATGTCATATTCCATTGTGATGACAATGGCATGGAGAATTGTGATGTCAATTGTCATGGAGGATTGTGACGACAAAGGTAACGGAGCATTGTGATGACAAGGGCTTTGAGCATTGTGATGACAATAGTCATGGAGCATTGTGATGAAAAGGGCATGGAGCATTGTGATGACAAGGGCTTTTGAGAATTTTGATGACAAGTTCGTGAAGCACTGTGATGAAAAGCAAATGAGGCTTGCTATGACAAGGGTCATGGAGCATTGCGATGACAAGTGCATGGAGAATGTGATTACAAGAGCATGTAACATTGTGATTTCAAGGGTCATGGAGCATTGTGATTGCAAGACGGTGGCACATTGTGATTAGAAGACCATGGATAATTGTGATGACGAGCGTCATGGAGAACTGTAATGACAAGGGGCATGGAGCATTGTGATGACAGGTGTCATGGAGCACTGTGATGACAGGGGTCATGGAGCATTGTGATGTCAAGGGTCATGGAGAATTCTGATGACAAGCTTGTGGAGTATTGTGATGACAATGGCATGGAGCATTGTGATGAAAAGGGCATGGAGCATTGTGATGAAAAAGGCATAGAGCCTTTCCATGACAGGTTTCGAGAAGCATTCTGACGACAAATGTCAGGGAGCATTGTGATGACAAGAGTATTGAGCATTGTGATGACAAAGGTCATGGAGCACTGTGATGACAAGGGCATGGAGTATTGTGATGACAGGCATCATTGAGAGTTGTGATGACAAGTGTTATGGAACAATGTGATCACAAGGGTTTGGAGCACTGAGATGACAGAGGTCATGGATCATTTTGATAACAAGGAGCATGGAGAATTGTGATGACAGGGGTCATGGAGCATTGTAATGAGAAGATCATGGAGCATTGAGCTGAAAATGTTCATGGAGTATTCTGATGAAATGGGTCATGGAGCATTGTGATGACAAGGTCCTGGAGCACTGTGATGAGAAGACCATGGAGCCTTGTGATGAGAAGTCTCATGGAGCATTCTGATGAAAAGGTGCATGGAGCATTGTGATTACAGGGGTTTTGTAGCATTGTGATGACAAGGGCATGGAGCATTGTGATGTGAAGGCCATGGAGCATTCTGATGACATGCGTCATGGAGCTTTGTGATGACAAGCAAATGGAGCATTGTGATTACAGGAGTCTTGGAGCATTGTGATGAAAAGGGCATGGATCATTGTGATGAAAATTGCATGGAGCCTTGTCATGACAGGGTTCAAGGAGCATATTGAGGACAAGTGTCAGGGAGCATTGTGATGACAAGTGTATTGAGCATTGTGATGACAAAGGTCATGGAACATTGTGATGAGAAGACCATGGATAATTGTGATGAGAAGTCTCATGGAGCATTCTGATGAAAAGGGGCATGGAGCATTGTGATTACAAGGTCTTGGAGCATTGTGATTACAAGGGCATGGAGCATTGTGAGAGATGTCCAAGGAGCATTCTGATGACATGTGTCATGGAGATTTGTGATGACCATTGCAAGGAGCATTGTGATTACAGGGGTCTTGGAGCATTGTGATGAAAAAGGCATGGATCATTGTAATGAAAAAGGCATGGAGCCTTGTCATGACAGTGTTCATGGAGCATACTGATGGCAAGAGTCAGGGAGTATTGTGATGACAAGTGTATTGAGCATTGTGATGACAAAGGTCATGGAACATTGTGATGAGAAGACCATGGATAATTGTGAAGACGAGCGTCATGGGGCGTTGTGATGACAAGTGTTATGGAACACTGTGATCACAAGGGTTTGGAGCATTGTGGTGACAGAAGTCATGGAGCATTTTCATTTCATTGTGATGACAATAGCATGAAGCATTATGATGATGGGCATGGTGCAGTGTGATGACTGGGTTCATGGATCATTGAGATGAAAAGGGACATGGAGCATTGTGATTACAGGTGTCTTGGAGCATTGTGATGGCAAGGGCATGGAGCATTGTGAATGAGAAGGCCATGGGGCATTCTGATGACATGCGTCATGGAGCTTTGTGAGGACAAGGGCATGGAGCATTTGTCTGAAAATTTTCATGTATTATTGTGATTAGAGTGGGCATGGAGCATTGTGATGAAAAGGACACGGAACACTGTGATACATGGATCATGGAGGATTGTAATGACAAGGTCATGGAGCACTGTGATGAGAAGGGCATCGAGCATTGTGATGACAAGCGTCATGGAGCTTTGCGATGACAAGGGCATGGAGCAATGTGATGAGAGGCTTCATGAAGCATTGTGATGACAATGGCATGGAGCATTGTGATGCCAAGGGTCATGGAGCTTTGTGATTACAAAGGTCATGGAGCATTTTGATGACAAGCGAGTGGTGCATTGTGATGATAACGGCATGTAGCATTGTGATGATAGGGATCATGGAACATTGTGATGACAGGGGTGAAGGAGTATGGTGATGACTAGTGATGGAACATTGTGATATCAGTGGTGAGAGAGCATTTTCATGAGAAGTGCATGGAGCATTGTGATGCCAAGCGTCACAGAGCATTGTGATGAAATGTTCATGGAGCATTGTGGTGACAAAGGTCACAGAGACTTGTGATGATGAGGGCATGGACCATCCTGATGACAAAGTCTTGAAGCATTGTGATGACAGGTGTCATGGAGCATTGTGATGATAAGTGCATGGATCATTGTGATGACAGGGGCATGGAGCATCGGTCTGAAAAATTTCATGGATTATTGTGATGACAGTGGGCATTGCACATTGTGATGACAAGGGCATGGAGAACTGTGAAGAAAAGGTCATGGATTATTGTGAAGTCAGGTGTCAGGGAGCATTTTGATGACCTATGTCATGGTGCATTTTGATGACAACGGCATGGAGCATTGTGATGACAAGTGTCATGGAGTATTGTGATGACAAATGTAATGGAGCACTTTGATGACAATGGTCATGGATCATTGTGATGAAAAGTGCATGGAGAATTGTGATGACAAGTGCTTTTGAGAATTTTGAAGACAAGTTCGTGAAGCACTGTGATGAAATGCACATCGAGCTTGCTATGGCAGGGGTCATGGAGCATTGCGATGACAAGTTCATGGAGAATGTGATTACAAGAGCATGTAACATTGTGATTTGAAGTGTCATGGAGCATTGTGATGGCAAGACGGTAGAGCATTGTGGTGAGAAAACCATGGATAATTTTGATGACGAGCGTCATGGAGAACTGTAATGACAAGGGGCGTGGAGCATTGTGATGACAGGGGTCATGGAGAATTGTGATGACAAGTGTCATGGAGCATTCTGATGACAAGCTTGTGGAGTATTGTGATGACAATGGCGTGGAGCATTGTGATGAAAAGGGCATGGAGCATTGTGATGAAAAAGGCATAGAGCCTTTTCATGACAGGGTTCGAGAAGCATTCAGATGACAAGTGTCAGGGAGCATAGTGATGACAAGTGTATTGAGCGTTGTTATGACAAAGGTCATGGAGCATTGTGATGACAAGGGCATGGAGTATTGTGATGACAGGCATCATGGAGCATTGTGATAACAAGTGTTATGGAACAATGTGAACACAAGGGTTTGGAGCACTGTGATGACAGAGGTCATGGATCATTTTGATATCAAGGAGCATGGAGCATTGTGATGACAAGCGTCATGGAGCATTGTGATGACAAGGTACTGGAGCACTCTGATGAGAAGACCATGGAGCCTTGTGATGAAAAGTCTCATGGAGCATTCTGATGAAAAGGGGCATGGAGCATTGTGATTACAGGGGTCTTGGATAATTGTGATTACAAGGGCATGGAGCATTGTGAGAGATTTCCAAGGAGCATTCTGATGACATGCGTCATGGAGATTTGTGATGACAAGGGCATGAATCACTGTGATTGATGGGGTCTTGGAGGATTATGATGAAATGGGCATGGATCATTGTGATGTAAAAGGCATGGAGCCTTGTCATGACAGTGTTCAAGGAGCATACTGATGGCAAGAGACAGGGAGCATTGTGATGACAAGTGTATTGAGCATTGTGATGACAAATGTTATGGAGCTTTGTGATGAGAAGTCCATGGATAATTGTGATGACGAGTGTCATGGGGAGTTGTGATGACAAGTGTTATGGAACATTGTGATCACAAGGTTTTGGAGCATTGTGATGACAGAGGTCATGGAGCATTTTGATTTCATTGTGATGACAATAGCATGAAGCGTTATGATGATGAGCATGGTGCATTGTGATGACAGGGTTCATGGGTCATTGAGATGAAAAGGGACATGGAGCATTGTGATTACAGGTGTCTTGGAGCATTGTGATGAGAAGGGCATTGAACGTTGTGAGTGAGAAGACCATGGAGCATTCTGATGACATGCGTCATAGAGCTTTGTGATGAAAAGGGCATGGAGCATTTGTCTGAAAATTTTCTTGGATTATTGTGATAAGATTGCACATGGAGTATTGTGATGACAAGGACACGGAACACTGTGATACATGGGTCATGGAGGATTGTAATGACAAGCTCATGGAGCATTGTGATGAGAAGGGCATCAAGCATTGTGATGACAAGCGTCATGAAGCATTGTGATGACAAGGGCATGGAGCAATGTGATGAGAGGCTTCATGAAGCATTGTGATGAAAATGGCATGGAGCATTGTGATGCCAAGTGTCTTGGAGCTTTGTGATGACAAAGGTCATGGAGCATTTTGATGACAAGGGAGTGGTGCATTGTGATGATAACGGCATGTAGCATTGTGATGATAAGGGTCATGGAACATTGTGATGACAGGGGTGAGGGAGTATTGTGATGACTAGTGATGGATCATTGTGATATCAGTGGTGAGAGAGCATTTTCATGAGAAGTGCATGGAGAACTGTGATGACAATGTTTATGGAGCATTGTGATGACAACCGCATGGCCCATTGTGATCACATCGGTCATGGAGCATTGTGCTGACAAGCTCATGGAGCATTGTGATGACAAGTGTCATGGAACATTGTGCTGACAAAGGCATGGAGCATTGTGATGCCAAGGGTCAAAGAGCATTGTGATGAAAAGTTCATGGAGCATTGTGGTGACAAATGTCACAGAGACTTGTGATGATGAGGTCATGGACCATTGTGATGACAAATGTCATGAAGCATTGTGATGACTGGAGTCACGGAGCATTGTGATGACAAGTGTCATGGAGCATTGTGATGACAAGTGCATGGAGCATTGTGATGACAGGGGCATGGATCGTTGTGATGACAAGGGTCAAGGAGAATTGTGATGACATGGGTCATGGAGCATTCTGATGACAAGCTTGTGGTGTATTGTGATGACAATGGCATGGAGCATTGTGATGACAAGTGCATGGAGCATTGTGATGACAGAGGTCATGGAGCATTTTGATTTCATTGTGATGACAATAGCATGAAGCATTATGATGATGGGCATGGTTCGTTGTGATGACAGGGTTCATGGTGCATTGAGATGAAAAGGGGTATGGAGCATTGTGATTACTCGGGTCATGGAGCCTTGTGATGACTAGGCCTTGGAACATTGTGATGACAGGGGTGAGGTAGTATTGTGATGACTAGTGATGGAAATAGAGATATCAGTGGTGAGAGAGCATTTTGATTCGAAGTGCATGGAGGTTTGTGATGACAATATTTATGGAGCATTGTGATGACAAGTTTGGGGAGCATTGTGATCACAAGTGCATGGCACACTGTGATGACATGGGTCATGGAGCATTGTTCTGACAAGCGCATGGAGCATTGTGATGACAGGGGCATGGAGCATCGGTCTGAAAAATTTCATGGATTATTGTGATGACAGTCGGCATTGCACATTGTGATGACAAGGGCATGGAGCACTGTGAAGAAAAGGTCATGGATTATTGTGAAGTCAGGTGTCAGGGAGCATTGTGTTGACCTATGTCATGGTGCATTGTGATGACAACGGCATGGAGCATTGTGATGACAAGTGTCATGGAGGATTGTGATGACAAAGGTAATGGAGCATTGTGATGACGATGGTCATGGAGCATTGTGATGAAAAGGGCATGGAGCATTGTGATGACAAGGGCTTTTGATAATTTTGATGACAAGTTCGTGAAGCACTGTGATGAAAAGCACATGGAGCTTGCTAGGACAGGGGTCATGGAGCATTGCGATGACAAGTGCATGTAGAATGTGATTACAAGAACATGTAACATTGTGATTTGTAGTGTCATGGAGCATTGTGATGGCAAGACGGTGGAGCATTGTGATGAGAAGACCATGGATAATTGTGATGACGAGCATCATGGAGAACTGTAATGACAAGGGGCCTGGAGCACTGTGATGACAAGTGTCATGGAGCATTGTGATGACAGGGGTCATGGAGAATTGTGATTACAAGGGTCATGGAGCCTTCTGATGACAAGCTTGTGGAGTATTGTGATAACAATGGCATGGAGCATTGTGATGAAAAGGGCATGGAGCATTGTGATGAAAAAGGCATAGAGCCTTTTAATGACAGGTTTCTAGAAGCATTCTGACGACAAGGGTCAGGGAACATTGTGATGACAAGTGTATTGAGCATTGTGATGACAAGTTCATGGAGCATTGTGATGACAAGGGCATGGAGTATTGTGATGACAGGCATCATGGAGCGTTGTGATGACAAGTGTTATGGAACAATGTGATCACAAGGGTTTGGAGCACTGTGATGACAGAGGTCATGGATCATTTTGATATCAAGGAGCATGGAGCATTGTGATGACAGGGGTCATGGAGCATTGTGATGAGAAGATCATGGAGCATTGAGGTGAAAATGTTCATGGAGTATTCTGATGAAAGGGGTCATGGAGCATTGTGATGACAAGGTCCTGGAGCATTGTGATGAGAAGGTCATGGAGCCTTGTAATGAGAAGTCTCATGGAGCATTCTGATGAAAAGGTGCATGGATCATTGTGATTACAGGGGTCTTGGAGCATTGTGATTACAAGGGCATGGAGCATTGTGAGAGATGTCAAAGGAGCATTCTGATGACATGCGTCATGGAGCTTTGTGATGACCAGGGCATGGAGCATTGTGATGACAGTGGTCTTGGAGCATTATGATGAAAAGGGCATGGATCATTGTGAGGAAAAAGGCATGGAGCCTTGTCATGACAGGGTTCAAGGAGCATAGTGAGGACAAGTGTCAGGGAGCATTGTGATGACAATTGTATTGAGCATTGTGATGACAAAGGTCATGGAACATTGTGATGAGAAGTGCATGGATAATTGTGATGACGAGCCTCATGGGTAGTTGTGATGACAAGTGTTACGGAGCATTGTGATCACAAGGGTTTGGAGCATTGTGCTAACAGAGGTCATGGAGCATTTTGATTTCATTGTGATGAAAATAGCATGAAGCATTATGATGAAGGGCATGGTTCGTTTTCATGACAGGGTTCAGGGAACATTCAGATGAAAAGTAGTATGGAGCATTGTGATTACTCGGGTCATGGAGCCTTGTGATGACAAGGCCGTGGAGCATTGTGATGACAGGGATGAGGGAGTATTGTGATGACTAGTGATGGAACATTGTGATATCAGTGGTGAGAGAGCATTTTCATGAGAAGTGCATGGAGCATTGTGATGACAATGTTTATGGGGCATTGTGATAACAAGGATGTGGAGCATTGTGATGACAACCGCATGGCACATTGTGATCACATCGGTCATGGAACATTGTGCTGACAAGCTCATGGAGCATTGTGATGACAAGTGTCATGGAACATTGTGCTGACAAAGGCATGGAGCATTGTGATGCCAAGGGTCACAGAGCATTGTGATGAAAAGTTCATGGAGCATTGTGGTGACAAAGGTCACAGAGATTTGTGATGATGAGGGCATGGACCATTGTGATGACAAAGTCTTGAAGCATTGTGATGACTGGAGTCACGGAGCATTGTGATGACAGGTGTCATGGCGCATTGTGATGACAAGTGCATGGAGCATTGTGATGACAGGGGCATGGAGCATCGGTCTGAAAAATTTCATGGAATATTTTGATGACTGTGGGCATTGCGCCTTGTGATGACAAGGGCCTGGAGGACTGTGAAGAAAAGGTCATGGAGTACTGTGAAGTCAGGTGTCAGGGAGCATTGTGCTGACCTATGTCATGGTGCATTGTGATGACAATGGCATGGAGCATTGTGATGACAAGTGTCATGGAGGATTGTGATGACAAAGGTAATGGAGCATTGTGATGGCCAGCGCTTGGAGCATTGTGATGAGAAGTGTCATGGAGCATTGTGATGACAAGGGCATGGAGCATTGTGATGACTAGGGCCATTGAGAATTTTGATGCCAACGTCGTGAAACATTGTGATGACAAGCACATGGAACTTGCTATGACAGGTGTAATGGAGCATTGTGATGGCAAGTGCATGTATGATTGTGATGACAATAGCATGTAACTTTGTGACGATAACTGTCATGGAGCATTGTGATGACATGGACGTGGAGAAATGTGATGACAAGGGACATGGAGCACTGTGATGACCAGGGCATTGAGAATTGTGATCGCAAGACCGTGGAGCATTGTGATGAGAAGGTCATGGATAATTGTGATGAAGAGCGTCATGGAGCACTGTAGTGACATGGGAAATGGAGCATTTTGATGACAGGTGTCATGGATCATTGTGATGACAGGGGTCATGGAGCATTCTGATGACAAGCTTGCGGAGTATTGTGATGACACTGTCATGGAGCATTGTGATGAAAAGGGCATGGAGCATTGTTATGAAAAAGGCATGGAGCCTTTTCATTACAGGGTTCAAGGAGCATTCTGACGATAAGTGTCAGGGAGCATTGTGTTGACAAGTGTATTTAGCATTGTGATGACAAAGTTCATGCAGCATTGTAATGAAAGGCATCATGGAGCGTTGTGATGACAAGTGTTATGGAACATTGTGATCACAAGGGTTTGTAGCATTGTGATGACAGAGGTCATGGATCATTTTGATTTCAAGGAGCATGGAGCATTGTAATGACAAGGGCATGAAGCAATGTGAACCCAAGGTTCACCGAGGATTTTGATGACAATGGGAATGGAGTATTGTGATGACAAGCGCATGGAGCATTGTGATGACAATGTCATGAAGCATTTTGCTGACAAAGGCATGGAGCATTTTGATGACAAGTGTCATGGAGCACTGTGATGACAAGCGTCATGGAGCATTGTGATTACAGGGGTCATGGAGCATTGGGATGGCAAGGGCATGGATCATCGTGATGACAAGTGTCATGGAGCATTTTGATGACAAGAGTCCCGGATCATTGTGTTGTCAGGGGTCATGGAGCATTGTGATGACTGTGGTAATGGAGCATTGTGATGACAGGGTTCATGGAGCATTGTTATGAGAAGGTCATAGAGCATTGGGCTAAAAATGTTCATGAAGTATTGTGAAGGCGGGGGTCATGGAGCATTGTGATGACAAGGGAATGGAGCATTGTGGTGAGTAGGTACTGAAGCATTGTGATGACAAAACATTGGAGCCTTGTATTGACGAGTCTCATGGAGCATTCTGATGAAAAGTGGCATGGAGAATTGTGATTACATGGGTCTTGGAACATTGTGAAGAAAAGGGCATGGATCATTGTGACGAAAAATGCAGGGAGCCTTGTCATGACAGGGTTCAAGGAGCACACTGAGGAAAAGTGTTAGGGAGCATTGAGATGACAAGTGTATTGAGCATTGTGATGACAAAGGTCATGGAACATTGTGATGAGAAGACCATGGATAATTGTGTTGACGAGCGTAATGGGGCGTTGTGATGCCAAGTGTTATGGAAAATTGTGATCACAAGGGTTTGGGGCATTTTGGTGTCAGAGGTCATGGAACATTTTGATTTCATTGTGATGACAATAGCATGAAGCATTATGATGATGGGCATGGTGCATTGTGATGAGAGGGTTCATCCAGCATTGAGATGAAAAGTGGCATGGAACATTGTGATGACAAATGTTACGAAGCATTGTGATGACTGGAGTCACGGAGCATTGTGTTGACAGGGGTCATGGAGCATTGTGATGACAAGGGCATGGGGAATTGGGATGAAAGGGGCATGGAGCATAGGTCTGACATGTTTCATGGATTATTGTGATGACAGAGGGCATGGCACATTGTGATAACTAGCACATAGAGCATTGTGATGACAAGGTCATTGATTATTGTGAAGAAAGGGGTCAGGGAGCATTGTGGTGACATATGTCATGGTGCATTGTGATGACAATGGCATTGAGCATTGTGATGCCAAGTCTCATAGAGAAATGTGATGACTAAAGTAATGGAGCATTGTGATGACAAGGGCTTGGAGCATTGTGATGACAAGGGTAATGGAGCATTGTGATGACAAGGGTCATGGAGCATTTTGATGACAAAAGTCCCGGATCATTGTGTTGTCAGGGTTCATGGAGCATTGTGATGACATGGGTCATGGAGCATTCTGATGACAGGGTTCATGGGGCATGGTGATGAGAAGGTCATAGAGCATTGGGCTGAAAATGTTCATGGAGTATTGTGGTGACAGGGGTCATGGGGCATTTTGATGACAAGGGAATGGAGCATTTTGATGAAAATATCATGGAGCATGGTGATGAGAAGGCCATGGAGCATTCTGAAGACATTCGTCATGAAGCTGTGTGATGACAACGTCATGGAGCATTGTGATTACAGGGGTCCTGGAGCATTGTGAGGAAAAGGGCATGGATCATTGTGATGAAAAATGCATGGAGCCTTGTCATGTCAGGGTTCAAGGAGCATACTGACGACAAGTGTCAGGGAGCATTGTGATGACAAGTGTATTGAGCATTGTGATGACAAGTGTATCGAGCATTGTGATGACATGGTCATGGAGTATTGTGAAGACAGGTGTCAGGGAGAATTGTGATGACGTATGTCAGGTTCCATTGCGATGACAATGGCATGGGGCACTGTGATGCCAAGTGTCATGGAGGATTGTGATGACAAATATAATGGGCATTGTGATTAGGGCTTGGAACATTATGATGACAAGGGACATTGAGAATTTTGATGAGGAGGTCGTGAAGCATTGTGATGACAAGGTCCTGGAGCATTGTGATGAGAAGACCATAGAGCCTTGTGATGACAAGTCTCATGGAGCACACTGATGACAAGGGGCATGGAGCATTGTGATTACAGGGGTCTTGGAGCATTGTGATGACAAAGGTCATGGAGCCTTGTGATGACAAGGCCGTGGAACATTGTCATGACAGGGGTGAGGGAGTATTGTAATGACTAGTGATGGAACATTTTGATATCAGTGGTGAAAGAACATTTTGATGAGAAGTGCATGGAGCTTTGTGATGACAATGTTTACGGAGCATTGTGATGATAAGGTTGTGGAACATTGTGATGACAAGCGCATGGCACATTGTGATGACATGGGTCATGGAGCATTGTTCTGACAGGCGAATGGAGCATTCTGATGCCAAGGGTCATGGAACACTCTGCTGACAAAGGCATGGAGCATTGTGATGACAAGGGTCACAGAGCATTGTGATGAAAGGTTCATGGAGCATTATGGTGACAAATTTCAAAGAGCACTGTAATGAGGAGGGCATGGACCATTGTGATGACATAGGTCATGAAGCAATGTGATGACTGGAGTCACGGAGCACTGTGATGACAAAGGCATGGAGCATTGTGATGATAGGGGCATGGAGCATTGGTCTGACAAGTTTCATGGATTATTGTGATGATAGTGGGCATGGCACATTGTGATGACAAGGGCATGGAGCATTGTTATGACCAGGTCATGAGTACTGTGAAGACAGGTGTCAGGGAGCATTGTGATGACGTATGTCATGGTGCATTGTGATGACAATGGCATGGAGCATTGTGAAGCCAAGTGTCATGGAGGATTGTGATGACAATGGTAATGGAGCATTGTGATGACAAGGGCCATTGAGAATTGTGATGACAAGTTTGTGAAGCACTGTGATGAAAAGCACATGGAGCTTGCTATGACAGGGGTCATGGAGCATTGCGATGACAAGTGCATGGAGAATTGTGATGACAAGAGCATGTAACATTGTGATGAGAAGTGTCATGGAGCATTGTGATGGCAAGACCGTGGAGCACTGTGATGAGAAGACCATGGATAATTGTGATGACGAGCGTCATGGAGCATTGTGATGACAAGAGCCATTGAGAATTTTGATGCCAACGTCGTGAAGCATTTTGATGACAAGCACACGGAGCTTTCTATGACAGTGGACATGGAGCATTGCGATGAAAAGTGCATGGAGAATTGTGATGACAGGGGTCATGGAGCATTGTGATGAAAAGGGCATGGTGCATTGTGATGGAAAAGGCATGGAGCTTTTCATGACAGGGTTCAAGGAGCATTCTGACGACAAGTGTCAGTGAGCATTGTGATGACAAGTGTATTGTGCATTGTGATGAAAAAGTTCATGGAACATTGTGATGACAAGGGCATGGAGTATTATGATGACAGGTATCATGGAGTGTTGCAATGACAAGTGTTGTGGAACAATGTGATCACAAGGGTTTGGAGCATTGTGATGATAGAGGTCAGGGATCATTTTGATTTCAAGGAGCACGGAGCATTGTGATGAAAGGGGTCATGGAGCATTGTGATGAGAATATCATAGAGAATTGGGCTGAAAATATTCATGGAGTATTGTGATGACAGGGTTCTTGGAGCATTGTGATAACACGGGCATGGAGAATTGTGATGAGAAGGCCATAGTGCATTCTGATGACATGCGTCATGGAGGTTTGTGATGATAAGGGGAAGGAGCATTGTGATTACAGGGGTCTTGGAGCATTGTGATGAAAAGGGCATGGAGCCTTGTCATGACAGGGTTCAAGGAGCACACTGATGAAAAATGTCTGGGACCATTGTGATGACAAGTGTATTGAGCATTGTTTTAACAAAGTTCATGGAGCATTGTGATGAGAAGACCATGGATAACTGTGATGAGGAGCGTCATGGGGCATTGTGATGACAAGTGTTATGGAACATTGTGATCACAAGGGTTTGGAGCATTGTGATGACAGAGGTCATGTAGCATTTTGATTTCATTGTGATGACAAAAGCATGAAGCATTATGATGATGGGCATGGTGCATTGTGATGACAGGGTTCATGGAGCATTGAGATGAAAAGTGGCATGGAGCATTGTGATTACAGGTGTCTTGAATCACTGTGATGACAAGGGAATGGAGCATTGTGAATGAGAATGCCATGGAGCATTCTGATGACATGTGCCATGGACCTTTGTGATGACAAGTGCATGGAGCATTGTGATTACAGGGTCTTGAAGCATTGTGATCACAAGGGTCATGGAGTCTTGTGATGACAAGGCCGTGGAACCTTGTGATGGCAGGTGTCATGGAGCATTGTTATGACAGGAGTAATGGAGCATTGTGATGACAAGGGCATCAGTATTGGTCTGAAGAGTTTCATGGATTATTGTGATGAGTGTGGGCATTGAGCATTGTGATGACAAGCTCACGGAACTCTGTGTTACATGGGTCATGGAGGATTGTAATGACAAGGGCATGGAGCATTTTGATGAGAAGGGCATCGAGCATTGGTATCACAAGCGTCATGGAGCTTTGTAATGACAAGTGCATGGAGCAATTTGATGAGAGGGTTCATGGAGCATTGTGATGCCAAAGGTTATGGAACCTTGTGATGACAAATGTCATGGAGCAATTTGATGAAAAGGGTATGGAGCACTGTGATTAGAAGGGCAGGGAGCATTGTGATGACAGGGTCATGAAGAAATTTGATGAAAAGAGGCATGGAACATTTTGATTAGAGGGGTTATAGAATATTGTGATGTCAGGGGTCATGGAGCAGTGTGATGAAAAGGGTCTTGGAGCATTTTGATGACAGGGGTTATGGAACATTGTGATGTCAGGGGTCATCGAACATTGTGATGATAAGTGCATGTAGCATTTTGATGACAGGGGTAATGGAACATTGTGATGACCGGGGTGATGGAGTATTGGGATGACTAGTGATGGAACATTGTGATATCAGTGGTGAGAGAGCATTTTGATGAGAAGTGCATGGAGCACTGTGATGACAAGTTTTATGGAGCATTGTGATGACAAGGATGAGGAGCATTGTGATGACAAGTACATGGTGCATTGTGATGACATGGGTCATGCAGCATTGTGCTGATAAGCACATGGAGCATTGTGATGACAAGGGTCTTGGAGAATTGTGATGAAAAGTTCTTGGAGCATTGTGGTGACAAATGTCACAGAGACTTGTGATGACGAGGGCATGGACCATTTTGATGAGAAAAGTCATGAAGCATTGTGATTACAGGAGTGATGGAGCATTGTGATGATGGGTCATGGAGCATTGTGATGACAAGGACATGGAGCATTGTGATGACAGGGGCATGGAGCATTGTGATGACAGGAGCATGGAACATTGGTCTTACATATTTCATGGATTATTGTGATGACAGTGGGAATGGCACATTGTGATGACAAGGGCATGGAGCATTGTGATGACAAGGTCATGCAGTATTTGAAGACAGGTGTCTGGGAGCATTTTGAAGACATAAGTCATGGCCCATTGTGATGACAATGCCATGGAGCGTTGTGATGCTAAATGTCATGGAGGTTTTTGATGATAAAGGTAATGGAGCTTTGTGATGACAAGGGCTTGGAGCCTTGTGTTGACAAGGGTCATGGCGCACTGTGCTGACAAGGGCATGGAGCATTGTGATGACAATGGTCATGGAACACTGGACTGAGAAAGGCTTGGAGCATTGTGATGACAACGGTCCCAGACCATTATGATGAAAATTTCATGGAGCACTGTGGTGACAAATGTCACAGAGCATTGTGAAGATGGGGCATGGACCATTGTGATGACAAAGGTTATGAATCATTATGATGACTGGAGTCATGGAGCATTGTGATGACAGGGGTCATGGAGCATTGTGATGGCAAGGGCATGGATCATTGTGATGACAAGTATCATGGAGCATTTTGATGACAGGGGTCCCGGATCATTGTGTTGTCTCATGTCATGGAGTGTTGTGATGACAGTGGTCATGGATCATTGTGATGACAGGGGTCATGATTCATTGTGATGACAGGGGCCATGGAGCATTGTGATCAGAAGTTCATGGAGCATTGGGCTGACAGTATGCATTGAGTATTGTGATGGCAGGGGTCATGGAGCATTGTGATGACAAGGTCCTGGAGCATTGTGAGGAGAAGACCATGGAGCCTTGTCATGACAATTATCATGGAGCATTCTGACGAAAAGTGTCAAGGAGCATTGTGATTACATGGGTCTTGGAGCATTGTGATGAGAAGACCATGGATAATCATGATGATGAGCGTCATGGGGAGTTGTGATGACAAGTGTTATGGAACACTGTGAACACAAGGGTTTGTAGCATTGTGATGACAGAGTTTATGGTGCATTCTGATTTCATTGTGATGACAATAGCATGAAGCATTATGATGATGGGCATGGTTCATTGTGATGACAGAGTTCATGCAGCATTGTGATGAAAAGTGCATGGAGCATTTTGATGAGAAGGCCATGGAGCTGTCTGATGACATGCGTCATGGTGCTTTGTGATGAAAAGAGCATGGAGCAGTGTGATTACAGGGGTCTTGGAGCATTGTGATGACAAGGGTCATGGAGCCTTGTGATGACAAGGCCGTGGAACATTGTCATGACAGGGGTGTGGGAGTATTGTAATGACTAGTGATGGAACATTTTGATATCTGTGGTGAAAGAGCATTTTAATGAGAAGTGCATGGAGCTTTGTGATGACAAGGTTTATGGAGCATTGGGATGACAAAGATGTGGAACATTGTGATGACAAGCGCATGGCATATTGTGATGACATGGGTCATGGAGCATTGTGCTGACATTCGAATGGAGCATTGTGATGACAAGGGTCATGGAGCACTCTGCTGAGAAAGGCATGGAGCATTGTGATGACACGGGTCAGAGAGCATTGTGATGATAAGTTCATGGAGCATTACGGTGACAAAGTTCACAGAGCCCTGTGATTACGAGGACATGGACTATTGTGATGACAAAGGTCAAGATGCAGTGTGATGACTGGAGTCACGGAGCATTGTGATGACAAGGGCATGGAGCATTGTGATGACAAGGGCATGGAGCATTGTTATGACCAGGTCATGGATTATTGTGAAGACAGGTATCAGGGAGCATTGTGATGACATATGTCCTGGTGCATTGTGATGACAATGTCATGTCATGGAGCATTGTGAAGCAAAGGGTCATGGAGGATTGTGATGACAAAGGTAATGGAGCATTGTGATGACAAGGGCTTGGAGCACTGTGGTGACAAGGGCCATTGAGAATTTTGATGACAAGGTCGTGAAGCATTGTTATGACAAGCACATGGAGCTTGCTATGACAGGGGTCATGGAGCATTGCGATGACAAGTGCATGGAGCATTGTGATTACAGGGGTCTTGGAGCATTGAGATGACGATGGCATGGAGCATTGTGATGCCAAGGGTTATGGAGCTATGTGATGACAAATGTCATGGAGCATTTTGATGACAAGGGCATGGTTCATTGTGATGAGAAGGGCAGGGAGAATTGTGATGACAGGGTCATGGAGCAATTTGATGAAAAGGGTCATGGAACATTTTGATTGCATGGGTTATAGAATATTGTGATGTCAGGGGTCATGGAGCAGTGTGATGAAATGGGTCCTAGAGCATTGTGATGACAAGGGTCGCAGAGCAGTGTGCTGAAAAGTTCATGGAGCATTGTGGTGACAAATGTCAAAGAGACTTGTGATGACGAGGGCATGGACCATTGTGATGAGAAATGTCATGAAGCATTGTGATGACAGGAGTCACGGTGCATTATGATGACGGGTCATGGAGCATTGTGATGACAAGGGCATGGAGCATTGGTCTTACAAGTTTCAAGGATTATTGCGATGACAGTGGGAATGGCACATTGTGATGACAAGGGCATGGAGCATTTTGATGACAAGGTCATGCAGTATTTGAAGACAGGTGTCTGGGAGCATTTTGAAGACATAAGTCATGGCCCATTGTGATGACAATGCAATGGAGCGTTGTGATGCCAAGTGTCATGGAGGTTTGTGATGACAAAGGTAATGGAGCATTGTGATGATAAGGGCTTGGAGCCTTGTGATGACAAGGTTCATAGCGCACTGTGCTGACAATTGCATGGAGCATTGTGATGACAATGGTCATGGAGCATTTTACTGAGAAAGGCTTGGAGCATTGTGATGACAACGGTCACAGACCATTATGATGAAAATTTCATGGAACATTGTGGTGACAAATATCACAGAGCCTTGTGAAAACGAGGGCATGGACCATTGTGATTACAAAGGTCATGAAGCATTGTGATGACTGGAGTCATGGAGCATTGTCTTGACAGGGCTCATGGAGCATTGTGATGGCAAGGGCATGGATCATTGTGATGACAAGTGTCATGGAGCATTTTGATGACAAGTGTCCCGGATCATTGTGTTGTCTGGTGTCATGGAGCGTTCTGATGACAGGGGTCATGGAGCATTGTGATGACAGGGGTCATGGAGAATTGTGATCAGAAGTTCATGGAGCATTGGACTGACAGTATTCATTGAGTAATGTGATGGCATGGGTCATGGATCATTGTGATGACAATGGAATGGAGCACTGTGATGACAAGGTCCTGGAGCATTGTGAGGAAAAGACCATGGAGCCTTGTGATGAAAAGTATCATGGAGCATTCTGATGAAAAGGGGCATGGAGCATTGTGATTACATGGGTCTTGGAGCATTGTGAAGAATAGGGCATGGATGATAGTGATGAAAGAGCATGGAGCCTTGGCATGAGAGTGTTCAGGGAGTACACTAACGACAAGTGTCAGGGAGCATTGTGATGACAAGTGTATTGAGCATTGTGATGACAAAGGTCATGGAGCATTGTCATGAGAAGACCATGGATAATTGTGATGATGAGCGTCATGGGGAGTTGTGATGACAAGTGTTATGGAACATTGTGAACACAATGGTTTGGAGCATTGTGATGACAGAGGTTATGGTGCATTTTGATTTCAGTGTGATGACAATAGCATGAAGCATTATGATGATGGGCATGGTTCATTGTGATGACAGAGTTCATGCAGCATTGTGATGAAAACGGCATGGGGCATTGTGATGAGAAGGCCATGGAGCTGTCTGATGACATGCGTCATGGTGCTTTGTGATGAAAAGAGCATGGAGCAGTGTGATTACAGGGGTCTTGGAGCATTGTGATGACAAGGGTCATGGAGCCTTTTCATGACAAGGCCGTTGAACATTGTCATGACAGGGGTGTGGGAGTAATGTAATGACTAGTGACGGAACATTTTGATATCTGTGGTGAAAGAGCATTTTAATGAGAAGTGCATGTAGCTTTGTGATGACAAGGTTTATGGAGCATTGGGATGACAAAGATGTGTAACATTGTGATGACAAGCGCATGGCATATTGTGATGATATGGGTCAATGAGCATTGTGCTGACAAGCGCATGGAGCATTGTGATGACAAGGGACATGGAGCACTCTGCTGACAAAGGCATGGAGCATTGTGATGACAAGGCTCAGAGAGCATTGTGATGATAAGTTCATGGAACATTATGGTGAAAATGTTCACAGAGCCCTGTGATTACGAGGGCATGGACCACTGTGATGACAAAGGTCAAGAATCAGTGTGATGACTGGAGTCACGGAGCATTGTGATGACAAGGGCATGGGGCATTGTGATGACAGGGGCATGGACCATTGGTCTGAGAAGTATCATGGATTATTGTGATGAAAATGTGCATGGCGCAATGTGATGACAAGGGCATGGAGCATTGTTATGACCAGGTCATGGATTATTGTGAAGACAGGTAACAGGGAGTATTGTGATGACATATGTCCTGGTGCATTGTGATGACAATGTCATGGAGCATTGTGATGCCAAGTGTCATGGAGGATTGTGATGACAAAGGTAATGGAGCATTGTGATGACAAGGGCTTGGAGCATTGGGGTGACAAGGGCCATTGAGAATTCTCATGACAAGGTCGTGAAGCACAGTTAGGACAAGCGCATGGAGCTTGCTATGACATGGGTTATGGAGCATTGCGATGACAAGTGCATGGAGCATTGTGATTAGAGGTGTCTTGGAGCATTGTGATGACAAGGGCATGGAGCATGGTGATGACAATGCCATGGAGCATTCTGATGACATGCGTCCTGGAGATTTGTGATGACAAGCACATGGAGCATTGTGATTACAGGGGTCTTGGAGCATTGTGATGAAAAGTGCAGGGATCATTGTGAGGAAAAGGCAAAGAGCCTTGTCATGACAGGTTTCAAGTAGAATACTGAAGACAAGTGTCAGGGAGCATTGTGATGACAATTGTATTGAGCATTGTGTTAACAAAGGTCATGGAGCATTTTGATGAGGAGACCATGGATAATTGTGATGACGAGCGTCATGGGGCATTGTGATGACAAGTGTTATGGAACACTGTGATCAGAAGGGTTTGGAGCATTGTGATGACAAAGGTCATGGAACATTTTGATTTCATTGTGATGACAATAGCATGAAGCATTATGATGATTGGCATGGTGCATTTTGATGACAGTGTTCATGGAGAATTGAGATGAAAAGGGGTATGGAGCATTGTGATTACAGGGCTCTTGGAGCACTGTGATGACAATGTTCATGGAGCCTTGTGATGACAACGCCGTGGAACACTGTGATGGCAGGGGTAATGGAGCATTGTTATGACAGGTGTAATGGAGCATTGTGATGACAAGGGCATGGAGCACTGGTTTGAAAAATTTCATGTATTATTGTGATGTGTGTGGGCATGGAGCATTGTGTTGACAAGGGCAGGGAACACGGTGATACATGGGTCATGGAGGATTGTAATGACGAGGCATGGATCATTGTGATGAGAAAGGCATCGAGCATTGTTATGACAAGCGTCATGGAGATTTCGGATGACAAGTGCATGGAGTAATGTGATGAGATGTTTCATGGAGCATTGTGATGACAATGGAATGGAGCATTGTGATGCCAAGGGTCATGGAGCTTTGTGATGACAAATGTAATGGAGCATTTTGATGACAAGGGCGTGGTGCATTGTGATGAGTAGGGCAGGGAGCATTCTGATGACAGGTTCATGGAACAATTTGATGGAAAGGGTCAGGGAATATTTTGATGACAGGGGTTATGGAACATTGTGATGTCAGTGGTCACGGAGCATTGTGATGATAAGGGCATGTAGCATTTTGATGACAGGGGTCATGGAACATTGTGATGACAGTGTTGAGGGAGTATTGTGATGACTGGTGATGGAACATTGTGATATCAGTGGTGAGAGAGCATTTAGATGAGAAGTGCATGGAGCATTGTGATGACAAGGTTTATGGAAAATTGTGATGACAAGGTTGTGGAGCATTGTGATGACAAGTGCACGGCACATTGTGATGACATGTGTCTTGGAGCATTGTGCTGACAAGCGCTTGGAGCATTGTGATGACAAGGGTAATGGAGCATTGTGCTGACAATGGCATGGAGCATTGTGATGACAAGTGTTACAGATCATTGTGATGACGAGGGAATTAACCATTGTGATGAAAAAGTTCATAAAGCATTGTGATGGCTGGAGTCACGGAGCATTATGATGTGAGGGGTCATGGAGCATTGTGATGACAGGGGCATGGAGCATTGGTCTGACAATTTTCATGAATTATTGCTATGAGAGTGGACAGGGCATATTGTGATGACAAGGGCATGGAACATAGTTATGAAAAGGTCACGTAGTATTGTGAAGACAGGTGTCAGGGAGCACTGTGATGACATATGTCATGGTGCATTGTGATGACAATGGCATGAAGCATTGTGATGCCAAGTGTCATGGAGGATTGTGATTACAAACGTAATGGAGCCTTGTGATGCCAAGTGTCATGGAGGATTGTGATGACAAAGGTAATGGAGCATTGTGATGACAATTTCTTTTAGAATTGTGAAGAAAAGGGTCATGGAGCATTGTGATGACAAGGGCCATTGAGAATTTTGATGCAAACGTCGTGAAGCATTGTGATGACAAGCGCTCGAAGCTTGTTATGACAGGGGACATGGAGCATTGCTATGAAAAGTGCATGGAGAACTGTGATGACAAGACAACGTAACATTGTGATGAGAAATGTCATGGAGTATTGTGATCATCAGGACGTGGATAATTGTGATGACAAGGGACATGGAGCATTGTGATGACCAGCACATGGAGCATAGTGATGGAAAGACCGTGGAGCAGTGTGATGAGAAGGCCATGGATAATTGTGATGACGAGAGTCATGGAGCACTGTAATGACAAGGGGCATGGAGCATTGTGATGACAGGTGTCATGGAGCATTGTGATGACAGGGGTCATGGAGCATTGTGATGACCTGGGTCATGGAGCATTCTGATGTCAAGCTTGTGGAGTTTTGTGATGACAATGGCCTGGAGCATAGTGATGAAAAGGGCATGGAGCATTGTGATGAAAAAGGCATGGAGCCATTTCATGACAGGTTTCAAGGAGCATTCTGACGACAAATGTCAGGGAGCATTGTGATGACAAGGGCATGGAGCATGGTGATGAGAAGGCCATGGAGACTTCTGATGATATGGGTCATGGAGCTTTGTGATGACAAGGGCATGGAGCATTGTGATTACATGGGTCTTGGATCATTGTGATGAAAAGTGCATGGATCATTGTGATGAAAAAGGCATGGAGCCTTGTCATGACAGGGTTCAAGAAGCATACTGAGGACAAGTGTCAGGGAGCATTGAGCTGACAAATGTATTGATCATTGTGATGACAAAGGTCATGGAGCATTGTGATGAGAAGACCATGGATAATTGTGATGAGGAGCGTCATGGGGAATTGTGATGACAAGTGTTATGGTACATTGTGATCACAATGGTTTGGAGCACTGAGATGACAGAGGTCATGGAGCATTTTGATGACATGCGTCATGGACCTTTGTGATGACAAGTGCATGGAGCATTGCGATTATAGTGTTCTTGGAGAATTGTGATGACAAGGGTCATGGAGCCTTGTGATGATGAGGCTGTGGAACGTTGTGATGGCAGGGGTCATGGAGCATTTTTATGACACGGGTAAAGGAGCCTTTTGATGACAAGTGCATGGAGCATTGATGTGACAATTTTTATGGATTATTGTGATGAGAGTGCGCATGGAGCATTGTGATGACAAGAGCATGGAACACGGTAATACATGGACCATGGAACATTGTAATGACAAGGGCCTGCAGCATTGTGATGAGAATGGCATCGAGCAGTGTGATGACAAGCGTCATGGAGCTTTGTGATGACAAGGGCATGGAGCAATGTGATGAGAGGTTTCATGGAGCATTGTGATGACAATGGCATGGAGCATTGTGATGCCAAGGGTCATGGAGCACTGGGATGACAAGCATCACGGAACATTCTGATTACAGGGGTCATGGATAATTGGGATGACAAGCTCATGGATCATTGTGATGACAAGTGTCCTGGAGCATTTTGATGACAAGTGTCCCAGATCATTGTGCTGTCAGGGGTCATGGAGCGCTGTGTTGACAGTGGTCATGGAGCATTGTGATGACAGGGGTAATGGAGCATTGTGATGGCAAGGGCATGGAGCATTGTGATGAGAAGGCCATGGAGCATTCTGATGACATGCATCATGGAGCTTTGTGATGACAAGAGCATGGAGCATTGTGATTACAGGGGTCATGGAACATTGTGATGAGAGGGCTGAGGGAGTATAGTGATGACTAGTGATGGAACATTGTGATATCAGTTGTGAGAGAGCATTTTGATGAGAAGTGCATGGTGCATTGTGATGACAAGGTTTATGGAGCACTGTGATGACAAGGTTGTGGAGCATTGTGATGACAAGAGCATGATACATTGTGATGACATGGGTCATGGAGCATTGTTCTGAGAAGCGCATGGCGCTTTGTGATGACAAGGGTCATGGAGCATTGTGAAGAAAAGTTCATGGAGCATTGTGGTGACAAAGGTCACAGAGACTTCTGATGACCAGGGCATGGACCACTGTGATGTCAAAGGTCATGAAGCATTGTGATGACTGGAGTCACGGAGCAATGTGATGACAGGGTTCATGGTGCATTGTGATGACAACGGCATGGAGCACTGTGATGATAGGGGCATGGAGAATTGGTCTGACAACTTTCATGGATTATTGTGATGAGTGTAGGCATGGTGCATTGTGAAGACAAGGGCATGGAGCATTGTGATGACAAGGGCATGGGTCATTGTGATGACAAGTTCATGGAGTATTGTGAAGACAGGTGTCAGGGAGCATTGTGATGACATATGTCATGGTCCATTGTGATGACAAGGGCATGGAGAATTGTGATGACAAAGTCAAGTGTATTGTGAAGACAGGTGTCAGGGAGCGTTTTATTGACATATGTCATGGTCCATTGTGATGACAATGGCATGGAGCATTGTGATGCCAAGTGTCATGGAGGATTGTGATGACAAAGGTAATGGAGCATTGTGATGACAAGGGCTTGGAGCATTGTGATGACAAGGGTCATGGAGCATTTTGATGAGAAGAGCATGGAGCATTGTGATGACAAGGGCCATTGATAATTATAATGACAAGGTCGTGAAGCATTGTGATAAAAAACATATGGAGCTTGCTATGACAGGGTTCATGGAGCATTGCGATGACAATTGCATGGAGAATTGTGATGACAAGATCATGTAACATTGTGATGAAATGTGTCATGTATCCTTGTGATGGCAATACCGTGGAGCACTGTGATGAGAAGACCATGTATAATTGTGATGACGAGCGTCATGGAGCACTTTAATGACAAGGGGCAAGGAGCATTTTGATGACAGGTGTCATGGAGCACTGTGATAGCAGGGGTCATGGAGCATTGTGATGACAGGTGTTATGGAGCATTCTGATGACAAGCTTGTGGAGTATTGTGATGACAATGGCATGGAGCATTGTGATGCAAAGGGCATGGAGCATTGTGATGAAAAAGGCATGGAGGCTTTTCATGAGACTGTTCAAGGAGCATTCTGATGACAAGTGTCAGGGAGCATTGTGATGACAAGTGTATTGAGCATTGTGATGAAAATGGTCGTGGAGCATTGTGAAGACAAGGGCATGGAGTATTGTGATGACAGGCATCCTGGAGTGTTGTGAAGACAAGTGTTAGGGAACAATGTGATCACAATGATTTGGAACATTGTGATGACAGAGGTCATGGATCATTTTGATTTCAAGGGGCATGGAGAATTGTAATGATAGGGTAATGGAGCATTGTGATGAGAAGTTCATGGAGCATTGGGCTGAAAATGTTCTTGGAGTATTGTTATGAAAAGGGTCATGGAGCATTGTGATGACAAGGGAATGGAGCACTGTGATGACAAGGTCCTGGAGCATTGTGATGAGAAGACAATGGAGCCTTGTGATGACAAGTCTCATGGAGCATTCTGATGAAAAGGGGCATGGATCATTATGATGACAGTGGTCTTGGAGCATTGAGATGACAAGCTCATGGAGCATAGTGATGAGAAGGCCATGGAGCATTCTAATGACATGCATAATGGAGCGTTGTGATGACCATGGCATGGAGCATTGAGATTAGAGTGGTCTTGGAGCATTGTGATGAAAAGGGCATGCATCATTGTGATGAAAAATGCATGGAGCCTTGTCATGAAAGGGTTCAAGGAGCATTCTGACGACAAGAGTCATGGAGCATTGTGATGACAAGTGTATTGAACATTGTGATGACAAAGATCATGGAGCATTGTGATGAGAAGACCATGGATAATTGTGATGACCAGAGTCATGGGGCATTGTGATGACAAGTGTTATGGAACATTGTGATCACAAGGGTTTGGAGCATTGTGATGACAGAGGTCATGGAGCATTTTAATTTCATTGTGATGAGAATAGTATGAAGCATTTTGATGATGGGCATGGTGCATTGTTATGACAGGGTTCATGGAACATTGAGATGAAAAGGGGCAGGGAGCATTGTCATTACAGGAGTCTTGGAGCATTGTGATGACAAAGGTATGGAGCATCGTGAATGAGAAGGCCATGGAGCATTCTGATTACATGTGTCATGGATCTTTGTGAGACATGGGTATGGAGAATTGTGATTACATTGTCTTGGAGCATTGTGATGAAAAGTGTCATGGAGTCTTGTGATGACAAGGTCGTGGAACCTTGTGTGGGCAGGTGTCATGGAGCAGTGTATTGACAGTGGTAATGGTGCGTGGTGATGACAAGGGCATGGTGAATTGGTCTGAAAAGTTTCATGGATTATTGTGATGACAAGGGCATGGAACACTTTGATACATGGGTCATGGTGGATTGTAATGACAATGGCATTTAGCATTGTGATGAGAAGGGCATCAAGCATTGGGATCACAAGCGTCATGGAGCTTTGTGATGACAAGGGCATGGAGCAATGTGATGAGAGGCTTCATGGAGCATTGTGATGACAATGACATGGAGCATTGTGATGCCAAGGGTCATGGAGCTTTGTGATGACAAAGCTCATGGAGCATTTTGATGACAAGGTCGAAGTGCGTTGTGATGAGAAGGGCAGGGAGCATTGTGATAACAGGGTCTTAGAGCAATTTGATGAAAAAGGTCATGGAACATTTTGATGAGAGTGGTTATGGAAAATTGTGGTGTCAGGGGTCATGGAGCATTGTGATGAATAGAGTATTGGAGTATTTTGATGACAGGGTTTATGGAACATTGTGATGTCAAGGGTCATGGAAAATTTAATGATAAGTGCTTGTAGCATTGTGATGATAGGGGTCATGGAACATTGTGATGACAGGGGTGAGGGAGTATTGTGAAGACTAGTGATGGAACATTGTGATATCAGTGGTGAGAGAGCATTTTGATGAGAAGTGCATGGAGCATTGTGATGACACGGTTTATGGAGCATTGTGGTGACAAGGATGTGGAGCATTGTGATGACATGGGTCAAAAAGCATTGTGCTGAAAAGCACATGGAGCATTGTGATGACAAGTGTCATGGATCATTGTGCTGACAAAGGCATGGTGCATTTTGATGACAAGGGTCACAGAGCATTGTGATGAATATTTCAGGGAGCATTGTGGTGACAAAAGTCACAGAGCCTTCTGTGACAAGGGCATGGACCATTGTGATGACAAAGGTCATGAAGCATTTTGATGACTGGAGTCACGGAGCATTGGGATGACAGGGGTCATGGAGCATTGTGATGACAGGTTTCATGGGGCATTGTGATGAGAAGGTCATGGAGCATTGGGCTGAGAATGTTCATCGAGTATTGTGATGACAGGGCTCATGTGGCATTTTCATGACAACGGAATGGAGCATTGTGATGAAAAGGGCATGGAGCATGGTGATGAGAAGGCCATGGAGAATTCTGAAGTCATGTGTCATGAAGCTTTGTGATGACAACTGCATGGAGCATTGTGATTACAGGGGTCTTGGAGCATTGTGAGGAAAAGGGCATGGATCATTTTGATTAAAAAGGCATGGAGCCTTGTCATGACAGGGTTCAAGGAGCATACTGACGACAAGTGTCAGGGAGCATTGTGATGACAAGAGTATTGAGCATTGTGATGACAAAGGTCATGGAGTATTGTGAATAGAAGACCATGGATAATTGTGATGATGCACGTCATGGGGCGTTGTGATGACAAGTGTTATGGAACATTGTGATCACAAGGGTTTGGAGCATTGTGTTGACAGAGGTCATGGAGCATATTGATTTCATTTTGATGACAATTGCATGAAGCATTATGATGATGGGCATGGTGCATTGTGATGACACGGTTCATGGAGCTTTGAGATGAAAAGGGGCATGGAGCATTGTGATTACAGGGGTCTTGGAGCATTGTGATGATGAGGGCATGGAGCATCGTAAATGAGAAGGCCATGGAGCATTCTGATGACATGTGTCATGGAGCTTCGTGATGACAGAGGTAATGGAGCATTGTGATGATAAGGGCATGGAGCACTGGTCTGAAATATTTCATGGATTATTATGATGAGAGTGGGCATGGAGCATTGTGATGACAAGGGCACAGAACACTTTGATACATGGGTCATGGAGGATTGTAATGACAAGTGCATGGAACACTGTGATGAGAAAGGCATCGAGCATTGGTATCACAAGCGTCATGGAGCTTTGTGATGACAAGGGCATGGAGCAATGTGATGAGAGGCTTCATGGAGCATTGTGATGACTATGGCATGGAGCATTGTGATGCCAAGGGTCATGGAGCTTTGTGATGACAAAGGTCATGGAGCATTTTGATGACAAGGTCGTGGTGCATTGTGATGAGAAGTGCAGCGAGCATTGTGATAATAGGTTCATGGAGCAGTTTGATGAAAAAGGTCATGGAACATTTTGATGAGAGTGGTTATGGAAAATTTTGATGACAGGGGTCATGGAGCATTGAGATGAAATGGGTAATGTAGCATTTTGATGACACGGGTTATGGAACATTGTGATTGCAGGGGTCATGGAGCATTTTGATGATAAGTGCGTGTAGCATTGTGATGATAGGGGTCATGGAACATTGTGATGACAGCGGTGAGGGAATATTGTGAAGACTAGCGATGGAATATTGTGATACCAGTGGTGAGAGGGCATTTTGATGAGAAGTGCATGGAACATTGTGATGACAAGGTTTATGGAGCATTGTGATGACTATGATGTGAAGCATTGTGATGACAAGCACATGGTACATTGTGATGCCATGGGTAAAGGAGCATTGTGATGACAAGCGCATAGAGCATTGTGATGACAAGTGTCATGGATCACTGTGCTGACAAATGCATGGTGCATTGTGATGACAAGGGTCACAGAGCATTGTGATGAAATGTTCATGGAGCATTGTGGTGACAAATGACACAGAGCTTTGTGTGAAAAGGGCATGGACCATTCTGATGAAAAATGTCATGAAGCATTGTAATGACTGTGGTCACGGACCATTGTGATGACAGGCGTCATGGAGCATTGTGATGACAGGATTCATGGGGCATTGTGATGAGAAGGTCATGGAGCATTGGGCTGAAAATATTCAAGGAGTATTGTGATGACATGGGTCATGGGGCAATTTGATGAGAAGGGAAAGGTACATTGTGATGAAAAGGGAATGGAGCATGGTGATGAGAAGGCAATGGAGCATTCTGAGGACATATGTCATGAAGCATTGTGATGACAAGGGCATGGAGCATTGTGATTACAGGAGACTTGGAGCATTGTCAGGAAAAGGGCATGGATCTTTTTGATTAAAAAGGCATGGAGCCTTGTCATGACAGGTTTCAAGGAGCCTACTGACGACAAGTGTCAGGGAGCATTGTGATGACAAGTGTATTGAGCACTGTGATGACAAAGTTCATGGAGTATTGTGAATAGAAGGCCATGGATAATTGTGATGATGAGCGTCATGGGGCGTTGTGATGACAAGTGTTATGGAACAATGTGATCACAAGGGTTTGGAGCATTGTGATGACAGAGGTCATGGAGCATTTTGATTTCATTTTGATGACAATAGCATGAAATATTATGATGATGGGCATGGTGCATTTTGATGACACGGTTCATGGAGCATTGAGATGAAATGGGGCATGGAGCATTGTGATTACAGGGGTCTAGGAGAATTGTGATGACAAGGGCATGGAGCATCGTGAATGAGAAGGCCATGGAGCATTCTGATGACATGCGTCATGGAGCTTTGTGATGACAAGGACATGGTGCATTGTGATGACATGGGTTATGGAGCCTTGTGATGACAAGGCCGTGGAACACTGTAATGGTAGGTGTCATGGAGCATTGTTATAACGGGTAATGGAGCATTTTGATGAGAAGGGCATGGAGCATTGTTCTGAAAAGTTTCATGGCTTATTGTGATGAGAGGGGGCATGGAGCATTGTGATGACAAGGGCACGGAACACTGTGATACATGGGTCATGGCGGTTTTTAATGAAAGGGCATGGAGCATTGTGTTAAGAAGAGCATCGAGCATTGTGATGAAAAGCATCATGGAGCCTGTGATGACAATTGCATGGATCAATGTGATGAGAGTGTTCATGGAGCATTTTGATGACAATGGCATGGAGCATTGTGATGCCAAGTGTCATGGAGCTTTGTGATGACAAAGGTCATAGAGCATTTTGATGACAAGGGCGTGATGCACTGTGATGAGAAGGGCAGAGAGCATTGTGATGAAATGGTCATGGAGCAATTTGATGAAAAGTGTCATGGGATATTTTGATGAAAGGGGTTATGGAACATTGTGATGTCAGGGGTCATGGAGCATTATGATGAAAAGGGTCATGGAGCATTTTGATGACAGGGGTCCTGGAACATTGTGATGAAAGGGGTGAGGGAGTATTGTGATGACTATTGATGGAACATTATGATATCCGTGGTGGGACAGCATTTTGATGGGAAGTGCATGGAGCATTGTGATGACAAGATTTATGGAGCACTGTGATGAAAAGGTTGTGGAGCATTGTGATGACAAGCGCATGGCGCATTGTGATGACACAGGTCATGGGGCACTGTGCGGACAAGCGCATGGAGCATTGTGATGACAATGGTCATGGAGCATTGTGCTGACAAATGTATGGAGCATAGTGATGAAATGGGTAACAGAGCATTGTGATGAAAATTTCATGGAGCATTGTGGTGACAAATATCACAGAGCCTTTTGATGATGAAGGAATGAACCATTGTGTTGACAAAGGTCATAAAGCATTGTGATGACTGGAGTCACGGAGCATTGTGATGACAAGGTCCTGGAGCATTGTGATGAGAGGACGATGTAGCCTTATGATGACAATTCTCATGGAGCATTCTGATGAAAACTGTCATAGAGCATTGTGATTACAGGGGTCTTGGATCCTTGTGATGACAAGGCCGTGGAACATTGTGATGGCAAGGGTCATGGAGCATTGTTATGACATGGGCAATGGAGCATTGTGATTACAAGGGAATCAAGCATTTGGCCGAAAATTTTCAAGGATTATTGTGATGAGAGTTGGCATGGAGCATTGTGATGACAAGGGCATGGAACACTGTGATACATGGGTCATGGAGGATTTTAATGGCAAGGGCATAGAGCAATGTGATGAGAGGCACCATGGAGCATTGTGATGACAAGGCCAGAGAGCATTGTGATGACAAATGTCATGGAGCATTTTGATGACAACATTCCCAGATCATTGTGTTGTCAGGGGTCATGGAGCGTAGTCATGACAGTGGTCATGGAGCATTGTGATGACAGGGGTCGTGGAGCATTGTGATAAGACGGTCATGGAGCATTGGGCTGAAAATGTTCATGGAGTATTGTGATGACAGGGGTAATGGGGCATTGTGATGACAAGGGAATGGATCATTGTGATGTCAGGGTCCTGGAGCATTGTGATGAGAAGACCATGGAGCCTGGTGATGACAAGTCTCATGGAGCATTCTGATGAAAAAGTGCATGGAGCATTGTGATTACAGGAGTCATGGAGCATTGTGATGACAAGGGCATGGAGCATTGTGATGCCAAGGGTCATGGAGCTTTGTGATGACAAAGTTCATGGAGCAATTTGATGACAAGGTCGTGGTGCATTGTGATGAGAAGGGCAGGGAGCATTGTGATGACAGTGTCATGGAGCAATTTGATGAATAGGATCATGGAACATTTTGATGACAGTGGTTAAGGAACATTTTGATGTCAGGGGTCATGGAGCATTGTGATGATAAGGGCATGTAGCATTGTGATGACAGAGGTCATGGAAAATTGTGATGAAAGTGTTGAGGGAGTATTGTGATGACTACTGATGGAACATTGTGATATCAGTGCTGAGAGAGCATTTTGATGAGAAGTGCCTGGAGCATTGTGATAACAAAGTTTATGGAGCATTGTGATGACAAGATTTATGGGGCATTGTGATGACAAGGCTGTGGAGAATTGTGATGACAAGTGCATGGCGCATTTGATGACATGGATCATGGAGCATTGTGCTGAGAACCGAATGGAGCATTGTGAAGACAAGAATCATGGAGCCTTGTGCTGACAAAGGCATGGAACATTGTGATGACAACGATCACAGAGCATTGTGATGAAAAATTCATGGAGCATTGTGGTGACAATGGTCACACAGCCTTGTGATGACGAGGGCATGGAGCATTGTGATGAAAAAGGTCATGAAGCATTGTGATGACTGGAGTCACTGAGCATTGTGATGACAAGGGTATGGAGCATTGTGATGACAGGGGCATGGTTCATTGTTCTGACAAGTTTCATGGTTTATTGTGATGACAGTGGGCATGGCACATTCTGATGACAAGGTCATGGAGCATTGTGATGAGAAGATCATGGAGTACTGTGAAGACAGGGGTCAGGGAGCATTGTGATGACATATGTCATGGTCCATTTTGATGACAATGGCATGGAGCATTGTGATGCCAAGTGTCATGGAGGAATGTGATGACAAAGTTAATGGAGCATTGTGATGACAGGGGTTTGGAGCATTGTGAGGACAAGGGTCATGGAGCATTTTGATGACAAGGGCATGGAGGATTGTGATGACAAGGGCCATTGAGAATTCTGATGACAAGTTCGTGAAGCATTGTGATGAAAAGCACATGGAGCTTGCTATGACAGGGGTCATTGAGCATTTCGATGACAAGTGCATGGATAATTGTGATGACAAGAGCATGTAACATTGTGATGAGAAGTGTCATGGAGCATTGTGATGGAAAGACCGTGGAGCATTGTGATGAGAAGATCATGGATATTTTTGATGACGAGCGTCATGGAGCACTGTAATGACAAGGGGCATGGAGCATTGTGATGACAGGTGTCATGGAGCATTGTGATGACAGGGATCATGGAGCATTTTGATGACAAGTGTCTTGGAGCATTCTGATGACAAGCTTGTGGAGTATTGTGATGACAATGGCATGGAGCATTGTGAGAAAAAGGGCATGGAGCATTGTGATGAAAAAGGCATAGAGCCTTTTCATGTCAGGGTTCAAGGAGCATTCTGAGGAAAAGTGTCAGGGAGCATTGTGATGACAGGTGTATTGAGCATTGTGATGACAAAGTACATGGAGCATTGTGATTACAAGGGCATGGAGTATTGTGATGGCAGGCATCATGGAGCGTTGTGATGACAAGTGTTATGGAACATGGTGATCACAAGTGTTTGGAGCATTGTGATGACAGAGGTCATGGATCGTTTTGATTTGAAGAATCATGGAGCACAGTGATGACAAGGGCATGAAGCAATGTGATCCGAAGGTTCATGGAGGATTGTGATGACACTGGTAATGGAGAATTGTGAGGACAAGTGCATGGAACATTGTGATGACAAGGTCATGTAGCACTTTGCTGACAAAGGCATGGAGCACCGTGATGACAAGTGTCATGGAGCTCTGTGACGACAAGCGTCAAGGACCATTGTGATTACAGGGGTCCTGGAGCATGGGGATGACAAGCTCATGGAATATTCTGATGACAAGTGGCATGGATCATTTTGATGACTGTAGTCATGTAGCATTGTGATGACATGGGTCAAGGAGCATTGTGATGAGAATGTCATGGAGCATTGGGCTGAAAATATTCATGGAGTACTGTGATGACACGGGTCATGGAGTATTTTGATGAGAAGGGAATGGAGCAATGCGATGAGAATTTCCTGGAGCATTGTGATGAGAGGGCCATGACACCTTGTGATGAAAATTGTCATGGAGCATACTGATAGAAAGGTTCATGGAGCATTGTGATTACAGGGGTTTTGTAGCATTGAGAAGACCAGGGCATGGAGCATTGTGATGAGAAGGCCATGGAACATTCTGATGACATGCGTCATGGAGCTTTGTGATGAAAAGGACATGGAGCATTGTGATACGAAGGGTCTTGGAGGATTGTGATGAAAAGGGCATGGATCATTGTGATGAAAAATGCATGGAGCCTTGTCATGACAGGGTTCAAGGAGCATACTGACGACAAGTGTCAGGGAGCATTGTGATGACAAGTGTATTGAGCATTGTGATGACAAAGGTCAAGGAGCATTGTGATGAGAAGACCATGGATAATTGTAATGACCAGCATCATGGGGCATTGTGATGACAAGTATTATGGAACATTGTGATCACAAGGGTTTGGAGCATTGTGATGACAGAGGTCATGGAGCATTTTGATTTCATTGTGATGACAATAGCATGAAGCATTATGATGATGGGCATGGTGCATTGTGATGACAGGGTTCATGGAGCATTGAGATGAAAAGGGGAATGGAGCATTGTGATGAGAAGGCCATGGAGCATTCTGATGACATGCATCATGGAGCTTTGTGATGACAAAGACAAGGAGCATTGTGATTAGAGGGGTCTTGTAGCATTGTGATGACAAGGGTCATGGAGGCTTGTGATGACAAAGCCATGGAACCTTGTGATGGCATGTGTCATGGAGCATTATAATGACAGGGGTAATGGAGCATTGTGATGACAAGGGCATGGAGCATTGGTCTGAAAAGTTTCATGGATTATTGTGATGAGACTGGGCATGGAGCATTGTGATGACAAGGGCACAGAACACTATGATACATAGGTCATGGAGGATTGTAATGATAAGGGCATGGAGCATTGTGATGAGAAGGGCATCAAGCATTGTGATGACAAGCGTCATGGAGCTTTGTGATGAAAAGGGCATGGAGCAATGTGATGAGAGGGTTCAAGGAGCATTCGATGATAATGGCATGGAGCATTGTGAAGCCAATGGTCATGGAGCTTTGTGATGACAAATGTCATGGAGCATTTTGATGACAAGGCCGTGGTGCATTTTGATGAGAAGTGCAGGGAGCATTGTGATGACAGGGTCATGTAGCAATTTGATCAAAAGGGTCATGGAACATTTTGATGAGAGGGTTTATAAAAAATTGTGAAGTCAAGTGTCATGGAGAATTGTGATGTAAAGGGTCATGGAGCATTTTGTGACAGGGATTATTGAACATTCTGATGTCAGTGGGCATGGAGCATTGTGAGGAAACGGGTCATGGAGCATATTGATGACAGGTGTTATGGAACATTGTGATGTCAGGGCTCATGGAGCATTGTGATTATAAGGGCATATAGCATTTGGTTGACAGGGGTCATGGAACATTGTGATGACAGGGGTGAGGGAGTATTGTGATGACTAGTGATGGAACACTGTGATATCATTGGTGAGAGAGCATTTTGATGAGAAGTGCATGGAGCATTGTGATAACAAGGTTTATGGAGCATTTTGATGACAAGGATGTGGAGCATTGTGATGACAAGCACATGGCGCAATGTGATGACATGGGTTATGAATCATTGTGCTGACAAGCGCATGGAGCATTGTGATGACAAGGGTCATTGAGCATTGTGCTGACAAACGCATGGAGCATTGTGATGACAAGGGTGACAGAGAATTGTGATGAAAAGTTCATGGAACATTGTGGTCACAAAGGTCACAGGGCCTTCTCTGACGAGGTCATGGACCATTGTGATGACAAATGTCATGAAGCACTGCAATGAATGTAGTCACGGAGTCTTGAGATTACAGGGTTCTTGGAGCATTGTGATGCCAAGGGCATGGATCATTGTGATGAGAAGGCCATGGAGCATTCTGAAGACATGTGTCATGGAGCTTTGTGATGACAAGGGCAGGGAGCATTGTGATTACAGGGGTCTTGGAGCATTGTGATGAAAAGGGAATGGATCATTGTGATAAAAAAGGCATGGAGCCTTTTCACAACAGGCTTCATGAAGCACACTAATGACAAGTGTCAGGGAGCATTGTAATGATAAATGTATTGAGGATTGTGATGACAAATGTCATGGAGCATTGTGATGAGAAAAAAATTCATAATAGTGATGACGAGCGTCATGGGGCATTTTGATGACAAGTGTTATGGAACACTGTCATCTCAAGGATTTGGAGCACTGTGGTGACAGATGTCATGGAACATTTTGATTTCATTGTGATGACAATAGCATGAAGCATTATGATGAGGGGCATGGTGCATTGTGATGACAGTGTTCATGGGGCATTGAGATGAAAAGGGGCATGGAGTATTGTGATTACAGGGGCCTTGGAGCATTGTGATGACAAGGGCATGGAGCGTTGTGGTGACAAGGTCATGGTGTATGGTGAAGACAGGTGTCAGGGAGCATTGTGATGACATATGTCATTGTCCATTGTGATGACAATGGCATGGAGCATTGTGATACCAAGTGTCATGGAGGATTGTGATGACAAATGTAATGGAGCATTTTGATGACAAGGGCTTGGAACATTGCGATGACAAGGGGCATGGAGCATTGTGATGACAAGGGCATGGAGCATTCTGATGAAAAGGTGCATGGAGCATTGAGATTACAGGGGTTTTGAAGCAATGTGATTACAAGGGCATGGAGCATTGTGATGAGAAGGCAATTGAGCATTCTAATGACATGCGTCATGGATCTTTGTGATGACAAGGACATGGAGCATTGTGATTATAGGGGCTTGGAGCATTGTGATGAAAAGGGAATGGATCATTGTGATGAAAAATTCATGGAGCCTTGTCATGACAGTGTTCAAGGAGCATACTGATGACTACTGTCAGGGAGCATTCTGATGATAAGTGTATTGAGCATTGTGATGACAAAGATCATGGAGCATTGTGATGAGAAGACCATGGATAATTATGATGACCAGCGTCATGGGGCATTGTGATGACAAGAGTTATGGAACATTGTGATCAGAAGGGTTTGGTGCATTGTGATGACAGAGGTCATTGAGCATTTTGATTTCATTGTGATGACAATAGCATAAAATATTATGGTGATGGGCACAGTGCATTGTGATGACAGGGTTCATAGGGCCTAGAGAGGAAAAGGGGCATGGAGCATTGTGATTACAGGGGAGTTGGAGCATTGTGATGACAACGGCATGGAGCATTGTGATGAGAAGGCAATGGAGCACTCGAAAGACATGCGTCATGGAGCTTTGTGATGACAAGGCCATGGAGAATTGTGATTACAGGGGTCATGGAATATTGTGATGACAGGGGTGAGGGAGTATTGTGATGACTAGTGATGGAACATTGTGATATCAGTGATGAGAAGGCATTTTGAGGAGAACTGCATGGAGCATTGTGATGACAATGTTTATGGGGCATTTTTATGACAAGGATGTGGAGCATTGTGATGACAAGTGCATGGTGCATTGTGATGACATGGGTTATGGAGCATTTTGCTGACACGCGCATCGAGCATTGTGATGACAAGGGTCATGGAGCATTGTGCTGACAAAGGCATGGAGCTTTGTGATGAGAAGGGTCACAGAGCATTGTGATAATAATTTCATGGAGCATTGTGGGGACAAAAGTCACAGACCTTTGTGGGACCAGGTCATGGACCATTGTGTTGACAAATGTCATGAAGCATTCTGATGACTGAAGTCACAGAGCATTGTGATAACAGTGGTCTTGGAGCATTTTAATGAAAAGGGAATGGATCATTGTGATGAAATAGTCATGGATCCTTGTCATGACAGTGTTCAAGGAGCATACTGATGACAAGTGTCAGCGAGCATTGTGATGAAAAGTGTATTGAGCATTGTGGTGACAAAGGTCATGGAGCATGGTGATGAGAAGACCTTGCATAATTGTGATGACAAGGGTCATGGGGTATTGTGATGACAAGTGTTATGGAACATTGTGATCAGAAGGGTTTGGAGCATTGTGATGACAGAGGTCATGGAGCATTTTAGTTTTATTGTGATGACAATAGCATGAATCATTATGATGATGGGCATGGTGCATTGTGATGACAGTGTTCATGGAGCATTGAGCTGAAAAGGGGCATGGAGAATTGTGATTATAGAGGTCTTGGTGCATTGTGATGACAAGGGTAATGGAGCCTTGTGATGACAAGGCCGTGGAACATTGTGATGGCAGGGGTCATGGAGCATTGTTATGACAGGTGTAATGGAGTATTGTGATGACAAGGGCATGGAGCAATGTGATGAGAGATTTCATTGAGCATTGTGATGACAATGGCATGGAGCATTGTGATGCCAAGTGTCAGGGAACTTTGTGATGACAAATGTCATGGGGCATTTTGACGAAAAGTGCATTGTGCATTGAGATGAGAAGGACAGGGAGCATTGTGATACAGGGTCATGGAGCAATTTATTGAAAAGGGTCATGGAATATTTTGATGACAGGGGTTATGGAACATTGTGATGTAAAGGGTCATGAAGCATTGTGATGAAATGGTCATGGAGCATTTTGTGACAGGGGTGTTGGAACATTGTGATGTCACGGGTCATGTAGCATTGTGATGATAAGGGCATGTAGCACTGTGATGACAGGGTTCATGGAACACTGTGATGACAGGGGTGAGGGAGTATTGTGATGACTAGTGATGTAACATTGTGATATATGTGGTGAGAGAGCATTTGGATGAGAAGTGCATGGAGCATTGTGATGACCAGTGTTATGGAGCATAGCAATGATAAAGATGTGGAGTATTGTGATGACAAGCGCATGGCGCATTGTGATGACATGGGTCATGGAGCATTGTGCTGACAAGTGCATGGAGCATTTTGATGACAAGTGTCATGGAGCATTGTGCTGACAAAGGCATGGAAGATTTTGATGACAAGGGACACAGAGCATTGTGATGAAATATTCATGGAGCATTGTGGTGAAAAAGATCACAGAGCCTTGTGTGAAGAGGGCATGGACCATTGTGATGACAAGTGTCATGAAACATTGTGATGACTTGGGTCACGGAGCATTGAGATAACAGGGGTCTTGGAGAATTGTGATGAAAAAGGAATGGATCATTGTGATGAAAAAGGCATGGAGCCTTGTCATGACAGTGTTCAAGGAGCATACTGATGACAAGTGTCAGCGAGCATTGTGATGCCAAGTGTATTGAGCATTGTGGTGACAAAGTTCATGGAGCATTGTGATGAGAAGACCTTGCATAATTGTGATGACGAGCATCATGGGGCATGTGATGACAAGTGTTATGGAACATTGTGATCAGAATGGTTTGGAGCATTGTGATGACAGAGGACATGGAGCATTTTGATTTCATTGTGATGACAATAGCATGAATCATTATGATGATGGGCATGGTGCATTTTGATGACAGTGTTCATGGAGCATTGAGATGAAAAGTGGCATGGAGAATTGTGATTACAGAGGTCTTGGAGTTTTGTGATGACAAGGGTCAAGGAGCCTTGTGATGACAAGGCCGTGGAACATTGTGATGGCAGGGGTCATGGAGCATTGTTATGACAGGTGTAATAGAGCATTGTGATGACAAGGGAATGGAGCAATGTTATGAGAGATTTCATTGAGCATTGTGATGAAAATGGCATGGAGAATTGTGATGCCAAGGGTCATGGAGCTTTGTGATGACAAATGTCATGGGGCATTTTGAAGACAAGGGGTGGTGCATTGTGATGAGAAGGGCAGGGAGCATTGTGATGACAGGGTCATGGAGCGATTTGAATAAAAGTGTCATGGAATATTTTGATGACAGGGGTTATGGATTATTGTGATGACAGGGTCATGAAGCATTGTGATGAAATGGTCATGGAGCATTTTGTGACAGGGGTTATGGAACATTGTGATGTCAGGGGTCATGGAGCATTGTGATGATAAGGGCATGAAGCACTGTGGTGACAGTGGTCATGGAACATTGTGATGACAGTGGTGAGCGAGTATTGTGATGACTAGTGATGGAACATTGTGATATATGTGGTGAGATAGCATTTTGATGAGAAGTGCATGGAGCATTGTGATGACAAGTTTTAGGGAGCATAGCGATGAAAATGATGTGGAGCATTGTGATGAAAAGAGCATGGCACATTGTGATGACATGTGTCATGGAGCATTGTGCTGACAAGCGCTTGGATCATTTTGATGACAAGTGTCATGGAGCATTGTGCTGACAAGGGCATGGAGCATTGTGATGAAAAGGGACACAGAGCATTGTGATGAAAATTTCGTGGACCGTTGTGGTGACAAAGATCACAGTGTCTAGTGTGATGAGTGCATGTCGCATTGTGAGGACAAAGGTCATGAATCATTGTGATGACTGGAGTCACGGAGCATTGTGATGACAGGGGTCATGGAGCATTGTGATGACAAAGGCATGGAGCAATGTGATGACAGGGGCATGGAACATTTGTCTGACAAGTTTCATGGATTATTGTGATGACAGTGGGCATGGCACACTGTGATGACAACGGCATGGAACATTGTGATGACAACGGCATGGAGTATTGTGAAGACAGGTGTCAGGGAGCATTGTGATGACATATGTCATTGTCCAATGTGATGACAATGGCATGGAGCATTGTGATACCAAGTGTCATGGAGTTATGTGATGACAAACGTAATGGAGCATTTTGATGACAAGTGCTTGGAACATTGCGATGACAAGGGTCATGGAGCATTGTGATGACAAGGGCATGGAGCATTCTGATGAAAAGGTGCATGGAGCATTGAGATTACAGGGGTTTTGAAGCAATGTGATTACAAGGGCATGGAGCATTGTGATGAGAGATTTCATTCAGCATTGTGATAACAATGGCATGGAGCATTGTGATGCAAAGTGTCATGGAGCTTTGTGATGACAAATGTCATTGGGCATTATGATGACAAGTGCATGGTGCATTGAGATGAGAAGGACAGGGAGCATTGTGATGACAGGGTCATGGAGCAATTGGATGAAAAGGGTCATGGAATATTTTGATGACAGTGGTTATGGAACATTGTGATGTCAGGGGTCATGAAGCATTGTGATGAAATGGGTCATGGAGCATTTTGTGACAGGGGTTATGGAACATTGTGATGTCAGGGGTCATGGAGCATTGTGATGATAAGGGCATGTAGCACTGTGATGACAGGGGTCATGGAACAATGTGATGACAGGGGTGAGGGAGTATTGTGATGACTAGTGATGTATCATTTTGATATATGTGTTCAGAGAGCATTGTGCTGACAAGCGCATACAGCAGTTTAATGACAAGTGTCATGGAGCATTGTGCTGACAAAGGCATGGAGAATTTTGATGACAAGGGACACAGAGAATTGTGATGTAATTATCATGGAGCTTTGTGGTGAAAAAGATCACAGAGCCCTGTGTGACGAGAGCATGGCCATTGTGATGAGATAGGTCATGAAGCATTGTGATGACTGGAGTTACGGAGCATTGTGATGAAAGGGGTCATGGATCATTGTGATGACAAGGACATGGAGCAATATGATGACAGGGGCATGGAACATTGGTCTGACAAGTTTCATGGGTTATAGTGATGACAGTGGGCATGGAGCATTGTGATGACAAGGGCATGGATCATTGTGGTGACAAAGGCATGGAGCATATTGATGACAAGGGACACAGAGCACTGCGATGAAATATTCATGGAGCATTGTGGTGAAAATGATCACAGAGCCTTGTGTGAAGAGGGCATGGACCACTGTGATGACAAAGGTCATGAAGCATTGTGATGACTGGAGTCACGGAGCATTGTGATGACAGGGGTCATGGAGCATTGCTCTGACAAGATTTATGGATTAATGAGATGAGAGTGGGCATGGCACATTGTGATGACAAGGATACGGAACATTGTGATGACAAGGTCATGGAGTATTTTGAAGACAGGTGTCAGGGAGCATTGTGATGACATATGTCATTGTCCATTGTGATGACAATGGCATGGAGCATTGTGATACCAAGTGTCATGGAGGATTGTGATGACAAAGGTAATGGAGCATTTTGATGACAAGGGCTTGGAACATTGTGATGATAAGGGTCATGGAGCATTGTGATGACAAGTGCATGGAGCATTGTGATGACAAGGGCCATTGAGAATTTTGATGACAACGTCGTGAAGCATTGTGATGACAAGCGCATGGAGCTTGCTATGACAGGGGTCATAGAGCATTGCGATGACAAGTGCATGGAGAATTGTGATGAGAAGATCATGTAACATTGTGATGAGAAGTGTCACGAAGCATTGTGATGACAAGGACGTGGATAATTGTAATGACATGGGACATGGAGCATTGTGATGAACAGGGCATGGAGATTAGTGATAGCAAGACCCTGGAGCATTGTGATGGAAAGACCATGGATAATTATGATGAAGAGCGTCATGGATCACTGTAATGACAAGGGGCATGGAGCATTGTGATGACAGGTGTCATAGAGCATTGTGATGAGGGGGGTCATGGAGCATTGTTTTGAAAAGGGTCATGGAGCATTGTGATGAGAAGTTCATGGATCATTGGCCTGAAAATTCCCATGGAGTATTGTGATGACAGTGGTCAAGGAGCATTGTGATGAAAAGGGAACGGAGCATTGTGATGACAAGGTCCTGGAGCAATGTGATGAGAAGACCATGAAGCCTTGTGATGACAACTCTCATGGAGCATTCTGATGAATAGGGGCATGGAGCATTGTGATTACAGGGTTCATGGAGCATTGAGATGACAAGGAAATGGAGCATTGTGGTGAAAAAGGTCACAGAGCCTTGTGTGACGAGGGCATGGACCATTGTGAGGACAAAGGTCATGAAGCATTGTGATGACTGAAGTCACGGAGCATTGTGATGACAGTTATCATGGAGCATTGTGATGACAGGGGCATGGAACATTGGTCTTACATGTTTAATGGATTAATGTTATGAGAGTGGGCATGGCACATTGTGATGACAGGGGCATGGAACATTGTGATGACAATGTCATGGAATATTGTGAAGACAGGTGTCAGGGAGCACTGTGATGACATATGTCATTGTCCATTGTGATGAAAATGGCATGGAGCATTGTGATACCAAGTGTCATGGAGGATTGTGATGACAAAATTAATGCAGCATTTTGATGACAAGGGCTTGGAAAATTGTGATTACAAGTGTCATGGAGCATTGTGATGACAAGGGGATGGAGCATTGTGATGACAAGGGCCATTGAGAATTTTGATGACAACGTCGTGAAGCATTGTGATGACAAGCGCATGGAGCTTGCTATGACAGGGGTCATAGAGCTTGTGATGACAAACGCATGGAGCTTGCTATGACAGGGGTCAGAGAGCATTGCGATGACAAGTGCATGAGGATTGTGATGAGAAGATCATGTAACACTGTGATGAGAAGTGTGACGAAGCATTTTGATGACAAGGACGTGGAGAATTTTAATGACATGGGACATGGGGCATTGTGATAAACAGGGCATAGAGAACTGTGACAGCAAGACCGTGGAGCATTGTGATGAAACGTCCATGGATAATTATGATGAAGAGTGTCATGGATCACTGTAATGACAAGGGGCTAGGAGCATTGTGATGACAGGTGTCATGGAGCATTGTGATGAGAGGGGTCATGGAGCATTGTGATGACAAGGGCCATGGAGCATTGTGATGACAAGGTCCTGGAGCAGTGTGATGAGAAGACCATGGAACATTGTGTTGACAAGTCTCATGGAGCATTCTGATGAATAGGGGCATGGAGCATTGTGATTACAGGGGTCTTGGAGCATTGTGATGACAAGGGCATGGAGCATTGTGATGAGAAGGCCATGGAGAATTCTGATGACATGTGTAATGGATCTTTGTGATGACAAGAGCATGAAGCATTGTGATTACAGGGGTCTTGGAGCTTTGTGATGACAAGGGTCATGGAGCCTTGGATGCCAAGGTGGTGGAACATTGTGATGGCAGGGGTCATGGAGCATTGTTATGACAGGTGTAAAGGAGCATTGTGATGACAAGGGCATGGAACATTGGTCTGAATATTTCATGAATTATTGTGATGAGATTCGGCATGGAGCATTGTAATGACTAGGGCACAGAACACTGTGATACATGTGTCATGGAGGATTGTAATGACAAGGGCATGGAGCATTGTGATGAGAAGAGTATCGAGCATTTTGATGACAAACGTCATGGAGCATTGAGGTGACAAGCGCATGGAGCAATGTGATGAGAGCTTTCAAGTAGCATTGTGATGAAATTGCATGGAGCATTGTGATGTTAAGGGTCATGGAGCTTTGTGATGACAAAGGTCATGGAGCATTTTGATGACAAGGTCGTAGTGCATTGTGATGATAAGGTCATGTAGCACTGTGATGACAGTAGTCATGGAAAACTGGGATGACGGGGTGAGCAAGTATTGTGATGACTAGTGATGGAACATTGTGATATATGTGGTGAGAGAGCATTTTTATGAGAAGTGCATGGAGGATTGTGATGACAAATTTTATGGAACATAGAGATGAAAAGGATGTGGAGCATTGTATGAGAAGAACTTGGCACATTGTGATGACATTTGTCATGGAGCATTGTCCTGACAAGCGCATGGAGCATTTTGATGACAAGTGTCATGGAGCATTGTGCTGACAAAGGCATGGAGCATTGTGATGACAAGGGACACAGAGCATTGTGATGAAAATTTCATGGAGCATTGTGGTGACAAAAATCACAGAGCCTTGTGTGACGAGGGCATGGATCATTGTGATTAGAAAGGTCATGAATCATTGTGATGACTGGAATCACGGAGAACTCTGATGACAGGGGTCATGGAGCATTGTGATGACAAGGGCATGGAGCAATGTGATGACACGGGCATGGAACATTGGTCTGACATGTTTCATGGATTATTGTGATGAGAGTGGGCATGGTGCTTTGTGATGACAAGGGCATGGAACTTTGTGATGACAAAGTCATGGAATATTGTGAAGACAGGTGTCAGGGAGCATTGTGATGACATATGTCATTGTCCATTGTGATGACAAAGGCATGGATCATTGTGATACCAAGTGTCATGGAGGATTGTGATGACAAAGGTAATGGAGCATTTTGATGACAAGGGCTTGGAACATTGTGATGACAAGTGTCATCGAGCATTGTGATGACAAGGGCATGGAGCATTCTGATGAATAGGTGCATGGAGACTTGAGATTACAGGGGTTTTGAAGCAATGTGATTACAAGGGCATGGAGCATTGTGATGAGAAGGCAATGGAGCATTCTGATGACATGCGTCATGGATATTTGTGATGACAAGGACATGGAGCATTGTGATTACAGCGGTCTTGGAGCATTGTGATGAAAAGGGAATGGATCATTGTGATGAAAAATGCATGTAGCCTTGTCATGACAGGGTTCAAGGAGAATACTGATGACAACTGTCAGGGAGCATTGTGATGATAAGTGTATTGAGCATTGTGATGACAAAGATCATGGAGCATTGTGATGAGAAGACCATGGATAATTGTGATGACCAACGTCATGGGGCATTGTGATGACAAGTGTTATGGAACATTGTGATCAGAAGGGTTTGGTGCATTGTGATGACAGAGGTCATTGAGCATTTTGATTTCATTGTGATGACAATAGCATGAAATATTATGGTGATGGTCACGGTGCATTGTGATGACAGGGTTCATGGAGCATTGAGATTAAAAGGGGCATGGAGCATTGTGATTACAGGTTGTTGGAGCATTGTAATGACAAGGGCAAGGAGCATTGTGATGAGGAGTCCATGGAGCATTCTGATGACATGCTTCATGGAGCTTTGTGATGACAAGGGCATGGAGAATTTTGATTACAGGGGTAATGGAATATTGTGATGACAGGTGTGAGGGAGTATTGTGATGACTAGTGATGGAACACTGTGATATCAGTGGTGAGAAGGCATTTTGAGGAGAACTGCATGGAGCATTGTAATGAAAAGTTTTATGGAGCATTTTGATGACAAGGATGTGGAGCATTGTGATGACAAGTGCATGGTGCATTGTGATGACATGGGTTATGGAGCATTGTGCTGACACACGCATCGAGCATTGTGATGACAAGGGTCATAGAGCATTGTGCTGACAAAGGCATGGAGCTTTTTGATGACAAGGGTCACAGAGCATTGTGATAAAAATTTCATGCAGCATTGTGGTGACAAAGGTCACAGAGCTTTGTGTGACGAGGTCATGGACCATTGTGATGACAAATGTCATGAAGCATTGTGAGGACTGGAGTCACGGAGCATTGTGATAACAGGGGTCTTGGATCATTGTGATGAAAAGAGAATGGATCATTGTGATGAAAATGACATGGAGCCTTGTCATGGCAGTGTTCAAGGAGCATACTGATGACAAGTGTCAGCGAGCATTGTGATGCCAAGTGTATTGAGCATTGTGGTAACAAAGGTCATGGAGCATTGTGATGAGAAGACCTTGCATAATTGTGTTGACGAGCGTCATGGGGCAATGTGATGACAAGTGTTATGGAACATTGTGATCAGAAGGGTTTGGAGCATTGTGATGACAGAGGACATGGAGCATTTTGATTTCATTGTGATGAAAATAGCATGAATCATTATGATGATGGGCATGGTGCATTGTGATGACAGTGTTCATGGAGCATTGAGATGAAAAGTGGCATGGAGAATTGTGATTACAGAGGTCTTGGAGCATTGTGATGACAAGGGTCATGGAGCCTTGTGATGACAAGGCCATGGAACACTGTGATGGCAGGGGTCATGGAGCATTGTTATGACAGGTGTAATGGAGCATTGTGATGACAAGGACATGGAGCATTGTGATGACAAATGTCATGGGGCATTTTGATGACAAGGGCGTGGTGCATTGTGATGAGAAGGGCAGGGAGCATTGTGATGACAAGGTCATTGAGCAATTTGAATAAAAGTGTCATGGAATATTTTGATGACAGGTGTTATGGAACAGTGTGATGTCAGGTGTCATGAAGCATTGTGATGAAATGGTTCATGGAGCATTTTGTGACAGGGGTTATGGAACATGGTGATGTCAGGGTTCATGGAGCATTGTGATGATAAGGGCATGTAGCACTGTGATGACACTGGTCATGGAACATTGCGATGACAGGGGTGAGCGAGTATTGTGATGACTAGTGATGGAACATTGTGATATATGTGGTGAGAGAGTATTTTGATGAGAAGTGCATGGAGCATTGTGATGACAAGTCTTGTGGAGCATAGCGATGAAAAGGATGTGGAGCATTGTGATGAAAAGAGCATGGCACATTGTGATGACATGTGTCATGGAGCAATGTGCTGACAAGCGCATGGAGCATTTTGATGACAAGTGTCATGGAACATTGTGCTGACAAAGGCATGGAGTATTGTGATGACAAGGGACACAGAGCATTGTGATGAAAATTTCATGGAGCATTGTGGTGACAAAGATCACAGAGCCTTTTATGACGAGGGCATGGACCATTGCGCTGAGAAAGTTCATGAATCATTGTGATGACTGGAGTCACGGAGCACTGTGATGACAGGGGTCATGGACATTGTGATGAGAGGGGCATGGAGCAATATGATGACAGGGTCATGGAACATTGGTCTGACAAGTTACATGGATTATTTTGATGACAGTGGGCATGGAGCATTGAGATGACAAGGGCATGGAGCATTGTGGGGACAAAGGTCACAGAGCCTTGTGTGACGAGGGCATGGACCATTGTGAGGAAAAAGTTCATGAAGCATTGTGATGACTGGAGTCACGGATAATTCTGATGACAGGGGTCATGGAGCATTGTGATGACAAGGGCATGGAGCATTTTGATGACAGGGGCATGGAACATTGGTCTGACATGTTTCATGGATTATTGTGATGACAGTGGGCATGGCGCATTGTGATGACAAGGGCAAGGAACATTTTGACGACAAGGTCATGGAGCATTGTGAAGACAGGTGCCAGGGAGCATTGTGATGACATATGTCATTGTCCATTGTGATGATTATGGCATGGAGCATTGTGATACCAAGTGTCATGGAGGATTGTGATGACAAAAGGAATGGAGCATTTTGATGACAAGGGCTTGGAACATTGCTATGATAAGGGTCATGGAGCATTGTGATGACAAGGGCATGGAGCATTCTGATGAAAAGGTGCATGGAGCATTGAGATTACAGGGCTTTTGAAGCAATGTGATTATAAGTGCATGGAGCTTTGTGATGAGAAGGCAATGGAGCATTCTGATGACATGCGTCATGGAGCTTTGTGATGACAAGGATATGGAGCATTGTGATTACAGGGGTCTTGGAGCATTGTGATGAAAAGGGAATGGATCATTGTGATGAAAAATGCAAGAAGCCTTGTCATGACAGGGTTCAAGGAGCATACTGATGACAACTGTCAGGGAGCATTGTGATGATAAGTGTATTGAGCATTGTGATGACAAAGATCATGGAGCGTTGTGATGAGAAGACCATGGATAATTGTGATGACCAGCGTCATGGGGCATTGTGATGACAAGTTTTATGGAACATTGTGATCAGAAGGGTTTGGTGCATTGTGATGAGAGAGGTCATTGAGCATTTTGATTTCATTGTGATGACAATAGCATGAAATATTATGGTGATGGGCACGGTGCATTGTGATGACAGGGTTCATGGAGCATTGAGATGAAAAGCGGCATGGAGCATTGTGATTAGAGGGGTGTTGGACCTTTGTGATGACAAGGGCATGGTGCATTGTGATGAGAAGGCCATGGAGCATTCTGATGTCATGCGTCATGGAGCTTTGTCATGACAAGGGCATGGAGAATTGTGATTACAGGGGTCATGGAATATTGTGATGACAGGGGTGAAGGAGTATTGTGATGACTAGTGATGGAATATTTTGATAGCAGTGGTGGGAAGGCATGTTGAGGAGAAGTGCATGGAGCATTGTGATGAAAAGTTTTATGGAGCATTTTGATGACAAGGATGTGGAGCATTGTGAGGACAAGTGCATGGTGCATTGTGATGACATGGGTTATGGAGCATTGTGCTGACAGGCGCATCGAGCATTGTGATGACAATGGTCATGAAGCATTGTGCTGACAAAGGCATGGAGCTTTGTGATGACAAGGGTCACAGAGCATTGTGATAAAAATTTCATGGAGCATTGTGGTGACAAAGGTCATAGAGCTTTGTGTGATGAGGTCATGGACCACTGTGATGACAAATGTCATGAAGCATTGTGATGACTGGAATCACGGAGCTTTGTGATAAAAGTGGTCTTGGAGCATTGTGATGAAAAGGGAATGGATCATTGTGATGAAAAAGTCATGGAGCCTTGTCATGACAGTGTTCAAGGAGCATCCTAATGACAAGTGTCAGCGAGCATTGTGATGCCATGTGTATTGAGCGTTGTGGTGACAAACGTCATGGAGCATTGTGATGAGAAGACCTTGCATAATTGTGATGACGATCGTCATGGGGCATGTGATGACAAGTGTTATGGAACATTGTGATCAGAAGGGTTTGGAGCATTGTGATGACAGAGGACTTGGAGCATTTTGATTTCATTGTGATGACAATAGCATGAATCATTATGATGATGGGCATGGTGCATTGTGATGACAGTGTTCATGGAGCACTTAAATGAAAAGTGGCATGGAGAATTTTGATTACAGAGGTCTTGGAGCATTGTGATGACAAGGGTAATGGAGGCTTGTGATGAAAAGGCCGTGGAACATTGTGATGGCAGGGGTCATGGAGCATTCTAATGACAGGTGTAATGGAGCATTCTGATGACAAGGGCATGGAGCAATGTGATGAGAGATTTCATTGAGCATTGTGATGACAATGGCATGGAACTTTGTGATGCCAAGCGTCATGGAGCTTTGTGATGACAAATGTCATGGGGCATTTTAATGACAAGGGCGTGGTGCATTGTGATGAGAACAGCAGGGTGCATTGTGATGAAAGGGTCATGGTGCAATTTGCATAAAAGTGTCATGGAATATTTTGATGACAGGGGTTATGGAACATTGTGATGTCAGGGGTCATGAAGCATTATGATGAAATGGGTCATGAAGCATTTTGTGACAGGGGTTATGGAACATTGTGATGACAGGGGTGATGGAGCATTGTGATGATAAGGGCATGTAGCACTGTGATGACAGTGGTCATGGAACATTGTGATGACAGGGTTGAGGGAGTATTGTGATAACTAGTGATGGAATATTGTGATATATGTGGTGAGAGAGCATTTTGATGAGAAGTGCATCGATCATTGTGATGACAAGTTTTATGGAGCCTAGCGATGAAAAGGATGTGGAGCATTGTGATGAAAAGAGCATGGCACATTGTGATGACATGTGTCATGGAGCATTGTGCTGACAAGCGCATGGAGCATTTTGATGACAGGTGTCATGGAGCATTGTTCTGACAAAGGCATGGAGCACTGTGATGACAAGGGACACAGAGCATTGTGATTAAAATTTCATGGAGCATTGTGGTGACAAAGATCACAGAGCCTTGTGTGACGAGGGCATGGACCATTGTGATGAGAAATGTCATGAATCATTGTGGTGACTGGAGTCACGGAGTACTTTGATGAAAGGGGTAATGGAGCATTGTGATGACAAAGTCATGGAGCAATATGATGACAGGGGCATGGAACATTGGTCTGACAAGTTTCATGGATTATTGTGATGACAGTGGGCATGGAGCATTGAGATGACAAGGGCATGGAGCATTGTGGTGACAAAGGTCACAGTGCCTTGTGTGACGAGGGCATGGACCATTGTGAGGACAAAGGTCATGAAACATTGTGATGACTGGAGTCACGGAGCATTGTAATGACAGGGGTCATGGAGCATTGTGATGACAAGGGCATGGAGCATTGTGATGACAGGGGCTTGGAACATTGGTCTGACATGTTTCATGGATTATTGTGATGACAGTGGGCATGGCGCATTGTGATGACAAGGGCATGGAACATTGTGATGACAAGGTCATTGAGTATTGTGAAGACAGGGGTCAGGGAGAATTGTGGTGCCATATTTCATTGTCCATTGTGATGACAATGGCATGGAGCATTGTGATACCAAGTGTCATGGAGGATTGTGATGACAAAGGTAATGGAGCATTTTGATGACAAGGGCTTGGAACATTGCGATGACAAGGGTCATGGAGCATTGTGATGACAAGGGCATGGAGCATTCTGATGAAAAGGTGCATGGAGCATTGAGATTACAGGGGTTTTAAAGCAATGTGATTACAAGGGCATGGAGCATTGTGATGACATGCGTCATGGAGTATTGTGATGACAAGGACATGGAGCATTGTGATTACAGGGGTCTTGGAGCATTGTGATGAAAAGAGAATGGATCATTGTGAGGAAAAATGCATGGAGCCTTGTAATGAGAGGGTTCAAGGAGCACACTGATGACTTCTGTCAGGGAGCATTTTGATGATAAGTGTATTGAGCATTGTGATGACAAAGATCATGTAGCATTGTGGTGAGAAAACCATGGATAATTGTGATGACCAGCGTCATGGGGCATTGTGATGACAAGTGTTATGGAACATTGTGATCAGAAGGGTTTGGTGCATTGTGATGACAGAGGTCATTGAGCATTTTGATTTCATTGTGATGACAATAGCATGAAATATTATGGTGATGGTCACGGTGCATTGTGATGACAGGGTTCATGGAGCATTGAGATGAAAATGGGCATGGAGCATTGTGATTACAGGGGTGTTGGAGCATTGTGATGACAAGGTCATGGAGCATTGTGATGAGAAGGACATGGAGCATTCTGATGACTTGCGTCATGGAGCTTTGTGATGACAAGGGCATGAAGAATTGTGATTATAGGGGTCATGGAATATTGTGATGACAGGGGTGAGGGAGTATTGTGATGACTAGTGATGGAACATTGTGATATCAGTGGTGAGAAGAAATTTTGAGGAGAAGTGCATGGAGCATTGTGATTACAAGGTTTATGGAGCATTTTGATGACAAGGATGTGGAGAATTGTGAGGACAAGTGCATGGTGCATTGTGATGACATGGGTTATGGAGCATTGTGCTGACATGCGCATCGAGCATTGTGATGACAAGCGTCATGGAGCATTGTGCTGAAAAAGGCATGGAGCTTTGTGATGAGAAGGGTCACAGGACATTGTGATAAAAATTTCATGGAGCATTGTGGTGACAAAGGTCACAGAGCTTTGTGTGACGAGGTCATGGATCATTGTGATGACAAGTGTCATGAAGCAATGTGATGACTGGAGTCACGGAGAATTGTGATAACATGGGTCTTGGAGCATTGTGATGAAAAGGGAATGGATCATTGTGATGAAAAAAGCATCGAGCCTTGTCATGACAGTGTTCAAGGAGCATACTGATGACAAGTGTCAGCGAGCATTGTGATGCCAAGTGTATTGAGCATTGTGGTGACAAAGGTCATGGAGCATTGTGATGAGAAGACCTTTCATAATTGTGATGACGAGCGTCATGGGGCATGTGATGACAAGTGTTATGGAACATTGTGATCAGAAGGGTTTGGAGCATTGTGATGACAGAGGACATGGAGCATTTTTATTTCATTGTGATGACAATAGCATGAATCTTTATGATGATGGGCATGGTGCATTGTGATGACAGTGTTCATGGAGCATTGAGATGAAAAGTGGCATGGAGAATTGTGATTACAGAGGTCTTGGAGCATTGTGATGACAAGGGTCATGGAGCGTTGTGATGACAAGCCCGTGGAACATTGTGATGGCAGGGGTCATGGAGCAATTTTATGACAGGTGAAATGGAGCATTGTGATGAAAAGGGCATGGAGCAATTTGATGAGAGATTTCACTGAGCATTGTGATGACAATGGCATGGAGCATTGTGATTCCAAGGGTCATGGGGCTTAGTGATGACAAAAGTCATGGGGCATTTTAATGACAAGGGCGTGGTGCATTGTGATGAGAAGGTCAGGGAGCATTGTGATGAAAAGTTCATAGACCAATTTGAATATAAGTGTCATGGAATTTTTTGATGACAGTTGTTATGGAACATTGTGATGCCAGGGGTCATGAAGCATTGTGATGAAATGGGTCATGGAGCATTTTGTGACAGGGGTTATGGAACATTGTGATGTCAGGGCTCATGGAGCATTGTGATGATAAGGGCATGTAGCACTGTGATGACAGTGGTCATGGAACATTGTGATGACCGGGGTGAGCGAGTATTGTGATGACTAGAGATGGTTCATTGTGATATATGTGGTGAGAGAACAGTTTGATGAGAAGTGCATGGAGCATTGTGATGACAAGTTTTATGGAGCATAGCGATGAAAAGAATGTGGAGCATTGTGATAAAAAGAGTCATGGAGCCTTGTGATGACAAGGCCGTGGAACATTGTGATGGCAGGGTTCATGGAGCATTGTGATGACAGGTGTAATGGAGCATTGTGATGACAAGGGCATGGAGCAATGTGATGAGAGATTTCATTGAGCATTGTGATGACAATGGCATGGAGTATTGTGATGCCAAGTGTATTGAGCATTGTGGTGACAAATGTCATGGAGCATTGTGATGAGAAGACCTTGCATAATTGTGATGACAAGCGTCATGGGGCATGTGATGACAAGTGTTATGGAACATTGTGATCAGAAGGGTTTGGAGCATTGTGATGACAGAGGACATGGAGCATTCTGATTTAATTCTGATGACAATAGCATGAATCCTTATGATCATTTGCATAGTTCATTGTGATGACACTGTTCATGGAGCATTGAGATGAAAAGTGGCATGGAGAATTGTGATTTAGAGGTCTTGGAGCATTGTTATGACAAGGGTCATGGAGCATTGTGATGACATGGGCTTGGATCATTGTGATGACAAGTGTCATGGAGAATTGTGATGACAATGGCAGGGAGCATTGTGATGTCAAGGGACATTGAGAATTTTTATAACAATGTCATGAAGCATTGTGATGACAAGCATATGGATCTTGCTATGACAGGGTTCCGGGAGCAATGCGATGACAAGTGCACGGAGAATTGTGATGACAAGAGCATGTAACATTGTGATGAGAAATGTCATGGAATATTGTGATGACAAAGAGGTGGAGAATTGTGATATCAAGGGACAAGGAGCAATGTGATGGCAAGACCGTGGAGCATTGTGATGAGAAGACCATGGATAATCGTGGTGACAAGCATCATGGAGCATTATGATGACATGAGCCATGGAGCATTCTGACATAATATATCACTTATGAAGGAAATGTAAACATGGGTAAACATGAACTGAATTAGTAAAGAGAACAGAGTCTCACATATAGAAAACACTCTTGTGCCTGCTTAAGGGGGAAGGAGAGGTGGGGTGATGCATAAAACCAGAGTGTGATATTAGTACAGGTACCGTTCCAAAAACCAACTACGGAATAGACAAGACCTACACCTTCCACAGTGAAAGGGACTCAAAACCCAATATTTCCCGCCGAGGAATATATCTGACTAGTGAGAATCTTAAAACCTATGTATTGATATGTCTCTGTAAGGAATCACGTGTGTCTAGACTGGCATAAACATGGCAGTGAGAATCAGCTCAAACCCACTATAAAAAGGAATTCGAAAAACAAAACAAAAAACAGGGAAATTTTTTGCAATTCCTACAGGGGCTCTGATGAAACCTGGAATGACCCTATCTACAACGACAGCTGGATGTGGCATAAGGTTGGACACTGGGGACTGAGAGGATTGATGAGATTCCGTGAGCAAATGCAGACCATTTAAAGCAATAATGCGTGGCACACGTTCCAAGGGTCCCAACTCTCCAGGTTGAAGGGAATATTACTACATCTATAACATGTACGGGAAACCTAGAGAATGGACACACTGTGAATACGAAAGGTTTCTAAAACTCAACTAGTAGTCCCTCTCCTGGTGATCCGGTTTGACTTTCCAACTGCTTTACTATCAATGTCCCAACTTGGAGAGACAGACCCTTTAAGCTCCTGGTTTGCACAGGTTGCCAATTTGGCAGAGTTTGTAAGGGAAGAGGGAGAACCAATGAGAGAGTAGCTGTTAGGCATTTGGACGGGCACATGTCACTCTAATTTCCCGGCAGGAAGGAGAATTAACCAAAGTCTCAGCCACCCTCCGGGAACCAATATATGTCCTGAACCAAAACTTTGCCTTGCGGTCAGCTCACAAAAGAAGAGTTGAAAAATGGAGCTCAGGGGCACAGCAATTCACAAACTGGCAGAGTAATAGTGGACAACTATCGTCCAAAAATCTGTTGAGGGAAGGCAACGTGGAAAACTGGAAAGTGAGCCAGAATAGCAGCAAACAGATTTCAAGAGGTACATTGGAATCACCTTTAAAGCACAGGAAGAGGGGCACAACTTCGACAATGATGCACATGGCCAAAAAGGGCGTATGCGTTTTCTCCTGAATATATTCAGGAGAAAACGCATACGCGCTTTTTGGCCAAGCAAGCAAGCGGGCAATGCAAATCTGCACTACAAAGAAGTATAACTTCCCAACGTTCAAAAGGGTCATCCGCAAAATGTGTAAAAAACCAGAAAGGCAAGACAGGCCATGGAGAACAGGGAGCCTACTTATGCTGAAGGGCAGGATGTAAATTGCCAACTGCCTCTCTGGAGGAGTGCATTGTGTTCCCTAACGCAAGTAAACAACAGAGCTACAGAGCCAAGGGCACTTCCAGTCTAGGGAATATACCTTGGGAAAACTGAAAATCAATAAGACAGAGCCACCCCAAAATTTAGGGCTGCTCTGCTTACAAGAACCTCAACTTTGGTCAACCTAAAATATCACAGGAAAGATAAAAATGGTTCAAGATATTGTGTTACTTACGTAAGATGGAATATCCCTCAGCCATGCAATCAATGTCATAAGGCCAGTAGCAGCAAAATGAGTGGATTCAGGTACGTTGATTCTAAGTGAAATAAGTCACAGAAAAAAAGGAACTTATCATAAGATAACACTTATGAAGGTCCTTTATACATGGCTGGATACACATGAACTGAGTTAGGAAAGAGAACAGATTCTCACATTTAGAAAACACTCTTATGCCTGCTAAAGGGGGAAGGAGAGGTGGGGTGATGCATAAAACCAGAGTTTGATATTAGTACATGTACCGTTCCAAAAACCAACTACGGAATAGACAAGACCTACACCTTCCTCAGTGAAAGGGACTCAAAAACCCATATTTCCCGCAGAGGAATATATCTGACTAGTAAGATTCTTAAAACTAATGTTTGATATGTCTCTGTAAGGGAATCAAGTGTGTCTAGACGGGCATAAACATGGCACTGAGAATCAGCACAAACTCACTATAAAAAGGAATTTCAAAAACACAACAAGAAACAGGGAAATTCTTTGTGATTCCTACAGGGGCTCTGATGAAACCTGGAATGACCCTATCTACAATGACAGCTGGATGTGGCATAAGGCTGGACACTTGGGACTGAGAGGATTGGTGAGATTGGGTGAGCAAATGCAGACAATTTAAAGCAATAATGCGTGGCACAAATTCCAAAGGTTCCAACTCTCCACGTTTAAGGGAATATTACTACAGCTATAACTTGTACAGGAAACCTAGAGAATGGACACAGTGTGAATACGAAAGGTTTCTAAAACTCAACTAATATTCCCTCTCCTGGTTGTCCGGTTTGACTTTCCAACTGCTTTACTATCAGTCTCCCTACTTGGAGAGACAGCCCCTCAAACCTACTGGTTCGCTCAGATTGCCAATTTGGCAGAGGATGAAAGGGAAGAGTGAGAACCAATGAGAGAGTAGCTTTTAGGCATTTGGACGGGCACATGTCACTCTAATTTCCCGGCAGGAAGGAGAATTAACCAAAGTGTCAGCCACCATCCGGGAACCAATATAGGTCCTGAACCAAAATTTTGGACTTGCGGTCAGCTCACAAAAAACGAGTTGAAAAATGGAGCTCAGGGGCACAGCAATTCACAAACTGGCAGAGAAATAATGGACAACTATCGTCCAAATATCTGTTGAGGGAAGGCAACGAGGCGGACTTGAATGCGAACCAGAAATGCAGGAAACAGGTTTCAATAGGTACATTTGAATCACCTTTAAAGCACAGGAAGAGGGACACAACTTCGACAGTGATGCACTTGGCTAAAAAAGGGCTTATGCGTATTCTCCTGAATATATTCAGGAGAAAACGCATAAGCCCTTTTTGGCCAAGCAAGCAAGCGGGCAATGCAAATGTGCACTACAAAGAAGTATCACTTCCCACTGGTCAAAAGGGACATCCGTAAAATGTGTAAAAACCAGAAAGGCAACACAGGGCCTGGAGAACAGTGAGCCTACTTATGCTGATGGGAAGGATGTAAATTGCCAACTGCCTCTCTGGAGGAGTGCATTGTGTTCCCTAAAACAAGTAAACAACAGAGCTACAGAGCCAAGGGCACTTCCAGTCTAGGGAATATACCTTGGGAATATTGAAAATCAATAAGACAGAGCCACCCCAAAATTTAGGGCTGCACTGCTTACAAGAACCTCAACTTGGGTAAAACCTTAAATATCCCAGGAAAGACAAAAATGGTTCAAGAAATTGTGTTACTTACGTAAGATGGAATATCCCACAGCCATGAAATGAATGTCATAAGGCCAGTAGCAGCAAAAGGATTGGATTCAGGTACGATGATTCTAAGTGAAATACGTCACAGAGAAAAAGAAACTCAACATAAGATATCACTTATGAAGGTACTGTAAACATGGCTACACATGAACTGAGTAAGGAAAGAGAACAGAGTCTCACATTTAGAAAACACTCTTATGCCTGCTTAAGGGGGAAGGAGAGGTGGGGTGCTGCATAAACCAGAGTGTGATATTAGTACAGGTACCGTTCCAAAAACCACCTTCGGAATAGACAAGACCTACACCTTCCTCAGTGAAAGGGACTCAAGACCCCATATTTCCCAAGAGGAATATATCTGACTAGTAAGAATCTTAAAACCTATGTATTGATGTGTCTCCGTAAGGGAATCATGTGTGTATAGACTGGCAAAAACATGGCAGTGAGAATCAGCTCAAACCCACTATAAAAATGAGATTCAGAAACAAAACAAAAAAACAGGGAAATTCTTTACAATTCCTTCAGGGGTTCTGATGAAACCTGGAATGACCCTATTTACAACAACAGCTGGATGTTGCATAAGGCTGGACACTTGCGACTGAGAGGATTGTTGAGATTCGGTGAGAAAATGCAGACCATTTAAAGCAATAATGTGTGGCACACATTCCAAGGGTCCCAACTCTCCAGGTTGTAGGTAATATTACTACAGCTATAACATGTACGGGAAACATAGAGAATGGACACACAGTGAATACGAAAGGTTTCTAAAACTCAACTAATAGTCCCTCTCCTGGTGCTCCGGTTTGAATTTCCAACTGTTTTACTATCAATCTCCCAACTTGGAGAGACAGCCCCTTTAACCTCCTGGTTCGCACAGGTTGCAAATTTGGCAGAGGATGAAAGGGAAGAGGTAGCCTTAATGAGAGATTAGCTGTTAGGCATTAGGACGGGCACATGTCACTCTAATTTCCCGGCACGTAGAAGAATTAGCCAAAGTCTCAGCCACCCGCCGGGATCCAGTAGAGTTCTTAAACCAAACTTTTGGACCTGCCGTCAGCTCACATAAAACGAGTTGAAAAATGGAGTTCAGGGGCACAGCAATTCACAAACTGGTAGAGTAATAAAGGACAACTATCGTCCAAAAATCTGTTGAGGGAAGGCAACGAGGCGGAAATGAAAGTGAGCCAGAATAGCTGGAAACAGATTTCAAGAGGTACATTGGAATCCCCTTTAAAGAACAGGAAGAGGGGCACAACTTCCACAGTGATGCACTGGCTCAAAAAGGGCGTATTCATTTTCTCCTGAATATATTCTGGAGAAACCGCATATGCCCTTTGTGGCCAAGAAAGCAAGCCGGCAATGCAAATCTGCCCTACAAAGAAGTATCACTTCCCACCTGTCAAAAGGGACATCCGCAAAATGTGTAAAAACCAGAAAGGCAATACAGGCCCTGGAGAACAGGGAGCCTAGTTATGCTGATGGGCGGGATGTAAATTGCCAACTGCCTCTCTGGAGGAGTGCATTGTGTTCCCTAAAACAAGTAAACAACAGAGCTACAGAGCCAAGGGCACTTCCAGTCTAGGGAATATACCTTGGGAAAACTGAAAATCAATAAGACAGATCCACCCCAAAATTTAGGGCTGCACTGCTTACAGGAACCTCAACTTGGATACACCTTAAATATCCCAAGAAATACAAAAATGGTTTAAGAGATTGTGTTACTTTCGTAGGATGGAATATCCCTCATCCATGAAATCAATGTCATAAGGCCAGTAGCAGCAAAATGAGTGGATTCAGGTTCGATGATTTTAAGTGAAATAAGTCACAGAGAAAAAGTAGCTTATCATAAGATATCACTTATGAAGGTCCTGTAAACATGGCTACACATGAACTGAGTTAGGAAATATAACAGAGTCTCACATTTAGAAAAGACTCTTATGCCTGCTTAAGGGGGAAGGAGAGGTGGGGTGATGCATAAAACCAGTGTTTGATATCAGTACATGTACCGTTCCAAAAACCAACTACGGATTATACAATTCCTACAACTTCCTCAGTGAAAGGGATTCAAAACCCCATATTTCCCGCAGAGGAATATATCTGACTAGTAAGAATATTAACACCTATGTATTGATATGTATCCGTAAGGGAATCAAGTGTGTCTAGACAGGCTTAAACATGGCAGTGAGAATCAGCTCAAAGACACTATAAAAAGGAATTTCAAAAACAAAACAAAAAAACAGGGAAATTATTTACAATTCCTTCAGGGGCTCTGATGAAACCTGGAATGACCCTATCTAAAATGACAGCTGGATGTGGCATAAGGCTGGACACTTGGGACTGAGAGGATTGGTGAGATTGGGTCAGCAAATGCAGACCATTTAAAGCAATAATGCGTGGCACACATTCCAAGGGTCCCAACTCTCCAGGTTGTAGGGAATATCACTACAGCTATAACATGTATGGGAAACCAAAAGAATGGACACACTGTGAATATGAAAGGTTTCTAAAACTCAACTAATAGTCCCTCTCTTGGTGCTTCGGTTTGAATTTCCAGCTGCTTTACTATCAATCTCCCAACTTGGAGAGACAGACCCTTAACCACCTGGTTCTCACAGGTTGCAAATTAGGCAGAGGATGAAAGGAAAGATGGAGAACCAATGAGAGAGTAGCTGTTAGGCATTTGGATGGGCACATGTCACTCTAATTTCCCGGCAGGAAGAAGAATTAACCAAAGTCTCAGCCACCCGCCGGGAACCAGTATAGGTCCTGAACCAATATTTGGGACTTGCGGTCAGCTCACAAAAAACGAATTGAAAAATGGATCTCAGATGCATAGCAATTCAGAACCTGGCAGAGTAATAAAAAACAACTCTCGTCCAAAAATCTGTTGAGGGAAGGCAACGAGGCGACCTTGAAAGCGAGCCAGAATAGCAGGAAACAGATTTCAACTGGTACATTGGAATTGCATTTAAAGCACAGGAAGAGGGGCACAACTTTGAAAATGATGCACTTGGCAAAAAACAGCGTATGTGTTTTCTCCTGAATATATTTAGGAGAAAACGCATACGCCCTTTTTGGCCAAGCAAGCAAGCGGGCAATGCAAATCTGCATTACAAAGAAGTGTCACTTCCCACCGGTCAAAAGGGACATCCGCAAAATGTGTAAAACCAAAAAGGCACGACAGGCCCTGGAGAACAGGCAGCCTAGTTATGCTGATGGGAAGGATGTAAATTGACAACTGCCTCTCTGGAGGAGTGCATTGTGTTCCCTAAAACAAGTAATCAACAGAGCTACAGAGCCAAGGGCACTTCCAGTCTAGGGAATATAACTCGGGAAAACGGAAAATCAATAAGACACAGCCACCCCAAAATTTAGGGCTGCACTGCTAACAAGAACCTCAACTTAGCTACACTTTAAATATCCCAGGAAAGACAAAAATGGTTCAAGAAATTGTGTTACTGATGTAAGATGGAATATCCCTCAGCCATGAATTAAATGTCATAAGGCCAGTAGCAGCAAAATGAGTGGATTCAGGTACGATGATTCTAAGTGAAATAAGTCACCGAGAAAAAGAAACTTAACATAAGATATCACTTATGACGGTCCTGTAAACATGGCTACACATGAACTGAGTTAGGAAAGAGAACAGAGTCTCACATTTAGAAAACACTCTTGTGCCTGCTTAAGGGGGAAGGAGAAGTGGGGTGATGCATAAAACCAAAGTGTGATATTAGTACAGGTACAGTTCAAAAACCAACTATGGGTTATACAAGACATACACCTTCCACAGTGAAAGGGACTCAAAACCAATATTTCCCACCGAGGAATATATCTGACTAGTGAGAATCTTAAAACCTATTTATTGATATGTCTCTGTAAGGGAATCAAGTGTGTCTACACTGGCATAAACATGGCAGGGAGAATCAGCTCAAACCCACTATAAAAAGGAATTTCAAAAACAAAACAAAAAACAGGGAAATTCTTTTCAATTCCTACAGGGGCTCTAATGAAACCTGGAATGACCCTATCTACAACGACAGCTGGATGTGGCATAAGGCTGGACACTTGGGACTGAGAGGATTGATGAGATTCGGTGAGCAAATGCAGACCATTTAAAGCAAAAATGCGTGGCACACGTTCCAAGGGTCCCAACTCTCCAGGTTGAAGGGAATATTACTACATCTATAACATGTACGGGATACCTAGAGAATGGATACACTGTGAATACGAAAGGTTTCTAAAACTCAACTAATAGTCCCTCTCCTGGTGCTCCGGTTTGACTTTCCAACTGCTTTACTATCAATGTCCCAACTTGGAGAGACAGCCCCTTTAACCTCTTGGTTCGCACAGGTTGCCAATTTGGCAGAGGATGCTAGCGAAGAGGGAGAACCAATGAGAGAGTAGCTGTTAGGCATTTAGACGGGCACATGTCACTCTAATTTCCCGACCGGAAGGAGAATTAACCAAAGTCTCAGCCACGCTCCAGGAACCAATATAGGTCGTGAACCAAAATTTTGGACTTGCGGTCAGCTCACAAAAAAACGAGTTGAAAAATGGAGCTCAGGGGCACAGCAATTCACAAACTGGCAGAGTAATAATGGACAACTATAGTCCAAAAATCTGTTGAGGGAAGGCAACGAGGCGGAATGGAAAGTGAGCCAGAATAGCAGCAAACGGATTTCAAGAGGTACATTGGAATCACCTTTAAAGCACAGGAAGAGGGGCACAACTTCGACAATGATGCACATGGCCAAAAAGGGCGTATGCGTTTTCTCCTGAATATATTCAGGAGAAAACGCATACGCGCTTTTTGGCCAAGCAAGCAAGCGGGCAATGCAAATCTGCACTACAAAGAAGTATAACTTCCCAACGTTCAAAAGGGTCATCCGCAAAATGTGTAAAAAACCAGAAAGGCAAGACAGGCCATGGAGAACAGGGAGCCTACTTATGCTGAAGGGCAGGATGTAAATTGCCAACTGCCTCTCTGGAGGAGTGCATTGTGTTCCCTAACGCAAGTAAACAACAGAGCTACAGAGCCAAGGGCACTTCCAGTCTAGGGAATATACCTTGGGAAAACTGAAAATCAATAAGACAGAGCCACCCCAAAATTTAGGGCTGCTCTGCTTACAAGAACCTCAACTTTGGTCAACCTAAAATATCACAGGAAAGATAAAAATGGTTCAAGATATTGTGTTACTTACGTAAGATGGAATATCCCTCAGCCATGCAATCAATGTCATAAGGCCAGTAGCAGCAAAATGAGTGGATTCAGGTACGTTGATTCTAAGTGAAATAAGTCACAGAAAAAAAGGAACTTATCATAAGATAACACTTATGAAGGTCCTTTATACATGGCTGGATACACATGAACTGAGTTAGGAAAGAGAACAGATTCTCACATTTAGAAAACACTCTTATGCCTGCTAAAGGGGGAAGGAGAGGTGGGGTGATGCATAAAACCAGAGTTTGATATTAGTACATGTACCGTTCCAAAAACCAACTACGGAATAGACAAGACCTACACCTTCCTCAGTGAAAGGGACTCAAAAACCCATATTTCCCGCAGAGGAATATATCTGACTAGTAAGATTCTTAAAACTAATGTTTGATATGTCTCTGTAAGGGAATCAAGTGTGTCTAGACGGGCATAAACATGGCACTGAGAATCAGCACAAACTCACTATAAAAAGGAATTTCAAAAACACAACAAGAAACAGGGAAATTCTTTGTGATTCCTACAGGGGCTCTGATGAAACCTGGAATGACCCTATCTACAATGACAGCTGGATGTGGCATAAGGCTGGACACTTGGGACTGAGAGGATTGGTGAGATTGGGTGAGCAAATGCAGACAATTTAAAGCAATAATGCGTGGCACAAATTCCAAAGGTTCCAACTCTCCACGTTTAAGGGAATATTACTACAGCTATAACTTGTACAGGAAACCTAGAGAATGGACACAGTGTGAATACGAAAGGTTTCTAAAACTCAACTAATATTCCCTCTCCTGGTTGTCCGGTTTGACTTTCCAACTGCTTTACTATCAGTCTCCCTACTTGGAGAGACAGCCCCTCAAACCTACTGGTTCGCTCAGATTGCCAATTTGGCAGAGGATGAAAGGGAAGAGTGAGAACCAATGAGAGAGTAGCTTTTAGGCATTTGGACGGGCACATGTCACTCTAATTTCCCGGCAGGAAGGAGAATTAACCAAAGTGTCAGCCACCATCCGGGAACCAATATAGGTCCTGAACCAAAATTTTGGACTTGCGGTCAGCTCACAAAAAACGAGTTGAAAAATGGAGCTCAGGGGCACAGCAATTCACAAACTGGCAGAGAAATAATGGACAACTATCGTCCAAATATCTGTTGAGGGAAGGCAACGAGGCGGACTTGAATGCGAACCAGAAATGCAGGAAACAGGTTTCAATAGGTACATTTGAATCACCTTTAAAGCACAGGAAGAGGGACACAACTTCGACAGTGATGCACTTGGCTAAAAAAGGGCGTATGCGTATTCTCCTGAATATATTCAGGAGAAAACGCATAAGCCCTTTTTGGCCAAGCAAGCAAGCGGGCAATGCAAATGTGCACTACAAAGAAGTATCACTTCCCACTGGTCAAAAGGGACATCCGTAAAATGTGTAAAAACCAGAAAGGCAACACAGGGCCTGGAGAACAGTGAGCCTACTTATGCTGATGGGAAGGATGTAAATTGCCAACTGCCTCTCTGGAGGAGTGCATTGTGTTCCCTAAAACAAGTAAACAACAGAGCTACAGAGCCAAGGGCACTTCCAGTCTAGGGAATATACCTTGGGAATATTGAAAATCAATAAGACAGAGCCACCCCAAAATTTAGGGCTGCACTGCTTACAAGAACCTCAACTTGGGTAAAACCTTAAATATCCCAGGAAAGACAAAAATGGTTCAAGAAATTGTGTTACTTACGTAAGATGGAATATCCCACAGCCATGAAATGAATGTCATAAGGCCAGTAGCAGCAAAAGGATTGGATTCAGGTACGATGATTCTAAGTGAAATACGTCACAGAGAAAAAGAAACTCAACATAAGATATCACTTATGAAGGTACTGTAAACATGGCTACACATGAACTGAGTAAGGAAAGAGAACAGAGTCTCACATTTAGAAAACACTCTTATGCCTGCTTAAGGGGGAAGGAGAGGTGGGGTGCTGCATAAACCAGAGTGTGATATTAGTACAGGTACCGTTCCAAAAACCACCTTCGGAATAGACAAGACCTACACCTTCCTCAGTGAAAGGGACTCAAGACCCCATATTTCCCAAGAGGAATATATCTGACTAGTAAGAATCTTAAAACCTATGTATTGATGTGTCTCCGTAAGGGAATCATGTGTGTATAGACTGGCAAAAACATGGCAGTGAGAATCAGCTCAAACCCACTATAAAAATGAGATTCAGAAACAAAACAAAAAAACAGGGAAATTCTTTACAATTCCTTCAGGGGTTCTGATGAAACCTGGAATGACCCTATTTACAACAACAGCTGGATGTTGCATAAGGCTGGACACTTGCGACTGAGAGGATTGTTGAGATTCGGTGAGAAAATGCAGACCATTTAAAGCAATAATGTGTGGCACACATTCCAAGGGTCCCAACTCTCCAGGTTGTAGGTAATATTACTACAGCTATAACATGTACGGGAAACATAGAGAATGGACACACAGTGAATACGAAAGGTTTCTAAAACTCAACTAATAGTCCCTCTCCTGGTGCTCCGGTTTGAATTTCCAACTGTTTTACTATCAATCTCCCAACTTGGAGAGACAGCCCCTTTAACCTCCTGGTTCGCACAGGTTGCAAATTTGGCAGAGGATGAAAGGGAAGAGGTAGCCTTAATGAGAGATTAGCTGTTAGGCATTAGGACGGGCACATGTCACTCTAATTTCCCGGCACGTAGAAGAATTAGCCAAAGTCTCAGCCACCCGCCGGGATCCAGTAGAGTTCTTAAACCAAACTTTTGGACCTGCCGTCAGCTCACATAAAACGAGTTGAAAAATGGAGTTCAGGGGCACAGCAATTCACAAACTGGTAGAGTAATAAAGGACAACTATCGTCCAAAAATCTGTTGAGGGAAGGCAACGAGGCGGAAATGAAAGTGAGCCAGAATAGCTGGAAACAGATTTCAAGAGGTACATTGGAATCCCCTTTAAAGAACAGGAAGAGGGGCACAACTTCCACAGTGATGCACTGGCTCAAAAAGGGCGTATTCATTTTCTCCTGAATATATTCTGGAGAAACCGCATATGCCCTTTGTGGCCAAGAAAGCAAGCCGGCAATGCAAATCTGCCCTACAAAGAAGTATCACTTCCCACCTGTCAAAAGGGACATCCGCAAAATGTGTAAAAACCAGAAAGGCAATACAGGCCCTGGAGAACAGGGAGCCTAGTTATGCTGATGGGCGGGATGTAAATTGCCAACTGCCTCTCTGGAGGAGTGCATTGTGTTCCCTAAAACAAGTAAACAACAGAGCTACAGAGCCAAGGGCACTTCCAGTCTAGGGAATATACCTTGGGAAAACTGAAAATCAATAAGACAGATCCACCCCAAAATTTAGGGCTGCACTGCTTACAGGAACCTCAACTTGGATACACCTTAAATATCCCAAGAAATACAAAAATGGTTTAAGAGATTGTGTTACTTTCGTAGGATGGAATATCCCTCATCCATGAAATCAATGTCATAAGGCCAGTAGCAGCAAAATGAGTGGATTCAGGTTCGATGATTTTAAGTGAAATAAGTCACAGAGAAAAAGTAACTTATCATAAGATATCACTTATGAAGGTCCTGTAAACATGGCTACACATGAACTGAGTTAGGAAATATAACAGAGTCTCACATTTAGAAAAGACTCTTATGCCTGCTTAAGGGGGAAGGAGAGGTGGGGTGATGCATAAAACCAGTGTTTGATATCAGTACATGTACCGTTCCAAAAACCAACTACGGATTATACAATTCCTACAACTTCCTCAGTGAAAGGGATTCAAAACCCCATATTTCCCGCAGAGGAATATATCTGACTAGTAAGAATATTAACACCTATGTATTGATATGTATCCGTAAGGGAATCAAGTGTGTCTAGACAGGCTTAAACATGGCAGTGAGAATCAGCTCAAAGACACTATAAAAAGGAATTTCAAAAACAAAACAAAAAAACAGGGAAATTATTTACAATTCCTTCAGGGGCTCTGATGAAACCTGGAATGACCCTATCTAAAATGACAGCTGGATGTGGCATAAGGCTGGACACTTGGGACTGAGAGGATTGGTGAGATTGGGTCAGCAAATGCAGACCATTTAAAGCAATAATGCGTGGCACACATTCCAAGGGTCCCAACTCTCCAGGTTGTAGGGAATATCACTACAGCTATAACATGTATGGGAAACCAAAAGAATGGACACACTGTGAATATGAAAGGTTTCTAAAACTCAACTAATAGTCCCTCTCTTGGTGCTTCGGTTTGAATTTCCAGCTGCTTTACTATCAATCTCCCAACTTGGAGAGACAGACCCTTAACCACCTGGTTCTCACAGGTTGCAAATTAGGCAGAGGATGAAAGGAAAGATGGAGAACCAATGAGAGAGTAGCTGTTAGGCATTTGGATGGGCACATGTCACTCTAATTTCCCGGCAGGAAGAAGAATTAACCAAAGTCTCAGCCACCCGCCGGGAACCAGTATAGGTCCTGAACCAATATTTGGGACTTGCGGTCAGCTCACAAAAAACGAATTGAAAAATGGATCTCAGATGCATAGCAATTCAGAACCTGGCAGAGTAATAAAAAACAACTCTCGTCCAAAAATCTGTTGAGGGAAGGCAACGAGGCGACCTTGAAAGCGAGCCAGAATAGCAGGAAACAGATTTCAACTGGTACATTGGAATTGCATTTAAAGCACAGGAAGAGGGGCACAACTTTGAAAATGATGCACTTGGCAAAAAACAGCGTATGTGTTTTCTCCTGAATATATTTAGGAGAAAACGCATACGCCCTTTTTGGCCAAGCAAGCAAGCGGGCAATGCAAATCTGCATTACAAAGAAGTGTCACTTCCCACCGGTCAAAAGGGACATCCGCAAAATGTGTAAAACCAAAAAGGCACGACAGGCCCTGGAGAACAGGCAGCCTAGTTATGCTGATGGGAAGGATGTAAATTGACAACTGCCTCTCTGGAGGAGTGCATTGTGTTCCCTAAAACAAGTAATCAACAGAGCTACAGAGCCAAGGGCACTTCCAGTCTAGGGAATATAACTCGGGAAAACGGAAAATCAATAAGACACAGCCACCCCAAAATTTAGGGCTGCACTGCTAACAAGAACCTCAACTTAGCTACACTTTAAATATCCCAGGAAAGACAAAAATGGTTCAAGAAATTGTGTTACTGATGTAAGATGGAATATCCCTCAGCCATGAATTAAATGTCATAAGGCCAGTAGCAGCAAAATGAGTGGATTCAGGTACGATGATTCTAAGTGAAATAAGTCACCGAGAAAAAGAAACTTAACATAAGATATCACTTATGACGGTCCTGTAAACATGGCTACACATGAACTGAGTTAGGAAAGAGAACAGAGTCTCACATTTAGAAAACACTCTTATGCCTGCTTAAGGGGGAAGGAGAAGTGGGGTGATGCATAAAACCAAAGTGTGATATTAGTACAGGTACAGTTCAAAAACCAACTATGGGTTATACAAGACATACACCTTCCACAGTGAAAGGGACTCAAAACCAATATTTCCCACCGAGGAATATATCTGACTAGTGAGAATCTTAAAACCTATTTATTGATATGTCTCTGTAAGGGAATCAAGTGTGTCTACACTGGCATAAACATGGCAGGGAGAATCAGCTCAAACCCACTATAAAAAGGAATTTCAAAAACAAAACAAAAAACAGGGAAATTCTTTTCAATTCCTACAGGGGCTCTAATGAAACCTGGAATGACCCTATCTACAACGACAGCTGGATGTGGCATAAGGCTGGACACTTGGGACTGAGAGGATTGATGAGATTCGGTGAGCAAATGCAGACCATTTAAAGCAAAAATGCGTGGCACACGTTCCAAGGGTCCCAACTCTCCAGGTTGAAGGGAATATTACTACATCTATAACATGTACGGGATACCTAGAGAATGGATACACTGTGAATACGAAAGGTTTCTAAAACTCAACTAATAGTCCCTCTCCTGGTGCTCCGGTTTGACTTTCCAACTGCTTTACTATCAATGTCCCAACTTGGAGAGACAGCCCCTTTAACCTCTTGGTTCGCACAGGTTGCCAATTTGGCAGAGGATGCTAGCGAAGAGGGAGAACCAATGAGAGAGTAGCTGTTAGGCATTTAGACGGGCACATGTCACTCTAATTTCCCGACCGGAAGGAGAATTAACCAAAGTCTCAGCCACGCTCCAGGAACCAATATAGGTCGTGAACCAAAATTTTGGACTTGCGGTCAGCTCACAAAAAAACGAGTTGAAAAATGGAGCTCAGGGGCACAGCAATTCACAAACTGGCAGAGTAATAATGGACAACTATAGTCCAAAAATCTGTTGAGGGAAGGCAACGAGGCGGAATGGAAAGTGAGCCAGAATAGCAGCAAACGGATTTCAAGAGGTACATTGGAATCACCTTTAAAGCACAGGAAGAGGGGCACAACTTCGACAATGATGCACATGGCCAAAAAGGGCGTATGTGTTTTCTCCTGAATATATTCAGGAGAAAACGCATACGCGCTTTTTGGCCAAGCAAGCAAGCGGGCAATGCAAATCTGCACTACAAAGAAGTATAACTTCCCAACGTTCAAAAGGGTCATCCGCAAAATGTGTAAAAAACCAGAAAGGCAAGACAGGCCATGGAGAACAGGGAGCCTACTTATGCTGAAGGGCAGGATGTAAATTGCCAACTGCCTCTCTGGAGGAGTGCATTGTGTTCCCTAACGCAAGTAAACAACAGAGCTACAGAGCCAAGGGCACTTCCAGTCTAGGGAATATACCTTGGGAAAACTGAAAATCAATAAGACAGAGCCACCCCAAAATTTAGGGCTGCTCTGCTTACAAGAACCTCAACTTTGGTCAACCTAAAATATCACAGGAAAGATAAAAATGGTTCAAGATATTGTGTTACTTACGTAAGATGGAATATCCCTCAGCCATGCAATCAATGTCATAAGGCCAGTAGCAGCAAAATGAGTGGATTCAGGTACGTTGATTCTAAGTGAAATAAGTCACAGAAAAAAAGGAACTTATCATAAGATAACACTTATGAAGGTCCTTTATACATGGCTGGATACACATGAACTGAGTTAGGAAAGAGAACAGATTCTCACATTTAGAAAACACTCTTATGCCTGCTAAAGGGGGAAGGAGAGGTGGGGTGATGCATAAAACCAGAGTTTGATATTAGTACATGTACCGTTCCAAAAACCAACTACGGAATAGACAAGACCTACACCTTCCTCAGTGAAAGGGACTCAAAAACCCATATTTCCCGCAGAGGAATATATCTGACTAGTAAGATTCTTAAAACTAATGTTTGATATGTCTCTGTAAGGGAATCAAGTGTGTCTAGACGGGCATAAACATGGCACTGAGAATCAGCACAAACTCACTATAAAAAGGAATTTCAAAAACACAACAAGAAACAGGGAAATTCTTTGTGATTCCTACAGGGGCTCTGATGAAACCTGGAATGACCCTATCTACAATGACAGCTGGATGTGGCATAAGGCTGGACACTTGGGACTGAGAGGATTGGTGAGATTGGGTGAGCAAATGCAGACAATTTAAAGCAATAATGCGTGGCACAAATTCCAAAGGTTCCAACTCTCCACGTTTAAGGGAATATTACTACAGCTATAACTTGTACAGGAAACCTAGAGAATGGACACAGTGTGAATACGAAAGGTTTCTAAAACTCAACTAATATTCCCTCTCCTGGTTGTCCGGTTTGACTTTCCAACTGCTTTACTATCAGTCTCCCTACTTGGAGAGACAGCCCCTCAAACCTACTGGTTCGCTCAGATTGCCAATTTGGCAGAGGATGAAAGGGAAGAGTGAGAACCAATGAGAGAGTAGCTTTTAGGCATTTGGACGGGCACATGTCACTCTAATTTCCCGGCAGGAAGGAGAATTAACCAAAGTGTCAGCCACCATCCGGGAACCAATATAGGTCCTGAACCAAAATTTTGGACTTGCGGTCAGCTCACAAAAAACGAGTTGAAAAATGGAGCTCAGGGGCACAGCAATTCACAAACTGGCAGAGAAATAATGGACAACTATCGTCCAAATATCTGTTGAGGGAAGGCAACGAGGCGGACTTGAATGCGAACCAGAAATGCAGGAAACAGGTTTCAATAGGTACATTTGAATCACCTTTAAAGCACAGGAAGAGGGACACAACTTCGACAGTGATGCACTTGGCTAAAAAAGGGCGTATGCGTATTCTCCTGAATATATTCAGGAGAAAACGCATAAGCCCTTTTTGGCCAAGCAAGCAAGCGGGCAATGCAAATGTGCACTACAAAGAAGTATCACTTCCCACTGGTCAAAAGGGACATCCGTAAAATGTGTAAAAACCAGAAAGGCAACACAGGGCCTGGAGAACAGTGAGCCTACTTATGCTGATGGGAAGGATGTAAATTGCCAACTGCCTCTCTGGAGGAGTGCATTGTGTTCCCTAAAACAAGTAAACAACAGAGCTACAGAGCCAAGGGCACTTCCAGTCTAGGGAATATACCTTGGGAATATTGAAAATCAATAAGACAGAGCCACCCCAAAATTTAGGGCTGCACTGCTTACAAGAACCTCAACTTGGGTAAAACCTTAAATATCCCAGGAAAGACAAAAATGGTTCAAGAAATTGTGTTACTTACGTAAGATGGAATATCCCACAGCCATGAAATGAATGTCATAAGGCCAGTAGCAGCAAAAGGATTGGATTCAGGTACGATGATTCTAAGTGAAATACGTCACAGAGAAAAAGAAACTCAACATAAGATATCACTTATGAAGGTACTGTAAACATGGCTACACATGAACTGAGTAAGGAAAGAGAACAGAGTCTCACATTTAGAAAACACTCTTATGCCTGCTTAAGGGGGAAGGAGAGGTGGGGTGCTGCATAAACCAGAGTGTGATATTAGTACAGGTACCGTTCCAAAAACCACCTTCGGAATAGACAAGACCTACACCTTCCTCAGTGAAAGGGACTCAAGACCCCATATTTCCCAAGAGGAATATATCTGACTAGTAAGAATCTTAAAACCTATGTATTGATGTGTCTCCGTAAGGGAATCATGTGTGTATAGACTGGCAAAAACATGGCAGTGAGAATCAGCTCAAACCCACTATAAAAATGAGATTCAGAAACAAAACAAAAAAACAGGGAAATTCTTTACAATTCCTTCAGGGGTTCTGATGAAACCTGGAATGACCCTATTTACAACAACAGCTGGATGTTGCATAAGGCTGGACACTTGCGACTGAGAGGATTGTTGAGATTCGGTGAGAAAATGCAGACCATTTAAAGCAATAATGTGTGGCACACATTCCAAGGGTCCCAACTCTCCAGGTTGTAGGTAATATTACTACAGCTATAACATGTACGGGAAACATAGAGAATGGACACACAGTGAATACGAAAGGTTTCTAAAACTCAACTAATAGTCCCTCTCCTGGTGCTCCGGTTTGAATTTCCAACTGTTTTACTATCAATCTCCCAACTTGGAGAGACAGCCCCTTTAACCTCCTGGTTCGCACAGGTTGCAAATTTGGCAGAGGATGAAAGGGAAGAGGTAGCCTTAATGAGAGATTAGCTGTTAGGCATTAGGACGGGCACATGTCACTCTAATTTCCCGGCACGTAGAAGAATTAGCCAAAGTCTCAGCCACCCGCCGGGATCCAGTAGAGTTCTTAAACCAAACTTTTGGACCTGCCGTCAGCTCACATAAAACGAGTTGAAAAATGGAGTTCAGGGGCACAGCAATTCACAAACTGGTAGAGTAATAAAGGACAACTATCGTCCAAAAATCTGTTGAGGGAAGGCAACGAGGCGGAAATGAAAGTGAGCCAGAATAGCTGGAAACAGATTTCAAGAGGTACATTGGAATCCCCTTTAAAGAACAGGAAGAGGGGCACAACTTCCACAGTGATGCACTGGCTCAAAAAGGGCGTATTCATTTTCTCCTGAATATATTCTGGAGAAACCGCATATGCCCTTTGTGGCCAAGAAAGCAAGCCGGCAATGCAAATCTGCCCTACAAAGAAGTATCACTTCCCACCTGTCAAAAGGGACATCCGCAAAATGTGTAAAAACCAGAAAGGCAATACAGGCCCTGGAGAACAGGGAGCCTAGTTATGCTGATGGGCGGGATGTAAATTGCCAACTGCCTCTCTGGAGGAGTGCATTGTGTTCCCTAAAACAAGTAAACAACAGAGCTACAGAGCCAAGGGCACTTCCAGTCTAGGGAATATACCTTGGGAAAACTGAAAATCAATAAGACAGATCCACCCCAAAATTTAGGGCTGCACTGCTTACAGGAACCTCAACTTGGATACACCTTAAATATCCCAAGAAATACAAAAATGGTTTAAGAGATTGTGTTACTTTCGTAGGATGGAATATCCCTCATCCATGAAATCAATGTCATAAGGCCAGTAGCAGCAAAATGAGTGGATTCAGGTTCGATGATTTTAAGTGAAATAAGTCACAGAGAAAAAGTAACTTATCATAAGATATCACTTATGAAGGTCCTGTAAACATGGCTACACATGAACTGAGTTAGGAAATATAACAGAGTCTCACATTTAGAAAAGACTCTTATGCCTGCTTAAGGGGGAAGGAGAGGTGGGGTGATGCATAAAACCAGTGTTTGATATCAGTACATGTACCGTTCCAAAAACCAACTATGGATTATACAATTCCTACAACTTCCTCAGTGAAAGGGATTCAAAACCCCATATTTCCCGCAGAGGAATATATCTGACTAGTAAGAATATTAACACCTATGTATTGATATGTATCCGTAAGGGAATCAAGTGTGTCTAGACAGGCTTAAACATGGCAGTGAGAATCAGCTCAAAGACACTATAAAAAGGAATTTCAAAAACAAAACAAAAAAACAGGGAAATTATTTACAATTCCTTCAGGGGCTCTGATGAAACCTGGAATGACCCTATCTAAAATGACAGCTGGATGTGGCATAAGGCTGGACACTTGGGACTGAGAGGATTGGTGAGATTGGGTCAGCAAATGCAGACCATTTAAAGCAATAATGCGTGGCACACATTCCAAGGGTCCCAACTCTCCAGGTTGTAGGGAATATCACTACAGCTATAACATGTATGGGAAACCAAAAGAATGGACACACTGTGAATATGAAAGGTTTCTAAAACTCAACTAATAGTCCCTCTCTTGGTGCTTCGGTTTGAATTTCCAGCTGCTTTACTATCAATCTCCCAACTTGGAGAGACAGACCCTTAACCACCTGGTTCTCACAGGTTGCAAATTAGGCAGAGGATGAAAGGAAAGATGGAGAACCAATGAGAGAGTAGCTGTTAGGCATTTGGATGGGCACATGTCACTCTAATTTCCCGGCAGAAAGAAGAATTAACCAAAGTCTCAGCCATCCGCCGGGAACCAGTATAGGTCCTGAACCAAAATTTTGGACTTGTGGTCAGCTCACAAAAAACGACTTGAAAAATGGAGCTCAGGGGCATGGCAATTCACAAACTGGCAGAGTAATAAAGGGCAACTATCGTCCAAAAATCTGTTGAGGGAAGGCAACAAGGTGGACTTGAAAGTGAGCCAGAATATCAGGAAACAGATTGCAAGAGGTACATTGGAATTGCCTTTAAAGCACAGGAAGAGGGGCACAATTTCGACAATGATGCACTTGCCCAAAAAGGGCTTATGCGTTTCCTCCTGAATATATTCAGGAGGAAACGTATACGCCTTTTTTTGCCAAGCAAGCCAGCGGGCAATGCAATTCTGCAGTACACAGAAGTATCACTCCCCAGCGGTCAAAAGGGACATCCACAAAATGTGTAAAAACCAGAAAGGCAAGACAGGCCCTGGAGAACAGGGAGCCTAGATATGCTGATGGGCAGGATGTAAATTGCCAACCGCCTATCTGGAGGAGTGCAATGTGATGCCTAAAACAATTAAACAACAGAGCTACAGAGCCAAGTGCACTTCCAGTCTAGGGAATATACCTTCGGAAAACTGAAAATCAAGAAGACAGAGCCACCCCAAAATTTAGGGCTGCGCTGCTTACAAGAACCTCAACTTGGTTACATTTTGAAGACAAGAGCATGGCGCATTGTGATAACATGGGTCATGGAGCAATGTGCTGACAAGCACATGGAGCACTCTTATGACAAGGGTCAGGGAGCATTGTGCTTAGGAAGGCATAGAATATGGTGATGACCAGTGTCAGAGAGCATTGTGATGAAAAGTTCATGGAGCATTGTGGTGACAAAGTCACAGAGACTTGTGATGACGAGGGTATGGACCATTGTGATGACAAAGGTCATGAATCATTGTTATGAAGAGTCACGGAGAATTGTGATGAAAGGGTCATGGAATCATTGTGATGACAAGGGCATGGAGCATTGTGATGACAAGGTCATAGAGTATTGTAAAGAGAGGTGTCAGGGAGCACTGTGATGACATATGTCATGGCCCATTGTGATGACAATGGCATTGGGCATTGTGATGCCAGGTGTCATGGAGTATTGTGATGACAAAGGTAATGGAGTATTGTGTTGACAACGGCTTGGAGCACTGTGATAACAAGGGTCATGGAGCATTGTGATGACAAGGGCATGGAGAATTGTGATGACAACGGACATTGAGAATTTTGATGACAATATCGTGAAGAATTTTGATGACAAAGGCCTGGAGCTTGCTATGACAGGGGTCATATGGCATTGAGATGACAATTTCATGGAAAATTTTGATGACAATTGCATGTAACATTGTGATGAGAAGCGTCATGGGGCATTGTGATGAAAAGGACGTGGAGAATTCTGATGACAAGGGACATGGAACATTGTTATTACCAGGGAATGGAGCATTGTGATTACCAGGGAATGGAGCATTGTGATAGCAAGACCGTGAAGCACTGTGATGAGAAGGCCATGAATAACTGTGATGACGAGCCTCATGGAGCACTGTAATGACAAGGGGCATGGAGCATTCTGATGACAGTTGTCATGGAGCATTGTGATGACAGGGGTCATGGAACATTGTGATGACAGGGGTCATGGAGCATTGTGATGACAAGGGTAACGGAGCATTCTGATGATAAGCTTGTGGAGTATTGTGATGACAATGGCATGGAGCATTGTGATGAAAAGGGCATAGATCACTGTGATGAAAAAGGCATGGAGCGTTGTCATGAGGGTTTCAAGGAGCATACTGATGACAAGTGTCAGGGGGCATTGTGATGACCAGTGTATTGAGCACTGTGATGACAAAGGTCATGGAGCATTGTGATGAGAAGACGATGGAAAATTGTGATGACGAGAGTCATGAACCTTTGTGATGACAAAGGTCATGGAGCATTTTGATGACAATGGCATTGTGCATTGTGATGAGAAGGGCAGGGAACATTGTGATGACAGGGTCATGGAAAAATTTGATGAAAAGGGTCATGGATCATTTTGATGACAGGGGATATGGAACATTGTGATGTCAGGGGTCATGGAGCTTTGTGATGAATAGGGTCATGGAGCATTTTGATGCCAGGGGTTATGGAACATTGTGATATCAGGCGTCATGGAGCATTGTGATGACAAGGGCATGGAGCATTGGTCTGAAAATTTCATGGATTATGTGATGAGAGTGGGCATGGGGCATTGTGATGACAAGGGCACGGAACACTGTGATACATGGGTCATGGAGGATTGTAATGACAAGGGCATGGAGCATTGTGATGAGAAGGGCATCGAGCATTGTGATGACAAATGTCATGGAGCTTTGTGATGACAAGAGCATGGAACAATGTGATCAGGGGTTTCATGGAGCATCTTGATGACAATGGCATGGATCATTGTGATGCCAAGTGTCATGGAGATATGTGATGACAAATGTCATGGAGCATTTTGATGACAAGGGCGTGGTGCACTGTGTTGTGAAGGGAAGGGAGCATTGTGATGACAGAGTCGAGGAGCAATTTGATGAAAATTGTCATGGAAGATTTTGATGATATGGGTTATGGAACATTGTGATGTCAGGGGTCATGGAACATTGTGATGACAGGGGTGAGGAAGTATTGTGATGACTAGTGATGGAACATAGTGATATCAGTTGTGAGAGAGCATTTTGTTGAAAAGTGCATGGAGCATTGTGATGACAAGGGTTTATGGAGCACTGTGATGACAAGGTTGTGGAGCATTGTGATGACAGGGTTGAGGAAGTATTGTGATGACTAGTGATGGAACATAGTGATATCAGTTGTGAGAGAGCATTTTGTTGAGAAGTGCATGGAGCATTGTGATGCCCAGGGTTTATGGAGCATTGTGATGACAAGGTTGTGGAGCATTGTGATGACAAGCGCATGTCACATTGTGATAACATGGGTCATGGAGCAATGTGCTGACAAGCACATGGAGCATTGTGAGGAAAAGGGGGATGGAGCACTGTGCTGAGAAAGGCATAGAGCATTTTGATGACAAGGGTCAGAGAGCATTGTTATGAAAAGTTCATGTAGCATTGTGGTGACAAAGTCACAGAGACTTGTGATGATGAAAGCATGGACCATTGTGATGACAAAGTTCATAAAGCACTGTGATGACTGGAGTCACGGAGCATTGTGATGACACGGGAATGGAGCATTGTGATGACATGGGCATAGAGCATTGCTCTGACAAGTTTTATGGATTATTGTGATGACAGTGGGCATGGCACATTGTGATTACAAGGGCATGGAGCATTGTGATGACAAGGTCATACAGTATTGTGAAGACAGGTGTCAGGGAGTATTGGGATGACATATGTCATGGTCCATTGTGATGAGAAGTGCATGGGGCATTGGATTGCCAAGTGTCATGGAGGATTGTGATGACAAAGGTAATGGAGCATTGTGATGACAGGGGCTTGGAGCTTCGTGATGAGAAGGTCTTGAAGCATTGTGATGACAACATCTTGGAGCATTGTGATGACAGGGGCCTTTGAGAATTTTGATGACAAGGTCGTGAAGCATTGTGATGAGAAGCGCATGGAGCTTCCTATGACAGGGGTCATGGAGCATTGCAATGACAAGTGCATGGAGAATTGTATTGACAAGAGCATGTAACATTTTGATGAGAAGTGTCATGGAGCATTTTGATGAAAAGGACATGTAGAATTGTGATGACCAGGGCATGGAGCATTGGGATGACAAGACCGTCGAGCATTGTCATGAGAAGACCACGGAAAATTGTGATGAGGATCGTCATGGAGCACTGTAATGACAAGGGGCATGGAGCATTGTGATGACAGGTGTCATGGATCATTGTGATGACAAGTGTCATGGACCATTCTGATGACAAGCTTGTGGAGTAATGTGATGACAATGGCATGGAGCATTTTGATGAAAAGGGCATGGAGCATTGTGATGAAAAAGGCATGGAGCCTTTTCATGACAGTGTTCAAGGAGCATTCTGATGACAAGTCTCAGGGAGCATTGTGATGACAAGTGTATTGAGCATTGTGATGACAATTTTCATGGAGCATTGTGATGACAGGCATCATGGAGTGTTATGATGACAAGTGTTACGAACATTGTGATCACAAGGCTTTGGAGCATTGTGATGACAGAAATCATGTATCATTTTCATTTCAAGGTGCATGGATCATTGTGATGACAAGGGCATGAAGCAATGTGAACCCAAGGTTCATGGAGGATTTTGATGACAATGGAAATGGAGTATTGTGATGACAAGCGCATGCAGCATTGTGATGACAAGGTCATGTAGCATTTTGCTGACAAATGCATGGAGCATTTTGATGACAAGTGTCATGGAGCATTGTGATGACAAGCGTCATGGAGCATTGTGATTACAGGGGTCATGGAGCATTGGGACGGCAAGGGCATGGATCAATGTGATGACAAGGGTCATGGAGCATTTCGATGACAAGATTCCCAGATCATTGTGTTGTCTGGTGTCATGGAGCTTTGTGATGACAGTGGTCATGGACCATTTTGAATACAGGGGTCATGGAGCATTGTGATGAGAATTTCATGGAGCACTGAGCTGACAATATTCCTTGAGTATTGTGATGGCAGGGCTCATGGAGCATTGTGATGACAAGGGAATGGAGCATTGGGATGACAATGTCCTGGAGCATTGTGATGAGAAGACCATGGAGCATTGTGATGACAAGTCTCATGGAGCATTCTGATGAAAAGGGGCATGGAGCATTGTGATTACAGGGGTCTTGGAGTATTGTTATGACAAGGGTCATGGAGCCTTGTGATGACAAACCGTGGAACATTGTGATGGCAGGGGTCATGGAGCATTGTTATGACACGGGTAATGGAGCATTGTGATGACAAGGGCATGGAGTATTGGTTTGAAAAGTTTCATGGATTATTGTGATGAGAGTGGGCATGGAGCATTGTGATGACAAGGGCACAGAACGACGGTGATACATGGGTCATGGAGGATTGTAATGACAAGGGCATGAATCATTGTGATGAGAAAGGCATCGAGCATTATGATGACAAGCATCATGGAGCTTTGTGATGACAAGAGCAAGGAACAAAGTGATGATAGGTTTCATGGAGCATTGTGATGACAATGGCATGGAGCATTGTGATGCCAAGGGTCATGTAATTTGTGATGACAGAGGTCATGGAGCATTTTGATGACAAGAGCGTTGTGCATTGTGATGAGAAGGGCGGGGAGCATTGTGATGACAGGGTCATGGAGCAATTTGATGAAAATCGACAGGGAACTTTTTCATGACAGGGTTATGGAACATTGTGATGTCAGTGGTCATGGAGCATTATGATGATAAGGGCATGTATCATTTTGATGATAGGGGTCATGGAACATTGTGATGAAAGGGGTGAGGGAGTATTGTGATGAGTAGTAAAGGAACATTGTGATATCAGTGGTGAGAGAGCATTTAGATGAGAAGTGCAAGGAGCATTTTGATGACAAGTTTTATGGAGCATTGTGATGATAAGGTTGTGGAGCATTGTGCTGACAAGCGCATGGATCATTGTGATGACAAGGGTCATGGAGCATTATGCTGACAAAGGCATGGAGCATTGTGATGAAACGTGTTACAGAGAACTGTGATGATGAGGGAATGGACCATTGTGATGACAAAGGTCATAAAGCATTGTGATGACTGGATTCACGGAGAATTATGATGTGCGGGGTCATGGAGAATTGTGATGACAAGGGCATGGAGCATTGTGATGACAAGGGCATGGAGCATTGGTCTGACAAGTTTCATGGATTATTGTGATGACATTCGGCATGGCGGATTGTGGTGACAAGGGCATGGAGCATTGTGATGAAAAGGTCATGGAGTATTGTGAAGACAGGTGTCAGGGAGCATTGTGATGACATATGTCATGTTCCATTGCAATGACAATGGCGTGGGGCATTGTGATGCCAAGTGTCATGGAGGAATGTGATGACAAAGATAATGGGGCATTGTGATGATTAAGGCTTGGAACATTATGATCACAAGGGCCATTTAGAATCTTGATGAGAAGGTCGTGAAGCATTGTGATGACAAAGTCCTGGAGCATTGTGTTGAGAAGATCATGGAGCCTTGTGATGACAAGTCTCATGGACCATACTGATGAAAAGAGGCATGGGGCATTGTGTTTACAGGGGTCTTGGAACATTGTGATGACAAGGGCATGGAGCATTGTGAGGAGAAGGCCAAGGAGCATTCTGATGACATGCGTCATGGAGCTTTTTGATGACAAGGGCATGGAGCATTGTGAATACAGGGGTCTTGGAGCATTGTGATGACAAGGGCATGGAACATTGTGATGAGAAGGCCATGGAGCATTCTGATGACATGCGTAAAGGCGGTTTTTGATGAAAAGGGCATGGAACATTGTGATTACAGGGGTCTTGGAGAATTGTGATGACAAGAGTCATGGAGCCTTGTGATTAAAATGCCGTGGATCATTGTGATAGCAGGGGTCATGGAGCATTGTTATGACAGGTGTAATGGAGCACTGTGATGACTAGGGCATGGAGCATTGGTCTGAAAAGTTTCATGGATTATTGTGATGAGAGTGGGCATTGAACATTCTGATGACAAGGGCACAGAACACTGTGATACATGGGTCATGGAGGATTATAATGACAAGGACATGGAGCATTGTGATGAGAAGGCATGGAGCATTGTGATGGCAAGTGTCATGGAGCTTTGTGATGACAAGGGCATGGAACAATGTGATGAGAGTGTTCATGGAGCATTGTGATGACAATGACATGGAACACTATGATGCCAATTGTCATGGAGATGTGTGACAACAAATGTCATGGAGCATTTTGATGACAAATTCGTGGTGCATTTTGTTGTGAAGGGAAGGGAGCATTGTGATGACAGGGTCATGGAGCAATTTGATGAAAAAGGTCATGGAAGATTTTGATGACAGGGGTTATGGAACATTGTGATGTCAGGGGTCATCGAACATTGTGATGATAAGGGCATGCAGAAATGTGATGACACGGGTCATGGAACATTGTGATGAGAGGGGTGAGGGAGTATTGTGATGACTTGTGATGGAACATAGTGATATCAGTTGTGAGAGAGCATTTGGTTGAGAAGTGCCTGGAGCATATTGATGACAAGGTTTATGGAACATTGTGATGACAATGTTGTGGAGCACAGTGATGACACGCACATGGCACATTTTGATAACATGTGTCATGGAGCAATGCGCTGAGAAGCACATGGAGCATTGTGATGACAAGGGTCATGGAGCACTGTGCTGAGAAAGGCATAGAGCATTGTGATGACAATGGTCAGAGAGCATTGTGATGAAAAGTTCATGGAGCATTGTGGTGACAAAGGTCACAGAGAATTGTGATGATGAGGACATGGACCATTGTGATGACAAAGTTCATGAAACACTGTGATGACTGGAGTCACGGAGCATTGTGATGACAGGGTTCATGGAGCATTGTGATGACAAGGCCGTGGAACATCATTATGACAGTAGTCATGGAGCATTGTTAAGATAGGGGTAATGGAATATTGTGATGGCAACGGTATGGAGCATTGTGATGAGAAAGCCATGGAGCATTCTGATGACATGCGTCATTGAGCTGTGTGATGACAAAGGCATGGAGCATTGTGATTACAGGGGTCTTGGATCATTGTAATGACAAGGGTTATGGAGCCTTGTGATGACAAGGCCATGGAATATTGTGATGGCAGGGGTTATGGAGCATTGTCATGACAGGGGTAATGGAGCATTGTGATTACAAGTTTATGGAGCATTGGTCTGAAACTTTTCATGGATTATTGTGATGAGAGTGGGCATGGAGCATTATGATGACAAGGGAAAGGAACACTGTGATACATGGGTCATGGAGAATTGTATTGACAAGGGCATGGAACATTGTGATGAGAAGGGAATCGTGCATTTTGATGACAATCATCGTGGAGTTTTGTGATGATAAGGACATGGAAGCAATGTGACGAGAGGCTTCAGGAAGCATTGTGATGACAATGGCATGGATCATTCTGATGCCAAGGGTCATGGAGCTTGGTGATGACAAAGATCATGGAGCATTTTGATGACAAGCGCTTGGAGCATTGTAATGCCAAGGGTCATGGAGCTTGGTGATGACAAAGATCATGGAGCATTTTGATGACAAGCACATGGAGCATTGTGATGACAAGGGTCACGGAGCATTGTGATGAAAAGTTCATGGAGCATTGTGGTGACAAAGGTCACAGAGACTTGTGATGACGAGGGCATGGACCATTGTGATGAGAAAGGTCATGAAGCAATGTGATGACAGGAGTCACGGAGCATTGTGATGACGTGTCATGGAGCATTCTGATGACAAGGGCATGCAGCATTGTGATGACAGGGGCATGGAATATTGGTCTTACAAGTTTCATGGATTATTGCGATGACAGTGGGAATGGCACATTGTGATGAAAAGGGCATGGAGCATTGTAATGACAAGCTCATGCATTATGGTGAAGACAGGTGTCTGGGAGCATTGTGAAGACATATGTAATGGCCCATTGTGATGACAATGCCATGGAGCATTGTGATGCCAAGTGTCATGGAGGATTGTGATGACAAAGGTAATGGAGCATTTTGATCACAAGCGCATGGAGCATTGTGATGACAAGGGTCATGGATCACTGTGCTGACAAGGGCATGGAGCATTGTGATGACAAGGGTAATGGAGCATTGTGCTGAGAAAGGCATGGAGCATTGTGATGACAACGGTCACAGACCATTATGATGAAAAGTTCATGGAGCATTGTGGTGACAAATGTCACAAAGCCTTGTGATGACTAGGGCATGGACCATTGTGATGACAAAGATCATGAAGCATTGTGATGACTGGAGTCACGGAGCATTGTGATGACAAGGGTCAGGGAGCCTTGTGATGACAAGGGTCATGCCACATAATGATGACAAGCTTGTGGAGTATTGTGGTGACAATGGCATGGATCATTGTGATGAACAGGGCATGGAGCATTGTGATGAAAAAGGCATGGTGCCTTTTCATGACAGGGTTCAAGGAGCATTCTGACGACAAATGTCACGGAGCATTGTGATGACAAGTGTATTGAACATTGTGATGACAAAGCTCATGGAGCATTGTGATGACACGGGCATGGAGTATTGTGGTGACAGGCATCATGGAGCGTTGTGATGACAAGTGTTGTGGAACAATGTGATCACAAGGGTTTGGAGCATTGTTATAACAGAGGTCATGGATCATTTTGATTTCAAGGAGCATGGAGCATTGTGATGAAATGGGTCATGGAGCATTGTGATGACGGGTCATGGAGCATTGTGAAGACAAGTGCATGGAGAATTGTGAAGACAGGGGCATGGAACATTTGTCTTACAAGTTTCATGGATTACTGCAATGACATTGGGAATGGTGCATTGTGATGACAAGGACGTGGAACATTGTCATGACAGGCGTGAGGGAGTATTGTAATGACTAGTGATGGAACATTTTGATATCAGCGGTGAAAGAGCATTTTGATGAGAAGTGCATGGAGCTTTGTGATGACAAGGTTTATAGAGAATTGTGATGACAAAGTTGTGGAACATTGTGATGACAAGTGCATGGCACATTGTGATGACATGGGTCACAGAGCATTGTGATGAAAAGTTCATGGAGCATTATGGTGACAAAGTTCACAGAGCCCTGTGATGACGAGGTTATGGACTACTGTGAGGACAAAGGTCATGAAGCATTGTGATGACTGGAGTCACGGACCATTGTGATGACAAGGGCATGGAGCATTGTGATGACAGGAGCATGGAGCATTGGTCTGACAACTTTCATTGATTATTGTGATGATAGTGGGCATGGAGCACTGTGATGACAGCGGAATGGAGCATTGATATGACCAGGTCATTGAGTATGGTGAAGACAGGTGTCAGGGAGCATTGTGATGATATATGTCATGGTGCATTGTGATGACAATGGCATGGAGCATTGTGAAGCCAAGTGTCATGGAGGATTGTGATGACAAATGTAATGGAACATTCTGATGACAAGGGCTTCAGCATTGTGAGAGAGGACCATGGATAATTGTGATGACCAGCGTCATGGGGCATTGTGATGACAAGTGTTATGGAACATTGTGATCACAAGGATTTGGTGCATTATAACGACAGACGTCATTGAGCATTTTGATTTCATTGTGAGGACAAAAGCATGAAATATTCTGGTGATGGGCACGGTGCATTGTGATGACAGGGTTGATGGAGCATTGAGATGAACAGGGGCATGGAGCATTGTGATTCCAGGGGTGTTGGAGCATTGTGATGACAAGGGCATGGAGCACTGTGAGGAGAAGGCCATGGAGCATGCTGATGACATGCGTCATGGAGCTTTGTGATGACAAGGGCATCGAGATTTGTGATTACAGGGGTCTTGGAGCATTGTGATGACAAGGGTCATGGAGGCTTGTGATGACAAGACCGTGGAATCTTGTGACGGCAGGGGACATGGAGCATTGTTATGAAAGGGGTAATGGAGCATTGTGATGACAAGGACATGGGGCAATCGTCTGAAAAGTTTCATGCATTATTGTGAAGAGAGTGGGCATGGAGCTGTGTGATGACAAGGACACGGAACACTGTGATACATAGATCATGCAGGCTTGTAATGACAATAGCATGGAGCATTGTGATGAGAAGGGCATCGAACATTGTGTTGACAAGCATCATGGAGATTTGGGATGACAAGTGCATGGAGCAATGTGATGAGAGGGTCCATGGAGTATTGTGATGATCATGGAATGGAGCATTGTGATGCCAAGGGTCAGGGAGCTTTGTGATGACAAATGTCATGTAGCATTTTGATGAAAAGGGCCTGGTGCATTGTGATGAGAAGGGCAGGGAGCATTGTGATGACAGGGTCATGGAGCAATTTGATGAAAAGGGTCATGGAATATTTTGATTACAGGGGTTATGGAACTTTGTGATGTCAGTTGTCATGGAGCATTGTGATGACACGGGTAATGGAACATTTTGATGACAGGTTTGAGGGAGTATTGTGATGACTAGTGGTGGAACATTGAGATATTAGTGGTGAGACAGCATTTTGATAAGTGCATGGAGCATTGTGATGACAAGGTTTATGGAGCATTTTGATGACAAGGATGTTGAGCATTGTGATGACAAGTGCATGGCGAATTGTGATGACATTGGTTATGGAACATTGTGCTGACACGTGCATCGAGCATTGTGTTGACAAGGGTCATGGAGCATTGTGCTGACAAAGGCATGGAGTTTTGTGATGACAAGGGTCACAGAGCATTGTGATAAAAATTTCATGGAGCATTGTGGTGACAAAGGTCACAGAGCTTTGTGTGACGAGGTCATGGACCATTGTGATGACAAATGTCATGAATCATTGTGATGACTGGAGTCATGGAGCATTGTGATAACAGGGGTCTAGGAGCATTGTGAAGAAAAGGGAATGCATCATTGTGATGAAAATTGCAGGGAGCCTTGTCATGACAGTGTTCAAGTAGCATAGTGATGACAAGTGTCAGCCAGCATTGTGATGCCAAGTGTATTGAGCATTGTGTTGACAAAGTTCATAAAGCATTGTGATAAGAAGACCTTGCATAATTTTGATGACGAGCGTCATGGGGCATTGTGATCACAAGTGTCATGGAACATTGTGATCAGAAGGGTTTGCAGCTTTGTGATGACAGAGGACATGGAGCATTTTGATTTGATAGTGATGACAATAGCATGAATCATTATGATGATGGACATGGTTCATTGTGATGACAGGGTTGTTGGAGATTTGAGATGAAAAGGGGCATGGAGAATTGTGATTACAGAGGTCTTGGAGCCTTGTGATGACAAGGGTCATGGAGCCTTGTGATGACAAGGCCGTGGAACATTGTGATGGCAGGGGTCATGGAGCATTGTTATGACAGGTGTAATGGAGCATTGTGATGACAAGGGCATGGAGCAATGTGATGAGAGATTTCATTGAGCATTGTGATGACAATGGCATGGAGCATTGTGATGCCAAGTGTCATGGAGCTTTGTGATGAAAAATTGTCATTGGGCATTTTAATGACAAGTGCGTGGTGCATTGTGATTAGAAGGGCCGGGAGCATTGTGATGACAGGGTCATGGAGCAATTTGATTAAATGCGTCATGGAATATTTTGATGACAGGCGTTATGGAACATTGTGATGTCAGGGGTCATGAAGCATTGTGATGAAATGAGTCATGGAGCATTTTGTGACAGGGTTTATGGAACATTGTGATGTCAGGGGTCATGGAGCATTGTGATGACAAGGGCACGGAGCAATGTGATGGCAGGGGCATGGAAAATTTGTCTGACAAGTTTCATGGATTATTGTAATGACAGTGCGCATGGAGCATTGTGATGACAAAGGTCACAGAGCCTTGTGTGAAGAGGGCATGGACCACTGTGTTGACAAAGGTCATGAAGCACTGTGATGACTGGAGTCACGGAGCATTGTGATGGCAGGGGTCATGGAGCATTGTGCTGACAAGCGCATGGAGCATTTTGATGACAAGTGTCATGGAGCATTGTGCTGACAAAGGCATGGAGCATGGTGATGACAAGGGACACAGAGCATTGTGATGAAATATTCATGGAGCATTGTGGTGACAAAGATCACAGAGCCTTGTGTGCCGGGGGCATGGACAATTGTTCTGACAAGTTTCATGGATTATTGTGATGACAGTGGGCATGGATTATTTTGATGACAAGGGCATGGAGCATTCTGATGATAAGCTTGTGGAGTATTGTGATGACAATGGCATGGAGCATTGTGATGAAAATGGCATGGATCATTGTGATGAAAAATGCATGGAGCCTTTTCATGACAGGTTTCAAGGAGCATTCTGACAACAAGTGTCAGTGAGCATTGTGATGACAAGTGTATTGAGCATTGTGATGACGATGGTCATGGAGCATTGTGATGACAATGGCATGGAGTATTGTGATAACTGGCATCATGGATCATTGTGATGTCAAGGGTTATGGAACATTGTGATCACAAGGTTTTGGAGCATTGTGTTGACAGGTCATAGATCATTTTGATTTCAAGGAGCATGGAGAATTGTGATGACAAGAGCATGTAACATTGTGATGATAAGTGCATGTAGCATTTTGATGACAGGTGTCATGCAACATTGTGATGACAGGGGTGATGGAGTATTGGGATGACTAGTGATGGAACATTGTGATATCAGTGGTGAGAGAGCATTTTGATGAGAAGTGCATGGAGCACTGTGATGACAAAGTTTATGCAGCATTGTGATGACAAGGATGTGGAGCATTGTGATGACAAGCACATGGTGCATTGTGATGACATGGGTCATTGAGCATTGTGCTAAAAAGCTCATGGAGCATTGTGATGACAAGAGTCAAGGAGCATTGTGCTGAGAAACGCATAGAGCATTGTGATGACAAGGGTCACAGTGCATTGTAATGAAAAGTTCATGGAGCATTGTGGTGACAAAAGTCACAGAGACTTGTGATGACGAGGGCATGGACCATTGTGATGAGAAAGGTCATGAAGCATTGTGATGACAGTAGTCACGGAGCATTGTGATGACGTCTCATGGAGCATTGTGATGACAAGGGCAAGGAGCATTTTGATGACAGTGGCATGGAGAATTGGTCTTACAAGTTTCATGCATTATTGCGATGAGAGTGGGAATAGCTCATTGTGATGACAAGGGCATGGAGCATTGTGATGGCAAGGTCATGCAGTATTGTGAAGACAGGTGTCTGGGAGCATTGTGAAGACATAAGTCATGGCAGATTGTGATGACAATGCCATGGAGCATTGTGAGGCCAATTGTCATGGAGGTTTGTGATGACAGATGTAATGGAGCATTGTGATGACAAGGACATGGAGCATTGTGATGACAAGGGTCACGGAGGACTGTGCTGACAAGGTCATGGAGCATTGTGATGACAAGTGTCATGGGGCTTGGTGTTGACAATGTTCATGGAGCATTTTGATGACAAGAGTGTGGTGCATTGTGATGAGTAGGGCAGGGAGCATTGTGATGAAAGGGTCATGGAACAATTTGATGAAAAGTGTCAGGGAGCATTTTGATGACAGGGGTAATGGAACATTGTGATGTCAGTGGTCATGGAGCATTGTGATGATAAGGGCATGTAGCATTTTGATGACAGGGGTCATGGAATATTGTGATGACAGGGGTGAGGGAGTATTGTGATGACTAGTGATGGAACATTGTGATATCAGTGGTGAGAGAGCATTTAGATGAGAAGTGCATGGAGCATTGTGATGACAATTTTTATGGAGCATTGTGATGACAAGGTTGTGGAGCATTGGCATGACAAGTGCATGGTACATTGTGATGACATGTGTCTTGGGGAATTGTGCTGAGAAGCACATGTAGGATTGTGATGACAAGTTTCATGGAGCATTGTGCTGACAAAGGCATGGAGCATTGTGATGACAAGTGTTACAGAGCATTGTCATGACGAGGGAATGGACCATTGTGATGACAAAGGTCATAAAGCATTGTGATGACTGGAATCACGGAGCATTATGATGTGAGGTGTCATAGAGCATTGTGATTACAAGGGCATGGAGCACTGTGATGACAGGGGCATGGAGAATTGGTCTGACAAGTTTCAAGGATTATTGCTATGAGGGTGGGCATGGCACACTGTGATGACAAGGGCATGGAACATTTTTAAAACAAGGTCATGTAGTACTGTGAAGACAGGTGTCAGGGAGCACTGTGATGACATATGTCATGGTGCATTGTGATGACAATGGCGTGGAGCATTGTGATGCCAAGTGTCATGGAGGATTGTGATGAAAAATGTAATGGAGCATTGTGATGCCAAGTGTCAGGGAGGATTGTGATGACAAGGGCCATTAAGAATTTTGATGCCAACGTCGTGAAGCATTGTGATGACAAGCGCACGGAGCTTGCTATGACAGGGGACATGGAGCATTGCAATGAAAAGTGCATGGAGAATTGTGAAGACAAGAGCATGTAACATTGTGATGAGAAGTGTCATTGAGTATTGTGATGACAAGGACGAGGAGAATTGTGATAACAAGGGACATGGAGCATTGTGATGAGCAGGGCAGGGAGCATTGTGATGGCAAGACTGTGCAGCATTGTGATGAGAAGGCCATGGATAATTGTGATGACGATCATCATGGAGCACTGTAATGACAAGGGGAATGGAGCATTGTGATGACAGGTGTAATGGAGCATTGTGATGATAGGGGTCATGGAGCATTGTGATGACATGCGTCCTGGAGCATTCTGATGACAAGCTTGTGGAGTATTGTTATGACAATGGCATGGAGCATAGTGATGAAAGGTCATGGAGCATTGTGATGAAAAAGGCATGGAGCCTTTTAATGACAGGGTTCATGGAGCATTCTGAAGACAATTGTCAGGGAGCAGTGTGATGACAAGTGCATGGAGCATGGTGTTGAGAAGGCCATGGAGCATTCTGATGATATGGGTCATGGAGCTTTGTGATGACAGGGGCATGCAGCACTGTGATTACTGGGGTCTTGGAGCATTGTGATGAAAAGCGCATGGATCATTTTGATTAAAAAGGCATGGAGCCTTGTCATGACAGGGTTCAAGAAGCATACTGATGACAAGTGTCAGGGAGCTTTGAGATGACAAGTGTATTGAGCATTGTGATGACAAAGGTCACGGAGCATTGTGATGAGAAGACCATGGATAATTGTCATGAGGAGCATGTTGGGGAATTGTGATGACAGGTGTTATGGAACACTGTGATCACAAGGGTTTGGAGCATTGTGATGACAGAGGTCATGTAGCATTTTGATTTCATTGTGATGACAATAGCATTAAGCATTATGATATTGGGCATGGTGCATTGGAATGACAGAGTTCATGGAGAATTGAGATGAAAAGGGGCATGGAGCATTGTGAATACAGTGGTCTTGGAGCACTGTGATGACAAGGGCATGGAGCATTGTGATGAGAAGACCATGGAGCATTCTGATGACATAATTCATTGAGCTTCTTGATGACAAGGGCATGGAACATTGTGATTACAGTGGACTTGGAGAATTGTGATGACAAGGGTCATGGAGCCTTGAGATGACGAGGCCGTGGAACATTGTGATGGCAGAGGTCATGGAGCATTGTTATGACACGGGTAATGGAGCCTTTTGATGACAAGGGCATGGAGCATTTGTGTGAAAATTTTCATGGATTATTGTGATGAGAGTGGGCATGGAGCATTGTGATGTCAAGAGCAAGGAACACGGTGATACAAGGATCATGGAGGATTGTAATGACAAGGGCATGGAGCACTGTGATGAGAAGGGCATCGAGCATTGTGATGACAAGCGTCATGGAGCTTTGTGATGACAAGGGCATGGAGCAATGTGATGAGAGGGTTTTTGGAGCACTGTGATGACAATGGCATGGAACATTGTGATGTGAAGGGTCATGGAGCACTGGGATGACAAGCGTCAGGGAGCATTCTGATTACAGGTGTCATGGAGAATTGGGATGACAAGCGCATGGATCATTTTGATGACAAGTGTCATGGAGCGTTTTGATGACAAGAGTCCCAGAACATTGTGTTGTCTGCGGTCATGGAGCGCTGTGATGACAGTGGTCATGGAGAATTGTGATGACAGTTGTAACGGAGCATTGTGATGGCAAGGGCATGGAGCACTGTGATGAGAAGTCCATTGAACATTCTGATGAGATGCATCATGGAGCTTTGTGATGACAAGGGCATGGAGCATTGTGATTACAGGGATCATGGAACATTGTGATGACAGGGGTGAGGGAATATAGTGATGACTAGTGATGGAACATTGTGATATCAGTGGTGAGTGAGCATTTTGATGAGAAGTGCATGGTGCATTGTGATAACAAGGTTTATGGAGCATTGTGATGACAAGGTTGTGGAGCATTGTGATGAGAAGCGCTTGGCACATTGTGATGTCATGGGTCATGGAGCATTGTGCTGAGAAGCACATGGAGCATTGTGATGACAAGGGACATGGAGCATTGTGATGTCCAGGTCATGGAGCATTGTGATGGCAAGACCATGGAGCATTGTAATCGCAGGGCCATGGAGCATTTTGATGACGAGTGTCATCGATCACTGTAATGACACGGGGCATGGAGAATTGTGTTGACAAGTGTCATGGATCTTTGTGATGACAAGGGTCAAGGAGCATTCTGATGACAAGCTTGTGGAGTATTGTGATGACAATTGTATGGAGCATTGTGATGAAAAAGGCATGGAGCATTGTGATGAAAAAGGCATGGAACCTTTTCATGACAGGGATCAAGGAGCATTCTGAAGTCAAGTGTCAGGGAGCATTGTGATGACAAGTGTATTGAGCATTGTGATGACAAAGTTCATGGAGCATTGTGCTGAGAGGACTATGGATAACTGTGATGAGGAGCGTCATGGGGCATTGTGATGGCAAGTGTTATGGAACATTGTGATCACAAGTGTTTGGAGCATTGTGATGACAGAGGTCATGGAGCATTTTGATTTCATTGTGATGACAATAGCATGAAGCATTATGATGATTGGCATGGTTCGTTGTGATGACAGGGTTTATGGAGCATTGAGATGAAAAGGGGTATGGAGCACTGTGAATACTCAGGTCATGGAGCCTTGTGATGACAAAGCCCTGGAACATTGTGATGACAGGGGTGAGGGAGTATTGTGATGACTAGTGATGGAAAATTGTGATATCAGTGGTGAGAGGGCATTTTGATGCGAAGTGCATGGAGATTTGTGATGACAATGTTTGAGGAGCATTGTGATTTCAAATTCTGGGAGCATTGTGATGACAAGTGCATGGCGCACTGTGATGACATGGGTCATGGAGCATTGTGCTGACAAGCGCATGGAGCATTGTGATGACAAGTGTCATGGAGCATTGTGCTGACAAAGGCATGGAGCTTTGTGATGACAAGGCTCAGAGAGCATTGGAATGAAAAGTTCACGGAGCATTGTGGTGACAAAGATCACAGAGGTTGTGATGACGAGGGCATGGACCATTGTGATGACAAAGTCATGAAGCATTGTGATAACTGAAGTCACAGAGCATTGTGATGAAAAGGGAATGGAACATTGTGATGACAGGGGCATGGAGCATTGGCCTGACAAGTTTCATGGATTATTGTGATGACAGTCGGCAAGGCGCATTTTGATGACAAGGGCATGGAGCATTGTGATGAAAAGGTCATGGAGTATTGTTAAGACAGGTGTCAGGGTGCATTGTGATGGCATATGTCATGTTCCATTGTGATGACAATTGCATGGAGAATTGTGATGCCAAGTGTCATGGAGGATTGTGACGACAAAGGTAATGGAGCATTGTGATGACAGGGGCTTGGAGCATTGTGATGACAACGGTCATGGAGCATTGTGATGAAAAGGGCATGGAGCATTCTGATGACAAGTGCTTTTGAGAATTTTGGTGACAAGTTCGTGAAGCACTGTGATGAAAAGCACATGGAGCTTGCTATGACAGGGGTCATGGAGCATTGTGATGACAACTGCATGGAGAATGTGATGACAAGGGCATGTAACATTGTGATTTGAAGTGTTATGGAGCATTGTGATGGCAAGACGGTGGAGCATTGTGATGAGAAGTCCATGGATAATTGTGATGACGAGTGTCATGGAGAACTGTAATGACAAAGGGCATGGAGCACTGTGATGACTGGTGTCATGGAGCATTGTGATGATAGGTGTCATGGAGCATTTTAATGACAAGAGTCCCGGATCATTGTGTTGTCAAATGTCAAGGAGCTTTGTGATGACAGTGGTCATGGAGCATTGTGATGACAGTGGTCATGGAGCATTGTGATGACAAGGGCATGGAGCACTGTGAATGTGAAGGCCGTGGAGCATTCTGATGGCATGCGTCATGGAGTTTTATGATGACAAGGACATGGAGCATTGTGATTACAGGGTCTTGGAGCATTGTGATGACAAGTGTCATAGAGTCTTGTGAACACAAGGCCATGGAACCTTGTGATGGCAGGGGTCATGGAGCATTGTTATGAAAGGGGTAATGGAGCATTGTGATGACAAGGCCATGGAGCATTGGTCTGAAAAGTTTCATGGATTATTGTAATGAGAGTGAGCATGGAGCACTGTGATGACAAGGGCAAGTAACACTGTGATACATGGGTCATGGAGTACTGTAGTGACAATGGCATGGAGCATTGTGATGAGAAGGGCATCGAGCATTGTGATGACAAGCGTCATGGAGATTTTTGATGACAAGGGCATGGATCAATGTGATGAGAGGCTTCATGGAGCATTGTGTTGACAATGGCATGGAGCATTGTGATGCCAATGTTCATGGAGCTTTGTGATGACAAATGTCATGGAGCATTGTGATGACAAGGGAGTAGTACATTGTGATGAAAAGGGCATGTAGCATTGTGATGACTGGGGTCATGGAACATTGTGATGACAAGTGTGAGGGAGTATTGTGATGACTAGTGATGGAACATTGTGATATCAGTGGTGAGAGATCATTTTCATGAGAAGTGCATGGAGCATTGTGATGACAAGTTTTATGGAGCTTTGTGATGACAAGTTTTATGGAACTTTGTGATGACAAGGATGTGGAGCATTGTGATGAAAAGCACATGACGCCCTGTGATGACATGTTTCATGGAGCATTGTGCTGACAAGCTCATGGAGCATTGTGATGACAAGGGTCATGGAGCATTGTGCTGACAAAGTCATGGAGCATTTTGATGCCAAGGGTCACAGAGCAAAGTGATGAAAAGTTCATGGACCATTGTGATGACAAAGGTCATAAAGCATTGTGATGACTGTAGTCACGGAGCATTGTGATGACAGGGGTCATGGAGCATTGTGATGACAAGGGCATGGAGCATTGGTCTGACAAGTTTCATGGATTATTGTGATGACATTGGGCATGGCGCCTTGTGATGACAAGGGAATGGAGCTTTGTGATGACAAGGTCATAGATTACTGTGAAGAGAGATGTCAGGGAGCATTGTGATGACAATGGCTTGCAGCATTGTGATGACAACTGTCATGGAGGAATGTGATGACAAAGGTAATGGAGCATTGTGAAAACAAGGGCTTGGAGCATCGTGATGACAAGGGTCATGGAGCATTTTGATGACAAGGGCATGGAGCATTGTGATGACAAGGGCACGGAGCATTGTGATAACAACGGCCATTGAGAATGTTGATGACAACGTCGTGAAGCATTGTGATGAGAAGCACATGGAGCTTGCTATGACAGGGGTCATGGAGCATTGTGATGACAAGTGCATGGATAATTGTGATGACAAGAGCATGTAACATTGTGATGAGAAGTATCATGGAGCATTGTGACCACAGGGATGAGGAGAATTGTGATGACAAGGGACCTGGAGCATTGTGATGACCAGGGCATTGAGCATTGTGATGGCAAGACGGTGGAGCATTGTGATGAGAAGATCATGGGTAATTGTGATGACGACCTTCATGGAGCACTGTAATGACAAGGGGAATGGAGCATTGTGATGACAGGTGTCATGGATCATTTTGATGACAGGGGTCATGGAGCCTTCTTATGAAAAGCTTCTGGAGTATTGTGATGACACTGGCATGGAGCATTGTGATGAAAAAGGCATGGAGCCTTTTCATGACAGGGTTCAAGGAGCATTCTGACCACAAGTGTCAGGGAGCATTGTGATGACAAGTGTATTGAGCATTGTGATGACAAAGTTCATGCAGCATTGTGATGACAGGCATCATGGAGCGTTGTGATGACAAGTGTTATGGAACATTTTGATCACAAGGGTTTGGAGCATTGTGATGACAGAAGTCATGGATCATTTTCATTTCAAGGACCATGGAGCATTGTGATGACAAGGGCATGAAGCAATGTGAACCCAAGGTTCACTGAGGATTTTGATGACAATGGGAATGGAGTATTGTGATGACAAGCGCATGGAGCATTGTGATGACAAGGTCATGAAGCATTTTGCTGACAAATGCATGGAGCATTTTGATGACAAGAGTCATGGAGCACCGTGATGACAAGGGTCATGGAGCACTGTGATTACAGGGGTCATGGAGCATTGTTATGGCAAGGGCATGGATCATCGTGATGACAAGGGTCATGGAGCATTTTGATGACAAGAGTCCCAGATCATTGTGTTGTCTGGGGTCATGGAGCATTGTGATGACTGTGGTTATGGAGCATTTTGATGACATGGTTCATGGAGCATTGTGATGAGAAGGTCATAGAGAATTGGGCTAAAAATATTCATGGAGTATTGAGAAGGCAGGGGTCATGGAGCATTGTGATGGCAAGGGAATGGAGCATTGTGATGGGAAGGTACTGAAGCATTGTGATGAGAAAACATTGGAGCCATATATTGACGAGTCTCATGGAGCATTCTGATGAAAAAGGGCATGGAGAATTGTGATTACATGGGTCTTGGAACATTGTGATGAAAAGGGCATGGATCATTGTGATGAAAAAGGCATGGAGCCTTGTCATGCCAGGGTTCAAGGAGCATAATGACGCCAAGAGTCAGGGAGCATTGTGATGACAAGTGTATTGAGCATTGTGATGACAAATGTCATGGAGCATTGTGATGAGAAGACCATGGATAATTGTGATGACGAGCGTCTTGGGGCATTGTGATGACAAGTTTTATGGAACATTGTGATCACAAGGGTTTGGAACATTGTGATGACAGAGGTCATGGAGCATTTTGATTTCATTGTAATGAAAATAGCATGAAGCATTATGATGATGGGCATGGTTCATTGTGATGACAGGGTTCATGGAGCACGGAGATGAAAAGGGGCATGAAGCATTGTGATTACAGGTGTTTTGGAGAATTGTGATGAAAAGATCATGGAGCATTCAGCTGAAAATATTCATGGAGTATTCTGATGAAATTGGTAATGGAGCATTCTGATGACAAGGGTCATGGAACATTCTGAAGACAAGCTTGTGGAGTATTGTGATGACAATGGCATGGAGCATTGGGATGACAAGGGCATGGAGTATTGTGATGACAGGCATCATGGAGCGTTGTGATGACAAATGTTATGGAACAATGTGATCACAAGGGTTAGGAGCACTGTGATGACAGAGGTCATGGATCATTTTGATATCAAGGAGCATGGAGCATTGTGATGACAGAAGTCATGGAGCATTGTGATGAGAAGATCATGGAGTCTTGAGCTGAAAATGTTCATGGAGTATTCTGATGAAAGTGGTCATGGAGCATTGTGATGACAGGGTCCTTGAGCCTTGTGATGAGAAGTCTCAAGGAGCATTCTGATGAAAAGGGGCATGGAGCATTGTGATTACAGGGGTCTTGGAGCACTGTGATTACAAGGGCATGGAGCATTGTGAGAGATGTCCAAGGAGCATTCTGATGATATGCGTCATGCAGTTTGTGAAACCAGGGCATGGAGCATTTTGATTACAGGTGTCTTGGAGCATTGTGATGAAAAGAGCATGGATCATTGTGATGAAAAAGGCATGGAGCCTTGTCATGACATGGTTCAAGGAGCATACAGACGACAAGCGTCAGGGAGCATTGTGATGACAAGTGTATTGAGCATTGTGATGACAAAGGTCATGGAACATTTTGATGAGAAGTGTCAGGGAGCATTGTGATGGCAAGACTGTGGAGCATTGTGATGAGAAGACCATGGATAATTGTGATGACGGGCGTCATGGAGAACTGTAATGACAAGGGGCCTGGAGCATTGTGATGACAGGTGTCATGGAGCATTGTGATGACAGGGGTCATGGAGCATTGTGATGAGAAAATCATGGAGCATTGAGCTGAAAACGTTCATGGAGTATTCTGATGAAAGGGGTCATAGAGTATTGTGATGACAAGGTCCTGGAGCACTCTGATGAGAAGACCATGGAGCCTTGTGATGAGAAGTCTCATGGAGCATTCTGATGAAAAGGGGCATGGAGCATTGTGATCACAGGGGTCTTGGAGCATTGTGATTACAAGGGCATGGAGCATTGTGAGAGATGTCCAAGGAGCATTCTGATGACATGCATCATGGAGCTTTGTGATGACCAGGGCATGGACCATTGTGATGACAAAGTCTTGAAGCACTGTGATGACTGGAGTCACGGAGCATTGTGATGACAGGTGTCATGGAGCATTGTGTTGACAAGTGCATGGAGCATTGTGATGAGAGGGGCATGGTGCATCGGTCTGAAAAATTTCATGCATTATTGTGATGACTGTGGGCATTGCGCATTGTGATGACAAGGGCATGGTGCACTGTGAAGAAAAGGTCATGGAGTAATGTGAAGTCAGTTGTCAGGGAGCATTGTGATGACCTATGTCATGGTGCATTGTGATGACAATGGCATGGAGCATTGTGATGACAAGTGTCATGGAGGACTGTGATGACAAAGGTAATGGAGCATTGTGATGACCAGCGCTTGGAGCATTGTGATGAGAAGTGTCATGGAGCATTATGATGACAAGGGCATGGAGCATTTTGATGAGTAGAGCAATTGAGAATTTTGATGCCAACTTCGTGAAACATTGTGATGACAAGCACACGGAACTTGCTATGACAGGTGTCATGGAGCATTGTGATGACCAGTGCATGTATAATTGTGATGACCATAGCATGTAACTTTGTGACGATAAGTTTCATGGAGCATTGTGATGACATGGACGTGGAGAAATGTGTTGACAAGGGACATGGAGCACTGTGATGACCAGGGAATTGAGCATTGTGATTGTAAGACCGAGGAGCATTGTGATGAGAAGGTCATGGATAATTGTGATGACGAGCGTAATGGAGCACTGTAATGACAAGGGAAATAGAGCATTTTGATGACAGGTGTCATGGATCATTGTGATGACACTGGCATGGAGCATTGTGATGAAAAGGGCATGGAGCATTGTTATGAAAAAGGCATTGAGCCTTTTCATTACAGGGTTCAAGGAACATTCTGACGACAAGTGTCAGGGAGCATTGTGTTGACAAGTGTACTTAGCATTGTGAAGACAATGTTCATGCAACATTGTAATGACAGGCATCATGGAGCGTTGTGATGACAAGTGTTATGGAACATTGTGATCAGAAGGGTTTGTAGCATTGTGATGACAGATGTCATGGGTCATTTTCATTTCAATGGGCATGGAGCATTGTAATGACAAGGGCATGAAGAAATGTGAACCCAAGTTTCACCGAGGATTTTGATGACAATGGGAATGGAGTATTGTGATGACAAGCGCATGGAGCATTGTGATGACAATGTCATGAAACATTTTGCTGACAAAGGCATGGAGCATTTTGATGACAAGTGTCATGGAGCACTGTGATGACAAGCGTCATGGAGCATTGTGATTACAGAGGTCATGGAGCATTGGGATGGCAAGGGCATGGATCATCGTGATGACAAGTGTCATGGAGCATTTTGATGACAAGAGTCCCGGATCATTGTGTTGTCAGGGGTCATGGAGCATTGTGATGACAGTGGTAATGGAGCATTGTGATGACAGGGTTCATGCAGCATTGTTATGAGAAGGTCATAGAGCATTGGGCTAAAAATGTTCATGGAGTATTGTGAAGGCGGGGGTCATGGAGCATTGTGATGACAAGGGAATGGAGCATTGTGGTGAGTAGGTACTGAAGCATAGTGATGAGAAAACATTGGAGCCTTGTATTGACGAGTCTCATGGAGCATTCTGATGAAAAGGGGCATGGAGAATTGTGATTACATGGGTCTTGGAACATTGTGAAGAAAAGGGCATGGATCATTTTGATGAAAAAGGCATGGAGCCTTGTCATGACAGGGATCAAGGAGCATAATGACGACAAGTGTCAGGGAGCATTGTGATGACAAGTGTATTGAGCATTGTGATGACAAAGGTCATGGAGCATTGTGATGAGAAGACCATGGATAATTGTGATTACGAGCGTCATGGGGCGTTGTGATGACAAGTTTTATGAAACACTGTGATCACAAGGGTTTGGAACATTGTGATGACATAGGTCATGGAGCATTTTGATTTCATTTTAATGAAAATAGCATGAAACATTATGATGATGGGCATGGTTCATTGTGATGACAGGGTTCATGGAGCACGGAGATGAAAAGGGGCATGGAGCATTGTGATTATAGGGGTCTTGGAGCATTGTGATGAGAAGGTCATAGATCATTGGGCTGAAAATCTTCATGGAGCATTGTGATAACAGGGGTCATGGAGCACTATGATGACAAGGGTCATGGAGCATTGTGATGACAAGCGTCACGGAACTTTCTGATTAAAGGTGTCATGGAGCATTGGGATGACAAGGGCATGGAACATTGTGATGACAAGTGTCATGGAGATTTTTGATGACAAGATTCCTGGATCATTGTGTTGTGAGGAGTCATGGAGCGCGGGTATGACAGTGGTCATGGAGCATTGTGATGACAGGGGTCATGGTGTATTGTGATGAGAAGGTCATGGATCATTGGGCTGAAAATATTCATGGAGTATTTTGATGACAGGGGTCATGGAGCATTGTGATGACAAGGGAATGGAGCATTGTGATGACAAGGTCCTGGAGAATTGTGTTGAGAAGGCCATGGACTCTTGTGATGACATGTCTCATGGAGCATTCTGATGAAAAGCAGCATGGAGCATTGTAATTACAGGGGTCTTGGAGCATTGAGATGACAAGGGCATGGAGCATTCTGATGACATGCGTCATGGAGCATTGTGAAGACAATCACATTTAGCATTGTGATTACCGGCGTCTTGGAGCATTGTGATGAAAACGGCATGGATCATTGTGATGAAAAATGCATTGAGCCTTGTCATGACAGAGTTCAAGGAGTACACTGAGGACAATTGTCAGGGAGCATTGAGATGACAAGTGTATTGAGCATTGTGATGACAAAGGTCATGGAGCATTGTGATGAGAAGACCATGGGTAATTGTGTTGACGAGCGTAATGGGGCGTTGTGATGCCAAGTGTTATGGAAAATTGTGATCACAAGGGTTTGGGGCATTTTGGTGACAGAGGTCATGGAGCATTTTGATTTCATTGTGATGACAATAGCATGAAGCATTATGATGATGGGCATGGAGCATTGTGATGACAGGGTTCATGCAGCATTGAGATGAAAAGTGGCATGGAATATTGTGATGACAAGGGCATGGAGCATTGGGATGAAAGGGGCATGGAGCATTGGTCTGACATGTTTCATGGATTATTGTGATGACAGAGGGTATGGCACATTGTGATAACTAGCACATGGAGCATTGTGATGACAAGGACATTAATTATTGTGAAGAAAGTTGTCAGGGAGCATTGTGGTGACATATGTCACGGTGCACTGTGATGACAATGGCATTGAGCATTGTGATGCCAAGTCTCATGGAGAAATGTGATGATAAATGTAATGGAGCATTGTGATGACAAGGGCTTGGAGCATTGTGATGACAAGGGTAAAGGAGCATTGTGATGACAATGGAATGGATCATTGTGATGACAAGGGTCATGGAGCATTTTGATGACAAAAGTCCCAGATCATTGTGTTGTCAGGGTTCATGGAGCATTGTGATGACATGGGTCATCGAGCATTGTGATGACAGGGTTCATGGGGCATGGTGATGTGAAGGTCATAGAGCATTGGGCTGAAAATGTTCATGGAGTATTGTGGTGACAGGGGTCATGGAGCATTTTGATGAAAAGGGAATGGAGCATTTTGATGAAAATATCATGGAGCATGGTGATGAGAAGGCCATGGAGCACTCTGAAGACATTCATCATGAAGCTGTGTGATGACAACGGCATGGAGCATTGTGATTACAGGGGTCTTGGAGCATTGTGAGAAAAGGGCATGGATCATTGTGATGAAAAATGCATGGAGCCTTGTCATGTCAGGGTTCAAGGAGCATACTGACGACAAGTGTCAGGGAGCATTGTGATGACAAGTGTATTGAGCATTGTGATGACAAGTGTATTGAGCATTGTAATGACAAGGTCATGGAGTATTGTGAAGACAGGTGTCAGGGAGCATTGTGATGACATATGTCATGTTCCATTGCGATGAATGTGGCATGGGGCATTGTGATGCCAAGTGTCATGGAGGATTGTGATGACAAAGATAATGGGCATTGTGATGATTAGGGCTTGGAATATCATGATGACAAGGGACATTGAGAATTTTGATGTGGAGATCGTGAAGCATTGTGATGACAAGGTGTTGGAGCATTGTGATGAGAAGACCATGGAGCCTTGTGATGACAAGTCTCATGGAGCACACTGATGACAAGGGGCATGGAGCATTGAGATTACATGGGTCTTGGAGCATTGTGATGAGAAGGGTCATGGAGCCTTGTGATGACAAGGCCGTGGAACATTGTCATGACAGGGGTGAGGGAGTATTGTAATGACTAGTGATGGAACATTTTGATATCAGTGGTGAAAAAGCATTTTGATGAGAAGTGCATGGAGCTTTGTGATGACAATGTTTACGGAGCATTGTGATGATAAGGTTGTGGAACATTGTGATGGCAAGCGCATGGCACATTGTGATGACATGGGTCATGGAGCATTGTTCTCACAAGCGCATGTAGCATTGTGATGCCAAGGGTCATGGAGCACTCTGCTGACAAAGGCATGGAGCATTGTGATGACAAGGGTCACAGAGCATTGTGATGAAAAGTTCATGGAGCATTATGGTGACAAATTTCAAAGAGCACTGTGATGAGGAGGGCATGGACCATTGTGATGACAAAGGTCATGAAGCAATGTGATGACTGGAGTCACGGAGCACTGTGATGACAAAGGCATGGAGCATTGTGATGATAGGGGCATGGAGCATTGGTCTGACAAGTTTCATGGATTGTTGTGATGATAGTGGGCATGGCGCATTGTGATGAGAAGCGCATGGAGCATTGTCATGACCAGGTCATGAGTAGTGTGAAGACAGGTGTCAGGGAGCATTGTGATGACATATGTCATGGTGCATTTTGACGACAATGGCATGGAGCATTGTGAAGCCAAGTGTCATGGAGGATTGTGATGACAACGGTAATGGAGCATTGTGATGACAAGTTCGTGAAGCACTGTGATGAAAAGCATATGGAGCTTGCTATGACAGGGGTCATGGAGCATTGCGATCACAAGTGCATGGAGAATTGTGATGACAAGAGCATGTAACATTGTGATGAGAAGTGTCATGGAGCATTTTGATGGCAAGACCGTGGAACACTGTGATGAGAAGACCATGGATAATTGTGATGACGAGCGTCATGGAGCATTGTGATGACAAGGGCCATTTAGAATTTTGATGCCAACGTCGTGAAGCATTGTGATGACAAGTGCACGGAGCTTGCTATGACAGGGGACGTGGAGCATTGCAATGAAAAGTGCATGGAGAATTGTGATGACAGTGGTCATGGAGCATTGTGATGAAAAGGGCATGGAGCATTGTGATGGAAAAGGCATGGAGCTCTTCATGACAGGGTTCAAGGAGCATTCTGATGACAAGTGTCAGTGAGCATTGTGATGACAAGTGTATTGTGCATTGTGATGACAAAGTTCACGGAGCATTGTGATGACATGTGCATGGAGTATTATGATGACAGGTATCATGGAGCGTTGCAATGACAAGTGTTGTGGAACAATGTGATCACAAGGGTTTGGAGCATTGTGATGATAGAGGTCAGGGATCATTTTGATTTCAAGGAGCATGGAGCGTTGTGATGAAAGGGGTCATGGAGCATTGTGATGAGAATATTATAGAGAATTGGGCTGAAAATATTCATGGAGTATTCTGATGACAGGGTTCTTGGAGCATTGTGATAACACGGGCATGGAGAATTGTGATGAGAAGGCCATAGTGCATTCTGATGACATGCGTCATGGAGGTTTGTGATGATAAGGGCAAGGAGCATTGTGATTATAGGGGTCTTGGAGCATTGTGATGAAAAGGGCATGGAGCCTTGTCATGACAGGGTTCAAGGAGCATACTGATGACAAGTGTCTGGGAGCATTGTGATGACAAGTGTATTGAGCATTGTTTTAACAAAGTTCATGGACCATTGTGATGAGAAGACCATGGATAACTGTGATGAGGAGCGTCATGGGGCATGGTGATGACAAGTGTTAGGGAACATTGTGATCACAAGGGTTGGGAGCATTGCGATGACAGAGGTCATGGAGCATTTTGATTTGATTGTGGTGACAAAAGCATGAAGCATTTTGATGATGGGCATGGTGCATTGTGATGACAGGGTTCATGCAGCATAGAGATGAAAAGGGGCATGGAGCATTGTGATTAGAGGTGTCTTGAAGCATTGTGATGACAAGGGAATGGAGCATTGTGAATGAGAAGGCCATGGAGCATTCTGATGACATGCGCCATGGAGCTTTGTGATTACATTTGCATGGAGCATTGTGATTACAGGGTCTTGGAGCATTGTGATCACAAGGGTCATGGAGTCTTGTGATGACAAGGCCGTGGAACCTTGTGATGGCAGGTGTCATGGAGCATTGTTATGACAGGGGTAATGGAGCATTGTGATGACAAGGGCATCAGCATTGGTCAGAAGAGTTTCATGGATTATTGTGATGAGAGTGGGCATGGAGCATTGTGATGACAAGGTCACGGAACACTGTGTTACATGGGTCATGGAGGATTGTAATGACAACGGCATGGAGCATTGTGATGAGAAGGGCATTGAGCATTGGTATCACAATCGTCATGGAGCTTTGTGATGACAAGTGCATGGAGCAATTTGATGAGAGGGTTCATGGAGCATTGTGATGACAATGACATGGAGCATTGTGATGCCAAAGGTTATGGAACTTTGTGATGACAAATGTCATGGAGCAATTTGATGACAAGGGCATGGAGCATTGTGATTAAAAGGGCAGGGAGCATTGTGATGACAGGGTCATGGAGAAATTTGATGAAAAGTGTCATGGAACATTTTGATTAGAGGGGTTATAGAATATTGTGATGTCAGGGGTCATGGAGCAGTGTGATGAAAAGGGTCATGGAGCATTTTGATCAGAAGTTCATGGAGCTTTGGGCTGACAGTGTTCATTGAGTATAGTGATGGCAGGTGTCATGGAGCATTGTGATGACAATGGAATTGAGCATTGTGAGGAGAAGACCATGGAGCCTTTTGATGACAAGTATCATGGAGCATTCTGATGAAAAGGGGCATGGAGCATTGTGATTACATGGGTCTTGGAGCATTGTGAATAATAGGGCATGGATGATTGTGATGAAAGAACATGGAGCCTTGTCATGAGAGGGTTCAAGGAGCATACTAACGACAATTGTCAGGGAGCATTGTGATGACAAAGGTCATGGAGCATTGTGATGAGAAGACCATGGATAATTGTGATGATGAGCGTCATGGGGAGTTGTGATGACAAGTGTTATGGAACACTGTGAACACAAGGGTTTGTAGCATTGTGTTGAAAGAGTTTATGGTGCATTCTGATTTCATTGTGATGACAATAGCATGAAGCATTATGATGATGGGCATGGTTCATTGTGATGACAGAGTTCATGCAGCATTTTGATGAAAATGGCATGGAGCATTGTGATGAGAGAGCCATGGAGCTGTCTGATGACAAGCGTCATGGTGCTTTGTGATGACAAGAGCATGGAGCAGTGTGATTACAGGAGTCTTGAAGCATTGTGATGACAAGGGTCATGGAGCCTTGTGATGACAAGGCTGTGGAACATTGTCATGACAGGGATGTGGGAGTATTGTAATGACTAGTGACGGAACATTTTGATATCTGTGGTGAAAGAGCATTTTAATGAGAAGTGCATGGAGCTTTTTGATGACAAGGTTTATGGAGCATTGGGATGACAAAGATGTGGAACATTGTGATGACAAGCGCATGGAGCACTGTGATGTCATGGGTCATGGAGCATTGTGCTGACAAGTACATGGAGCATTGTGATGACAAGGGTCATGGAGCACTCTGCTGACAAAGGCATGGAGCATTGTGATGACAAGGGTCAGAGAGCATTGTGATGATAAGTTCATGAAGCATTACGGTGACAAAGTTCACAGAGCCCTGTGATTACGAGGGCATGGACCATTGTGATGACAAACGTCAAGAAGCAGTGTGATGACTGGAGTCACGGAGCATTGTGATGACAAGGGCATGGAGCATTGTGATGACAAGGGCATGGAGCATGGTTATGACCAGGTCATGGATTATTGTAAAGAAAGTTATCAGGGAGCATTGTGATGACATATGTCCTGGTGCATTGTGATGACAATGTCATGGAGAATTGTGAAGCAAAGTGCCATGGAAGATTGTGATAACAAATGTAATGGAGCATTGTGATGACAAGGGCTTGGAGCACTGTGGTGACAAGGGTTATTGAGAATTTTGATGACAACGTCGTGAAGCATTGTTATGACAAGCACATGGAGCTTGCTATGACAGGGGTCAAGGAGCATTGCGATGACAAGTGCATGGAGCATTGTGATTACAGGGGTCTTGGAGCATTGTGATGACAATGGCATGGAGCATTGTGATGCCAAGGGTTATGGAGCTATGTGATGACAAATGTCATGGAGCATTTTGATGACAAGGGCATGGTGCTCTGTGATGAGAAGGGCAGGGAGCATTGTGATAACAGGTTCATGGAGCAATTTGATGAAAAGTGTCATGGAACATTTTGATTACATGGGTTATAGAATATTGTGATGTCAGGGGTCATGGAGCAGTGTGATTAAAAGGGTCCTAGAGCATTGTGATGACAAGGGTCGCAGAGCATGGTGATGAAAAGTTCATGGAGCATTGTGGAGACAAATGTCAAAGAGACTTGTGATGACGAGGGCATGGACCATTGTGATGAGAAATGTCATGAAGCATTGTGATGACAGGAGTCACGGTGCATTATGATGACAGGTCATGGAGCATTGTGATGACAAGGGTATGGAGCATTGTGATGACAGGGGCATGGAGCATTGGTCTTACAAGTTTCATGGATTATTGCGATGACAGTGGGAATGGTGCATTGTGATGACAAGGGGATGGAACATTGAGATGACAATGTCATTCAGTATTTGAAGACAGGTGTCTGGGAGCATTTTGAAGACATAAGTCATGGCCCATTGTGATGACAATGCCATGGAGCGTGGTGATGCCAAGTGTCATGGAGGTTTGTGATGACAAAGGTAATGGAGCATTGTGATGATAAGGGCTTGGAGCCTTCTGATGACAAGGTTCAAAGCACATTGTGCTGACAATGGCATGGAGCATTGTGATGACAATGGTCATGGAGCATTGTACTGAGAAAGGCTTGGAGCATTGTGATGACAACGGTCACAGACCATTATGATGAAAATTTCATGGAACATTTTGGTGACAAATATCACAGAGCCTTGCGAAAACCAGGGCATGGACCATTTTGATTACAAAGGTCATGAAGCACTGTGATGACTGGAGTCATGGAGCATTGCGATGACAGGTCTCATGGAGCACTGTGATGGCAAGGGCATGGATCATTGTGATGACAAGTGTCATGGAGCATTTTGATGACAGGTGTCCGAGATCATTTTGTTGTCTGGTGTCATGGAGCGTTGTGATGACAGGGGTCATGGAGCATTGTGAAGACAGGGGTCAGGAAGCATTGTGATCAGAAGTTCATTGATCATTGGACTGACAGTATTCATTGAGTATTGTGATGGCATGGGTCATGGAGCATTGTGATGACAATGGAATGGAGCACTGTGATGACAAGGTCTTGGAACATTGTGAGAAGAAGAGCATGGAGCCTTGTGATGACAAGTATCATGGAGCATTCTGATGAAAAGGGGCATGGAGCATTGTGATTACATGGGTCTTGGAGCATTGTGAAGAATAGGGCATGGATGATTGTGATGAAAGAGCATGGAGCCTTGTCATGAGAGGGTTCAAGGAGCATACTAACGACAAGTCTCAGGGACCATTGTGATGACAAGTGTATGGAGCATTGTGATGACAAAGGTCATGGAGCATTGTGATGAGAAGACCATGGATAATTGTGATGATGAGCGTCATGGGGAGTTGTGATGACAAGTGTTATGGAACATTGTGAACACAATGGTTTGGAGCATTGTGATGACAGAGGTTATGGTGCATTTTGATTTCATTGTGATGACAATGGCATGAAGCATTATGATGATGGGCATGGTTCATTGTGATGACAGAGTTCATGGAGCATTGTGATGAAAAGGGCATGGAGCATTGTGATGAGAAGGCCATGGAGCTGTCTGATGACATGCGTCATGGTGCTTTGTGATGACAAGAGCATGGAGCAGTGTGATTACAGGGGTCTTGGAGCATTGTGATGACAAGGGTCATGGAGCCTTGTGATGACAAGGCCGTGGAACATTGTCATGACAGGGATGTGGGAGTATTGTAATGACTAGTGACGGAACATTTTGATATCTGTGGTGAAAGAGCATTTTAATGAGAAGTGCATGGAGCTTTGTGATGACAAGGTTTATGGAGCATTGGGATGACAAAGATGTGGAACATTGTGATGACAAGCGCATGGCATATTGTGATTACATGGGTCATGGAACATTGTGCTGACAAGCGAATTGAGCATTGTGATGACAAGGGACATGGAGCACTCTGCTGAGAAAGGCAAGGAGCATTTTGATGACAAGGGTCAGAGAGCATTGTGATGATAAGTTCATGGAGCATTACGGTGACAAATTTCACAGAGCCCTGTGATTACGAGGGCATGGACCATTGTGATGACAAAGGTCAAGAAGCAGTGAGATGACTGGAGTCACGGAGCATTGTGATGACAAGGCATGGAGCATTCTGATGACAGGGGCATGGAACATTGGTCTGAGAAGTATCATGGATTATTGTGATGAAAGTGTGCATGGCGCATTGTGATGACAAGGGCATGGAGCATTGTTATGACCAGGTCATGGATTATTGTGAATACAGGCATCAGGGAGTATTGTGATGACATATGTCCTGGTGCATTGTGATGACAATGTCATGGAGCAATGTGAAGCCAAGTGTCATGGAGGATTGTGATGACAAATGTAATGGAGCATTGTGATGACAAGGGCTTGGAGCATTGTGGTGACAAGGGCCATTGAGAATTCTGAAGACAAGGTCGTGAAGGATAGTTATGACAATCGCATGGAGCTTGCTATGACATGGGTCATGGAACATTGTGATGACAAGGGCAGGGAACACGGTGATACATGGGTCGTGGAGGATTGTAATACAAGGCATGGATCACTGTGATGAGAAAGGCATCGAGCATTGTGATGACAAGCGTCTTGGAGATTTGGGATGACAAGTGCATGGATTAATGTGATGAGATGTTTCATGGAGCATTGTGATGACAATGGAATGGATCATTGTGATGTCAAGGGTCATGGAGCTTTGTGATGACAAATGTAATGGAGCATTTTGATGACAAGGGCGTGGTGTATTGTGATTAGTAGGGCAGGGAGCATTCTGATGACAGGTTCATGGAACAATTTGATGGAAAGTGTCAGGGAATATTTTGATGACAGGGGTTATGGAACATTGTGATGTCAGTGGTCATGGAGCATTGTGATGATAAGGGCATGTAGCATTTTGATGACAGGGGTCATGGAACATTGTGATGACAGTGTTGAGGGAGTATTGTGATGACTGGTGATGTAAAATTGTGATATAAGTAGTGAGAGAGCATTTAGATGAGAAGTGCATGGAGCATTGTGATGACAAGGTTTATGGAAAATTGTGATGACAAGGTTGTGGAGCATTGTGATGACAAGTGCATGGCACATTGTGATGACATGTGTCTTGGAGCATTGTGCTGACAAGCGCATGGAGCATTGTGATGACAAGGGTCATGGAGCATTGTGCTGACAATGGCATGGAGCATTGTGATGACAAGTGTTACAGAGCATTGTGATGACGAGGGAATTAACCATTGTGATGAAAAAGTTCATAAAGCATTGTGATGGCTGGAGTCACGGAGCATTATGATATGAGGGGTCATGGAGCATTGTGATTACAAGGGCATGGAGCATTGTGATGACAGGGGCATGGAGCATTGGTCTGACAATTTTCATGAATTATTGCTATGAGAGTTGACAGGGCACATTGTGATGACAAGGGCATGGAACATAGTTATGACAAAGTCATGTAGTATTGTGAAGACAGGTGTCAAGGAGCACTGTGGTGACATATGTCATGGTGCATTGTGATGACAAAGGCATGGAGCATTGTGATGCCAAGTGTCATGGAGGATTGTGATTACAAATGTAATGGAGCCTTGTGATGCCAAGTGTCATGGAGGATTGTGATGACAAAGGTAATGGAGCATTGTGATGACAATTTCTTTTAGAATTGTGAAGAAAAGTGTCATGGAGCATTGTGATGACAAGGGCAATTGTGAATTTTGATGCAAACGTCGTGAAGCATTGTGATGACAAGCACAAGGAGCTTGCTATGACAGGGGACATGGAGCATTGCTATGAAATGTGCATGGAGAACTGTGATGACAAGACCACGTAACATTGTGATGAGAAATGTCATGGAGTATTTTGATGACAAGGACGTGGAGAATTGTGATGACAAGGGACATGGAGCATTGTGATGACCAGGGCATGGAGCATAGTGATGGCAAGGCCGTGGAGCAGTGTGATGAGAAGGCCATGGATAATTGTGATGACGAGAGTCATGGAGCACTGTAATGACAAGGGGCATGGATCATTGTGATGACAGGTGTCATGGAGCATTGTGATGACAGGGGTCATGGAGCAATTTGATGACATGGGTCATCGAGCATTCTGATGATAAGCTTGTGGAGTTTTGTGATGACAATGGCCTGGAGCATAGTGATGAAAAGGGCATGGAGCATGGTGATGAAAAAGGCATGGAGCATTGTACTAAGAAAGGCTTGGAGCATTGTGATAACAACGGTCACAGACCATTATGATGAAAATTTCATGGAGCATTGTGGTGACAAATATCACAGAGCCTTGTGAAAACGAGGGCATGAACCATTGTGATGACAAAGGTCATGAAGCATTGTGATGACTGGAGTCATGGAGCATTGTGATGACAGGGCTCAGGGAGCATTGTGATGGCAAGGGCATGGATCATTGTGATGACAAGTGTCATGCAGCATTTTGATGACAAGTGTCCGGGATCATTGTGTTGTCTGGTGTCATGGAGCGTTGTGATGACAGGGGTCATGGAGCATTGTGATGACAGGGGTCATGGAGCATTGTGATCAGAAGTTCATGGAGCATTGGACTGACAGTATTCATTGAGTATTGTGATGGCATGGGTCATGGAGCATTGTGATGACAATGGAATGGAGCATTGTGATGACAAGGTCCTGGAGCATTGTGAGGAGAAGACCATGGAGCCTTGTGATGACAAGTATCATGGAGCATTCTGATGAACAGGGGCATGGAGCATTGTGATTACATGGGTCTTGGAGCATTGTGAAGAATAGGGCATGGATGATTGTGATGAAAGAGCATGGAGCCTTGTCATGAGAGGGTTCAAGGAGCATACTAACGACAAGTCTCAGGGAGTATTGTGATGACAAGTGTATGGAGCATTGTGATGACAAAGGTCATGGAGCATTGTGATGAGAAGACCATGGATAATTGTGATGATGAGCGTCATGGGGAGTTGTGATGACAAGTGTTATGGAACATTGTGAACACAATGGTTTGGAGCATTGTGATGACAGAGGTTATGGTGCATTTTGATTTCATTGTGATGACAATAGCATGAAGCATTATGATGATGGGCATGGTTCATTGTGATGACAGAGTTCATGGAGCATTGTGATGAAAAGGGCATGGAGCATTGTGATTAGAAGGCCATGGAGCTGTCTGATGACATGCGTCATGGTGCTTTGTGATGACAAGAGCATGGATCATTTTGATTACAGGGGTCTTGGAGCATTGTGATGCCAAGGGTCATGAAGCCTCGTGATGACAAGGCCGTGGAACATTGTCATGACAGGGGTGTGGGAGTATTTTAATGACTAGTGATGGAACATTTTGATATCTGTGGTGAAAGAGCATTTTAATGAGAAGTGCATGGAGCTTTGTGATGACAAGTTTTATGGAGCATTGGGATGACAAAGATGTGGAACATTGTGATGACAAGCACATGGCATATTGTGATGACATGGGTCATGGAGCATTGTGCTGACAAGCGCATGGAGCATTGTGATGACAAGGGACATGGAGCACTCTGCTAACAAAGGCATGGAGCATTGTGATGACAAGGGTCACAGAGCATTGTGATGATAATTTCATGGAGCATTATGGTGACAAAGTTCACAGAGCCCTGTGATTATGAGGGCATGGACCATTGCGATGACAAAGGTCAAGAAGCAGTGTGAAGACTGGAGTCACGGAGCATTGTGATGACAACGGCATGGAGCATTGTGATGACAGGGGCATGGAGCATTGGTCTGAGAAGTATCATGGATTATTGTGATGAAAGTGTGCATGGCGCATTGTGATGACAAGGGCATGGAGCATTGTTATGACCAGGTCATGGATTATTGTGAAGACAGGTATCAGGGAGTATTGTGATGACATATGTCCTGGTGTATTGTGATGGCAATGTCATGGAGCATTGTGAAGCCAAGTGTCATGGAGGATTGTGATGACAAAGGTAATGGAGCATTGTGATGACAAGGGCTTGGAGCATTGTGGTGACAAGGGCCATTGAGAATTCTGATGACAAGGTCGTGAAGCATAGTTATGACAAGCGCATGGAGCTTGCTATGACATGGGTCATGGAGCATTGCGATGACAATTGCATGGAGCACTGTGATTAGAGGTGTCTTGGAGCATTGTGATGACAAGGGCATGGAGCATGGTGATGACTATGCCATGGAGAATTCTGATGACATGCGTCCTGGAGATTTGTGATGACAAGCACATGGAGCATTGTGATTACAGGGGTCTTGGAGCATTGTGATGAAAAATGCATGGATCATTGTGAGGAAAAGGCAAAGAGCCTTTTCATGACAGGTTTCAAGTAGCATACTGAAGACAAGTGTCAGGGAGCATTGTGATGACCAGTGTATTGAGCATTGTGTTGACAAAGGTCATGGAGCATTTTGATGAGAAGACCATGGATAAATGTGATGACGAGCGTCATGGCGCATTGTGATGACAAGTGTTATGGAACATTGTGATCAGAAGGGTTTGGAGCAATGTGATGACAGATGCAATGGAGCATTTTGATTTCTTTGTGATGACAATAGCATGAAGCATTATGATGATTGGCATGGTGCATTTTGATGACAGTGTTCATGGAGAATTGAGATGTAAAGGGGTATGGAGCATTGTGATTACAGGGGTCTTGGAGCATTGTGATGACAATGTTCATGCAGCCTTGTGTTGACAACGCCGTGGAACATTGTGATGGCAGGGGTAATGGAGCATTGTTATGACAGGGGTAATGGAGCATTGTGATCACAAGGGCATGGAGCATTGGTTTGAAAAGTTTCATGTATTATTGTGATGTGTGTGGGCATGGAGCATTGGGATGACAAGGGCAGGGAACACGGTGATACATGGGTCATGGAGGATTGTAATGACAAGGCATGGATCATTGTGATGAGAAAGGCATCGAGCATTGTGATGAGAAGCGTCATGGAGATTTGGGATGACAAGTGCATGGAGTAATGTGATGAGATGTTTCATGGAGCATTGTGATGACAATGGAATGGAGCATCGTAATGCCAAGGGTCATGGAGCTTTGTAATGACAAATGTAATGGAGCATTTTGATGACAAGGGCGTGGTGCATTGTGATGAGTAGGGCAGGGAGCATTCTGATGACAGGTTCATGGAACAATTTGATGGAACGTGTCAGGGAATATTTTGATGACAGGGGTTATGGAACATTGTGATGTCAGTGGTGATGGAGCATTGTGATGATAAGGGCATGTAGCATTTTGAGGACAGGGGTCAAGGAACATTGTGATGACAGTGTTGAGGGAGTATTGTGATGACTGGTGATGGAACATTGTGATATCAGTGGTGAGAGAGCATTTAGATGAGAAGTGCATGGAGCATTGTGATGACAAGGTTTATGGAAAATTGTGATGACAAGTGCATGGCACATTGTGATGACATGTGTCTTGGAGCATTGGGATGACAAGTGTTACAGAGCATTGTGATGACGAGGGAATTAACCATTGTGATGAAAAAGTTCATAAAGCATTGTGATGGCTGGAGTCACGGAGCATTATGATGTGAGGGGTCATGGAGCATTGTGATTACAAGGGCATGGAGCATTGTGATGACAGGGGCATGGAGCATTGGTCTGACAATTTTCATGAATTATTGCTATGAGAGTGGACAGGGCACATTGTGATGACAAGGACATGGAACATAGTTATGACAAGGTCATATCGTATTGTGAAGACAGGTGTCAGGGATCACTGTGATGACATATGTCATGGTGCATTGTGATGACAATGGCATGGAGCATTGTGATACCAAGTGTCATGGAGGATTGTGATGACAAAGGTAATGGAGAATTGTGATGACAATTTCTTTTAGAATTGTGAAGAAAAGGGTCATGGAGCATTGTGATGACAAAGAATGGAGCATTGTGATGACAAAGGCCATTGAGAATTTTGATGCAAACGTCGTGAAGCATTGTGATGACATGCGCACGGAGCTTGCCATGTCAGGGGACATGGAGCATTGCTATGAAAAGTGCATGGAGAACTGTGATGACAAGACCACGTAACATTGTAATGAGAAGTGTCATGGAGTATTGTGATGACAAGGACGAGGAGAATTGTGATGACAAGGGACATGGATCATTGTGATGACCAGGGCATGGAGCATAGTGATGGAAAGACCGTGGAGCAGTGTGATGAGAAGGCCATGGATAATTGTGATGACGAGAGTCATGGAGCACTGTAATGACAAGGGGCATGGAGCATTGTGATGACAGGTGTCATGGAGCATTGTGATGACAGGGGTCATGGAGCATTGTGATGACATGGGTCATGGAGCATTCTTATGACAAGCTTGTGGAGTTTTGTGATGACAATGGCCTGGAGCATAGTGATGAAAAGGGCATGGAGCATTGTGATGAAAAAGGCGTGGAGCCTTTTCATGACAGGTTTCAAGGAGCATTCTGAAGACAAATGTCAGGGAGCATTGTGATGACAAGGGCATGGAGCATGGTGATGAGAAGGCCATGGAGACTTCTGATGATATGGGTCATGGAGCTTTGTGATGACAAGGGCATGGAGCATTGTGATTACAGGGGTCTTAGAGCACTGTGATGAAAACGGCATGGATCATTGTGATGAAAAAGGCATGGAGCCTTGTCATGACAGGGTTCAAGGAGCAAACTGAGGACAAGTGTCAGGGAGCATTGAGCTGACAAGTGTATTGAGCATTGTGATGACAAAGGTCATGGAGAATTGTGATGAGAAGACCATGGATAATTGTGATGAGGAGCGTCATGGGGAATTGTGATGACAAGTGTTATGGAACATTGTGATCACAATTGTTTGGAGCATTGAGATGACAGAGGTCATTTAGCGTTTTGATGAGAAGGCCATGGAGCATTCTAATGACATGCGTCATGGAGTTCGTGATGACAAGTGCATGGAGCATTGCGATTACAGTGTTCTTGGAGAATTGTGATGACAAGGGTCATGGAGCCTTGTGATGATGAGGCCGTGGAACATTTTGATGGCAGGGGTCATGGAGCATTGTTATGACACGGTTAATGGAGCCTTTTGATGACAAGTGCATGGAGCATTGATGTGACAAGTTTTATGGATTATTGTGATGAGAGTGGGCATGGAGCATTGTGATGACAAGGGCACGGAACACGGTGATACATGGACCATGGAACATTGTAATGACAAAGGCCTGCAGCATTGTGATGAGAATGGCATCGAGCTGTGTGATGACAAGCGTTATGGAGCTTTGTGATGACAAGGGCATGGAGCAATGTGATGAGAGGGTTCATGGAGCATTGTGATGACAATGGCATGGAGCATTGTGATGCCAAGGGTCATGGAGCACTGGGTTGACAAGCGTCATGGAACATTCTGATTACAGGGGTCATGGATAATTGGGATGACAAGCGCATGGATCATTGTGATGACAAGTGTCATGGAGCATTTTGATGACAAGTGTCCCAGATCATTGTGCTGTCATTGGTCAAGGAGCGCTCTGTTGACAGTGGTCATGGAGCATTGTGATGACAACGTTAATGGAGCATTGTGATGGCAAGGGCATTGAGCATTCTGATGAGAAGGCCATGGAGCATTCTGATGACATGCATCATGGAGCTTTGTGATGACAAGGGCATGGAGCATTGTGATTACAGAGGTCATGGAACACTGTGATGAGAGGGGTGAGGGAGTATAGTGATGACTAGTGATGGAACATTGTGATATCAGTTGTGAGAGAGCATTTTGATGAGAAGTGCATGGTGCATTGTGATGACAAGGTTTAGGGAGCACTGTGATGACAAGGTTGTGGAGCATTGTGATGACAAGCACATGACACATTGTGATGACATGGGTCATGGAGCATTGTGCTGAGAAGCGCATGGCGCTTTGTTATGACAAGGGTCATGGAGCATTGTGATGAAAAGTTCATGGAGCATTGTGGTGACAAAGTTCACAGAGACTTCTGATGACCAGGGCATGAACCACTGTGATGTCAAAGGTCATGAAGCATTGTGATGACTGGAGTCACGGAGCATTGTGATCACAGGGTTCATGGTGCATTGTGATGACAACGGCAAGGAGCACTGTGATGATAGGGGCATGGAGAATTGGTCTGACAACTTTCATGGATTATTGTGATGAGTGTAGGTATGGTGCATTGTGAAGACAAGGGCATGGAGCATTGTGATGACAAGGGCATGGAGTATTGTGAACACAGGTGTCAGGGAGCATGGTGTTGACATATGTCATGGTCCATTGTGATGACAATGGCATGGAGGATTTTGATGACAACAGCATGTAACATGGTGATGAGAAGTGTCATGGAGCACTGTGATGACAAGGGACATGGAGCATTGTGATGTCCAGGGCATGGAGCATTGTGATGGCAAGACCGTGGAGCATTGTGATGGCAATACCATGGAGCATTTTGATGATGAGTGTCATCGAGCACTGTAATGACACGTGGCATGGAGAATTGTGATGACAGGTGTCATGGATCATTGTGATGACAAGGGACATGGAGCATTCTGATGACAAGCTTCTGGAGTATTGTGCAGACAAAGGCAAGGATCATTGTGATGACAAGGTTCACAGAGCATTGTGACGAAAAGTTCCTGGAGCACTGTGGTGACAAAGGTCACTGAGCCTTGTGATGACGAGGGCATGGCCCATTGTGATGACAAAGGTCATGAAGCATTGCGATGACTGGTGTCACGGAGCATTGTGATGACAAGGGCATGGAGCATTGTGATAACAGTGGCATGGAACATTGGTCTGACAAGTTTCATGGATTATTTTGGTGACAGTGGGCAAGGCAAATTGTGATGACAAGGGCATGGAGAATTGTGATGACAAAGTCAAGTGTATTGTGAAGACAGGTGTCAGGGAGCGTTTTATTGACATATGTCATGGTCCATTGTGATGACAATGGCATGGAGCATTGTGATGCCAAGTGTCATGGAGGATTGTGATGACAAATGTAATGGAGCATTGTGATGACAAGTGCTTGGAGCATTGTGATGACAAGGGTCATGGAGCATTTTGATGAGAAGAGCATGGAGCTTTGTGATGAAAAGGGCCATTGATAATTATGATGACAAGGTCTTGAAGCGTTGTGATAAAAAACATATGGAGCTTGCTATGACAGGGTTCATGGTGAATTGCGATGACAATTGCATGGAGAATTGTGATGACAAGATCATGTAACATTGTGATGAAAAGTGTCATGGATCCTTGTGATGGCAATACCGTGGAGCACTGTGATGAGAAGACCATGTATAATTTTGATGACGAGCGTCATGGAGCACTGTAATGACAAGGGGCAAGGAGCATTTTGATGACAGGTGTCATGGAGCATTGTGATAGCAGGGGTGATGGAGCATTGTGATGACAGGTGTTAAGGAGCATTCTGATGACAAGCTTGTGTAGTATTGTGATGAAAATTGCATGGAGCATTGTGATGCAAAGGGCATGGAGCATTGTGATGAAAAAGGCATGGAGCCTTTTCATGACAGGGTTCAAGGAGCATTCTGACGACAAGTGTCAGGGAGCATTGTGATGACAAGTGTATTGAGCATTGTGATGAAAAATGTCATAGAGCATTGTGATGACAAGGGCATGGAGTATGGTTATGACAGTCATCCTGGAGTGTTGTGAAGAAAAGTGTTATGGAACAATGTGATCACAATGATTTGGAACGTAGTGATGACAGAGGTCATGGATCATTTTGATTTCAAGGAGCATGGAGAATTGTAATGATAGGAGTAATGGAGCATTGTGATGAGAAGTTCATGGAGCATTGGGCTGAAAATGTTCTTGGAGTATTGTTATGAATGGGGTCATAGAGCATTGTGATGACAAGGGAATGGAGCATTGTGATGACAAGGTCCTGGAGCACTGTGATGAGAAAACAATGGAGCCTTGTGATGACAAGTCTCATGGAGCATTCTGATGAAAAGGGGCATGGATCATTATGATGACAGTGGTCTTGGAGCATTGAGATGACAAGGTCATGGAGCATAGTGATGAGAAGGCCATGGAGCATTCTGAATACATGCATAATGGAGCTTTGTGATGACAAGAGCAAGGGGCATTGAGATTAGAGTGGTCTTGGAGCACTGTGATGAAAAAGGCATGGATCATTGTGATGAAAAATGCATGGAGCCTTGTCATGAAAGGGTTCAAGGAGCATTCTGACGACAAGTGTCATGGAGCATTGTGATGACAAGTGTATTGAGCATTGGGATGACAAAGATCATGGAGCATTGTGATGAGAAGACCATGGATAATTGTGATGACCAGAGTCATTGGGCATTGTGATGACAAGTGTTATGGAACATTGTGATCACAAGGGTTTGGAGCATTGTGATGACAGAGGTCATGGAGCATTTTAATTTCATTGTGATGACAATAGTATGAAGCATTTTGATGATGGGCATGGTGCATAGTTATGACAGGGTTCATGGAGCATTGAGAATAAAAGGGACAAGGACCATTGTCATTACAGGAGTCTTGGAGCATTGTGATGACAAGGGTATGGAGCATCGTGAATGAGAAGGCCATGGAGCATTCTGATTACATGTGTCATGGATCTTTGTGATGACATGGGTATGGAGAATTGTGATTACATTGTCTTGGAGCATTGTGATGAAAAGTGTCATGGAGTCTTGTGATGACAAGGTCGTGGAACCTTGTGTTGGCAAGTGTCATGGAGCAGTGTTATGACAGTGGTAATGGTGCGTTGTGATGACAAGGGCATGGAGAATTGGTCTGAAAAGTTTCATGGGTTATTGTGATGACAAGGGCACGGAACACTTTGATACATGTGTCATGGAGGATTGTAATGACAAGGGCATTTAACATTGTGATGAGAAGGGCATCAAGCATTGGGATCACAAGCGTCATGGAGCTTTGTGATGACAAGGGCATGGAACAATGTGATGAGAGGCTTCATGTAGCATTGTGATGACAATGGCATGGAGCATTGTGATGCCAAGGGTCATGGAGCTTTGTGATGACAAAGCTCATGGAGCATTTTGATGACAAGGTCGAGGTGTGTTGTGATGAGAAGGGCAGGGAGCATTGTGATAACAGGGTCATAGAGCAATTTGATGAAAAAGGTCATGGAACATATTGATGAGAGTGGTTATGGAAAATTGTGGTGTCAGGGGTCATGGAGCATTGTAGATGAAAAGGGTATTGGAGTATTTTGATGACAGGGTTTATGGAACATTGTGATGTCATGGGTCGTGCAGCATTTAATGATAAGTGCATGTAGCATTGTGATGATAGGGGTCATGGAACTTTGTGATGACAGGGGTGAGGGAGTATTGTGAAGACTAGTGATGGAACATTGTGATATCAGTGGTGAGAGAGCATTTTGATGAGAAGAGCATGGAGCATTGTGATGACACGGTTTATGGAGCATTGTGGTGACAAGGATGTGGAGCATTGTGATGACATGGGTCAAAAAGCATTGTGCTGAAAAGCACATGGAGCATTGTGATGACAAGTGTCATGGATCATTGTGCTGACAAAGGCATGGTGCATTTTGATGGCAAGTGTCACAGAGCATTGTGATGAATATTTCAGGGAGCATTGTGGTGACAAAGGTCACAGAGCCTTGTGTGACATGGGCATAGACCATTGTGATGACAAAGGTCATGAAGCATTTTGATGACTGGAGTCACGGAGCATTGGGATTACAGTGGTCATGGTGTATTGTGATGACAGGGTTCATGGGGCATTGTGATGAGAAGGTCATGGAGAATTGGGCTGAAAATATTCATCGAGTATTGTGATGACAGGGCTCATGTGGCATTTTGATGACAAGGGAATGGAGCATTGTGATGAAAAGGGCAAGGAGCATGGTGATGAGAAGGCCATGGAGAATTCTGAAGTCATGTGTCATGAAGCTTTGTGATGACAAGGGCATGGAGCATTGTGATTACAGGGGTCTTGGAGCATTGTGAGGAAAATAGCATGGATCATTGTGATTAAAAAGGCATGGAGCCTTGTCATGACAGGGTTCAAGGAGCATACTGACGACAAGTGTAAGGGAGCACTGTGATGACAAGTGTATTGAGCATTGTGATGACAAAGGTCCTGGAGTATTGTGAATAGAAGACCATGGATAATTGTGATGATGCGCGTCATGGGGCGTTGTGATGACAAGTGTTATGGAACATTGTGATCACAAGGGTTTGGATCATGTGATGACAGAGGTCATGGAGCATTTTGATTTCATTTTGATAACAATTGCATGAAGCATTATGATGATGGGCACGGTGCATTGTGATGACACGGATCATGGAGCATTGAGATGAAAAGGGGCATGGAGCATTGTGATTACAGGGGTCTTGGAGCATTGTGATGATGAGGGCATGGAGCATCGTAAATGAGGAGGACATGGAGCATTCTGATGGCATGCGTCATGGAGCTTTGTGATGACAAGTGTATGGAGAATTGTGATTACAGTGTCTTGGAACATTGTGATGACAAGTGTCATGGAGTCTTGTGATGACAAGGCCATGGAACATTGTGATGGCAGGGGTCATGGAGCATTGTTATGACAGGGGTAATGGAGCATTGTGATGACAAGTGCATGGAGCACTGGTCTGAAATATTTCATGGATTATTATGATGAGAGTGGGCATGGAGCACTGTGATGACAAGGGCACAGAACACTTTGATACATGGGTCATGGAGGATGGTAATGACAAGGGCACAGAACACTTTGATACATGGGTCATGGAGGATTGTAATGACAAGGGCATGGAACATTGTGATGAGAAAGGCATCGAGCATTGGGATCACAAGCCTCATGGAGCTTTGTGATGACAAGGGCATGGAGCACTGTGATGAGAGGCTTCATGGAGCATTGTGATGCCAAGGGTCATGAAGTTTTTTGATGACAAAGGTCATGGAGCATTTTGATGACGAGGTCGTGGTGCGTTGTGATGAGAAGTGCAGCGAGCATTGTGATAATAGGTTCATGGAGCAATTTGATGAAAAAGGTCATGGAACATTTTGATGAGAGTGGTTATGGAAATTTGTGATGACAGGGGTCATGGAGCTTTGAGATGAAATGGGTAATGTAGCATTTTGATGACAGGGTTTATGGAACATTGTGATGGCAGGGGTCATGGAGCATTTTGATGATAAGTTCATGTAGCATTGTGATGATAGGGGTCATGGAACATTGTGATGAGAGTGGTGAGGGAATATTGTGAAAACTAGTGATGGAATATTGTGATACCAGTGGTGAGAGGGCATTTTGATGAAAAGTGCATGGAACATTGTGATGACAAGGTTTATGGAGCATTGTGATGACTATGATGTGGAGCATTGTGATGACAAGCACATGGTACATTGTGATGCCATGGGTCAAGGAGCATTTTGATGACAAGTGTCATGGATCATTGTGCTGACAAATGCATGGTGCATTGTGATGACAAGGGTCACAGAGCATTGTGATGAAATGTTCATGGAGCATTGGGGTGACAAATGACACAGAGCCTTGTGTGACAAGGGCATGGACCGTTCTGATGACAAAAGTCATGAAGCATTGTGATGACTGTGGTCACGGAGCATTGTGATGACAGGCGTCATGGAGCATTGTGATGACAGGATTCATGGGACATTGTGATGAGAAGGTCATGGAGCATTGGGCTGAAAATATTCAAGGAGTATTGTGATGAGAGGGGTCGTGGGGAAATTTGATGACAAGGGAAAGGAGCATTGTGATGAAAAGGGCATGGAGCATGGTGATGAGAAGGCCATGGGGCATTCTGAAGACATATGTCATGAAGCTTTGTGATGACAAGGGCATGGAGCATTGTGATTACAGGGGACTTGGAGCATTGTCAGGAAAAGGGCATGGATCATTGTGATTAAAAAGGCATGGAGCCTTGTCATGACAGGTTTCAAGGAGCATACTGACGAAAAGTGTCAGGGAGTATTGTGATGACAAGTGTTTTGAGCATTGTGATGACAAAGGTCATGGAGTATTGTGAATAGAAGGCCATGGATAATTGTGATGATGAGCGTCATGGGGCGTTGTGATGACAAGTGTTATGGAACATTGTGATCACAAGGGTTTGGAGCATTGTGATGACAGAGGTCATGTAGCATTTTGATTTCATTTTGATGACAATAGCATGAAGCATTATGATGATGGGCATGGTGAATTGTGATGACACGGTTCATGGAGCATTGAGATCAAAAGGGGCATGGAGCATTGTGATTACAGGGGTCTAGGAGAATTGTGATGACAAGGGCATGGAGCATCGTGAATGAGAAGGCCATGGAGCATTCTGATGACATGCGTCATGGAGCTTTGTGATGACAAGGACATGGAGCATTGTGATGACAAGGGTTATGGAGCCTTGTGATGACAATGTCGTGGAACATTGTAAAGGCAGGTGTCATGGAGCATTGTTATAACGGGTAATGGAGCATTTTGATGACATGGGCATGGAGCATTGGTCTGAAAAGTTTCATGGCTTATTGTGATGAGAGGGGGCATGGAGCATTGTGATGACGAGGGCACAGAACACTGTGATACATGGGTCATAGCGGATTTTAATGAAAAGGGCATGGAGCATTGTGTTAAGAAGAGCATCGAGCATTGTGATGAAAAGCATCATGGAGCCTGTGATGACAATTGCATGGAACAATGTGATGAGAGTGTTCATGGAGCATTTTGATGACAATGGCATGGAGCACTGTGATGCCAAGGGTCATGGAGCTTTGTGATGACAAAGGTCATGGAGCATTTTGATGACAAGGGCGTGGTGCACTGTGATGAGAAGTGCAGAGAGCATTGTGATGAAATGGTCATGGAGCAATTTGATGAAAAGTGTCATGGGATATTTTGATGAAAGGGGTTATGGAACATTGTGATGTCAGGGGTCAGGGAGAATTATGATGAAAAGGGTCATGGAGCATTTTGATGACAGGGGTCCTGGAAAATTGTGATGAAATGGTTGAGGGAGTATTGCGATGACTCTTGATGGAACATTATGATATCCGTGGTGGGACAGCATTTTGATGGGAAGTGCATGGAGCATTGTGATGACAAGATTTATGGAGCACTGTGATGAAAAGGTAGTGGAGCATTGTGATGACACAGGTCATGGGGCATTGTGCGGACAAGCGCATGGAGCATTGTGATGACAATGGTCAGGGAGCATTGTGCTGACAAAGGTATGGAGCATAGTGATGACATGGGTAACAAAGCATTGTGATGAAAAATTCATGGAGCATTTTGGTGACAAATATCACAGAGCCTTTTGATGACGAGGGCATGGACCATTGTGTTGACAAAGGTCATGAAGCATTGTGATGACTGGAGTCACAGAGCATTGTGATGACAAGGTCCTGGAGCATTATGATGAGAGGACAATGTAGACTTGTAATGACAATTCTCATGGAGCATTCTGATGAAAACTGGCATGGAGCACTGTGATTACAGGGGTCATGGAGCATTTGATGAAAATGGCATGGAGCATTGTGATGCCAAGGGTCATGGAGCTTTGTGATGACAAAGTTCATGGAGCATTTTGATGACAAGTTCGAGGTGCATTGTTATGAGAAGGGCAGGGAGCATTGTGATGACAGTGTCATGGCGCAATTTGATGAAAAGGATCATGGAACATTTTGATGACAGTGGTTATGGAACATTGTTATTACAGGGCTCATGGAGCATTGTGATGAAAAGGGTCATGGAGCATTTTGATGACAGGGGTTATGGAACATTGTGATGTCATGGTTCATGGAGCATTGTGATGATAAGATCATGTAGCATTGTCATGACAGGGATCATGGAACATTGTGATGACAGGGGGGAGAGAGCATTTTGATGAGAAGTGCATGGAGCATTGTGATGACAAAGTTTTTGGAGCACTGTAACGACAAGGATGTGGAGCATTGTGATGACAAGCGCATGGCGCATTGTGATGACATGGGTTATGGAGCATTGTGCTGACAAGTGCATGGAGCATTGTGATGACAAGGGTCATGTAGCATTGTGCTGACAAAGGCATGGAGCATGGTGATGACAAGGATCACAGAGCATTGTGATGAAAATTTCACGGAGCATTGTGGTGAAAATGGTCACAGAGACTTGTGTGATGAGGACATGGACCATTGTGATGACAAATGTCATGAATCCTTGTGATGACTGGAATCACAGAGCATTGAGATGACAGGGGTCTTGGAGCACTGTGATGACAAGGACATGGAGCATTGTGATGAGAAGGCCATGGAGCATTCTGATGACATGCATCATGGAGCTTTGTGATTAAGGTCATGGAGCATTGTGATTACACGGGTCTTGGAGCATTGTGATGAAAATGGTATGGATCATTGTGATGAAAAAGGCATGGAGCCTTGTCATGACAGGGTTCAAGGAGCATACTGATGAAAAGTGTCAGGGAGCATTGTGATGACAAGTGCATTGAGCATTGTGATGACAAAGTTCATGGAACACTGTGATGAGAAGTCCATGGATAATTGTGATGATGAGTGACATGGTGCATTGTGATGACAATGGTTATGGAACATTGTGATCACAAGGGTTCTTAGCATTTTGATGACAGAGGTCATGGAGAATATTGATTTCATTTTTATGACAATAGCATGAAACATGATGACGATGGACATGGTGCATTGTGATGACAGGGTCATGGGGCAATTTGATGAAAAGTGTCATGGAATATTTTGATGACAGTGGTTATGGAACATTGTGATTTCAGGGTTCTTGGAGCATTGTGATGAAAAGGGTGATGGAGCATTTTGATGACAGAGGATATGGAACATTTTGATGTCAGGGGTCATGGAGCATTGTGATGATAAGGGCATGTAGCATTGTGATGACAGAGGTCATGGAAAATTGTGATGACAGTGGTGAGGGAGTATTGTGATGACTAGTGATGGAACATTGTGATATCAGTGCTGAGAGAGCATTTTGATGAGAAGTGCATGGAGCATTGTGATAACAAAGTTTATGGAGCATTGTGATGACAAGATTTATGGAGCATTGTGATGACAAGGCTGTGGAGAATTGTGATGACAAGTGCATGGCACATTTTGATGATATACATCATGGAGCATTGAGCTGAGAACCGAATGGAGCCTTGTGCTGAGAAAGGCATGGAACATTGTGATGACAACGATCACAGAACATTGTGATGAAAAATTCATGGAGCATTGTGGTGACAATGGTCACAGAGCCTTGTGATGACGAGGGCATGGACCATTGTGATGAAAAAGGTCATGAAGCATTGTGATGACTGGAGTCACGGAGCATTGTAATGACAAGGGTATGGAGCATTTTGATGACAGGGGCATGGTGCATTGTTCTGACAAGTTTCATGGTTTATTGTGATGACAGTGGGCATGGCACATTCTGATGACAAGGTCATGGAGCATTGTGATGAGAAGATCATGGAGTACTGTGAAGACAGGTGTCAGGGAGCATTGTGATGACATATGTCATGATCCATTTTGATGACAATGGCATGGAGCATTGTGATGCCAAGTGTCATGGAGGAATGTGATGACAAAGTTAATTGAGCATTGTGATGACAGGGGTTTGGAGCATTGTGAGAACAAGGTTCATGGAGCATTTTGATGACAAGGGCATGGAGGATTGTGATGACAAGGGCCATTGAGAATTCTGATGACAAGTTCGTGAAGCATTGTGATGAAAAGCACATGGAGCTTGCTATGACAGGGGTCTTTGAGCATTGCGATGACAAGAGCATGGAGAATTGTGATGACAAGAGCATGTAACATTGTGATGAGAAGTGTCATGGAGCATTGTGATGGAAAGACCGTGGAGCATTGTGATGAGAAGATCATGGATATTTGTGATGACGAGTGTCATGGAGCACTGTAATGACAAGGGGCATGGAGCATTGTGATGACAGGTGTCATGGAGCATTGTGATGATAGGGATCATGGAGCATTGTGATGACTAGGGTCTTGGAGCATTCTGATGACAAGCTTGTGGAGTATTGTGATGACAATGACATGGAGCATTGTGAGAAAAAGGGCATGGAGCATTGTGATGAAAAAGGCATAGAGCCTTTTCGTGACAGGGTTCAAGGAGCATTCTGAGGAAATGTGTCAGGGAGCATTGTGATGACAGGTGTATTGAGCATTGTGATGACAAAGTTCATGGAGAATTGTGATTACAAGGGCATGGAGTATTGTGATGGCAGGCATCATGGAGCGTTGTGATGACAAGTGTTATGGAAAATGGTGATCACAAGTGTTTGGAGCATTGTGATGACAGAGGTCATGGATCATTTTGATTTGAAGAATCATGGAGCACTGTGATAACAAGGGCATGAAGCAATGTGATCCCAAGGTTCATGGAGGATTGTGATGACACTGGTAATGGAGAATTGTGAGGACAAGTGCATGGAGCATTGTGATGACAAGGTCATGTAGCATTTTGCTGACAAAGGCATGGAGCACCGTGATGACAAGTGTCATGGAGCTCTGTGACGACAAGCGTCAAGGACCATTGTGATTACAGGGGTCATGGAGCATGGGGATGACAAGCTCATGGAATATTCTGATGACAAGTGGCATGGATCATTTTGATGACTGTGGTCATGTAGCATTGTGATGACATGGGTCATGGAGCATTGTGATGAGAAGGTCATGGAGCATTGGGCTGAAAATATTCATGGAGTACTGTGATGAGAGGGGTCATGGAGCATTGTGATGAGAAGGGAATGGAGCAATGCGATGAGAATGTCCTGGAGCATTGTGATGAGAGGGCCATGGCGCCTTGTGATGAATATTGTCATGGAGCATACTGATAAAAAGGTTCATGGAGCATTGTGATTACAGGGGTTTTGTAGCATTGTGAAGACCAGGACATGGAGCATTGTGATGAGAAGTCCATGGAGCATTCTGATTACATGTGTCATGGAGCTTTGTGATGAAAAGGACATGGAGCATTTTGATACGAGGGGTCTTGGAGGATTGTGATGAAAAGGGCATGGATCATTGTGATGAAAAATGCATGGAGCCTTGTCATGACAGGGTTCAAGGAGCATACTGACGACAAGTGTCAGGGAGCATTGTGATGACAAGTGTATTGAGCATTGTGATGACAAAGGTCATGGAGCATTTTGATGAGAAGACCATGGATAATTGTAATGACCAGCGTCATGGGGCATTGTGATGACAAGTGTTATGGAACATTGTGATCACAAGGGTTTGGAGCATTGTGATGACAGAGGTCATGGAGCATTTTGATTTCATTGTGATGACAATAGCATGAAGCATTATGATGATGGGCATGGTGCATTGTGATGACAGGGTTCATGGAGCATTGTGATGAAAAGGGGAATGGAGCATTGTGATGAGAAGGCCATGGAGCATTCTGATGACATGCATCATGGAGCTTTGTGATGACAAAGACAAGGAGCATTGTGATTAGAGGGGTCTTGGAGCATTGTGATGACAAGGGTCATGGAGGCTTGTGATGACAAGGCCCTGGAACCTTGTGATGGCATATGTCACGGAGCATTATAATGACAGGGGTAATTGAGCCTTGTGATGACAAGGGCATGGAGCATTGGTCTGAAAAGTTTCATGGATTATTTTGATGAGAGTGGGAATGGAGCATTGTGATGACAAGGGCATGGAACACTATGATACATAGGTCATGGAGGATTGTAATGATAAGGGCATGGAGCATTGTGATGAGAAGGGCATCGAGCATTGTGATGACAAGCGTCATGGAGCTTTGTGATGACAAGGGCATGGAGCAATGTGATGAGAGGGTTCAAGGAGCATTTGATGATAACGGCATGGAGCATTGTGAAGCCAATGGTCATGGAGCTTTGTGATGACAAATGTCATGGAGCATTTTGATGACAAGGCCGTGGTGCATTGTGATGAGAAATGCAGGGAGCATTGTGATGACAGGGTCATGTAGCAATTTGATCAAAAGGGTCACGGAACATTTTGATGAGAGGGGTTATCGAAAATTGTGATGTCAGGTGTCATGGAGCATTGTGATGAAAAGGGTCATGGAGCATTTTGTGACAGGGATTATTGAACATTCTGATGTCAGGGGGCATGGAGCATTGTGATGACAGGGGTGAGGGAGTATTGTGATGACTAGTGATGGAACACTGTGATATCATTGGTGAGAGAGCATTTTGATGAGAAGTGCATGGAGCATTGTGATGACAAGGTTTATGGAGAATTTGATGACAAGGATGTGGAGCATTGTGATGACAAGCACATGGCGCATTGTGATGACATGTGTTATGAAGCATTGTGCTGACAAGCGCATGGAGCATTGTGATGACAAGGGTCATTGAGCATTGTGCTGACAAACGCATGGAGCATTGTGATGACAAGGGTGACAGAGAATTGTGATGAAAAGTTCATGGAGCATTGTGGTCACAAAGGTCACAGAGCCTTCTGTGACGAGGTCATGGACCATTGTGATGACAAATGTCATGAAGCACTGCAATGACTGTAGTTACGGAGTATTGTGATTATAGGTTTCTTGGAGCATTGTGATGCCAAGGGCATGGATCATTGTGATGAGAAGGCCATGGAGCATTCTGATGACATGTGTCATGGAGCTTTGTGATGACAAGGGCAGGGAGCATTGTGATTACAGGGGTCTTGGAGCATTGTGATGAAAAGGGAATGGATCATTGTCATAAAAACGGCATGGAGCCTTTTCACGACAGTGTTCATGAAGCATACTAATGACAAGTGTCAGGGAGCATTGTGATGATAAATGTATTGAGGATTGTGGTGACAAAGATCATGGAGCATTGTGATGAGAAAACCATTCATAATAATGATGACGAGCGTCAGGGGCCATTTTGATGACAAGTGTTATGGAACACTGTGATCACAAGGATTTGGAGCATTGTGGTGACAGATGTCATGGAGCATTTTGATTTCATTGTGATGACAATAGCATGAAGCATTAAGATGATGGGCATGGTGCATTGTGATGACAGGGTTCATGGAGCATTGAGATGAAAAGGGGCATGGAGCATTGTGATTACAGGGGTCTTGGAGCATTGTGATGACAAGGGTCATGGAGCCTTGTGATTACAAGGCCGTGGAACACTGTGATGGCAGGGGTCATGGAGCATTGTTATGACAGTTGTAATGGAGCATTGTGATGACAAGGGCATGGAGCAATGTGATGAGAGATTTCATTGAGCATTGTGATGACAATGGCATGAAGCATTGTGATGCAAAGGGTCTTGGAGCTTTGTGATGACAAAGACATGGGACATTAGGTGACCAGGGTGTGGTGCATTGTGATGAGAATTGCAAGGAGCATTGTGATGACAGGGTCATGGAGAAATTTGATGAAAAGCGTCATGGAATATTTTGATGACAGGGGTTATGGAACATTGTGATGTCATGGGTCATGAAGCATTGTGATGAAATGGGTCATGGAGCAATTTGTGACAGGGGTTATGGAACATTGTGATGTCAGGGGTCATGGTGCATTGTGAAGATAAGGGCATGTAGCACTGTGATGACAGGGGTCATGGAAAACTGTGATGACAGGGGTGAGGGAGTATTGTGATGACTAGTTATGGAACACTGTGATATATGTGTTGAGAGAGCATTTTGATGAGAAGTGCATGGAGCATTGTGATGAAAAGGTTTATGGAGAGTTGTGATGAAAATTTCATGGAGCATTGTGGTGACAAATATCACAGAGCCTTGTGTGACGAGGGCATGGACCATTGTGATGAGATTGGTCATGAAGCATTGTGATGATTGGAGTCACAGGGCATTGTGATGACAGGGGTCATGGAGCACTGTGATGACAAGGGCATGGAGCAATGTGATCACAGGGACATGGAACATTGGTTTGACAAGTTTCATGGTTTATTGTGATGACAGTGAGCTTGGAGAATTGTGATGAAAAGGGCAAGGAGCATTGTGGTGACAAAGTTCACAGAGCCTTGTGTGACGAGGTCAGGCACCATTGTGATGACAAAGGTCATGAAGCATTGTGATAACTGGAGTCACAGAGCATTGTGATGACAGGGGTCATGGAGCATTGTGATGACAGGGGCATGGAGCAATTTGAGGACAGGGGCATGGAACAATGGTCTGAAAAGTTTCATGGATTATTGTGATGACAGTGGGCATGGCACATTGTGATGACAAAGGCATGGAACATTGTGATGACAAGGTCATGGCGTATTGTGAAAACAGGTGTCAGGGAGCATTGTGATGACATATGTCATTGTCCATTGTGATGACAATGGCATGGAGCATTGTGATGCCAAGTGTCATGGAGGATTGTGATGACAAAGGTAATGGAGCATTGTGATGACATAGGCTTGGAGCATTGTGATGACGAGGGCATGGACCATTGTGATGAAAAGGGCCATTGATAATTTTGATGACAATTCATGAAGCATTGTGATGACAACCACATGGAGCTTGCTATGACAGGGGTCATGGAGGATTGCGATTAAAAGTGCATAGAGAATTGTGATGACAAAGCATATAACACTGTGAGTAGAAGTGTCATGGAGCGTAGTGATGCCGAGGACGTGGATAATTTTGATCACCAAAGATATGGAGCATTGTGATGACCAGGGCATGCAGCATTGTGATGGCAAGACCGTGGTGCATTGTGATGAGAAGACCATGGATAATTGTGAAGATGAGTGTCATGGAGCACTGTTATGACAAGGGGCATGGAGCATTGTGATGACAGGTGTTATGGATAATTGTGATGACAGAGGTCATGGAGCATTGTGATGACAAGGGTCATGGAGCATTCTGATGACAAGCTTGTGGAGTATTGTGACGACAATGGCATGGAGCATTGTGATGAAAAGGGCATGGAGCATTGTGATGAAAAACGCATGGAGCCTTTTCATTACAGGGTTCAAGGAGCATTCTGAAGACAAGGGTTAGGGAGCATTGTGATGACAAGTGCATTGAGAATTGTGATGACAAAGGTCATGGAGCATTGTGATGACAAGGGCATGGTGTATTGTGATGACAGGCATCATGGAGCGTTGTGATGACAAGTGTTGTGGAACACTGTGATCACAAAGGTTTGGAGTATTGTGATGAGAGGGGTCATGGACCATTTTTATTTAAAGGAGCATGGAGCATTGTGATGCCAGTGGTCATGGAGCTTTGTGATGACAAATGTCATGGAGCATTTTGATGACAAAGGCATGGAGCATTGTGATGACAAGTGTCATGGAGCACTGTGATGACAAGCGTCACGGAGCATTGTGATTACGGGGTCATGGAGCATTGGGATGACATGGGCATGGATCATTGTGATGACAAGTGTCATGGAGCATTTTGATGACAAGACTCCAGGATCATTGTGTTGTCATGGGTCATGGAGGTTGTGATGACATTGGTCATGGAGCATTGTGATGACAGGTGTCATGGAGCAGTGTGATGAGAATGTTATGGAACACTGGGCTGAAAATGTTCATGGAGTATTGAGTTGACAAGAGTCATGGAGCATTGTGATGACAAGAGAAAGGAGCATTGTGATGACAAGGTCCTGGAGCATTGTGTTGAGAAAACCATGGAGCATTGTGATGACAAGGGCACGGAACACTGTGATACATAGATCATGGAGGACTGTAATGACAAAGGCATCGAGCATTGTAATGAGAAGGGCATCAAGCATTGTGATTACAAGCGTCATCGAGATTTGGGATGACAATTGCATGGAACAATGTGATGAGACCGTTCATGCAGCATTGTGATGACAATGGAATGGAGCATTGTGATGCTAAGGGTCATGGACATTTTTGATGACAAATCTCATGGAGCATTTTGATGACAAGGGCGTGGTGCATTGTGATGAGAAGGGCATGGAGCATTGTGATGACAGGGTCATGGAGCAGTTTGATGAAAATTGTCATGGAATATTTTGATGACATGGGTTATAGAACATTGTGATACCAGGGGTCATGGAGCTTTGTGATGAAAAGTGTCATGGAGCATTTTTATTACAGGGGTTATGGGACATTGTTATGTCAGGTGTAATGGAGCATTGTGATGATAAGGGCATGTAGCATTGTGATGACAGGGGTCATGGAACCTTGTGGTGACAGGGGTGAGGGTGAATTGTGATGACTAGTAATGGAACATTGTGATATCAATGGTGAGAGAGCATTTTGAGTAGAAGTGCATGGAGCATTGTGATGACAAGTTTTATGGAGCATTTTGATGACAAGGATGTGGAGCATTGTGATGACAAGTGCATGGCGCATTGTGATGACATGGGTAATGGAGCATTGTGCTGATACGCACATCGAGCATTGTGATGACAAGGGTCATGGAGCATTGTGCTGAAAAAGGCATGGAGCTTTGTGATGCCAAGGGTCACAGAGCATTGTGATAAAAATTTCATGTAGCATTGTGGTGACATGGGTTATGGAGCATTGTGCTGACACGCGCATCGAGCATTGTGATGACAAGGGTCATGGAGCATTGTGCTGACAAAGGCATGGAGCTTTGTGATGACTAGGATCACAGAGCATTGTGATTAAAAGTTCATGGCGCATTGGGGTGACAAAGGTCACAGAGCTTTGTGTGACGAGGACATGGACCATTGTTATGACAAATGTCATAAAGCAATGTGATGACTGAAGTCAGTGAGCACTGTGATAAAAGTGATCTTGGAGCATTGTCAAGAAAAGGGAATGGATCATTGTGATGAAAGCGGCATGGTTCCTTGTCATGACAGTGTTCAAGGAGCATAATGATGACAAGTGTCAGGGAGCACTGTGATGACATCTGCATTGAGCATTTTGGTGACAAAGGTCATGGAGCATTGTGATGAGAAGACCTTGCATAATTGTGATGACGAGCGTCATGGGGTATTGTGATGACAAGTGTTATGGAACATTGTGATCAGAAGGGTTTGGAGCATTGTGATGACAGAGGTCATGGAGCATTTTAATTTCATTGTGATGACAATAGCATGAAACATTATGGTGATGGGCATGGTGCATTGTGATGACAGGTATCATGGAGCATTGAGATGAAAAGGGGCATGGAGAATTGTGATTACAGAGGTCTTGGTGCATTGTGATGACAAGGGCCATGGAGCCTTGTGGTGACAAGGCCGTGGAACATTTTGATGGCAGGGGTCATGGAGCATTGTTATGACAGGTGTAATGGAGCATTGTGATGACAAGGGCATGGAGCAATGTGATGAGAGATTTAATTGAGCATTGTGATGACAATGGCATGGAGCATTGTGATGTCAAGTGTCATGGAGCTTTGTGATGACAAAGGTCATGGGGCATTTTGACGACAAGGGCATGGTGCATTGAGATGAGAAGGACAGGGAGCATTGTGATGACAGGGACATGGAGCAATTTGATGAAAAGTGTCATGGAATATTTTGATGACAGGGGTTATGGAACATTGTGATGTCAAGGGTCATGAAGCATTGTGATGAAATGGGTCATGGAGCATTTTGTGAGAGGGGTTTGGAACATTGTGATGTCAGTGGTCATGGAGCTTTGTGATGAGAAGGTCATGTAGCACTGTGATGTCAGGGTCATGGAACACTGTGATGACAGGGGTGAGGGAGTATTGTGATGACTAGTGATGTAACATTGTGATATATGTGGTGAGAGAGCATTTTGATGAGAAGTGCATGGAGCTTTGTGATGACAAGTGTTATGGAGCACACCAATGATAAGGATGTGGAGTATAGTGATGACAAGCACATGGCGCATTGTGATGACATGGGTCATGTAGCATTGTGCTGACAAGCGCATGGAGAATTTTGATGAAAAGTGTCATGGAGCATTGTGATGACAAAGGCATGGAGCATTTTGATAACAAGGGACACAGAGCATTGTGATGAAATATTCATGGAGCATTGTGGTGAAAAAGATCACAGAGCCTTGTGTGACGAGGGCATGGACGATAGTGATGAGATAGGTCATGAAGGATTGTGATGACTGGAGTCACGGAGCATTGTGATGACTGGGGTCATGGAGCATTTTGATGACAAGATTTATGGATTTTTGTGATGAGAGTGGGCATGGCTCATTGTGATGACAAGGGCATGGAACATTGTGATGACAAGGTCATGGATTATTGTGAAGACAGGTGTCAGGGAGCACTGTGATGACATATGTCATTGTCCATTGTGATGACAATGGCATGGAGCATTGTGATACCAAGTGTCATGGAGGATTGTGATGACAAAGGTAATGGAGCATTTTGATGACAAGGGCTTAGAACATTGCAATGACAATGGTCATGGAGCATTGTGATGACAAGGGCATGGAGCATTGTGATGACAAGGGCCATTGAGAATTGTGATGACAACGTCGTGAAGCATTGAGATGACAAGCGCATGGAGCTTGCTATGACAGTGGTCATAGAGCATTGTGATGACAAGTGCATGGAGAATTGTGATGACAAGATCATGTAACATTGTGATGAGAATTGTCACGAAGCATTGTGATGACAGGGACGTGGAGAATTGTAATAACATGGGACATGGAGCATAGTGATGAACAGGGCATGGAGAATTGTGATAGCAAGACCTTGGAGCTTTGTGATGAAAAGACTATTGATAATTATGATGAAGAGCGTCATGGATCACTGTAATGACAAGGGGCATGGAGCATTGTGATGACAGGTGTCATGGAGCATTGTGATGAGAGTGGTCATGGAGAATTGTGATGACAAGTGTCATGGAGCATTGTGATGAGAAGGTCATGGAGCATTGGCCTGAAAATGTTCATGAAGTATTGTGATGACAGGGGTAAAGGAGCATTGTGATGACAAGGGAATGGAGCTTTGTGATGACAAGTTCCTGGAGCAGTGTGATGTGAAGACCATGGAGCCCTGTGATTACAAGTCTCATGGAGCATTCTGATGAATAGGGGCATGGAACATTGTGATTACAGGGGTCTTGTAGCATTGTGATGACAAGGGCATGGAGCATTGTGATGAGAAGGCCACGGAGCATTCTGATGACATGTGTCATGGATCTTTGTGATGACAAGGGCATGGAGCATTGTGATTACAGGGGTCTTGGAGCATTGTGATGTCAAGGGTCATGGAGCCTTGGATGCCAAGGCGGTGGAACATTGTGATGGCAGGGGTCATGGATCATAATTATGACAGGGGTAGTGGAGCATTTTGATGACAAGGGCATGGAACATTGGTCTGAAAATTTCATGGATTATTGTGATGAGATTCGGCATGGAACATTGTGATCACTAGGGCACGGAACACTGTGATACACGTGTCATGGAGGATTGTAATGACAAGGGCATGGAGCATTGTGATGAGAAGAGTATCGAGCATTGTGATGACAAGCGTCATGGAGCATTGTGGTGACAAGGGCATGGAGCAATGTGATGAGACGTTTCATGTAGCATTGTGATGAAATGGCATGAAGTATTGTGATGCCAAGGGTCATTTAGCTTTGTGATGAGAAAGGTCATGGAGCATTTTGATGACAAGGTCGTGGTGTATTGTGATGAGAAGGGCAGGGAGCATTGTGATGACAGGGTCATGGAGCAAATTGATGAAAAGTGTCATGGAACATTTTGATGACAGGGGTTATAGAACATTGTGATGTCAGGGGTCATGCAGCATTTTGATGAAAAGGGTCATGAAGCATTCTGAAGAAAAGGTGCAAGGAGCATTGAATTAGAGGGGTTTGGAGCAATGAGAATACAAGGGCATGGAGCATTGTGATGAGAAGGCAATGGAGCATTCTGATGACATGCGTCATGGAGCTTTGTGATGACAAGGACATGGAGCATTGTGATGAAAAATGTCATGGAGCCTTGTGATGACATGTTCGTGGAACACTGTGATGGCAGGGGTCATGGAGCATTGTTATGACAGGTGTAATGGAGCATTGTGATGACAAGGGCATGGAGCAATGTGATGACAGATTTCACTGAGCCTTGTGATGATAATGGCATGGAGCATTGTGATGCCAAGTGTCATGGAGCTTTGTGATGACAAATGTTATGGGGCATTTTGATGCCAAGGGCGTGGTGCATTGTGATGAGAAGGGCAGGGAGCATTGTGATGACAGTCTCATGGAGCAATTTGATTAAAAGTGTCATGGAATACTTTGATGACATGGGTTATGGAACATTGCAATGTCAGGGGTCATGAAGCATTGTGATGAAATGGGTCATGGGGAATTTTGTGACAGGGGTTATGGAACCTTGTGATGTCAGGGGTCATGGAGCATTGTGATGATAAGGGCATGTAGCACTGTGATGACAATGGTCATGGAACATTGTGATGACAGGGGTGAGCGAGTATTGTGATGACTAGTGATGGAACATTGTGATATATGTGGTGAGAGAGCATTTTGATGAGAAGTGCATGGAGCATTGTGATGACAAATTTTATGGAGCATAGCGATGAAAAGGATGTGGAGCATTGTGATGAAAAGAGCATGGCACATTGTGATGACATGTGTCATGGAGCATTGTGCTGACAAAGGCATGGAGCATTGTGATGACAAGGGACATTGAGCATTGTGATGAAAATTTCCTGGAGCATTGTGGTGACAAAGATCAGAGAGCCTTGTGTGACGATGGCATGGACCATTGTGATGAGAAAGGTCATGAATCATTGTGATGAGTGGAGTCTCGGAGCATTGTGATGACAGGGGTCATGGAGCATTGTGATGACATAGGCATGGAGCAATGTGATGACAGGGGCATGGAACATTGGTCTGACAAGTTTCATGGATTATTGTGATGACAGTGGGCATGGAGCATTGAGATGACAAGGGCATGGATTATTGTGCTGACAAAGGTCACAGAGCCTTGTGTGACGAGTGCATGGACCACTGTTAGGACAAAGTTCATGAAGCATTGTGATGACTGGAGTCACGGAGCATTGTGATGACAAGGGCCATGGAGCATTGTGATGACAAGAGCATGGAGCATTGTGATGACAGGGGAATGGAACATTGGTCTGACATGTTTCATGGATTATTGTGATGACAGTGGGCATGGCGCATTGTGATGACAAGGGCATGGAACATTGTGATGACAAGGTCATGGAATATTGTGAAGTCAGGTGTCAGGGAGCATTGTGATGACATATGTCATTGTCCATTGTGATGACAATGGCATGGAGCATTGTGATACCAAGTGTCATGGAGGATTGTGATGACAAAGGTAATGGAGCATTTTGATGACAAGGGCTTGGATCATTGCGACAACAAGGGTCACGGAGCATTGTGATGACAATGGCATGAAGCATTCTGATGAAAAGGTGCATGGAGCATTGAGATTACAGTGGTTTTGAAGCAATGTGATTACAAGGGCATGGAGCATTGTGATGAGAAGGCAATGGAGCATTCTGATGACATGAGCAATGGAACTTTGTGATGACAAGGACATGGAGCATTGTGATTACAGGGGTCTTGGAGCATTGTGATGAAAAGGGAATGGATCATTGTGTTGAAAAATGCATGGAGCCTTGTCATGAGAGGGTTCAAGGAGCGTACTGATGACAATTGTCAGCGAGCATTGTGATGATAAGTGTATTGAGCATTGTAATGACAAAGATCATGGAGCATTGTGATGAGAAGACAATGGATAATTGTTATGACCAGCGTCATGGGGCATTGTGATGACAAGTGTTATGGAATATTGTGATCAGAAGGGTTTGGTGCATTGTGATGACAGAAGTCATTGAGCATTTTGATTTCACTGTGATGACAATAGCATGAAATATTATGGTGATGAGCACGGTGCATTGTGATGACAGGGTTCATGTAGCATTGAGATGAAAAGGGGCATTGAGCATTGTGATTACAGGGGTGTTGGAGCATTGTGATGATAAGGGCATGTAGCACTGTGATGACAGTGGTCATGGAACATTGTGATGACAGGGGTGAGCCAGTATTGTGATGACTAGTGATGGAACATTGTGATATATGTGGTGAGAGAGCATTTTGATGAGAAGTGCATGGAGCATTGTGATGAGAAGTTTTATGGAGCATAGCGATGAAAAGGATGTGGAGCATTGTGATGAAAAGAGCATGGCACTTTGTGATGACATGTGTCATGGAGCATTGTGCTGACAAGCGCATGGAGCATTTGGATGACAAGTGTCATGGTGCATTGTGCTGACAAAGGCATGGAGCATTGTGATGACAAGGGACACAGAGCATTGTGATGAAAATTTCATGGAGCATTGTGGTGACAAAGATCACAGAGCCTTGTGTGACGAGGGCATGGACCACTGTGATGAGAATGGTCATGAATCATTGTGATGACTGGAGTCACGGAGCATTGTGATGACAGGGGTCATGGAGCACTGTGATGACAAGGGCATGGAGCAATGTGATGACAGGGGCCATGGAGCATAGTGCTGACAAAGTTCACAGAGCTTTGTGTGACGAGGTCATGGACCATTGTGATGACAAATGTCATGAAGCATTGTGATGACTGGAGTCACGGAGCATTGTGATAACAGGGGTCTTGGAGCATTGTGATGAAAAGGGAATGGATGATTGTGATGAAAAAGGAATTGAGCCTTGTCATGACAGTGTTCAAGGAGCATAATGATGACAAGTGTCAGCGAGCATTGTGATGCCAATCTATTGAGCATTGTGGTGACAAAGGTCATGGAGCATTGTGATGAGAAGTCCTTGCATAATTGTGATGACGAGCGTCATGGGGCATGTGATGACTAGTGTTATGGAACATTGTGGTCAGAAGGGTTTGGAGCATTGTGATGACAGAGGACATGGAGCATTCTGATTTCATTGTGATGAGCATAGCATGAATCATTATGATGATGGGCATGGTGCATTGTGACGACAGTGTTCATGGAGCATTGAGATGAAAAGTGGTATGGAGAATTGTGATTACAGAGGTCTTGGAGCATTGTGATGACAAGGGTCATGGAGCCTTGTGATGACTAGGCCTTGGAACATTGTGATGGCAGGGGTCATGGAGCAATGTTATGACAGGTGTAATGGAACATTGTGATGACAAGGGCATGGAGCAATGTGATGAGAGATTTCATTGAGCATTGTGATGCCAAGGGTCATGGAGCTTTGTGATGACAAATGTCATGAGACATTTTGATGACAAGGGCCTGGTGCATTGTGATGAGAAGGGCAGGGAGCATTGTGATGACAGGGTCATGGAGCAATTTGAATAAAAGGGTCATGGAATATTTTGATGACAGGGGTTATGGAACATTGTGATGTCAGGTGTCATGAAGCATTGTGATGAAATGGGTCATGGAGCATTTTGTGACAGGGGTTATGGAACATTGTCATGTCAGGAGTCATGGAGCATTGTGATGATAGGGGTCATGGAGCACTGTGATGACAGGGGCATGGAGCAATGTGATGAGAGGGGCATGGATCATTGGTCTGAAAAGTTTCATGGATTATTGTGTAGACAGTGGGCATGGAGCATTGAGATGACAAGGACATGGAGCATTGTGTTGACAAAGGTTACAGAGCCTTTTGTGACGAGGGCATGGACCATTGTGAGGACAAAGGTCATGAAGCACTGTGATGACTGGAGTCACGGAGCATTGTGATGACAGGGGTCATTAAGCATTGTGATGACAAGGGCAAAGAGCATTGTGATGACCGTGCCATGGAACACTGGTCTGACATGTTTCATGGGTTATTGTGATGACATTGAGCATGGCGCATTGTGATGACAAGGGCATGGAACATTGTGATGACAAGGTCATGGAATATTGTGAAGACAGGTGTCAGGGAGCATTGTGATGACAATGGCATGGAGCATTGTGATAACAAGTGTCATGGAGGATTGTGATGACAAAGGTAATGGAGCATTTTGATGACAAGGGCTTGGAACATTGCGATGACAAGGGTCATGGAGCATTGTGATGACAAGGGTCATGGAGCATTGTGATGACAAGGGCATGGAGCATTCTGATGAAAAGGTGCATGGAGCATTGAGATTACAGGGGTTTTGAAGCAATGTGATTACAAGGGATTGGAGCATTGTGATGAGAAGGCAATGGAGCATTCTGATGTCATGTGTCATGGAGCTTTGTGATGACAAGGACATGGAGCATTGTGATTACAGGGGTCTTGGAGCTTTGTGATGAAAAGGGAATGGATCATTGTGATGAAAAATGCATGGAGCCTTGTCATGACAGGGTTCAAGGAGCATACTGATGACAACTTTCAGGGAGCATTGTGATGATAAGTGTATTGAGCATTGTGATGACAAAGATCATGGAGCATTGTGATGAGAAGACCATGGATAATTATGATGACCAGCGTCATGGGGCATTGTGATGACATGTGTTATGGAATATTGTGATCAGAAGGGTTTGGTGCATTGTGATGACAGAGGTCATTGAGCATTTTGATTTCACTGTGATGACAATAGAATGAAATATTATGGTGATGGGCATGGTGCATTGTGATGACAGAGTTCACGGAGCATTGACATGAAAAGGGGCATAGAGCATTGTGATTACAGGGGTGTTGGAGCATTGTGATGACAAGGGCATGGAGCATTGTGATGAGAAGACCATGGAGCATTCTGATGACATGCGTCATGGAGCTTTGTGATGACAAGGGCATGGAGAATTTTGATTGCAGTGGTCATGGAATAATGTGATGACAGGGGTGAGGAAGTATTGTGATGACTAGTGTTGGAACATTGTGATATCAGTGGTGAGAAGGCATTTTGAGGAGAAGTGCATGGAGCATTGTGATGACAAGTTTTATGGAGCAGTTTGATGACAAGGATGTGGAGCATTGTGATGACAAGTGCATGGTACATTGTGATGACATGGGTTATGGAGCATTGTGCTGACACGCACATTGAGCATTGTGATGACAAGGGTCCTGGAGCATTGTGCTGACAAAGGCATGGAGCTTTTTGATGACAAGGGTCACAGAGCATTGTGATAAAAATTTCATGGAGCATTGTGGTGACAAAGGTCACAGAGCGTTGTGTGACGAGGTCATGGACCATTGTGATGACAAGTGTCATGAAACATTGTGATGATTGGTGTCACGGAGCATTGTGATAACAGGGGTCTTGGAGCATTGTGATGAAAAGGGAATGGATCATTGTGATGAAAAAGGCATGGAGCTTTGTCATGACTGTGTTCAAGGAGCATACTGATGACAAGTGTCAGCGAGCAATGTGATGCCAAGTGTATTGAGCATTGTGGTGACAAAGGTCATGGAGCATTGTGATGAGAAGTCCTTGCATAATTGTGATGACGAGCGTCACGGGGCATGTGATGACAAGTGTTATGGAACATTGTGATCAGATGGGTTTGGAGCATTGTGATGACAGAGGACATGGAGCATATTAATTTCATTGTGATGACAATAGCATGAATCATTATGATGATGGGCATGGTGCATTGTGATGACAGTGTTCATGGAGCATTGAGATGAAAAGTGGCATGGAGAACTGTGATTACAGAGGTCTTGGAGCATTGTGATGACAAGGGTCATGGAGCCTTGTGATGACAAGGCCGTGGAACATTGTGATGGCAGGGGTCATGGAGCATTGTTATGACAGGTGTAATGGAACATTGTGATGACAAGGGCATGGAGCATTGTGATGCCAAGGGTCATGGAGCTTTGTGATGACAAATGTCATGGGCATTTTGATGACAAGGGCGTGGTGCATTGTAATGAGAATGGCAGGGAGCATTGTGATGACAGGGTCATGGAGCAATTTGAATAAAACGGTCATGTAATATTTTGATGACAGTGGTTATGGAACATTGCGATGTCAGGGGTCATGAAGCATTGTGATGAAATGGGTCATGGGGCATTTTGTGACAGGGGTTATGGAACATTGTGATGTCAGGGTTCATGGAGCATTGTGATGATAAGGGCATGTAGCACTGTGATGACAGTGGTCATGGAACATTGTGATGACAGGGGTGAGCGAGTATTGTGATGACTAGTGATGGAACATTGTGATATATGTGGTGAGAGAGCATTTTGATGAGAAGTGCATGGAGCATTGTGATGAGAAGTTTTATGGAGCATAGCGATGAAAGGTATGTGGAGCATTGTGATGAAAAGAGCATGGCACTTTGTGATGACATGTGTCATGGAGCATTGTGCTGACAAGCGCATGGAGCATTTTGATGACAAGTGTCATGGTGCATTGTGCTGACAAAGGCATGGAGCATTGTGATGACAAGGGACACAGAGCATTGTGATGAAAATTTCATTCAGCATTGTGGTGACAAAGATCACAGAGCCTTGTGTGACGAGGGCATGGACCACTGTGATGAGAAAGGTAATGAATCATTGTGATGACTGGAGTCACGGAGCATTGTGATGACAGGGGTCATGGAGCACTGTGATGACAAGGTCATGGAGCAATGTGATGACAGGGGCCATGGAGCATAGTGCTGACAAAGTTCACAGAGCTTTGTGTGACGAGGTCATGGACCATTGTGATGACAAATGTCATGAAGCATTGTGATGACTGGAGTCACGGAGCATTGTGATAACAGGGGTCTTGGAGCATTGTGATGAAAAGGGAATGGATGATTGTGATGAAAAAGGAATTGAGCCTTGTCATGACAGTGTTCAAGGAGCATAATGATGACAAGTGTCAGCGAGCATTGTAATGCCAAGTGTATTGAGCATTGTGGTGACAAAGGTCATGGAGCATTGTGATCAGAAGTCCTTGCATAATTGTGATGACGAGCGTCATGGGGCATGTGATGACTAGTGTTATGGAACATTGTGATCAGAAGGGTTTGGAGCATTGTGATGACAGAGGACATGGAGCATTCTGATTTCATTGTGATGAGCATAGCATGAATCATTATGATGATGGGCATGGTGCATTGTGACGACAGTGTTCATGGAGCATTGAGATGAAAAGTGGTATGGAGAATTGTGATTACAGAGGTCTTGGAGCATTGTGATGACAAGGGTCATGGAGCCTTGTGATGACTAGGCCTTGGAACATTGTGATGGCAGGGGTCATGGAGCAATGTTATGACAGGTGTAATGGAGCATTGTGATGACAAGGGCATGGAGCAATATGATGAGAGATTTCATTGAGCATTGTGATGCCAAGGGTCATGGAGCTTTGTGATGACTAATGTCATGAGACATTTTGATGACAAGGGCGTGGTGCATTGTGATGAGAAGGGCAGGGAGCATTGTGATGACAGGGTCATGGAGCAATTTGAATAAAAGGGTCATGGAATATTTTGATGACAGGGGTTATGGAACATTGTGATGTCAGGTGTCATGAAGTATTGTGATGAAATGGGTCATGGAGCATTTTGTGACAGGGGTTATGGAACATTGTCATGTCAGGAGTCATGGAGCATTGTGATGATAGGGGTCATGGAGCTCTGTGATGACAGGGGCATGGAGCAATGTGATGAGAGGGGCATGGATCATTGGTCTGACAAGTTTCATGGATTATTGTGTAGACAGTGGGCATGGAGCATTGAGATGACAAGGACATGGAGCATTGTGTTGACAAAGGTTACAGAGCCTTTTGTGACGAGGGCATGGACCATTGTGAGGACAAAGGTCATGAAGAACTGTGATGACTGGAGTCACGGAGCACTGTGATGACAGGGGTCATTAAGCATTGTGATGACAAGGGCAAAGAGCATTGTGATGACCGTGGCATGGAACACTGGTCTGACATGTTTCACGGGTTATTGTGATGACATTGAGCATGGCGCATTGTGATGACAAGGGCATGGAACATTGTGATGACAAGGTCATGGAATATTGTGAAGACAGGTGTCAGGGAGCATTGTGATGACATATGTCATTGTCCATTGTGATGACAATGGCATGGAGCATTGTGATAACATGTGTCATGGAGGATTGCGATGACAAAGGTAATGGAGCATTTTGATGACAAGGGCTTGGAACATTGCGATGACAAAGGTCATGGAGCATTGTGATGACAAGGGTCATGGAGCATTGTGATGACAAGGGCATGGAGCATTCTGATGAAAAGGTGCATGGAGCATTGAGATTACAGGGGTTTTGAAGCAATGTGATTACAAGGGTTTGGAGCATTGTGATGAGAAGGCAATGGAGCATTCTGATGTCATGTGTCATGGAGCTTTGTGATGACAAGGACATGGAGCATTGTGATTACAGGGGTCTTGGAGCATTGTGATGAAAAGGGAATGGATCATTGTGATGAAAAATGCATGGAGCCTTGTCATGACAGGGTTCAAGGAGCATACTGATGACAACTTTCAGGGAACATTGTGATGATAAGTGTATTGAGCATTGTGATGACAAAGATCATGGAGCATTGTGATGAGAAGACCATGGATAATTATGATGACCAGCGTCATGGGGCATTGTGATGACATGTGTTATGGAATATTGTGATCAGAAGGGTTTGGTGCATTGTGATGACAGAGGTCATTGAGCATTTTGATTTCACTGTGATGACAATAGAATGAAATATTATGGTGATGGGCACGGTGCATTGTGATGACAGAGTTCACGGAGCATTGACATGAAAAGGGGCATGGAGCATTGTGATTACAGGGGTGTTGGAGCATTGTGATGACAAGGGCATGGAGCATTGTGATGAGAAGACCATGGAGCATTCTGATGACATGCGTCATGGAGCTTTGTGATGACAAGGGCATGGAGAATTTTGATTGCAGTGGTCATGGAATAATGTGATGACAGCAGTGAGGAAGTATTGTGATGACTAGTGTTGGAACATTGTGATATCAGTGGTGAGAAGGCATTTTGAGGAGAAGTGCATGGAGCATTGTGATGACAAGTTTTATGGAGCAGTTTGATGACAAGGATGTGGAGCATTGTGATGACAAGTGCATGGTGCATTGTGATGACATGGGTTATGGAGCATTGTGCTGAAAAGGGTCATAGAGCATTGTGCTTACAAAGGCATGGAGCTTTGTGATGACAAGGGTCACAGAGCATTGTGATAAAAATTTCATGGAGCATTGTGGTGAAAAATGTTCCAGAGCTTTGTGTGACCAGGTCATGTACCATTGTGATGACAAATATCATGAAGCATTGTGATGACTGGAGTAATGGAGCATTGTGAAAACTTGGGTCTTGGAGCATTGTGATGAAAAGGGAATGGATCATTGAGATGAGAAAGGCATGGAACCTTGTCATGACAGTGTTCAAGGAGCATACTGATGACAAGTGTCAGCGAGCATTGTGATGCAAAGTGTATTGAGCATTGTGGTGACAAAGGTCATGGAGCATTGTGATGAGAAGACTTGCATAATTGTGATGACAAGCGTCATGGGGCATGTGATGACTAGTGTTATGGAACATTGTGATCAGATGGGTTTGGAGCATTGTGATGACAGAGGACATGGAGCATTTGATTTCACTGTGATGACAATAGCATGAACATTATGATGATGGGCATGGTGCATTGTGATGACAGTGATCATGGAGCATTGAGATGAAAAGTGGCATGGAGAATAGTGATTACAGAGGTCTTGGAGCATTGTGATGACAAGGGTCATGGAGACTTGTGAAGACAAGGCCGTGGAACATTGTGATGGCAGGGGTCATGGAGCATTGTTATGACAGGTGTAATGGAGCACTGTGATGACAAGGGCATGGATCAATGTGATGAGAGTTTCATTGAGCATTGTGATGAAAAGGTCATGGAGCATTGTGATGCCAAGGGTCACGGAGCTTTGTGATGACAAATGACATGGGGCATTTTGATGACAAGGGCGTGGTGCATTGTGATGAGAAGGGCAGGGAGCATTGTGCTGACAGGATCATGGAGCAATTTGATGAAAAGTGTCATGGAATATTTTGATGACAGGGGTTATGGAACATTGTGATGTCAGGGGTCATGGAGCATTCTGATGATAAGGGCATGTAGCACTGTGATGACAGTGGTCATGGAACATTGTGATGACAGGGGTGAGCGAGTATTGTGATGACTAGTGATGGAACATGGTGATATATGTTGTGAGAGAGCATTTTGATGAGAAGTGCATGGAGCATTGTTATGACAATTTTTATGGAGCATAGCGATGAAAAGGATGTGGAGCATTGTGATGAAAAGAGCATGGCACATTGTGATGACATGGGTCATGGAGCATTGTGATGACAAGCGCATGGAGCATTTTGATGACAAGTGTCATGGAGCATTGTGCTGACAAAGGCATGGAGAATTCTGATGACAAGGGACACAGAGCATTGTGATGAAAATTTCATGGAGCATTATGGTGACAAAAATCACAGAGCCTTGTGTGACGAAGGCATGGAACACTGTGATGAGAAATGTCATGAATCATTGTGATGACTGGAGTCACGGAGCACTGTGATGACAGGGGTCATGGAGCATTGTGAGGACAAGGGCATGTAGCAATATGATGACAGGGGCATGGAACATTGGTCTGACATGTTTCATGGATTATTGTGATGACAGTGGGCATGGAGCATTGAGATGACAAGGGCATGGAGCATTGTGGTGACAAAGGTCACAGAGCCTTGTGTGACGAGGGCATGGACCATTGTGAGGACAAAGGTCATGAAGCACTGTGATGACTTGAGTCACGGAGCATTGTGATGACAGGGGTCATGGAGCATTGTGATCACAAGGGAATGGAGCATTGTGATGACAGGGCCATGGAATATTGGTCTCACATGTTTCATGGATTATTGTGATGACAGTGGGCATGGCGCATTGTGATGACAAGGGCATGGAACATTGTGATGACAATGGCATGGAGCATTGTGATACCAAGTGTCATGGAGGATTGTGATGACAAATGTAATGGAACATTTTGATGACAAGAGCTTGGAACATTGCGATGACAAGGGTCAAGGAGCATTGTCATGACAAGGGCATGGAGCATTCTGATGAAAAGGTGCATGGAGCATTGAGATTACAGGGGTTTTGAAGCAATGTGATTACAAGGGCATGGAGCATTGTGATGAGAAGGCAATGGATCACTCTAATGACATGCGTCATGGAGATTTGTGATGACAAGGACATTGAGCATTGTGATTACAGGGTCTTGGAGCATTGTGATGAAAAGGGAATGGATCATTTTGATGAAAAATGCATGGAGCCTTGTCAAGACAGGTTTCAAGGAGCATACTGATGACAACTGTCAGGGAGCATTGTGATGATAAGTGTATTGAGCATTGTGATGACAAAGATCATGGAGCATTGTGATGAGAAGACCATGGATAATTGTTATGACCAGCGTCATGGGGCACTGAGATGACAAGTGTTATGGAACATTGTGATCAGAAGGGTTTGGTCCATTGTGATGACAGAGGTCATTGAGCATTTTGATTTCACTATGATGACAATAGCATGAAATATTATGGTGATGGGCACGGTGCATTGTGATAACAGGGTTCTCGGAGCATTGACATGAAAAGGGGCATGGAGCATTGTGATTACAGGGGTGTTGGAGCATTGTGATGACAAGGGCATGGAGCATTGGGATGAGAAGACCATGGAGCATTCTGATGACATGCGTCATGGAGCTTTGTGATGACAAGGGCATGGAGAATTGTGATTACAGGGGTCATGGAATATTGTGATGACAGGGGTGAGGGAGTATTGTGATGACTAGTGATGGAACATTGTGATATCAGTGGTGAGAAGGCATTTTGAGGAGAAGTGCATGGAGCATTGTGATGACAAGGTTTATTGAGCATTGTGATGACAAGGCCGTGGAACATTTTGATGGCAGGGGTCATGGAGCATTGTTATGACAGGTGTAATGGAGCATTGTGATGACAAGGGCATGGAGCAATGTGATGAGAGTTTCATTGAGCATTGTGATGACAAGGGTCCCAGAGCATTGTGATAAATATTTCATGGAGCATTGTGGTGACAAATGTTCCAGAGCTTTGTGTGACCAGGTCATGTACCATTGTGATGACAAATGTCATGAAGCATTGTGATGACTGGAGTAACGGAGCATTGTGAAAACTTGGGTCTTGGAGCATTGTGATGAAAAGGGAATGGATCATTGAGATGAAAAAGGCATGGAACCTTGTCATGACAGTGTTCAAGGAGCATACTGATGACAAGTGTCAGCGAGCATTGTGATGCAAAGTGTATTGAGCATTGTGGTGACAAAGGTCATGGAGCATTGTGATGAGAAGCCTTGCATAATTGTGATGACAAGCGTCATGGGGCATGTGATGACAAGTGATATGGAACATTGTGATCAGATGGGTTTGGAGCATTGTGATGACAGAGGACATGGAGCATTTTGATTTCATTGTGATGACAATAGCATGATCATTATGATGATGGGCATGGTGCATTGTGATGACAGTGTTCATGGAGCATTGAGATGAAAAGTGGAATGGAGAATTGTGATTACAGAGGTCTTGGAGCATTGTGATGACAAGGGTCATGGAGCCTTGTGAAGACAAGGCCGTGGAACATTGTGATGGCAGGGTTCATTGATCATTGTTATGACAGGTGTAATGGAGCACTGTGATGACAAGGGCATGGAGCAATGTGATGAGAGTTTCATTGAGCATTGTGATGACAAGGGCATGGAGCATTGTGATGCCAAGGGTCATGGAGCTTTGTGATGACAAATGTCATGGGGCATTTTGATGACAAGGGCGTGGTGCATTGTGATGAGAAGGGCAGGGAGCATTGTGATGACAGGGTCATGGAGCAATTTGAATAAAACTGTCATGGAATATTTTAATGAGAGTGGTTATGGAACATTGCGATGTCAGGGGTAATGAAGCGTTGTGATGAAATGGGTCATGGGGCATTTTGTGACAGGGGTTATGGAACATTGTGATGTCAGGGGTCATGGAGCATTGTGATGATAAGGGCATGTAGCACTGTGATGACAATGGTCATGGAACATTGTGATGACAGGGGTGAGCGAGTATTGTGATGACTAGTGATGGAACATGGTGATATATGTTGTGAGAGAGCATTTTGATGAGAAGTGCATGGAGCATTGTTATGACAATTTTTATGGAGCATAGCGATTAAAAGGATGTGGAGCATTGTGAGGAAAAGAGCATGGCACATTGTGATGACATGGGTCATGGAGCATTGTGATGACAAGTGCATGGAGCATTTTGATGACAAGTGTCATGGAGCATTGTGCTGACAAAGGCATGGAGCATTGTGATGAGAAGGTCATGGAGTATTGTGAAGACAGGTGTCAAGGAGCATTGTGATGACATATGTCATTGTCCAATGTGATGACAATGGCATGGAGCATTGTGATACCAAGTGTCATGGAGGATTGTGATGACAAAGGTAATGGAGCATTTTGATGACAAGGGCTTGGAACATTGCGATGACAATGGTCATGGAGCATTGTGATTACAAAGGCATGGAGCTTTGTGATGACAATGGTCACAGAGCATTGTGATAAAAATTTCATGGAGCATTGTGGTGACAAAGGTCACAGAGCTTTGTGTGACGAGGTCATGGACCATTGTGATGACAAATGTCATGAAGCATTGTGATGACTGGTGACACGGAGCATTGTGATAACAGGGGTCTTGGAGCATTGTGATGAAAAGGGAATGGATCATTGTGATGAAAAAGGCATGGAGCTTGTCATGACAGTGTTCAAGGAGCGCACTGATGACAAGTGTCAGGGAGCATTGTGATGCCAATCTATTGAGCATTGTGGTGACAAATGTCATGGAGCATTGTGATGAGAAGACCTTGCATAATTGTGATGATGAGCGTCATGGGGCATGTGATGACAAGTGTTATGGAACATTGTGATCAGAAGGGTTTGAAGCATTGTGATGACAGAGGACATGGAGCATTGTGATTTCATTGTGATGACAATAACATGAATCATTATGATGATGGGCATGGTGCATTGTGACGACAGTGTTCATGGAGCATAGAGATGAAAAGTGGCATGGAGAATTGTGATTACAGAGGTCTTGGAGCATTGTGATGACAAGGGTCATTGAGACTTGTGATGACAAGGCCGTGGAACATTGTGATGGCAGGGTTCATGAAGCATTGTCATGACAGGTGTAATGGAGCTTTGTGATGACAAGGGCATGGAGCATTGTGATGCCAATTGTCATGGAGGTTTGTGATGACAAATGTCATGGGGCATTTTGATGACAAGTGTGTGGTGCATTGTGATGAGAAGGGCAGGGAGCATTGTGATGACAGGGTCATGGAGCAATTTGAATAAAACTGTCATGGAATATTTTGATGACAGGGGTTATGGAACATTGCGATGTCAGGGGTCATGAAGCATTGTGATGAAATGGGTCATAGGGCATTTTGTGACAGTGGTTATGGAACATTGTGATGTCAGGGGTCATGGAGCATTCTGATGATAAGGGCATGTAGCCCTGTGATGACAGTGGTCATGGAACATTGTGATGACAGGGGTGAGCGAGTATTGTGATGGCTACTGTTGGAACATTGTGATATCAGTGGTGAGAAGGCATTTTGAGGAGAAGTGCATGGAGCATTGTGATGAAAAGGTTAATGGAGCATTGTGATGACAAGGCCGTGGAACATTGTGATGGCAGGGGTCATGGAGCATTGTTATGACAGGTGTAATGGAGCTTTGTGATGACAAGGGCATGGAGCAATGTGATGAGAGTTTCATTGAGCATTGTGATGACAAGGGTCACAGAGCATTGTGATAAAAATTTCACGGAGCATTGTGGTGACAAATGTTCCAGAGCTTTGTGTGACCAGGTCATGTACCATTGTGATGACAAATGTCATGAAGCATTGTGATGACTGGAGTAACGGAGCATTGTGAAAACTTGGGTCTTGGAGCATTGTGATGAAAAAGGAATGGATCATTGAGATGAAAAAGGCATGGAACCTTGTCATGACAGTGTTCAAGGAGCATACTGATGACAAGTGTCAGCGAGCATTGTGATGCAAAGTGTATTGAGCTTTGTGGTGACAAAGGTCATGGAGCATTGTGATGAGAAGACCTTGCATAATTGTGATGACAAGCGTCATGGGGCATGTGATGACAAGTGATATGGAACATTGTGATCAGATGGGTTTGGAGCATTGTGATGACAGAGGACATGGAGCATTTTGATTTCATTGTGATGACAATAGCATGATCATTCTGATGATGGGCATGATGCATTGTGATGACAGTGTTCATGGAGCATTGAGATGAAAAGTGGAATGGAGAATTGTGATTACAGAGGTCTTGGAGCATTGTGATGACAAGGGTCATGGAGCCTTGTGAAGACAAGGCCGTGGGACATTGTGATGGCAGGGTTCATGGATCATTGTTATGACAGGTGTAGTGGAGCACTGTGATGACAAGGTCATGGAGCAATGTGATGAGAGTTTCATTGAGCATTGTGATGCCAAGGGCATGGAGCATTGTGATGCCAAGGGTCATGGAGCTTTGTGATGACAAATGTCATGGGGCATTTTGATGACAAGGGCGTGGTGCATTGTGATGAGAAGGGCAGGGAGCATTGTGATGACAGGGTCATGGAGCAATTTGAATAAAACTGTCATGGAATATTTTGATGAGAGTGGTTATGGAACATTGCGATGTCAGGGGTCATGAAGCGTTGTGATGAAATGGGTCATGGGGCATTTTGTGACAGGGGTTATGGAACTTTGTGATGTCAGGGGTGATGGAGCATTGTGATGATAAGGGCATGTAGCACTGTGATGACAATGGTCATGGAACATTGTGATGACAGGGGTGAGCGAGTATTGTGATGACTAGTGATGGAACATTTTGATATATGTGGTGAGAGAGCATTTGGATGAGAAGTGCATGGAGCATTGTGATGAGAAGTTTTATGGAGCATAGCGATGAAAAGGATGTGGAGCATTGTGATGAAAAGAGCATGGCACATTTTGATGAAAAGTGTCATGGAGCATTGTGCTGACAAAGGCATGGAGCATTGTGATGAGAAGGTCATGGAGTATTGTGAAGACAGGTGTCAAGGAGCATTGTGATGACATATGTCATTGTCCAATGTGATGACAATGGCATGGAGCATTGTGATACCAAGTGTCATGGAGGATTGTGATGACAAAGGTAATGGAGCATTTTGATGACAAGGGCTTGGAACATTGTGATGACAAGTGTCATGGAGCATTGTGATGACAAGGGTCATGGAGCATTGTGCTGACAAAGGCATGGAGCTTTGTGATGACAAGGGTCACAGAGCATTGTGATAAAAATTTCATGGAGCACTGTGGTGACAAAGGTCACAGAGCTTTGTGTGACGAGGTCATTGACCATTGTGATGACAAATGTCATGAAGCATTGTGATGACTGGTGACACGGAGCATTGTGATAACGGGTCTTGGAGCATTGTGATGAAAAGGGAATGGATCATTGTGATGAAAATGGCATGAAGCCTTGTCATGACAGTGTTCAAGGATCGCACTGATGACAAGTGTCAGGGAGCATTGTGATGCCAATCTATTGAGCATTGTGGTGACAAATGTCATGGAGCATTGTGATGAGAAGACCTGGCATAATTGTGATGACGAGCGTCATGGGGCATGTGATGACAAGTGTTATGGAACATTGTGATCAGAAGGGTTTGAAGCATTGTGATGACAGAGGACATGGAGCATTGTGATTTCATTGTGATGACAATAGCATGAATCATTATGATGATGGGCATGGTGCATTGTGACGACAGTGTTCATGGAGCATAGAGATGAAAAGTGGCATGGAGAATTGTGATTACAGAGGTCTTGGAGCATTGTGATGACAAGGGTCATTGAGACTTGTGATGACAAGGCCGTGGAACATTGTGATGGCAGGGTTCATGAAGCATTGTTATGACAGGTGTAATGGAGCTTTGTGATGACAAGGGCATGGAGCATTGTGATGCCAATTGTCATGGAGTTTTGTGATGACAAATGTCATGGGGCATTTTCATGACAAGTGCATGGTGCATTGTGATGAGAAGGGCAGGGAGCATTGTGATGACAGGGTCATGGAGCAATTTGAATAAAACGGTCATGGAATATTTTGATGACAGGGGTTATGGAACATTGCGATGTCAGGGGTCATGAAGCATTGTGATGAAATGGGTCATGGGGCATTTTGTGACAGGGGTTATGGAACATTGTGATGTCAGGGGTCATGGAGCATTCTGATGATAAGAGCATGTAGCCCTGTGATGACAGTGGTCATGGAACATTGTGATGACAGGGGTGATCGAGTATTGTGATGACTAGTGATGAAACATTGTGATATATGTGGTGAGTGAGTATTTTGATGAGGAGTTCATGGAGCATTGTGATGACAAGTTTTATGGAGCATAGCGATGAAAAGGATGTGGAGCATTTTGATGAAATGGGCATGGCACATTTTGATGACATGCGTCATGGAGCATTGTGCTGACAAGCGCTTGGAGCATTTTGATGACAAGTGTCATGGAGCATTGTGCTGACAAAGGCATGGAGCATTGTGATGACAAGGGACACAGAGCATTGTGATGAAAATTTCATGGAGCATTTTTGTGACAAATATCACAGTGCCTTGTGTGACGAATGCATGGACCATTGTTATGAGAAATGTCATGAATCATTGTGAGGACTGGAGTCACGGAGCTTTGTCATGACAGGGGTCATGGAGCATTGTGATGACAAGGGCATGGAGCAATGTGATGACAGGGGCATGGAACATTGGTCTGCCAAGTTTCATGGATTATTGTGATGATAGTGGGCATCGAGCACTGAGATGACAAGGGCATGGAGAATTGTAGTGACAAAGGTCACAGAGCCTTGTGTGATGAGGGCATTGACCATTGTGAAGACAAAGGTCATGAAGCATCGTGATGACTGGAGTCACGGTGCATTGTGATGACAGGGGTCATGGAGCATTGTGATGACATGGGCATGGAGCATTGTGATGACAGGGGCATGGAACATTGGTCTGACATGTTACATGGATTATTGTGATGACAGTGGGCATGGCACATTGAGATGACAAGGGCATGGAGCATTGTGGTGACAAAGGTCACAGAGCCTTGTGTGACGAGGGCATGGACCATAGTGAGGACAAAGTCATGAAGCACTGTGATGACTGGAGTCACGGAGCATTGTGATGACAGGGGTCATGGAGCATTGTGATGACAAGGGCATGGAGCCTTGTGATGACAGGGACAAGGAACATTGATCTGACATGTTTCATGAATTATTGTGATGGCAGTAGGCATGGCGCATTGTGATGAAAAGTGCGGGGAACATTGTGATGACAAGGTCATGGAGTATTTTGAAGACAGGTGTCAGGGAGCATTGTGATGACAATGGCATGGCACATTGTGATACCAAGTGTCATGGAGGATTGTGATGACAAAGGTAATGGAGCGTTTTGATGACAAGAGCTTGGAACATTGCGATGACAAAGGTCATGGAGCATTATGATGACAAGTGCATAGAGCACTGTGATGACAAGCGCCATTGAGAATTTTGATGACAAGGTCGTGAAGCATTGTGATGAAAATCACATGGAGCTTGCTATGACGGGTCATGGAGCATTGTGATGACAAGTGCATGGAGTATTGTGATGACAAGATCATGTAACATTGTGATGAGAAGTGTCATGGAGCATTGTGATGGCAAGACCGTGGAGCATTGTGATGAGAAAACCATGGATAATTGTGATGACGAGCGTCATGGAGCAATGTAATGACATGGGCGTGGAGCATTGTGATGACAAGTGTCATGGAACATTGTGATGACAAGGGTCATGGAGGATACTGATGACAAGCTTGTGAAGTGGCGTGATGACAATGGCATGGAGCATTGTGATGAAAAGTGCATGGATCCTTTTCATGAAACGGTTCAAGGAGCATTCTGAGGAGAAATGTCAGGGAGCATTGTGATGATAATTGTATTGAGCATTGTGATGACAAATTTCATGGAGCATTGTCATGAGAAGTCCTGGATAATTGTGATGATGTGATGACAAGTGTTATGGAACATTGTGATCACAAGTGTTTGGAGGACTGTGATGACAGCGGTCATGGATCATTTTGATTTCAAGGAACATGGAGCATTTTGATGACAAGGGCTTGAAGCAATGTGATCCCAAGGTTCATGGAGGATTTTGATGACAATGGTAATGGAGAATTATGATGACAAGCGCATGGAGCATTGTGATGACAATGTCATGTAGCATTTTGCTGACAAAGCATGGAGCATTGTGATGACAAGTGTCACGAAGCAATGTGATGACAAGCGTCACAGAGCATTGTCATTACAGGGGCCATGGACCACTGGGATGACAAGGGCATGGATCAATGTGATGGCAGTGGTCATGGAGCATTTTGATGACATGTGTCATGAAGCATTGTGATGAGAATGTCATGGAACATTGGGCTGAAAATGTTCATGGAGTATTGTGATGACAGGTGTCATAGAACATTGTGATGACAAGGGAATGGAGCATTGTGATGACATGGTGCTGGAGCATTATGATGAGAAGACCATGGAGCCTTGTGATGACAAGTCTCATGAAGCATTCTGATGAAAAGGGGCATAGAGCATTGTGATTACAGGGTTCTTGGAGCATTGTGATGAAAAGGGCATGGAGCATTGTGATGACAGGGGGATGGAGCATTGTTCTGACAAGTTTCATGGATTATTGTGATGACAGTGGGTATGGTGCATTGTTATGACAAGGACATGGATCATTGTGATGACAAGGTCATGGATTATTGTGAAGACCGGTGTCAGGGAGCATTGTGATGACTTATGTCATGATCCCTTGTGATGACAATGCCATGGAGCATTGTGATACCAAGTGTCATGGAGGACTGTGATGACAAAGGTAATGGAGCATAGTGATGACAAGGGCTTGGAGCATTGTGATGAAAATGGCATGGAGCATTGTGATGAAAAAGGCATGGAGCATTTTCATGACAGGGTTCAAGGAGCATTCTGACGACAAGTGTTAGGGAGCATTGTGATGGCAAGTGTATTGAGAATTGTGATGACAAAGGTCATGGAGCATTGTGATGACAAGGGCATGGTGTATTGTGATGACAGGCATCATTGAGCGTTGTGATGACCAGAATTATGGAACATTGTGATCACAAGGGTTTGGAGCATTGTGATGACAGGCGTCATGGATCATTTTGATTTAACGGAGCATGGAGCATTGTGATGCCAATGGTCATGGAGCTTTGTGATGACAAAGGTCATGGATCATTTTGATGACAAGGTTGTGGTGCATTGTGATGAGAAGGGCATGGAGCATTGTGATGACAAAATCATGGAGCATTTTGATGACAAAGGCATGGAGCATTGTGATGACAAGGTCATGGAGCACTGTGATGACAAGCGTCACGGAGCATTGTGATTACGGGAACATGGAGCATTGGGATGACAAGGGCAGGATCATTGTGATGACAAGTGTCATGGAGCATTTTGATGACAAGTGTCCCGGATCACTGTTTTGTCAAGGGTCATGGAGCACTGTGATGACAATGGTCATGGAGCATTGTGATGACAGGGGTCATGGAGCATTTTGATGAGAATGTCATGGAACATTGGGCTGAAAATGTTTATGGAGTATTGTGATAACAGCAGTCATGGAGCATTGTGATGACAAGGGAATGGAGCATTGTGATGACAAGGTCCTGGAGCACTGTGATGAGAAACCCATGGAGTCTTGTGATGAGAAGTCTCATGGAGCATTCTGATGTAAATGGGCATGGAGCATTGTGATTACAGGGGTCTTGGAGCATTCTGATTACAAGGGAAAGGAGCATTGCGATGAGAAAGCCATGGAGCATTCTGATGACATCCATCATGGATCTTTGTGATGACAAGGGCATGGATCACTGTGAGTACATGGGTCTTGGAGCCTTATGATGACAAGGGTCATAGAGCCTTGTGATGACAAGGCTGTGGAACATTGTGATGACAGGGATCATGGAGCATTGTAATGACAGGGGTAATGGAGCATTGTGATGACAAGGCCATGTGGAATTGGTCTGAAAATTTTCATGGATTATTGTTATGAGAGTGGGCATGGAGCATTGTGATGACAAAAGCCCGGAATACTGTAGTACAGTGTTCATGGAGAACTGTAATGACAAGGGCATGGGGCAATGTTATGAGAAGGGCATCACGCATTTTGATGACAAGCGTCATGGAGATTTGTGATCACAAGGGCATGGAGCAATGTGTGGAGAACGTTCAAGGAGCATTGTGATGACAATGACATGGAGCATTGTGATGCCAAGGGTCATGGAGCTTTGTGATGACAAAGGTCATGGAACATTTTGATGACATGTGTTATGGAATATTGTGAGGTCAGGGGTCATGGAGCATTGTGATGAAAAGGGTCATGGAGCATTTTGATGACATGGGTTTTGGAGCACTGTGATGTCAGGGGTCATGGAGCACTGTGATGATAAGGGCATGTAGTATTGTGATGACAGGTGTCATGAAACATTGTGATGACAAGGGTGAGGGAGTATTGTGATGACTACTGATGGCACATTGTGATATCAGTGGTGACAGAGCATTTTGATGAGAAGTGCATGGAGCATTGTGATGACAATCTGGTGGAGCATTGTGTTGACAAGCGCATGGAGCATTGTGATGACAAGTCTCATTGAGTATTGTGCTGAGAAAGGCATGGAGTGTTGTGATGACAAGGGTCATGGAGCATTGTGATGAAAAGTTCATGGAGCATTGTGGTGACATAGGTCAAAGAGACTTGTTATGACGAGGGCATTGACCATTGTGATGACAAAGATCATGAAGCATTGTGATGAATGGTGTCACGGAGCCTTGTGATGACTGGGGTCATGGAGCATTGGGATGTCAAGGGCATGGAGCATTGTGATGACAGGGGCATGGAGCATTGGTCTGACAAGTTTCATGGATTATTGTGATGACAGTGAGAATGGTGCATTGTGATGACAAGAGCATGGAACATTGTGATGACAACGTCATGGATTATTGTGAAGACAGGTCTCAGGGAGCATTTTGATGACATATGTCATGGTCCATTCTCATGTCAATGACATGGAGCATTGTGATGCCAAGTGTCATGGAGGATTGTGATGACAAAGGTAAAGGAGCATTGTGATGACAAGGGCATGGATCATTGTGATGACAAGGGCCATTGAGAATTTTAATGACCAGGTCTTGAAACATCGTGATGACAAGCACATGGAGCTTGTTATGACAAGGGTCATGGAGCACTGTGATGACAAGTGCATGCAGAATTGTGATGACAAGAGCATATATCATTGTGATGAGAAGTGTCAAGAAGCATTGTGATGACAAGGACGTGGAGAATTGTGATGACAAGGTACATGGAGCATTGAGATGACCAGGGCATGGAGCATTGTGATGATAAAACCGTGAAGCATTGTGATGAGAAGACCTTGGGTAATTGTGATGACGAGCATCATGGCACACTGTACTGACAAGGGGCAAGGAGCATTGTGATGACAGGTGTCAGGGAACATTGTGATGACATGGGTCATGTAGCATTGTGATGAAAAGGGCATGGAGCATTGTGATGACAAGGGCTTGGAGCATTGTGATGACAAGGGACATTGAGAATTTTTATAACAATGTCATGAAGCATTGTGATGACAAGGATATGGAGCTTGCTATGACAGGGTTCAGGGAGCATTGCGATGACAAGTGCATGGAGAATTGTGATGACAAGAGCATGTAACATTGTGATGAGAAGTGTCATGGAACATTGTGATGACAAAGAGGTGGAGAATTGTGATGACAAGGGACATGGAGCATTGTGATGACCAGGGCATGGAGCAATGTGATGGCAAGACCGTGGAGTATTGTGATGAGAAGGCCATGGATAATCGTGGTGACAAGCATCATGGAGCATTATGATGACAAGAGCCATGGAGCATTCTGACATAAGATATCACTTATGAAGGAAATGTAAACATGGGTACACATGAACTGAATTAGTAAAGAGAACAGAGTCTCACATAGAGAAAACATACTTATGCCTGCTTAAGGGGAAAGGAGAGGTAGGGAGATGCATAAAACCAGAGTTTGATATTAGCACAGCTACCATTCCATAATCCAAATACAGAATGGACAAGACCTACTCCTTACTCAGTGAACGGGACTCAACACCCCTATTCTCCGCAGAGGAATATATCTGCCTACTAAGAATCTTAAAACCTATGTATTGATATGTCTCCATAAGGGAATCAAGTGTGTCTAGACTGGCATAAACATGGCAGTGAAAATCAGCTGAAACCCATGATAAAAGGAATTTAAAAACAAAACCAAAAAACAGGGAAATTCTTTACAATTCCTTCAGGGGCTCTGATGAAACCTGGAATGACCCTATCTACGACAGCTGGATGTGGCATAAGGCTGGACACTTGGGACTGGGAGGATTGGTGAGATTCGGTGAGCAAATGCAGACCCTTTAAAGCAATAATGCGTGGCACCCATTACTTGGGTCCCAACTCTCCAGGTAGAAGGGAATATTACTACAGCTATAACATGTACGGGAAACCTAGAGAATGGACACACTGTGAAGAACCGAAATGTTTCTAAAACTCAACTAATAGTCCCTCTCCTCGTGCTCTGGTTTGACTTTCCAACTGCTTTACTATCTATCTCCCAACTTGAAAGACAGCCCTTTTAACCTCCTGGTTCGCACAGGTTGCCAAATTGGCAGAGGATGAAAGGGAAGAGGGAGTACCAATGAGAGAGTAGCTGTTAGGCATTTGGACGGGCACATGCCACTCTAATTTTCCGGCACGAAGAAGAATTAACCAAAGTCTCAGCCACCCTCCGGGAACCAATATAGTTCCTGAACCTAAATTTTAGACTTGCGGTCAGCTCACAAAAAACGTGTTGAAAAATGGAGCTCAGGGGCACAGCAATTCAGAAACTGGCAGAGTAATAAAGGACAACTATCAACCAAATATCTGTTGAGGGAATGCAACGAGGCGGACTTGAAAGCGAGCCAGAATAGCAGGAAACAGATTACAAGAGGTACATTGGAATCAACTTTAAAGCACAGGAAGAGGGACACAACTTCGACAGTGATGCACTTGACTAAAAAACGGCGTATGCGTTTTCCCATGAATATATTCAGGAGAAAATTCATACGCACTTTTTGGGCAAGCAAGCAAGCGGGCAAAGCAAATCTGCACTAAAAAGAAGTATCACATCCCAGCGGTCAAAAGGGACATCCGCAAAATTTGTAAAAAAAACAGAAAGGCAAGACAGGGCCTGGAGAACATGGAGCCTACTTATGATGATGGGCAGGATGTAAATTGCCAACTGCCTCTCTGGAGGAGTGCATTGTGTTCCCTAAAACAAGTAAACAACAGAGCTACAGAGCCAAGGGCACTTCCAATCTAAGGAATATACCTTGGGAAAATTGAAAATCAATAAGACAGATCCACCCCAAAATTTAGGGTTGCACTGCTTACAAGAACCTCAACTTGGGTCCACCAAAAATATCCCAGGAAAGACAAAAATGGTTCAAGAAATTGTGTTACTTACATACGATGGATTATCCCTCAGCCATGAAATCAATGCCATAAGGCCAGTAGCAGCAAAATGAGTGGATTCAGGTACGATGATTCTAAGTGAAATACGTCACAGAGAAAAAGAAACTTAACATAAGATATCACTTATGAAGGTACTGTAAACATGGCTACACATGAACTGAGTTAGGAAAGAGAACAGAATCTCACATATAGAAAACACTCTTATGCCTGCTTATTGGGGAAGGAGAGGTGGGGTGATGCATAAAACCAGAGTGTGATATTAGTACATGTACCATTCCAAAAAGCACCTACGGAATAGAAAAGACCTACACCTGCCTCAGTGACAGGGACTCAAAACCCCATATTTCCCTCAGAGGAATATATCTGACTAGTAAAATCTTAAAACCTATGTATTGATATGTCTCCGTAAGGGAATCATGTGTGTCTAGACGGGCATAAACATGGCACTGTGAAGCAGCTCAAAACCATTCTAAAAAGGAGATTCAAAAACAAAACAAAAAAACAGGGAAATTCTTTACAATTCCTTCAGGGGCTCTGATGAAACCTGGAATGACTCTATCTACAACGACAGCTGGATGTGTCATAAGGCTGGACACTTGGGACTGAGAGGATTGGTGAGATTCAGTGAGGAAATGCAGACCATTTAAGGCAATAATGCATGTCACACATTCCAAGGGTCCCAACTGTCCAGGTTGAAGGGAATATTACTACAGCTATAATATCTACGGGAAACATAGAGAATGGACACACTGTGTATATGAAAGGTTTCTAAAACTCAAATAATAGTCTCGCACCTGGTGCTCCGGTTTGATTTTCCAACTGCTTTACTATCAATCTCCCAACTTGGAGAGACAGCCTCTTTAAACTCCTGGTTCGCACAGGTTGCCAATTTGGCAGAGGATGAAAGGGAAGAGGGAGAAACAATGAGAGAGTAGCTGTTAGGCATTTGGACGGGCACATGTCACTCTAATTTCTAATTAGGAAGAAGAATTAACCAAAGTCTCAGCCACCCGCCCGGAACCAGTGTAGGTCCTGAACCAAAATTTTGGACTTGCGGTCAGCTCACAAAAGACGAGTTGAAAAATGGAGCTCAGGGGCACAGCAATTCACAAACTGGCAGCGTAATAAAGGACAACTATTGTTCAAAAATCTGTTGAGGGAAGGCAATGAGACGGACTTGAAAGCGAGCCAGAATAGCAGGAAACAGATTTCAGGAGGTACATTGGAATTGCCTTTAAAGCACAGGAAGAGGGGCACAACTTCCCCAATGATGCACTTGGACAATAAGGGCGTATGCGTTTTCTCCAGATTATATTCAGGAAAAAACGCATACGCCCTTTTTGGCCCAGCAAGCAAGCGGGCAATGCAAATCTGCACTACCAAGAAGTATCACTTGCAACCGGTGAAAAGGGACATCCGCAAAATGTGTAAAAAACCAGAAAGGCAAGACAGGCCCTAGAGAACAGGGAGCCTACTTATGCAGAAGGGCAGGACGTAAATTGTCAACTGCCTCTCTGGAGGAGTGCACTGTGTTCTCTAAAACAAGTAAACAACAGAGCTACAGTGCCAAAGGCACTTCCAGTCTAAGGAATATACCTTGGGGAAACTGAAAATCAATAAGACAGAGACACCCCAAAGTTTAGGGCTGCACTGCTTACAAGAACCTCAACTTGGGTCCACCTAAAATATCACAGGAAAGACAAAAATGGTTCATGAAATTGTGTTACTTACGTACGATGGAATATTCCTCAGCCATGAAATCAATGTCATAAGGCCAGTAGCAGCAAAATGAGTGGATTCAGGTATGATGATTCTAAGTGAAATAAGTTACAAAGAAAAAGAAACTTATCATAAGATATCACTTATGAAGGTCCTTTAAAATTGGCTGGATACACATAAACTGAGGTAGGAAAGAGAACAGAGTCTCACATTTAAAAAACACTCTTATGGATGCTGAAGGCGGAAGGAGAGGTGGGGTGATGCATAAAACCAGATTTTGATATTAGTACATGTACCGTTCCAAAAACCAACTACGGAATAGACAAGACTTCCACCTTCCTCAGTGAAAGGGACTGAAAAACCATATTTCCCGCAGAAGAATATATCTGACTAGTAAGAATCATAAAACCAATGTATTGATAAGTCTCCATAAGGGAATCAAGTGTGTCTAGACTGGCATAAACATGGCAGTGAGAATCAGCTCAAAACCACTATAAAAAGGAATTTCAAAAACAAACCAAAAAAAAAAAGGGAAATTCTTTACAATTCCTGCAGGGGCTCTGATGAAAACTGGAATGACCCTATCTACAACGACAGCTGGATGTGGCATAAGGCTCGACACTTGGGACTGAGAGGATTGGTGAGATTTGGTGAGGAAACGCAGACCATTTAAAGCAATAATGCGTGACACACTTTCCAAGGTTCCCAACTCTCCAGGTTGAAGGGAATATTACTACAGCTATAACATGTACGGGAAACCTAGAGAATGGACACACTGTGAATATGAAAGGTTTCTAAAACTCTACTAATAGTCCCTTTCCTGGTGGTCCTGTTTGAATTTCCAACTGCTTTACTATCAATCTCCCAACTTGGGGAGACAGCCCCTTTAAACTCCTGGTTCGCTCAGGTTGCCAATTTGGCAGAGGATAAAAGGGAAGAGGGAACACTAATGAGAGAGTAGCTCTTAGGCATTTGGATGGGCACATGTCACTCTAATTTCCTGACAGGAAGAAGAATTAACCAAAGTCTCAGCCACCTGCCGGGAACCAGTATAGGTCCTGAACCAAAATTTTGGACCTGCCGTCAGCTCACAAAAAACGAGTTTAAAAATGGAGCTCAGGGGCACAGCAATTCACAAACTGGCAGAGTAATAAAGGACAACTATCGTCCAAAAATCTATTGAGGGAAGGCAATGAGGCGGACTTGAAAGCGAGCCAGAATAGCAGGAAAGAGATTTCAAGAGGTTCATTGGAATCACCTTTAAATCACAGGAAGAGGCGCACAAATTCCACAATGATGCACTTGGCCAAAAAGGGCGTATGCATTTTCTCCTGAATATATTCAGGAGAAAAAAACATACACACTTTTAGGCCAAGCAAGCACGCGGGAAATGCAAACCTGCACTATAAAGAAGTATCACTTCACACCTGTAAAAAGGGATATCCGCAAAATGTGTAAAAACCAGAAAGGCAAGAAAGGCCCTGGAGAACAGGGAGCCTAGTTATGCTGATGGGCAGGATGTAAATTGACAACTGCCTCTCTGAAGGAGTGCATTGTGTTCCCTAAAACAAGTAAACAACAGACCTACAGGGCAAAGGGCACTTCCAGTCTAGGGAATATACCTTGGGAAAACTGAAAATCAATAAGACAGAGCAAACACAAAATTGAGGGATGCACTGCTTACAAGAACCTCAACTTGTGTACACATTAAATATCCCAGGAAAGACAAAAATGCTTCAAGAAATTGTGTTACTTATGTACAATGGAATACCCCTCAACCATTATATGAATGTCATAAGGCCAGTAGCAGCAAAATGAGTGGATTCAGGTACGATGATTCTAAGTGAAATATGTCACAGAGAAGAAGAAATTATCATAAGATATAACTTATGAAGGCCCTGTAAACATGGCTACACATGAACTGAGTTACGAAAGAGAAGAGAATCTCACATTTAGAAAACACTCTTATGCCTGCTTAAGGGGGAAGGAGAGGTGGGGTGATGCATAAAACCAGAGGGTGATATTAGTACAGGTACCATTCCAAAAACCAACTACGGAAAAGACAAGACCTACACCTTCCTCAGTGAAAGGAACTCAAAACACCATATTTCCCGCAGAGGAATATATCTGACTAGTAAGAATCTTAAAACCTATGTATTGATATGTCTCCATAAGGGAATCAAGTGTGTCTAGACTGGCATAAACATGGCAGTGAGAATCAGCTCAAACCCACTATAAAAAGGAATTTCAAAAACAAAACAAAAAACAGGGAAATTCTTTACAATTCCTTCAGGGTCTCTGATGAAACCTGTAATGACCCTATCTACAACGCCAGCTGGATGTGGCATAAGGCTGGACACGTGGGACTGAGAGGATTGGTGACATTCGGTGAGCAAATGCGGACCATTTAAATCAATTATGTGTGGCACACATTCCAAGGGCCCCAAGTCTCCAGGTTGAAGGGAATATTACTACAGCTATAACATGTACGGGAAACCTAAAAAATGGACACACTGTGAATACGAAAGGTTTCTAAAACTCAACTAATAGTCCCTCTCCCGGTGATCCTGTTTGACTTTCCATCTGCTTTATTATCAATCTCCCAACTTGGAGAGACAGCCCCTTTAAACTCCTGGTTCGCACAGGTTGCCAATTTGGTAGAGGATGAAAGGGAAGAGGGAGAACCAATGAGAGAGTAGCTGTTAGGCATTTGGACGGGCACATGTCACTCTAATATCCCGGAAGGAAGAAGTATTAACCAAAGTCTCAGCAACCCGCCAGGAACCAGTATAGATCCTGAACCAAGATTTTGGACTTGCGGTCAGCTCACAAAAAAAGAGTTGAATAATAGAGCTCAGGGGCACAGCAATTCACAAACTGGCAGAGTAATAAAGGACAACAATCGTCCAAAAATCTGTTGAGGGAAGGCAACGAGGTGGAGTTGAAAGCGAGCCAGAATAGCAGGAAACAGATTTCAAGAGGTACATTGGAATCGCCTTTAAAGCACAGGAAGAGGGGCACAATTTCGACAATGATGCACTTGGCCAAAAAGGGCGTATGCATTTTCTCCTGAATATATTCAGGAGAAAACGCTTATGCCCATTTTGGCCAAGCAACTAGGCAGGCAATGCAAATCTGCACTACAAAGAAGTATCACTTCCCACAGGTCAAAAGGGACATCGCAAAATGTGTAAAAATGACAAAGGCAAGACAGGCGCTGGAGAACAGGGAGCCTAGTTATGCTGAAGGGCAGGATGTAAATTGCCAACTGCCTCTCTGGAGGAGTGCATTGTGTTCCCTAAAACAAGTAAACAACAGAGCTACAGAGCCAAAGGGCACTTCCAGTCTAGGGAAGATACCTTGGGAAAACTGAAAATCAATAAGTCAGAACCACTTCGAAATTTAGGGCTGCACTGATTACAAGAACCTCAACTTTGGTACACCTTAACTATCCCAGGAAAGACAAAAATGCTTCAAGAAATTGTGGTACTTACGTATGATGGAATATCCCTCAGCCATGAAATCAATCTCATAAGGGCAGTAGCAGCAAAATGAGTGGATTCAGGTACGATGATTCTAAGTGAAATAAGTCACAGAGAAAAATAAACTTATCATAATATAACACTTATGAAGGTCCTGTAAACATGGATACACATGAACTGAGTTAGGAAAGACAACAGAACAATGAAACTTATCATAAGATATCACTCATATCGGGAATGTGCACATGGCTACACATGAACTGAATTACAAACACAACAGAGTCACACATTTAGAAAACAAACTTCTGCCTGATTAAGGGGAAAGGCGAGTTGGGGTGATGCATAAATCCACAGTCCTTAATTAGCACAGATATCGTTCCATAAACCAAGTATGTAATAGACAGCACCTACTCCCGGCAAAATAAACTGGACTCAACAACCCCTATTCATTGAAGAGGAATATATCTGACTAGTAAGAATTTTAAAATATATGTATACTCATGTCTCCATAAATGAATCATGTGTGTGTATAATGACATGAAAAGAGAACTGAAATTCAGCTAAACCTCCTTAAAAAATAAATTTGAAAAGCAAAATGGAAAACCAGCGAAACAGGGAAAAAGTCTTAAAAATTACGTTCAGGGCCTGTGATGCAACCTGGATTGACCACCTTTACATCCACAGCTGGATGAGACATAAGACTGGACACTTGGGTCTGACAAGATTGCTTAGGTTGTGTGAGCAAAAGAACACCACTTAGAGCAATACTGTGTGCTACCCATTCTAGTGGCCCAAACTCTCCAGGTTTAAGGGAATCTTCCTACAGTTAAGATATGCTTGGGGAACCCAGTGAATGGTACACTGTGTAATCGGGAAAGTTTTCTAAAAGGTACCTCATTTTTCCTTTCCTCGTGCTCTGCTTCGCCATTCCATCTTCATTACTAAAAATCTCCCCACTTGGAGTGTCAGCGCCTTTACCCTCCTGTTATGCACAGTTTGCAAATTGTGCAGAGGATGAACAGGAAGTAGGGAAACAAATGAGAGATTAGCTGTAGGTGTTTGGATGGGCACATGTCACTCTAGTTTCCCATCAGGAAGAAGAATTAAACACAGGCTCAGCCTACAACCCGGGGACCAGACTAGGGCCTAAAGCCATCCTGCGGTATTGCAGCCAGCTCACAAATAAGCAAGTTGAAAAATGGAAATCAGGGGCACAGCAATTCACAAACTTGCAGAGTTATTAATGACAACTATCATCCAGAAATATATTGAGGTAAGGCAGTGAAGAGGATTTGAAAGCAAGGCAGAATTGAAGGAAACAGATTTCAAGAGGTAGATTGGAGTCGTATTTAAAGCACATGAAAAGCGACAGAACTTCGACAATGTTGCCCTTGGCCGAAAAGGGAGTATGTGTATTTTCTTGAATATATTCGGGAAAAAAATGCATACACCCTTTTTGGCCAAGCAAGCCATCAGGCATTGCAAATCCACCCTACATAGAAGTGTCACTTACCTCCGGTCAAAAGGGCCATCCGCAAATAGTGTAAAAACCACAAATACAGGACAGGCCAAGGAGAAAAGGGAGCCTGGTTACGCCGATGGACAGGATGTAAATTGCCAACAGCCCCTCTGGAGAACTGTATGTTGTTTTCTAAAACAGAGCTACAGAGCATAGCACACTTCCACTCATGGGCGTGTATTTTGGGAAAGTTAAAAATCCACAAAACACAGCCTGTCCAAAGTTTAGAGCTGCTCTGTTTACAAGAACCTCGACTTTGGTACACTTTAGATATCCCAGGAAAAGGAAAATAATGGATAAAGATGTTGTGGTACTTATATACAATGGAATGTCACTCAGACATAAAATCAATGTCATAAGGCCAATAGCAGCATAATGAGTGGCTTTAGGTATGATGATGCTAAGGGAAATGAGCCACAAAGAAAAAGAAACTTATTGTAATATATCACTTATAGAGAGAATGTAAACATGGATACACATGAACTGAATTTCAAAAGAGAACAGAGTTACACATTTAGAAAACACACTTATGCCTCCTTAAGGGGAAAGGTGACGTGGGGTGATGTGTAAAAGCAGAGTTTGAAATTAGCACAGATACCATTCCATATGCCAAATATGTAATAGACAAGACCTACTCCTTTCTCAATGAACTGGACACAAAACACCCTATTCACTGAAGAGGAATATATATGACTGCTAATAATCTTGAAACCTATGTATTTATATGTCTCCATAATGGAATCAAGTGTATGTAGATTGGCATAAACACAGATCAATGGAACAGGACAGAAAGCTCAGAGATAAACCTACATACCTATGGCTATCTCATCTATGACAAAGGAGCTAAGGATATACAATGGAGAAAAGACAGTCTCTTCCGTAATTGGTGTTGGGAAAACTGGACCCCTACACATAAAAGAATGAAATTAGAACACTCCATAACACCATACACAAAAATAAACTCTAAATTGATTAGAGATCTAAATATAAGACCAGAAACTATAAAACACTTAGAGGAAACCATAAGCAGAACACTCTATGACATAAATCACAGCAAGATCCTTTTTGACCCACCTCCTAGAGAAATGGAAATAAAAACAGAAATCAACAAATGGGACCTAATGAAACTTAAAAGCTTTTACACAGTACAAGAAAACATAAACAAGATGCAAAAACAACCCTCCGAATGGCAGAAAATATTTTCAAATGAAGCAATTGATAAAGGATTAATCTCCAAACTTTACAAGCACCTCATGTAGCTCAATATCACAAAAACAAACAACCCAATCGAAAAACGGGCAGAAGACCTAAATAGACATTTCTCCAAAGAAGATATACAGATTACCAAGAAATACATGGAAGGATGCTGAACATCACTAATCATTAGAGAAATGCAAATCAAAACTACCGTGAGGTATCACCTCACAGAAGTAAGAGTGCCAATCATCAAAAAAATCTACAAAACAGTAAATGATGGAGAGGCCTTTATGGAGAAAAGGGAACACACTTGTACTGTGGGTGGGAATGTAAATTGATATGGGCACTAGGGAGAACATTAAGGAGGTTCCTTTAAATAACTAACAATAGAAGTACCATACAACACAACAATCCAACTACTGGGCATTTGCCTTACGAAAACCATAATTCAAAAAGAGTTATGTACAATAATATTCATTGCAGCTCTATTTACAATAGCCAGGACATGGAAGCAACCTAAGTGTCCATCGACAGATGAATGGATGAAGAAGATCTGGCACATATATACAATGGAATATTACTCAGCCATAAAAAGAAGCAAAACTGAGTTATTTGTACTGAGGAGGATGGATTAGAATCTGTCCTACACAGTGAAGTAAGTCAGAAAGGGAAAAACAAATATTGTATGTTAACAGAGATATACGGAATCTAATGAAAAAAAAAGAAAGATTATGAAGAACCTAGTGGCAGGACAGGATTAAGGACACAGATGTAGAGAAAGGACTTGAGGACACCGGAAAGGGTATGGGCAAGCTGGGACGAAGTGAGAGAGTGGCATGGACATAAATACATTACCACATGTAACACCGATAGCTACTGGGAAGCAGCCACATAGAACAGGGAGATCAGCTCAGTGCTTTGTGACCACATAAAGAGATGGGATATGGAGTGTGGGAGGGAGATGCAAGAGGGAGGGGATCTGGTGATATTTGTATATGTATAGCTGATTCACTTTGTTATACAGCAGAAACTAACATTCCATTGTAAAGCAATTATACTCCAATAAACGTGTAAAAGGAAAAAAAAAAAAGAAAGCCCAGGGATAAACCTACACACCTATGGTCAACTAATGTATGACAAAGGAGGCAAGACTATACAATGGAGATAAGACAGTCTCTTCAATCAGTGGTGCTGGGAAATATGGAAAGCTACATGTAAAAAATGAAATTAGAACACTCCCCAACACCATACATAAAAATATATTCAAAATGGATTAGAGACCTTAATGTAAGACCGGACAGTATAAAACTCTGAGAGGAAAACTTACGAAGAATACTCTGAAGTAAATCACAGCAAGATCTTTTTTGATCCACCTCCTATACTAATGAAATAAAAAAAAAGAAGCTAAACAGATGGGACCTAATGAAACGTAAAAGCTTTTGCAAAGCAAAGGAAACTACAAACAAGACGAAAAGACAACCCTCAGAATGGCAGAATATATTTGCAAACGAATCAATGGACAAATGATTAATCTCCAATATATATAAACAGCTCATGCAGCTCAACATTAATAAGACAAAAAACCCAATACAAAAATGGAAGCAGATCTAAATAGACATTTTTTCCAAGGAGACATAGAGATGGCCAAGACGCACATGAAAATCTGCTCAACATCACTAATTATTAGAGAAATGGAAATCAAAACTACAATGAGGAATCACGTCACACCTGATAGAATGGGCCCCATCAGAAAATCTACAAACAACAAATGCTGGAGAGGGTGTGGAGAAAAGGAACCTTCTTCCAGTATTGTTGGGAATGTAAATCGATACAGTCTCTATGGAGAACAGAATGGAGGTTCCTTAAAAAAATAAAAATAGAATTAACATATAATCCAGCAATCCCACTACTGGGCATATACCCAGAGAAAAGCATAAATCAAAAAGACACATTCACCAAAATGTTCATTGCAGCACTATTTACAATAGCCAGGTAATGAAAGCAACATAAGTGCCCACAGACAGACGAATGGATAAAGATGTGGTACATATATACAATGGAATATTACTCAGCCATACATAGGAATGAAATTGGGTCATTTGTAGAGACCTTGATGGATCTAGAGACTGTCATACAGAGTGAAGTAAGTCAGAAAGAGAAAAACAAATATTGTATATTAATGCATATATGTGGAACCTAGACAATTGGTACAGATGAACCGGTTTGCAGGGCAGAGATAGAGACACAGATGTAGAGAACAAACATATGGACACCAAGGGGGGAACACCATGTGAGGGTGGTGGTGGGATGAATTGGGAGACTGGGATTCACATGTGCACACTTATATGTATAAAATAGATATCCAATAAGTACCTGCTGTATAAAAGAAATAAATAAATTTTAAAAAATTAAAAATAAATAAATAACATTTAATAAAATAAAACAGAAAAACTGTTTTTCCCTTCATATAGACGTCTTTATATTAATGCATTATTTCCATGTTTATAACTCTAAAATTAAAAAAAAGAGGTATAAATAAAACCTACCTTGAACCAAAAAGAAAAAAGGAAAAAAAAAAAAAAAAACAGAACCCACCAGTTATACAGAGGAAAATCGTATCAGGGCACTTGCTCCAGTGGTAAAAAACTCTTAAGTTCGTCAGAAGTGGGATATCATCTCCCATGCACTCAGCAGCGCTCCCCCCCACAAGGAGCATCCTCATTGAAAAGCTAGGGGACTGTGTCGAGGCGTCTGTGAGTAAATGTGAGCTGAGCCCCAGTCCTGCTGCAGCTGAAATCTTCCCACCCTTTCCAGGTAAATCACCTGAATATGTACAAGAACTTGCAAGCCTAGAGGAAGGGATGTGGAGCCTCAACAGTGACAGCATGCAGGCCGACGTGGTGCCTGCAGGACAGCCAGGATGGTCCTGGCACCAGATGCTCTTCTGGAAGCTTTCCATTTCCCTGCCTGAGATACCCCTCCTGCCACGGCCCCCACTGCCTTTTTACTTCCTCACCTCTGCCTGGGGAGAAATTCCAGCGGCAGGTATGGGTGACACATCCTCTTCTTTAGCAGGTGGCAGCCTGGCAACTCCTGCAGAAAGTCCATCAGAGCCCCACTCACACTGGACCACCCACAAAGCCACGGCCTCTCACTCCCTCCCACCACCCCAGCCCCGACACTGCTGACGGGGCAGAGAATATGGCTTCAGGCACAGCTACAGGAGCTCTTGCTGACTGGAGAGGTGTTTATATTGACCTCAACCCAGGCACACCTGGGGAGGGCTGGCAGGCGGTGTCAGGCTGCCCAAATCAGCCAATCCTCACCCCTCCGGGGCTCACAGTTGCAGAAAATGAGCCTTGCTAAACGGGCCAGGCCCAAGGAACAGGTGTGGGCTCTTGAGAGTCAGGATAGACAAGGGGCTGCAGCTGCGGCTTATTTTCTTATCATTTTATGTGGTCCATGAGTGGAAAACAATTTCAAGAAGACCCTATCCTAATGAGAGGAACCCAGGAGTCAGGGAGAAGAGTGATGGTGGGTGGAGACAGAGTCCTGTTGCCCTGGCTGCAGTGGAAGTGTCTGGAAGACCAGGCAGAGAGAGGCCACACAGAGTGATACCCAGGGTCACAGACCTGTCAGAGCTGCTGTTTGTTAGTTCAAGTTCTGCTCTGAGGTGTTCTGTGTCAGCTGTGAGCGACAGGTGAGCTGGGGTTTCTCTGCAAGGTGGGCTATGTGCACGGTTCCTGTGTGTCCAGCCCTGCTGGGGTACATGCCCAGGGGAGCTCCGTATCCTGGTAAGGGCCTGACTATGAGAGACCCATGGGCTGCTGGGTAGCTGCACAGGTGAGCTCCATACCCTGGGAGGGACTTGACCACGAGAGCCCCGTGGGCTGTGCGGTGGGGTGTGCAGACCAGGTGAGCTCCATATCCTGGGATTGGCCTGACCACGAGAGCCCCATTGGCTGCTGGAGACCTGGTAAAGTATATCAGGACAGTCAGTGAAGCCACCGAGGATATACATCAAGTACCTCCTATTTCCTACACCCTGCTGGTCATTCTAACATCCACCATGCCATGGCATTCTGTATTAGACTTCAATGATGCCTTCTTCTGTATTCCATTCATCTCAGAGTCACAAGAACTTTTGGCTTGTGAGTGGCAGGACACAACATGCAAAAAAAGCAATAATGCTGGGCCGTCCTGCCCCAATGGTTCAAAAATCCCCACACCATCATTGGGGAAATGTCCTCTAAAGACCTCAAAGTTCTACCTCTGTAAAAGGGAACCCTCCTTCAATATGCAGATGACATTCTGATCGCCAGGCCTACTAAAGACGCCTCTGAACTACCTAGCCAAGAAAGGATAGAAGGTGTCCAAGAAAAAGGCTCAAATATCCCAGGCTAAGGCGACATGCCTGGGCTTCATTCTCACAGATATTCGGAGAAACACATCCCAGGATAGGGAAGAAGCCATTTGCAGCCTTACCTCTTCTAAAACTAGAAGACAGCTTAGGGGTTCCTGGGGAGGCCAAGGTTTTCTGCATCTGGATCCCTAACTACAGTCTAATAGCTGGGCCTCTACATGAAACACTGACACAAAAAGATGATGATCCTTTTGAATAGAATCCAGAAGCAGCCTTTCAAGAAAGGAAAGAGCAGTCAATTCAGACCCTTGCCCAGGAACTCCCTAATTTAGCTAAACCCTTTGACCTTTACATACCCGGTCAAAGGTTAAATGCCCTTGGAGCCTTAGTACAAAAACTGGGACCACTTGAAATGGGGCAACACAAGAATGCCCTTCAGGTATGATAAACTATGGTCACCAAGGGCTTTGCCCCCCGCCCCATCATGCCTGGATACTGGGGTATCTAAAAAGCTGCAAATCAGCAGCCCACAAGGCCAGCTCCCTCCTAAGGGAAAAGGACCCCACGTGGTGATCCTAACCACCCATCATGCCCTGAGTTGCAGGGGTCGCTCTGTGGACACACTGACCTCGAGTGAGGAGGCCCTCCAACTCCAACCTCCAGAGAGACAAACGGGGGCAATGGGCCCCCAAGAAGACACGTGTGACCATCACTTGACCTGGAGTTTCTCTCAGAAAACAAGTCTGTACCCCGAAAGAGCAGACTACTGCTTGCAGGACTTACTGCACCCTGACGGGAGCTAACAAGCTTGGTGGAGGAAACGTATATCACGATTTCACTATAGAAAACCCTACAGACACCACGGTGATGGTGGCCAATATGACCGGCTGCACTGCTGGCTACTTCAAAAGGCCGTTGACTCAGTGGACGTCATGGTCCTGGATCACCACCGACTCTAGACTGTCTCGGATTTGAGCGGGCAGGGCTCTGACACATGGTGCTGTTTGTACATTAATTCAGGGACCTAATTAAAGAAAGCACAGACTACTGGTCAGTGCCTCTAGGCTGGCAAAAACCGTCAGCCTAAGGTCGCCGAACAAATGTGGGGTGGGGTGAAACCTGCCACCGCAGCATCTCTGTGCATCTCTTTCCTGGACCCTTAAAGGTCATTAGAATCTATAACACTTCCAATGCTGGTGCTTAGGTGGATGACCAGTGAGGCAGGAGTCCTGGGGACAATCAACCTCACCTGGAGGCTGCTGGGGAGAAGTTTTGCCCCTCCCCCCGTGTATGAGGGCTCCCACCTCAGCATGAAGCATTTACAAAAGAGGTGTCTGCACCCTCAGCACCCCAAGAATGAGGAACGGGACAAAAAGCAGAGGAGTTTTTAGTCTCCGGCAACATTCATTAAAAATTCCTGGGAGATAAAAAGAGAATCTGGGCAATAACATAAAGTCTAACCTGTTTTTCCTTTGTGCTTTGTGTAATATCACGTGCTCCTAGGGTTCCGCATGCAGAGGTCCCACACACGGCACTTCAGACCCGATTTCCTAGTGCAGAATGGCTGGGTGGACACCTCAGCTAGAAGGGTCCCATGCAGACTCCGCGACATAGAGCCTGAGCTGCAGCCAACCCAGCCCTCGAGAGCTCCATCCCCTCCCTCCTGCTGATGCTGCCAGGATCCCTACACAGCAGCCCAGCCCACAGCCCACGGGGGAGTGCACGCTCTCACCTCTCCATTCTGTTTTCAAAATATAAAGTTTCCTTTGCTTCTGAAACAAATTCAGTCTTGATCTGTTGGCTCCAATGACACTGGGCACGGGGACTCCTGTTGGGGTCCACTCTGGAGGATCATTAACAGAAATTGAGAACATTGTAACTTCAATGAACAGATGTGTGAGCCAAACTGTAGTCAACCTAGAGCAGTGTATAAGGCTCGTGTAAAATAAGATGTTTCTAAGACTTACATTTAATATTTCCATCACTGTATTATAAGCAAGTTCAGTGAAGACGTCTGTCTTATTTGGCAGGTCAACATTAGAGAAATGAAGTGATTTATTCCCAAGGATGTACATCGAATACTCTTGGCTGAAGCTTCAATCTTGTTTTGAATGCTTTTCCATTGAAAATGTTACCTCTCTTTCAGTTTCCCCATTTCTGAGAAGTATAAAATCTTATAATTTATTATTACCAAAGGGGAAAGGTAGGAGAAGGGATAAGTTAACAGTTTGGGATTAACACATACACACTGCTATGTATAAAACAGATCATCAACAAGGAACTATTGTATAGCACAGGGAACTACACTGAATATTTTGCAATCCTATAAGGGGAAATAATCTGAAAAAGAATAGATATTTTAATTGACATCATCTATCAATGACAGATAAAATGTAACCTAAGCAAGGCCGATGGTGAGCACTTCTGACTCTGAAGATTTCAATCATCTAAAGTTTGGACTCTGCCTATTTCCCAAGGCCCTTAATGGACATATGTGTAGCCGTAGCTTAAAAATTCCCCAGTTTGGGGTTCGGGGGGGCACTGATTTGGAAAAATCCCTGGTGTTCTCCTTACATGCACGGGACCATTCCTACGGATAAAACATGCCTGTCTCTCTTAGAGGATGGTACACCGTTTGATCGGAAACAGTTTGGAAAAGGCACCTCATCTCCTCATCGCCTGGTGCTCGGGTTCACCCCTCCAGCATCTTACCTAAAAATCTCCTCACTTGGGGATATCAGCACCGTCAACATCCTGTTGCACACAGTTTGGAATTTGTCCAGAGGATGAAGCGGAAGGATGAGAAAAATTTAGAGACAAGTCTTAGGTGTTTGGACAGGCACATGCCACTCTAATTTCCAATCCGGAAGACAAATTCATCAAAGGCTAGAATTGCCCATGGAAACAGAATAGGACTAGAGGAAAACCCACTGTTTTGTGTCCAGTTTCCAAAAACACAAGTTGAAATATGGAACTCAGGGGCACTAAAATTCATGAAACTGCAGAGTTGAAAATATCTATCGTCAAAAAATGTCTTGAGGTAAGTCACAGAAAAGGACTTGTAAGCAAGGGAGAGTGACAGGAAACAGATTTGAAGAGGTGGAAAGGACTCCCCATTAAAGCACAAGAAAAGGGGCTGAACATCGCCAATGATGCAGTTGGCCAAAAAGGGCGTATGCATTTTTTCTGAATATATTCAAGTAAAGGCCATACACACTTTTTATCCAACCAAACAGGTGGGCACTGGAAATCAATACTACAAAATGTATCACTTCACATCAGTCAGAAGGGCCATCCACATAAAATGTAAACACACGAAATGCAGGACAGGGTGAGGAGAAAAGGGAGCCCTGTGAGGCTGATTGTGGAAATGTAATTTGCCAACGGCCACTCTGGAGAAGTGTATTGTGTTTGCTAAAACATCTAAAACATGAGCTACAGAGCATAGGGCACTTGCACTCATGGGCGTATACCTTGGGAAAAACAAAAATCGACAGAATACAGGCACCCCAACGTTTACCACATCTCTGTTAAAAAGGGCCTCAACTTGGATATAACTTAAATGTCCCTGGAAGGATAAAATGGATAAAAGAGATGGGGTACTTATGTAGAGTGGAATATTACTCATCCAGAAATCAATGAAATAAGGCCAGTTGTAACAACTCTGGAGGAGTTACATATGATCATTCTAAGTGACGTATGTCAGAAAGAAAAAGACACATATCATAAGATGTCACTTAAAGGTGGAATCAAAAATGGCTACACATGAAATAAATTACAAAACAGAAACATAGTCAAATTTGTAGAAAATAGACATAAGGCTGCTAAATGGGAAAGGTGAGGAAGGGTGAGGTATTATCCAGGAGGTTGAAATTAGCAAAGATACCATTCCAAGTACCATATTGAATAACTGACAAGGCCTACACGGTACCTCAAAGAACTGCACTCAGCCCACTCAAGTCACTGGAAAATAATACATATGAATGGTAAGCATCTGAAAAAGAATTTATTGTTGTCTCTCAGTACATGAATCAAGTGGATGTACAGCAGCAAAAAACAGAGCTTTGAAAATCAGCTGTAACCAATATAAAAATAAATTTAATAATATTTAGAAAAACAGTGAGACAGACAAAATTTCTTACAACTTTTTTTGAAGGGCTATGATGTAACATGGATTTAACACATGTAAACCCACAGCAGGAGGATATATAAGGCAGGAAGCTATGCACGCTAAGATATGTTAGAGAGGCTGGGTGAGGAAATGCAGACCTTTTAAAGTAATACTGCCTGATTCCCATTCCATGGGTCCCAAATCTGCCGGTTCAAGGGAATCTTCTGACAGCAAAAACATGCCTGGGAGACCGAGACGAATGTACACCATGTGATCAGGAAAGGGGTCTAAATGCACCTCATTTTTGTTCTCCTGGTGCTGGGGTTCGCCATTCCAGCCAAATTACTAACAATCTCCCCACTTGGAGAATCAGCACCTTTAACCTCCTGTTTCACACAGTTTGCAATTTGTGCAGAGGATAAACAGGAAGAGGGGGAACCAATGAGAGACTAGCTGTAGGAGTTTTGACAGGCAAATGTCACTCTAATTTCACATTAGGAAGAAAAATTAACCAAAGGCTCAGCCTGCCTCCCCAGAACCAGAATAGGGCCGGAAGCAATACAATGGTTAGGCGGCCAGCTCACAAAAAAAGCGAGTTGAAAAATGCAGCTCAGGAGCAGACAATTCAAAGACCTGCAAAGATAAAAATGATAACCAACGTCCAAAAATATATTCTGGTAAGGCAACGAAGAGGATCTGAATGAGAGGCAGAATTGCAGGAAACAGATTTCAAAAGGTAGATTGGACTCACATTTAAAGCATATGAAATGCAGCAGAATTTCTAAAATGATGTAGTTGGGCAAAAGGGTGTATGCGTTTTTTTCATGAATAACTTCAGGAAAAAAACACATACAGGTTTTTTGGCCAAACAAGCAAGCGGGAAATGCAAATCTGCACAACAAAGAAGTCGCAATTTCCACTGCTCAGAAAGGCCATCCAAAAAATGTGTACAAACCAGAAATGCAGGAGAGGCCATGGAGAACAGGGAGCTAGTCACGCTGATGGGTGGGATATAAATATCCAAGAGCCACTCTGAAGAAGTGTATGCTGTTTCCTAAAACATCTAAAATACAAAGCTACCGAGCATAGGGCACTTCCACTCATGGGCATATAACTTGGGAAGATTAAATATCAACAAGACACAGGCACCCCAAAGTTTAGGGCTGCTCTGCATACAAGAACCTCAACATCGGTACAACTTAAATATTCCAGGAAAGAGAAATTTGCGTAAAGAACTTGTGGTAATTTTGTACAATGGAATATCACTCAGACATGAAATCAATGTCATAAGGCCAGTAGCAGCATAATGAGTGGATTTAGGTACGATGATTCTAAGTGAAATAAGTCACACAGAAAAAGAAACTTATCATAAGATATCACTTATGAAGACCCTGTAAACATGGCTACACATGAACTGAGGAAAGAGAACAGAGTCTCACATTGAGGAAACACTCTTATGCCTGCTTAAGGGGGAAGGAGAGGTGGGGTGATGCATAAAACCAGAGTGTGATATTAACACATGTAGCATTCCATGAAGCAAATACAGAATAGACAAAACCTACACCTTCCTCAGTGAATGGGACTCAAAACCCCAATTCCCAGCACAGGAATATATCTGACTAGTAAGAATCTTAAAACCTATATATTGATATGTCTCCATAAGGGAATCAAGTGTGTCTACACCGGCATAAACATGTCAGTGAAAATGAGCTCAACCCCATTATAAAAATGAATTTCAAAAACAAACAAAAAAAAACAGCAAAATTGTTACACAATTCCTTCAGGGGTTCTGATGAAACCTGGAATGACCATATCTGCAAAGACAGCTAGATGAGACATAAGGCTGGACACTTGGGGCTGAGAGGACTGGTGAGATAGGGTGAGAAAATGCAGACCCTTTAAATCAGTAATGCATGCCATCCATTCCATGGGTCCCAACTCTCCAGGTAGAAGGGAATATCACTACAGTTGTAACATGTATGGGAAACCTAGAGAATGGACACCCTGTGATAGTAAAAGATTTCTAAAAGGCTCCTAATTTTTTCCTCTCCTTGTGCTCCAGTTTGGCATTCCAACTGCTTTACTATCAATCTCCCAACTTGGAGAGTCAGCCCCTATAAGCTCCTGCTTCGCACAGTTTGCAAATTGTGCAGTGGATGAAAGGGAAGAGGGAGAACCAATCAGAGAGTAGCTGTAGGCATTTGGACGGACACATGTCACTCTAATTTCCCCTCTGGAAGGAAGAATTAACCAAAGCGTCAGCCTGCACCCCCGGAACCAGTATAGGTCCTGTAGCAAAATTGTGGATTTGCGGTCAGCTCACAAAAACACGAGTTGAAAATTGGAGCTCAGGGGCACAGCAATTCACAAACCTGCAGAGTTATAAAGGACAACTCTCTTCCAAAAATCTGTTGAGGGAAGGCAACGAAGCAGACTTGAAAATGAGGCAGAATTGCACAAAACATATTTCAAGTGGTAAATTGGAATCGTCTTTAAAGCACAGGAAAAGCGTAACAACTTCGACAATGATGCACTTGGCCAAAAAGGGTGTATGCATTTTCGGCTGAATATATTCAGGAGAAGATGCACACTCCCTTTTTGGCCAATCAAGCAAGCCCGCAATGCAAATCCACACTACAAAGAATTGTCACTTCCCACCACTCAAAAGGGACATCGGAAAATCTGTAAAAACCAGAAAATAAAGACAGAGATAACAAGAGCATGTTGCAATGTGATCCCAAGGGTCATGGAGGACTGTGATGACAAGGTCATGGAGCATTTTGCTGACAAAGGCATGGAGCATTGTGATGACAAGGGTCACGGAGCACTGTGATGACAAGTGTCACGGAGCATTGTGATTACAGGAGTCATGGAGAATTGGGATGACAAGGGCATGGATCATTGTGATGACAAGGGTTATGGAGCATTTTGATGACAAGAGTCCCGGATCACTGTGTTGTCAGGGGTCATGGAGGGTTGTGATGACAGTGGTAATGGAGCATTGTGATGACAATGGTCATGGAGAAGTGAGATGAGAAGGTCATGGAGCTTTGGGCTGAAAATGTTCATGGAGTATTGTGATGTCATGGGTCATGGATCATTGTGATGACAAGGTCCTGGAGCATTGTAATGAGAAGACCATGGAGCCTTGTGATGACAAGTCTCATGGAGCATTCTGATGAAAAGGGGCACGGAGAATTGTGATTACAGGGGTCTTGGAGCATTGTGATGACAAGGGCATGGAGCATTGGGATGAGAATACCATGGAGCGTTCTGATGACATGCATCATGGAACTTTGTGATGACAAGGGCAAGGAGCATTGTGATTACAAGGGTCTTGGAGCATTGTGATGAAAAGGGCATGGATCATTGTGATGGAAAAGGCATGGAGCCTTGTCATGACAGGTTTCAAGGAGCATACTGATGACAACTGTCAGGGAGCATTGTGATGACAAGTGTATTGAGCATTGTGATGACAAAGGTCATGGAGCATTGTGATGAGAAAACCATGGATAATTGTGATGACGAGCATCATGGGGCATTGTGATGACAAGTGTTATGGAACATTGTGATCACAAGGGTTTGGAACATTGTGATGACAGAGGTCATGGAGCATTTTGATTTCCTTGTGATGACAATAGCATGAAGCATTATGATGATGTGCATGGTGCATTGTGATGACAGGGTTCATGGTGCATTGAGATGAAAAGGGGCATGGAGCATTGTGATTAAATTGGTCTTGGAGCACTGTGATGACAAGGGCATGGAGCATTGTGATGAGAAGGCAATGGAGCATTCTGATGACATGCGTCATGGAGCTTTTTGATGACAAGGGCATGGAGCATTGTGATGACAGTGGCATTCAAAATTGGTCTAACAAGTTTCATGGATTATTGTGATGATGGTGGACATGGTGCATTGTGATGACAAGGGCATGGAGCATTGTGATTTCAATGTCATGGAATATTGTGAAGACAGGTGACAGGGAGCGTTGTGATGACATATGTCATGGTCCATGGAGATGACAATGTCATGGAGCATTGTGATGTCAAGGGCAAGGAACACAGTGATACATGGATCATGGAGGATTGTAATGAAAAGGGCATGGAGCACTGTGATGAGAAGAGCATCGAGCATTGTGATGACAAGCGTCATGGAGCTTTGTGATGACAAGGGCATGAAGCAATGTGATGAAAGGGTTCATGGAGCAATGTGATGACAATGGCATGGAGCATTGTGATGCCAAGGGTCATGGAGCTTTGTGATGACAAAGGTCATGGAGCATTTTGATTAGAAGGGCGTTGTGCATTGTGATGAGAAGGGCAGGGAGTATTGTGATGACAGGGTCATAGAGCAATTTGATGAAAACTGTCATGTAACATTTTGATGACAGGGGATATGGATCATTGTGATGTCAGGGGTCATGGAGCTTTGTGATGAAAAGGGTCATGGAGCTTTTTGATGCTGGGTTTACGGAACATTGTGATTTCAGGCGTCATGGAGCATTGTGATGATAATTGCATGTAGCATTGTGATGACAAAGGTCACGGAACATTGTGATGATGCGGGCATGGACCATTTTGATGACAAAGTCATGAAGTATTGTGGTTGCTGGAGTCTCGGAGCATTGTGATGACAGGGGTCATGGAGCATTGTGATGACAAGGGCATGGAGCATTGTGATGACAGGGGCATGGAGAATTGTGATGACAAGGTCAAGGAGTATTGTGAAGACAGGTGTCAAGGAGCATTGTGATGACATATGTCATGGTCCATTATGATGACAATGGCATGGAGCATTGTGATGCCAAGTGTCATGGAGGATTGTGATGACAAAGTAATGGAGCATTGTGATGAGAAGGGCTTGGAGCATCGTGATGACAAGGGTCAGGGAGCACTCTGATGACAAGATCTTGGAGCATTGTGATGAGAAGGGCCATTGAATATTTTCATGAGAAGGTCGTGAAGCATTGTGATGAAAAGCGCACCGAGCTTGCTATGACAGGGGTCATGGTGCATTGTGATGTACAAGTGCATGGAGAATTGTATTGACAAGATCATGTAACATTGTGATGAGAAGTGTCATGGAGCATTTTGATGATAGGGACATGTAGAATTGTGATGACAAGTGCATGGAGCATTGTGATGGAAAGACCATGGAGCACTGTGATGAGAAGACCATGGATAATTGTGATGATGAGCGTCATGGAGCACTGTAATGACAAGGGGCATAGAGCATTGTGATGACAGGTGTCATGGATCTTTGTGATGACAAGGGTCATGGACCATTCTGATGACAAGCTTGTGTAGTAATGTGATGACAATGGCATGGAACATTGTGATGAAAAGGGCATGGAGCATTGTGATGAAAAAGGCTAGGAGCCTTTTCATGACAGGGTTCAAGGAGCATTCTTACGACAAGTGTCAGGGAGCATTGTGATGACAAGTGTATTGAGAATTGTGATGACAAAGGTCATGGAGCATTGTGATGACAGGCATCATGGAGTGTTGTGATGACAAATGTTATGGAACATTGTGATCACAAGGGTTTTGAGCATTGTGATGACAGAAGTCATGTATCACTTTCATTTCAAGGTGCATGGAGCATTGTGATGACAAGGGCATGAAGCACTGTGAACCCAAGGTTCATAGAGGGTTTTGATGACAATGGGAATGGAGTATTGTGATGACAAGCACATGGAGCATTGTGAGGACAAGATCATGTAGCATTTTGCTGACAAATGCATGGAGCATTTTGATGACAAGTGTCATGGAACACTGTAATGACAAGCGTCATGGAGCATTGTGATTACAGGGGTCAAGGAGCACTGGGATGGCATGGGCATGGATCATTGTGATCACAAGTGTCATGGAGCATTTTGATGACAAGAGTCCCGGATCATTGTGTTGTGCGGTGTCATGGAGCACTGTGATGACAGTGGTCATGGAGCATTGTGATGGCAGGGGTCATGGAGCACTGTGATGAGAAGTTCATGGAGCATTGGGCTGACAGTATTCATTGAGTATTGTGTTGGCAGTGGTCATGGAGCATTGCGATGACAATGGAACGGAGCATTGTGATGACAAGGTCCTGGAGCATTGTGAGGAGAAGACCATGGAGCCTTGTGATGACAAGTGTCATGGAACATTCTGATGAAAAGGGGTGTGGAGCATAGTGATTACATGGGTCTTGGAGCATTGTGATGAAAATGGCATGGGTGATTGTGATGCAAAAGGCATGGAGCCTTGTCATGAAAGGGTTCAAGGAGCATACTGACGACAAGTGTCAGGGAGCATTGTAATGACAAGTGTATTGAGAATTGTGATGACAAAGGACATGGAGAATTGTTATGAGAAGACCATGGATAATTGTGATGATGAGCATCATGGGGCGTTGTGATGACAAGTGTTATGGAACATTGTGATCACAAGGGTTTGGAGCATTGTGTTGACAGAGGTTATGGAGCATTTTGATTTCATTGTGATGACAATAGCATGAAGCATTTTGATGATGGGCATGGTTCATTGTGATTACAGAGTTCATGGATTAATTAGATGAAAAGTGGCATGGAGCATTTTGATTACAGGTCTCTTGGAGCATTGTGATGACAAGGGCATGGAGCATTGTGATGAGAAGGCCATGGAGCAGATTGATGACATGCGTCATGGAGCTTTGTGATGACAATAGCATGGAGCATTGTGAATACAGGGGTCTTGGAGCATTGTGATGACAAGGGTCATGGAGCCTTGTGATGACAAGGCCGTGGAACATTGTCATGACAGGGGGGAGGGAGTATTGTGATGACTAGTGATGGAACATTTTGATATCAGTGGTGAGAGAGCATTTTGAAGAGAAGTACATGGAGCATTGTGATGACAAGTTTTATGGAGCATTTTGATGACAAGTTTGTGGAAAATTTTGATAACAAGCGCATGGAGCATTGTGATAACAAGGGTCATTGAGCACTCTGCTGACAAAGGCATGGAGCACTGTGAATGCAAGGGTCACAGAGCATTGTGAATGAAAAGTTCATGGAGCATTATGGTGACAAATTTCACAGAGCCCTGCGATGACGAGGGCATGGACCATTTTGATGCCAAAGGTCATGAAGCATTGTGATGACAAGGGCATGGAGCATTGCGATGACAGGGGCATGGAACATTGGTCTGAAAAGTTTCATAGATTATTGAGATAACAGTGGGCATGGCACATTGTGATGACAAGGGCATGGAGCATTGTTATGAGAAGGTCATGAATTATTGTGCAGACAGGTGTCAGGGAGCATTGTGATGACATATGTCTTGGTGCATTGTGATGACAATGGCATGGAGCATTGTGAAGCCAAGTGTCATGGAGGATTGTGATGACAAAGGTAATGGAGCATTGTGATGACAAGGGCTTGGAGCTTTTTGATGACAATGGTCATGGAGCACTGTGATGACAAGGGCATGGAGCACTGTGATGACAACGGCCATTGAAAATTTTGATGAAAATGTCGTGAAGCACTGTGATGAAAAGCACTTGGAGCTTGCTATGACAGGGGTCATGGAGCATTGCGATGACAAGTGCATGAAGAATTGTGATGACAAGATCATGTAACATTGTGATGAGAAGTGTCATGGAGCATTGTGATGGCAAGACCGTGGAGCACTGTGATGAGAAGACCATGGATAATTGTGATGTCGAGCGTCATGCAGCACTGTAATGACAAGGGGCATGGAGCATTGTGATGACAGGGGTCTTGGAGCATTGTGATGACAGGGGTCATGGAGCATTGTGATGACAAGGGTCATGGAGCATTCTGATGACAACCTTGTGGAGTAATGTGATGCCAGTGGCATAGAGCATTGTGATGAAAAGGGCATGGAGCATTGTGATGTAAAAGGCATGGAGGCTTTTCATGACAGCGTTCAACGAGCATTCTGACGACAAGTGTCAGGGAGCATTGTGATGACAAGTGTATTGAGCATTGAGATGACAAAGGTCATGGAGCATTGTGATGACAAGGGCATGGAGTATTGTGATGACAGGCATCATGGAGCGTTGTGATGACAAGTGTTGTGGAAAAATGTGATCACAAGTGTTTGGAGCATTGTGATGACAGAGGTCATGGATCATTTTGATTTCAAGGAGCACGGAGTGTTGTGATGACAGCGATCATGAAGCGTTGTGATGAGAAGATCATGGAGCATTGGGCTGAAAATATTCATAGAGCATTGTGATGACAGGGGTCTTGGAGCACTGTGATAACAAGGGAATGGAGCATTGTGATGAGAAGGCCATGGAGCATTCTGATGACATGTGTCATGGATGTTTGTGATGAAAAGGGGAATGGAGCATTCTGATTAAAGGGGACTTGGAGCATTGTGAGGAAAAGGGCATGGATCATTTTGATGAAAAAGGCATGGAACCTTGTCATGGCAGGGTTCAAGGAGCATACTCTCGACAAATGTCAGGGAGCATTGTGATGACAAGTGTATTGAGCATTGTGATGACAAAGTTCATGGAGCATTGTGATGAGAAGACCATGGTTAACTGTGATGAGGAGCGTCATGGGGCATTGTGATGACAAGTGTTATGGAACATTGTGATCACAAGTGTTTGGAGCATTGTGATGACAGAAGTCATGGAGCATATTGATTTCATTGTGATGACAATAGCATGAAGCATTAAGATGATGGGCATGGTGCATGGGATGACAGGGTTCTTGGAGCATTGAGATTAAAAGGGGCATGGAGCATTGTGATTACAGGGGTCTTGGAGCATTGTGATGACAAGGGCATGGAGCGTAGTGAATGAGAAGTCCATGGAGCATTCTGATGTCATGCGTCATGGAGCTTTCTGATGACAATTGCATGGAGCACTGTGATTACAGGTTCTTGGAGCATTGTGATGAAAAGGGTCATAGAGTCTTGTGATGACAGGGCTGTGGAACCTTGTGATGGCAGGTGTCATGGAGTATTGTTATGACAGGGGGAATGGAGCATTGTGATGACAAGTTCACGCAACACTGTGATACAGGGGTCATGGAGGATTGTAATGACAAGGGCATGGAGCATTGTGATGAGAAATGCATCGAGCATTGTGATGACAAGCGTCATGGAGCTTTGTGATGACAAGGGCATGGAGCAATGTGATGAGAGGGTTCATGGAGCATTGTGATGACAATGGCATGGGGCATTGTGATGCCAAGGGTTATGGAGCTTTGTGATGACAAATGTCATGGAGCATTCTGATGACAAGGGTGATGTGCATTGAGATGAGTAGGGCAGGGAGCATTGTGGTCACAGGGTCATTGAGCAATTTGAATAAAAGGGTCATGGAACATTTTGATTACAGTGGTTATGGAATATTGTGATGTCAGGGGTCAGGGAGCTTTGTGATGAAAAGTGTCATGGAGCATTTTGATGACAGGGGTTATGGAATATTGTGATGTCATGGGTCATCGAACATTGTGATGATTAGTGCATGTAGCATTTTAATCACACGGGTCATGGAACATTGTGGTGACGGGGTGATGGAGTGTTGGAATGAATAGTGATGGAATATTGTGATATCAGTGGTGAGAGAGCATTTTGATGAGAAGTGCATGGAGCACTGTAATGACAAGGTTTAAGCAGCATTGTGATGATAAGAATGTGGAGCATTGTGATGACAAGCACATGGCACGTTGTGATGACATGGGTCATGGAGTATTGTGCTGAGAAGCGCATGGAGCATTGTGATGACAAGGGTCATGGAGCATTGTGATGACAAGATTCATGGAGCATTCGGACGACAAGCTTGAGGCGTATGATGATGACAATTGCATGGAGCATTGTGATGAAAAGGCCATTGAGCATTGTGATGACAAGGGCAGGGAGCAATGTGATGAGAATGTTCATGGAGCATTGTGATGACAATGGCATGGAGTATTGTGATGCCAAGGGTCATGGAGCTTTGTGATGACAAAGGTCATGGAGCATTTAATGACAAGTGCGTGGTGCATTGTGATGAGAAGGGCAGGGAACATTGTGATGACAGGGTCATGGAGCAATTTGATGAAAAGGGTCAGGGAACATTTTGATGACAGGGGTCATGGAACATTGTGATGTCAGTGGTCATGGAGCATTGTGATGATAAGGGCATGTAGCATTTTGATGACAGGGGTCATGGAACATTGTGATGACAGGGGTGAGGGAGTATTGTGATGACTATTGATGGAACATTGTGATATCAGTGGTGAGAGAGCATTTAGATGAGAAGTGCATGGAGCATTGTGATAAAAAGGTTTATGGAGCATTGTGATGACAAGGTTGTGGAGCATTGTGATGACAAGTGCATGGCACATTGTGATGACATGTGTCTTGGAGCATTGTGCTGAGAAGCACATGGAGCATTGTGATGACAAGTGTCATGGAGAATTGTGCTGACAAAGGCATGGAGCATTGTGATGAGAAGTGTTACAGAGCATTGTCATGACGAGGGAATGGACCATTGTGATGACAAGGGTCATAAAGCATTGTGATGACTGGAGTCAAGGAACATTATGATGTGAGGGGTAATGGAGCATTGTGATTAAAAGGGCATGGAGCATTGTGATGACAGCGGCATGGAGCATTGGTCTGACAAGTTTCATGGATTATTGCTATGACAGTGGGCATGGAGCATTGTGATGACAGAGGTCATGGATCATTTTCATTTCAAGGACCATGGCGTATTGTGATGACAAGTGCATCAAGCAATGTGAACCCAAGTTTCATCGAGGATTTTGATGACAATGGGAATGGAGCATTGTGATGACAAGTTCATGAAGCATTTTGATGACAAGGGTCATGGAGCACTGTGATGACAAGCGTCACTGAACATTGTGATTACAGGGGTCATGCAGCATTGTGATAACAAGGGAATGGATCATTGTGATGACAAGGGCATGGAACATTGTGATGACAGGGGCATGGAGCATTGTGATGACAAGGTCGTAGATTATTGTGAAGACAGTTGTCAGGGAGCATTGTGGTGACATATGTCATGGTCCATTGTGATGACAATGGCATGGAGCATTGTGATGCCAAGTGTCATGGAGAAATGTGATGACAAATATAATGGAGCATTATGATGACAAGGGCTTGGAGCCTTGTGATGACAAGGGTTATGGATCATTGTGATGACAAGGTAATGGATCATTGTGATGACAAGGGTCATGGAGCATTTTGATGACAAGTGTCCAGGATCATTGTGTTGTCAGGGGTCATGGATCGTTGTGATGACAGTGGTCATGGAGCATAGTGATGACAGGGTTCATGGGGCATTGTGAAGTGAAGGTCATGGAGCATTGGGCTGTAAATATTCGTGGATAATTGTGATGACAGGGGTCATGGAGCATTTTGATGACAAGGGAATGGAGCATTGTGATGAGAAGGCCATGGAGCATTATGAAGACATGCTTCATGAAGCTTTGTGATGACAAGGGCATGGAGCATTGTGATTACAGGAGTCTTGGAGTATTGTGATGAAAAGTGCATGGATAATTGTGATGACAAGGACATGGAGCATTGTGATTACAGTAGTCTTGGAGTATTGTGATGAAAAGTGCATGGATCATTGTGATGAAAAATGCATGGAGCCTTGTCATGACAGGTTTCAAGAAGCATATTCACGACCATTGTCAGGGAGCATTGTGATGACAAGTTTATTGAGAATTGTGATGAAAAAGGTCATGGAGTATTGTGAATAGAAGACCATGGATAATTGTGATGATGAGCGTCATGGGGCGTTGTGATGACAAGTGTTATGGAACATTGTGATCACAAGGGTTTGGAGCATTGTGATGACAGAGGTCGTGGAGCATTTTGATTTCATTGTGATGACAGTAGCATGAAGCATTATGATGATGGGCATGGTGCTTTGTGATGACAGGGTTCATGGAGCATTGAGATAAAAAGGGGCATGGAGCATTGTGATTACAGGGGTCTTGGAGCCTTGCGATGACCAGGTCATGGAGCATTGTGATGAGAAGGCGAAGGCGCATTCTGATGACATGCGTCATGGAGCTTTGTGATGACAAGGGCATGGAGCATTGTGATTACAGGTGTCTTGGAGCATTGTGATGACAAGGTTCATGGAGCACTGTGATGACAAGGGCATGGAGCATTGTGATGACAGGGGCATGGCACATTGTGATGACAAGAGCATGGAGCATTGTGGTGACAAATGTCACAGAGCCTTGTGTGACGAGGGCATGGATCATTGTGATGACAAATGTCATAAAGCATTTTGATGACTGGAGTTACGGAGCATTGTGATGACAGGGGTCATGGAGCATTGTGATGACAAGTGCATGGAGCTTTGTGATGACAGGGACATGGAACATTGGTCTGACAAGTTTCATGGATTATTGTGATGACAGTGGGCATGGCTCATTGTGATGACAAGGGCATGGAGCATTGTGATGACAAGGGCATGGAGCATTGTGATGACAAGGTCTTGGAGTATTGTGAAGACAGGTGACTGGGAGCATAGTGATGACATATGACATGTTCCATTGTGATGACAATGGCATGGAGCATTGTGATGCCAAGAGTCATGGAGGATAGTGATGACAAATGTAATGGAGCATTTTGATGACAAGGGTTTGGAGCATCGTGATCACAAGGGTCATGGAGCATTGTGATGACAAGGGCATGGAGCATTGTGATGACAACGGCACAGAACACTGTGATACATAGATCATGCAGGATTGTAATGACAAGGGCATGGAGCATTGTGATGAGAAGTGCATCGATCGTTGTGATGACAAGCCTCATGGAGATTTGTGATGACAAGCGCATGGCGCATTGTGATGACATGGGTCATGGAGCACTGTGCTGACAAAGGCATGGTGTATTTTGATGACAAGGGTCACAGAGTATTTTGATGAAAAGTTCATGGAGCATTGTGGTGACAAAGGTCACAGCCTTGTGTGACAATGGCATGGACCATTGAGATGACAAAGGTCATGAAGCTTTGTGATGACTGGAGTCACGGAGCATTGTGATGACAGGGGTCATGGAGCATTGTGATGACAGGGTTCATGGGGCATTGTGATTACATGGTCATGGAGCATTAGGCTGAAAATATTCATGGAGTATTGTGATGACAGGGGTCATGGGGCATTTTGATGACATGGGAATCGAGCATTGTGATTAAAAGGGCATGGAGCATGGTGATGATAAGACCATGGAGCATTCTGAAGACATGAGTCATGAAGCTTTGTGATGACAATGGCATGGAGCATTGTGATTGCAGGGGTCTTGGAGCATTGTGAGGAAAATGGCATGGATCATTGTGTTGAAAAATCCATGGAGCTTTGTCATGACAGGGTTCAAGGAGCATACTGACGACAAGTGTCAGGGAGCATTGTGATGACAAGTGTATTGAGCATTGTGATGACAAAGGTCATGGAGTACTGTGAATAGAAGCCCATGGATAACTGTGATGATGAGCGTCATTGGACGTTGTGATGACAAGTGTTATGCAACATTGTGATCACAAGTGTTTGGAGCATTGTGATGACAGAGGTCATGGAGCATATTGATTTCATTGTGATGACAATAGCATGAAGCATTATGATGATGTGCATGGTGCATTGTGATGACACGGTTCATGGAGCATTGAGATGAAAAGGGGCATGGAGCATTGTGATTACAGGTGTTTTGGACCATTGTGATGACAAGGGCATGGAGCATCTTGAATGAGAAGGACATGGAACATTCTGATGACATGCGTCATGGAGCTTTATGATGACAAGTGTATGCAGAATTGTGATTACATTGTTTGGAGCATTATGATGACAAGTGTCATGGAGTCTTGTGATGACAAGGCCGTGGAAACTTGTGAAGGCAGGTGTCATGGAGCATTGTTATGACAGGGGTAATGGAGCATTGTGATGAAAAGGGCATGGAGCATTTTTCTGAAATGTTTCATCGATTATTGTGATGAGAGTGGGCATGGAGCATTGTGATGACAAGGGCACAGAACACTTTGATACATGGGTCAGGGAGGATTGTAATGACAAGGACATGGAGCATTGTGATGAGAAGGTCATGGAGCATTGTGATGACAAGTGACATGGAGGTTTGTGATGACAAGGGCATGGAGCAATGTGATGAGAGGCTTCATGGAGCATTGTGATGACAATGGCATGGAGCATTGTGATGCCAAGTGTCATGGAATTTTGTGATGACAAAGGTCATGGAGCATTTTGATGACAAGTTCGTGGTGCGTTGTGATGAGAAGGGCATGGAACATTGTGCTAACAGGGTCATGGAGCAATTTGGTGAAAAAGTCATGGAATATTTTGATGAGAGTGGTTATGGAAAACTGTGATGTCAGGGGTCATGGAGCATTGTGATGAAAATGGTAATGGAGCATTTTGATGACAGGGATTATGGAGCATTGTGATGTCATTGGTCATGGAGCATTTTGATGATAAGTGCATGTAGCATAGTGATGATAGGGGTCATGGAACATTGTGATGACAGGGCTGAGGGAGTATTGTGAAGACTAGTGATGGAACATTGTGATATCAGTGGTGAGAGAGCATTTTGATGAGAAGTGCATGGAGCATTGTGATGACAAGGTTTATGGAACATTGTGATGAAAAGGATGTGGAGCATTGTGATGACAAGCGCATGGTGCATTGTGATGACATGTTTCAAGGAGCATTGTGCTGAAAAGCACATGGAGCATTGTGATGACAAGTGTCATGGATCATTGTGCTGACAAAGGCATGGTGCATTGTGATGACATAGGTCACAGGGCATTGTGATGAAAAGGACATTGATCATTGTGATGCAAAATTCATGGAGCCTTGTCATGACAGGGTTCAAGGAGCATACTGATGACAAGTGTCAGCGAGCATTGTGATGACAAGTGTATTGAGCATTGTGATGACAAAGTTCATGGAATATTGTGAATAGAAGGCCATGGATAATTGTGATGATGAGCATCATGGGGCGTTGTTATGACAAGTGTTATGGAACATTGTGATCACAAGGGTTTGGAGCATTGTGATGACAGAGGTCATGGAGCATTTTGATTTCATTTTGATGACAATAGCATGAAGCATTATGATGATGTGCATGGTGCATTGTGATGACACGGTTCATGGAGATTTGAGATGAAAAGGGACATTGAGCATTGTGATTACACAGGTCTAGGAAAATTGTGATGACAAGGGCATGGAGCATCGTGAATGAGAAGACCATGGAGCATTCTGATGACATGCGTCATGGAGCTTTTTGATGACAAGGACATGGAGCATTGTAATGACAAGGGTTATGGAGCCTTGTGATGACAAGGCCGTGGAATATTGTAATGGCAGGTGTCATGGAGCATGGTTATAACAGGGGTAATGGAGCATTTTGATGACAAGGGCATGGAGCATTGGTCTGAAAAGCTTCATGGATTATTGTGATGAGAGGTGGCATGGAGCATTGTAATGACAAGGGCACGGAACACTGTGATACATGGGTCATGGCGGATTGTAATGACAAGGGCATGGAGCATTGTGTTAAGAAGAGCATCGAGCATTGTGATGAAAAGCATCACGGAGCCTGTGATGACAAGGGGATGGAACAATGTGATGAGAGTGTTCATGGAGCATTTTGATGACAATGGCATGGAGCATTGTGATGCCAAGGGTCATGGAGCTTTGTGATGACAAAGGTCATGGAGCATTTTGACGACAAGCACGTGGTGAACTGTGTTGAGAAGGGCAGGGATCATTGTGATGAAAGGGTCATGGAGCAATTTGATGAAAATTGTCATGGGACATTTTGATGACAGGGGTCCTGGAACATTGTGATGACAGGGATGAGGGAGTATTGTGATGACTTGTGATGGAACATTATGATATCAGTTGTGGGAGAGCATTTTGATGTGAAGTGCATGGAGCATTGTGATGACAAGGTTTATGGAGCACTGTGATGACAAGGTTGTGGAGCATTGTGATGACAAGCACATGGCGCATTGTGATGACACAAGTCATGGGGCATTGTGCGGACAAGCGCATGGAGCATTGTGATGAAAATTTCATGGAGCATTGTGGTGACAAATTTCACAGAGCCTTTTGATGACGTGGGCATGGACCATTGTGATGAGAAGGTCCTGGAGCATTGTGATGAGAGGACCATGGAGCCTTGTGATGACAATTCTCATGGAGCATTCTGATGAAAAGGGGCATGGAGCATTGTGATTACAGTGGTATTGGATCCTTGTGATGACAAAGCCGTAGAACATTGTGATGGCAGGGGTCATCGAGCATGGTTATGACATGGGCAATGGAGCATTGTGATGACAAGGGCATCGAGCATTGGTCTGAAAATTTTCATGGATTATTGTGATGAGAGTGGGCAAGGAGCATTGTGTTGACAAGGGCACGGAACACTGTGATACATGGGTCATGTAGGATTCTAATGACAAGGCCATGGAGCAATGTGATGAGAGGCTTCATGGAGCAATGTGATGACAAGGGCATGGAGCACTGTGATGACAAGGGTCATTGAGCATTTTGATGACAAGATACCCAGATCATTGTGTTGTCAGGGGTCATGGAGCGCTGTGATGACAGTGGTCATGGAGCATTGTGATGACAGGTTCAAGGAGCATTGTGATAAGAAGGTCATGGAGCATTGGGCTGAAAATATTCATGGAGTATTGTGATGACAGGGGTAATGGGGCATTGTGATGACAAGGGAATGGAGTATTGTGATGACAAGGTCCTGGGGCATTGTGATGAGAAAACCATGGATCCTTGTGATGACAAGTCTCATGGAGCATTCTGATGAAAAGGTGCATGGAGCATTGTGATTACAGGGCTCATGGAGCATTGTGATGAAAATGGCATGGAGCATTGTGATGCCAAGTGTCATGGAGCTTTGTGATGACAAAGTTCATGGAGCATTTTGATGACAAGCTCGTGGTGCATTGTGATGAGAAGGGCAGGGAGCATTTTGATGACAGGGTCATGGAGCAATGTAATGAAAAGTATCATGGAATATTTTGATGACAGTGGTTATGGAACACTGTTATGTCAGGGGTCATGGAGCATTGTGATGAAAAGGGTCATGGAGGATTTTGATGACAGGGGTTATGGAACATTGTGATGTCAGGGTTCATGGAGCATTGTGATGATAATGTCATGTAGCATTGTCATGACAGGGATCATGGAACATTGTGATGACGGGGGGAGATAGCATTTTGATGAGAAGTGCATGGAGCATTGTGATGACAAGGTCTTTGGAGCACTGTAATGACAAGAATGTGGAGCATTGTGATGACAAGCGCATGGCACATTGTGATGACATGGGTTATGGAGCATTGTGCTCACAAGCGCATGGAGCATTGTGATGACAAGGATCATGGAGAATTGTGCTGACAAAGGCATGGAGCATGGTGATGACAAGTAACACAGAGCATTGTGATGAAATGTTCATGGAGCATTGTGGTGCGAAAGGTTACAGAGCCTTGTGTGACGAGGACATGGACCATTGTGATGACAAATGTCATGAAGCCTTATGATGACAGGAGACACAGAGCACTGAGATCACTGGGGTCTTGGAGCACTGTGATGACAAGGACATGGAGCATTGTGATGAGAAGGCCATGGAGCATTCTGATGACATGCATCATGGAGCTTTGTGATTAAAGGTCATGGAGCATTGTGATTACAGGGGTCTTGGAGCATTGTTATGAAAAAGGCATGGAGCCTTGTCATGACAGGGTTCAATGAGCATACTGATGACTAGTGTCAGGGAGCAATGTGATGACAAGTGTATTGAGCATTGTGATGACAAAGGTCATGGAGCACTGTGATGAGAAGACCATGGATAATTGTGATGATGAGCGTCATGGTGCATTGTGATGACAATGGTTATGGAACATTGTGATCACAAGGGTTTGGAGCATTTTGATGACAGAGGTCATGGAGCATATTGATTTCATTGTGATGACAATAGCATGAAGCATTATGATGATGGACATGGTGCATTGTGATGACAGGGTCATGGAGCAATTTGATGAAAAGTGTAATGGAACATTTTGATGACAGTGGTTATGGAACATTGTGATGTCAGGGGTCTTGGAGCCTTGTGATGAAAAGGGTGATGGAGCATTCTGATGACAGAGGATATGGAACATTTTGATGTCAGGGGTCATGGAGCATTGTGAGGATAAGGCATGTAGCATTGTGATGACAGAGGTAATGGAAAATTGTGATGACAGTGGTGAGGGTGTATTGTGATGACTAGTGATGGAACATTGTGATATCAGTGGTGAGAAATCAGTTTGATGAGAAGTGCATGGAGCATTGTGATGACAAGGTTTATGGAGCATTGTGATGACAAGGTTTATGGAGCATTGTGATGACAAGGCAGTGGAGCATTGTGATGACAAGTGCATGGCGCATTTTGATGACATGGGTCATGGAGCATTGTGCTGAGAAGCGCATGGAGCATTGTGATGACAAGTGTCATGGAGCATTCTGCTGTCAAAGGCATGCAACATTGTGATGACAACGGTCACAGAGCATTGTGATGAAAAGTTCATGGAGCATTGTGACAATGGTCACAGAGCCTTGTGATGAGGAGCTCAAGGACCATTGGGATGACAAAGGTCATGAAGGATTGTGATGACTGGAGTAACGGAACAATGTGATGACAAGGGTATGGAGCATTCTGATGACAGGGGCATGGTGCATTGGTCTGACAAGTTTCATGGTTTATTGTGATGACAGTGGGCAAGGCGCATTCTGATGAGAAGATCATGGAGCATTGTGATGAGAAGGTCATGGAGTACTGTGAAGAGAGTTGTCTGGGAGCATTGTGATGACATATGTCATGGTCCATTGTGATGACAATGGCACGGAGCATTGTGATGCCAAGTGTCATGGAGGAATGTGATGACAAAGTTAATGGAGCATTGTGATGACAGGGGTTTGGAACATTGTGATGACAAGGGTCATGGAGCATTTTGATGACAAGGGCATGGAGGATTGTGATGACAAGGGCCATTGAGAATTTTGATGACAAGTTCGTGAAGCATTCTGAGGAAAAGCACATGGAGCTTACTATGACAGGGGTCATGGAGCATTTCGATGACAAGTGCATGGAGAATTGTGATGACAAGAGCATGTAACACTGTGATGAGAAGTGTCATGAAGCATTGTGATGGCAAGACCGTGGAGCATTGTGATGAGAAGACCATGGATAATTTTGATGATGAGCGTCATGGAGCACTGTAATGACAAGGGGCATGGAGCATTGTGATGACAGGTGTCATGGAGCATTGTGATGACAGGGGTCATGGAGCATTGTGATGTCAAGGGTCATGGAGCATTCTGATGACAAGCTCGTGGAGTATTGTGATGACAATGGCATGGAGCATTGTGAGGAAAAGGGCATGGAGCATTGTGATGAAAAAGGCATGGAGCCTTTTTATGAAAGGTTTCAAGGAGCATTCTGACGAAAAGTGTCAGGGAGCATTGTGATGAAAAATATCATGGAGCATTATGATGAGAAGTCCATGGATAATTGTGATGACCAGCGTCATGGGGCATTGTGATGACAAGTGTTATGGAACATTGTGTTCAGAATGGTTTGGTGCATTGTGATGACAGAGGTCATTGAGCATTCTGATTTCATTGTGATGAAAATAGCATGAAATATTATGGTGATGGGCACGGTGCATTCTGATGACAGTGTTCATGGAGCATTGAGATGAAAAGGGGCATGGAGCATTGTGATTACAGGGCTGTTGGAGCATTGTGATGACAAGGGCATGGAGTATTTTGATGACAGGCATCACGGAGCGTTGTGATGACAATTGTTATGGAACATTGTGATCAAAAGTGTTTGGAGCACTGTGATGACACAGGTCATGGATCATTTTGATTTCAAGTATCATCGAACATTGTGATGACAAGGGCATGAAACAATGTGATCCCAAGGTTCACGGAGGATTGTGATGACACTGGTAATGGAGAATTGTGATGACAAGTGCATGGAGCATTGTGATGACAAAGTCATGTAGCATTTTGCTGACAAAGGCATGGAGAATTGTGATGACAAGTGTCATGGAGCTCTGAGATGACAAGTGTCAAGGAGTATTGTGATTACAGGGGTCATGGAGCATTGGGATGACAAACACAGGGAACATTCTGATGACAAGTGGCATGGATCATTTTGATGACTGTGGTCATGTAGCATTGTGATGACATGAGTCATGGAGCTTTTTGATGAGAAGGTCATGGAGCATTGGGCTGGAAATGTTCAAGGAGTACTGTGATGACAGGGGTCATGGAGCATTGTGATGAGAAGGTAATGGAGCAATGCGAAGAGAAGGTCCTGGAGCATTGTGATGAGAGGGCCATGGCGCCTTGTGATGACAAGTGTCATGGAGCATACTGATAAAAAGGTTCATGGAGCATTGTGATTACAGGGGTTTTGTAGCATTGTGAAGACCAGGGCATGGAGCATTGTGATGAGAAGTCCATGGAACATTCTGATGACATGCATCATGGAGCTTTGTGATGACAAGGACATGGAGCATTGTGATTACAGGGGTCTTGGAGCATTGTGATGAAAAGGGAATGGATCATTGTGATGAAAAATGCATGGATTCTTGTCATGACAGGGTTCAAGGAGCATACTGATGACAACTGTCAGGGAGCACTGTGATGATAAGTGTATTGAGCATTGTGATGACAAAGATCATGGAGCATTGTGATGAGAAGGCCATGGATAATTGTGATGACCAGCGTCATGGGGCATTGTGATGACAAGTGTTATGGAACCCTGTGATCAGAAGGTTTTGGTGCATTGGGATGACACAGGTCATTGAGCATTTTGATTTCAATGTGATGACAATAGCATGAAATATTATGGTGACGGGCACGGTGCACTGTGATGACAGTGTTCATGGAGCATTGAGATGAAAAGTGGCATGGATTATTGTGATTACAGAGGTCCTGGAGATTTGTGATGACAAGGGTCATTGAGCTTTGAGATGACAAGGCCGTGGAACATTGTGATGGCAGGGGTCATTGAGCATAGTTATGACAGGTGTAATGGAGCATTGTGATGACAAGAGCATGGAGCATTGTGATGCCAAGGGTCATGGAGCTTTGTGATGACAAGTTTCATGGGGCATTTTGATGACAACGGCGTGGTGCATTGTGATGAGAAGGGCAGGGAGCATTGTGATGACAGTGTCATGGAGCAATTTGAATAAAACTGTCATGGAATATTTTGATGACTGGGGTTATGGAACATTGTGATGTCAGGGGACATGAAGCATTGTGATGAAATGGGTCATGGAACATTTTGTGACAGGGTTTATGGAACATTGTGATGTCAGGGGTCATGGAGAATTGTGAAGATAAAGGCATGTAGCACTGTGATGACAGTGGTCATGGAACATTGTGATGACAGGGGTGAGCGAGTATTGTGATGACTAGTGTTGGAACATTGTGATATATGTGGTGAGAGAGCATTTTGATGAGAAGTGCATGGAGCATTGTGATCACAAATTTTATGGAGCATACCGATGAAAAGGATGTGGAGCATTGTGATAAAAAGTGTCATGGAGCCTTGTGATTACAAGGCCGTGGAACATTGTGATGGCAGGGGTCATGGAGCATTGTTATGACAAATGTAATGGAGCATTGTGATGACAAGGGCATGGAACAATGTGATGAGAGATTTCATTGAGCATTGTGATGACAATGGCATGGAGCATTGAGATCCCAAGTGTCATGCAGCTTTGTGATGACAAATGATATGGGGCATTTTGATGACAAGGGCGTGGTGCATTGTGATGAGAAGGGCAGGGAGAATTGTGATGACAGGGTTATGGGGCAATTTGAATAAAACGGTAATGGAATATTTTGATGACAGGAGTTATGGAACATTGTGATGTCAGGGGTCATGAAGCATTGTGATGAAATGGGTCATGGAGCATTTTGTGACAGAGGTTAGGGAACATTGTGATGTCAGGGGTCATGGAGCATTGTGATGAAAATGGCATGGCATATTGTGATGACATGTGTCATGGAGCATTGTGCTGACAAGCGCATGGAGCATTTTGATGACAAGTGTCATGGAGCATTGTGCTGACAAAGGCATGGAGCATTGTGATGACAAGTGACACAGAGCATTGTGAGGAAAATATCATGGAGCGTTGTTTTGACAAAGATCACAGAGCCGTGTGTGATGAGGGGATGGACCATTGTGAGTACAAAGGTCATGAATCATTGTGATGACTTGAGTCACGGAGCATTGTGATGACAGGGTTCATGGAGCATTGTGATGAAAAGGAGCATGGAGCATTGTGATTACATGGGTGTTGGAGCATTGTGATGACAAGGAAATGGAGCATTGTGATGAGAAGGCAATAGAGCATTTTAATGACATGCGTCATGGAGCTTTGTGATGACAAGGGCATGGAGAATTGTGATTACAGGAGTCATGGAATATTGTGATGACAGGGGTGAGGGAGTATTGTGATGACTAGTGATGGAACATTGTGATATCAGTGGTGAGAAGGCATTTTGAGGAGAAGTGCATGGAGCATTTTGATGAAAAGTTTTATGGAGCATTTTGATGACAAGTATGTGGAGCATTGTGATGACAAGTGCATGGTGCATTGTGATGACATGTGTTATGGAGCATTGTGCTGACACGCGTATCGAGCATTGTGATGACAAGGGTCATGGAGCATTGAGCTGACAAAGGCATGGAGCTTTGTGATGACAAGGGTCACAGAGCATTGTGATAAAAATTTCATGGAGCATTGTGGTGACAAAGGTCACAGAGCTTTGTGTGACGAAGTCACAGACCATTGTGATGACAAATGTCATGAAGCAGTGTGATGACTGAAGTCACAGAGCATTGTGATAAGAGTGGTCTTGGAGCATTGTGATGAAAAGGGAATGGACCATTGTGATGACAAGGGAATGGATCATTGTGATGAAATAGGCATGGATCCTTGTCATGACAGTGTTCAAGGAGCATACTGATGACAAATGTCAGGGAGCATTGTGATGACAAGTGTATTGAGCATTGTGGTGACAAAGGTCATGGAGCATTGTGATGAGAAGTACTTGCATAATTGTGATGACGAGCGTCATGGGGTATTGTGATGACAAGTGTTATGGAACGTTGTGATCAGAAGGGTTAGGAGCATTGTGATGACAGAGGTCATGGAGCATTTTAATTTCATTTTGATGACAATAGCATGTATCATTATGATGATGGGCATGGTGCATTGTGATCACAGGGTTCATGGAACATTGAGATGAAAAGGGGCATGGATAATTGTGATTACAGAGGTCTTGGTGCATTCTGATGACAAGGGTCATGGAGCCATGTGATGACAAGGCCGTGGAACATTGTGATGGCAGGGGTCATGGAGCATTGTTATGACAGGTGTAATGGAGCATTGTGATGACAAGGGCATGGAGCAATGTGATGAGAGATTTCATTGAGCATTGTGATGACAATGGCATGGAGCATTGTGATGCCAAGTGTCCTGGAGCTTTGTGATGACAAAGGTCATGGGGCATTTTGACGAGAAGGGCATGGTGCATTGAGATGAGAAAGACAGGGAGCATTGTGATGACAGGGTCATGGAGCAATTGGATGAAAAGGGTCATGGAATATATTGATGAGAGGGGTTATGGAACTTTGTGATGTCAAGGGTCATGAAGCATTGTGATGAAATGGCTCATGGAGCTTTTCGAGACAGGGGTTATGGAACATTGTGATGTCAGGTGTCATGGAGCATTGTGATGATAAGGGCATGTAGCACTGTGATGACAGGGGTCATGGAACACTGTGATGACAGGGGTGAGGGAGTATTGTGATAACTAGTGATGTAACATTGTGATATATGTGGTCAGAGAGCATTTTGATGAGAAGTGCATGAAGCATCGTGATGACGAGTGTTATGGAGCATAGCAATGATAAGGATGTGGAGTATTGTGATGACAAGCGCATGGCACATTTTGATGACATGGTTCATGGAGCATTGTGCTGACAAGCCCATGGAGCATTTTGATGTCAAGTGTCATGGATCATTGTGCTGACAAAGGCATGGAGCATTTTGATGACAAGTGACACAGAGCATTGTGATGAAATATTCATGGAGCATTGTGGTGAAAAAGATCACAGAGCCTTGTGTGACGAGGGCATGGAGCATTGTGATGAGATAGGTCATCAAGCATTGTGATGACCGGAGTCACGGAGCATTGTGATGAAATGGGTCATGGAGCATTGTGATGACAAGGGCATGGAGCAATGTGATGACACGGGCATGGAACATTGGTGTGACAAGATTCATGGATTATTGTGATGACAGTGGGCATGGAGCATTGTGATGACAAGGGCATGGAGCATTGTGGTGACAAAGGCATGGACCATTTTGATGACAAGGGACACAGAGCATTGTGATGAAATATTCATGGAGCATTGTGGTGACAAATATCACAGAGCCTTGTGTGACGAGGACATGGAGCATTGTGATGAGATAGGTCCTGAATCATTGTGATGACTGGAGTCACGGAGCATTGTGATGACAGGGGTCATGTAACATTGCTCTGACAAGATTTATTGTTTATTGTGATGAGAGTGGGCAGGGCGCATTGTGATGACAAGGGCACGGAACTTTGTGATGACAAGGTCATGGAGTATTGTGATGACAGGTGTCATGGAGCATTGTGATGACAAGGGTCATGCAGCACTGTGATGAGAAGGTCATGGAGCATTGGCCTGAAAATGCTCATGGAGTATTGTGATGACAGTGGTCAAGGAGCATTTTGATGACAAGGGAATGGAGCATTGTGATGACAAGGTCCTGGAGCAGTGTGATGAGAAGACCATGGAGCCTTGTGATGACAAGTCTCATGGAGCATTCTGATGAATAGGGGCATGGAGCATTGTGATTACAGGGGTCTTGGTGCATTGTGATGACAAGAGTCATGGAGCCTTGGATGCCAACGTGGTGGAACATTGTGATGGCAGGGCTCATGGAGCATTGTTATGACAGGGGTAATGGAGCATTGTGATGACAAGGGCATAGAACATTGGTCTGAAAATTTCATGGATTATTGTGATGAGATTCGGCATGGAACATTGTGATGACTAGGGCAAGGAATACTGTGATACATGTGTCATGGAGGATTGTAATGACAAGGGCATAGAGCATTGTGATGAGAAGAGTATCGAGCATTGTGATGACAAGCGTCATGGAGCATTGTGGTGACAAGGACATGGAGCAATGTGAAGAGAGCTTTCAGTAGCACTGTGATGAAATGGCATGGAGCATTGTGATCCCAAGGGTCATGGAGCTTTGTGATGACAAAGGTCAAGGAGCATTTTGATGACAAGGTCGTGGTGCATTTTGATGAGAAGTGCAGGGAGCATTGTGATGACAGGGTCATGGAGCAAATTGATGAAAAGATACATGGAACAGTTTGATGACAGGGGTTATGGAACATTGTGATGTCAGGTGTCATGGAGCATTGTGATGATAAGGGCATGTAGCACTGTGATGACGGTGGTCATGGAACATTGTGATGACAGGGGTGAGCGAGTATTGTGATGACTAGTGAAGGAACATTGTGATAAATGTGGTGAGAGATCATGTTGATGAGAAGTGCATGGAGCATTGTGATGACAAGTTTTATGGAGCATAGCGATGAAAACGATGCGGAGCATTGTGATGAAAAGAGCATGGCACATTGTGATGATATGTGTCATGGAACCTTGTGCTGACAAGCGCATTGAGTATTTTGATGACAAGTGTCATGGAGCATTGTGCTGAGAAATGCATGGAGCATTGTGATGACAAGGGACACAGAGCATTGTGATGAAAATTTCATGGAGCATTGTGGTGACAAAGATCAAAGAGCCTTGTGTGACGTGGGCATGGACCATTGTGAGGAGAAAGGTCATGATTCATTGTGATGATTTGAGTCATGGAGCATTGTGAAGACAGGGGTCATGGAGCATTGTGATGACAAGGGCATGGAGCAATGTGATGACAGGGGCATGGAACATCGGTCTGACAAGTTTCATGGATTATTGTGATGACAGTGGGCATGGAGCATTGATATGATAAGGGCATGGAGCATTGTGGTGACAAAGGTCACAGATCCTTTTGTGACGAGGGCATGGACCATTGTTATGACAAAGTCATGAAGCATTGTGATGACTGGAGTCACGGAGCATTGTTATGACAGGGTTCATGGAGCATTGTGATGACAAGGGCATGGAGCATTGTGATGACAGCGGCATGGAACATTGGTCTGACCTGTTTCATGGATTATTGTGATGACAGTGGGAATGGCACATTGTGATGGCAAGGGCATGGAATATTGTGATGACAAGGTCATGGAGTATTGTGAAGAGAGGTGTCAGGGAGCATTGTGATGACATATGTCATTGTCCATTGTGATGACAATGGCATGGAGCATTGTGATACCAAGTGTCATGGAGGATTGTGATGACAAAGGTAATGGAGCATTTTGACAACAAGGGCTTAGAACATTGCGATGACAAGTGTCATGGAGCATTGTGATGACAAGGGCATGGAGAATTCTGATGAAAAGGTGCATGGAGCTTTGAGATTACAGGGTTTTTGAAGCAATGTGATTGCAAGGGCATGGAGCATTGTGATGAGAAGGCAATGGAGCATTCTGATGACATTCGTCATGGAGCTTTGTGATGAAAAGGACATGGAACATTGTGATTACAGGGGTCTTGGAGCATTGTGATGAAAAGGAGTGGATCATTGTGATGAAAAGGGCTATTGAGAATTTTGATGAAAACGTCGTGAAGCATTGCGATGACAAGCGCATGGAGCTTGCTATGATAGAGGTCATAGAGCATTGCGATGACAAATGCATGGAGAATTGTGATGACAATATCATGTAACATTGTGATGAGAAGTGTCACGAAGCATTGTGATGACAAGGACGTGGAGAATTGTAATGACATGGGACATGGAGCATTGTGATGAACAGGGCATGGAGAATTGTGATAGCAAGACCGTGGAGCATTGTGATGAAAAGACCATGGATAATTATGAGGAAGAGCGTCATGGATCACTGTATTGACAAGGGGCATGGAGCATTGTGATGACAGCTGTCATTTTGCATTGTGATGAGAAGGGTCATGGAGCATTGTGTTGAAAAGTGTCATGGAGCATTGTGATGAGAAGGTCATGGAGCATTAGCCTGAAAATGTTCATGGAGTATTGTGATGACAGTGGTCATGGAGCATTGTGATGACAAGGGAATGTAGCATTGTGATGACAATGTCCTGCAGCAGTGTGATGAGAAGACCATGTGCCTTGTGATGACAAGTCTCATGGAGCATTCTGATGAATAGGGGCATGGAGCATTGTGATTACAGGGGTCTTTGAGCATTGTGATGACAAGGGCATGGAGCATTGTGATGAGAAGGCCATGGAGCATTCTGATGACATGTGTCATGGATCTTTGTGATTACAAGAGCATGGAGCATTGTGATTACAGGGGTCTTGGAGCATTGTGATGACATGGGTCATGGAGCCATGGATGCCAAGGCGTTGGAACATTGTGATGGCAGGGGTCATGGAGCATTGTTATGACAGGAGTAATGGAGCATTGTGATGACAAGGGCATGGAACATTGGTCTGAAAATTTCATGGATTATTGTGATGAGATTCGTCATGGATCATTGTGATCACTAGGGCAAGGAATACTGTGATACATGTGTCATGGAGTATTGTAATGACAAGGGCATGGTGCGTTGTGATGAGAAGAGTATCGAGCATTGTGATGACAAGCGTCATGGGGCATTGTGGTGACAAGTGCATGGATCAATGTGATGAGAGCTTTCATGTAGCACTGTAATGAAATGGCATGGAGCATTGTGATGCCAAGGGTCATGGAGCTATGTGATGACAAAGGTCATGGAGCATTTTGATGACAAGGTCGTGGTGCATTGTGATGAGAAGGGCAGGGAGCATTGTGATGACAGGGTCATGTAGCAAATTGATGAAAAGTGTCATGGAACATTTTGATGACAGGGGTTATGGAACATTGTGATATCAGGGGTCATGGAGAATTGTGATGATAAGGGCATGTAGCACTGTGATGACAGTGGTCATGGAAAATTGTGATTACAGGGGTGAGCAAGTATTGTGATGACTAGTGATGGAACATTGTGATATATGTGGTCAGAGAGCATTTTGATGAGAAGTGCATGGAGCATTTTGATGAGAAGTGCATGGAGCATTGTGATGACAAGTGTTATGGAGCATAGCAATGATAAGGATGCAGAGTATTGTGATGACAAGCGCATGGTGCATTTTGATGACATGCATCATGGAGCAGTGTGCTGACAAGCGCATGAAGCATTTTGATGACAAATGTCAAGGAACATTGTGCTGACAAAGGCATGGAGCATTTTGATGACAAGGGACACAGAGCATTGTGATGAAATATTCATGGAGCATTGTGGTGACAAAGATCACAGAGCCTTGTGTGACGAGGACATCGAGCATTGTGATGAGATAAGTCCTGAATCATTGTGATGACTGGAGTCACGGAGCATTGCTATGACAAGATTTATGGATTATTGTGATGAGAGTGGGCAGGGCGCATTGTGATGACAAGGGTATGGAACATTGTGATGACAAGGTCATGGAGTATTGTGAAGACAGGTGTCAGCGATCATTGTGATGACATATGTCATTGTCCATTGTGATGACAATGGCATGGAGCATTGTGATACCAAGTGTCATGGAGGATTGTGATGACAAGGGTAATGGAGCATTTTGATGAAAAGGGCTTGGAACATTGTGATGAAAAGGGTCATGGAGCAATGTGATGACAAGCGCATGGAGCATTGTGATGACAAGGGCCATTGAGAATTTTGATGACAACGTCGTGAAGCATTGTGATGACAAGCGCATGGAGCTTGCTATGACAGGGGTCCTAGAGCATTGCGATGACAAGTGCATGGGGAATTGTGATGACAAATCATGTAATATTGTGATGAAAAGTATCACGAAGCATTGTGATGACAAGGACGTGGAGAATTGTAATGACATGGGACATGGAGCATTGTGATGAACAGGGCATGGAGAATTGTGATAGCAAGACCGTGGAGCATTGTGATGAAAAGACCATGGATAATTATGAAGAAGAGCGTCATGGATCACTGTAATGACAAGGGGCATGGAGCATTCTGATGACAGGTGTCATGGAGCATTGTGATGAGAGGGGTCATGGAGCATTTTCATGACAAGGGTCATGGAGCATTGTGATGAAAAGTTCATGGAGCATTGGCCTGAAAATGTTCATGGAGTACTGTGATGACTGTGGTCAAGGAGCATTGTGATGACAAGGGAATGGAGCATTGTGATGACAAGGTCCTGGAGCAGTGTGATGAGAAGACCATGGAGCCTTGTGATGACAAGTCTCATGGAGCATTCTGATGAATAGGGGCATGGAGCATTGTGATGACAAGGGCATGGAGCATTGTGATGAGAAGGCCATGGAGCATTCTGATGACATGTGTCATGGATTTTTGTGATGACATGGTCATGGAGCATTGTGATTACAGGGGTCTTGGAGCACTGTGATGACAAGGGTCATGGAGCCTTGGATGCCAAGGCGGTGGAACATTGTGATGGCAGGGGTCATGGAGCATAATTATCACAGGGGTAATGGAGCATTGTGATGACAAGGGCATGGAGCATTGGTCTGAAAATTTCATGGATTATTGTGATGAGATTCTGCATGGAACATTGTGATGACTAGGGCACGGAACACTGTGATACATGTGTCATGGAGGATTGTAATGACAAGGGCATGGAACATTGTGATGAGAAGAGTATCAAGCATTGTGATGACAAGCGTCATGGAACATTGTGGTGACAAGGACATGGAGCAATGTGAAGAGAGCTTTCAGTAGCACTGTGATGAAATGGCATGGAGCATTGTGATGCCAAGTGTCATGGAGCTTTGTGAGGACAAAGGTCATGAAGCATTGTGATGACTGGAGTCACGGAGCATTGGGATGACAGGGGTCATGGAGCACTGTGATGACAGGGGCATGGAACATTGGTCTGACATGTTTCATTGATTATTGTGATGACAGTGGGCATGGCGCATTGTGATGACAAGGGCATGGAACATTGTGATGACAAGGTCATGGAGTATTGTGAAGACAGGTGTCAGGGAGCATTGTGATGACATATGTCATTGTCCATTGTGATGACAATGGCATGGAGCATTGTGATACCAAGTGTCATGGAGGATTGTGATGACAAAGGTAATGGAGCATTTTGACGACAAGGGCTTGGAACATTGCGATGACAACTGTCATGGAGCATTGTGATTACAAGGGCATGGAGCATTCTGATGAAAATGTGCATGGAGCTTTAAGATTACAGGGGTTTTGAAGCAATGTGATTACAAGGGCATGGAGCATTGTGATGAGAAGGCAATGGAGCATTCTGATGACATGCGTCATAGAGCTTTGTGATGACAAGGACATGGAGCATTGTGATTACAGGGGTCTTGGAGCATTGTGATGAAAAGGGAATGGAACATTGTGATGAAAAATGCATAGAGACTTGTCATGACAGGGTGCAAGGAGCATACTGCTGACAACTGTCAGGGAGCATTGTGATGTTAAGTGTATTGAGCATTGTGATGACAAAGATCATGGAGCATTGTGATGAGAAGACCATGGATAATTGTGATGACCAGCGTCATGGGGCATTGTGATGAAAAGTATTATGGAACATTGTGATCAGAAGGTTTTGGTGCATTGTGATGACAGAGGTCATTGTGCATTTTGATTTCATTGTGCTGACAATAGCATGAAATATTATGGTGATGGGCACGGTGCATTGTTATGACAGGGTTCATGGAGCATTGAGATGAAAAGGGGCATGGAGCATTGTGATTACAAGGGTGTTGGAGCATTGTGATGACAAGGGCATGGAGCATTGTGAAGACAAGGCCGTGGAACATTGTGATGGCAGGGGTCATCGAGCACTGTTATGAGAGGTGTAATGGAGCATTGTGATGACAAGGGCAAGGAGAATTGTGATTACAGGGGTCATGGAATATTGTGATGACAGGGGTGAGGGAGTATTTTGATGACTAGTGATGGAACATTGTGATATCAGTGGTGAGAAAGCATATTGTGGAGAAGTGCATGGAGCATTGTGATGACAAGGTTTATGGAGCCTTTTGATGACAAGGATGTGGAGCATTGTGATGACAAGTGCATGGTGCATTGTGATGACATGGGTTATGGAGCATTGTGCTGACACGCGCATCGAGCATTGTGATGACAAGGGTCATGGAGCATTGTGCTGACAAAGGCATGGAGCTTTGTGATGACAAGGGTCACAGAGCATTGTGATAAAAATTTCATGGAGCATTGTGGTGACAATGGTCACAGAGCTTTGTGTGACGAGGTCATGGACCATTGTGATGACAAATGTCATGAAGCATTGTGATGACTGGAGTCACGGAGCATTGTGGTAACAGGGGTCTTGGAGCATTGTGATGAAAAGGAATGGATCATTGTGATGAAAATGGCATGGAGCCTTGTCATGACTGTGTTTAAGGAGCATACTGATGACAAGTGTCAGCGAGCATTGTGATGAAATGTGTATTGAGCATTGTGGTGACAAAGGTCATGGAGCATTGTGATGAGAACATCTTGCATAATTGTGATGACGAGCGTCATGGGGCATGTGATGACAAGTGTTATGGAACATTGTGATCAGAAGGGTTTGGAGCATTGTGATGACAGAGGACATGGAGCATTTTGATTTCATTGTGATGACAATAGCATGAATCATTATGATGATGGGCATGGTGCATTGTGATGACAGTGTTCATGGAGCATTGAGATGAAAAGTGTCATCGAGAATTGTGATTACAGAGGTCTTGGAGCATTGTGATGACAAGGGTCATGGAGCCTTGTGATGACAAGGCCGTGGAACATTGTGATGGCAGGGGTCATGGAGCATTGTTATGACAGGTGTAATGGAGCATTGTGATGACAAGGGCATGGAGCAATGTGATGAGAGATTTCATTGAGCATTGTGATGACAATGGCATGGAGCATTGTGATTCCAAGTGTCATGGAGCTTTGTGATAACAAATGTCATGGGGCATTTTGATGACAAGGGCGTGGTGCATTGTGATGAGAAGGGCAGGGAGCATAGTATTGACAAGTTTTATGGAGCATAGCGATGAAAACGATGTGGAGCATTGCGATGAAATGAACATGGCACATTGTGATTACATGTGTCATGGAGCATTGTGCTGACAAGCGCATGGAGCATTGTGATGACAAGTGTCATGGAGCATTGTGCTGACAAAGGCATGGAGCATTGTGATGACAAGGGACACAGAGCATTGTGATGAAAATTTCATGTAGCGTTGTGTTGACAAGGATCACAGAGCCTTGTGTGACAAGGGCATGGACCATTGTGAGGACAAAGGTCATGAATCATTGTGATGACTGGAGTCACGGAGCATTGTGATGACAGGGGTAATTGGAGCATTGTGATGACAAGGGCATGGAGCAATGTGATGACAGGGGCATGGAACATTGGTCTGACATGTTTCATGGATTATTGTGATGACAGTGGGCATGGTGCATTGTGATAACAAGGGCATGGAACATTGTGATGACAAGGTCATGTAGTATTGTGAAGACAGGTGCGAGGGAGCATTGTGATGACATATGTCATTGTCCATTGGAATGACAATGGCATGGAGCATTGTGATACCAAGTGTCATGGAGGATTGTGATGACAAACGTAATGGAACATTTTGATGACAAGGGCTTGGAACATTGCGATGACAAGGGTCATGGAGCATTGTGATGACAAGGGCATGGAGCATTCTGATGAAAATGTGCATGGAGCATTGAGATTACAGGGGTTTTGAAGCAATGTGATTACAAGGGCATGGAGCATTTTGATGAGAAGGCAATGGAGCAAGCTGATGACATGCGTCATGGAGCTTTGTGATGACAAGGACATGGAGCATTGTGATTACATGGGTCTTGGAGCATTGTAATGAAAAGGGAATGGGTCACTGTGATGAAAAATGCATGGAGCCTTGTCATGACAGGGTTCCAGGAGCATACTGATGACAACTGTCAGGGAGCATTGTGATGATAAGTGTATTGAGCATTGTGATGACAAAGAACATGGAACATTGTGATGAGAAGACCGTGGATAATTGTGATGACCATCGTCATGGGGCATTGTGATGACAAGTGTTATGGAACATGGTGATCAGAAGGGTTTGGTGCATTGTGATGACAGAGGTCATTGAGCATTTTGATTTCTTTGTGATTACAATAGCATGAAATATTATAGTGATGGGCACGGTGCATTGTGATGACAGGGATCATGGAGCATTGAGATGAAAAGGGGCATGGAGCATTGTGATTACAAGGGTGTTGGATCATTGTGATGACAAGGGCATGGAGCATTGTGAAGACAAGGCCGTGGAACATTGTGATGGCAGGGGTCATGGAGCACTGTTATGAGAGGTGTAATGGAGCATTGTGATGACAAGGGCAAGGAGAATTGTGATTACAGGGGTCATGGAATATTGTGATGACAGGGGTGAGGGAGTATTTTGATGACTAGTGATGGAACATTGTGATATCAGTGGTGAGAAAGCATTTTGTGGAGAAGTGCATGGAGCATTGTGATGAAAAGTTTTATGGAGCATTTTGATGACAAGGATGTGGAGCATTGTGATGACAAGTGCATGGTGCATTGTGATGACATGGGTTATGGAGCATTGTGCTGACAAAGGCAAGGAGCTTTGTGATGACAAGGGTCACAGAGCATTGTGATAAAAATTTCATGGAGCATTGCGGTGACAAAGGTCACAGAGCTTTGTGTGACGAGGTCATGGACCACTGTGAGGACAAATGTCATGAAGCATTGTGATGACTGGAGTCACGGAGCATTGTGATAACAGGGGTCTTGGAGCCTTGTGATGAAAAGGGAATGGATCATTGTGATGAAAAAGGCATGGAGTCTTGTCATGACAGTGTTCAAGGAGCATAATGATGACAAGTGTCAGCGAGCATTGTGATGCCAAGTGTATTGAGCATTGTGGTGACAAAGGTCATGGATCATTGTGATGAGAAGACCTTGCATAATTGTGATGACGAGCGTCATGGGGCATGTGATGACATGTGTTATGGAACATTGTGATCAGAAGGGTTTGGAGCATTTTGATGACAGAGGACATGGAGCATTTTGATTTCATTGTGATGACAATAGCATGAAATAGTATGGTGTTGGGCACGGTGCATTGTGATGACAGTGTTCATGGAGCATTGAGATGAAAAGGGGCATTGAGAATTGTGATTACAGAGGTCTTGGGGCATTGTTATGACAAGGGCATGGAGCATTGTGATGAGAGGCCATGGAGCATTCTGATGACATGCGTCATGGAGCTTTGTGATGACAAGGGCATGGAGAATTGTGATTACAGTGGTAATGGAATATTGTGATGACAGGGGTGAGGGAGTATTGTGATGACTAGTGATTGAACATTGTGATATCAGTGGTGAGAAGGCATTTTGAGGAGAAGTGCATGGAGCATTGTGATGACAAGATTTATGGAGCATTTTGATGACAAGGATGTGGAGCATTGTGATGACAAGTGCATGGTGCATTGTGATGACATGGGTTATGGAGCATTGTGCTGACACGCGCGTCGAGCATTTTGATGACAAGGGTCATGGAGCATTGTGATGACAAGTGTATTGAGCATTGTGGTGACAAAGGTCATGGAGCATTGTGATGAGAAGACCTTGCATAATTGTGATGACGAGCGTCATGGGGTATTGTGATGACAAGTGTTATGGAACATTGTGATCAGAAGGGTTTGGTGCATTGTGATGACAGAGGTCATGGAGCATTTTAATTTCATTGTGATGACATTCGCATGAATCATTATGATGATGGGAATGGTGCATTGTAATGACAGGATTCATGGAGCATTGAGATGAAAAGGGGCATGGAGAATTGTGATTACAGATGTCTTGGTGCATTTTGATGAGAAGGGTCATGGAGCCTTGTGATGACAAGACCGTGGAACATTCTGATGGCAGTGTTCATGGAGCATTCTTATGAAAGGTGTAATGGAGCATTGTGATGACAAGGGCATGGACCAATGTGATGAGAGATTTCATTGAGCATTGTGATGACAATGGCATTGAGCATTGTGATGCCAAGTGTCATGGAGCTTTGTGATGACAAAGGTCATGGTGCATTTTGACGACAAGGGCATGGTGCATTGAGATGAGAAGGACAGGGAGCATTGTGATGACAGGGTCATGGAGCAATTTGATGAAAAGTGTCATGGAATATATTGATGACAGGCGCTATGGAACACTGTGATGTCAGGGGTCATGAAGCATTGTGATGAAATGGGTCATGGAGCATATTGAGATAGGGGTTATGGAACATTGTGACGTCAGGTGTCATGGAGCATTGTGATGATAAGGGCATGTAGCACTGTGATGACAGGGGTCATGGAACACTGTGATGACAGGGGTGAGTGAGTATTGTGATGACTAGTGATGTAACATTGTGATATATATGGTGAGAGAGCATTTTGATGAGAAGTGCATGGAGCATTGCGATGACAAGTGTTATGGAGCATAGCAATGATAAGGATGTGGAGTATTGTGATGACAAGTGCATGGCACATTTTAATGACATGGGTCATGGAGCATTGTGATGACAAGGGCCATTGAGAATTTTGATGACAACGTCGTTAAGCATTGTGATGACAAGCGCATGGAGCTTGCTATGACAGGGGTCAAAGTGCATTGCGAGGACAAGTGAATGGAGAATTGTGATGACAAGATCATGTAACATTGTGATGAGAAGTGTCACGAAGCATTGTGATGACAAGGACGTGGAGAATTGTAATGACATCGGACATGGAGCATTGTGATGAACAGGGCATGGAGAATTGTGATAGCAAGACCGTGGTGCATTGTGATGAAAAGACCATGGATAATTATGATGAAGAGCGTCATGGATCACTGTAATGACAAGGGGCATGGAGCATTGTGATGACAGGTGTCATGGAGCATTGTGATGTGAGGGGTCATGGAGCATTTTCATGACAAGGGTCATGGAGCACTGTGATGAGAAGGTCATGGAGCATTGGCCTGAAAATGCCCATGGAGTATTGTGATGACAGTGGTCAAGGAGCATTGTGATGACAAGGGAATGGAGAATTGTGATGGCAAGGTCCTGGAGCAGTGTGATGAGAAGACCATGGAGCCTTGTGATGACAAGTCTCATGGAGCATTCTGATGAATAGGGGCACGGAGCATTGTGATTACAGGGGTCTTGGAGCATTGTGATGACAAGGGCATGGAGCATTGTGATGAGAAGGCCATGGAGCATTCTGATGACATGTGTCGTGGATCTACGTGATGACAAGGGCATGGAGCATTGTGATTACAGGGGTCTTGGAGCATTGTGATGACAAGGGTCATGGAGCCTTGGATGCCAAGGCGGTGGAACATTGTGATAGCAGGTTTCATGGAGCATTGTTATTACAGGGGTAATGGAGCATTGTGATGACAAGAGCATGGAACATTGGTCTGAAAATTTCATGGATTATTGTGATGAGATTCGGCATGGAACATTGTGATGACTAGGTCACGGAACACTGTTATACATGTGTTATGGAGGATTGTAATGACAAAGGCATGGAGCATTGTGATGAGAAGAGTATCTAGCATTGTGATGACAAGTGTCATGGAGCACTCTGGTGACAAGGGCATGGAGCAATGTGATGAGAGGTTTCATGTAGCATTGTGATGAAATTGCATGGAGCATTGTGATGCCAAGGGTCATGGAGGTTTGTGATGACAAACGTCATGGAGCATTTGATGACAAGGTCGTGGTGCATTGTGATGAGAAGGGCAGCAAGCATTATGATGACAGGGTCATGGAGCAAATTGATGAAAGTGTCAAGGAACAATTTGATGACAGGGTTTATGGAACATTGTGATGTCAGTGGTAATGGCGCATTTTGATGAAATGGGTCATGGTGCATTCTGATGAAAAGGTGCATGGAGCATTGAGATTACAGGGGTTTTGAAGCAATGTGATTACAAGGGCATGGAGCATTGTGATAAGAAGGCAATGGAGCATTCGGATGACATGTGTCATGGAGCTCTGTGATGACAAGGACATGGAGCATTGTGATTACAGCGGTCTTGGAGCATTGTGATGAAAAGGGAATGGATCATTGTGATGAAAAATGCATGGAGCCTTGTCATGACAGGGTTCAAGGAGCATACTGATGACAACTGTCAGGGAGCATTGTGATGATAAGTGTATTGAGCATTGTGATGACAAAGATCATGGAGCATTGTGATGAGAAGACCATGCATAATTGTGATGTCCAGCTTCATGGGGCATTGTGATGACAAGTGTTATGGAACATTGTGATCAGAAGGGTTTGCTGCATTGTGATGAAAGAGGTCATTGAGCATTTTGATTTCATTGTGATGACAATAGCATGAAATATTATGGTGATGGGCATGGTGCATTGTGATGGCAGGGTTCATGGAGCATTGAGATGAAAAGGGGCATGGAGCATTATGATTACAGGGGTGTTGGAGCATTGTGATGAAAAGGGCATGGAGCATTGTGATGAGAAGGCCATGGAGCATTCTGATGACATGCGTCATGGAGCTTTGTGATGACAAGGGCATGGAGAATTGTGATTACAGGGGTCTTGGAATATTGTGATGACAGGGGTGAGGGAGTATTGTGATGACTAGTGATGGAACATTGTGATATCTGTGGTGAGAAGGCATTTTGAGGAGAAGTGCATGGAGCATTGTGATGACAAGGTTTATGGAGAATTTTGATGACAAGGATGTGGAACATTGTGATGACAAGTCCATGGTGCATTGTGATGACATGGGTTATGGAGCATTATGCTGACACGTGCATCGAGCATTGTGATGACAAGGGTCATGGAGCATTGTGCTGACAAAGGCATGGAGCTTTGTGATGCCAATGGTAACAGAGCATTGTGATAAAAATTTCATGGAGCATTGTGGTGACAAAGGTCACAGAGCTTTGTGTGACGAGGTCATGGACTATTGTGATGACAAATGTCATGAAGCATTGTGATGACTGGAGTCATGGAGCATTGTGATGACAGGGGTCATGGAGCATTGCTCTGACAAGATTTATGGATTATTTTGATGAGAGTGGGCATGGCGCATTGTGTTGACAAGGGCATGGAACATTGTGATGACAAGGTCATGGAGTATTGTGAAGACAGGTGTCAGGGAGCATTGTGATGACATATGTCATTGTCCATTGTGATGACAATGGCATGGAGCATTGTGATACCAAATGTCATGGAGGATTGTGATGACAAAGGTAATGGAGCATTTTGATGACAAGGGCTTGGAATATTGTGATGACAAGGGTCATGGAGCATTGTGATGACAATGGCATGGAGCATTCTGATGACAAGTGACATTGAGAATATTGTTGACAACGTCGTGAAGCATGGTGATGACAAGCGCATGGAGCTTGCTATGACAGGGGTAATAGAGAATTGCGATGACAAGTGCATGGAGCATTGTGATGACAAGATCATGTAACATTGTGATGAGATGTGTCACGAAGCATTGTGATGACAAGGACATGGAGAATTGTAATGACATAGGACATGGAGCATTGTGATGAACAGGGCATGGAGAACTGTGATAGCAAGACCGTGGAGCATTGTGATGAAAAGATCATGGATAATTTTGATGAAGAGCGTCATGGATCATTGTAATGACAAGGGGCATGGAGCATTCTGATGACAGGTGTCATGGAGCATTGTGATGAGAGGGGTCAAGGAGCATTGTGATGACAAGGGAATGGAGCATTGTGATAACAAGGTCCTGGAGCAGTGTGATGAGAAGACCATGGAGCCTTGTGATGACAAGTCTCATGGAGCATTCTGATGAATAGGGGCATGGAGCATTGTGATTACAGGATTCTTGGAGCATTGTGATGACAAGGCATGGAGCATTGTGACAAGAAGGCCATGGAGCATTCTGATGACATGTGTAATGGATTTTTGTGATGACAAGGGCATGGAGCATTGTGATTACAGGGGTCTTGGAGCATTGTGATGACAAGGGTCATGGAGCCTTGGATGCCAAGGCGGTGGAACATTGTGATGGCAGGGTTCATGGAGCATTGTTATGACAGGGGTAATGGAGCATTGTGATGACAAGGGCATGGAACATTGGTCTGAAAATTTCATGGATTATTGTGATGAGATTCGGCATGGAACACTGTGATGACTAGGGCACGGAACACTGTGATACATGTGTTATGGAGGATTGTAATGACAAGGGCATGGAGCATTGTGATGAGAAGTGTATCGAGCTTTGTGATGACAAGCGTCATGGAGCATTGTGGTGAAAAGGGCATGGAGCAATGTGATGAGAGGTTTCATGTAGCATTGTGATGAAATTGCATGGAGCATTGTGATGCCAAGGGTCATGGAGATTTGTGATGACAAACGTCATGGAGCATTTTGATGACAAGTTTGTGGTGCATTGTGATGAGAAGGGTAACAGAGCATTGTGATACTAAGTGTCATGGAGTATTGAGATGAAAAAGGTAATGGAGCATTGTGCTGACAAAGGCATGGAGCATTGTGATGACAAGGGACACAGAGCATTGTGATGAAAATTTCAGGGAGCATTGTGGTGACAAAGATCACAGAGCCTTGTGTGACGAGCGCATAGACCATTGTGAGGGCAAAGGTCATGAACAATTGTGATGACTGGAGTCACGGAGCATTGTGATGACAGTGGTCATGGAGGATTGTGATGACAAGGGCATGGAGCAAATTGTTGACAGGGGCATGGAACATTGGTCTGAGAAGTTTCATAGATTTTTGTGATGACAGTGGGCATGGAGCATTGAGATGACAAGGGCATGGAGCATTGTGATCACAAGGTCATGGACTATTGTGAAGAGAGGTGTCAGGGAGCATTGTGATGTCATATGTTATTGTCCATTGTGATGACTATGGCATGGACCATTGTGATACCAAGTGTCATGGAGGATTGTGATACCAAGAGTCATGGAGGATTGTGATGACAAAGGTAATGGAGCATTATGATGACAGGGGTCATGGAGCATTGTGATGACAAGGGCATGGAGCATTCTGATGAAAAGTTTCATGGAGCATTGAGATTACAGTGGTTTTGAAGCAATGTGATTACAAGGGCATGGAGCATTGTGATGAGAATGCAATGGAGTCTTTTCATGAGAGAGTTCAAAGAGCATACTGATGACAACTGTCAGGGAGCATTGTGATGATAAGTGTATTGAGCATTGTGATGACAAAGATCATGGAGCATTGTGATGAGTAGACCATGGATAATTGTGATGACCAGCGTCATGGGGCATTGTGATGACAAGTGTTATGGAACATTGTGATCAGAAGGGTTTGGTTCATTGTGATGACAGAGGTCATTGAGCATTTTGATTTCATTGTGATGACAATAGCATGAAATATTATGGTGATGGGCACGGTGCATTGTGATGACAGAGTTCATGGAGCATTGAGATGAAAAGGGGCATGGAGCACTGTGATTACAGGGGTGTTGGGGCATTGTGATGACAAGGGCATGGAGCATTGTGATGAGAAGGCCATGGAGCATTCTGATGACATGCGTCATGGAGCTTTGTGATGACAAGGGCATGGAGAATTGTGATTACAGGGGTCATGGAATATTGTGATGACAGGGGTGAGGGAGTATTGTGATGACTACTGATGGAACATTGTGATATCAGTGGTGAGAAGGCATTTTGAGGAGAAGTGCATGGAGCATTGTGATGACAAGGTTTATGGAGAATTTTGATGACAAGGATGTGGAGAATTGTGATGACAAGTGCATGGTGCATTGTGATGACATGGGTTATGGAGCATTGTGCTGACATGTGCATCGAGCATTGTGATGACAAGGGTCATGGAGCATTGTGCTGACAACGGCATGGAGCTTTGTGATGACAAGGGTCACAGAGCATTGTGATAAAAATTTCATGGAGCATTGTGGTGACAAAAGTCACAGAGCTTTGTGTGATGAGGTCATGGACCATTGTGATGACAAATGTCATGAAGCATTGTGATGACTGGAGTCAGGGAGCGTTGTGATAACAGGGGTCTTGGAGCATTGTGATGAAAAGGGAATGGATCATTGTGATGAAAAAGGCATGGAGCCTTGTCATGACAGTGTTCAAGGAGCATAATGATGACAATTGTCAGCGAGCATTTGATGCCAAGTGTATTGAGCATTGTGGTGACAAAGGTCATGGATCATTGTGATGAGAAGACCTTGCATCATTGTGATGACGAGTGTCATGGGGCATGTGATGACAAGTGTTATGGAACATTGTGATCAGAAGGGTTTGGAGCATTGTGATGACAGAGGACATGGAGCATTTTGATTTCATTGTGATGACAAATGTCATTGTCCATTGTGATGACAATGGCATGGAGCATTGTGATACTAAGTGTCATGGAGTATTGAGATGACAAAGGTAATGGAGCATTTTGATGACAAGGGCTTGGAACATTGCGATGACAAGGGTCATGGAGCATTGTGATGACAAGGCCGTGGAACATTGTAATGGCAGGGGTCATGGAGCATTGTTATCACAGGTGTAATGTAACATTGTGATGACAAGGGCATGGAGCAATGTGATGAGAGATTTCATTGAGCATTGTGATGACAATGGCATGGAACACTGTGATGCCAAGGGTTATGCACCTTTGTGATGACAAATGTCAAGGGGCATTTTGATGACAAGGGCGTAGTGCATTGTGATGAGAAGGGCAGGGAGCATTGTGATGATAGGGTCATGGAGCAATTTGAATAAAAGTGTCATGGAATATTTTGATGACAGGGGTTATGGAACATTGTGTGTCAGTGGTCATGAAGCATTAAGATGAAATGGGTCATAGAGCATTTTGTGACAGGGGTTATGGAACATTGTGATATCAAGGGACATGGAGCATTGTGATGATAAGGACATGTAGCACTGTGATGACAGTGGTCATGGAACATTGTGATGACAGGGGTGAGCGAGTATTGTGATGACTAGTGATGGAACATTGTGATATATGTGGTGCGAGATCATTTTGATGAGAAGTGCATGGAGCATTTTGATGACAATTTTTATGGAGCACAGCGATGAGAAGGATGTGGAGCCTTCTGATGAAAAGAGCATGGCACATTGTGATGACATGTGTCATGGAGAATTGTGCTGACAAGCGCATGGAGCATTTTGATGACAAGTGTCATGGAGCATTGTGCTGACAAAGGCATGGAGCATTGTGATGACAAGGGACACAGAGCACTGTGATGAAAATTTCATGGAGCATTGTGGTGACAAAGATCACAGAGCCTTGTGTGACTAGGGCATGGACCATTGTGAGGACAAAGGTCATGAATCATTGTGATGACTGGAGTCACGGAGCACTGTGATGACAGGGGTCATGGAGCATTGTGATGACAAGGGCATGGAGCAATGTGATGACAGGGGCATGGGACATTGGTCTGACAAGTTTAATGGATTATTGTGATGAGAGTGGGCATGGAGCATTGAGATGACAAGGGCATGGAGCATTGTGGTGACAAAGGTCACAGAGCCTTGTGTGACGAGGGCATGGACCACTGTGAGGAAAATGGTGATGAAGCATTGTGATGACTGGAGTCACGGAGCATTGTGAGGACAGGGTTCATGGAGCGTTGTGATGACAAGGGCATGGAGCATTGTGATGACAGGGGCATGGAACATTCGTCTGACATGTTTCATGGATTATTTTGATGACAGTGGGCATGGCACATTGTGATGACAAGGGCATGGAACATTGTGATGACAAGGTCATGGAGTATTGTGAAGACAAGTGTCAGGGAGCATTGTGATGACATATGTCATTGTCCATTGTGATGACAATGGCATGGAGCATTGTGATACCAAGTGTCATGGAGGATTGTGATGACACAGGTAATGGAGCATTTTCATAACAAGGGCTTGGAATATTGCGATGACAATGATCATGGCGCATTGTGATGACAAGTGCATGGAGCATTCTGAGGAAAAGTTGCATGGAGCATTGAGATTACAGGGGTTTTGAAGCAATGTGATTACAAGGGCATGGAGCATTGTGATGAGAAGGCAATGGAGCATTCTGATGACATGCGTCATCGAGATTTGTGATGACAAGGACATGGAGCATTGTGATTGCAGGGGTCTTGGTGCATTGTGATGAAAAGGGAATGGATCATTGTTATGAAAAATGCATGGAGCCTTGTCATGACAGGGTTCAAGGAGCATACTGATGAGAAGTGTCACGGAACATTGTGATGATAAGTGTATTGAGCATTGTGATGACAAAGATCATGGAGCATTGTGATGAGAAGTCCATGGATAATTGTGATGACCAGCCTCATTGGGCATTGTGATGACAAGTGTTATGGAACATTGTGATCAGAAGGGTTTGGTGCATTGTGATGACAGAGGTCATTGAGCAGTTTGATTACATTGTGATGACAATAGCATGAAATATTATGGTGATGGACAAGGTGAATTTTGATGACAGGGTTCATGGAGCATTGAGATAAAAAGGGGCATGGAGCATTGTGATTACAGGGCTGTTGGAGCATTGTGATGACAAGGGCATGCAGCATTGTGATTACAGGGGTCTTGTAGCATTTTGATGACAAGGGTCATGGAGCCTTGTGATGACAAGGCCGTGGAACCTTGTATTGGCAGGGGACATGGATCATTGTTATGACAGGTATAATGGAGCTTTGTGATGACAAAGGTCATGGGGCATTTTGATGAAAATGGGGTGGTGCATTGTGATGAGAAGGGCAGGGAGCATTGTGATAACAGCGTCATGGAGCAATTTGATGAAAAGGGTAATGGAACATTTTGATGAAAGTGGTTATTGAACATTGTGATGTCAGGGGTCATGTAGCATTGTGATGAAATGGCTCATGGAGCATTTTGTGACGGGGTTATGGAACATTGTGATGTCAGTGGTCATGGAGCATTGTGATGATAATGCATGTAGCACTGTGATGACAGGGGTCATGGAACATTGTGATGACAGGGGTGAGGGAGTATTGTGATGACTAGTGATTGAACATTGTGATATATGTGGTGAGGGACCATTTTGATTAGCAGTGCATGGAGCATTGTGATGACAAGTTTTATGGAGCATAGCATTGAAAAAGATATGGAGCATTGTGATGACAAGCGCATAGCGCATTGTGATGACATGGGTTATGTAGCATTGTGCTGAGAAGTGCATGGAGCATTTTGCTGACAAGTGTCATGGAGCATTTTGCTGACAAAGGCATGGAGCATTGTGATGAAAAGTTCATGGAGCATTGTGGTGACAAAGATCACCGAGCCTTGTGTGAAGAGGGCATGGATCATTGGTCTGACAAGTTTCATGGATTATTGTGATGACAGTGGGCATTGAGCATTGGGATGACAAGGGCATGGACCATTGTGATGACAAATGTCATGAAGCAATGTGATGACTGGTGTCACGGAGCATTGTGATGACAGGGGCATGGAACATTGGTCTGACAAGTTTCATGGATTATTGTGATGACAGTGGGCAAGGCACACTGTGATGACAAGGGCATGGAACATTGTGATGACAAGGTCATGGAGTATTGTGAAGACAGGTGTCAGGGAGCATTGTGATGACATATGTAATTGTCCATTGTGATGACAATGGCATGGAGCATTGTGATACCAAGTGTCATGGAGGATTGTGATGACAAGGGTCATGGAGCATTGTGATGACAAGTGCCATTGAGAATTTTGATGACAACGTCGTGAAGCATTGTGATGACAAGCGCATGGAGCTTGCTATGACAGTGGTCATAGAGCATTGCGGTGACAAGTGCATGGAGAATTGTGATGACAAGATCATGTAACATTGTGATGAGAAGTGTCATGGAGCATTTTGTTGACAGGGACGTGGAGAATTGTGATGACACAGGACATGGAGCATTGTGATGACCAGGCCATGGAGCATTGTGATGGCAAGACCGTGGAGCATTGTGATGAGAAGATCACGGATAATTGTGATGACGAGCGTCATGGAACACTGTGATGACAAGGGGCATGGAGCATTGTGATTACAGGGGTCTTGGAGCATTGTGATGACAAGGGCATGGAGCATTTTGATGATAGGGGCATGGAACATTGGTCTGACATGTTTCATGGATTATTGTGATGACAGTGGGCATGGCACATTGTGATGACAAGGGCATGGAACATTGTGATGACAAGGTCATGGAGTATTGTGAAGACAGGTGTCAGGGAGCATTGTGATGACATATGTCATTGTCCATTGTGATGACAATGGCATGGAGCATTGTGATACCAAGTGTCATGGAGGATTGTGATGAAAAAGGTAATGGAGCATTTTGATGACAAGGGCTTGGGTCATTGCGATGACAAGGGTCATGGAGCATTGTGATGACAAGGGCATGGAGCATTGTGATGACAAGGGCCATTGAGAATTTTGATGACAACGTTGTGAAGCATTGTGATGACAAGCGCATGGAGCTTGCTATGACAGGGGTCATAGAACATTGCGATGACAAGTGCATGGAGAATTGTGATTACAAGATCATGTAACATTGTGATAAGAAGTGTCATGGAGCATTGTGATGACAAGGATGTGGAGAATTGTGATGACATGGGACATGGAGCATTGTGATGACCAGGGCATGGAGCATTGTGATGGCAAGACCGTGGAGTATTGTGATGAGAAGATCATGGATAATTGTGATGACGAGCGTCATGGAGCTCTGTAATGACAAGTGGCATGGAGCATTGTGATTACAGGGTTCCTGGAGCATTGTGATGAAAAGGGCATGGAGCATTTTCATGAGAAGGCCATGGAGCATTCTGATGACATGCGTCATGAATCACTGTGATGACAAGGGCATGGAGCATTGTGATTACAGGGGTCTTGGAGCATTGCTCTGACAAGATTTATGGTTTGTTGTGATGAGAGTGGGCAGGGCGCATTGTGATGACAAGGGCATGGAACTTTGTGATGACAAGGTCATGGATTATTGTGAAGACAGGTGTCAGGGAGCATTGTGATGACATATGTCATTGTCCATTGTGATGACAATGACATGGAGCATTGTGATACCAAGTGTCATGGAGGATTGTGATGACAAAGGTAATGGAGCATTTTGATGACAAGGGCTTGGAACATTGTGATGACAATGGTCATGGAGCATTGTGATGACAAGGGCATGGAGCATTGTGATGACAAGGGACATTGAGAATTTTGATGACAACGTCGAGAAGCATTGTGATGACAAGCACATGGAGCTTGCTATGACAGGGGTCATAGAGCATTGCGATGACAATTGGGTGGGGAATTGTGATGACAACATCATGTAACATTGTGATGAGAAGTGTCACGAAGCATTGTGATGACAAGGACGTGGAGAATTGTAATGACATGGGACATGGAGCATTATGTTTAACAGGGCATGGAGAATTGTGATAGCAAGACCGTGGAGCATTGTGATGAATAGACCATGGATAATTATGAAGAAGAGCGTCATGGATCACTGTAATGACAAGGGGGCATGGAGCGTTGTGATGACAGATGTCATGGAGCATTGGGATGAGAGGGGTAATGGAGCATTTTCATGACAAGTGTCATTGAGCATTGTGATGAGAAGGTCATGGAGCATTGGCCTGAAAATGTTCATGGAGTATTGTGATGACAGTGGTCAAGGAGCATTGTGATGACAAGGGAATGGAGCATTGTGATGACAAGGTCCTGGAGCAGTGTGATGAGAAGACCATGGAGCCTTGTGTTGCCAAGTCTCATGGAGCATTCTGATGAATAGGGGCATGGAGCATTGTGATTATAGGGGTCCTGGAGCACTGTGATGACAAGGGCATGGAGCATTGTGATGAGATGGCCATGGAGCATTCTGATGACATGTGTCATGGATCTTTGTGATGACAAGGGCATGGAGCAATGTGATTACAGGGGTCTTGGAGCATTGTGATGACAAGTGTCATGGAGCCTGGGATGCCAAGGCAGTGGAACATTGTGATGGCAGGGATCATGGAGCATTGTTATGACAGGGGTAATGGAACATTGTGATGAAAAGGGCATGGAACATTGGTCTGAAAATTTCATGGATTATTGTGATGAGTTTCGGCATGGAACACTGTAATGACTAGGCCACGGAACACTGTGATACATGTGTCATGGAGGATTGTAATGACATGGGCATGGAGCATTGTGATGAGAAGAGTATCGAGCATTGTGATGACAAGCGTCATGGAGCATTGTAGTGACAAGGGCATGGAGCAATGTGATGAGAGGTTTCATGTAGCATTGTGATGAAATTGCATGGAGCATTGTGATGCCAAGGGTCATGGAGCTTTGTGATAACAAAGGTCATGAGGCATTTTGATTACAGGTCGTGGTGCATTGTGAAGAGAAGTGCAGGGAGCTTTGTGATGACTAGGGTCACAGAGCATTGTGATAAAAATTTCATGGAGCATTGTGGTGACAATGGTCACAGAGCTTTGTGTGATGAGGTCATGGACCATTGTGATGACAAGTGTCATGAAGCATTGTGATGACTGGAGTCACGGAGCATTGTGATAACAGGGGTCTTGGATCATTGTGATGAAAAGGGAATGGATCATTGTGATGAAAAAGGCATGGAGCCTTGTCATGACAGTGTTCAAGGAACATACTGATGACAAGTGTCAGCCAGCATTGTGATGCCAAGTGTATTGAACATTGTGGTGACAAAGGTCATGGACCATTGTGATGAGAAGACCTTGCATAATTGTGATGACGAGCGTCATGTGGCATGTGATGACAAGTGTTATGGAACTTTGTGATCAGAAGGGTTTGGAGCATTGTGATGAAAGAGGACATGGAGCATTTTGATTTCATTGTGATGACAATGGCATGAATCATTATGATGATGGGCATGGTGCATTGTGATGACAGGGCTCATGGAGCATTGAGATGAAAAGTGGCATGGAGAATTGTGATTACAGAGGTCTTGGAGCATTGTGATGACAAGGGTCATGGAGCCTCGTGATGACAAGGCCGTGGAACATTGTGATGGCAGGAGTCATGGAGCATTGTTATGACAGGTGTAATGGAACATTGTGATGAAAAGGGCATGTAGCAATGTGATGAGAGATTTCATTGAGCATTGTGATGACAATGGCATGGAGCATTGGGATGCCAAGGGTCATGGAGCTTTGTGATGACAAATGTCATGGGGCATTTTGATGACAAGGGCGTGGTGCATTGTGATGAGAAGGGCAGGGAGCATTGTGATGACAGGGTCATGGAGCAATTTGAATAAAAGTGTCATGGAATATGTTGATGACAGGGGTTATGTAACATTGGGATGTCAGGGGTCATGAAGCATTGTGATGAAATGGGTCATGGAGCATTTTGTGACAGGGGTTATGAAACATTGTGATGTCAGGTGTCATGGAGCATTGTGATGATAAGGGCATGTAGCACTGTGATGACAGTGGTCATGGGACATTGTGATGACAGGGGTGAGCGAGTATTGTGATGACTAGTGATGGAACATTGTGATATATGTGGTGAGAGAGCATTTTGATGAGAAGTGCATGCAGCATTTTGATGACAAGTATTATGGAGCATAGCGATGAAAAGGATGTGGAGCATTGTGATGAAAACAGCATGGCACATTGTGATGACATGTGTCATGTAGCATTGTGCTGACAAGGGCATGGAGAATTTTGATGACAAGTGTCATGGAGCATTGTGCTGACAAAGGCATGGAGAATTGTGATGACAAGGGACACAGAGCATTGTGATGAGAATTTCATGGAGCGTTGTGGTGACAAGGATCACAGAGCCTTGTGTGAAGAGGGCATGGACCATTGTGAGGACAGAGGTCATGAATCATTGTGATGACTGGAGTCAAGGAGCATTGTGATGACAGTGGTCAGGGAGCATTGTGATGACAAGGGCATGGAGCAATGTGATGACAGGGGCATGGAACATTGGCCTAACATGTTTCATGGATTATTGTGATGACAGTGGGCAGGGAGCATTGAGATGACAAGGGCATGGAACATTGTGCTGACAAATGTCAGAGAGCCTTTTGTGACGAGGGCATGGACCATTGTGAGGACAAAGGCCATGAAGCATTGTGATGACTGGAGTCACGGAGCATTGTGATGACGGGTGTCATGGAGCATTGTGGTGACAAGGGCATGGAGCATTGTGATGACAGTGGTCATGGGGCACTGTGATGACAAGTGCATGGAGCATTGTGATGAGAGGGGCATGGAACATTGGTCTGACATGTTTCATGGATTATTGTGATGACAGTGGGCAAGGCAAATTGTGATGACAAGGGCATGGAACATTGTGATGACAAGGTCATGGAATATTGTGAAGACAGGTATCAGGGAGCATTGTGATGACATATGTCATTGTGCATTGTGATGACAATGGCGTGGAGCATTGTGATACCAAGTGTCATGGAGAATTGTGATGACAAATGTAATGGAGCATTTTCATGGCAAGGGCTTGGAACATTGCGATGACAAGGGTCCTGGAGCATTGTGATGACAAGTGCATGGAGCATTCTGATGATAAGGTGCATGGAGCATTGAGATTACAGGTGTTTTGAAACAATGTGATTACAAGGGCATGGAGCATTGTGATGAGAAGGCAATGGAGCATTCTGATGACATGCGTCATGGAGATTTGTGATGACAAGGGCTTGGAGAATTGTGATTACAGTGGTCATGGAATATTGTGATGACAGGGGTGAGGGAGTATTTTGATGACTAGTGATGGAACATTGTGATATCAGTGGTGAGAAGGCATTTTGAGGAGAAGTGCATGGAGCATTGTGATGACAAGGTTTATGGAGCATTGTGATGACAAGGGCATGGAGCATTGTGATGACAAGGGCCATTGAGAATTTTGATGACAACGTCGTGAAGCATTGTGATGACAAGCGCATGGAGCTTGCTATGACAGGGGTCCTAGAGCATTGCGATGACAAGTGCATGGGGAATTGTGATGACAAGATCATGTAACATTGTGATGAGAAGTGTCACGAAGCATTGTGATGACAAGGACGTGGAGAATTGTAATGACATGGGACATGGAGCATTGTGATGAACAGGGCATGGAGAATTGTGGTAGCAAGACCGTGGAGCATTGTGATGAAAAGACCATGGATAATTATGAAGAAGAGCGTCATGGATCACTGTAATGACAAGGGGCATGGAGCATTCTGATGACAGGTGTCATGGAGCATTGTGATGAGAGGGGTCATGGAGCATTTTCATGACAAGGGTCATGGAGCATTGTGATGAGAAGGTCATGTAGCATTGGCCTGAAAATGTTCATGGAGTATTGTGATGACAGTGGTCAAGGAGCATTGTGATGACAAGGGAATGGAGCATTGTGATGACAAGGTCCTGGAGCAGTGTGATGAGAAGACCATGGAGCCTTGTGATGACAAGTCTCATGGAGCATTCTGATGAATAGGGGCATGGAGCATTGTGATTACAGGGGTCTTGGAGCATTGTGATGACAAGGGCATGGAGCATTGTGACAAGATGGCCATGGAGCATTCTGATGACATGTGTCAAGGATCTTTGTGATGACAAGGGCATGGAGCATTGTTATTACAGGGGTCTTGGACCATTGTGATGACAAGGGTCATGGAGCCTTGGATGCCAAGGCGGTGGAACATTGTGATGGCAGGGGTCATGGAGCATAATTATGACAGGGGTAATGGAGCATTGTGATGACAAGTGCATGGAACATTGGTCTGAAAATTTCATGGATTATTGTGATGAGATTCAGCATGGAACATTGTGATGACTAGGGCAAGGAATACTGTGATACATGTGTCATGGAGGATTGTAATGACAAGGGCAAGGAGCATTGTGATAAGAAGAGTATCGAGCATTGTGATGACAAGCGTCATGGAGCATTGTGGTGACAAGGACATGGAGCAATGTGAAGAGAGCTTTCAATAGCACTGTGATGAAATGGCATGGAGCATTGTGATGCCAAGGCTCATGGAGCTTTGTGATGACAAAGGTCATGGAGCATTTTGATGACAAGGTCGTGGTGCATTTTGATGAGAAGTGCAGGGAGCATTGAGATGACAGGGTCATGGAGCAAACTGATGAAATTTACATGGAACACTTTGATGACAGGAGTTATGGAACATTGTGATGTCAGGGGTCATGGTGCATTGTGAAGATAAGGGCATGTAGCACTGTGATGATGGTGGTCATGGAACATTGTGATGACAGCGGTGAGCGAGTATTGTGATGACTAGTGATGGAACATTGTGATATATGCGGTGAGAGATCATTTTGATGAGAAGTTCATGGAGCATTGTGATGACAAGTTTTATGGAGCATAGCCATGAAAAGGATGCGGAGCATTGTGATGAAAAGAGCATGGCACATTGTGATGACATGTGTCATGGAACATTGTGCTGACATGCGCATGGAGCATTTTGATGACAAGTGTCATGGAGCATTGTGCTGACAAATGCATGGAGCATTGTGATGACAAGGGACACAGAGCATTGTGATGAAAATTTCATGGAGCATTGTGGTGACAAAGATCAAAGAGCCTTGTGTGACGTGGGCATGGACCATTGTGAGGAGAAAGGTCATGAATCATTGTGATGAGTGGAGTCACGGAGCATTGTGATGACAGGGGTCATGGAGCATTGTGATGACAAGGGCATGGAGCAATGTGATGACAGGGGCATGGAACATTGGTCTGACAAGTTTCATGGATTATTGTGATGATAGTGGGCATGGAGCATTGAGATGACAAGGGCATGGAGCATTGTGGTGACAAAGGTCACAGAGCCTTTTGTGACGAGGGCATGGACCATTGTGAGGACAAATGTCATGAAGCATTGTGATGACTGGAGTCACGGAGCATTGTGATGACAGGGGTCATGGAGCATTGTGATGACAAGGGCATGGAGCAATGTGATGACAGGGGCATGGAACATTGGTCTGACAAGTTTCATGGATTATTGTGATGACAGTGGGCATGGAGCATTGAGATGACAAGGGCATGGAGCATTGTGGTGACAAAGGTCACAGAGCCTTTTGTGACGAGGGCATGGACCATTGTGAGGACAAATGTCATGAAGAATTGTGATGACTGGAGTCACGGAGCATTGTGATGACAGGGGTCATGGAGCATTGTGATGACAAGGGCATGGAGCATTGTGATGACGGGGCATGGATCATTGGTATGACATGTTTCATGGATTATTATGATGACAGTGGGCATGGCACATTGTGATGACAAGGGCATGGAACATTGTGATGACAAGGTCATGGAGTATTGTGAAGACAGGTGTCAGGGAGCATTGTGATGACATATGTCATTGTCCATTGTGATGACAATGGCATGGAGCATTGTGATACCAAGTGTCATGGAGGATTGTGATGACAAAGGTAATGGAGCATTTTGACGACAAGAGCTTGGAACATTGCGATGACATGGGTCATGGTGAATTGTGATGACAAGGGCATGGAGAATTCTGATGAAAATGTGCATGGAGGTTTGAGATTACAGTGGTTTTGAAGCAATGTGATTACAAGGGCATGGAGCATTGTGATAAAATGCAATGGAGCATTCTGATGGCATGCGTCATGGAGCTTTGTGATGACAAGGACATGGAGCATTGTGATTACAGGTGTCTTGGAGCATTGTGATGAAAAGGGAATGGATCATTGTGATGAAAAATGCATGGAGCCTTGTCATGACAGGGTTCAAGGAGCATACTGATGACAACTGTCAGGGAGCATTGTGATGATAAGTGTATTGAGCATTGTGATGACAAAGATCATGGAGCATTGTGATGAGAAGACCATGGATAATTGTGATGACCAGCCTCATGGGGCATTGTGATGACAAGTGTTATGGAACATTGTGATCAGAAGGGTTTGGTGCATTGTGATGACAGAGGTCATTGAGCATTTTGATTTCATTGTGATGACAATAGCATGAATTATTATGGTGATGGGCACGGTGCATTGTGATGACAGGTTTCATGAAGCATTGAGATGAAAAGGGGCATGGAGCATTGTGATTACAGGGGTTTTGGAGCATTCTGATGACAAGGGCATGGCGCATTGTGATGAGAAGGCAATGGAGCATTCTGATGACATGTGTCATGGAGCTTTGTGATGACAAGGGCATGGAGAATTGTGATTACAGGGGTCATGGAATATTGTGATGACAGGGGTGAGGGAGTATTGTGATGACTAGTGATGGAACATTGTGATATCAGTGGTGAGAAAGCATTTTGAGGAGAAGTGCATGGAGCATTGTGATGACAAGGTTTATGGAGCATTTAGATGACAAGGATGAGGAGCATTGTGATGACAAGTGCATGGCGCATTGTGATGACATGGGTTATGGAGCATTGTGCTGACACGCGCAGCGAGCATTCTGATGACAAGTGTCATGGAGCATTGTGCAGACAAAGGCATGGAGCTTTGTGATGACAAGGGTCACAGAGCACTGTGATAAATATTTCATGGAGCATTGTGGTGACAAAGGTCACAGAGCTTTGTGTGACGAGGTCATGGACCATTGTGATGACGAAAGTCATGAAGCATTTTGATGACTGGAGTCACGGATCATTGTGATGAAAGGGATCATGGAACATTGCTCTGATAAGATTTATGGATTATTGTGATGAGAGTGGGCAGGGCTCATTGTGATGACAAGGGCATGGAACATTGTGAAGACAAGTTCGTGGAGTATTGTGAAGACAGGTGTCAGGTAGCAATGTGATGACATATGTCATTGTCCATTGTGATGACAATGGCATGGAGCATTGTGATACCAAGTGTCATGGAGGATTGTGATGACAAAGGTAATGGAGCACTGTGATGACAATTGCTTGGAACATTGTTATGGCAAGGGTCATGGAGCATTGTGTTGACAAGGGCATGGAGTATTCTGATGAAAATGTGCATGGAGCATTGAGATTACAGGTGTTTTGAAGCAATGTGATTACAAGGGCATGGAACATTGTGAAGAAAAGGCAATGGAGCATTCTGATGACATGCGTCATGGAGTTATGTGATGACAAGGACATGGAGCATTGTGATTACAGGGGTCTTGGAGCATTGTGATGAAAAGGGAATGGATCATTGTGATGAAAAATGCATGGAGACTTGTCATGACAGGGTTCAAGGAACATACTGATGACAACTGTCAGGGAGCATTGTGATGATAAGTGTATTGAGCATTGTGATGACAAAGATCATGGAGCACTGTGATGAGAAAACCATGGATAATTGTGATGACCAGCGTCATGGGTCATTGTGATGACAAGTGTTATGGAACATTGTGATCAGAAGGGTTTGGTGCATTGTGATGACAGAGGTCATTGAGCATTTTGATTTCATTGTGATGAAAATAGCATGAATTATTATGGTGATGGGCACGGTGCATTGTGATGACAGGGTTTATGGAGCATTGAGATGAAAAGGGGCATGGATCATTGTGATTACAGGGGTTTTGGAGCATTCTGATGACAAGGGCATGGCGCATTGTGATGAGAAGGCAATGGAGCATTCTGATGACATGCGTCATGGAGCTTTGTGATGACAAGGGCATGGAGAATTGTGTTTACAGGGGTCATGGAATATTGTGATGACAGGGGTGAGGGAGTATTGTGATGACGAGTGATGGAACATTGTGATATAAGTGGTGAGAAAGCATTTTGAGGAGAAGTGCATGGAGCATTGTGATGACAAGATTAATGGAGCATTTTGACGACAAGGATGTGGAGCATTGTGATTACAAGTGCATGGTGAATTGTGATGACATGGGTTATGGAGCATTGTGCTGACACGCGCAACGAGCATTGTGATGACAAGGGCCATGGAGCATTGTGCTCACAAAGGCATGGAGCTTTGTGATGACAAGGGTCACAGAGCATTGTGATAAAAATTTCATGGAGCATTGTGGTGACAAAGGTCACAGAGCTTTGTGTGACCAGGTCATGGACCACTGTGATGACAAATGTCATGAAGCATTTTGATGACTAGAGTCACGGAGCATTGTGATAACAGGGGTCTTGGAGCATTGTGATGTAAAGGGAATGGATCATTGTGATGACAAAGGCATGGAGCCTTGTCATGACAGTGTTCAAGGACCATACTGATGACAAATGTCAGCGAGCATTGTGATGCCAATTGTATTGAGCATTGTGGTGACAAAGGTCATGGAGCATTGTGATGAGAAGACCTTGCATAATTGTGATGACGAGCGTCATGGGGCATGTGATGACAAGTGTTATGGAACATTGTTATCAGAAGGGTTTGGAGCATTGTGATGACAGAGGACATGGAGCATTTTGATTTCATTGTGATGACAATAGCATGAAACATTATGATGATGGGCATGGTGCATTGGGATGACAGTGTTCATGGAGCATTGAGATGAAAAGTGGCATGGAGAATTGTGATTACAGAGGTCTTGGTGCATTGTGATGACAAGGGTCATGGAGCCTTGTGATGACAAAGGACGTGGAACTTTGTGATGGCAGGGGTCATGGAGCATTGTTATGACAGGTGTAATGGAGCATTGTGATGACAAGGGCATGGAGCAATGTGATGAGAGTTTTCATTGAGCATTGTGATGCCAAGTGTCATGGAGCTTTGTGATGACAAATGTCATGGGGCATTTTGGTGACAAGGGCGTGGTGAATTGTGATGAGAAGGGCAGGGAGCATTGTGATGACAGGGTCATGGAGCAATTTGAATAAAATTGTCATGGAATATGTTGATGACAGGGGTTATGAAACACTGTGATGTCAGGGGTCATGAAGCATTGTGATGAAATGTGTCATGGAGCATTTTGTGACAGGGTTAATGGAACATTGTGATGTCAGGGGTCATGGAGCATTGTGATGAAAAGGGCATGGCACATTGTGATGACATGTGTCATGGAGCATTGTGCTGAGAAGCGCATGGAGCATTTTGATGACAAGTGTCATGGAGTATTGTGATGACAAGGGACACAGAGCAATGTAATGAAAAATTCATGGAGCATTGTGGTGACAAAGATCACAGAGCCTTGTGTGACGAGGGCATGGACAATTGTGATGAGAAATATCATGAAACATTGTGATGACTGGAGTCAAGGAGCACTGTTATGACAGGGGACATGGAGCATTGTGATGACAAGGGCATGGAGCAATATGATGACAGTGGCATGGAACATTGGTCTGACAAGCTTCATGGATTTTTGTGATGACAGTGGGCATGGAGCATGGAGATGACAAGGGCATGGAGCATTGTGGTGACAAAGGTCACAGAGCCTTGTGTGACGAGGGCATGGACCATTGTGAGGACAAATGTCATGAAGCATTGTGATGACTGGAGTCACGGAGCATTGTGATGACAGGGGTCATGGAGCATTGTGATGACAAGGGCATGGACCATTGTGATGACAGGGCCATGGAACATTGGTCTGATATGTTTCATGGATTATTGTGATGACAGTGGGCATGGCGCATTGTGATGACAAGGGCATGGAACATTGTGATGACAAGGTCATGGAGTATTGTGAAGACAGGTGTCAGGGAGCATTGTGATGACATATGTCATTGTCCATTGTGATGACAATGGCATGGAGCATTGTGATACCAAGTGTCATGGAGGATTGTGATGACAAAGGTAATGGAGCATTTTGATGACAAGTTCTTGGACATTGCGATGACAAAGTTCATGGAGCATAGTGATGACAAGGGCATGGAGAATTCTGATGTAAAGGTGCATGGAGCATTGAGATTACAGGGGTTTTGAAGCAATGTGATTACAAGGGCATGGAGAATTGTGATGAGAAGGCAATGGAGCATTCTGATGACATGCGTCATGGAGATTTGTGATGACAAGGACATGGAGCATTGTGATTACAGTGGTCTTGGAGCATTGTGATGAAAAGGGAATGGATCATTGTGATGAAAAATGCATGGAGCCTTGTCATGACAGGGTTCAAGGAGCATACTGATGACAACTGTCAGGGAGCATTGTGATGATAAGTGTATTGAGCATTGTGATGACAAAGATCAGGGAGCATTGTGATGAGAAGGCCATGGATAATTGTGATGAACAGCTTCATGGGGCATTGTGATGACAAGTGTTATGGAACCCTGTGATCAGAAGGTTTTGGTGCATTGGGATGACACAGGTCATTGAGCATTTTGATTTCAATGTGATGACAATAGCATGAAATATTATGGTGACGGGCACGGTGCATTGTGATGACAGTGTTCATGGAGCATTGAGATGAAAAGTGGCATGGATTATTGTGATTACAGAGGTCCTGGAGATTTGTGATGACAAGGGTCATTGAGCTTTGAGATGACAAGGCCGTGGAACATTGTGATGGCAGGGGTCATTGAGCATAGTTATGACAGGTGTAATGGAGCCTTGTGATGACAAGAGCATGGAGCATTGTGATGCCAAGGGTCATGGAGCTTTGTGATGACAAGTTTCATGGGGCATTTTGATGACAACGGCGTGGTGCATTGTGATGAGAAGTGCAGGGAGCATTGTGATGACAGTGTCACGGAGCAATTTGAATAAATCTGTCATGGAATATTTTGATTACAGGGGTTATGGAACATTGTGATGTCAGGGGACATGAAGCATTGTGATGAAATGGGTCATGGAACATTTTGTGACAGGGTTTATGGAACACTGTGATGTCATGGGTCATGGAGAATTGTGAAGATAAAGGCATGTAGCACTGTGATGACAGTGGTCATGGAACATTGTGATGACAGGGGTGAGCGAGTATTGTGATGACTAGTGTTGGAACATTGTGATATATGTGGTGAGAGAGCATTTTGATGAGAAGTGCATGGAGCATTGTGATCACAAATTTTATGGAGCATACCGATGAAAAGGATGTGGAGCATTGTGATAAAAAGTGTCATGGAGACTTGTGATTACAAGGCCGTGGAACATTGTGATGGCAGGGGTCATGGAGCATTGTTATGACAAATGTAATGGAGCATTGTGATGACAAGGGCATGGAGCAATGTGATGAGAGATTTCATTGAGCATTGTGATGACAATGGCATGGAGCATTGTGATCCCAAGTGTCATGCAGCTTTGTGATGACAAATGATATGGGGCATTTTGATGACAAGGGCGTGGTGCATTGTGATGAGAAGGGCAGGGAGAATTGTGATGACAGGTTTATGGAGCAATTTGAATAAAAGGGTAATGGAATATTTTGATGACAGGAGTTATGGAACATTGTGATGTCAGGGGTCATGAAGCATTGTGATGAAATGGGTCATGAAGCATTTTGTGACAGAGGTTAGGGAACATTGTGATGTCAGGGGTCATGGAGCATCGTGATGAAAATGGCATGGCATATTGTGATGACATGTGTCATGGAGCATTGTGCTGACAAGCGCATGGAGCATTTTGATGACAAGTGTCATGGAGCATTGTGCTGACAAAGGCATGGAACATTGTGATGACAAGTGACACAGAGCATTTTGATGAAAATTTCATGGAGCGTTGTTTTGACAAAGATCACAGAGCCGTGTGTGATGAGGGGATGGACCATTTTGAGGATAAAAGTCATGAATCATTGTGATGACTTGAGTCACGGAGCATTGTGATGACAGGGTTCATGGAGCATTGTGATGAAAAGGAGCATGGAGCATTGTGATTACATGGGTGTTGGAGCATTGTGATGACAAGGACATGGAGCATTGTGATGAGAAGGCAATAGAGCATTTTAATGACATGCGTCATGGAGCTTTGTGATGACAAGGGCATGGAGAATTGTGATTACAGGAGTCATGGAATATTGTGATGACAGGGGTGAGGGAGTATTGTGATGACTAGTGATGGAACATTGTGATATCAGTGGTGAGAAGGCATTTTGAGGAGAAGTGCATGGAGCATTTTGATGAAAAGTTTTATGGAGCATTTTGATGACAAGTATGTGGAGCACTGTGATGACAAGTGCATGGTGCATTGTGATGACATATGTTATGGAGCATTGTGCTGACACGCGTATCGAGCATTGTGATGACAAGGGTCATGGAGCATTGAGCTGACAAAGGCATGGAGCTTTGTGATGACAAGGGTCACAGAGCATTGTGATAAAAATTTCATGGAGCTTTGTGGTGACAAAGGTCACAGAGCTTTGTGTGACGAGGTCACGGACCATTGTGATGACAAATGTCATGAAGCAGTGTGATGACTGAAGTCACAGAGCATTGTGATAAGAGTGGTCTTGGAGCATTGTGATGAAAAGGGAATGGATCATTGTGATGAAATAGGCATGGATCCTTGTCATGACAGTGTTCAAGGAGCATACTGATGACAAGTGTCAGGGAGCATTTTGATGACAAGTGTATTGAGCATTGTGGTGACAAAGGTCATGGAGCATTGTGATGAGAAGTACTTGCATAATTGTGATGACGAGCGTCATGGGGTATTGTGATGACAAGTGTTATGGAACGTTGTGATCAGAAGGGTTTGGAGCATTGTGATGACAGAGGACATGGAGCATTTTAATTTCATTTTGATGACAATAGCATGTATCATTATGATGATGGGCATGGTGCATTGTGATCACAGGGTTCATGGAACATTGAGATGAAAAGAGGCATGGATAATTGTGATTACAGAGGTCTTGGTGCATTCTGATGACAAGGGTCATGGAGCCATGTGATGACAAGGCCGTGGAACATTGTGATGGCAGGGGTCATGGAGCATTGTTATGACAGGTGTAATGGAGCATTGTGATGACAAGGGCATGGAGCAATGTGATGAGAGATTTCATTGAGCATTGTGATGACAATGGCATGGAGCATTGTGATGCCAAGTGTCCTGGAGCTTTGTGATGACAAAGGTCATGGGGCATTTTGACGAGAAGGGCATGGTGCATTGAGATGAGAAGGACAGGGAGCATTGTGATGACAGGGTCATGGAGCAATTGGATGAAAAGGGTCATGGAATATATTGATTACAGGGGTTATGGAACTTTGTGATGTCAGGGGTCATGAAGCATTGTGATGAAATGTCTCATGGAGCTTTTCGAGACAGGGGTTATGGAACATTGTGATGTCAGGTGTCATGGAGCATTGTGATGATAAGGGCATGTAGCACTGTGATGACAGGGGTCATGGAAAACTGTGATGACAGGGGTGAGGGAGTATTGTCATAACTAGTGATTTAACATTGTGATATATGTGGTCAGAGTGCATTTTGATGAGAAGTGCATGAAGCATCGTGATGACAAGTGTTATGGAGCATAGCAATGATAAGGATGTGGAGTATTGTGATGACAAGCGCATGGCACATTTTGATGGCATGGTTCATGGAGCATTGTGCTGACAAGCCCATGGAGCATTTTGATGTCAAGTGTCATGGATCATTGTGCTGACAAAGGCATGGAGCATTTTGATGACAAGTGACACAGAGCATTGTGATGAAATATTCATGGAGCATTGTGGTGAAAAAGATCACAGAGCCTTGTGTGACGAGGGCATGGAGCATTGTGATGAGATAGGTCATCAAGCATTGTGATGACCGGAGTCACGGAGCATTGTGATGAAATGGGTCATGGAGCATTGTGATGACAAGGGCATGGAACATTGGTCTGACAAGATTCATGGATTATTGTGATGACAGTGGGCATGGAGCATTGTGATGACAAGGGCATGGAGCATTGTGGTGAAAAAGGCATGGACCATTTTGATGACAAGGGACACAGAGCATTGTGATGAAATATTCATGGAGCATTGTGGTGACAAATATCACAGAGCCTTGTGTGACGAGGACATGGAGCATTGTGATGAGATAGGTCCTGAATCATTGTGATGACTGGAGTCACGGAGCATGGTGATGACAGGGGTCATGTAGCATTGCTCTGACAAGATTTATTGTTTATTGTGATGAGAGTGGGCAGGGCGCATTGTGATGACAAGGGCACGGAACTTTGTGATGACAAGGTCATGGAGTATTGTGATGACAGGTGTCATGGAGCATTGTGATGACAACGGTCATGCAGCACTGTGATGAGAAGTCATGGAGCGTTGGCCTGAAAATGCTCATGGAGTATTGTGATGACAGTGGTCAAGGAGCATTGTGATGACAAGGGAATGGAGCATTGTGATGACAAGGTCCTGGAGCAGTGTCATGAGAAGACCATGGAGCCTTGTGATGACAAGTCTCATGGAGCATTCTGATGAATAGCGACATGGAGCATTGTGATTACAGGGGTCTTGGAGCATTGTGATGACAAGAGTCATGGAGCCTTGGATGCCAAGGCGGTGGAACATTGTGATGGCAGGGCTCATGGAGCATTGTTATGACAGGGGTAATGGAGCATTGTGACGACAAGGGCATGGAACATTGGTCTGAAAATTTCATGGATTATTGTGATGAGATTCGGCATGGAACATTGTGATGACTAGGACAAGGAATACTGTGATACATGTGTCATGGAGGATTGTAATGACAAGGGCATAGAGCATTGTGATGAGAAGAGTATCGAGCATTGTGATGACAAGCGTCATGGAGCATTGTGGTGACAAGGACATGGAGCAATGTGAAGAGAGCTTTCAGTAGCACTGTGATGAAATGGCATTGAGCATTGTGATCCCAAGGGTCATGGAGCTTTGTGATGACAAAGGTCAAGGAGCATTTTGATGACAAGGTCGTGGTGCATTTTGATGAGAAGTGCAGGGAGCATTGTGATGACAGGGTCATGGAGCAAATTGATGAAAAGATACATGGAACAGTTTGATGACAGGGGTTATGGAACATTGTGATGTCAGGTGTCATGGAGCATTGTGATGATAAGGGCATGTAGCACTGTGATGACGGTGGTCATGGAACATTGTGATGACAGGGGTGAGCGAGTATTGTGATGACTAGTGATGGAACACTGTGATATATGTGGTGAGAGATCATTTTGATGAGAAGTGCATGGAGCATTGTGATGACAAGTTTTATGGAGCATAGCGATGAAAACGATGCGGAGCATTGTGATGAAAAGAGCATGGCACATTGTGATGACATGTGTCATGGAACATTGTGCTGACAAGCGCATGGAGTATTTTGATGACAAGTGTCATGGAGCATTGTGCTGAGAAATGCATGGAGCATTGTGATGACAAGGGACACAGAGCATTGTGATGAAAATTTCATGGAGCATTGTGGTGACAAAGATCAAAGATCCTTGTGTGACGTGGGCATGGACCATTGTGAGGAGAAAGGTCATGATTCATTGTGATGACTTGAGTCACGGAGCATTGTGAAGACAGGGGTCATGGAGCATTGTGATGACAAGGGCATGGAGCAATGTGATGACAGGGGCATGGAACATCGGTCTGACAAGTTTCATGGATTATTGTGATGACAGTGGGCAGGGAGCATTGAGATGATAAGGGCATGGAGCATTGTGGTGACAAAGGTCACAGAGCCTTTTGTGACGAGGGCATGGACCATTGTGAGGACAAAGTCATGAAGCATTGTGATGACTGGAGTCACGGAGCATTGTTATGACAGGGGTCATGGAGCATTGTGATGACAAGGGCATGGAGCATTGTGATGACAGCGGCATGGAATATTGGTCTGACCTGTTTCATGGATTATTGTGATGACAGTGGGAATGGCACATTGTGATGACAAGGGCATGGAATATTGTGATGACAAGGTCATGGAGTATTGTGAAGTGAAGTGTCAGGGAGCATTGTGATGACATATGTCATTGTCCATTGTGATGACAATGTCATGGAGCATTGTGATACCAAGTGTCATGGAGGATTGTGATGACAAAGGTAATGGAGCATTTTGACGACAAGGGCTTGGAACATTGCGATGACAAGTGTCATGGAGCATTGTGATGACAAGGGCATGGAGAATTCTGATGAAAAGGTGCATGGAGCTTTGAGATTACAGGGTTTTTGAAGCAATGTGATTACAAGGGCATGGGGCATTGTGATGAGAAGGCAGTGGAGAATTCTGATGACATTCGTCATGGAGCTTTGTGATGACAAGGACATGGAGCATTGTGATTACAGGGGTCTTGGAGCATTGTGATGAAAAGGGAATGGATCATTGTGATGAAAAGGGCCATTGAGAATTTTGATGAAAACGTCGTGAAGCATTGTGATGACAAGCGCATGGAGCTTGCTATGATAGAGGTCATAGAGCATTGCGATGACAAATGCATGCAGAATTGTGATGACAATATCATGTAACATTGTGATGAGAAGTGTCACGAAGCATTGTGATGACAAGGACGTGGAGAATTGTAATGACATGGGACATGGAGCATTGTGATGAACAGGGCATGGAGAATTGTGATAGCAAGTCCGTTGAGCATTGTGATGAAAAGACCATGGATAATTATGAGGAAGAGCGTCATGGGTCACTGTATTGACAAGGGGCATGGAGCATTGTGATGACAGCTGTCATTTTGCATTGTGATGAGAAGGGTCATGGAGCATTGTGTTGAAAAGTGTCATGGAGCATTGTGATGAGAAGGTCATGGAGCATTAGCCTGAAAATGTTCATGGAGTATTGTGATGACAGTGGTCATGGAGCATTGTGATGACAAGGGAATGTAGCATTTTGATGACAAGGTCCTGGAGCAGTGAGATGAGAAGACCATGGAGCCTTGTGATGACAAGTCTCATGGAGCATTCTGATGAATAGGGGCATGGAGCATTGTGATTACAGGGGTCTTCGAGCATTGTGATGACAAGTGATTGGAGCATTGTGATGAGAAGGCCATGGAGCATTCTGATGACATGTGTCATGGATCTTTGTGATGACAAGGGCATGGAGCATTGTGATTACAGGGGTCTTGGAGCATTGTGATGACATGGGTCATGGAGCCATGGATGCCAAGGCGTTGGAACATTGTGATGGCAGGGGTCATGGAGCATTGTTATGACAGGAGTAATGGAGCATTGTGATGACAAGGGCATGGAACATTGGTCTGAAAATTTCATGGATTATTGTGATGAGATTCGGCATGGATCATTGTGATCACTAGGGCAAGGAATACTGTGATGCATGTGTCATGGAGGATTGTAATGACAAGGGCATGGTGCGTTGTGATGAGAAGAGTATCGAGCATTGTGATGACAAGCGTCATGGGGCATTGTGGTGACAAGTGCATGGATCAATGTGATGAGAGCTTTCATGTAGCACTGTGATGAAATGGCATGGAGCATTGTGATGCCAGGGTCATGGAGCTATGTGATGACAAAGGTCATGGAGCATTTTGATGACAAGGTCGTGGTGCATTGTGATGAGAAGGGCAGGGAGCATTGTGATGACAGGGTCATGTAGCAAATTGATGAAAAGTGTCATGGAACATTTTGATGACAGGGGTTATGGAACATTGTGATATCAGGGGTCATGGAGAATTGTGATGATAAGGGCATGTAGCACTGTGATGACAGTGGTCATGGAACATTGTGATTACAGGGGTGAGCAAGTATTGTGATGACTAGTGATGGAACATTGTGATATATGTGGTCAGAGAGCATTTTGATGAGAAGTGCATGGAGCATTTTGATGAGAAGTGCATGGAGCATTGTGATGACAAGTGTTATGGAGCATAGCAATGATAAGGATGCAGAGTATTGTGATGACAAGCGCATGGTGCATTTTGATGACATGCATCATGGAGCAGTGTGCTGACAAGCGCATGAAGCATTTTGATGACAAATGTCAAGGAACATTGTGCTGACAAAGGCATGGAGCATTTTGATGACAAGGGACACAGAGCATTGTGATGAAATATTCATGGAGCATTGTGGTGACAAAGATCACAGAGCCTTGTGTGACGAGGACATCGAGCATTGTGATGAGATAAGTCCTGAATCATTGTGATGACTGGAGTCACGGAGCATTGTGATGACAGGGGTCATGGAGCATTGCTATGACAAGATTTATGGATTATTGTGATGAGAGTGGGCAGGGCGCATTGTGATGACAAGGGTATGGAACATTGTGATGACAATGTCATGGAGTATTGTGAAGACAGGTGTCAGCGATCATTGTGATGACATATGTCATTTTCCATTGTGATGACAATGGCATGGAGCATTGTGATACCGAGTGTCATGGAGGATTGTGATGACAAAGGTAATGGAGCATTTTGATGACAAGGGCTTGGAACATTGTGATGACAAGGGTCATAGAGCATTGTGATGACAAGGGCATGGAGCATTGTGAAGACAAGGGCCATTGAGAATTTTGATGACAACGTCGTGAAGCATTGTGATGACAAGCGCATGGAGCTTGCTATGACAGGGGTCCTAGAGCATTGCGATGACAAGTGCAAGGGGAATTGTGATGACAAGATCATGTAACATTGTGATGAGAAGTATCACGAAGCATTGTGATGACAAGGACGTGGAGAATTGTAATGACATGGGACATGGAGCATTGTGATGAACAGGGCATGGAGAATTGTGATAGCAAGACCGTGGAGCATTGTGATGAAAAGACCATGGATAATTATGAAGAAGAGCGTCATGGATCACTGTAATGACAAGGGTCATGGAGCATTCTGATGACAGGTGTCATGGAGCATTGTGATGAGAGGGGTCATGGAGCATTTTCATGACAAGGGTCATGGAGCATTGTGATGAGAATGTCATGGAGCATTCTGATGAATAGGGGCATGAAGCATTGTGATTACAGGGGTCTTGGAGCATTGTGATGACAAGGGCATGGAGCATTGTGATGAGAAGGCCATGGAGCATTTTGATGACATGTGTCATGGATCTTTGTGATGACATGGGCATGGAGCATTGTGATTACAGGGGTCCTGGAGCACTGTGATGACAAGGGTGATGGAGCCTTGGATGCCAAGGCGGTGGAATATTGTGATGGCAGGGGTCATGGAGCATAATTATGACGGGGTAATGGAGCATTGTGATGACAAGGGCATGGAACATTGGTCTGAAAATTTCATGGATTATTGTGATGAGATTCGGCATGGAACATTGTGACGACTAGGGCACGGAACACTGTGATACATGTGTCATGGAGGATTGTAATGACAAGGGCATGGAGCATTGTGATGAGAAGTTTATCGAGCAGTGTGATGACAAGTGTCATGGAACATTGTGGTGACAAGGACATGGAGCAATGTGAAGAGAGCTTTCAGTAGCACTGTGATGAAATGGCATGGAGCATTGTGATGCCAAGTGTCATGGAGCTTTGTGAGGACAAAGGTCATGAAGCATTGTGATGACTGGAGTCACGGAGCATTGTGATGACAGGGGTAATGGAGCATTGTGATGACAAGGGCATGGAGCATTGTGATGACAGGGGCATGGAACATTGGTCTGACATGTTTCATGGATTATTGTGATATCAGTGGGCATGGCACATTGTGATGGCAAGGGCATGGAACATTGTGATGACAAGGTCATGGATTATTGTTAAGACAGGTGTCAGGGAGCACTGTGGTGACATATGTCATTGTCCATTGTGATGACAATGGCATGGAGCATTGTGATACCAAGTGTCATGGAGGATTGTGATGACAAAGGTAATGGAGCATTTTGACGACAAGGGCTTGGAATATTGCGATGACAAGTGTCATGGAGCATTGTGATTACAAGGGCATGGAGCATTCTGATGAAAAGGTGCATGGAGCTTTGAGATTAAAGGGTTTTAGAAGCAATGTGATTACAAGGGCATGGAGCATTGTGATTAGAAGGCAATGGAGCATTCTGATGACATGCGTCATGGAGCTTTGTGATGACAAGGACATGGAGCATTGTGATTACAGGGGTCTTGGATCATTGTGATGAAAAGGGAATGGATCATTGTGATGAAAAATGCATGGAGCCCTGTCATGACAGGTTTCAAGGAGCATACTGATGACAACTGTCAGGGAGCATTGTGATGATAAGTGTATTGAGCATTGTGATGACAAAGATCATGGGGCATTGTGATGAGAAGACCATGGATAATTGTGATGACCAGCGTCATGGGGCATTGTGATGACAAGTATTATGGAACATTGTGATCAGAAGGTTTTGGTGTATTGTGATGACAAAGGTCATTGAGCATTTCGATTTCATTGTGATGACAATAGCATGAAATATTATGGTGATGGGCACGGTGCATTGTGATGACAGGGTTCATGGAGCATTGAGATGAAAAGGGGCAAGGAGCATTGTGATGACAGGGGTCATGGAGCATTGCTCTGACAAGATTTATGGATTATTGTGATGAGAGTGGGCAGGGCGCATGGTGATGACAAGGGTATGGAACACTGTGATGACAAGGTCATGGAGTATTGTGAAGACAGGTGTCAGGGATCATTGTGATGACATATGTCATTGTCCATTGTGATGACAATGGCATGGAGCATTGTGATACCAAGTGTCATGGAGGATTGTGATGACAAGGGTAATGGAGCATTTTGATGAAAAGGGCTTGGAACATTGTGATGAAAAGGGTCATGGAGCATTGTGATGACAAGGGCATGGAGCATTGTGAAGACAAGGGCCATTGAGAATTTTGATGACAACGTCGTGAAGCATTGTGATGACAAGCGCATGGAGCTTGCTATGACAGGGGCCCTAGAGCATTGCGATGACAAGTGCATGGGGAATTGTGATGACAAGATCATGTAACATTGTGATGAAAAGTATCACGAAGCATTGTGATGACAAGGACGTGGAGAATTGTAATGACATGGGACATGGAGCATTGTGATGTACAGGGCATGGAGAATTGTGATAGCAAGACCGTGGAGCATTGTGATGAAAAGACCATGGATAATTATGAAGAAGAGCGTCATGGATCACTGTAATGACAAGGGGCATGGAGCATTCTGATGACAGGTGTCATGGAGCATTGTGATGAGAGGGGTCATGGAGCATTTTCATGACAAGGGTCATGGAGCATTGTGATGAAAATGTCATGGAGCATTGGCCTGAAAATGTTCATGGAGTATTGTGATGACCGTCGTCAAGGAGCATTGTGATGACAAGGGAATGGACATTGTGATGACAAGGTCCTGGAGCAGTGTGATGAGAAGACCATGGAGCCTTCTGATGACAAGTCTCATGGAGCATTCTGATGAATAGGGGCATGGAGCATTGTGATTACAGGGGTCTTGGAGCATTGTGATGACAAGGTCATGGAGTATTGTGAAGACAGGTGTCAGGGAGCATTGTGATGACATATGTCATTGTCCATTGTGATGACAATGGCATGGAGCATTGTGATACAAAGTGTCATGGAGGATTGTGATGACAAAGGTAATGGAGCATTTTGACGACAAGGGCTTGGAACATTGCGATGACAACTGTAATGGAGCATTGTGATTACAAGGGCATGGAGCATTCTGATGAAAATGTGCATGGAGCTTTAAGATTACAGGGGTTTTGAAGCAATGTGCTGACAATGGCATGGAGCATTGTGATGAGAATGCAATGGAGCATTCTGATGACATGCGTCATGGAGCTTTGTGATGACAAGGACATGGAGCATTGTGATTACAGGGGTCTTGGAGCATTGTGATGAAAAGGGAATGGATCATTGTGATGAAAAATGCATGGAGCCTTGTCATGACAGGGTTCAAGGAGCATACTGATGACAACTGTCAGGGAGCATTGTGATGATAAGTGTATTGAGCATTGTGATGACAAAGATCATGGAGCATTGTGATGAGAAGACCATGGATAATTGTGATGACCAGCGTCATGGGGCATTGTGATGACAAGTATTATGGAACATTGTGATCAGAAGGTTTTGGTGGATTGTGATGACAGAGGCCATTGAGAATTTTGATTTCATTGTGATGACAATAGCATGAAATATTATGGTGATGGGCACGGTGCATTGTGATGACAGGGTTCATAGATCATTGAGATGAAAAGGGGCATGGAGCATTGTGATTACAGGAGTGTTGGAGCATTGTGATGACAAGGGCATGGATAATTGTGATGAGAAGGCCATGGAGCATTCTGATGACATGCGTCATGGAGCTTTGTGATGACAAGAGCATGGAGAATTGTGATTACAGGGGTCATGGAATATTGTGATGACACGGGTGAGGGAGTATTGTGATGACTAGTGATGGAACATTGTTATATCTGTGGTGAGAAGGCATTTTGTGGAGAAGTGCATGGAGCATTGTGATGACAAGGTTTATGGAGCATTTTGATGACAAGGATGTGGAGAATTGTGATGACAAGTGCATGGTGCATTGTGATGACATGGGTTATGGAACACTGTGATCAGAAGAGTTTGGTGCACTGTGATGACAGAGGTCATTGAGCATTTTGATTTCATTGTGATCACAATAGCATGAAATATTATGGAGATGGGCACGGTGCATTGTGGTGACAGTGTTCATGGAGAATTGAAATGAAAAGGGGCATGGAGCACTGTGATTACTGGGGTGTTGGAGTATTGTGATTACAAGGGCATGGAGCATTGTGATGAGAAGGCCATGGAGCATTCTGATGACATGCGTCATGGAGCTTTGTGATGACAAGGGCATGGAGAATTATGATTAGAGGAGTCATGGAATATTGTGATGACAGGGGTGAGGGAGTATTGTGATGACTTGATGGAACCTTGTGATATCAGTGGTGAGAAGGCATTTTGAGGAGAAGTGCATGCAGCATTGTGAAGGCAAGGTATATGGTGCATTTTGATGACAAGGATGTGGAGCATTGTGATGACAAGTGCATGGTGCATTGTGATGACATGGGTTATGGAGCATTGTGATGAACAGGGCATGGAGAATTGTGATAGCAAGACCGTGGAGCATTGTGATGAAAAGACCATGGATAATTATAGAGAAGAGCGTCATGGATCACTTTAATGACAAGGGGCATGGAGCATTCTGATGACAGGTGTCATGGAGCATTGTGATGAGAGGGGTCATGGAGCATTTTCATGACAAGGGTCATGGAGCATTGTGATGAGAAGGTCATGGAGCATTCTGATGAATAGGGGCATGAAGCATTGTGATTACAGGGGTCTTGGAGCATTGTGATGACAAGGGCATGGAGCATTGTGATGAGAAGGCCATGGAGCATTTTGATGATATGTGTCATGGATCTTTGTTATGACATGAGCATGGAGCATTGTGATTACAGGGGTCCTGGAGCACTGTGATGACAAGGGTCATGGAGCCTTGGATGCCAAGGCGGTGGAACATTGTGATGGCAGGGGTCATGGAGCATAATTATGACAGGGGTAATGGAGCATTGTGATGACAAGGGCATGGAACATTGGTCTGAGAATTTCATGGATTATTGTGATGAGATTCGGCATGGAACATTGTGATGACTAGGGCACGGAACACTGTGATACATGTGTCATGGAGGATTGTAATGACAAGGGCATGGAACATTGTGATGAAAAGAGTATCGAGCATTGTGATGACAAGCGTCATGGAACATTGTGGTGACAAGGACATGGAGCAATGTGAAGAGAGCTTTCAGTAGCACTGTGATGAAATGGCATGGAGCATTGTGATGCCAAGAGTCATGGAGCTTTGTGAGGACAAAGGTCATGAAGCATTGTGATGACTGGAGTCACGGAGCATTGTGATGACAGGAGTCATGGAGCATTGTGATGACAAGGGCATGGAACATTGTGATGACAGGGGCATGGAACATTGGTCTGACATGTTTCATGGATTATTGTGATGACAGTGGGAATGGCACATAGTGATGACAAGGGCATGGAACATTGTGATGACAAGGTCATGGAGTATTGTGAAGACAGGTGTCAGGGAGCACTGTGATGACATATGTCATTGTCCATTGTGATGACAATGGCATGGAGAATTGTGATACCAAGTGTCATGGAGGATTGTGATGACAAAGGTAATGGAGCAATTTGACGACAAGGGCTTGGAACATTGCGATGACAAGTGTCATGGAGCATTGTGATTACAAGTGCATGGAGCATTCTGATGAAAATGAGCATGGAGTTTTGAGATTACAGGGATTTTGAAGCAATGGATTACAAGGGCATGGAGCATTGTGATGAGAAGGCAATGGAGCATTCTGATGACATGCGTCATGGAGCTTTGTGATGACAAGGACATGGAGCATTGTGATTACAGGGGTCTTGGAGCATTGTGATGAAAAGGGAATGGATCATTGTGATGAAAAATGCATGGAGCCTTGTCATGACAGGGTTCAAGGAGCATACTGATGACAACTGTCAGGGAGCATTGTGATGATAAGTGTATTGAGCATTGTGATGACAAAGATCATGGAGCATTGTGATGAGAAGACCATGGATAATTGTGATGACCAGCGTCATGGGGCATTGTGATGACAAGTATTATGGAACATTGTGATCAGAAGGTTTTGGTGCATTGTGATGACAGAGGCCATTGAGAATTTTGATTTCATTGTGCTGACAATAGCATGAATTATTATGGTGATGGGCACGGTGCATTGTGATGACAGGGTTCATAGAGCATTGAGATGAAAAGGGGCATGGAGCATTGTGATTACAGGGGTGTTGGAGCATTGTGATGACAAGGGCATGGAGCATTGTGATGAGAAGGCCATGGAGCATTCTGATGACATGCGTCATGGAGCTTTGTGATGACAAGAGCATGGAGAATTGTGATTACAGGGGTCATGGAATATTGTGATGACAGGGGTGAGGGAGTATTGTGATGACTAGTGATGGAACATTGTTATATCTGTGGTGAGAAGGCATTTTGAGGAGAAGTGCATGGAGCATTGTGATGACAAGGTTTATGGAGCATTTTGATGACAAGGATGTGGAGCATTTTGATGACAAGTGCATGGTGCATTGTGATGACATGGTTTATGGAACATTGTGATCAGAAGAGTTTGGTGCATTGTGATGACAGAGGTCATTGAGCATTTTGATTTCATTGTGATGACAATAGCATGAAATATTATTGTGATGGGTACGGTGCATTGTGGTGACAGTGTTCATAGAGAACTGAGATGAAAAGGGGCATGGAGCACTGTGATTACAGGGGTGTTGGAGCTTTGTGATGACAAGGGCATGGAGCATTGTGATGAGCAGGCCATGGAGCATTCTGATGACATTCGTCATGGAGCTTTGTGATGACAAGGGCATGGAGAAATGTGTTTAGAGGGGTCATGGAATATTGTGATGACAGGGGTGAGGGAGTATTGTGATGACTAGTGATGGAACCTTGTGATATCATTGGTGAGAAGGCATTTTGAGGAGAAGTGCATGGAGCATTGTGAAGACAAGGTTTATGGTGCATTTTGATGACAATGAAGTGGAGCATTGTGATGACAAGTGCATGGTGCATTGTGATGACATGGGTTATGGAGCATTGTGCTGACACGCACATCGAGAATTGTGATGACAAGGGTCATGGAGCATTGTGCTGACAAAGGCATGGAGCTTTGTGATGACAAGGGTCACAGAGCATTGTGATAAAAATTTCATGGAGCATTGTGGTGACTATGGTCACAGAGCTTTGTGTGACGAGATCATGGATCATTGTGATGACAAGTGTCATGAAGCATTGTGATGACTGGAGTCACGGAGCATTGTGATGACAGGGGTAATGGAGCATTGTGATGACAAGGGCATGGAGCAATGTGATGACAGGGGCATGGAACATTGGTCTGACATGTTTCATGGATTATTGTGATGACAGTGGGCATGGTGCATTGTGATAACAAGGGCATGGAACATTGTGATGACAAGGTCATGTAGTATTGTGAAGACAGGTGCCAGGGAGCATTGTTATGACATATGTCATTGTACATTGGGATGACAATGGCATGGAGCATTGTGATACCAATTGTCATGGAGGATTGTGATGACAAAGCTAATGGAGCATTTTGATGACACGGGCTTGGAACATTGCGATGAAAAGTGTCATGGAGCATTGTGATGACAAGGGCATGGAGCATTCTGATGAAAAGGTGCATGGAGCATTGAGATTACAGGGGTTTTGAAGCAATGTGATTACAAGGGCATGGAGCATTTTGATGAGAAGGCAATGGAGCATGCTGATGACATGCGTAATGGAGCTTTGTGATGACAAGGACATGGAGCATTGTGATTACATGGGTCTTGGAGCATTGTAAAGAAAAGGGAATGGGTCATTGTGATGAAAAATGCATGGAGCCTTGTCATGACAGTTTTCAAGGAGCATACTGATGACAACTGTCAGGGAGCATTGTGATGATAAGTGTATTGAGCATTGTGATGACAAAGAACATGGAGCATTGTGATGAGAAGACCATGGATAATTGTGATGATCATCGTCATGGGGCATTGTGATGACAAGTGTTATGGAACATTGTGATCAGAAGGGTTTGGTGCATTTTGATGACAGAGGTCATTGAGCATTTTGATTTCTTTGTGATGACAATAGCATGAAATATTATGGTGATGGGCACGGTGCATTGTGATGACAGGGATCATGGAGCATTGAGATGAAATGGGGCATGGGGCATTGTGATTACAAGGGTTTTGGAGCATTGTGATGACAAGGGCATGGAGCATTGTGAAGACAAGGCCGTGGAACATTGTGATGGCAGGGGTCATGGAGCACTGTTATGAGAGGTGTAATGGAGCATTGTGATGACAAGGGCAAGGAGAATTGTGATTACAGGGGTCATGGAATATTGTGATGACAGGGGTGAGGGAGTATTTTGATGACTAGTGATGGAACATTGTGATATCAGTGGTGAGAAAGCATTTTGTGGAGAAGTGCATGGAGCATTGTGATGACAAGTTTTATCGAGCATTTTGATGACAAGGATGTGGAGCATTGTGATGACAAGTGCATGGTGCATTGTGATGACATGGGTTATGGAGCATTGTGCTGACACGCGCATCGAGCATTGTGATGGCATGGGTCATGGAGCATTGTGCTGACAAAGGCATGGAGCTTTGTGATGACAAGGGTCACAGAGCATTGTGATAAAAATTTCATGGAGCATTGTGGTGACAATGGTCACAGAGCTTTGTGTGAGGAGGTCATGGACCATTTTGATGACAAATGTCATGAAGGATTGTGATGACTGGAGTCACGGAGCATTGTGGTAACAGGGGTCTTGGAGCATTGTGATGAAAAGGGAATGGATCATTGTGATGAACATGGCATGGAGCCTTGTCATGACTGTGTTTAAGGAGCATACTGATGACAAGTGTCAGCGAGCATTGTGATGCCAAGTGTATTGAGCATTGTGGTGACAAAGGTCATGGAGCATTGTGATGAGAAGACCTGGCATAATTGTGATGACGAGCGTCATGGGGCATGTGATGACAAGTGTTATGGAACATTGTGATCAGAAGGGTTTGGAGCATTGTGATGACAGAGGACATGGAGCATTTTGATTTCATTGTGATGACAATAGCATGAATCATTATGATGATGGGCATGGTGCATTGTGATGACAGTGTTCATGGAGCATTGAGATGAAAAGTGGCATGGAGAATTGTGATTACAGAGGTCTTGGAGCATTGTGATGACAAGGGTCATGGAGCCTTGTGATGACAAGGCCGTGGAACATTCTGATGGCAGGGGTCATGGAGCATTGTTATGACAGGTGTAATGGAGCATTGTGATGACAAGGGCATGGAGCAATGTGATGAGAGATTTCATTGAGCATTGTGATGACAATGGCATGGAGCATTGTGATGCCAAGGGTCATGGAGCTTTGTGATAACAAATGTCATGGGGCATTTTGATGACAAGGGCATGGTGCATTGTGATGAGAAGGGCAGGGAGCATTGTAATGACAAGTTTTATGGAGCATAGCGATGAAAACGATGTGGAGCATTGTGATGAAAAGAGCATTGCACATTGTGATTACATGTGTCATGGAGCATTGTGCTGACAAGCGCATGGAGCATTGTGATGACAAGTGTCATGGAGCATTGTGCTGACAAAGGCATGGAGCATTGTGATGACAAGGGACACAGAGCATTGTGATGAAAATTTCATGTAGCGTTGTGTTGACAAGGATCACAGAGCCTTGTGTGACAAGGGCATGGACCATTGTGAGGACAAAGGTCATGAATCATTGTGATGACTGGAGTCACGGAGCATTGTGATGACAGGGGTAATTGGAGCATTGTGATGACAAGGGCATGGAGCAATGTGATGACAGGGGCATGGAACATTGGTCTGACATGTTTCATGGATTATTGTGATGACAGTGGGCATGGTGCATTGTGATAACAAGGGCATGGAACATTGTGATGACAAGGTCATGTAGTATTGGGAAGACAGGTGCGAGGGAGCATTGTGATGACATATGTCATTGTCCATTGGGATGACAATGGCATGGAGCATTGTGATACCAAGTGTCATGGAGGATTGTGATGACAAACGTAATGGAGCATTTTGATGACAAGGGCTTGGAACATTGCGATGACAAGGGTCATGGAGCATTGTGATGACAAGGGCATGGAGCATTCTGATGAAAAGTTGCATGGAGCTTTGAGATTACAGGGGTTTTGAAGCAATGTGATTACAAGGGCATGGAGCATTTTGATGAGAAGGCAATGGAGCAAGCTGATGACATGCGTCATGGAGCTTTGTGATGACAAGACATGGAGCATTGTGATTACATGGGTCTTGGAACATTGTAACGAAAAGGGAATGGGTCATTGTGATGAAAAATGCATGGAGCCTTGTCATGACAGGGTTCAAGGAGCATACTGATGACAACAGTCAGGGAGCATTGTGATGATAAGTGTATTGAGCATTGTGATGACAAAGATCATGGAGCATTGTGATGAGAAGACCGTGGAAAATTGTGATGACCATCGTCATGGGGCATTGTGATGACAAGTGTTATGGAACATGGTGATCAGAAGAGTTTGGTGCATTGTGATGACAGAGGTCATTGAGCATTTTGATTTCTTTGTGATTACAATAGCATGAAATATTATAGTGATGGGCACGGTGCATTGTGATGACAGGGATCATGGAGCATTGAGATGAAAAGGGGCATGGAGCATTGTGATTACAAGGGTGTTGGATCATTGTGATGACAAGGGCATGGAGCATTGTGAAGACAAGCCCGTGGAACATTGTGATGGCAGGGGTCATGGAGCACTGTTATGAGAGGTGTAATGGAGCATTGTGATGACAAGGGCAAGGAGAATTGTGATTACAGGGGTCATGGAATATTGTGATGACAGGGGTGAGGGAGTATTTTGATGACTAGTGATGGAACATTGTGATATCAGTGGTGAGAACGCGTTTTGTGGAGAAGTGCATGGAGCATTGTGATGACAAGGTTTATGGAGCCTTTTGATGACAAGGATGTGGAGCATTGTGATGACAAGTGCATGGTGCATTGTGATGACATGGGTTATGGAGCATTGTGCTGACAAAGGCAAGGAGCTTTGTGATGACAAGGGTCACAGAGCATTGTGATAAAAATTTCATGGAGCATTGTGTTGACAAAGGTCACAGAGCTTTGTGTGACGAGGTCATGGACCATTGTGAGGACAAATGTCATGAAGCATTGTGATGACTGGAGTCACGGAGCATTGTGATAACAGGGGTCTTGGAGCCTTGTGATGAAAAGGGAATGGATCATTGTAATGAAAAAGGCATGGAGCCTTGTCATGACAGTGTTCAAGGAGAATAATGATGACAAGTGTCAGCGAGCATTGTGATGCCAAGTGTATTGAGCATTGTGGTGACAAAGGTCATGGAGCATTGTGATGAGAAGACCTTGCATAATTGTGATGACGAGCGTCATGGGGCATGTGATGACATGTGTTATGGAACATTGTGATCAGAAGGGTTTGGAGCATTGTGATGACAGAGGACATGGAGCATTTTGATTTCATTGTGATGACAATAGCATGAAATAGTATGGTGTTGGGCATGGTGCATTGTGATGACAGTGTTCATGGAGCATTGAGATGAAAAGGGGCATTGAGAATTGTGATTACAGAGGTCTTGGGGCATTGTTATGACAAGGGCATGGAGCATTGTGATGAGAAGGACATGGAGCATTCTGATGACATGGGTCATGGAGCTTTGTGATGACAAGGGCATGGAGAATTGTGATTACAGGGGTAGTGGAATATTGTGATGACAGGGGTGGGGGAGTATTGTGATGAATAGTGATGGAACATTGTGATATCAGTGGTGAGAAGGCATTTTGAGGAGAAGTGCATGGAGCATTGTGATGACAATGTTTATGGAGCATTTTGATGACAAGGATGTGGAGCATTGTGATGAAAAGTGCATGGTGCATTGTGATGACATGGGTTATGGAGCATTGTGCTGACACGCGTGTCGAGCATTTTGATGACAAGCGTCATGGGGTATTGTGATGACAAGTGTTATGGAACATTGTGATCAGAAGGGTTTGGTGCATTGTGATGACAGAGGTCATGGAGCATTTTAATTTCATTGTGATGACAATCGCATGAATCATTATGATGATGGGAATGGTGCATTGTAATGACAGGATTCATGGAGCATTGAGATGAAAAGGGGCATGGAGAATTGTGATTACAGATGTCTTGGTGCATTTTGATGAGAAGGGTCATGGAGCCTTGTGATGACAAGACCGTGGAACATTTTGATGGCAGTGTTCATGGAGCATTCTTATGAAAGGTGTAATGGAGCATTGTGATGACAAGGGCATGGACCAATGTGATGAGAGATTTCATTGAGCATTGTGATGACAATGGCATGGAGCATTGTGATGCCAAGTGTCATGGAGCTTTGTGATGACAAAGGTCATGGGGCATTTTGACGACAAGGGCATGGTGCATTGAGATGAGAAGGACAGGGAGCATTGTGATGACAGGGTAATGGAGCAATTTGATGAAAAGTGTCATGGAATATATTGATGACAGGAGCTATGGAACATTGTGATGTCAGGGGTCATGAAGCATTGTGATGAAATGGGTCATGGAGCATTTTGAGATGGGGGTTATGGAACATTGTGACGTCAGGTGTCATGGAGCATTGTGATGAAAAGGGCATGTAGCACTGTGATGACAGGGGTCATGGAACACTGTGATGACGGGTGAGGGCGTATTGTGATGACTAGTGATGTAACATTGTGATATATATGGTGAGAGAGCATTTTGATGAGAAGTGCATGGAGCATTGCGATGACAAGTGTTATGGAGCATAGCAATGATAAGGATGTGGAGTATTGTGATGACAAGCGCATGGCACATTTTAATGACATGGGTCATGGAGCATTGTGATGACAAGGGCCATTGAGAATTTTGATGACAACGTCGTTAAGCATTGTGATGACAAGCGCATGGAGCTTGCTATGACAGGGGTCAAAGTGCATTGCGAGGACAAGTGAATGGAGAATTGTGATGACAAGATCATGTAACATTGTGATGAGAAGTGTCACGAAGCATTGTGATGACAAGGACGTGGAGAATTGTAATGACATCGGACATGGAGCATTGTGATGAACAGGGCATGGAGAATTGTGATAGCAAGACCGTGGAGCATTGTGATGAAAAGACCATGGATAATTATGATGAAGAGCGTCATGGATCACTGTAATGACAAGGGGCATGGAGCATTGTGATGACAGGCGTCATGGAGCATTGTGATGAGAAGGCCATGGAGCATTCTGATGACATGTGTCGTGGATCTTTGTGATTACAAGGGCATGGAGCATTGTGATTACACCGGTCTTGGAGCATTGTGATGAAAAGGGTCATGGAGCCTTGGATGCCAAGGCGGTGGAACATTGTGATAGCAGGGTTCATGGAGCATTGTTATTACAGGGGTAATGGAGCATTGTGATGACAAGAGCATGGAACATTGGTCTGAAAATTTCATGGATTATGTGATGAGATTCGGCATGGAACACTGTGATGACTAGGTCATGGAACACTGTGATACATGTGTTATGGAGGATTGTAATGACAAGGGCATGGAGCATTGTGATGAGAAGAGTATCTAGCATTGTGATGACAAGCGTCATGGAGCACTCTGGTGACAACGGCATGGAGCAATGTGATGAGAGGTTTCATGTAGCATTGTGATGAAATTGCATGGAGCATTGTGATGCCAAGGGTCATGGAGGTTTGTGATGACAAACGTCATGGAGCATTTGATGACAAGGTCGTGGTGCATTGTGATGAGAAGGGCAGCAAGCATTGTGATGACAGGGTCATGGAGCAAATTGATGAAAGTGTCAAGGAACAATTTGACGACAGGGGTTATGGAACATTGTGATGTCAGGGGTAATGACGCATTTTGATGAAAAGGGTCATGGAGCATTCTGATGAAAAGGTTCATGGAGCATTGATATTACAGGGGTTTTGAAGCAATGTGATTACAAGGGCATGGAGCATTGTGATGAGAAGGCAATGGAGCATTCGGATGACATGCGTCATGGAGCTTTGTGATGACAAGGACATGGAGCATTGTGATTACAGCGGTCTTGGAGCATTGTGATGAAAAGGGAATGGATCATTGTGATGAAAAATGCATGGAGCCTTGTCATGACAGGGTTCAAGGAGCATACTGATGACAACAGTCAGGGAGCATTGTGATGATAAGTGTATTGAGCATTGTGATGACAAAGATCATGGAGCATTGTGATGAGAAGACCATGCATAATTCTGATGACCAGCGTCATGGGGCATTGTGATGACATGTGTTATGGAACATTGTGATCAGAAGGGTTTGCTGCATTGTGATGACAGAGGTCATTGAGCATTTTGATTTCATTGTGATGACAATAGCATGAAATATTATGGTGATGGGCATGGTGCATTGTGATGGCAGGGTTCATGGAGCATTGAGATGAAAAGGGGCATGGAGCATTGTGATTACAGGGGTGTTGGAGCATTGTGATGACAAGGGCATGGAGCATTGTGATGAGAAGGCCATGGAGCATTCTGATGACATGCGTCATGGAGCTTTGTGATGACAAGGGCATGGAGAATTGTGATTACAGGGGTCATGGAATATTGTGATGACAGGGGTGAGGGAGTATTGTGATGACTAGTGATGGAACATTGTTATATCAGTGGTGAGAAGGCATTTTGAGGAGAAGTGCATGGAGCATTGTGATGACAAGGTTTATGGAGAATTTTGATGACAAGTATGTGGAACATTGTGATGACAAGTCCATGGTGCATTGTGATGACATGGGTTATGGAGCATTATGCTGACACGCGCATCGAGCATTGTGATGACAAGGGTCATGGAGCATTGTGCTGACAAAGGCATGGAGCTTTGTGATGCCAAGGGTCAAAGAGCATTGTGATAAAAATTTCATGGAGCATTGTGGTGACAAAGGTCACAGAGCTTTGTGTGACGAGGTCATGGACTATTGTGATGACAAATGTCATGAATCATTGTGATGACTGGAGTCACGGAGCATTGTGATGACAGGGGTCATGGAGCATTGCTCTGACAAGATTTATGGATTATTTTGATGAGAGTGGGCATGGCGCATTGTGTTGACAAGGGCATGGAACATTGTGATGACAAGGTCATGGAGTATTGTGAAGAGAGGTGTCAGGGAGCATTGTGAAGATAGGTGTCAGGGAGCATTGTGATGACATATGTCATTGTCCATTTTGATGACAATGGCATGGAGCATTGTGATACCAAGTGTCATGGAGGATTGTGATGACAAAGGTAATGGAGCATTTTGATGACAAGGGCTTGGAATATTGTGATGACAAGGGTCATGGAGCATTGTGATGACAATGGCATGGAGCATTCTGATGACAAGTGACATTGAGAATATTGATGACAACGTCGTGAAGCATGGTGATGACAAGCGCATGGAGCTTGCTATGACAGGGGTCATAGAGAATTGCGATGACAAGTGCATGGAGCATTGTGATGACAAGATCATATAACATTGTGATGAGATGTGTCACGAAGCATTGTGATGACAAGGACGTGGAGAATTGTAATGACATAGGACATGGAGCATTGTGATGAACAAGGCATGGAGAACTGTGATAGCAAGACCGTGGAGCATTGTGATGAAAAGATCATGGATAATTTTGATGAAGAGCGTAATGGATCATTGTAATGACAAGGGGCATGGAGCATTCTGATGACAGGTGTCATGGAGCATTGTGATGAGAGGGGTCATGTAGCATTGTGATGACAAGTGTAATGGAATACTGTGATGAGAAGGTCATGGATCATTGGCCTGAAAATGTTCATGGAGTATTGTGATGACAGTGGTCAAGGAGCATTGTGATGACAAGGGAATGGAGCATTGTGATAACAAGTTCCTGGAGCAGTGTGATGAGAAGACCATGGAGCCTTGTGATGACAAGTCTCATGGAGCATTCTGATGAATAGGGTCATGGAGCATTGTGATTACAGGGGTCTTGGAGCATTGTGATGACAAGGCGTGGAGCATTGTGACAAGAAGGCCATGGAGCATTCTGATGACATGTGTAATGGATTTTTGTGATGACAAGGGCATGGAGCATTGTGATTACAGGGGTCTTGGAGCATTATGATGACAAGGGTCATGGAGCCTTGGATGCCAAGGCGGTGCAACATTGTGATGGCAGGGTTCATGGAGCATTGTTATGACAGTGGTAATGGAGCATTGTGATGACAAGGGCATGGACCATTGGTCTGAAAATTTCATGGATTATTGTGATGAGATTCGGTATGGAACACTGTGATGACTAGGGCACGAAACACTGTGATACATTTGTTATGGAGGATTGTAATGACAAGGGCATGGAGCATTGTGATGAGAAGTGTATCGAGCTTTGTGATGACAAGCGTCATGGAGCATTGTGGTGAAAAGGGCATGGAGCAATGTGATGAGAGGTTTCATGTAGCATTGTGATGAAATTGCATGGAGCATTGTGATGCCAAGGGTCATGGAGCTTTGTGATGACAAACGTCATGGAGCATTTTGATGACAAGTTTGTGGTGCATTGTGATGAGAAGGGTCACAGAGCATTGTGATACTAAGTGCCATGGAGTATTGAGATGAAAAAGGTAATGGAGCATTTTGATGACAAGGGCTGGGAACATTGCGATGACAAGGGTCATGGAGCCTTGTGATGACAAGGCCGGGGAACATTGTGATGGCAGGGGTCATGGAGCATTGTTATGACAGGTGTAATGGAGCATTGTGATGACAGAGGACATGGAGCATTTTGATATCATTTTGATGACAATAGCATGAATCATTATGATGATGGGCATGGTGCCTTGTGATGACAGTCTTCATGGCGCATTGAGATGAAAAGTTGAATGGAGAATTGTGATTACAGAGGTCTTGGAGCATTGTGATATCAAGGGTCATGGAGCCTTGTGATGACAAGGCCGTGGAACATTGTGATGGCAGGGGTCATGGAGCATTGTAATGACAGGTGTAATGGAGCATTGTGATGACAAGGGCATGGAGCAATGTGATGAGAGATTTCATTGAGCATTGTGATGACAATGGCATGGATCATTGTGAAGCCAAGGGTCATGGAGCTTTGTGATGACAAATGTCATGGGGCATTTTGATGACAAGGGCGTGGTGCATTGTGATGAGAAGTGCAGGGAGCATTGTGATGACAAGGTCATGGAGCAATTTGAATAAAAGTGTCATGGAATATTTGGAAGAGAGGGGTTATGGAACATTGTTATGTCAGTTGTCATGAAGCATTGTGATGAAATGGTCATGGAGCATTGTGTGACAGGGGTTATGGAACATTGTGATGTCAGGGGTCATGGAGCATTGTGATGATAAGGGCATGTAGCCCTTTGATGACAGTGGTCATGGAACATTGTGATGACAGGGGTGAGCAAATATTGTGATGACTAGTGATGGAACATTGTGATATATGTGGTGAGAGAGCATTTTGATGAGAAGTGCATGGAGCATTGTGATGACAAGTATTATGGAGCATAGCGATGAAAAGGATGTGGAGCATTGTGAAGAAAACAGCATGGCACATTGTGATGACATGTGTCATGGAGCATTGTGCTGACAAGGGCATGGAAAATTTTGATGACAAGTGTCATGGAGCATTGTGCTGACAAAGGCATGGAGCATTGTGATGACAAGGGACACAGAGCATTGTGATGAAAATTTCATGGAACGTTGTGGTGACAAGGATCACAGAGCCTTGTGTGACGAGGGCATGGACCTTTGTGAGGACAAAGGTCATGAATCATTGTGATGACTGCAGTCACGGAGCATTGTGATGACAGGGGTAATGGAGCATTGTGATGACAAGGTCATGGAGCAATGTGATGACAGGGGCATGGAACATTGGTCTGACATGTTTCATGGATTATTGTGATGACAGTGGGCATGGTGCATTGTGATAACAAGGGCATGGAACATTGTGATAACAAGGTCATGTAGTATTGTGAAGACAGGTGTCAGGGAGCATTGTGATGACATATGTCATTGTCCATTGTGATGACAATGGCATGGAGCATTGTGATGAAAAGTTGCAAGCAGCATTGAGATTACAGGGGGTTTGAATCAATGTGATTACAAGGGCATGGAGCATTGTGATGAGAAGGCAATGGAGCATTCTGATGACATGCGTCATGGAGCTTTGTGATGAAAAGTATATGGAGCATTGTGATTACAGGGGTCTTGGAGCATTGTGATGAAAAGGGAATGGGTCATTGTAATGAAAAATTCATGGAGCCTTGTCATGACAGTGTTCAAGGAGCATACTGATAACAACTGTCAGGGAGCATTGTGATGATAAGTTTATTGAGTATTGTGATGTCAAAGAACATGGAGCATTGTGATGAGTAGACCAGGGATAATTGTGATGACCAGCGTCACTGGGCATTGTGATGACAAGTGTTATGGAACATTGTGATCAGAAGGGTTTTTTGCATTGTGATGACACAGGTCATTGAGCATATTGATTTCATTGTGATGACAATAGCATGAAATATTATGGTGATGGGCACGGTGCATTGTGATGACTGGGTTCATGGAGCATTGAGATGAAAAGGGGCATGGAGCATTGTGATTACAGGGGTGTTGGAGCATTGTGATGACAAGGGCATGGAGCATTGTGATGAGAAGGCCATGGAGCATTCTGATGACATGCGTCATGGAGCTTTGTGATGACAAGGGCATGGAGAATTGTATTACAGGGGTCATGGAATATTCTGATGACAGGGGTGAGGGAGTATTGTGATGACTAGTGATGGAACATTGTGATATCAGTGGTGAGAAGGCATTTTGAGGAGAAGAGCATGGAGCATTGTGATGACAATGTTTATGGAGCATTTTGATGACAAGGATGTGGAACATTGTGATGACAAGTGCATGGTGCATTTTGATGACATGTGTTATGGAGCATTTTGCTGACACGCGCATCGAGCATTGTGATGACAAGGGTCATAGAGCATTGTGATAAAAATTTCATGGAGCATTGTGGTGACAAAGGTCACAGAGCTTTGTGTGATGAGGTCATGGACCATTGTGATGACAAGTGTCATGAAGCATTGTGATGACTGGAGTCACGGAGCATTGTGATAACAGGGGTCTTGGAGCATTGTGATGAAAAAGGCATGAAGCCTTGTAATGACAGTGTTCAAGGAGCATACTGATGACAAGTGTCAGCGAGCATTGTGATGCCAAGTGTATTGAGCATTGTGGTGACAAAGGTCATGGAGCATTATGATGAGAAGTCCTTGCATAATTGTGATGACCAGCGTCATGGGCCATGTGATGAAAAGTGTTATGGAACATTGTGATCAGAAGGGTTTGGAGCATTGTGATGACAGAGGACATGGAGCATTTGGATTTCATTGTGATGACAATAGCATGAAATATTATGGTGTTGCACATGGTGCATTTTGATGAGAGTGTTCATGGAGCATTGAGATGAAAAGTGGCATGGAGAATTGTGATTACAGAGGTCTTGGAGCATTGTGATGACAAGGGTCATGGAGCCTTGTGATGACAAGGCCGTGGAACATTGTGATGGCAGAGGTCATGGAGCATTGTTATGAAAGGTGTAAAGGAGCATTGTGATGACAACGGCATGGAGCAATGTGATGAGAGATTTCATTGAGCATTGTGATGACAATGGCATGGAACACTGTGATGCCAAGGGTTATGGAGCTTTGTGATGACAAAAGTCAACGGGCATTTTGATGACAAGGGCGTGGTGCTTTGTGATGAGAAGGGCAGGGAGCATTGTGATGACAGGGTCATGGAGCAATTTGAATAAAAGTGTCATGGAATATTTTGATGACAGTGGTTATGGAACATTGTGATGTCAGGGGTCATGAAGTATTGTGATGAAATGGGTCATGGAGCATTTTGTGACAGTGGTTATGGAACATTGTGATGTCAGGGGTCATGGAGCATTGTGATGATAAGGGCATGTAGCACTGTGATGACAGTGGTCATGGAACATTGTGATGACAGGGGTGAGCAAGTATTGTGATGACTAGTGATGGAACATTGTGATATATGTGGTGAGAGAGCATTTTGATGAGAAGTGCATGGAGCATTGTGATGACAAGTTTTATGGAGCATAGCGATGAAAAGGATGTGGAGCATTGTGATGAAAAGACCATGGCACATTGTGATGACATATGTCATGGAGCATTGTGCTGACAAGCGCATGGAGCATTTTGATGACAAGTGTCATGGAGCATTGTGCTGACAAAGGCATGGAGCATTGTGATGACAAGGGACACAGAGCATTGTGATGAAAATTTCAGGGAGCATTGTGGTGACAAAGATCACAGAGCCTTGTGTGACGAGGGCATAGACCATTGTGAGGGCAAAGGTCATGAATAATTATGATGACTGGAGTCACGGAGCATTGTGATGACAGTGGTCATGGAGGATTGTGATGACAAGGGCATGGAGCAAATTGATGACAGGGGCATGGAACATTGGTCTGACAAGTTTCATAGATTTTTGTGATGACAGAGGGCATGGAGCATTGAGATGACAAGCGCATGGAGCATTGTGGTGACAAAGGTCACAGAGCCTTGTGTGACGAGGGCATGGACCATTGTGAGGACAAAGGTCATGAATCATTGTGATGACTGGAGTCACGGAGAATTGTGATGACAGAGGTCATGGAGCATTGTGATGACAATGGCATGGAGCATTGTTATGACAGGGGCATGGAACATTGGTCTGACATGTTTCTTGGATTATTGTGATGACAGTGGGCATGGTGCATTGTGATGACAAGGGCATGGAACATTGTGATGACAAGGTCATGGACTATTGTGAAGAGAGGTGTCAGGGAGCATTGTGATGACATATGTCATTTTCCATTGTGATGACTATGGCATGGAGCATTGTGATACCAAGTGTCATGGAGGATTGTGATACCAAGTGTGATGGAAGATTGTGATGACAAAGGTAATGGAGCTTTATGATGACAGGGGTCATGGAGCATTGTGATGACAAGGGCATGGAGCATTCTGATGAAAAGTTTCATGGAGCATTGAGATTACAGTGGTTTTGAAGCAATGTGATTACAAGGGCATGGAGCATTGTGATGAGAATGCAATGGAGCATTCTGATGACATGTGTCATGGAGGTTTGTGATGACAAGGACATGGAGCATTGTGATTACAGGGGTCTTGGAGCATTGTGATGAAAATGGAATGGGTCATTGTGATGAAAAATGCATGGAGTCTTTTCATGACAGGGTTCAAAGAGCATACTGATGACAACTGTCAGGGAGCATTGTGATGATAAGTGTATTGAGCATTGTGATGACAAAGTTCATGGAGCATTGTGATGAGTAGACCATGGATAATTGTGATGACCAGCGTCATGGGGCATTGTGATGACAAGTGTTATGGAACATTGTGATCAGAAGGCTTTGTTCATTGTGATGACAGAGGTCATTGAGCATTTTGATTTCATTGTGATGACAATAGCATGAAATATTATGGTGAAGGGCACAATGCATTGTGATGACAGGGTTCATGGAGCATTGAGATGAAAAGGGGCATGGAGCACTGTGATTACAGGGGTGTTGAGGCATTGTGATGACAAGGGCATGGAGCATTGTGATGAGAAGGCCATGGAGCATTCTGATGACATGCGTCATGGAGCTTTGTGATGACAAGGGCATGGAGAATTGTGATTACAGGGGTCATGGAATATTGTGATGACAGGGGTGAGGGAGTATTGTGATGACTACTGATGGAACATTGTGATATCATTGGTGAGAAGGCATTTTGAGGAGAAGTGCATGGAGCATTGTGATGACAAGGTTTATGGAGAATTTTGATGACAAGGATGTGGAGAATTGTGATGACAAGTGCATGGTGCATTGTGATGACATGGGTTATGGAGAATTGTCCTGACATGAGCATCGAGCATTGTGATGACAAGGGTCATGGAGCATTGGGCTGACAACGGCATGGAGCTTTGTGATGACAAGGTTCACAGAGCATTGTGATAAAAATTTCATGGAGCATTGTGGTGACAAAAGTCACAGAGCCTTGTGTGAAGAGGGCATGGACCATTGTGAGGACAAAGGTCATGAAGCATTGTGATGACTGGAGTCACGGAGCATTGTGATGACAGGGGTCATGGGGCATTGTGATGACAATGGCATGGAACATTTTTATGACAGGGGCATGGAACATTGGTCTGACATATTTCATGGATTATTGTGATGACAGTGGGCATGGGGCATTGTGATGACAAGGGCATGGAACATTGTGATGACAAGGTCATGGAGTATTGTGAAGACAGGTGTCAGGGAGCATTGTGCTGACATATGTCATTGTCCATTGTGATGACTATGGCATGGAGCATTGTGATACCAAGTGTCATGGAGGATTGTGATGACAAAGTAATGGAGCATTTTGATGACAAGTGCTTGGAACATTGCGATGACAAGTGTCATGGAGCATTGTGATGACAAGGGCATGGAGCTTTCTAATGAAAAGTTGCATGGAGTATTGAGATTACGGGGGTTTTGAAGCAATGTGATTACAAGGGCATGGAGCATTGTGATGAGAAGGCAATGGAGCATTCGGATGACATGCGTCATGGAGCTTTGTGATGACAAGGACATGGAGCATTGTGATTACAGGGGACTTGGAGCATTGTGATGAAAAGGGAATGGATCATTGTGTGAAAAATGCATGGAGCCTTGTCATGACAGGGTTAAAGGAGCATACTGATGACAACTATCAGGGAGCATTGTGATGATAAGTGTATTGAGCATTGTGATGACAAAGATCATGAAGCATTGTGATGAGAAGACCATGGATAATTGTGATGACCAGCGTCATGGGGCATTGTGATGACAAGTGTTATGGAACATTGTGATCAGAATTGTTTGGTGCATTGTGATGACTGAGGTCATTGAGAATTTTGCTTTCATTGTGATGACAATAGCATGAAATATTATGGTGATGGGCACGGTGCATTGTGATGACCGGGTTCATGGAGCATTGAGATGAAAAGGGGCATGGAGCATTGTGATTACAGGGGTGTTGGAGCATTGTGATGACAAGGGCATGGAGCATTGTGATTAGAAATCCATGGAGCATTCTGATGACATGCGTCATGGAGATTCGTGTTGAAAAGGGCATGGAGAATTGTGTTTACAGGTGTCATGGAATATTGTGATGACAGGGGTGATGGAGTATTGTGATGACTAGTGATGGAACATTGTGATATCAGTGGTGAGAAGGCATTTTGAGGAGAAGTGCATGGAGCATTGTGATGACATGGGTTATGGAGCATTGTGCTGACACGCGCAACGAGCATTGTGATGACAAGCGTCATGGAGCATTGTGCTGACAAAGGCATGGAGCTTTCTGATGACAAGGATCACAGAGCATTGTGATGACAGGGTCATGGAGCATTGTGATGAAAAGGGAGTGGATCATTGTGATGAAAAATGCATGGAGCCTTGTCATGACAGTGTTCAAGGAGCATACTGATGACAAGTGTCAGCGAGCATTGTGATGCCATGTGTATTGAGCATTGTGGTGACAAAGGTCATGGAGCATTGTGATGAGAAGACCTTGCATAATTGTGATGACGAGCGTCATGGGGCATGTGATGACAAGTGTTATGGAACATTGTGATCAGAAGGGTTTGGTGCATTGTGATGACTGAGGTCATTGAGAATTTTGATTTCATTGTGATGACAATAGCGTGAAATATTATGGTGTTGGGCACGGTGCATTGTGATGACAGGGTTCATGGAGCATTGAGATGAAAAGTGGCATGGAGCATTGTGATTACAGGGGTGTTGGAGCATTGTGATGACAAGGGCATGGAGCATTGTGATGAGAGGGCCATGGAGCATTCTGATGACATGCGTCATGAGCTTTGTGATGAAAAGGACATGGAGAATTGTGATTACAGGGGTCATGGAATTTTGTGATGACAGGTGTGAGGGAGTATTGTGATGACTAGTGATGGAACATTGTGATACCAGTGGTGAGAAGGCATTTTGAGGAGAAGTGCATGGAGCATTGTGATGACAAGATTTATGGAGCATGTTGATGACAAGGCTGTGGAGCATTGTGATGACAAGTGCATGGTGCATTGTGATGACATGGGTTATGGAGCATTGTGCTGATACGCGCATCGAGCTTTGTGATGACAAGGCTCATGGAGCCTTGTGCTGACAAAGGCATGGAGCTTTGTGATGACAAGGGTCACAGAGCATTGTGATAAAAATTTCATGGAGCATTGTGGTGACAAATGTCACAGAGCTTTGTGTGACGAGGTCATGGGCCATTGTGATGACAAATGTCATGAAGCATTGTGATGACTGGAGACAGGGAGCATTGTGATAACAGGGGACTTGGAGCACTGTGATGAAAAGAGAATGGATCACTGTGATGAAAAGCGCATGGAGCCTTGTCATGACAGTGTTCAAGGAGCATACTGATGAGAAGTGTCAGCGAGCATTGTGATGCCAAGTGTATTGAGCATTGTGGTGACAAAGGTCATGGAGCATTGTGATGAGAAGACATTGCATAATTGTGATGACGAGCGTCATGGGGCATGTGATGACAAGTGTTATGGAACATTGTGATCAGAAGGGTTTGGAGCATTGTGATGACAGAAGACATGGAGCATTTTGATTTCATTGTGATGACAATAGCCTGAATCATTATGATGATGGGCATGGTGCATTGTGATGACAGTGTTCATGGAGCATTGAGATGAAAAGTGGCATGGGGAATTGTGATTACAGAGGTCTTGGAGCATTGTGATGACAAGGATCATGGAGCCTTGTGATGACAAGGCCGTGGAACATTGTGATTGCAGGGGTCATGGAGCATTGTTATGACAGGTGTAATGGAGCATTGTGATGACAAGGGCATGGAGCAATGTGATGAGAGATTTCATTGAGCATTGTGCTGACAATGGCATGGAGCATTGTGATGCCAAGGGTCATGGAGCTTTGTGATGACAAATGTCATGGGGCATTTTGATGACAAGGGCGTGGTGCTTTGTGATGAGAAGGGCAGGGAGCATTGTGATGACAGGGTCATGGAGCAATTTGAATAAAAGTTTCATGGAATATTTTGATGACAGGTGTTATTGAACATTTTGATGTCAGGGGTCATGAAGCATTGTGATGAAATAGGTCATGGAGCATTTTGTGACAGGGGTTATGGAACATTGTGATGTCAGGGGTCATGGAGCATTGTGATGATAAGGGCATGTAGCACTGTGATGACAGTGGTCATGGAACATTTTGATGAAGGGGTGAGCGAGTATTGTGATGACTAGTGATGGAACATTGTGATATATGTGGTGAGAGAGCATTTTGATGAGAAGTACATGGAGCATTGTGATGACAAATTTTATGGAGCATAGCGATGAAAAGGATGTGGAGCATTGTGATGAAAAGAGCTTGGCACATTGTGATGACATGTGTCATGGAGCATTGTGCTGACAAGCGCATGGAGCATTTTGATGACAAGTGTCAAGGAGCATTGTGCTGACAAAGTCATGGAGCATTGTGATGACAAGGGACACAGAGCATTGTGATGAAAATTTCATGGAGCATTGTGGTGACAAAGATCACAGAGCCTTGTGTGACGAGGGCATGGACCATTGTGAGGACAAAGGTCATGAATCATTGTAATGACTGGGTTCACGGAGCATTGTGATGACAGGGGTCATGGAGCATTGTGATGACAAGGGCATGGAGCAATGTGATGACAGGGGCATGGAACATTGGTCTGACAAGTTTCATGGATTATTGTGATGACAGTGGGCATGAAGCATTGAGATGACAAGGGCATGGAGCATTGTGGTGACAAAGGTCACAGAGCCTTGTGTGACGAGGGCATGGACCACTGTGAGGAAAATTGTCATGAAGCATTGCGATGACTGGAGTCACGGAGCATTGTGAGGACAGGGTTCATGGAGCGTTGTGATGACAAGGGCATGGAGCATTGTGATGACAGGGGCATGGAACATTCGTCTGACCTGTTTCATGGATTATTTTGATGACAGTGGGCATGGCACATTGTGATGACAAGGGCATGGAACATTGTGATGACAAGGTCATGGAGTATTGTGAAGACAGGTGTCAGGGAGCATTGTGATGACATATGTCATTGTCCATTGTGATGACAATGGCATGGAGCATTGTGATACCAAGTGTCATAGAGGATTGTGATGACACAGGTAATGGAGCATTTTCATAACAAGGGCTTGGAACATTGCGATGAAAATGATCATGGCGCATTGTGATGACAAGTGCATGGAGCATTCTGAGGAAAAGTTGCATGGAGCATTGAGATTACAGGGGTTTTGAAGCAATGTGATTACAAGGGCATGGAGCATTGTGATGAGAAGACAATGGAGCATTCTGATGACATGCGTCATCGAGTTTTGTGATGACAAGGACATGGAGCATTGTGAATACAGGGTTCTTGGAGCATTGTGATGAAAAGGGAATGGATAATTGTGATAAAAAATGCATGGAGCCTTGTCATGACAGGGTTCAAGGAGCATACTGATGACAACTGTCAGGGAGCATTGTGATGATAAGTGTATTGAGCATTGTGATGACAAAGATCATGGAGCATTGTGATGAGAAGGCAATGCAGCATTCTGCTGACATGCGTCATGGAGCTTTGTGATGAAAAGGACATTGAGCATTGTGATTACAGTGGTCATGGAGCATTGCGAAGAAATTGGAAAGGATCATTTTGATGAAAAGTGAATGGAACCTTTTCATGACAGGGTTCAAGGAGCATACTGATGACAACTGTCAGGGAGCATTGTGATGATAAGTGTATTGAGCATTGTGATGACAAAGATCATGGAGCATTGTGATGAGAAGACCATGGATAATTGTGATGACCAGGGACAAGGGGCATTGTGATGACAAGTGTTATGGAACATTGTGATCAGAAGTGTTTGGTGCATTGTGATGACAGAGGTCATTGAGCATTTTGATTTCATTGTGATGAAAATAGCATGAAATATTATGCTGAAGGGCACGGCACATTTTGATGACAGGGTTCATTGAGCATTGAGATGAAAAGAGGCATGGAGCATTGTGATTACAGGGGTGTTGGAGCATTGTGATGACAAGGGCATGGAGCATTGTGATGAGAAGACCATGGAGCATTCTGATGACATGAGTCATGGAGCTTTGTGATGACAAGGGCATGGAGAATTGTGATTACAGGGGTCATGGAATATTGTGATGACAGGGTTGAGGGAGTATTGTGATGACTAGTGATGGAACATTGTGATATCAGTGGAGAAAAAGCATTTTGAGGAGAAGTGCATAGAGCATTGTGATGACAAGGTTTATGGAGCATTTTGATGACAAGGATGTGGAGCATTGTGATGACAAGTGCATGGTGCATTGTGATGACATGGGTTATGGAACATTGTGCTGACACCCGCATCGAGCATTGTGATGACAAGGGTAATGGAGCATTGTGCAGACAAAGGCATGGAGCTTTGTGATGACAAGGGTCACAGAACATTGTGATAAAAATTTCATGGAGCATTGTGGTGACAAAGGTCACAGAGCTTTGTGTGATGACGTCATGGACCATTGTGATGACAAATGTCATGAAGCACTGTGATGACTGGAGTCACGGAGCATTGTGATAACAGGGGTCTTGGAGCATTGTGATGAAAAGGGAATGGATCATTGTGATGAAAAAGGCATGGAACCTTGTCATGACAGTGTTCAAGGAGCATACTGATGACAAGTGTCAGCGAGCATTGTGATGCCAAGTGTATTGAGCATTGTGGTGACAAAGGTCATGGAGCATTGTGATGAGAAGTCCTAGCATAATGGTGATGATCAGCGTCATGGGACATGTGATGACAAGTGTTATAGAACATAGTGATCAGAAGGGTTTGGAGCATTGTGATGACAGATTACATGGAGCTTTATGATTTCATTGTGATGACAATAGCATGAATCATTTTTATGATTGGCATGGTGCATTGTGATGACAGTGTTCATGGCTCATTGAGATGAAAAGTGTCATGGAGAATTGTGATTACAGAGGTCTTGGAGCATTGTGATGACAAGGGTCATGGAGCCTTGTGATGACAAGGGTCATGGAGCCTTGTGATGACAAATGTCTTGGGACATTTTGATGACAAGGGCGTCGTGCATTGTGATGAGAAGGGCATGGAGCATTGTGATGAGAGGGTCATGGAGCAATTTGAATAAAAGGGTAATGGAATATTTTGATGACAGGGGTTATGGAACATTGTGATGTCAGAGGTCATGAAGCATTGTGATGAAATGGGTCATGGAGCATTTTGTGACGGGGTTATGGAACATTGTGATGTCAGGGGTCATGGAGCATTGTGATGATAAGGGCAGTAGCACTGTGATGAAAGTGGTCTTGGAACCTTGTGATGACAGGGGTGAGCGAGTTTTGTGATGACAAGTGATGAAACATTTTGATATATGTAGTGAGAGAGCATTTTGATGAGAAGTGCATGGAGCATTGTGATGACAAATTTTATGGAGCATAGCGATGAAAAGGATGTGGAGCATTGTGATGAAAAGAGCATGGCACATTGTGATGACATGTGTCATGCAGCATTGTGCTGACAAGCGCATGGAGCATTTTGATGACAAGTGTCATGGAGCATTGTGCTGACAAAGGCATGGAGCATTGTGATGACAAGGGACACAGAGCATTGTGATGAAAATTTCATGGACCATTGTGAGGACAAAGTCATGAATCATTGTGATGACTGGAGTCACGGAGCATTGGGATGACAGGGGTCATGGAGCATTGTGATGACAAGGGCAGGTAGCAATGTGATGACAAGGGCATGGAACATTGGTCTGACAAGTTTCATGGAGTATTGTGTAGACAGTGGGCATGGAGCATTGAGATGACAAGGGCATGTAGCATTGTGGTGACAAGTTCACAGAGCCTTGTGTGACGAGGGCATGGACCATTGTGAGGACAAATGTCATGAAGCATTTTGATGACTGGAGTCACGGAGCATTGTTATGACAGGGGTCATGAAGCATTGTGATGACAAGGGCAAGGCGCATTGTGATGACAGGGGCATGGAACACTGGTCTGACATGTTTCATGGGTTATTGTGATGACAGTGGGCATGGCACATTGTGATGACAAGGGCATGGAACATTGTGATGACAGGGTCATGCAGTATTGTGAAGACAGGTGTCAGGGAGCATTGTGATGACATATGTCATTGTCCATTTTGATGACAATGGCATGGAGCATTGTGATACCAAGTGTCATGGAGGATTGTGATAACAAAGGTAATGGAGAATTTTGATGACAAGGGCTTGGAATATTGCGATGACAAGGGTCATGGAGCATTGTGATGACAAGGGCATGGAGCATTCTGATGAAAAGGTGCATGGAGCTTTGAGATTACAGGGGTTTTGAAGCAATGTGATTGCAAGGGCATGGAGCATTGTGATGAGAATGCAATGGAGCATTCTGATGACATGCGTCATGGAGCTTTGTGATGACAAGGACATGGTTCATTGTGATTACAGGTGTCTTGGAGCATTGTGATGTAAACGGAATGGATCATTGTGATGAAAAATGCATGGAGCCTTGTCATGACAGTGTTCAAGGAGCATACTGATGACAACTGTCAGGGAGCATTGTGATGATAAGTGTATTGAGCATTGTGATGACAAAGATCATGGAGCATTGTGATGAGAAGACCATGGATAATTGTGATGACCAGCGTCATGGGGCATTGTGATGACAAGTGTCATGGAGAATTGTGATGACAATGGCAGGGAGCATTGTGATGTCAAGGAACATTAAGAATTTTTATAACAATGTCATGAAGCGTTGTGATGACAAGCATATGGAGCTTGCTATGACAGGGTTCAGGGAGTATTGCGATGACAAGTGAACAGAGAATTGTGATGACAACAGCATGTAACATTGTGATGAGAAATGTCATGGAATATTGTGATGACAAAGAGGTGGAGAATTGTGATGACAAGGGACATGGAGCAATATGATGGCAAGACCGTGGAGCATTCTGATGAGAAGACCATCGATAATCATGGTGACAAGCATCATGGAGCATTATGATGACAAGAGCCATGGAGCATTCTGACATAAGATATCACTTATGAAGGAAATGTAAACATGGGTACACATGAACTGAATTAGTAAAGAGAACAGATTCTCACATATAGAAAACATACATATGCCTGCTTACGGGGAAAGGAGAGTTGGGTTGATACATAAAAGCAGAGTTTGATATTAGCACAGGTACCATTCCATAATCCAAATACAGAATAGACAAGACCTACTCCTTCCTCAGTGAACGGGACTCAACACCCCTATTCTCTGCAGAGGAATATATCTGACTAGTAAGAATCTTAAAACCTATGTATTGATATGTCTCCGTAAGGGAATCAAGTGTGTCTAGACTGGCATAAACATGGCAGTGACAATCAGCTGAAACCCACGATAAAAAGGAATTTAGAAACAAAACAAAAAAACAGGGAAATTCTTTACAATTCCTTCAGGGGCTCTGATGAAACCTGGAATGACCCTATCTACAACGACCGCTTGATGTGGCATAAGGCTGGACACTTGGGACTGAGAGGATTGGTCAGATTGGGTGAGCAAATGCAGACCCTTTGAAGCAATAATGTGTGGCACCCATTCCTTGGGTCCCAACTCTCAAGATAGAAGGGAATATTACTACATCTATAACATGTATGGGAAACCTAGAGAATGGACACACTGTGAATACGAAAGGTTTCTAAAACTCAACTAATAGTCCCTCTCCTCGTGCTCCGGTTTCACTTTCCAACTGCTTTACTATCAATGTCCCAACTTGGAGAGACAGCCCCTTTAACCTCCTGGTTCGCACAGGTTGCCAAATTGGCAAAGGATGAAAGGGAAGAGGGAGTACCAATGAGAGAGTAGCTGTTAGGCATTGGGATGGGCACATGTAACTCTAATTCCCCAGCACGAACAAGAATTAACCAAAGTCTCAGCCAACCGCCGGGAAACATTATAGGACCTGAACCAACATTTGGGACTTGCGGTCAGCTCAAAAAAAACGAGTTGAAAAATGGAGCTCAGGGGCACAGCAATTCACAAACTGGCAGAGTAATAAAGGACAACAATCTTCCAAAAATCTGTTGAGGGAAGGCAACGAGGTGGACATGAAAGCGAGCCAGAATAGTAGGAAACAGAATTCAAGAGGTACATTGGAATCAGCTTTAAGTACAGGAAGAGGGGCACAATTTCGACAATGATGCACAAGGCCAAAAAGGGCGTATGCATTTTCTCCTGAATACATTCAGGAGAAAATGCATACGCCCTTTTTGGCAAAGCAAGAAAGCGGGCAATGCAACTCTGCACTACAAAGAAGTATCACTTCCAACTGGTGAAATTGGATATCCGTAAAATGTGTAAAAACCAGAAAGGGAAGACAGGCCCTGGAGAACAGGGAGCCTACTTATGCTGATGGGCAGGATGTAAGTAGCCAACTGCCTCTCTGGAGGAGTGCATTGTGTTCCCTAAAACAAGTAAACAACAGAGCTACAGAACCAAGGGCTCTTCCAGTCTAGGGAATATACCTCGGGAAAATTGAAAATCAATAAGACAGAGCCACCCCAAAATTTAGAGCTGCACTGCTTACAAGAACCTCAACTTGGGTACATATTAAATATCCCAGGAAAGACAAAATTGGTTCAAGAAATTGTGTTACTTACATACGATGGAATAACCCGCAGCCATGAAATCAATGTCATAAGGACAGTAGCAGCAAAATGAGTGGATTCAGGTACGATGATTCTAAGTGAAATAAGTCACAGAGAAAAAGAAACTTATCATAAGATATCACTTATGAAAGTTCTGTAAACATGGCTATACAAGAACTTAGTTAGGAAAGAGAACAGAGTCTCACATTTAGAAAACACTCTTGTGCCGGCTTAAGGGGGAAGGAGAGGTTGGGTGATTCATAAAACCAGAGTTTGATATTAGTACAGGTACCGTTCCAAAGACCAACTACAGTATAGACAAGACCTACAACTTCCTCAGTGAATGGGACTCAAAACCCAATATTTCCTGCCGAGGAATATATCTGACTAGTAAGAATCTTAAAACCTATGTATTGATATGTCACCATAAGGGAATCAAGTGTGTCTAGACTGGCATAAACATGGCAGTAAGAATCAGTTCAAACCCACTATAAAATAATTTCGAAAACAAAACAAAAAAACAGGGAAATTCTTTACAATTCCTTCAGGGGCTCTGATGAAACGTGGAATGACCCTATCTACAACGACAGCTGGATGTGGCATAAGGCTGGACACTTGGGACTGAGAGGATTAGAGAGATTCAGTGAGCAAATGCAGACCATTTAAAGCAATAATGCGAGGCACACATTCCAAGGTCCTAACTCTCCAGGGGAAGGGAATATTACTACAGCTATAACATGTACGGGAAAACTAGAGAATGGACACACTGTGAATATGAAAGGTTTCTAAATCTCAACAAATAGTCCCTCTCCTGGTGCTCCGGTTTGAATTTCCAACTGCTTTACTATCAATCTCCCAAATTGCAGAGACAGCCCCTTTATCCTCCTGGTTCGCACAGGTTGCTAATATGGCAGAGGATGAAAGGGAAGAGGGAGAACTAATGAGAGAGTAGCTGTTAGGCATTTGGACGGGCACATGTCACTCTAATTTCCCGGCAGGAAGAAGAATTAACCAAAGGCTCAGCCACCCGCCGGGAACCAGTATAGGTCCTGAACCAACGTTTGGGACTTGCGGTCAGCTCACAAAAAACGAGTTGAAAAATGCATCTCAGTTTGCATAGCAATTCAAAAACTGGAAGAGTAATAAACGACAACTATCGTCCAAAAATCTGTTCAGGGAAGGCAACGAGGCGGAATTTAAAGCGAGCCAGAATAGCAGGAAACAGATTTCAAGAGGTACATTGGAATCCCATTTAAAGAACAGGAAGAGGGGCACAACTTCGACAATGATGCACTTGGCCAAAAAGGGCGTATGCATTTTCTCCTGAATATATTCAGGAGAAACCACATACGTCCTTTGTGGCCAAGCAAGCAAGTGGGCAATGCAAATCTGCACTACAAAGAAGTATCAATTCCCACGGGTCAAAAGGAACATCCACAAAATGTGGAAAAACCAGAAAGGCAAGAAAGGCCCTGAAGAACAGGGAGACTAATTATGCTGATGGGCAGGATGTAAATTGCCAACTGCCTCTCTGGAGGAGTGCATTGTGTTCCCTCACACAAGTAAACAACAGAGCTACAGATCCAAGGGCCCTTCCAGTCTACGGAAGATACCTTAGGAAAACTGAAAATCAATAAGACACAGGAAACACAAAATAGAGGGCTGCACTGCTTACAAGAACATCAACTTGGGTACACCTTAAATATCCCAGGAAAGACAAAAATGGTTCAAGAAATTGTGTTACTTACGTACAATGGAATACCACTCAGCCAAGAAATCAATGTCATAAAGCCAGTAGCAGCAAAATGAGTGGATTCAGGTACGATGATTCTAAGTGAAATAAGTCACAGAGAAGAAGAAACTTATCATAAGATATCACTTATGAAGGTCCTGTAAACATGGATACACATGAACTGAGTTACGAAAGAGAACAGAAACGCACATTTAGAAAACATTCTAATGCCTGCTTAAGTGGGAAGGAGATTTGGGGTGATGCATAAAACCAGAGTGTGATATTAGAACAGATACCGTTCCAAAAACCAAATATGGTATAGACAAGACCTCCACTTTCCTCAGTGAAAGGGACTCAAAACCCCATATTACCTGCAGAGGAATATATCTGACTAGTAAAAATCTTAAAACCTATGTATTGATATGTCTCCGTAAGGGAATCAATTGTGTCTAGACTGGCATAAACATGGCAGTGAGAATCAGCTCAAACCCACTATAAAAAGGAATTTCAAAAACAAAACAAAAAAACAGGGAAATTCTTTACAATTCCTTCAGGGGCTCTGATGAAACCTGGAATGACCCTATCTACAACGACACCTAGATATGGCATAAGGCCGGACACTTGGGACAGAGAGGATTGGTGAGATTCGGTGAGCAAATGCAGACCATTTAAAGCAATAATGCGTGGCACACATTCCAAGGGTCCCAACTCTCCAGGTTGAAGGGAATATTACTACAGCTGTAACATGTATGGGAAACATAGAGAATGGACACACTGTGAATATGAAAGGTTTCTAAAACTCAACTAATAGTCTCTCTCCTGGTGCTCTTGTTTGACTTTCCAACTGCTTTACTATCAATGTCCCCACTTGGAGAGACAGCCCCTTTAACATCCTGGTTCACACAGGTTGCCAATTTGGCAGAGGATGAAAGGGAAGAGGGAGAACCAATGAGAGAGTAGCTGTTAGGCATTTGGATGGGCACATATTACTCTAATTTCCCGGCAGGTAGAAGAATTAGCCAAAGTCTCAGCCACCCGCCGCGAACCAGTAGAGTTCCTGAACCAAAGATTTGGACCTGCCGTCAGCTCACAAAAAACGAGTTGGAAAATGGAGCTCAGGGGCACAGCAATTCACAAACTGGCAGAGTAATAAAGGACAACTATCGTCCAAAAATCTGTTGAGAGAAGGCAACGAGGCGGACTTGAAAGCGAGCCAGAATAGCAGGAAACAGATTTCAAGAAGTACATTGGAGTCACCTTTAAAGCACAGGAAGAGGGGGACAACTGTGACAAAGATGCACTTGGCCAAAAAGGGCGTATGCATTTTCTCATGAGTATATTCAGGAGTAAACACATATGCTCATTTTGGCCAAGCAAGCAAGCGGGCAATGCAAATCTGCACTACAAAGAAGTATCATTTCCCACAGGTAAAAAGGGACATCCGCAAAATGTGTAAAAACCAGAATGGCAAGAAAGGCCCTGGAGAACAGGGAGACTAGTTATGCTGATGGACAGGATGTAAATTGCACACTGCCTCTCTGGAGGAGTGCATTGTGTTCCCTAAAACAAGTAAACAACAGAGCTAAAGAGCCAAGGGCACTACCAGTCTAGGGAATATACCTTGGGAAAACTGAAAATCAATAAGACAGCGCCACCCCAAAATTTAGGGCTGCACTGCTTACAAGAACGTCAACTTGGGTACACCTTAAATATCCCAGGAAACACAAAAATGGTTCAAGAAATTGTGGTGCTTACGTATGATGGAATATCCCTCAGCCATGAAATCAATGTCATAAGGCCAGTAGCATCAAAATGAGTGGATTCAGGTACGATGATTCTAAGTGAAATAAGTCACAGAGAAAAAGAAACTTATCATTAGATATCACTTATGAAGGTCCTGTAAACATGGCTACACATGAACTGAGTTACGAAAGAGAACAGAGTCTCACAATGAGAAAACACTCTTATGCCTGCTTAAGGGGGAAGGAGAGGTGGGGTGATGCATAAAACCAGAGTTTGATATTAGTACAGGTACCGTTCCAAAAACCAACTACGAATAGACAAGACCTACACCTTCCTCAGTGAAAGGGACTCAAAACCCCATATTTCCCACAGAGGAATATATCTGACTAGTAAGAATCTTAAAACTTATGTATTCATAGGTCTCCGTAAGGGAATCAAGTGTGTCTGCACTAGTATCAACATGGCAGTGAGAATCAGCTGAAATCCACTATAAAAAGGAATTTCAAAAACAAAAACAAAAAAACAGGGAAATTCTTTACAATTCCTTAAGGGGCTCTGATGAAACCTGGAATGACCATATCTACAAAGACAGCTGGATGTGGCATAAGGCTGGACACTTGGGACTGAGAGGATTGGTGAGATTCAGTGAGCAAATGCAGACCATTTAAAGCAATAATGCGTGGCACACATTCCAAGGGTCCCAACTCTCTAGGTTGAAGGGAATATTACTACAGCTATAACATGTATGGGAAACCTAGAGAATGGACACACTGTGAATACGAAAGGTTTCTAAAACTCAACTAATAGTCCCTTTCCTGGTTCTCCGGTATGACTTTCCAACTGCTTTACTATCAATGTCCCAACTTGGAGAGACAACCCCTTTATCTTCCTGGTCCGCACAGTTTGCCAATTTGGCAGAGGATGAAAGGGAAGAGGGAGAACCAATGAGAGAATAGATGTCAGGCATTTGGAAGGGCACATGTCTCTCTAATTTCCCGGCAGGTAGAAGAATTAGCCAAAGTCTCAGCCACACGCCGGGAACCAGTATAGTTCCTGAACCAAAGTTTTGGACCTGCCGTCAGCTCACAGAAAACGAGTTGAAAAATGGAGCTCAGGGGCACAGCAATTCACAAACTGGCAGAGTAGCAAAGGACAACTATCGTCCAAAAATCTGTTGAGGGAATGCAACCAGGCGGACTTGAAAGCGAGCCAGAATAGTAGGAAACAGATTTCAATAGGTACATTGGAATCCCCTTTAAAGAACAGGAAGAGGGGCACAACTTGGACAATGATGCACTTGGCCAAAAAGGGCGTATGCATTTTCTCCTGAATATATTCAGGAGAAACCGCATACGCCCTTTGTGGCCAAGCAAGCAAGCGGGCAATGCAAATCTGCACTACAAAGAAGTATCACTTCCCACCGGTCAAAAGGGACATCCGCAAAATGTGTAAAAACCAGAAAGGCAAGAATGGCCCTGAAGAACAGGGAGACTAGTTACGCTGATGGGCAGGATGTAAATTGCCAACTGCCTCTCTGGAGTAGTGCATTGTGTTCCCTAAATCAAGTAAACAACAGAGCTACAGATCCAAGTGCACTTCCTGTCTAGGGAATATACCTTGGGAAAATTGAATATCAATAAGACAGAGCCACCCCAAAATTCAGGGCTGCACTGCTTACAAGAACTTCAACTTGGGTACACCTTAAATATCGCAGGAAAGACAAAAATGTTTCAAGAAATTGTGTTACTTACGTATGATGGAATATTCCTCAGCCATGAAATCAATGTCATAAGGCCAGTAGCATCAAAATGAGTGGATTCAGGTACGATAATTCTAAGTGAAATAAGTCACAGAGAAAAAGAAACTTATCAGAAGATATCACTTATGAAGGTCCTGTAAACATGGCTACACATGAACTGAGTTACAAAAGAGAATAGTGTCTCACATTGACAAAACACTCTTATGCCTGCTTAAGGGGGAAAGTGAGGTGGGGTGATGCATAAAACCAGAGTTTGATATTATTACAGGTACCGTTCCAAAAACCAACTACGGAGTAGACAAGACCTACACCTTCCTCAGTGAAAGGGACTCAAAACCCCATATTTCCCACAGAGGAATATATCTGACTAGTAAGAATCTTAAAACCTATGTATTTATTGGTGTCCATAAGAGAATCAAGGGTGTCTACACTAGTATCAACAGGGCAGTGAGAATCAGCTCAAACCCACTATAAAAAGGAATTTCAAAAACAAAAACAAAAAAAAAGGGAAATTCTTCACAATTCCTTCAGGGGCTCTGATGAAACCTGTAATGATCCTGTCTACAAAGACAGCTGGATTTGGCATAAGGATGGACACTTGGGCCTGAGAGGATTGGTGAGATTCGGTGAGCAAATGCAGACCATTTCAAGCAATAATGCATGCCACACATTCCAATGGTCCCAACTCTCCAGGTTGAAGGGAATATTACTACAGCTATAACATGTATGGGAAACCTATAGAATGGACACACTGTGAATATGAAAGGTTTCTAAAACTCAACTAATAGTCCCTCTCCTGGACCTCCGGTTTGACTTTCCATCTGCTTTACTATCAATGTCCCAACTTGGAGAGACAGCCCCTTTAACCTCCTGGTTCGCACAGGTTGCCAATTTGGCAGAGGATGTAAGGGAAGAGGGAGAACCAATGAGAGAGTAGCTGTTAGGCATTTGGACGGGCACATGTCACTCTAATTACCCGGCAGGTAGAAGAATTAGCCAATGTCTCAGCCACACGCCGGGATCCATTAGAGTTCCTGAACCAAAGATCTGGACCTGCTGTCAGCTCCCAAAAAACGAGTTGAAAATCGGAGCTCAGGGGCACAGCAATTCACAAACTGGCAGAGTAATAAAGTACAACTATCATCCAAAAATCTGTTGAGGGAAGGAAACGAGGCGGAATTGAAAGCAAGCCAGAATAGCAGCAAACAGATTTCAAGAGGTACATTGGAATCCCCTTTAAAGAACAGGAAGAGGGGCACAATTTCGACAATGATGCACTTGGCCAAAAAGGGCGTATGCATTTTCTCCTGAATATATTCAGGAGAAACCGCATACGCCCTTTGTGGCCAAGCAAGCTAGCGGGCAATGCAAATCTGCACTACAAAGAAGTATCACTTCTCACCGGTCAACAGGGACATCCGCAAAATGTGTAAAAACCAGAAAGGCAAGAAAGGCCCTGAAGAACAGGGAGCCTAGTTATGCTAATGAGCACTATGTAAATTGCCAACTGCCTCTCTGGAGGAGTGCATTGTGTTCCCTAAAACAAGTAAACAACAGAGCTACAGATCCAAGGGCACTACCAGTCTAGGGAATATAGCTTGGGAAAACTGAAAATCAATAAGACAGTGCCACCCCAAAATATAGGGCTACACTGCTTACAAGAACCTCAACTTGGGTACACCTTAAATATCCCAGGAAAGACAAAAATGGTTCAAGAAATTGTGTTACTTGCATACGATGTAATATCCCTCAGCCATGAAATCAATGTCATAAGGCCAGTAGCATCAAAATGAGTGGATTCATGTACGATGATACTAAGTGAAATAAGTAACACAGAGAAAGAAACTTATCATAAGATATCACTGATGAAGCTCCTGTAAACATGGCTGGATACACATGAACTGAGTTAGGAAAGAGAACAGAGTCTCACATTTAGAAAACACTCTTATGCCTGCTTAAGGGGGAAGGAGAGGTGGGGTGATGCATAAAACCAGAGTTTGATATTAGTACAGGTTCCGTTCAAAAAACCAACCACAGAATACACAATGCCTACACCTTCCTCAGTGAAAGGTACTCAAAAACCCATATTTCCCACAGAGGAATATATCTGACTAGGAAGAATCTTAAAACGAATGTACTGATAAGTCTCCGTAATGGAATCAATTGTGTCTAGACTCGCATAAACATGGCAGTGAGATTCAGCTCAAACCCACTATAAAAAGGAATTTCAATAACAAAACAAAAAAACAGGGAAATTCTTTACAATTCCTTCAGGGGCTCTGATGAAACATGGAATGACCGTATCTACAATGAGAGCTGGATGTGGCATATGGCTGGACACTTGGGACTGAGAGTATTGGTGAGATTTGGTGAGCAAATGCAGACCATTTAAAGCAATAATTCATGGCACACATTCCAAGGTTACCAACTCTCCAGGTTGAAGGGAATATTACTACAGCTATAACATGTATGTGAAACCTAGAGAATGGACACATTGTTAATACGAAAGGTCTCTAAAACTCAACTAATATTCCCTCCCCTGGTGCTCCGGTTTGACTTTCCAACTGCTTTACTATCAATGTCCCAACTTGGAGAGACAGCCCCTTTAACCTCCTGTTTCCCACAGGTTGCCAAATTGGCAGACGATGAAAGGGAAGAGGGAGAAACAATGAGACAGTAGCTGTTAGGCATTTGGACGGGAACATGTCTCTCTAATTTCCCAGCAGGTAGAAGACTTAGCCAAAGTCTCAGCCACCCGCCGGGAACCAGTATAGTTCCTAAACCAAAGTTTTTGACCTGCCGTCAGCTCACAAAAAACGAGTTGATAAATGGAGTTCAGGGGCACAGCAATTCACAAACTGGCAGAGTAAAAAAGGACAGCTATCGTCCAAAAATCTGTTGAGGGAAGGCAACGAGGCGTACTTGAAAGCGAGCCAGAATAGCAGGAAACAGATTTCAAGAGGTACATTGGAATCACCTTTACAGCACAGGAAGAGTGGCACAATTCCGACAATGATGCACTTGGCCAAAAAGGGCGTATGCATTATCTCCTGAATGTATTCAGGAGAAACCGCATACGTCCTTTGTGGCCAAGCAAGCAAGTGGGCAATGCAAATCTGCACTACAAAGAAGTATCACTTCCCAAAGTTTAAAAGGAACATCCGCAAAATGGGTAAAAAACAGAAAGGCAAGAAAGGCCCTGAAGAACAGGGAGACTAGTTATGCTGATGGGCAGGATGCAAATTGCCAACTGCCTGTCTGGAGGAGTGCATTGTGTTCCCTAAAACAGGTAAACAACAGAGCTACAGATCCAAGGGCACTTCCAGTCCAGCGAATATACCTTGGGAAAACTGAAAATCAATAAGACAGAGCCACCCCACAATTTAGGGCTGTACTCCTTACAAGAACTTCAACTTGGGTACACCTTAAATATCTGAGGAAAGACAAAAATGGTTCAAGAAATTGTGGTACTTACGTATGATGGAATATCCCTCAGCCATGAAATCAATGTCATAAGGCCAGTAGCATCAAAATGAGTGTATTCCGGAACGATGATTCTAAGTGAAATAAGTCACAGAGAAAAAGAAACTTATCATAAGATATCACTTATGAAGGTCCTGTAAACATGGCTACACATGAACTGAGTTACGAAAGAGAACAGAGTCTCACATTGATAAAACACTCTTATGCCTGCTTAAGGGGGAAGGAGAGGTGGGGTGTTGCATAAAACCAGAGTTTGATATTAGTACAGGTACCGTTCCAAAAACCAACTACGGAATAGACAAGACCTACACCTTCCTCAGTGAAAGGGACTCAAAACCCCATATTTCCCGCAGAGGAATATATCTGACTAGTAGGAATCTTAAAACCTATGTATTCATAGGTGTCCATAAGGGAATCAAGTGTGTCTACACTAGTATCAACATGGCAGTGAAAATCAGCTGAAATCCACTATAAAAAGGAATTTCAAAAACAAAAACAAAAAAACAGGGAAATTCTTTACAATTCCTTCAGGGGCTCTGATGAAACCTGGAATGACCATAACTACAAAGACAGCTGGATGTGGCATAAGGCCGGACACTTGGGACTGAGAGGACTGGTGAGATTCGGTGAGCAAATGCAGACCATTTCAAGCAATAATGCGTGCCACACATTCCAATGGTTCCAACTCTCCACGTTGAAGGGAATATTACTACAGCTATAACATGTATGGGAAACCTAGAGAATGGACACACTGTGAATACGAAAGGTTTCTAAAACTCAACTAATAGTCCCTCTCCTGGTGCTCCGGTTTGACTTTCCAACTGCTTTACTATCAATGTCCCAACTTGGAGAGACAGCCCCTTTAACTTCCTGGTTCGCACAGGTTGCCAATTTGGCAGAGGATGTAAGGGAAGAGGGAGAACCATTGAGAGAGTAGCTGTTAGGCATTTGGATGGGTACATATCACTGTAATTTCCGGTCAGGGAGAAGAATTAAACAAACTCTCATCCACCCGCTGGGAAACAGTATAGTTACTGAACCAAAATTTTAGACTTGCGATCAACTCACAAAAAACGAGTTGAAAACTGGAGCTCAGGGGCAGAGCAATTCAGAAAATGGCCGAGTAATAAAGGAAAACTATCGTCCAGAAATCTGTTTAGGGAAGGCAACGAGGCGGACTTGAAAGCGAGCCAGAAGAGCAGGAAACAGATTTCAAGAGGTACATTGGAATCACCTTTAAAGCACAGGAAGAGGGACACAACTTCGACAATGATGCACTTGGCCAACAAGGGCGTATGCGCTTTCTCCTGAATATATTCAGGAGAAAACGCATACACCCTTTTTGGCCAAGCGAGCAAGCGGGCAATGTAAATCTGCACTACAAAGAATTATCAATTCCCACCGTTCAAAAGGGACATCCGCAAAATGTGTAAAAACTAGAAACGCAAGACAGGCCCTGGAGAACAAGGAGCCTAGTTATGCTGATGGGCAGGATGTAAATTGCCAACTGCCTCTCTGGAGGAGTGAATTGTGTTCCCTAAACCAAGTAAACAACAGAGCTACAGATCCAAGGGCACTTCCAGTCTAGGGAATATACCTTGGGAAAACTGAAAATCAATAAGACATGGCCACCCAAAAATTTAGGGCTGCACTGACTACAATAACCTCAACTTGGTTACATATTGATGACAAGCGCATGGCGCATTGTGATAACATGGGTCATGGAGCAATGTGCTGACAAGCACATGGAGCACTCTTATGACAAGGGTCAGGGAGCATTGTGCTGAGGAAGGCATAGAATATGGTGATGACCAGTGTCAGAGAGCATTGTGATGAAATGTTCATGGAGCATTGTGGTGACAAAGTCACAGAGACTTGTGATGACGAGGGTATGGACCATTGTGATGACAAACCTCATGAATCATTGTTATGACGAGTCACGGAGCATTGTGATGACAGGGTCATGGAGCATTGTGATGACAAGGGCATGGAGCATTGTGATGACAGGGTCATAGAGCATTTATCTGACAAGATTTATGGACTATTGTGATGAGAGTGGGCATGGCGCATTGTGATGACAAGGGCATGGAGCACTGTGATGACAAGGTCATAGTGTATTGTGAAGAGAGGTGTCAGGGAGCATTGTGATGACATATGTCATGGCCCATTGTGATGACAATGGCATGGGGCACTGTGATGCCAGGTGTCATGGAGTATTGTGATTACAAAGGTAATGGAGCATTGTGTTGACAACGGCTTGGAGCACTGTGATAACAAGGGTCATGGAGCATTGTGATGACAAGGGCATGGAGCATTGTGATGACAACGGACATTGAGAATTTTGATGACAATATCGTGAAGAATTTTGATGACATATGCATGGAGCTTGCTATGACAGGGGTCATATGGCATTGAGATGAAAATTTCATGGAAAATTTTGTTGACAAGTGCATGTATCATTGTGATGAGAAGTGTCATGAGGCATTGTGATGACAAGGACGTGGAGAATTCTGATGACAAGGGACATGGAACATTGTTATTACCAGGGAATGGAGCATTGTGATAGCAAGACCGTGGAGCACTGTGATGAGAATGCCATGAATAACTGTGATGACGAGCCTCATGGAGCACTGTAATGAGAAGGGGCATGGAGCATTCTGATGACAGCTGTCATGGACCATTGTGATGACAGGGGTCAAGGAATATTGTGATGACAGGGGTCATGGAGCATTGTGAGGACAAGGGTCACGGAGCATTCTGATGATAAGCTTGTGGAGTATAGTGATGACAATGGCATGGAGCATTGTAATGAAAAGGGCATGGATCATTGTGATGAAAAAGGCATGGAGCGTTGTCATGAGAGGGTTCAAGGAGCATACTGATGACAAGTGTCAGGGAGCATTGTGATGACCAGTGTATTGAGCATTGTGATGACAAAGGTCATGGAGCATTGTGATGAGAAGACCATGGAAAATTTTGATGAAGAGAGTCATGGACCTTTGTGATGACAAAGGTCATGGAGCATTTTGATGACAATGGCGTTGTGCATTGTGATGAGAAGGGCAGGGAACATTGTGATGACAGGGTCATGGAACAATTTGATGAAAAGGGTCATGGATCATTTTGATGACAGGGGATATGGAACATTGTGATGTCAGGGGTCATGGAGCTTTGTGATGAATAGGGTCATGAAGTATTTTGATGCCAGGGGTTATGGAACATTGTGATATCAGGCGTCATGGAGCATTGTGATGACAAGTGCATGGAGCATTGGTCTGAAAATTTCATAGATTATTGTGATGAGAGTGGGCATGGGGCATTGTGATGACAAGGGCACGGAACACTGTGATACATGGGTCATGGAGGATTGTAATGACAAGGGAATGGAGCATTGTGATGAGAAGGGCATCGAGCATTGTGATGACAAACGTCATGGAGCTTTGTGATGACAAGGGTATGGAACAATGTGATCAGAGGGTTCATGGAGCATCGTGATGACAATGGCATGGAGCATTGTGATGCCAAGGGTCATGGAGATATGTGACGACAAATGTCATGGAGCATTTTGATGACAAGGGCGTGGTGCATTGTGTTTTGAAGGGAAGGGAGCACTGTGATGAAGGAGTCGAGCAGGAATTTGATGAAAAGGGTCATGGAAGATTTTGATGATATGGGTAATGGAACACTGTGATGTCAGTGGTCATGGAACATTTGGATGACATGGGTTATGGAACAGAGTGATGTCAGGGGTCATGAAACATTGTGATGACAAGGGTTTATGGAGCATTGTGATGACAAGGTTCTGGAGCTTTGTGATGACAAGCGCATGGCACATTGTGATAACATGGGTCATGGAGCAATGTGCTGACAAGCACATGGAGCATTGTGATGAAAAGGGGGATGGAGTACTGTGCTGAGAAAGGCATAGAGCATTTTGATGACAAGGGTCAGAGAGCATTGTTATGAAAAGTTCATGGAGCATTGTGGTGACAAAGTCACAAAGACTTGTGATGATGAAAGCATGGATCATTGTGATGACAAAGTTCATAAAGCACTGTGATGACTGGAGTCACGGAGCATTGTGATGACACGGGAATGGAGCGTTGTGATAACATGGGCATAGAGCATTGCTCTGACAAGTTTTATGGATTATTGTGATGACAGTGGGCATGGCACATTGTGATTACAAGGGCATGGAGCATTGTGATGACAAGGTCATACAGTATTGTGAAGACGGGTGTCAGGGAGTATTGGGATGACATATGTCAAGGTCCATTGTGATGAGAATGGCATGGGACATTGGAATGCCAAGTGTCATGGAGGATTGTGATGACAAAGGTAATGGAGCATTGTGATGACAAGGGCTTGGAGCTTCGTGATGACAAGGTCATGAAGCATTGTGATGACAACATCTTGGAGCATTGTGATGACAAGGGCCTTTGAGAATTTTGATGACAAGGTTGTGAAGCATTGTGATGACAAGCGCATGGAGCTTTCTATGACAGTGGTCATGGAGCATTGCGATGAAAAGTGCATGGAGAATTGTATTGACAAGAGCATGTAACATTTTGATGAGAAGTGTCATGGAGCATTGTGATGAAAAGGACATGTAGAATTGTGATTACCAGGGCATGGAGCATTGGGATGACAAGACCGTGGAGCATTGTCATGAGAAGACCACGGATAATTGTGATGAGGATCGTCATGGAGCACTGTAATGACAAGGGGCATGGAGCATTGTGATGACAGGTGTCATGGACTATTCTGATGACAAGCTTGTGGAGTAATGTGATGACAATGGCATGGAGCATTTTGATGAAAAGGGCATGGAGCATTGTGGTGACAAGCGTCATGGAGCATTGTGATTACAGGGGTCATGGAGCATTGGGATGGCAAAGGCATGGATCATTGTGATGAAAAGGGTCATGGAGCATTTCGATGACAAGATTCCTAGATCATTGTGTTGTCTGGTGACATGCAGCGTTGTGATGTCAGTGGTCATGGAGCATTGTGATGACAGGGGTCATGGAGCATTGTGATCAGAATTTCATGGAGCACTGAGCTGACAATATTCCTTGAGTATTGTGATGGCAGGGCTCATGGAGCATTGTGATGACAAGGGAATGGAGCATTGGGATGACAATGTCCTGGAGCATTGTGATGAGAAGACCATGGAGCATTGTGATGACAAATCTCATGGAACATTCTGATGAAAAGGGGCATGGAGCATTGTGATTACAGGGGTCTTGGAGCATTGTTATGACAAGGGTCATGGAGCCTTGTGATGACAACATCGTGTAACATTGTGATGGCAGGGGTCATGGATCATTGTTATGACAGGGGTAATGGAGCATTGTGATGACAAGGGCATGGAGTATTGGTTTGAAAAGTTTCATGGATTATTGTGATGAGAGTGGGCATGGAGCATTGTGATGACAAGGGCACAGAACGACGGTAATACATGGGTCATTGAGGATTGTAATGACAAGGGCATGGATCATTGTGATGAGAAAGGCATCGAGCATTGTGATGACAAGCATCATGGAGCTTTGTGATGACAAGAGCAAGGAACAATGTGATGATAGGTTTCATGGAGCATTGTGATGACAATGGCATGGGGCATTGTGATGCCAAGGGTCATGGAGTTTGTGATGACAATGGTCATGGAGCATTTTGATGACAAGAGCGTTGTGCATTGTGATGAGAAGGGCAGGGAGTATTGTGATGACAGGGTCATGGAGCAATTTGATGAAAATCGTCAGGGAACATTTTCATGACAGGGTTATGGAACATTGTGTTGTCAGTGGTCATGGAGCAATATGATGATAAGGGCATGTAGCATTTTGATGATAGGGGTCATGGAACATTGTGATGAAAGGGGTGAGGGAGTATTGTGATGAGTAGTAATGGAACATTGTGATATCAGTGGTGAGAGAGCATTTAGATGAGAAGTGCAAGGATCATTGTGATGACAAGGTTTATGGAGCATTGTGATGATAAGGTTGTGGAGCATTGTGCTGACAAGCGCATGGATCATTGTGATGACAAGGGTCATGGAGCATTATGCTGACAAAGGCATGGAGCATTGTGATGAAACGTGTTACAGAGAACTGTGATGATGTGGGAATGGACAATTGTGATGACAAATGTCATAAAGCATTGTGATGACTGGATTCACGGAGAATTATGATGTGCGGGGTCATGGAGAATTGTGATGACAAGGGGATGGAGCATTGTGATGACAAGGGCATGGAGCATTGGTCTGACAAGTTTCATGGATTATTGTGATGACATTCGGCATGGCGGATTGTGGTGACAAGGGCATGGAGCATTGTGATGAAAAGGTCATGGAGTATTGTGAAGACAGGTGTTCAGGGAGCATTGTGATGACATATGTCATGTTCCATTGCGATGACAATGGCGTGGGGCATTGTGATGCCAAGTGTCATGGAGGAATGTGATGACAAAGATAATGGGGCATTGTGATGATTAGGGCTTGGAACATTATGATCACAAGGGCCATTTAGAATCTTGATAAGAAGGTTGTGAAGCATTGTGATGACAAAGTCCTGGAGCACTGTGTTGAGAAGACCATGGAGCCTTGTGATGACAAGTCTCATGGACCATACTGATGAAAAGAGGCATGGAGCATTATGTTTACAGGGATCTTGGAACATTGTGATGACAATGGCATGGAGCATTGTGATGAGAAGGCCAAGGAGCATTCTGATGACATGCGTCATGGAGCTTTTTGATGACAAGGGCATGGAGTATTGTGAATACAGTGGTCTTGGAGCATTGTGATGACAAGAGTCATGGAGCCTTGTGATTAAAAGGCCGTGGATCATTGTGATAGCAGGGGTCATGGAGCATTGTTATGACAGGTGTAATGGAGCACTGTGATGACTAGGGCATGGAGCATTGGTCTGAAAAGTTTCATGAATTATTGTGATGAGAGTGGGCATGGAGCATTTTGATGACAAGGGCACAGAACACTGTGATACATGGGTCATGGGGGATTATAATGACAAGGACATGGAGCATTGTGATGAGAAGGGCATCGAGCATTGTGATGGCAAGCGTCATGGAGCTTTGTGATGACAAGGGCATGGAACAATGTGATGAGAGGGTTCATGGAGCATTGTGATGACAATGATATGGAGCATTGTGATGCCAATTGTCATGGAGATGTGTGACGACAAATGTCATGGAGCATTTTGATGACAAGTTCGTGGTGCACTGTGTTGTGAAGGGAAGGGAGCATTGTGATGACAGGGTCATGGAGCAATTTGATGAAAATGGTCATGGAAGATTTTGATGACAGGGGTTATGGAACATTGTGATGTCAGGGGTCATGGAGCATTTTGATGAAAAGGGTCATGGAACATTTTGATGACAGGGGTTATGGAACATTGTGATGTCAGGGGTCATCAAACATTGTGATGATAAGTGCATGGAGCAATGTGATGACAGGGGTCATGGAACATTGTGATGACGGGTGAGTGAGTATTGTGATGACTTGTGATGGAACATAGTGATATCAGTTGTGAGAGAGCATTTTGTTGAGAAGTGCCTGGAGCATATTGATGACAAGGTTTATGGAGCATTTTGATGACAATGTTGTGGAGCACAGTGATGACACGCGCATGGCACATTTTGATAACATGGGTCATGGAGCATTGTGCTGAGAAAGGCATAGAGCATTGTGATGACAATGGTCAGAGAGCATTGTGATGAACAGTTCATGGAACATTGTGGTGACAAAGGTCACAGAGAATTGTGATGATGACGGCATGGACCATAGTGATGACAAAGTTCATGAAGCACTGTGATGACTGGAGTCACAGAGCATTGTGATGACAGGGTTCATAGAGCATTGTGATGACAAGGGCATTGAGCATTCTGATGACAAGTGTCAGGGAGCATTGTGATAACAAGTGTATTGAGCATTGTGATGACAAATGTCATGGAGCATTGTGATGACACGGGCATGCAGTATTGTGGTGAGAGGCATCATGGAGCGTTGTGATGACAAGGGTTGTGGAACAATGTGATTACAACGTTTTGGAGCATTGTGATGACAGAGGTCATGGATCATTTTGATTTCAAGGAGCATGGAGCATTGTGATGAAAGGGGTCATGGAGCATTGTGATGATGGGTCATGGGGCATTGTGAAGACAAGTGCATGGAGCATTGTGAAGACAGGGGCATGGAACATTGGTCTTACAAATTTCATGGATTACTGCAATGACAGTGGGAATGGTGCATTGTGATGACAAGGGCATGGAGCATGGTGATGACAAGGTAATGCAGTATTGTGAAGACAGGTGTCTGGAAGCATTGTGAAGACATAAGTCGTGGCCCATTGTGATGACAATGCCATGGAGTATTGTGATGCCAAGTGTCATGGAGGTTTGTGATGACAAAGGTAATGGAGCATTGTGATGACAAGGGCTTGGAGCATTGTGATGACAAGGGTCACGGAGCACTATGCTGACAGGGGCATGGAACATTGCGATGAAACGTGTCATGGAGCATTGTGCTGACAAAGGCATGGAGCATTGTGATGACAAGGTAATGTAGAATTTTGCTGACAAATGCATGGAGCATTTTGATGACATGTGTCATGGAGCACTGTGATGACATGCGTCATGGAGCATTGTGATTACAGGGGTCATGAAGCATTGGGATGGCAAGGGCATGGATCATTCTGATGACAAGTGTCATGGAGCATTTTGATTACAAGGGTCCCGGATAATTGTGTTGTCTGGTGTCATGGAGCGTTGTGATGACTGTGGTCATGGAACATTGTGATGACAGGGGTCATGGAGCATTGTGATCAGAATTTCATGGAGCATTGGGCTGAAAATATTCATTGAGTATTATGATGGCAGGGGTCATGGAGCATTGTGGTGACCATGGAAAGGAGCATTGTGATGACAAGTTCCTGGAGCATTGTGAGGAGAAGACCATGTAGCCTTGTGATGACAAGTATCATGGAGCATTCTGATGAAAAGTGGCATGCAGCATTGTGATTACATGGGTCTTGGAGCATTGTGATGAATAGGGCATGGATGATTGTCATGAAAAAGCATGGAGCCTTGTCATGAAAGGGTTCAAGGAGCATACTGACGACAAGTGTCAGGGAGCATTGTGATGACAAGTGTATTGAGCATTGTGATGAGAAAGGTCATGGAGCATTGTGATGAGAAGACCATGGATAATTGTGATGACGAGCGTCATGGGGAGTTGTGATGACAAGTGTTATGGAACATTGTGAACACAAGGGTTTGGAGCATTGTGATGACAGTGTTTATGGAGCATTTTGATTTCATTGTTATGACAATAGCATGAAGCATTATGATGATGGGCAAGGTTCATTGTGATGACAGAGTTCATGGAGCATTGAGATGAAAAGGGGCATGGAACATTGTGATTACAGGTGTCTTGGAGCATTGTGATTACAGGTGTCTTGGAGCATTGTGATGAAAAGGGCATGGAGCATTGTGATGCTAAGGCCATGGAGCTGTCTGATGACAAGCGTCATGGAGCTATATGATGACAAGAGCATGCAGCATTGTGATTACAGGGGTCTTGGAGCATTGTGATGACAAGGGTCATGGAGCCTTGTGATGACAAGGACGTGGAACATTGTCATGACAGGCGTGAAGGAGTATTGTAATGACTAGTGATGGAACATTTTGATATCTGTGGTGAAAGAGCATTTTGATGTGAAGTGAATGGAGTTTTGTGATGACAAGGTTTTTTTTTTTAATTTTTTATTAGTTTCTGCTTTATAACAAAGAGAATCAGTCATACATATATATCTGTTCCCATATCCCTTCCCTCATGCATCTCCCTCCCTCCCACCCTCCCCATCCCACCCCTCCAGGCGGTCACAAAGCACCGAGCTGATCTCCCTGTGTTCTGCGGCTGCTTCCCACTATCTATCTACCTTACGTTTCCTAGTGTATATATGTCCATGCCTCTCTTTCGCTTTGTCATAGCTTACCCTTCCCCCTCCCCATATCCTCTAGTCCATTCTCAAGTAGGTCTGTGTCTTTATTCCCGTTTTACCCCTAGGTTCTTCCTGACATTTTTTTTTTAATTCCATATATATGTGTTAGCATACGGTATTTGTCTTTCTCTTTCTGACTTACTTCACTCTGTATGACAGACTCTAGGTCTATCCACCTCATTACAAATAGCTCAGTTTCGTTTCTTTTTATGGCTGAGTAATATTCCATTGTATATATGTGCCACATCTTCTTTATCCATTCATCCGATGATGGACACTTAGGTTGTTTCCAGCTCCGGGCTATTGTGAATAGAGCTGCAATGAACATTTTGGTACATGTCTCTTTTTGAATTATCGTTTTCTCAGGGTATATGCCTAGTAGTGGGATTGCTGGGTCATATGGTAGTTCTATTTTTAGTTTTTTAAGGAACCTCCATACTGTTCTCCATAGTGGCTGTACCAATTCACATTCCCACCAGCAGTGCAAGAGTGTTCCCTTTTCTCCACACCCTCTCCAGCATTTATTGTTTCTAGATTTCTTGATGATGGCCATTCTGACTGGTGTGAGATGATATCTCATTGTAGTTTTGATTTGCATTTCTCTAATGATTAATGATGTTGAGCATTCTTTCATGTGTTTGTTGGCAGTCTGTATATCTTCTTTGGAGAAATGCCTATTTAAGTCTTCTGCCCATTTTTGGATTGGGTTGTTTGTTTTTTTGCTATTGAGCTGCATGAGCTGTTTATAAATTTTGGAGATTAATCCTTTGTCAGTTGCTTCATTTGCAAATATTTTCTCCCATTCTGAGGGTTGTCTTTTGGTCTTGTTTATGGTTTTCTTTGCTGTGCAAAAGCTTTGAAGTTTCATTAGGTCCCATTTGTTTATCTTTGTTTTTAGTTCCATTTCTCTAGGAGGTGGGTCCAAAAAGATCTTGCTGTGATTTATGTCATAGAGTGTTCTACCTATGTTTTCCTCTAAGAGTTTGATAGTGTCTGGCCTTACATTTAGGTCTTTAATCCATTTTGAGCTTATTTTTGTGTATGGTGTTAGTGAATGATCTAGTCTCAAACTTTTACATGTCCCTGTCCAGTTTTCCCAGCACCACTTATTGAAGAGGCTATCCTTTCTCCACTGTACATTCCTGCCTCCTTTATCAAAGATAAGTTGGCCATATGTGCGTGGGTTTATCTCTGGGCTTTCTATCCTGATCCACTGATCTATCTTTCTGTTTTTATGCCAGTACCATACTGTCTTAATTACTGTAGCTTTGTAGTATAGTCTGAAGTCAGGGAGCCTGATTCCTCCAGGTCCGTTTTTCGTTCTCAAGATTGCTTTGGCTATTCGGGGTCTTTTGTTTTTCAAAACAAATTTTGAATTTTTTTGTTCTAGTTCTGTGAAAAATGCCAGTGGTAGTTTGATAGGGATTGCATTGAATCTGTAGACTGCTTTGGGTAGTAGAGTCATTTTTACTATATTGATTCTTCCAATCCAGGAGCATGGTCTATCTCTCCATCTATTTGTATCATCTTTAATTTCTTTCATCAGTGTCTTATAATTTTCTGCATACAGGTCTTTTGTCTCCTTAGGTAGGTTTATTCCTAGATATTTTATTCTTTTTGTTGCAATGGTAAATGGGAGTGTTTTCTTGATTTCATTTTCAGATTTTTCATTATTAGTGTACAGGAATGCCAGAGATTTCTGTACGTTAATTTTGTATCCTGCTACTTTACCAAATTCATTGATTAGCTCTAGTAGTTTTTCGGTAGCATCTTTAGGATTCTCTATGTATAGTATCATGTCATCTGTAAACAATGACATCTTTACTTCTTCTTTTCCAATTTGGATTCCTTTTATTTCCTTTTCTTCTCTGATTGCTGTGGCTAAAACTTCCAAAACTAGGTTGAATAAGAGTGGTGAGAGTGGGCAGCCTTGTCTTGTTCCTGATCTTAGTGGAAATGGTTTCAGTTTTTCACCATTGAGGACAATGTTGGCTGTGGGTTTGTCATATATGGCCTTTATTATGTTGAGGAAAGTTCCCTCTATGCCTACTTTCTGCAGAGTTTTTATCATAAATGGGTGTTGAATTTTGTCGAAAGCTTTCTCTGCATCTATTGAGATGATCAGATGGTTTTTCTCCTTCAACTTGTTAATATGGTGTATCACATTGATTGATTTGCGTATATTGAAGAATCCTTGCATTCCTGGAATAAACCCCACTTGATCATAATGTATGATCCTTTTAATGTGCTGTTGGATTCTGTTTGCTAGTATTTTGTTGAGGATTTTTGCATCTATGTTCATCAGTGATATTGGCCTGTAGTTTTCTTTCTTTGTGACATCCTTGCCTGGTTTTGGTATCAAGGTGATGGTGGCCTCGTAGAATGAGTTTGGGAGTGTTCCTTCCTCTGATATTGTTTGGAAGAGTTTGAGAAGGATGGGTGTTAGCTCTTCTCTAAATGTTTGATAGAATTCGCCTGTGAAGCCATCTGGTCCTGGGCTTTTGTTTGTTGGAAGATTTTTAATCACTGTTTCAATTTCAGTGCTTGTGATTGGTCTATTCATATTTTCTATTTCTTCCTGATTCAGTCTTGGTAGGTTGTGCATTTCTAAGAATTTGTCCATTTCTTCCAGGTTGTCCATTTTATTGGCATAGAGTTGCTTATAGTAATCTCTCAGGATCTTTTGTATTTCTGCAGTGTCAGTTGTTACTTCTCCTTTTTCATTTCTAATTCTATTGATTTGAGTCTTCTCCCTTCTTTTCTTGATGAGTCTGGCTAATGGTTTGTCAATTTTGTTTATCTTCTCAAAGAACCAGCTTTTAGTTTGGTTGATCTTTGCTATCGTTTCCTTCATTTCTTTTTCATTTATTTCTGATCTGATCTTTATGATTTCTTTCCTTCTGCTAACTTTGGGGGTTTTTTGTTCTTTTTTCTCTAATTGCTTTAGGTGCAGGGTCAGGTTGTTTACTCGAGATGTTTCCTGTTTCTTAAGGTGGGATTGTATTGCTATAAACTTCCCCCTTAGAACTGCTTTTGCTGCGTCCCATAGGTTTTGGGTCGTCGTGTCTCCATTGTCATTTGTTTCTAGGTATTTTTTAATTTCCTCTTTGATTTCTTCAGTGATCACTTCGTTATTGAGTAGTGTATTATTCAGCCTCCATGTGTTTGTATTTTTTACAGATCTTTTCCTGTAATTGATGTCTAGTCTCATAGCATTGTGGTCGGAAAAGATACTTGATACAATTTCAATTTTCTTAAATTTACCAAGGCTTGATTTGTGACCCAAGATATGATCTATCCTGGAGAATGTTCCATGAGCAGTTGAGAAAAATGTGTATTCTGTTGTTTTTGGATGGAATGTCCTATAAATATCAATTAAGTCCATCTTGTTTAATGTATCATTTAAAGCTTGTGTTTCCTTATTTATTTTCATTTTGGATGATCTCTCCATTGGTGAAAGTGGGGTGTTAAAGTCCCCTACTATGATTGTGTTACTGTCGATTTCCCATTTTATGGCTGTTAGTATTTGCCTTATGTATTGAGGTGCTCCTATGTTGGGTGCATAAATATTTACAATTGTTATATCTTCTTCTTGGATCGATCCCTTTATCGTTATGTAGTGTCCTTCTTTGTCTCTTCTAATAGTCTTTATTTTAACGTCTATTTTGTCTGATATAAGAATTGCTACTCCAGCTTTCTTTTGATTTCCATTTGCATGGAATATCTTTTTCCATCCCCTTACTTTCAAACTGTATGTGTCTCTAGGTCTGAAGTGGGTCTCTTGTAGACAGCATATATATGGGTCTTGTTTTTGTATCCATTCAGCCACTCTGTGTCTTTTGGTGGGAGCATTTAGTCCATTTACATTTAAGGTAATTATTGATATGTATGTTCCTATTCCCATTTCCTTAATTGCTTTGGGTTTGTTATTGTAGGTATATTCCTTCTGTTGTGTTTCTTGCCTAGAGAAGTTCCTTTAGCATTTGTTGTAAAGCTGGTTTGGTGGTGCTGAACTCTCTCAGCTTTTGCTTGTCTGTAAACGTTTTAATTTCTCCATCAAATCTGAATGAGATCCTTGCTGGGTAGAGTAATCTTGGTTGCAGGTTTCTCTCCTTCATCACTTTCATTATGTCCTGCCACTCCCTTCTGGCTTGTAGCGTTTCTGCTGAGAGATCAGCTGTTAACCTGATGGGGATTCCCTTGTGTGTTATTTGTTGTTTTTCCCTTGCTGCTTTTAATATGATTTCTTTGTGTTTAATTTTTGACAGTTTGATTAATATGTGTCTTGGTGTATTTTTCCTTGGATTTATTCTGTATGGGACTCTCTGTGCCTCCTGGACTTGATTAACTATTTCCTTTCCCATATTAGGGAAGTTTTCAACTATAATCTCTTCAAATATTTTCTCAGTCCCTTTCTTTTTCTCTTCTTCTTCTGGAACCCCTATAATTCGAATGTTGGTGCGTTTAATGTTGTCCCAGAGGTCTCTGAGACTGTCCTCTGTTCTTTTCATTCTTTTTTCTTTATTTTGCTCTGCATCAGTTATTTCCACTATTTTATCTTCCACCTCACTTATTCGTTCTTCTGCCTCAGTTATTCTGCTATTGATCCCATCTAGAGTATTTTTCATTTCATTTATTATGTATTTAATCGATGCTTGATTCATCTTTAATTCTTCTAGTTCCTTGTTAACTGTTTCTTGCATAATGTCTATTCTATTTCCAAGATTTTGGATCTTGGAAATAGAATCTTGGATCAGCTTTACTATCATTATTCTGAATTCTTTTTCAGGCATACTGCCTATTACCTCTTCATTTGTTAGGTCTGGTAGGGTTTTATCTTGCTCCTTCACCTACTGTGTGTTTTTCTGCTTTCTCATTTTGCTTATGTTACTGTGTTTGGGGTCTCCTTTTTGCAGGCTGCAGATTCGTAGTTCCCGTTGTTTTTGGTGTCTGTCCCCCGTGGCTAAGGTTGTTTCAGTAGGTTGTGTAGGCTTCCTGGTGGGGGGGACTAATGCCTGTGTTCTGGTGGCCGAGGCTCGATCTTGCCTTTCTGGTGGACAGGTCCATGTCCGGTGGTGTGTTTTGGGGTGCCTGTGGCCTTATTATGTTTTTAGGTAGCCTCTCTGCTAATGGGGGGTGTTGTGTTTCTGCCTTGCTAGTTGCTTGGCATAGGGTGACCAGAACTGTAGCTTGCTGGTCGTTGACTGAAGCTGGGTGCTGGTGTTGAGATGGAGATCCCTGGGAGATTTTCGCTGCTTGATATTATGTGGAGCTGGGAGGTCTCTTGTGGACCCGTGTCCTGAAGTTGGCTCTCCCACTTCAGAGGCACAGCACTGACTCCTGGCTGCAGCACCAAGAGCCTTTCATCCACCCGGCTCAGAATAACAGTGAGAAAAAGTAGAAAGAAAGAATTAGTAGAAGAAAGAAAGAGAGGGGGGAAGAAAGGAAGAAGGGAAGGAAGGAAGGAAGGAAGAAAGAAAGAAAGGAGGGAGGGAGGGAGGAAGGAGGGAAAGAAAGAAAGAAAGAAAGAAGGAAAGAAAGGAGGGAGGGAGGGAAGAATGAAAGCAAAAGGAAGAGTGAATGGAAGAAGGGAAGGAGGGAGGGAGGAAGGAAAGAAAGAAAGAAAGACAGGAGGGAGGGAGGGAGGAAGGAAAGAAAAATAAAGTGGAAAGAAGAAGGGTGGGAGGGAGGGAGGGAGGAAAGAAAAAGAAAGAAGGAAAGGAGGAGCGGAGGGAGAGAGGGAGGAAGGAAAGAAAAAGAAAGTGGAAAGAGGAAGGGTGGGAGGGAGGGAGGGAGGAAAGAAAAAGAAAGAAGGAAAGGAGGAGCGGAGGGAGTGAGGGAGGAAGGAAAGAAAAAGAAAGTGGAAAGAGGAAGGGTGGGAGGGAGGGAGGGAGGAAAGAAAAAGAAAGAAGGAAAGGAGGTGCGGAGGGAGGGAGGGAGGAAGGGAAGGTAGGAAAAAAAGAAAGAGCAGGTAAAGTAAAATAGAATAAAGTATGAAATATAGTAGCGTTATTAACATTAAAAAGTAATTATTGAAAAAAAACATGGACCAAAAGAACCCAGGGACATATGGTGGAAGCAAAGCTATACAGAGAGAATCTTACACAGAAGATTACACATACACATTCACAAAAAGAGAGCAGGGGGAAAAATAAAAAATCTTGCTCTCCAAGTCCACCTCCTCAATTTGGGATAATTCGTTGTAAAAAGAGGAAAAGGGCGAGAAGTGTGAAATCTTGCTAAGTCCACCTCCTTAATCTGGGATAATTCGTTGTAAAAAGAGGAAAAGGGGGGGAAGTCTTAAATCTTGTCCTCAAAGTCCACTTCCTCAATTTGGGATGATTCGCTGTCCATTCATGCACTCCACAGACGCAGGGCACATCAAATGGACCGTGGAGCTTTAATCCGCTGCCTCCGAGGCTGCACAGAGAGATTTCCCTGTCTCTGCTCTCACAACTCCCGGGTCTCAGCCTTGTACCTGGCCCCGCCTCTGCGCGTAGGTCGCCGGAGGGCGTCCGTTCTTCGCTCAGACAGGACGGGTTTAAAGGAGCCGCTGATTCGGGGGCTCTGGCTCACTCAGGCAGATGGGAGGGAGGGGCGCGCAGTGTGGGGCGGGCCTGCGGCGGCAGAGGCCGGCGTGACGTTGCAACAGCCCGTGGCGCTCGGTGCGCCCTCCCGGGAAAGCCGTCCCCGGGTCCCAGGACCCCGGCAGTGGCGGGGTACACAGGCCCCCCGGAAGGCGGGTCGGACAGTGACCCGCGCTCGCACACAGGCCCCGCGGCGGCGGTGGCGGCCGGCGGCGGCGGCGGCCGGCGGCGGCGGCGGCGGGCGGCGGCGGCGGGCGGCGGCGGCGGCGGCAGCAGCAGCAGCAGCCACCCCAGCGTCCCACGCCCGTCTCCGAGGTCCGCGCCTTACCCGCGGCTCTCGCCTGTCTCCAGCGCCTCCCCAAGCAGCCCTCTTAATGCCCTCTCCTCGCGCACCAGGCAACAAAAGGGAAAAAAAGTCTCTTGCCTCTCCGGTATCTCCAGATCCTTTCCCCGGACTCCCTCCGGGCTAGCCGTGGTGCACTAACTCCTTCAGGCTCTCTTCCTGCCGCGAGCCCCAGTCCTCTCCCTGCGCTCTGACTGAAAGCCGATACCCGATCCTCAGCTCCCAGCCCCGCCCGCCCAGGCGACCAAGCAGACAAGCCTCTCGGGCTGGTGTGTGCCTGAGGGCACCGATCCTCTGTGCCAGAATCTCTCCGCTTTGCCCTCCGCACCCCTGTTGCTGTGCTCTCCTCCACTACTCCGAAGCTTTCCCCCTCCGCCACCTGAAGTCTCCGCCCGCGAAGGGGCTTGTAGTGTGTAGAAACCTTCCCTCCTTCACGGCTCCCTCCCACTGGTGCAGGTCCCGTCCATATCCTATTGTCTCTGTTTATTCTTTTTTTTTCTTTTGACCTACCCAAGTATGTGGGGAGTTTCTTGCCTTTTGGGGGGTCTGAGGTCTTCTGTCAGCGTTCAGTAGGTGTTCTGTTGGAGTTGTTTCACGTGTAGATGAATTTCTGATGTATCTGTGGGGAGGAAGGTGATCTCCGCGCCTTACTCTTCCGCCATCTTCCCTTTGTCTCGATGACAAGGTTTATAGAGTATTGTGATGACAAAGTTGTGGAACATTGTGATGACAAGTGCATGGCATATTGTGATGACATGGGTCACGGAGCATTGTTCTGACAAGCCAATGGAGCATTGTGATGACAAGGGTCATGGAGCACTCTGCTGACAAAGGCATGGAGCATTGTGATGACAAGGGTCACAGAGCATTGTGATGAAAAGTTCATGGAGCATTATGGTGACAAATTTCACAGAGCCCTGTGATGACGAGGTTATGGACCACTGTGAGGACAAAGGTCATGTAGCATTGTGATGACTGGAGTCACGGACCATTGTAATGACAAGGGCATGGAGCATTGTGATGACAGGAGCATGGAGCATTGGTCTGACAACTTTCATTGATTATTGTGATGATAGTGGGCATGGCGCACTGTGATGACAGCGACATGGAGAATTAATATGACCAGTTCATGGAATATGGTGAAGAAAGGTGTCAGGGAGTATTGTGATGACATATGTCATGATGCATTGTGATGACAATGGCATGGAACATTGTGAAGCCAAGTGTCATGGAGGATTGAGATGACAAATGAAATGGAGCATTCTGATGACAAAGGCTTGGAGAATTGTGAGAGAAGACCATGGATAATTGTGATGACCAGCGTCATGGGGCATTGTGATGACAAGTGTTATGGAGCATTGTGATCACAAGGATTTGGTGCATTGTAATGACAGACGACATTGAGCATTTTGATTTCATTGTGATGACAAAAGCATGAAATATTATGGTGATGGGCACGGTGCATTTTGATGACAGGGTTGATGGAGCATTGAGATGAAAAGGGGCATGGAGCATTGTGATTCCAGGGGTGTTGGAGCATTGTGATGACAAGGGCATGGAGCACTGTGAGGAGAAGGCCATGGAGCATTCTGATGACATGAGTCATGGAGCTTTGTGATTACAAGGGCATAGAGATTTGTGACTACAGGGGTCTTGGAGCATTGTGATGACAAGGGTCATGGAGCCTTGTGATGACAAGGCCGTGGAACATTGTGATGGCAGGGGTCATGGAGCATTGTTATGACATGTGTAATGGAGCATTGTGATGACAAGGGCATGGAGCATTGTGATCACAAGGATTTGGTGCATTGTAATGACAGACGACATTGAGCATTTTGATTTCATTGTGATGACAAAAGCATGAAATATTATGGTGATGGGCACGGTGCATTTTGATGACAGGGTTGATGGAGCATTGAGATGAAAAGGGGCATGGAGCATTGTGATTCCAGGGGTGTTGGAGCATTGTGATGACAAGGGCATGGAGCACTGTGAGGAGAAGGCCATGGAGCATTCTGATGACATGAGTCATGGAGCTTTGTGATTACAAGGGCATAGAGATTTGTGACTACAGGGGTCTTGGAGCATTGTGATGACAAGGGTCATGGAGCCTTGTGATGACAAGGCCGTGGAACATTGTGATGGCAGGGGTCATGGAGCATTGTTATGACATGTGTAATGGAGCATTGTGATGACAAGGGCATGGAGCAATGTGATGAGAGATTTCATTGAGCATTGTGATGACAATGGCATGGAGCATTGTGATGCCAGGGGTCATGGAGCTTTGTGATGAAAAATGTCATTGGGCATTTTAATGACAAGTGCGTGGTGCTTTGTGATGAGAAGGGCAGGGAGCATTGTGATGACAGGGTCATGGAGCAATTTGATGAAAAGCGTCATGGAATATTTTGATGACACGCGTTATGGAACATTGTGATGTCAGGGGTCATGAAGCATTGTGATGAAATGGGTCATGGAGCATTTTGTGACAGGGGTTATGGAACAATGTGATGTCAGGGGTCATGGAGCATTGTGATGACAAGGGCACGGAGCAATGTGATGACAGGGGCATGGAACATTTGTCTGACAAGTTTCATGGATTATTGTGATGACAGTGGGCATGGAGCATTGTGATGACAAAGGTCACAGAGCCTTGTGTGAAGAGGGCATGGACCACTGTGTTGACAAATGTCATGAAGCACTGTGATGACTGGAGTCACGGAGCATTGTGATGGCAGGGTTCATGGAGCATTGTGCTGAGAAGCGCATGGAGCATTTTGATGACAAGTGTCATGGAGCATTGTGCTGACAAAGGCATGGAACATGGTGATGACAAGGGACACAGAGCATTGTGATGAAATATTCATGGAGCATTGTGGTGACAAAGATCACAGCGCCTTGTGTGACGGGGGCATGGACAATTGGTCTGACAAGTTTCATGGATTATTGTGATGACAGTGGGCATGGAGCATTGTGATGACAAAAGTCATGAAGCACTGTGATGACTGGAGGCAAGGAGCATTTTAATGACATGGGTAATGGAGCATTGTGAAGACATGGGCATGGAACATTGTGATGACAGTGGCATGGAACATTTGTCTGACAAGTTTCATGGATTATTCTGATGACAGTGGGCATGGCACATTGTGATGACAAGGGCAAGGAACATTGTGGTGACAAGGTCATGGAGTATTGTGAAGACAGGTGTCAGGGAGCATTGTGATGACATATGTCATTGTCCATTGTGATGACAATGGCATGGAGCATTGTGATACCAAGTGTCATGGAAGATTGTGATGACAAAGGTAATGGAGCATTTTGATGACAAGGGCTTGGAACATTATGATTACAAGGGTCATGGAACATTGTGATGAGAGGGGTCATGGAGCATTGTGATGACAAGAGTGATGGAGCATTGTGATGAGGAGGTCATGGAGCATTGGGCTGAAAATATTCATGGAGTATAGTGATGACAGGGGTCAAGGAGCATTGTGATGACAAGTGTATTGAGCATTGTGATGACAAAGTTCATGGAGCTTTGTGATGAGAAAACCATGGATAATTGTAATGACGAGCGTCATGGGGCGTTGTGATGACAAGTGTTATGGAACCTTGTGATCACCAGGGTTTGGAGCATATTGATGACAGAGGTCATGGAACATTTTGATTTCATTGTGGTGACAATAGCATGAAGCATTATGATAATGGGCATGGTGCATTGTGATGACAGTGTTCATGGAGCATTGAGATGAAAAGTGGCATGGAGAATTGTGATTAAAGTGGTCTTGGAGCATTATGATGACAAAGGCATGGAGCATTGTGATGAGAAGGCAATGGAGCATTCTGATGACATGCGTCATGTAGTTTTGTGATGACAAGGGCATGGAGCATTGTGAAGACAGTGGCATGGAAAATTGGTGTAACAAGTTTTATGGATTATTGTGATGACAGTGGGCATGGCAAATTGTGATGACAAGGGCATGGAGCATTGTGACGCCAAGTGTCATGGAGGATTGTGGTGACAAATGTAATGGAGCATTGTGATGACAAGGGCTTGGAGCATTGTGATAACAAGGGTCATGGAGCATTGTGATGAAAATGGGCATTGAGAATTTTGATGACAAGGTATGAAGCATTTTGATGACAAAGCCATGGATCTTGCTATGACAGGTGTCATGGGACATTTCGATGACAGGTGCATGGAGAATTGTGATGACAAGAGCATGTAAAATTGTGATGAGAATTGTCATGGAGCATTGTGATGACAAGAACGTGGAGAATTGTGATGACAAGGGACATGGAGCATTGTTATGACCAAGGAATGGAGCATTGTGATCGAAAGACCATGGAGCACTGTGATGAGAAGAAAAATGGATAACTGTGATGACGAGCATCATGGAACACTGTAATGACAAGGGGCATGGAGCATTCTGATGACATGCGTCCTGGAGCATTGTGATGACAGAGGTCATGGAACATTGTGATAAGAGTGGTCATGGAGCATTCTGATGATAAGCTTGTGGAGTATTGTGATGACAATGGCATGGAGCATTGTGATGAAAAGGGCATGGATCATTGTGATGAAAAATGCATGGAGCCTTTTCATGACAGATTTAAAGGAGCATTCTGACAACAAGTGTCAGGGAGCATTGTGATGACAAGTGTGTTGAGCATTGTGATGAAAATGGTCATGGAACATTGTGATGACAAGGGCATGTAGTATTGTGATGACAGGCATCATGGAGCATTGTGATGTCAAGTGTTATGGAACATTGTGATCACAAGGGTTTGGAGCATTGTGATGACAGGTCAAGGAACACTGTGATACATGGGTCATGAAGGATTGTAATGACAAGGGCATGGAGCACTGTGATGAGAAGTGCATCAAGCATTTTGATGACAAGCGTCTTGGAGCTTTGTGATGACCAGAACCTGGAACAATGTGATGAGAGGCTTCATGAAGCATTGTGATGACAATGGCATGGAACATTGTGATGAAAAGGGTCATGGAGCTTTGTGATGACAAAGGTCATGGAGCACTTTGATGACAAGTGCGTCGTGCATTGTGATTAGAAGGGCAGCAAGCATTGTGATGACAGGGTCATGGAGCAATTTGATGAAAAGTGTCATCGAACATTTTGATGACAGGGGTTATGGAACATTGTGATGTCAGGGTTCAGGGAGCATTTTGATGAAATGGGTCATGGAGAATTTTGATGACAGGTGTTAAGGAACATTGTGATGTCAGGGGTCATTGAACATTGTGATGATAAGGGCATGTACCATTGTGATGACAGGGGTCATGGAACATTGTGATGACAGGGGTGAGGGACTATTGTGATGACTAGTGATGGAACATTGTGATATCAGTGGTGAGAGAGCATTTTGATGAGAAGTGTATGGAGCATTGTGATGACAATATTTATAGAGAGTTGTGATGACAAGGTTGTGGAGCATTGTGATGACAAGTGCATGACACATTGTTATGACATGTGTTATGGATCATTGTGCTGATTAGCACACGGAGCATTGTGATGACAATGGTCATGTAACATTGTGCTGAGGAAGGCATGGAGCATTGTGATGACAAGGGTCACGGAGCATTGTGATCAAAAGTTCATGGAGCATTGTGGTGACAAAGGTCACAGGGACTTGTAATGAAGAGGGCATGGAACATTGTGATGACAAAGGTCATGAATCATTGTTATGACTGGAGTCAAGGAGGACTGTGATGACAGGGGTCATGGAGCATTGTGATGAAAAGGGCATGGAGAATTGTGATGACAGGGCCATAGAGCATAGCTCTGACAAGTTTTATGGATTATTGTGATGACAGTGCGCATGGCCCTTTGTGATGACAAGGGCATGGAGTATTGTGATGACAAGGTGATACAGTATTGTGAAGACAGGTGTCAGGGAGCACTGTGATGACATATGCGGTGGTCCATTGTGATGACAATGGCATGGAGCATTGTGATGCCAAGTGTCATGGAGGATTGAGATGACAAGGGCTTGGAGCATTGTGATGAAAAGGGTCATGGAGGATTATGATGAAAAGGGCATGGAGCATTGTGATTACAGGGGTCTTGGAGCATTGTGATGAAAAGGTCATGGATCATTGTGATGGAAAAGGCATGGAGCCTTGTTATGACAGGGTTCAAGGAGCATACTGACGACAAGTGTCAGGGAGCATTGTGATGACAAGTAAATTGAGCATTGTGATGACAAAGGTCATGGAGCATTGTGATGAGAAAACCATGGATAATTGTGATGACGAGCATCAAGGGGCATTGTGATGACAAGTGTTATGGAACATTGTGATCATAAGGGTTTGGAGCATTGTGATGACAGAGTTCATGGAGCATTTTGATTTCATTATGTTGACCATAGCATGAAGCATTATGATGATGAGCATGGTGCATTGTGATGGCAGGGTTCATGGAGCATTGAGATGAAAAGGGGCATGGAGAATTGTGATTAAATTGGTCTTGAAGCATTGTGATGACAAGGGCATGGAGCATTGTGATGAGAAGGCAATGTAGCATTCTGATGACATGCGTAATGGAGCTTTGTGATGACAAGGGCATGGAGCATTGTGATGACAGTGGCATGGAAAATTGGTCTAACAAGTTTCATGGATTATTGTGATGACAGTGGGCGTGGATTATTTTGATGACAAGGGCATGGAGCATGCTGATGATAAGCTTGTGGAGTATTGTGATGACAATGGCATGGAGCATTGTGATGAAAATGGCATGGATCATTGTGATGAAAAATGCATGGAGCCTTTTCATGACAGGTTTCAAGGAGCATTCTGACAACAAGTGTCAGTGAGCACTGTGATGACAAGTGTATTGAGCATTGTGATGACGATGGTCATGGAGCATTGTGATGACAATGGCATGGAGTATTGTGATGACAGGCATCATGGATCATTGTGATGTCAAGGGTTATGGAACATTGTGATCAAAAGGTTTTGGAGCATTGTGATGACAGGTCATGGATCATTTTGATTTCAAGGAGCATGGAGCATTGTGATGACAAGGGCATGAAGCAATGTGATCCAAAGTTTCATGGAGGATTTTGATGACAAGCGCATGGGGCATTGTGATGACAATGTCATGTAGCATTTTGCTGACAAAGGCATGGAGCATCGTGATGACAAGTTTCATGGAGCACTGTGAAGACAAGCATCACGGAGCATTGTGATTACAGCGGTCATGGAGAATTAAGATGGCAAGGGCACGGATCATTGTGATGACAAGGGTCAGGGAGCATTTTGATGATAAAAGTCCCGGATTATTGTGTTGTAAGGGGTCATGGAGCATTGTGATGCAAGTGGTCATGGAGCATTGTGATGACAGGGGTCATGGAGCACTGTGATGAGAAGTTCATGGAGCATTGGGCTGAAAATATTCATGGAGTACTGTGATGACAGGGGTCATGGAGCATAGTGATGACAAGGGAATGGAGCATCGTGATGACAAGATCCTGGAGCATTGTGATGAGAAGACTATGGAGCTTTGTGATGACAAGTCTCATGGAGCATTCTGATGAAATGGGGCATGGAGCATTGTGATTAAAGGAGCCTTGGAGTTTTGTGATGACAAGGGCATGGATCATTGTGATGAGAAGGCCATCGAGCATTCTGATGACATGCGTCATGAAGCACTGTGATGACCAGGGCATGGAGCATTGTGATTACAGGGCTCTTGGAGCATTGTGATGAAAACGGCATGGATCATTGTGATGAAAAAGGCAGGTAGCCTTGTCATGACAGGGTTCAAGGAGTATACTGATGACAAGTGTCAGGGAGCATTGTGATGACCAGTGTATTGAGCATTGTGATGACAAAGGTCATGGAGCACTGTGATGAGAAGACCGTGGATAATTGTGATGACGAGAGTCATGGGGCGATGTGAAGACAAGTGTTATGAACATTGTGATCACAACGGTTTGGAGCATTGTGATGACAGATGTCATGGAGCATATTGATTTCATTGTGATGACAATAGCATGAAGCATTAAGATGATGGGCATGGTTCATTGTGATGACAGGGTTCATGGAGAATTGAGATGAAAAGGGGCATGGAGAACTGTGATTACAGGGGTCTTGGAGCATTGTGATGACAAGGGCATGGATCATTGTGATGAGAAGGCCATGGAGCATTCCGATGACATGCATCATGGAGTTTTGTGAAGACAAGGGCATGGAGCATTGCGAATACCGTGATCTTGGAGCATTGTGATGAAAAGGGCATGGATCATTGTGATGAAAAAGGCATGGAGTCTTGTCATGACAGGGTTCAAGGAGCATACTGACGACAAGTGTCAGGGACCATTATGATGACATGAGTATTGAGCATTGTGATGACAAATGTCATGGAGCATTGTGATGAGAAGACCATGGATAATTGTGATGACGAGCTTCATGGGGCGTTGTGATGACAAGTGTTATGGAATATCGTGATCACAAGTGTTTGGAGCATTGTGATGACACAGGTCATGGAGCATTTTGATTTCATTGTGTTGACAATAGCATGAAGCATTATGATGATGGGCATGGTGCATTGTGATGACAAGGTTCATGGATCCTTGTGATGACAAGGCCGTGGAACATCGTGATGACAGTGGTCATGGAGCATTGTTATGACTGGGGTAATGGAGTATTGTGATGGCAAGGGTATGGAGCATTGTGATGAGAAAGCCATGGAGCATTCTGAAGACTTGCGTCATGGAGCTTTGTGATGACAAAGGCATGGAGCATTGTGATTACAGGGGTCTTGGATCATTGTGATGACAAGGGTTATGCCACCTTGTGATGACAAGGCCTTGGATCATTTTGATGGCAGGGGTAATGGAGCATTGTCATAACAGGTGTAATGGAGCATTGTGATTACAATTGTATGGAGCATTGGTCTGAAAAGTTTCATTGAGTATTGTGATGAGAGTGGGCATGACGCATTGTGATGACAAGGTCACACAACACTGTGTTACATGGGTCATGGAGGATTGTAATGACAAGGGCATGGAGCATTGTGATGACAAAGTCCTGGGGCATTGTGATGAGAAGACCATGGATCATTGTGATGACAAGTCTCATGGAACATTCTAATGAAAAAGGGCATAGAGCATTGTGATTACAGGCGTCTTGGAGCATTGGGATGACAAGGGCATGGAGCATGGTGATGACAATGCCAGGAGCATTCTGATGACATGCGTCATGGATATTTCTGATGACAAGGGCATGGAGCATTGTGATTACAGGTGTTTTGGAGCATTGTGAAGAAAAGTCCATGGATCATTGTGAGGAAAAGGCATGGAGCCTTGTCATGACAGGGTTCAAGGAGCATACTTATGACAAGTGTCAGGGAGCATTGTGATGACAAAGGTCATGGAGAATTGTGATGAGAAGACCATGGATAATTGTGATGAGGAGTGTCATGAAGCATTGTGATGACAAGTGTTATGGAACATTGTGATCACAAGGGTTTAGAGCATTGTGATGACAGAGGTCATGGAGCATTTTGATTTCATTGTGATGACAATAGCATGAAGCTTTATGATGATGGGCATGTTGCATTTTGATGACAGTGTTCATGGAGAATTGAAATGAAAAGGGGCATGGAGCCTTGTGATTACAGGGGTCTTGGAGCATTGTTATGACAAGGGTCATGGAGCCTTGTCATGACAACGCCTTGGAACACTGTGATGGCAGGGGTCATGGAGCATTGTTATGACAGGTGTAATGGAGCATTGTGATGACAAGGGCATGGAGCATTGGTTTGAAAAGTTTCATGGATTATTGTGACGAGAGTGGTCATGGAGCATTGTGATGACAAGGGCACAGAACACAGTGATACATGGGTTATGGAGGATTGTAATGACAAGGGCATGGATCATTGTGATGAGAAAGGCATCGAGCATTGTGATGACAAGCGTCATGGAGCTTTGTGATGACAAGGGCAAGGAGCAATGTGATGATAGGGTTCATGGAACATGGTGATGACAATGGCATGGAGCATTGTGATGCCAAGGGTCATGGACATTTGTGAGGACAATTGTCAATGAGCATTTTGATGACAAGAGCATTCTGCATTGTGATGAGAAGGGCAGGGAGCATTGTGATGACAGGATCATGGAGCAATTTGATGAAAAGTGTCAGGAAACATTTTGATGACAGGGGTTATGGAACAGTGTGACGTCAGTGGTCATGGAGCATTGTGATGATAAGGGCATGTAGCATTTTGATGACAGGGATCATGGAACATTGTGATGAAAGGCGTGAGGAAGTATTGTGATGACTAGTGATGGAACATTGTGATATCAGTGGTGAGAGAGCATTTAGATGACAAGTTCATGGAGCATTGTGATGACAAGGTTTATGCAGCAATGTAATGACAAGGTTGTGGAGCATTGTGAAGACAAGTGGATGGCATATTGTGATGACCTGTGTCTTGGAGCATTGTGCTGACAAGCGCATGGAGCATTGTAATGACAAGGGTCATGGAGTATTGTGCTGACACGTGTTACAGAGCATTGTGATGACGAGGGAATGGACCATTTTCTTGAAAAAGGTCATAAAGCATTGTGATGACTGGATTCACGGAGCATTATGATGTGAGGGGTCATGGAGCATTGTGATTACAAGGGCATGGTGCATTGTGATGTAAACGGCATGGAGCATTGTTATGACAAGGTCATATAGTATTGTGAAGACAGGTGTCAGGGAGCATTGTGATGACATATGTCGTGGTGCATTGTGATGACAACGGAATGGAGCATTGTGATGCCAATTATCATGGAGGATTGTGATGACAAAGGTAATGGAGCATTGTGATGAGGAGACCATAGAGCCTTGTGATGACAAGTCTCATGGAGCATTCTGATGAAAAGGGGCATGGAGCATTGTGATTACAGGAGCCTTGGAGCATTGTGATGACAAGGGCATGGAGCATTGTGATGAGAAAGCCATGGAGCATTCTGATGACATGCGTCATGAAGCTTTGTGATTACAAGGGAATGGATAATTGTTATTACAGGTGTCTTGGAGCATTGTGATGAAAAGTCTATGGATCATTTTGATGAAAATGGCATGGAGCCTTGTCATGACAGCGTTCAAGGAGCATACTGATGACAAGTGTCAAGGAGCACTGTGATGACAAAGGTCATGGAGCCTTGTGATGTGAAGACCATGGATAATTGTGATGAGGAGCGTCATGGGGCAATGTGATGACAAGTGTTAAGGAACATTGTGATCACAAGGGTTTGGAGCATTGTGATGACAGAGGTCATGGAGCATTTTGATTTCATTGTGATGACAATAGCATGAAGCTTTATGATGATAGGAATGGTGCATTGTAATGACAGTGTTCATGGAGAATTGAGATGAAAAGGGGCATGGAGCCTTGTGATTACAGGGGTCATGGAGCATTGTTATGACAAGGGTCATGGAGCATTGTGATGAGAAGACCATGGAGCATTCTGATGACATGCATCATAGAGCTTTGTGATGACAAGGGCATGTAGCATTTGTCTGAAATTTTTCATGGATTATTGTGATGAGAGTGGGCATGGAGCACTGTGATGACAAGGACACGGAACACTGTGATACATGGGTCATGGAGGATTGTAATGACAAGGTCATGGAGCATTGTGTTGAGAAGTGCATCGAGCATTGTGATGACAAGCGTCATGGAGCTTTGTGATGACAAGGGTATGGAGCATTGTGATGAGAATGCCATGGAACATTCTGATGACATGCATCATGGAGCTTTGTGATGACAAGGGCATGGAGCATTGTGATTACAGGGGTCATGGAACATTGTGATGACAGGGGTGAGGGCGTATTGTGATGAATAGTGATGGAACATTGTATCAGTGGTGAGAGAGCATTTGGATGAGAAGTGCATGGTGCATTGTGATAACAAGGTTTATGGAGCATTGTGATGACAAGGTTGTGGAGCACTGTGATGAGAAGAGCTTGGCACATTGTGAAGTCATGGGTCATGGAGCATTGTGATGTCCAGGTCATGGACCATTGTGATGGCAAGACCATGGAGCATTTTGATGATGAGTGTGATCGAGAACTGTATTGAGACGGGGCATGGAAAATTGTGATGACATGTGTCATGGATCATTGTGATGACAAGGGTCAAGGAGCATTCTGATGACAAGCTTGTGGAGTATTGTGATGACAATGTCATGGAGCATTGTGATGAAAAAGGCATGGAGCATTGTGATGAAAAAGGCATGGAACCTTTTCATGACAGGGATCAAGGAGCATTCTGACGTCAAGTGTCAGGGAGCATTGTGATGACAAGTGTATTGAGCATTGTGATGACAAAGTTCATGGAGCATTGTGCTGAGAGGACCATGGATAACTGTTATGAGGACCGTCATGGGGCATTGTGATGACAAGTGTTATGGAACATTGTGATCACAAGTGTTTGGAGCATTGTGATGACAGAGGTCATGGAGCATTTTGATTTCATTGTGATGACAATAGCATGAAGCATTATGATGATGGGCATGGTTCATTGTGATGACAGGGTTCATGGAGCATTGAGATGAAAAGGGGTATGGAGCACTGTGATTACTCGGGTCATGGAGCCTTGTGATGACAAAGCCCTGGAACATTGTGATGACAGGGGTGAGGGAGTATTGTGATGACTAGTGATGGAAAATTGTGATATCAGTGGTGAGAGAGCATTTTGATGCGAAATGCATGGAGCTTTGTGATGACAATGTTTATGGAGCATTGAGATGACAAGTTTGGGGAGCACTGTGATGACACGGGCATGGAGCATTGTGAATGAGAAGGCCATGGATCATTCTGATGACATGTGTCATAGAGCTTTGTGATGACAAGGGCATGGATCATTTGTCTGAAAATTTTCATGGATTACTGTGATGACAGTGGGCATGGAGCATTGTGATGACAAGGACACGGAACACTGTGATACATGGGTCATGGAGGATTGTAATGACAAGGTCATGGAGCATTGTGATGAGAAGTGCATCGAGCATTGTGATGACAAGCGTCATGGAGCTTTGTGATGACAAGGGCAAGGAGCAATGTGATGAGAGGCTTCATGAAGCATTGTGATTACAATGGCATGGAGCATTGTGATGCCAAGGGTCACAGAGCATTGTGATGAAAAGTTCATGGAGCATTGTGGTGACAAAGGTCACAGAGATTTGTGATGATGAGGGCACGGACCATTGTGATGACAGAGTCTTGAAGCATTGTGATGACTGGAGTCATGGAGCATTGTGATGACAGGTGTCATGGAGCATTGTGATGACAAGTGCATGGAGCATTGTGATGACAGGGGCATGGAGCATCGGTCTGAAAATTTTCATGGATTATTGTGATGACAGTGGGCATTGCGTATTGTGAAGACAAGGGCATGGAGCACTGTGAAGAAAAGGTCATGGAGTACTGTGAAGTCAGGTGTCAAGGAGAATTGTGATGACCTATGTCATGGTGCATTGTAATGACAATGGCATGGAGCATTGTGATGACAAGTGTCATGGAGGATTGTGATGACAAAAGTAATGGAGCTTTGTGATGACAAGGGCTTGTTGCATTTTGATGACAATGGTCATGGAGCATTGTGATGACAAGCGCTTTTGAGAATTTTGATGACAAGTTCGTGAAGCACTCTGATGAAAAGCACATGGAGCTTGCTATGACAGGTGTCATGGAGCATTGCGATGACAAGTGCATGGAGAAAGTGATTACAAGAGCATGTAACATTGTGATTTGAAGTGTCATGGAGCATTGTGATGGCAAGACGGTGGAGCATTGTGATGAGAAGACCATGGATAATTGTGATGACGAGGGTCATAGAGAACTGTAATGACAAGGGGTATGGAGCATTGTGATTACAGGTGTCATGGAGCATTGTGATGACAGGGGTCATCGAGCATTGTGATGACAAGGGTCATGGAGCATTCTGATGACAAGCTTGTGGAGTATTGTGATGACAATGGCATGGAGCATTGTGATGAATAGGGCATGGAGCATTGTGATGAAAAAGGCATAGAGCCTTTTCATGACAATGTTCGAGGAGCATTCTGACGACAAGTGTCAGGGAACATTGTGATGACAAGTGTATTGAGCATTGTGATGACAAAGGTCATGGAGCATTGTGATGACAAGGGCATGGAGTATTGTGATGACAGGCATCATGGAGCATTGTGATGACAAGTGTGAGGGAGTATTGTGATGACTAGTGATGGAATATTGTCATATCAGTGGTGAGAGATCATTTTCATGAGAAGTGAATGGAGCATTGTGCTGACCAGCTCATGGAGCATTGTGATGACAAGGGTCATGGAGCATTGTGCTGACAAAGTCATGAAGCATTGTGATGCCAAGGGTCACAGAGCACAGTGATGAAAAGTTCATGGACCATTGTGATGACAAAGGTCATGAAGCATTGTGATGACTGGAGTCACGGATCATTGTGATGACAGGGGTCATGGAGCATTGTGATGACAAGGGCATGGAGCATTGTGATGACAGGTTCATGGAGCATTGGTCTGACAAGTTACATGGAGTATTGTGATGACATTGGGCTTTGCGCCTTGTGATGAAAAGGGAATGGAGCTTTGTGATGACAAGGTCATGGATTATTGTGAAGACAGGTGTCAGGGAGCATTGTGATGACATGTATCATGGTGCATTGTGATGACAATTGCTTGCAGCATTGTGATGACAAGTGTCATGGAGGAATGTGATGACAAAGGTAATGGAGCATTGTGAAGACAAGGGCTTGGAGAATCGTGATGACAAGGGTCATGGAGCATTGTGATGACAAGGGCATGGAACATTGTGATGACAATGGCACGGAGCATTGTGATGACAACAGCCATTGTGAATTTCGATGACAACGTCGTGAAGCATTGTGATGACAAGCACATGGAGCTTGCTATGACAGGGGTCATGGACCATTGCGATGACAAGTGCATGGATAATTGTGATGACAAGAGCATGTAACATTGTGATGAGAAGTATCATGGAGCATTGTGATCACAAGGACGAGGAGAATTGTGATGACAAGGGACCTGGAGCATTGTGATGACCAGGGCATTGAGCATTGTGATGGCAAGACGGTGGAGCATTGTGATGAGAAGACCATGGATAATTGTGATGACGAGTGTCATGGAGAACTGTAATGACAAGGGGCCTGGAGCATTGTGATGACAGGTGTCATGGAGCTTTGTGATGAGTAGATCATGGAGCATTGAGCTGAAAATGTTCATGGAGTATTCTGATGAAAGTGGTCATAGAGCATTGTGATGACAAGGGCATGGAGCACTCTGATGAGAAGACCATGGAGCCTTGTGATGAGAAGTCTCATGGAGCATTCTGATGAAAACGGGTATGGAGCATTGTGATTACACGGGTCTTGGAGCATTGTGATGAAAAGGGCGTGGATCATTGTCATGAAAAAGGCATGGAGCCTTGTCATGACAGGGTTCAAGGAGCATACTGACAACAAGTATCAGGTAGCATTGTGATGACAAGTGTATTGAGCATTGTGATGACAAAGGTCATGGAACATTGTGATGAGAAGTGCATGGATAATTGTGATGACGATCCTCATTGGGCGTTGTGATGACAAGTGTTATGGAGCATTGTGATCACAAGGGTTGGGAGCATTGTGATGACAGAGGTCATGGAGCATTTTGATTTCATTGTGATGACAATAGCATGAAGCATTATGATGATGGGCATGGTTCGTTGTGATGACAGTGTTCAAGGAGCATTGAGATGAAAAGGGGTATGGAGCATTGTGATTACTCGGGTCATGAAGCCTTGTGATGACAAGGCCGTGTAACATTGTGATGACAGGGGTGAGGGTGTATCGTGATGACTAGTGATGGAAAATTGAGATATCAGTGGTGAGAGAGCATTTTGATTCGAAGTGCATGGAGCTTTGTGATTACAATGTTTATGGAGCATTGTGATGACAAGTTTGGGGAGCATTGTGATGACAAGTGCATGGCACACTGTGATGACATGGGTCATGGATCATTGTTCTGACAAGCGCATGGACCATTGTAATAACAAGGGTCATGGAGCATTGTGCTGACAAAGGCATGGAGCGTTGTTATGACAAGGCTCAGAGAGCAATGGGATGAAAAGATCATGGAGAATTGTGGTGACAAAGTTCACAGAGCCTTGTGATGACGAGGGCATGGATCATTGTGATGAAAAATGTCATGAAGTATTGTGATGACTGGAGTCACAGAGCATTGTGATGACAAGGGAATGGAGCATTGTGATGACAGCAGCATGGAACATTGGTCTGGCAAGTTTCATGGATTATTGTGATGACAGTCGGCATGGCGCATTGTGATGACAAGGGCATGGAGCATAGTGATGACAAGGTCATGGAGTATTGTGAAGACAGGTGTCAGGGTTCATTGTGATGGCATATGTCATGTTCCATTGTGATGACAATGGCATGGAGAATTGTGATGCCAATTGTCAGGGAGGATTGTGACGACAAAGGTAATGGAGCATTGTGATGACAAGGGCTTTTGAGAATTTTGATGACAAGTTCGTGAAGCACTGTGATGAAAAGCACATGAGGCTTGCTATGACAGGGGTCATGGAGCATAGCGATGACAAGTGCATGGAGAATGTGATTACAAGAGCATGTAACATTGTGATTTCAAAGGTCATGGAGCATTGTGATTGAAAGAAGGTGGAACATTGTGATTAGAAGACCATGGATAATTGTGATGACGAGCGTCATGGAGAACTGTAATGACAAGGGGCATGGAGAATTGTGATGACAGGTGTCATGGAGTTTTGTGATGACAGGTGTCATGGAGCATTGTGACGACAAGGGTCATGGAGCATTCTGATGACAAGCTTGTGGAGTATTGTGATGAAAATGGCATGGAGCATTGTGATGAAAAGGGCATGGAGCATTGTGATGAAAAAGGCATAGAGCCTTTCCATGACAGGATTCGAGAAGCATTCTGACGACAAGTGTCAGGGAGCATTGTGATGACAAGTGTATTGAGCATTGTGATGACAAAGGTCATGGAGCATTGTGATGACAAGGGCATGGAGTATTGTGATGACAGGCATCATGGAGCGTTGTGATGACAAGTGTTATGGAAAAATGTGATCACAAGGGTTTGGAGCACTGTGATGACAGTGGTCATGGATCATTTTGATATCAAGAGGCATGGAGCATTGTGATGACAGGGGTCATGGAGCATTGTAATGAGAAGATCATGGAGCATTGAGCTGAAAATATTCATGGAGTATTCTGATGAAATGGGTCATGAAGCATTGTGAAGACAAGGTCCTGGAGCACTCTGATGAGAAGACCATGGAGCCTTGTGATGAGAAGTCTCATGGAGCATTCTGATGAAAAGGGGCATGGAGCATTGTGATTACAGGGGTCTTGGAGCATTGTGATTACAAGGGCATGGAGCATTTTGAGAGATGTCCAAGGAGTATTCTGATGACATGTGTCATGGAGCTTTGTGATGACCAGAGAAAGGAGCATTGTGATTACACGGGTCTTGGAGCATTGTGATGAAAAAGGCATGGATCATTGTAATGAAAAAGGCATGGAGCCTTGTCATGACAGTGTTCAAGGAGCATACTGATGGCAAGAGTCAGGGAGCATTGTGATGACAAGTGTATTGAGCATTGTGATGACAAAGGACATGGAACATTGTGATGAGAAGACGATGGATAATTGTGAAGACGAGCGTCATGGGGCGTTGTGATGACAAGTGTTATGGAACATTGTGATCACAAGGGTTTGGAGCATTGTGATGACAGAGGTCATGGAGCATTTTGATTTCATTGTGATGACAATAGCATGAAGCATTATGATGATGGGCATGGTGCCGTGTGATGACAGGGTTCATGGATCATTGAGATGAAAAGGGACTTGGAGCATTGTGATTACAGGTGTTTTGGAGCATTGTGATCGCAAGGGCATGGAGCATTGTGAATGAGAAGGCCATGGAGCATTCTGATGACATGTGTCATGGAGCTTTTTGATGACAAGGGCATGGAGCATTTGTCTGAAAATTTTCATGGATTATTGTGATGAGAGTGGGCATGGAGCATTGTGATGAAAAGGACACGGAACACTGTGATACATGGGTCATGGAGGATTGTAATGACAAGGTCATGGAGCATTGTGATGAGAAGGGCATCGAGCATTGTGATGACAAGCGTCATGGAGCTTTGCGATGACAAGGGCATGGAGCAATGTGATGAGAGGCTTCATGAAGCATTGTGATGACAATGGCATGGAGCATTGTGATGCCAAGGGTCATGGAGCTTTGTGATGACAAAGGTCATGGCGCATTTTGATGACAAGTGAGTGGTGCATTGTGATGATAACGGCATGTAGCATTGTGATGATAGGGGTCATGGATCATTGTGATGACAGGGGTGAAGGAGTATGGTGATGACTAGTGATGGAACATTGTGATATCAGTGGTGAGAGAGCATTTTCATGAGAAGTGCATGGAGCATTTTGATGCCAAGGGTCACAGAGCATTGTGATGAAATGTTCATGGAGTATTGTGGTGACAAAGGTCACAGAGACTTGTGATGATGAGGGCATGGACCATTCTGATGACAAAGTCTTGAAGCATTGTGATGACTGGAGACACGGAGCATTGTGATGACAGGTGTCATGGAGCATTATGATGACAAGTGCATGGATCATTGTGATGACAGGGGCATGGAGCATCGGTCTGAAAAATTTCATGGATTATTGTGATGACAGTGGGCATTGCACATTGTGATGACAAGGGCATGGATTACTGTTAAGAAAAGGTTATGGAGTATTGTGAAGTCAGGTGTCAGGGAGCATTGTGATGACCTATGTCATGGTGCATTGTGATGACAATGGCATGGAGCATTGTGATGACAAGTGTCATGGATGATTGTGATCACAAATGTAATGGAGCATTTTGATGACAATGGTCATGGATCATTGTGATGAAAAGGGCATGGAGCATTGTGATGACAAGGGCTTTTGAGAATTTTGATGACAAGTTCGTGAAGCACTGTGATGAAAAGCACATGGAGCTTGCTATGACAGGGGTCATGGCGCATTGCGATGACAAGTTCATGGAGAATGTGATTACAAGAGCATGTAACATTTTGATTTTAAGTGTCATGGAGCATTGTGATGGCAAGAAGGTGGAGCATTGTGATGAGAAGTCCATGGATAATTGTGATGACGAGCGTCATGGAGAACTGTAATGACAAGGGGCCTGGAGCATTGTGATGACAGGGGTCATGGAGAATTGTGATGACAAGTGTCATGGAGCATTCTGATGACAAGCTTGTGGAGTATTGTGATGACAATGGCGTGGAGCACTGTGATGAAAAAGGCATACAGCCTCTTCATGACAGGGTTCGAGAAGCATTCTGATGACAAGTGTCAGGGAGCATTGTGATGACAAGTGTATTGAGCATTGTGATGACAAAGGTCATGGAGCATTGTGATGATAAGGGCATGGAGTACTGTGATGACAGGCATCATGGAGCACTGTGATGACAATAGTTATGGAACAATGTGATCACAAGGGTTTGGAGCACTGTGATGACAGAGGTCATGGATCATTTTGATATCAAGGAGCATGGAGCATAGTGATGACAGGGGTCATGGAGCATTGTGATGAGAAGATCATGGAGCATTGAGCTGAAAATGTTCATGGAGTATTCTGATGAAAGGGGTCATGGAGCATTGTGATGACAAGGTCCTGGAGCATTGTGATGAGAAGACCATGGATCCTTGTGATGAGAAGTCTCATGGAGCATTCTGATGAAAACGGGGATGGAGCATTGTGATTAAAGGGGTCTTGGAACATTGTGATGAAAAAGGCATGGATCATTATCATGAAAAAGGCATGGAGCCTTGTCATGACAGGGTTTAAGGAGCATACTGACGACAAGTGTCAGGGAGCATTGTGATGACAAGTGTATTGAGCATTGTGATGACAAAGGTCATGGAACATTGTGATGAGAAGTGCATGGATAATTGTGATGACGAGCCTCATGGGGCGTTGTGATGACAAGTGTTATGGAGCATTGTGATCACAAGGGTTAGGAGCATTGTGATGACAGAGGTCATGGAGCATTTTGATTTCATTGTGATGTCAATAGCATGTAGCATTATGATGATGGGCATGGTTCGTTGTGATGACAGGGTTCATGGAGCATTGAGTTGAAAAGGGGTATGGAGCATTGTGATTACTCGGGTCATTGAGCCTTGTGATGACAAGGCCGTGTAACTTTGTGATGACAGGGATGAGGGAGTATTGTGATGACTAGTGATGGAAAATTGAGATATCAGTGGTGAGAGAGCATTTTGATTGTAAGTGCATGGAGCTTTGTGATGACAATGTTTATGGAGCATTGTGATGACAAGTTTGGGGAGCATTGTGATGACAAGTGCATGGCACACTGTGATGACATGGGTCATGGAGCATTGTTCTGACACGCGCATGGAGCATTGTGATAACAAGGGTCATGGAGCATTGTGCTGACAAAGGCATGGAGCGTTGTTATGACAAGGCTCAGAGAGCATTGGGATGAAAAGATCATGGAGAATTGTGGTGACAAAGTTCACAGAGCCTTGTGATGACGAGGGCATGGATCATTGTGATGAAAAATGTCATGAAGAATTGTGATGACTGGAGTCACAGAGCATTGTGATGACAAGGGAATGGAGCATTGTGATGACAGCGGCATGGAACATTGGTCTGTCAAGTTTCATGGATTATTGTGATGACAGTCGGTATGGCGCATTGTGATGACAAGGGCATGGAGCATAGTGATGACAAGGTCATGGAGTATTGTGAAGACAGGTGTTAGGGTTCATTGTGATGGCGTATGTCATGTTCCATTGTGATGACAATGGCATGGAGAATTGTGATGCCAATTGTCATGGAGGATTGTGACGACAAAGGTAATGGAGCATTGTGATGACAAGGGCTTGGAGCATTTTGATGACAATGGTCATGGAGCATTGTGATGAAAAGGGCATGGAGCATTGTGATGACAAAGGCTTTTTAGAATTTTGATGACAAGTTCCTGAAGCACTGTGATGAAAAGCACATGAGGCTTGCTATGACAGTTGTCATGGAGCATTGCGATGAGAAGTGCATGGACAATGTGATTACAAGAGCATGTAACATTGTGATTTCAAGGGTCATGGAACATTGTGATTGCAAGACGGTGGAACATTGTGATTAGAAGACCATGGATAATTGTGATGACGAGCGTCATGCAGAACTGTAATGACAAGGGGCATGGTGAATTGTGATGACAGGTGTCATGGAGCTTTGTGATGACAGGGGTCATGGAGCATTGTGATGACAAGTGTCATGGAGCATTCTGATGACAAGCTTGTGGAGTATTGTGATGAAAATGGCATGGAGCATTGTGATGAAAAGGGCATGGAGCATTGTGATGAAAAAGGCATAGAGCCTTTCCATGACAGGGCTCGAGAAGCATTCTGACGACAAGTGTCAGGGAGCATTGTGATGACAAGTGTATTGAGCATTGTGATGACAGGCATCATGGAGCGTTGTGATGACAAGTGTTATGGAACAATGTGATCACAAGGTTTTGGAGCACTGTGATGACAGAGGTCATGGATCATTTTGATATCAAGGAGCATGGAACATTGTGATGACAAGGGCATGGAGCATTGTTATTACAAGGTCATGGATTATTGTGAAGCCAGGTATCAGGGAGCATTGTCATGACATATGTCCTGGTGCATTGTGATGACAATGTCATGGAGCATTGTGAAGCAAAGTGTCATGGAGGATTGTGATGACAAAGGTAATGGAGCATTGTGATGACAAGGGCTTGGAGCACTGTGGTGACAAGGGCCACTGAGAATTTTGATGACAAGGTCGTGAAGCATTGTTATGACAAGCACATGGAGCTTGCTATGACAGGGGTCATGGAGCATTGCGATGACAAGTGCATGGAGCATTGTGATTACAGGGGTCTTGGAGCATTGTGATGACAATGGCATGGAGCATTGTGATGCCAAGGGTTATGGAGCTATGTGATGACAAATGTCATGGAGCATTTTGATGACAAGGGCATGGTGCTTTGTGATGAGAATGGCTGGGAGCATTTTGATGACAGGTTCATGGAGCAATTTGATGAAAAGGGTCATGGAACAGTTTGATTACATGGGTTGTAGAATATTGTGATGTCAGCGGTCATGGAGCAGTGTGATGAAAAGTGTCCTAGAGCATTGTGATGACAAGGCTCGCAGAGCATGGTGATGATAAGTTCATGGAGCATTGTGGTGACAAATGTCAAAGAGACTTGTGATGACGAGGGCATGGACAACTGTGATGAGAAATGTCATGATGCATTGTGATGACAGGAGTCACGGTGCATTACGATGACGGGTCATGGAGCATTGTGATGACAAGGGCATGGAGCATTGTGATCACAGGGGTATGGAGCATTGGTCTCACAAGTTTCATGGATTATTGCGATGACAGTGGGAATGGTGCATTGTGATGACAAGGGCATGTAGCATTTTGATGACAAGGTCATGCAGTATTTGAAGACAGGTGTCTGGGAGCATTTTGAAGACATAAGTCATGTACCATTGTGATGACAATGCCATGGAGCGTTGTGATGCCAAGTGTCATGGAGGTTTGTGATGACAAAGGTAATGGAGCATTGTGATGATAAGGGTTTGGAGCCTGGTGATGACAAGGTTCATAGCACACTGTGCTGACAATGGCATGGAGCATTGTGATGACAATGGTTATGGAGCATTGTACTGAGAAAGGCTTGGAGCATTGTGATGACAACGGTCACAGACCATTATGATGAAAATTTCATGGAGCATTGTGGTGACAAATATCACAGAGCCTTGTGAAAACGAGGGCATGGACCATTGTGATTACAAAGGTCATGAAGCATTGTGATGACTGGAGTCATGGAGCATTGTGTTGACAGGGCTCATGGAGCATTGTGATGGCAAGAGCATGGATCATTGTGATGACAAGTGTCATGGAGAATTTTGATGACAAGTGTCCCGGATCATTTTGTTGTCTGGTGTCATAGAGCGTTGTGATGACAGGGGTCATGGAGCATTGTGATGACAGGGGTCATGGAGCATTGTGATCAGAAGTTCATGGAGCATTGGCCTGAGAGTATTCATTGAGTATTGTGATGGCATGGGTCATGGAGCATTGTGATGACAATGGAATGGAGCATTGTGATGACAAGGTCCTGGAGCATTGTGAGGAGAAGACCATGTAGCCTTGTGATAACAAGTATCATGGAGCATTCTGATGAAAAGGGGCATGGAGCATTGTGATTACATGGGTCTTGGAGCATTGTGAAGAATAGGGCATGGATGATTGTGATGAAAGAGCATGGAGCCTTGTCATGAGAGGGTTCAAGGAGCATACTAACAACAAGTGTCAGGGAGCATTGTGATGAAAAGTGTATTGAGTATTGTGATGACAAATTTCATGGAGCATTGTGATGAGAAGACCATGGATAATTGTGATGATGAGCGTCATGGGGAGTTGTGATGACAAGTGTTATGGAACATTGTGAACACAATGGTTTGGAGCATTTTGATGACAGAGGTTATGGTGCATTTTGATTTCATTGTGATGACAATAGCATGAAGCATTATGATGATGGGCATGGTTCATTGTGATGACAGAGTTCATGGAGCATTGTGATGAAAAGGGCATGGGGCATTGTGATGAGAAGGCCATGGAGCTGTCTGATGACATGCGTCATGGTGCTTTGTGATGACAAGAGCATGGAGCAGTGTGATTACAGGGGTCTTGGAGCATTGTGATGACAAGGGTCATGGAGCCTTGTGATGACAAGGCCGTGAAACATTGTCATGACAGTGGTGTGGGAGTATTGTAATGACTAGTGACGGAACATTTTGATATCTGTGGTGAAAGAGCATTTTAATGAGAAGTGCATGGAGCTTTGTGATGACAAGGTTTATGGAGCATTGGGATGACAAAGATGTGGAACATTGTGATGACAAGCTCATGGCATATTGTGATGACATGGGTCATGGAGCATTGTGCTGACAAGCGCATGGAGCATTGTGATGACAAGGGTCACAGAGCATTGTGATGATAAGTTCATGGAGCATTATGGTGACAAAGTTCACAGAGTCCTGTGATTACGAGGGCATGGACCACTGTGATGACAAAGGTCAAGAAGCAGTGTGATGACTGGAGTCACGGAGCATTGTGATGACAAGGGCATGGGGCATTGTGATGACAGGGGCATGGAGCATTGGTCTGAGAAGTATCATGGATTATTGTGATGAAAGTGTGCATGTTGCATTGTGATGACAAGGGCATGGATCATTGTTATGACCAGGTCATGGATTATTGTGAAGACAGGTATCAGGGAGTATTGTGATGACATATGTCCTGGTGCATTGAGATGACAATGTCATGGAGCATTGCGAAGCCAAGTGTCATGGAGGATTGTGATGACAAAGGTAATGGAGCATTGTGATGACAAGGGCTTGGAGCATTGTGCTGACAAGGGCCATTGAGAATTCTGATGACAAGGTCGTGAAGCATAGTTATGACAAGCGCATGGAGCTTGCTATGACATGGGTTATGGAGCATTGCGATGACAAGTGCATGGAGCATTGTGATTAGAGGGGTCTTGGAGCACTGTGATGACAAGGGCATTGAGCATGGTGATGACAATGCCATGGAGCATTATGATGACATGCGTCCTGGAAATTTGTGATGACAGGCACATGGAGCATTGTCATTAGAGGGGTCTTGGAGCATTGTGATGAAAAGTGCATGGATCATTGTGAGGAAAAGGCAAAGAGCCTTGTCATGACAGGTTTCAAGTAGCATACTGAAGACAAGTGTCAGGGAGCATTGTGATGACAAGTGTATTGAGCATTGTGTTGACAAATGTCATGGAGCATTTTGATGAGGAGACCATGGATAATTGTGATGACAAGCCTCATGGTGCATTGTGATGACAAGTGTTATGGAACATTGTGATCAGAAGGGTTTGGAGCATTGTGATGATAGATGTCATGGAGCATTTTGATTTCTTTGTAATGACAATAGCATGAAGCATTATGATGATTGGCATGGTGCATTTTGATGACAGTGTTCATGGAGAATTGAGATGAAAAGGGGTATGGAGCATTGTGATTACAGGTCTCTTGGAGCATTGTGATGACAATGTTCATGGAGACTTGTGATGACAACGCCTTGGAACATTGTGATGGCAGGGGTAATGGAGCATTGTTATGACAGGGGTAATGGAGCATTGTGATGACAAGGGCATGGAGCATTGGTTTGAAAAGTTTCATGTATAATTGTGATGAGTGTGGGCATGGAGCATTGTGATGACAAGGGCAGGGAACACGGTGATACATGGGTCATGGAGGATTGTAATGACAAGGCATGGATCACTGTGATGAGAAAGGCTTCGAGCATTGTGATGACAAGCGTCATGGAGATTTGGGATGACAAGTGCATGGAGTAATGTGATGAGATGTTTCATGGAGCATTGTGATGACAATGGAATGGAGCATTGTGATGCCAAGGGTCATGGAGCTTTGTGATGACAAATGTAATGGAGCATTTTGATGACAAAGGCGTGGTGCATTGTGATGAGTAGGGCAGGGAGCATTCTGATGACAGGTTCATGGAACAATTTGATGGAAAGGGTCAGGGAATATTTTGATGACAGGGGTTATGGAACATTGTGATGTCAGTGGTCATGGAGCATTGTGATGATAAGGGCATGTAGCATTTTGATGACAGGGGTCATGGAACATTGTGATGACAGTGTTGAGGGAGTATTGTGATGACTGGTGATGGAACATTGTGATATCAGTGGTGAGAGAGCATTTAGATGAGAAGTGCATGGAGCATTGTGATGATAAGGTTTATGGAAAATTGTGATGACAAGGTTGTGGAGCATTGTGATGACAAGTGCACGGCACATTGTGATGACATGTGTCTTGGAGCATTGTGCTGACAAGCGCATGGAAAATTGTGATGACAAGGGTCATGGAGCATTGTGCTGATAATGGCATGAAGCATTGTGATGACAAGTGTTACAGAGCATTGTGATGACGAGGGAATTAACCATTGTGATGAAAAAGTTCATAAAGCATTGTGATGGCTGGAGTCACAGAGCATTATGATGTGAGGGGTCATGGAGCATTGTGATTACAAGGGCATGGAGCATTGTGATGACAGGGGCATGGAGCATTGGTCTGACAATTTTCATGAATTATTGCTATGAGAGTGGACAGGGCACATTGTGATGACAAGGGCATGGAACATAGTTATGACAAGGTCATGTAATATTGTGAAGACAGGTGTCAAGGAGCACTGTGATGACATATGTCATGGTGCATTGTGATGACAATGGCATGGAGCATTGTGATGCCAAGTGTCATGGAGGATTGTGATTACAAATGTAATGGAGCCTTGTGATGCCAAGTGTCATGGAGGATTGTGATGACAAAGGTAATGGAGCATTGTGATGAAAATTTCTTTTAGAATTGTGAAGAAAAGGGTCATGGAGTATTGTGATGACAAGTACATGGAGCATTGTTATGACAAGGGCCATTGAGAATTTTGATGCAAACGTCGTGAAGCATTGTGATGACAAGCGCACGGAGCTTGCTATGACAGGGGACATGGAGCATTGCTATGAAAAGTGCATGGAGAACTGTAATGACAAGACCACATAACATTGTGATGAGAAGTGTCATGGAGTATTGTGATGACCAGGACGTGGAGAATTGTGATGACAAGGGACATGGAGCATTGTGATGACCAGGGCATGGAGCATAGTGATGGCAAGACCGTGGAGCAGTGTGATGAGAAGGCCATGGATAATTGTGATGACGAGAGTCATGGAGCACTGTAATGACAAGGGGCATGGAGCATTGTGATGACAGGTGTCAAGGAGCATTGTGATGACAGGGGTCCTGGAGCATTCTTATGACATGGGTCATGGAGCATTCTGATGACAAGCTTGTGGAGTTTTGTGATGACAATGGCCTGTAGCATAGTGATGAAAAGGGCATGGAGCATTGTGATGAAAATGGCATGGAGCCATTTCATGACAGGTTTCAAGGAGCATTCTGAAGACAAATGCCAGGGAGCATTGTGATGACAAGGGCATGGAGCATGGTGATGAGAAGGCCATGGAGACTTCTGATGATATGTGTCATGGAGCTTTGTGATGACAAGGGCATGGAGCATTGTGATTACAGTGGTCTTGGAGCATTGTGATGAAAAGTGCATGGGTCATTGTGATGAAAATGGCATGGAGCCTTGTCATGACAGGTTTCAAGGAGCATACTGAGGACAAGTGTCCGGGAGCATTGAGCTGACAAGTGTATTGAGCATTGTGATGACAAAGGTCATGGAGCATTGTGATGAGAAGACCATGGATAATTGTGATGAGGAGCGTCATGGGGAATTGTGATGACAAGTGTTATGGTACATTGTGATCACAATGGTTTGGAGCACTGAGATGCCAGAGGTCATGGAGCATTTTGATGATATGCATCATGGAGCTTTGTGATGACAAGTGCATGGAGCATTGCGATTACAGTGTTCTTGGAGAATTGTGATGACAAGGGTCATGGAGCCTTGTGATGATGAGGCCGTGGAACATTGTGATGGCAGGGGTCATGGAGCATTGTTATGACACGGGTAATGGAGCCTTTTGATGACAAGTGCATGGTGCATTGATGTGACAAGTTTTATGGATTATTGTGATTAGAGTGGGCATGGAGCATTGTGATGACAAGAGCACGGAACACGGTGATACATGGACCATGGAACATTGTAATGACAAGGGCCTGCAGCATTGTGATGAGAATGGCATCGAGCAGTGTGATGACAAGCGTCATGGAGCATTGTGATGACAATGGCATGGAGCATTGTGATGACAAGGGCACAGAACACTTTGATACATGTGTCATGGAGGATGGTAATGACAAGGGCACAGAACACTTTGATTCATGGGTCATGGAAGATTGTAATGACAAGGGAATGGAACATTGTGATGAGAAAGGCATCGAGCATTGGGATCACAAGCGTCATGGAGCTTTGTGATGACAAGGGCATGGAGCAATGTGATGAGAGGCTTCATGGAGCATTGTGATGACTATGGCATGGAGCATTGTGATGCCAAGGGTCATGGTGCTTTGTGATGACAAAGGTCATGGAGCATTTTGATGATGAGGTCGTGGTGCGTTGTGATGAGAAGTGCAGCGAGCATTGTGATAAGAGGTTCATGGAGCAATTTGATGAAAAATGTCATGGAATATATGATGAGAGTGGTTATGGAAAATTGTGATGACACGGGTCATGGAGCATTGTGATGACATGATTCATGGGGCATTGTGATGAGAAGGTCATGGAGCATTGGGCTGAAAATATTCAAGGAGTATTGTGATGACATGGGTCATGGGGCAATTTGATGACAAGGGAAAGGAGCATTGTGATGAAAAGGTCATGGAGCATGGTGATGAGAAGGCCATGGAGCATTCTGAAGACATATGTCGTGAAGCTTTGTGATGACAAGGGCATGGAGCATTGTGATTACAGGGGTCTTGGAGCATTGTCAGGAAAAGAGCATGGATCATTGTGATTAAAAAGGCATGGAGCCTTGTCATGACAGGTTTCAAGGAGCATACTGATGACAAGTGTCAGGGAGCATTGTGATGACAAGTGTATTGCGCATTGTGATGACAAAGTTCATGGAGTATTGTGAATAGAAGGCCATGGATAATTGTGATGATGAGTATCATGGGGCGTTGTTATGACAAGTGTTATGGAACACTGTGATCACAAGGGTTTGGAGCATTCTGATGACAGAGGTCATGGAGCATTTTGATTTCATTTTGATGACAATAGCATGAAGCATTATGATGATGGGCATGGTGAATTGTGATGACACTTTTCATGGAGCATTGAGATGAAAAGGGGCATGGAGCATTGTGATTACAGGGGTCTAGGAGAATTGTGATGACAAGGGCATGGAGCATCGTGAATGAGAAGGCCATGGAGCATTCTGATGACATGCGTCATGGAGCTTTGTGATGACAAGGACATGGAGCATTGTGATGACATGGGTTATGGAGCCTTGTGATGACAAGGCCGTGGAACATTGTAATGGCAGGTGTCATGGAGCATTGTTATAACGGGTAATGGAGCATTTTGATGAGAAGGGCATGGAGCATTGGTCTGAAAAGTTTCATGGCTTATTGTGATGAGAGGGGGCATGGAGCATTTTGATGACAAGGGCACAGAACACTGTGATACATGGGTCATGGCTGATTTTAATGAAAAGCGCACGGAGCATTGTGTTAAGGAGAGCATCGAGCATTGTGATGAAAAGCATCATGGAGCTTGTGATGACAATTGCATGGAACAATGTGATGAGAGTGTTCATGGAGCATTTTGATGACAATGGCATGGAGCATTGTGATGCCAAGGGTCATGGAGCTTTGTGATGACAAAGGTCATAGAGCATTTTGATGACAAGGGCGTGGTGCACTGTGATGAGAAGGGCAGAGAGCATTGTGATGAAATGGTCATGGAGCAATTTGATGAAAAGTGTCATGGGATATTTTGATGAAAGGGGTTATGGAACATTGTGAGGTCAGGGGTCATGGAGCATTATGATGAAAATGGTCATGGAGCATTTTTATGACAGGGGTCCTGGAACATTGTGATGAAAGGGGTGAGGGAGTATTGTGATGACTATTGATGGAACATTATGATATCCGTGGTGGGACAGCAGTTTGATGGGAAGTTCATGGAGCATTGTGATGACAAGATTTATGGAGCACTGTGATGAAAAGTTTGTGGAGCATTTTGATGACAAGCGCATGGCGCATTGTGATGACACAGGTCATGGGGCATTGTGCGGAGAAGCGCATGGAGCATTGTGATGACAATGGTCATGGAGCATTGTGCTGACAAAGGTACGGAGCATAGTGATGACATGGGTAACAGAGCATTGTAATGAAAATTTCATGGAGCACTGTGGTGACAAATATCACAGAGCCTTTTGATGACGAGGGAATGGAACACTGTGTTGACAAAGGTCATAAAGCATTGTGATGACTGGAGTCACGGAGCATTGTGATGACAAGGTCCTGGAGCATTGTGATGAGAGGACGATGTAGCCTTGTGATGACAATTCTCATGGAGCATTCTGATGAAAACTGGCATAGAGCATTGTGATTACAGGGGTCTTGGATCCTTGTGATGACAAGGCCGTGGAACATTGTGATGGCAGGGGACATGGAGCATTGTTATGACATGGGCAATGGAGTATTGTGATTACAAGGGCATGGAACAATGTGATTAGAGGGGTCTTGGAGGATTGTGATGAAAAGGGCATGGATCATTGTGATGAAAAATGCATGGAGCCTTGTCATGAGAGGGTTCAAGGAGCATACTGATGACAAGTGTCAGGGAGCACTGTGATGACACGTGTATTGAGCATTGTGATGACAAAGGTCATGGAGCATTGTGATGAGAAGACCATGGATAATTGTAATGACCAGCGTCATGGGGCATTGTGATGACAAGGGTTATGGAACATTGTGATCACAATGGTTTGGAGAATTGTGATGACAGAGGTAATGGAGCATTTTGATTTCATTGTGATGACAACAGCATGAAACATTATGATGATGGGCATGGTGCATTGGGATGACAGGGTTCATGGAGCATTGAGATGAAAAAGGGGAATGGAGCATTGTGATGAGAAGGCCATGAAGCATTCTGATGACATGCATCATGGAGCTTTGTGATGACAAAGACATGGAGCATTGTGATTAGAGGGGTCATGGATCATTGTGATGACAAGGGTCATGGAGGCTTGTGATGACAAGGCCATGGAACCTTGTGATGGCAGGTGTCATGGAGCATTATAATGACACGGGCAATTGAGCATTGTGATGACAAGGGCATGGAGCATTGGTCTGAAAAGTTTCATGGATTATTGTGATGAGAGTGGGCCTGGAGCATTGTGATGACAAGGGCACGGAACACTATGATACCTAGGTCATGGAGGATTGTTATGATAAGGGCATGGAGCATTGTGATGAGAAGGGCATCGAGCATTGTGATGACAAGCGTCATGGAGCTTTGTGATTACAAGGGCATGGAGCAATGTGATGAGAGGGTTCAAGGAGCATTTGATGATAATGGCATGGAGCATTGTGATGCCAATGGTCATGGAGCTTTGTGATGACAAATGTCATGGAGCATTTTGATGACAAGGCCGTGGTGCATTGTGATGAGAAGTGCAGGGAGCATTGTGATGACAGTGTCATGGAGCAATTTGATCAAAAGGGTCATGGAACATTTTGATGAGAGGGGTTATGGAAAACTGTGATGTCAGATGTCATGGAGAATTGTGATGAAAACGGTCATGGAGCATTTTTTGACAGGGATTATTGAACATTCTGATGTCAGGGGGCATGGAGCATTGTGATGAAACGGGACATGGAGCATTTTGATGACAGGTGTTATGGAACATTGTGATGTCAGGGCTCATGGAGCATTGTGATTATAAGGGCATATAGCATTTTGATGACAGGGGTCATGGAACATTGTGATGACAGGGGTGAGCGAGTATTGTGATGACTAGTGTTGGAATACTTTGATATCATTGGTGAGAGAGCATTTTGATGAGAAGTGCATGGAGCACTGTGATGACAAGGTTTATGGAGCAGTTTGATGACAAGGATGTGAAGCATTGTGATGACAAGCACATGGTGCATTGTGATGACATGAGTTATGAAGCATTGTGCTGACAAGCACATGGAGCATTGTGATGACAAGGGTCATTGAACATTGTGCTGACAAACGCATGGAGCATTGTGATGACAAGGGTGACAGAGAATTGTGATGAAAAGCTCATGGAGCATTGTGGTGACAAAGGTCACAGAGCCTTCTGTGAGGAGGTCATGGACCATTGTGATGACAAATGTCATGAAGCACTGCAATGACTGTAGTCACGGAGTATTGTGATTACAGCGTCCTTGGAGCATTGTGATGCCAAGGGCATGGATCATTGTGATGAGAAGGCCATGGAGCATTCTGATGACATGTGTCATGGAGCTTTGTGATGACAAGGGCATGGAGCATTGTGATTACAGTGGTCTTGGAGCATTGTGATGAAAAGTGCATGGGTCATTGTGATGAAAATGGCATGGAGCCTTGTCATGACAGGTTTCAAGGAGCATACTGAGGACAAGTGTCCGGGAGCATTGAGCTGACAAGTGTATTGAGCATTGTGATGACAAAGGTCATGGAGCATTGTGATGAGAAGACCATGGATAATTGTGATGAGGAGCGTCATGGGGAATTGTGATGACAAGTGTTATGGTACATTGTGATCACAATGGTTTGGAGCACTGAGATGCCAGAGGTCATGGAGCATTTTGATGATATGCATCATGGAGCTTTGTGATGACAAGTGCATGGAGCATTGCGATTACAGTGTTCTTGGAGAATTGTGATGACAAGGGTCATGGAGCCTTGTGATGATGAGGCCGTGGAACATTGTGATGGCAGGGGTCATGGAGCATTGTTATGACACGGGTAATGGAGCCTTTTGATGACAAGTGCATGGTGCATTGATGTGACAAGTTTTATGGATTATTGTGATTAGAGTGGGCATGGAGCATTGTGATGACAAGAGCACGGAACACGGTGATACATGGACCATGGAACATTGTAATGACAAGGGCCTGCAGCATTGTGATGAGAATGGCATCGAGCAGTGTGATGACAAGCGTCATGGAGCATTGTGATGACAATGGCATGGAGCATTGTGATGACAAGGGCACAGAACACTTTGATACATGTGTCATGGAGGATGGTAATGACAAGGGCACAGAACACTTTGATTCATGGGTCATGGAAGATTGTAATGACAAGGGAATGGAACATTGTGATGAGAAAGGCATCGAGCATTGGGATCACAAGCGTCATGGAGCTTTGTGATGACAAGGGCATGGAGCAATGTGATGAGAGGCTTCATGGAGCATTGTGATGACTATGGCATGGAGCATTGTGATGCCAAGGGTCATGGTGCTTTGTGATGACAAAGGTCATGGAGCATTTTGATGATGAGGTCGTGGTGCGTTGTGATGAGAAGTGCAGCGAGCATTGTGATAAGAGGTTCATGGAGCAATTTGATGAAAAATGTCATGGAATATATGATGAGAGTGGTTATGGAAAATTGTGATGACACGGGTCATGGAGCATTGTGATGACATGATTCATGGGGCATTGTGATGAGAAGGTCATGGAGCATTGGGCTGAAAATATTCAAGGAGTATTGTGATGACATGGGTCATGGGGCAATTTGATGACAAGGGAAAGGAGCATTGTGATGAAAAGTTCATGGAGCATGGTGATGAGAAGGCCATGGAGCATTCTGAAGACATATGTCGTGAAGCTTTGTGATGACAAGGGCATGGAGCATTGTGATTACAGGGGTCTTGGAGCATTGTCAGGAAAAGAGCATGGATCATTGTGATTAAAAAGGCATGGAGCCTTGTCATGACAGGTTTCAAGGAGCATACTGATGACAAGTGTCAGGGAGCATTGTGATGACAAGTGTATTGCGCATTGTGATGACAAAGTTCATGGAGTATTGTGAATAGAAGGCCATGGATAATTGTGATGATGAGTATCATGGGGCGTTGTTATGACAAGTGTTATGGAACACTGTGATCACAAGGGTTTGGAGCATTCTGATGACAGAGGTCATGGAGCATTTTGATTTCATTTTGATGACAATAGCATGAAGCATTATGATGATGGGCATGGTGAATTGTGATGACACTTTTCATGGAGCATTGAGATGAAAAGGGGCATGGAGCATTGTGATTACAGGGGTCTAGGAGAATTGTGATGACAAGGGCATGGAGCATCGTGAATGAGAAGGCCATGGAGCATTCTGATGACATGCGTCATGGAGCTTTGTGATGACAAGGACATGGAGCATTGTGATGACATGGGTTATGGAGCCTTGTGATGACAAGGCCGTGGAACATTGTAATGGCAGGTGTCATGGAGCATTGTTATAACGGGTAATGGAGCATTTTGATGAGAAGGGCATGGAGCATTGGTCTGAAAAGTTTCATGGCTTATTGTGATGAGAGGGGGCATGGAGCATTTTGATGACAAGGGCACAGAACACTGTGATACATGGGTCATGGCTGATTTTAATGAAAAGCGCACGGAGCATTGTGTTAAGGAGAGCATCGAGCATTGTGATGAAAAGCATCATGGAGCTTGTGATGACAATTGCATGGAACAATGTGATGAGAGTGTTCATGGAGCATTTTGATGACAATGGCATGGAGCATTGTGATGCCAAGGGTCATGGAGCTTTGTGATGACAAAGGTCATAGAGCATTTTGATGACAAGGGCGTGGTGCACTGTGATGAGAAGGGCAGAGAGCATTGTGATGAAATGGTCATGGAGCAATTTGATGAAAAGTGTCATGGGATATTTTGATGAAAGGGGTTATGGAACATTGTGAGGTCAGGGGTCATGGAGCATTATGATGAAAATGGTCATGGAGCATTTTTATGACAGGGGTCCTGGAACATTGTGATGAAAGGGGTGAGGGAGTATTGTGATGACTATTGATGGAACATTATGATATCCGTGGTGGGACAGCAGTTTGATGGGAAGTTCATGGAGCATTGTGATGACAAGATTTATGGAGCACTGTGATGAAAAGTTTGTGGAGCATTTTGATGACAAGCGCATGGCGCATTGTGATGACACAGGTCATGGGGCATTGTGCGGAGAAGCGCATGGAGCATTGTGATGACAATGGTCATGGAGCATTGTGCTGACAAAGGTACGGAGCATAGTGATGACATGGGTAACAGAGCATTGTAATGAAAATTTCATGGAGCACTGTGGTGACAAATATCACAGAGCCTTTTGATGACGAGGGAATGGAACACTGTGTTGACAAAGGTCATAAAGCATTGTGATGACTGGAGTCACGGAGCATTGTGATGACAAGGTCCTGGAGCATTGTGATGAGAGGACGATGTAGCCTTGTGATGACAATTCTCATGGAGCATTCTGATGAAAACTGGCATAGAGCATTGTGATTACAGGGGTCTTGGATCCTTGTGATGACAAGGCCGTGGAACATTGTGATGGCAGGGGACATGGAGCATTGTTATGACATGGGCAATGGAGTATTGTGATTACAAGGGCATGGAACAATGTGATTAGAGGGGTCTTGGAGGATTGTGATGAAAAGGGCATGGATCATTGTGATGAAAAATGCATGGAGCCTTGTCATGACAGGGTTCAAGGAGCATACTGACGACAAGTGTCAGGGAGCATTGTGATGACAAGTGTATTGAGCATTGTGATGACAAAGGTCATGGAGCATTGTGATGAGAAGACCATGGATAATTGTAATGACCAGCGTCATGGAGCATTGTGATGACAGGGATCATGGAGCATTGTATTGACAAGGGTCTTGGAGCATTCTGATGACACGCTTGTGGAGTATTGTGATGACAGTGGCATGGAGCATTGTGAGAAAAAGGGCATGGAGCATTGTGATGAAAAAGGCATAGAGCCTTTTCATTACAGGGTTCAAGGAGCATTCTGAGGAAAAGTGTCAGGGAGCATTGTGATGACAGGTGTATTGAGCATTGTGATGACAAAGTTCATGGAGCATTGTGATTACAAGGGCATGGAGTATTGTGATGGCAGGCATCATGGAGCGTTGTGATGACAAGTGTTATGGAACATGGTGATCACAAGTGTTTGGAGCATTGTGATGACAGAGGTCATGGATCATTTTGATTTGAAGAATCATGGAGCATTGTGAGGACAAGGGCATGAAGCAATGTGATCCCAAGGTTCATGGAGGATTGTGATGACACTGGTAATGGAGAATTGTGAGGACAAGTGCATGGAGCACCGTGATGACAAGTGTCATGGAGCTCTGTGACGACAAGCGTCAAGGAGCCTTGTGATTACAGGGGTCATGGAGCATGGGGATGACAAGCTCATGGAATATTCTGATGACAAGTGGCATGGATCAATTTGATGACTGTGGTCATGTAGCATTGTGAGGACATGGGTCATGGAGCATTGTGATGAGAAGGTCATGGAGCATTGGGCTGAAAATATTCATGGAGTACTGTGATGACAGGGGTCATGGAGCATTGTGATGAGAAGGGAATGGAGCAATGCGATGAGAAGGTCCTGGAGCATTGTGATGAGAGGGCCATGGCACCTTGTGATGAAAATTGTCATGGAGCATACTGATAAAAAGGTTCATGGAGCATTGTGATTACAGGGGTTTTGTAGCATTGTGAAGACCAGGGCATGGAGCATTGTGATGAGAAGGCAATGGAGCATTCTGAGGACATGCGTCATGGAGCTTTGTGATGAAAAGGACATAGAGTATTGTGATACGAGGGGTCTTGGAGGATTGTGATGAAAAGGGCATGGATCATTGTGATGAAAAATGCATGGAGCCTTGTCATGAGAGGGTTCAAGGAGCATACTGATGACAAGTGTCAGGGAGCACTGTGATGACACGTGTATTGAGCATTGTGATGACAAAGGTCATGGAGCATTGTGATGAGAAGACCATGGATAATTGTAATGACCAGCGTCATGGGGCATTGTGATGACAAGGGTTATGGAACATTGTGATCACAATGGTTTGGAGAATTGTGATGACAGAGGTAATGGAGCATTTTGATTTCATTGTGATGACAACAGCATGAAACATTATGATGATGTGCATGGTGCATTGGGATGACAGGGTTCATGGAGCATTGAGATGAAAAAGGGGAATGGAGCATTGTGATGAGAAGGCCATGAAGCATTCTGATGACATGCATCATGGAGCTTTGTGATGACAAAGACATGGAGCATTGTGATTAGAGGGGTCATGGATCATTGTGATGACAAGGGTCATGGAGGCTTGTGATGACAAGGCCATGGAACCTTGTGATGGCAGGTGTCATGGAGCATTATAATGACATGGGCAATTGAGCATTGTGATGACAAGGGCATGGAGCATTGGTCTGAAAAGTTTCATGGATTATTGTGATGAGAGTGGGCCTGGAGCATTGTGATGACAAGGGCACGGAACACTATGATACCTAGGTCATGGAAGATTGTTATGATAAGGGCATGGAGCATTGTGATGAGAAGGGCATCGAGCATTGTGATGACAAGCGTCATGGAGCTTTGTGATTACAAGGGCATGGAGCAATGTGATGAGAGGGTTCAAGGAGCATTTGATGATAATGGCATGGAGCATTGTGATGCCAATGGTCATGGAGCTTTGTGATGACAAATGTCATGGAGCATTTTGATGACAAGGCCGTGGTGCATTGTGATGAGAAGTGCAGGGAGCATTGTGATGACAGTGTCATGGAGCAATTTGATCAAAAGGGTCATGGAACATTTTGATGAGAGGGGTTATGGAAAACTGTGATGTCAGATGTCATGGAGAATTGTGATGAAAAGGGTCATGGAGCATTTTTTGACAGGGATTATTGAACATTCTGATGTCAGGGGGCATGGAGCATTGTGATGAAACGGGACATGGAGCATTTTGATGACAGGTGTTATGGAACATTGTGATGTCAGGGCTCATGGAGCATTGTGATTATAAGGGCATATAGCATTTTGATGACAGGGGTCATGGAACATTGTGATGACAGGGGTGAGCGAGTATTGTGATGACTAGTGTTGGAATACTTTGATATCATTGGTGAGAGAGCATTTTGATGAGAAGTGCATGGAGCACTGTGATGACAAGGTTTATGGAGCAGTTTGATGACAAGGATGTGAAGCATTGTGATGACAAGCACATGGTGCATTGTGATGACATGAGTTATGAAGCATTGTGCTGACAAGCACATGGAGCATTGTGATGACAAGGGTCATTGAACATTGTGCTGACAAACGCATGGAGCATTGTGATGACAAGGGTGACAGAGAATTGTGATGAAAAGCTCATGGAGCATTGTGGTGACAAAGGTCACAGAGCCTTCTGTGAGGAGGTCATGGACCATTGTGATGACAAATGTCATGAAGCACTGCAATGACTGTAGTCACGGAGTATTGTGATTACAGCGTCCTTGGAGCATTGTGATGCCAAGGGCATGGATCATTGTGATGAGAAGGCCATGGAGCATTCTGATGACATGTGTCATGGAGCTTTGTGATGACAAGGGCAGGGAGCATTGTGATTACAGGGGTCTTGGAGCATTGTGATGAAAAGGGTAAGGATCATTGTGATAAAAAAGGCATGGAGACTTTTCACGACTGGGTTCAAGAAACATACTAATGACAAGTGTCAGGGAGCATTGTAATGATAAATATATTGAGGATTGTGGTGACAAAGGTCATGGAGCATTGTGATGAGAAAACCATTCATATTAGTAATGACGAGCGTCATGGGGCATTTTGATGACAAGTGTTATGGAACACTGTGATCACAAGGATTTGGAGCATTGTAGTGACAGATGTCATGGAGCATTTTGATTTCATTGTGATGACAATAGGATGAAGCATTATCATGAGGTGCAAGGTGCATTGTGATGACAGGGTTCATGGAGCATTGAGATGAAAAGGTGCATGGAGCATTGTGATTACAGGGGTGTTGGAGCATTGTGATGACAAGGGCATGGAGCATTGTGGTGACAAGGTCATGGAGTATTGTGAAGACAGGTGTCAGGGAGCATTGTGATGGCATATGTCATTGTCCATTGTGATGACAATGGCATGGAGCATTGTGATACCAAGTGTCATGGAGGATTGTGATGACAAAGGTAATGGAGCATTTTGATGACAAGTGCTTGGAATATTGCGATGACAAGGGTCATGGTGCATTGTGATGACAAGGGCATGGAGCATTCTGATGAAAATGTGCATGGAGCATTGAGATTACAGGGGTTTTGAAGCAATGTGATTACGAGGGCATGGAGCATTGTGATGAGAAGACCATGGAGCATTCTGATGACATGCGTCATGGAGCTTTGTGATGACAAGGACATGGAGCATTGTGATTACAGGGGTCTTGGAGCATTGTGATGAAAAGGGAATGGATCATTGTGATGAAAAATGCATGGAGCCTTGTCATGACAGTGTTCAAGGAGCATACTGATGACTACTGTCAGGGAGCATTCTGATGATAAGTGTATTGAGCATTGTGATGACAAAGATCATGGAGCATTTTGATGACAAGGATGTGGAGCATTGTGATGACAAATGCAGGGTGCATTGTGATGACATGGGTTATGGTGCATTGTGCTGAGAAAGGCATGGAGCTTTGTGATGACAAGGGTCACAGAGCATTGTGATAAAAATTTCATGGAGCATTGTGGTGACAAAGGTCACAGAGCTTTGTGTGACCAGGTCATGGACCATTGTGATGACAAATGTCATGAAGCATTGTGATGACTGAAGTCACAGAGCATTGTGATAACAGTGGTCTTGGAGCATTGTAATGAAAAGGGAATGGATCATTTTGTTGAAATAGGCATGGATCCTTGTCATGACAGTGTTCAAGGAGCATACTGATGACAAGTGTCAGGGAGCATTGTGATGAAAAGTGTATGGATCATTGTGATTACAAAGATCATGGAGCATTGTGATGAGAAGACCTTGTATAATTGTGATGACAAGCGTCATGGGGCATTGTGATGACAAGTGTTATGGAACATTGTGATCAGAAGGGTTTGGAGCACTGTGATGACAGACGTCATGGAGCATTTTAATTTCATTGTGATGACAATAGCATGAATCATTATGATGATGGGCATGGTGCATTGTGATGACATTGTTCATGGAGCACTGAGATGAAAAGGGGCATGGAGAATTGTGATTACAGAGGTCTTGGTGCATTGTGATGGCAAGGGTCATGGAGCCTTGTGATGACAAGGCCGTGGAACATTGTGATGGCAGGGGTCAGGGAGCATTGTTATGACAGGTGTAATGGAGTATTGTGATGACAAGGGCATGGAGCAATGTGATGACAGATTTCATTGAGCATTGTGATAACAATGCCATGGAGCATTGTGATGCCAAGTTTCAGGGAACTCTGTGATGCCAAAGGACATGGGGCATTTTGACGACAAGGGCATGGTTCAATGAGATGAGAAGGACAGGGCGCATTGTGATGACAGGGTTATTTAGCAATTTGTTGAAAAGGGCCATGGAATATTTTGATGACAGGGGTTATGGAACATTCTGATGTAAAGAGTCATGAAGCATTGTGATGAAATGGGTCATGGAGCATTTTGTGACAGGGGTTATGGAACATTGTGATGTCAGGGGTCATGGAGCATTGTGATGATAAGGGCATGTAGCACTGTGATGACAGGGGTCATGGAACACTGTGATGACAGGGCTGAGCTAGTATTGTGATGACTAGTGATGTACCATTGTGATATATGTGGTGAGAGAGCATTTGGATGAGATGTGTATGGAGCATTGTGATGACCAGTGTTATGGAGCATAGCAATGATAAAGATGTGGAGTATTGTGATGACAAGCGCATGGTGCATTGTGATGACATGGGTCATAGAGCATTGTGCTGACAAGCGCATGGAGCATTTTGATGACAAGTGTCATGGAGCATTGTGCTGACAAAGGCATGGAGCATTTTGATGACAAGGGACACAGAGCATTGTGATGAAATATTCATGGAGCATTGTGGTGAAAACAATCACAGAGCCTTGTGTGACAAGGGCATGTACCATTGTGATGAGAACGGTCATGAAGCATTGTGATGACTGGAGTCACGGAGCACTGTGATGACAGTGGGCATGGAACATTGTGATGAAAAGGGCATGGAGCATTGTGGTGACAAAGGCATGGAGCATTTTGATGACAAGGGACACAGAGCATTGCGATGAAATATTCATGGAGCATTGTGCTGAAAAAGATCACAGAGCCTTGTGTGAAGAGGGCATGGACCACTGTGATGACAAAGGTCTTGAAGCATTGTGATGACTGTAGTCACGGAGCATTGTGATGACAGGGGTCATGGAACATTGCTCTGACAAGATTTATGGATTATTGTGATGACAGTGGGCATGGCGCATTGTGATGACAAGGGCATGGAACCTTGTGATGACAAGGTCATGGAGTATTGTGAAGACAGGTGTCAGGGAGCATTGTGATGACATATGTCATTGTCCATTGTGATGACAATGGCATGGAGCATTGTGATACCAAGTGTCATGGAGGATTGTGATGACAAAGGTAATGGAGCATTTTGATGACAAGGGCTTGGAACATTGTGATGACATGCATCGTGCAGCATTGTGATGACAAGGGCATGGAGCATTCTGATGACAAGGGCCATTGAGAATTTTGATGACAACGTCGTGAAGCATTGTGATGACAATCGCATGGAGCTTGCTATGACAGCGGTCATAGAGCATTGCGATGAAAAGTGCATGGAGAATTGTGATGACAAGATCATGTAATATTGTGATTAGAAATGTCACGAAGCATTGTGATGACAAGGACGTGGAGAATTGTAATGACATGGGACATGCAGCATTGTGATGAACAGGGCATTGAGAATTGTGATAGCAAGACCGTGGAGCATTTTGATGAAAAGACCATGGATAATTATGATGCAGAGCGTCATAGATCACTGTAATGACAAGGGGCATGGAGCATTGTGATGACAGGTGTCATGGAGCATTGTGATGAGAAGGGTCATGGAGCATTTTCATGACAAGGTTCATGGAGCATTGTGATGAGAAGATCATGGAGCATTGGCCTGAAAATGTTCATGGAGTATTGTGATGACAGTGGTCAAGGAGCATTGTGATGACAAGGGCTTGGAACATTGCGATGACAAGGGTCATGGAGCATTGTGATGACAAGGGCATGGAGCATTCTGATGAAAAGGTGCATGGAGCATTGAGATTACAGGGGTTTTGAAGCAATGTGATTACAAGGGCATGGAGCATTGTGATGAGAAGGCCATGGAGCATTCTGATGACATGCGTCATGGAGCTTTGTGAGGACAAGGACATGGAGCATTGTGATTACAGGGGTCTTGGACCGTTGTGATGAAATGGGAATGGATCATTGTAAGGAAAAATGCATGGAGCCTTGTCATGACAGGGTTCAAGGAGCATACTGATGACAACTGTCAGGGAGCATTGTGATGATAAGTGTATTGAGCATTGTGATGACCAAGATCATGGAGCATTGTGATGAGAAGACCATGGATAACTGTGATGACCAGCGTCATGGGGCATTGTGATGACAAGTGTTATGGAACACTGTGATCAGAGGGGTTCGGTGCATTATGATGACAGAGATCATTGAGCATTCTTTTATTATTTTGATGACAATATCATGAAATATTATGGTGATGGGCATGGTGCATTGTGATGACAGTGTTCATGGAGCATTGAGATGAAAAGGAGCATGGAGCATTGTGATAACAGGGGTGTTGGAACATTGTGATGACAAGGGCATGGAGCATTGTGATAAGAAGGCCATGGAGCATTCTGATGACATGCGTCATGGAGCTTTGTGATGACAATGGCATGGAGAATTGTGATTACAGGGGTCATGGAATATTGTGATGACAGGGGTGAGGGAGTATTGTGATGACTAGGGATGGAACATTGTGATATCAGTGGTGAGAAGACATTTTGAGGAGAAGTGCATGGAGCATTGTGATGACAAGTTTATGGAGCATTTTGATGACAAGTATGTGGAGCATTGTGATGACAAGTGCATGGTGCATTGTGATGACATGGGTTATGGAGCATTGTGCTGACACGCGCATCGAGCATTGTGATGACAAGGGTCATGGTGCATTGTGCTGACAAAGGCATGGAGCTTTGTGATGACAAGGGTCACAGAGGATTGTGATAAATATTTCATGGAACATTGTGGTGACAAAGGTCACAGAACTTTGTGTGACCACGTCATGGACCACTGTGATGACAAATGTCATGAAGAACTGTGATGACTGGAGTCACGGATCATTGTGATAACAGGGGTCTTGGAGCACTGTGATGAAAAGGGAATGGATCATTGTAATAAAAAAGTCATGGAGCCTTGTCATGACAGTGTTCAAGGAGCATACTGATGACAAGTGTCAGCGAGCATTGTGATGAAATGTGTATTGAGCATTGTGGTGACAAAGATCATGGAGCATTGTGATGAGAAGAACATGGATAATGGTGATGACCAGCGTCATGGGGCATTGTGATGACAAGTGTTATGGCACATTGTGATCAGAAGGGTTTGGTGCATTGTGATGACAGAGGTCATTGAGCATTTTGATTTCATTGTGATGACAATAGCATGAAATATTATGGTGATGGGCACGGTGCATTGTGATGACAGGGTTCATGGAGCATTGAGATGAAAATGGGCATGGAGCATTGTGATTACAGGGGTATTGGAGCATTGGGATGAGAAGGCCATGGAGCATTCTGATGACATGCGTCATGGAGCTTTGTGAGGACAAGGACATGGAGCATTGTGATTACAGGGGTCTTGGACCGTTGTGATGAAATGGGAATGGATCATTGTAATGAAAAATGCATGGAGCCTTGTCATGACAGGGTTCAAGGAGCATACTGATGACAACTGTCAGGGAGCATTGTGATGATAAGTGTATTGAGCATTGTGATGACCAAGATCATGGAGCATTGTGATGAGAAGACCATGGATAACTGTGATGACCAGCGTCATGGGGCATTGTGATGACAAGTGTTATGGAACACTGTGATCAGAGGGGTTCGGTGCATTATGATGACAGAGATCATTGAGCATTCTTTTATTATTTTGATGACAATATCATGAAATATTATGGTGATGGGCATGGTGCATTGTGATGACAGTGTTCATGGAGCATTGAGATGAAAAGGGGCATGGAGCATTGTGATAACAGGGGTGTTGGAACATTGTGATGACAAGGGCATGGAGCATTGTGATAAGAAGGCCATGGAGCATTCTGATGACATGCGTCATGGAGCTTTGTGATGACAAGGGCATGGAGAATTGTGATTACAGGGGTCATGGAATATTGTGATGACAGGGGTGAGGGAGTATTGTGATGACTAGGGATGGAACATTGTGATATCAGTGGTGAGAAGACATTTTGAGGAGAAGTGCATGGAGCATTGTGATGACAAGTTTATGGAGCATTTTGATGACAAGTATGTGGAGCATTGTGATGACAAGTGCATGGTGCATTGTGATGACATGGGTTATGGAGCATTGTGCTGACACGCGCATCGAGCATTGTGATGACAAGGGTCATGGTGCATTGTGCTGACAAAGGCATGGAGCTTTGTGATGACAAGGGTCACAGAGGATTGTGATAAATATTTCATGGAACATTGTGGTGACAAAGGTCACAGAACTTTGTGTGACCACGTCATGGACCACTGTGATGACAAATGTCATGAAGAACTGTGATGACTGGAGTCACGGATCATTGTGATAACAGGGGTCTTGGAGCACTGTGATGAAAAGGGAATGGATCATTGTAATAAAAAAGTCATGGAGCCTTGTCATGACAGTGTTCAAGGAGCATACTGATGACAAGTGTCAGCGAGCATTGTGATGAAATGTGTATTGAGCATTGTGGTGACAAAGATCATGGAGCATTGTGATGAGAAGAACATGGATAATGGTGATGACCAGCGTCATGGGGCATTGTGATGACAAGTGTTATGGCACATTGTGATCAGAAGGGTTTGGTGCATTGTGATGACAGAGGTCATTGAGCATTTTGATTTCATTGTGATGACAATAGCATGAAATATTATGGTGATGGGCACGGTGCATTGTGATGACAGGGTTCATGGAGCATTGAGATGAAAATGGGCATGGAGCATTGTGATTACAGGGGTATTGGAGCATTGGGATGAGAAGGCCATGGAGCATTCTGATGACATGCGTCATGGAGCTTTGTGAGGACAAGGACATGGAGCATTGTGATTACAGGGGTCTTGGACCGTTGTGATGAAATGGGAATGGATCATTGTAATGAAAAATGCATGGAGCCTTGTCATGACAGGGTTCAAGGAGCATACTGATGACAACTGTCAGGGAGCATTGTGATGATAAGTGTATTGAGCATTGTGATGACCAAGATCATGGAGCATTGTGATGAGAAGACCATGGATAACTGTGATGACCAGCGTCATGGGGCATTGTGATGACAAGTGTTATGGAACACTGTGATCAGAGGGGTTCGGTGCATTATGATGACAGAGATCATTGAGCATTCTTTTATTATTTTGATGACAATATCATGAAATATTATGGTGATGGGCATGGTGCATTGTGATGACAGTGTTCATGGAGCATTGAGATGAAAAGGGGCATGGAGCATTGTGATAACAGGGGTGTTGGAACATTGTGATGACAAGGGCATGGAGCATTGTGATAAGAAGGCCATGGAGCATTCTGATGACATGCGTCATGGAGCTTTGTGATGACAAGGGCATGGAGAATTGTGATTACAGGGGTCATGGAATATTGTGATGACAGGGGTGAGGGAGTATTGTGATGACTAGGGATGGAACATTGTGATATCAGTGGTGAGAAGACATTTTGAGGAGAAGTGCATGGAGCATTGTGATGACAAGTTTATGGAGCATTTTGATGACAAGTATGTGGAGCATTGTGATGACAAGTGCATGGTGCATTGTGATGACATGGGTTATGGAGCATTGTGCTGACACGCGCATCGAGCATTGTGATGACAAGGGTCATGGTGCATTGTGCTGACAAAGGCATGGAGCTTTGTGATGACAAGGGTCACAGAGCATTGTGATAAATATTTCATGGAACATTGTGGTGACAAAGGTCACAGAACTTTGTGTGACCACGTCATGGACCACTGTGATGACAAATGTCATGAAGAACTGTGATGACTGGAGTCACGGATCATTGTGATAACAGGGGTCTTGGAGCACTGTGATGAAAAGGGAATGGATCATTGTGATAAAAAAGTCATGGAGCCTTGTCATGACAGTGTTCAAGGAGCATACTGATGACAAGTGTCAGCGAGCATTGTGATGAAATGTGTATTGAGCATTGTGGTGACAAAGATCATGGAGCATTGTGATGAGAAGAACATGGATAATGGTGATGACCAGCGTCATGGGGCATTGTGATGGCAAGTGTTATGGCACATTGTGATCAGAAGGGTTTGGTGCATTGTGATGACAGAGGTCATTGAGCATTTTGATTTCATTGTGATGACAATAGCATGAAATATTATGGTGATGGGCACGGTGCATTGTGATGACAGGGTTCATGGAGCATTGAGATGAAAATGGGCATGGAGCATTGTGATTACAGGGGTATTGGAGCATAGGGATGAGAAGGCCATGGAGCATTCTGATGACATGCGTCATGGAGCTTTGTGATGACAAGGGCATGGAGAATTGTGATTACAGGGGTCATGGAATATTGTGATGACAGGGGTGAGGGAGTATTGTGATGACTAGTAATGGAACATTCTGATATCAGTGGTGAGAAGGCATTTTGAGGAGAAGTGCATGGAGCATTGTGATGACAAGGTTTATGGAGCATTTTGATGACAAGGATGTCGAGCATTGTGAAAACAAGTGCATGGTGAATTGTGATGACATGGGTTATGGAGCATTGTGCTGACACGCGCATCGAGCATTGTGATGACAAGGGTCATGGAGCATTGTGCTGACAAAGGAATGGAGCTTTGTGATGACAAGGGTCACAGAGCATTGTGATAAATAATTCATGGAGCATTGTGGTGACAGAGGTCACAGAGCTTTGTGTGACGAGGTCATGGACCATTGTGATGACAAATATCATAAAGCATTGTGATGACTTGAGTTACGGTGCACTGTGATAACAGGGGTCTTGGAGCATTGTGATGAAAAGGGAATGGATCATTGAGATGAAAAAGGCATGGAGCCTTGTCATGACAGTGTTCAAGGAGCATACCGATGACAAGCGTCAGCGAGCATTGTGATGCCAAGTGTACTGAGCACTGTGGTGACAAAGGTCATGGAGCATTGTGATGAGAAGACCTTGCATAATTGTTATGACGAGCGTCATGGGGCATGTGATGACAAGTGTTATGAAACATTGTGATAAGAAGGGTTTGGAGCATTGTGATGACAGAGGACATGGAGCATTTTGATTTCATTGTGATGACAATAGCATGAATCATTATGATGATGGGCATGTTGCATTGTGATGACAGTGTTCACGGAGCATTGAGATGTAAAGTGGCATGGATAATTTTGATTAACGAGGTCTTGGAGCATTGTGATGACAAGGGTCATGGAGCCTGGTGATGACAAGTCTGTGGAACATTGTAATGAGAGGAGTCATGGAGCATTGTTATGACAGGTGTAATGGAGCATTGTGATGAGAAGGGCATGGCGCATTGTGATACCAATGGTCATGGAGCTTTGTGATGTCAAGGGCATGGAGCATTGTGATGACAGGGGCATGGAACATTGGTCTGATATGTTTCATGGATTATTGTGATGACAGTGGGCATAGCGCATCGTGATGGCAAGGGGATGGAACATTGTGATGACAAGGTCATGGAGTATTGTGAAGACAGGTGTCAGGGAGCATTGTGATGACATATGTCGTTATTCTTTGTGATGACAATGGCATGGAGCATTGTGATACCAAGTGTCATGGAGGATTTTGATGACAAAGGTAATGGAGCATTTTGATGACAAGGCCTTGGAACATTGCGATGACAAGGGCATGGAGCAGTCTGATGAAAAGCTGCATGGAGCATTGAGATTACAGGGGTTTTGAAGCAATGTGATTACAAGGGCATGGAGCATTGTGATGAGAAGGCAATGGAGCATTCTGATGACATGCGTCATGGAGCTTTGTGAAGACAAGGACATGGAGCATTGTGATTACAGGGGTCTTGGAGCATTGTGATGAAAAGGGAATGGATCATTTTGATGAAAAATGCATGGAGCCTTGTAATGACAGGGTTCAAGGAGCATACTGATGACAACTGTCAGGGAGCATTGTGATGATAAGTGTATTGAGCATTGTGATGACAAAGATCATGGAGCATTGTGATGAGAAAACCATGGATAATTGTGATGACCAGCGTCATGGGGCATTGTGATGACAAGTGTTATGGAACATTGTGATCAGAATGGTTTGGTGCATTGTGATGACAGAGGTCATTGAGCATTTTGATTTCATTGTGATGACAATAGCATGAAATATTATGGTGAAGGGCACGGTGCATTGTGATGACAGGGTTCGTGGAGCATTGTGATGACAAGAGCATGGAGCAATGTGATGAGAGATTTCATTGAGCATTGTGATGACAATGGCATGGAGCATTGTGATGCCAAGGGTCATGGAGCTTTGTGATGACAAATGTCATGGGGCATTTTGATGACAAGGGCGTGGTGCATTGTGATGAGAATGGCAGGGAGCATTGTGATGACAGGGTCATGGAGCAATTTGAATAAAAGTGTCATGGAATATTTTCATGACAGGGGTTATGGAACATTGTGATATCAGGGGTCATGAAGCATTGTGATGAAATGGGTCATGGAGCATTTTGTGACAGGGGTTATGGAACATTGTGATGTCAGGGTTCATGGAGCATTGTGATGATAAGGGCATGTAGCACTGTGATGACAGGGGTCATGGAACACTGTGATGACAGGGGTGAGGGAGTATTGTGATGACTAGTGATGTAACATTTTGATATATGTGGTGAGAGAGCATTTTGATGAGAAGTGCATGGAGCATTGTGATGACAAGTGTTATGGAGCATAGCAATGTTAAGGATGTGGAGTATTGTGATGACAAGTGCATGGCGCATTTTGATGACAAGTGTCATGGAGCATTGTGCTGAAAAAGTAATGGAACATTTTGATGACCAGGGACACAGAGCATTGAGATGAAATATTCATGGAGCATTGTGGTGAAAAAGATCACACAGCCTTGTGTGACGAGGGCATGGACTATTGTGATGAGATAGGTCATGAAGCATTGTGATGACTGGAGTCACGGAGCATTGTGATGAAAGGGGTCATGGAGCCTTGTGATGACAAGGGCATGGAGCAATGTGATGACAGGGGCATGGAACATTGGTCTGACATATTTCATGGATTAATGTGATGACAGTGGGCATGGAGCATTGTGGTGACAAAGACATGGAGCATTTTGATGAAAAGGGACACAGAGCACTGTGATGAAATATTCATGGAGCATTGTGGTGAAAAACATCACAGAGCTTTGTGTGAAGAGGGCATGGACCACTGTGATGACAAAGGTCATGAAGCATTGTGATGACTGGAGTCACGGAGCATTGTGATGACAAGGGCCATGGAGCATTGCTCTGACAAGATTAATGGATTATTGTGATGAGAGTGGGCATGGCGTATTGTGATGACAAGGGCATGGAACATTGTGATGACAAGGTCATGGAGTATTGTGAAGACAGGTGTCAGGGAGCATTGTGAGGACATATGTCATTGTCCATTGTGATGACAATGGCATGGAGCATTGTGATACCAAGTGTCATGGAGGATTGTGATGACAAAGGTAATGGAGCATTTTGATGACAAGGGCTTGGAACGTTGTGATGACAAGCGTCATGGAGCATTGTGATGACAAGGGTCATGGAGCCTTGGATGCCAAGGCGGTGGAACATTGTGATGGCAGGGTCATGGAGCATTGTTTTGACAGCGGTAATGGAGCATTGTGATGACAAGGGCATGGGATATTGGTCTGAAAATTTCATGGATTATTGTGATGAGATTCGGCATGGAGCAATGTGATGACTAGGGAACGAAACACTGTGATACATGTGTCATGGAGGATTGTAATGACAAGTGCATGGAGCATTGTGATGAAAAGTGTATCGAGCATTGTGATGACAAGGGTATGGAGCAATGTTATGAGAGGTTACATGTAGCATTGTGATGAAATGGCATGGAGCATTGTGATGCCAAGGGTCATGGAGCTTTGTGATGACAAAGGTCAAGATGCATTTTGATGACAAGGTCGTGGTGCATTGTGATGAGAAGTGCAGGGAGCATTGTGATGACAGGGTCATGGAGCAATTTGAATAAAATGGTCATGGAATATTTTGTGACAGGGGTTATGGAACATTGTGATGTCAGTGGTCATGGAGCATTGTGATGATAAGGGCATGTAGCATTTTGGTGACATGAGTCATGGAACATTGTGATGAAAGGGGTGAGGGAATATTGTGATGACTAGTGATGGAACATTGTGATATATGTGGTGAGAGAGCATTTTGATGAGAAGTGCATGGAATATTGTGATGAGAAGTTTTATGGAGCATAGCGATGAAAAGGATGTTGAGCATTTTGATGAAAAGAGCATGGCACATTGTGATGACATGTGTCATGGAGCATTGTGCTGACAAGCGCATGGAGCATTTTGATGACAAGTGTCATGGAGCATTGTGCAGACAAAGGCATGGAGCATTGTGATGACAAGGGACACAGAGCATTGTGATGAAAATTTCATGGACCACTGTAGTGACAAAGATCACAGAGCCTTGTGTGACGAGGGCATGGACCATTGAGATGAGAAAGGTCATGAATCATTGTGATGACTGGAGTAACGGAGCACTGTGATGACAGGGGTCATGGAGCATTGTGAAGACAAGGGCATGGAGCAATGTGATGACAGGGGCATGGATCATTGTTCTGACAAGTTTAATGGATTACTGTGATGACAGTGGGCATGGAGCATTGAGATGACAAGGGCATGGAGCATTGTAGTGACAAAGATCACAGAGCCTTGTGTGACTAGGGCATGGACCATTGTGAGGACAAAGGTCATGAAGCATTGTGATGACTGGAGACACGGAGCATTGTGATGACAGTGGTCATGGAGCATTGTGATGACAAGAGCATGGAGCATTGTGATGACAAGGGCATGGAGCATTGGTCTGACATATTTCATGGATTATTGTGATGACAGTGGGCATGGCGCATTGTGATGACAATGGCATGGAACATTTTGATGACAATGTCATGGAGTATTGTGAAGACAGGTGTCAGGGACCATTGTGATGACATATGTCATTGTCCATTGTGATGACAATGGCATGGAGCATTGTGATACCAAGTGTCATGGAGGATTGTGATGACAAAAGCAATGGAGCATTGTGATGAGAAGACCATAGAACCTTGTGATGACAAGTGTCATGGAGCATTCTGATGAAAAGGGTCATGGAGCATTGTGATTACAGGAGCCTTGGAGCATTGTGATGACAAGGGCATGGAGCATTGTGCTGAGAAAGCCATGGAGCATTCTGATGACATGCATCATGAAGCTTTGTGATGACAAGGGCATGGAGAATTGTTTTTACTGGTGTTTGGAGCTTTGTGATGAAAAGTCCATGGATCACTGTGATGAAAAAGGCATGGAGCCTTGTCATGACAGGGTTCAAGGTGCATACTGATGACAAATGTCAAGGAGCATTGTGATGACAAAGGTCATGGAGCATTGTGATGTGAAGACCATGGATAATTGTGATGAGGAGCGTCATGGGGCATTGTGATTACAAGTGTTATGGAACATTGTGATCACAATGGTTTGGAGCATTTTGATGACAGATGTGATGGAGCATTTTGATTTCATTGTGATGACAATAGCATGAAGCTTTATGATGATGGGCATGGTGCACTGTGATGACAGTGTTCATGGAGAATTGAGGGGAAAAGGGCATGGAGCCTTGTAATTATAGGGGTCATGGAGCATTGTTATGACAAGAGTCATGGAGCCTTGTGATGACAACGCCATGCAATATTGTGATGGCAGGGGTCATGGAGCATTGTTATGACAGGTGTAATGCAGCATTGTGATGACAAGGGCATGGAGCATTGGTTTGAAATGTTTCATGGATTATTGTGATGAGAGTGGGCATGGAGCATTGTGATGACAAGGTCACAGAACACGGTGATTCATGGGTCATGGAGGATTGTAATGACAAGGGCATGGATCATTGTGATGAGAAAGGTATTGAGCATTGTGATGACAAGCGTCATAGAGCTTTGTGATGACAAGGGAAAGGAGCAATGTGATGATAGGTTTCATGGAGCATTGTGAAGACAATGGCATGGAGCATTGTGATGCCAAGGGTCATGGAGCTTTGTGATGACAAAGGTTATGGAGCATTTTGATGAGAAGAGCTTTGTGCATTGTGCTGAGAAGGGCAGGGAGCATTGTGATGACAGGGTCATGGAGCAATTTGTTGAAAAGTGTCCGGGAACCTTTTGATGACAGTTGTTATGGAACATTGTGATGTCAGTGGTCATGGAGCATTGTGATGATAAGGGCATGTAGCATTTTGATGACAGTGGTCATGGAACATTGTGATGAAAGGGGTGAGGGAGTATTGTGATGACTAGTGATGGAACATTGTGATATCAGTGGTGAGAGAGCATTTAGATGAGAAGTGCATGGAGCATTTTGATGACAAGTTTTATGGAGCATTGTGATGACAATGTTGTGGAGCATTGTGATGAGAACTGTATGGCATATTGTGATGAAATGTGTCTTGGAGCGTTGTGCTGACAAGCACATGGAGCATTGTGATGACAAGGTCATGGAGCACTGTGATGACAAAGGCATGGAGCATTGTGATGACAAGTGTTACAGAGCATTGTGAAGACGAGGGAATGGACCATTGTGATGACAAAGGTCATAAAGCATTGTTATGACTGGATTCACGGAGCATTATGATGTGAGGTTTCATGGAGCATTGTGATTACAAGGGCATGGAGCATTGTGATGACAGGGGCATGGAGAATTGGTCTGAAAAGTTTCATGGATTATTGCTATGAGGGTGGGCATGGCACATTGTGATAACAAAGGAATGGAACATTGTTATGACAAGGTCATGTATTATTGTGAAGACAGGTGTCAGGGAGCATTGTGATGACATATGTCATGGTGCATTGTGATGACAATGGCGTGAAGAATTATGATGATGGGCATGATGCATTGTGATGACCGGGTTCTTGGAGCATTGTGATTACAGGGGTCTTGGAGCATTGTGATGAAAAGGACATGGAGCAATGTGATGAGAAGGCCATGGAGCATTCTGATGACATGTGTCATTGAGCTTTGTGATGACAAGGGCATGGAGCATTGTGACTACAGGGTCTTAGAGCACGGTGATGACAAGTGTCATGGAGCATTTTGATGACAGGGCTGTAGAATATTGTGATGGCAGGGGTCATGGAGCATTGCTATGACAGGGGTAATGGAGCTTTGTGATGAGAAGGGTATTGAGCATTGGTCTGAAAAGTTTCAAGGATTATTGTGATGAGAGTGGGCATGGAGAATTGTGAAGACAAGGGCATGGAGCATTGTGAATACAGGGGTCTGGGAGCATTGTGATGACAAGGGTCATGGAGCCTTGTGATGACAAGGCCGTGCAATATTGTGATGGCAGGGGTCATGGAGCATTGTTATGACAAGTGTAATGGAGCATTGTGATGACAAGGGCATGGAGAATTGGTCTGAAAATTTTCATGGATTATTGTGATGAGAGTGGGCATGGAGCATTGTGATGACAAGGGCAAGGAACACTGTGATACAAGGGTCATGGAGGATTGTAATGACAAGGGCCTGGAGCATTGTGGTGAGAAGGGCATCGAGCATTGTGATGACAAGCATCATAGAGTTTGTGATGACAAGGACATGGAACAATATGATGAGAGGGTTCATGGCGCATTGTGATGACAATGGTATATAGCATTGTGATGCCAAGTGTCATGGGGATGTGTGATGACAAAGGTCATGAGGCATTTTGATGACAAGGGCGTGTTGCTTTATGTTGTGAAGGGAAGGGAGCATTGTGATGAGAGGGACATGGAGCAATTTAATGAAAAGTGTCATGGACGATTGTGATGACAGGGGTTATGGAATATTGTGATGTCAGGGTTCATGGAGCATTTTGATGAAAGGGGTCATGCAGCATTGTGCTGACAAAGGCATGGAGCTTTGTGATGACAAGGGTCACAGAGCATTGTGATAAAAATTTCATGGAGCATAGTGGTGACAAAGGTCATTGAGCAGTTTGATTTCATTTTGACGACAATAGCATGAAATATTATGCTGATGGACACGGTGCATTGTGATGACAGGGTTCATGGAGCATTGAGATTAAAACGGGCATGGAGCATTGTGATTGCAGGGCTGTTGGAACATTGTGATGACAAGGGCATGGAGCATTGTGATGAGAAGGCCATGGAGCCTTCAGATGACAGGCGTTATGGAGCTTTGTGATGACAAGGGCATGGAGCATTGTGATTATAGGGTTCTTGGAGCATTGTGATGACAAGGGTCATGGAGGCTTGTGATGACAAGGCCACAGAACCTTGTGATGGCAGGGGTCATGGATCATTGTTATGACAGGGGTAATGGAGCTTTGTGATGACAAAGGTCATGGGGCATTTTGATGACCAGGGCGTGGTGCATTGTGATGAGAAGGGCAGGGAGCATTGTGATGACAGCGTCATGGAGCAATTTGATGAAAAGGGTCATGGAATATTTTCATGACAGGGGTTATGGAACATTGTGATGTCATGGGTCATGGAGCATTGTGATGATAAGGGCATGTAGCACTATGATGACTGGGGTCATGGAACATTGTGATGACAGCGGTGAGGGAGTATTGTGATTATTAGTGATGGAACATTGTGATATATTTGTTGAGAGAACATTTTGATGAGAAGTGCATGGAGCATTGTGATGACAAGTTTTATGGAGCATAGCGATGAAAAGGATGTGGAGCATTGTGATGACAAGCGCATAGCGCATTGTGATGACATGGGTCAGGGAGCATTGTGCTGACAAAGGCATGGAGCATTGTGATGACAAGGGACAAACAGCATCGTGATGAAAAGTTCATGGAGCATTGTGGTGACAAAGATCACCGAGCCTTGTGTGAAGAGGGCATGGATCATTGGTCGGACAACTTTCATGGATTATTGTGATGACAGTGGGCATGGAGCATTGTGATGACAAGGGCATGGAGCATAGTGGTGACAAAGGTCACATAGCCCTGTGTGACGAGGGCATGGAAAATTGTGATGACAAATGTCATGAAGCATTGTGATGAATGGAGTCAGGGAGCATTGTGATGACATATGTCATTGTCCACTGTGATGACAATGGCATGGAGCATTGTGATACAAAGTGTCATGGAGAATTGTGATGACAAAGGTAATGGTGCATTTTGATGACAAGGGCTTGGAACATTGTGATGACAAGGGTCATGGAGCATTGTGATGACAAATGCCATTGAGAATTTTGATGACAACGTCGTGAAGCATTGTGATGACAAGCGCATGGAGCTTGCTATGACAGGGGTCATAGAGCATTGCGATGACAAGTGCATGGAGAATTGTGATGAAAAGATAATGTAATATTGTGATGAGAAGTATCATGGAGCATTGTGATGAGAAGGTCATGGAGCATTGGCCTGAAAATGTTCATGGAGTATTGTGATGACAGTGGTCAAGGAGCATTGTGATGACAAGGGAATGGAGCATTGTGATGACAAGGTCCTGGAGCAGTGTGATGAGAAGACCATGGAGCCTTTTGATGACACGTCTCATGTAGCATTCTGATGAATAGGGGCATGGAACATTGTGATTACAGGGGTTTTGGAGCATTGTGATGACAAGGGAATGGAGCATTGTGATGAGAAGGCCATGGAGCATTCTGATGACATGTGTCATGTATCTTTGTGATGACAAGGGCATGGAGCATTGTGATTACAGGGGTCTTGGAGCATTGTGATGACAAGGGTCATGTAGCCTTTGATGACAAGGCCGTGGAACATTGTGATGGCAGGGTCCTGGAGCATGGTTATGACAGGTGTAATGGAGCATTGTGATGACAAGGACATGGAACATTAGTTGGAAATTTCATGGATTATTGTGATGAGATTCGGCATGGAGAATTGTGATGACTAGGGCACGGAACACTGTGACACATGTGTCATGGGGGATTGTAGTGACAAGGGCTTGGAGCATTGTGATGAGAAGTGTATCGAGCATTGTGATGACAAGCGTCATGGAGCATTGTGCTGACAAGGGCATTGAGCAATGTGATGAGAAGTTTCATGTAGCATTGTGATGAAATGGCATGGAGCATTGTGATGCCAAGGGTCATGGAGCATTTTGATGACAAGGTCGTGGTGTATTGTGATGAGAAGGGCAGGGAGCATTGTGATGACAAGGTCATGGAGCAAATTGATGAAAATTGTCATGGATCATTTTGATGACAGGTGTTATGGAACACTGTGATGTCATGGGTCATGATGCATTTTGATGAAAAGGGCCATGGAGCATTCTGATGAAAAGGTGCATGGAGCATTGTGATTACAGGGGTTTTGAAGCATTGTGATGACAAGGGCAAGGAGCATTGTGATGAGAAAGCAATGGATCATTCTGATGACATGCGTCATTGAGCTTTGTGATGACAAGGACATGGAGCATTGTAGTGACAAAGGTCACAGAGCCTTGTGTGACGAGGGCATGGAACATTGTGATGACAAGGGTCATGAAGCATTGTGATGACTGGAGTCACGGAGCATTGTGATGACCGGGGTCATGGAGCATTGTGATGACAAGGGCATGGAGCATTGTGATGACAAAGGTCATGGAGCATTTTGAATACAAGATTAGCATAACATTGTGTTGTCAGGGGTCATGGAGCTCTGTGATGACAGTGGTCATGGAGCATTGTGATGACAAGAGCATGGAGCATTGTGATGACAAGGGTCATGGAGCATTTTGAATACAAGATTAGCATATCATTGTGTTGTCAGGGGTCATGGAGCTCTGTGATGACAGTGGTCATGAAGCATTGTGATGACAGGGTCATGGAGCATTGTAATAAGAAGGTTATGGATCATTGGGCTGAAAATATTCATGGAGTATTGTGATGACAGGGTAATGGGGCATTGTGATGACAAGGTCCTTGGGCATTGTGATGAGAAAACCATGGAGCCTTGTGATGACAAGTCTCTTGGAGCATTCTGATGAAAAGGTGCATGGAGCATTGTGATTACAGGGGTCATGAAGCATTGTGATGAAAATGGCATGGAGCATTGTGATGCCAAGGGTCATGGAGTTTGTGATGACAAAGTTCATGGAGCATTTTGATGACAAGGTCGTGGTGCATTGTGATGAGAAGGGCAGGGAGCATTTTGATGACAGGGTCATGGAGCAATTTGATGAAAAGTATCATGGAATATTTTGATGACAGTGTTTATGGAACACTGTGATGTCAGGGGTCATGGAGCATTGTGATGAAAAGGATCATGGAGCATTTTGATGACAGGGGTTATGGAACATTGTGATGTCAGGGTCATGGAGCATTGTGATGATAAGGTCATGTAACATTGTCATGACTGGGATCATGGAACATTGTGATGACAGGGGCGAGAGAGCATTTTGATGAGAAGTGCATGGAGCATTGTGATGGCAAGGTTTTTGGAGCACTGTAATGACAAGGATGTGGAGCATTGTGATGACAAGCGCATGGCACATTGTTATGACATGGGTTATGGAGCATTGTGCTCACAAGCGCATGGAGCATTGTGATGACAAGGGTCATGGAGCATGGTGATGACTAGGATCACAGAGCATTGTGATGAAAAGTTCATGGAGCATTGTGGTGACAAAGGTCACAGAGCCCTTTGTGACGAGGACATGGACCATTGTGATGACAAATGTCATGAAGCCTTGTGATTACTGGAGTCACAGAACATTGAGATGACAGGGGTCTTGGAGCACTGTGATGACAAGGACATGGAGCATTGTGATGAGAAAGCCATGGAGCATTCTGATGACATGCATCATGGAGCTTTGTGATTAAAGGTCATGGAGCATTGTGATTACAGTGGTCTTGGAGCATTGTGATAAAAATGGTATGGATCATTGTGATGAAAAAGGCATGGAGCCTTGTCATGACAGGGTTCAAAGAGCATACTGATGACAAGTGTCAGGGAGCACTGTGATGGCAAGTGTATTGAGCGTTGTGATGACAGAGGTCATGGAGCACTGTGATGAGAAGACCATGGATAATTGTGATGATGAGCATCATGGTGCATTGTGATGACAATGGTTATGGAACATTGTGATCACAAGGGTTTGGAGCATTTTGATGACAGAGTTCATGGAGCATATTGATTTCATTGTGATGACAATAGCATGAAGCATTATGATGATGGACATGGTGCATTGTGATGACAGCGTCATGGAGCAATTTGATGAAAAGGGTCATGTAACATTTAGATGACAGTGGTTATGGAACATTGTGATGTCAGTGGTCTTGGAGCATTGTGATGAAAAGTGTGATGGAGCATTCTGATGACAGAGGATATGGAATATTTTGATGTCAGGGGTCATGGAGCATTGTGATCATATGGCATGTGGCATTGTGATGACGGAGGTCATGGAAAGTTTTGATGACAGTGGTGAGGGAGTATTGTGATGACTACTGATGGAACATTGTGATATCAGTGGTTAGAAAGCATTTTGATTAGAAGTGCATGGAGCATTGTGATGACAAGGTTTATGGAGCATTGTGATGACAAGGTTTATGGAGCATTGTGATGACAAGGCTGTGGAGCATTGTGATGACAATTGAATGGCGCATTTTGATGACATGGGTCATGGAGCATTAGGTGAGAAGGGCATGGAGCATTGTGATGACAAGGGTCATGGAGCATTGTGCTGACAAATTCATGGAACATTGTGATGACAACAGTCACAGAGCATTGCGATGTAAAGTTCATGGAGCATTGTAGTGACAATGGTCACAGAGCCTTGTGATGATGAGGTTAAGTACCATTGTGATGACAAAGCTCATGAAGCATTGTGATGACTGGAGTCACGGTATATTGTGATGACAAGGGTATGGAGCATTCTGATGACAGGGGCATGGTGCATTGGTCTGACAAGTTTCATGGTTTATTGTGATGAGAGTGGGCAAGGCACATTCTGATGAGAAGAGCATGGAGCATTGTGATGAGAAGGTCATGGAGTACTGTCAAGACAGGGGTCTGTGGGCATTGTGATGACATATGTCATGGTCCATTGTGATGACAATGGCATGGAGTATTGTGATGCCAAGTTTCATGGAGGAATGTGATGACAAAGTTAATGGAGCATTGTGATGACAGGGGTTTGGAGCATTGTGATGACAAGGGTCATGGAGCATTTTGATGACAAGGGCATGGAGGATTGTGATTACAAGGGCCATTGAGAATTTTGATGACAAGTTCCTGAAGCATTGTGATGAAAAGCACATGGAGCTTGCTATGACAGATGTCATGGAGCATTGCGATGACAAGTGCATGGTGAATTGTGATGACAAGAGCATGTAACATTGTGATGAGAAGTGTCTTGGAGCATTGTGATGGCAAGACCGTGGAGCATTGTGATGAGAAGACCATGTATAATTTTGATGACGAGCGTCATGGAGCACTGTAATGAAAAGGGGCATGGAGAATTGTGATGAGAGGTGTCATGGAGCATTGTGATGACAGAAATCATGGAGCACTGTGATGACAAGGGTCATGGAGCATTCTGATGACAAGCTTGTGGAGTATTGTGATGACAATGGCATGGAGCATTGTGAGGAAAAGGGCATGGAGCATTGTGATGAAAAATGAATGGAGCCTTTTCATGACAGGGTTCAAGGAACATTCTGACGAAAAGTGTCAGGGAGCATTGTGATGACAAGTGTATTGAGCATTGTGATGACAAAGTTCATGGAGCATTGTGATGACAAGGGCATGGAGTATTGTGATGACAGGCATCATGGAGCGTTGTGATGACAAATGCTATGGAACATGGTGATCACAAGTGTTTGGAACATTGTGATGACACAGGTCATGGATCATTTTGATTTCAAGAATCACAGAGTATTTTGATGACAAGGGCATGAAACAATGTGATCCCAAGCATCACGGAGGATTGTGATGACACTGGTAAAGGAGAATTGTGATGACAATTGCATGGAGCATTGTGATGACAAAGTCATGTAGCATTTTGCTGACAAAGGCATGGAGAATTGTGATGACAACTGTCATGGAGCTCTGTGACGACAAGCGTCAAGGAGAATTTTGATTACAGGGGTCATGGAGCATTGGGATGACAAGCACATGGAACATTCTGATGACAAGTGGCATGGATCATTTTGATGACTGTGGTCATGTAGCATTGTGATGACATGGGTCATGGAGCTTTGTGATGAGAAGTCATGGAGCATTTGGCTGAAAATATTCATGGAGTACTGTGATGACAGGGGTCATGGAGCATTGTCCTGAGAAGGGAATGGAGCAATGTGACGAGAAGGTCCTGGATCATTGTGATGAGAGGGCCATGGAGCCTTGTGATGACAAGTCTCATGGAGCATACTGATGAAATGGTGCATGGAGCATTGAGATTGCAGGGGTTTTGAAGCATTGTGATGACAAGGGCATGGAGTATTTTGATGACAAGGTCGTTGTGCATTGTGATTAGAAGGTCAGGGAGCATTGTTATGAGAGGGTCTTGGAGCAAATTGATGAAAAGTGTCATGGAACGTTTTGATAAGAGGGGTTATGGAACATTGTGATGACAAGGGCATGGAGTATTGTGATGAGGAGTCAATGGAGCATTCTGATGACATGCGTCATGGAGCTTTGTGATGAGAAGGACATTTAGCATTGTGATTACAGGGGTCATAGAGCATTGCGATGACAAGTGCATGGAGAATTGTGATGAACATATCATGTAACATTGTGATAAGAAGTGTCAAGGAGCACTGTGATGACAAGGACTTGAAGAATTGTGATGACATGGGACATGGAGCATTGTGATGACCAAGGCATGGAGCATTGTGATGGCAAGACCGTGGAGCATTGTGATGAGAAGATCACGGATAATTATGATGACGAGCATCATGGAGCACTGTAATGACAAGGGGCATGGAGCATTGTAATTACAGGGTTCTTGGAGCATTGTGATGACATGGGCATGGAGCACTGTGATGAGAAGGCCTCGGAGCATTCTGATGACATGGGTCATGGATATTTGTGACGACAAGGGCATGGAAAATTGTGATTACAGGGGTCTTGGAGCACTGTGATGACAAGGGTCATGGAGCCTTGGATGACAAGGCCGTGGAACATTGTGATGGCAGGTGTCATGGAGCATTGTTATGACAGGTGTAATGGAGCATTGTGATGACAAGGACATGGAACATTAGTCTGAAAATTTCATGGATTATTGTGATGAGATTCGGCATGGAGCATTGTGATGACTAGGGCACGGAACACTATGATACATGTGTCATGGGGGATTGTAATGACAAGGGCATGGAGCATTGTGATGAGAAGAGTATCGATCATTGTGCTGACAAGCGTCATGGAACATTGTGCTGACAAGGGCATGGATTAATGTTATGAGAGGTTTCATGTAGCACTGTGATGAAATGGCATGGAGCACTGTGATGCCAAGGGTCATGGAGCTTTGTGATGACAAAGGTCATGGAGCATTTTGATGACAAGGTCGTGGTGCATTGTGATGAGAATGTCAGGGAACATTGTGATGACAGGGTCATGGAGCAAATTGATGAAAAGTGTCATGAAACATTTTGATGACTTGGGTTATGGAACATTGTGATGTCAGGGGTCATGGAGCATTTTGATGAAAAGATACATGGAGCATTGTTTATTACAGGGGTTTTGAAGCATTGTGATGACAAGGGCAAGGAGCATTGTGATGAGAAGGCAATGGAGCATTCTGATGACATGCGTCATGGAGCTTTGTGATGACAAGGACATGGAACATTGTGATTACAGGGGTCTTGGAGCATTGTGATGAAAAGGGCAAGGAGCATTGTGATGAGAAGGCAATGGAGCATTCTGATGACATGCGTCATGGAGCTTTGTGATGACAAGGACATGGAGCATTGTGGTGACAAAGGTCACAGAGCCTTGTGTGACGACGGATTGGACCATTGTGATGAAAAAGGTCATGAAGCATTGTGATGACTGCAGTCACGGAGCATTGTGATGACAGGGGTCATGGAGCATTGTGATGACAAGGGCATGGTGCATTGTGATGAAAAGGGCATGGAACATTGGTCTGACAAGTTTCATTGATTATTGTGATGACAGTGGGCATGGCGCATAGTGATGACAAGGGCATGGAACATTGTGATGACAAGGTCATGGAGTATTGTGAAGACAGGAGTCAGGGAGCATTGTGATGACATATGTCATTGTCCATTGTGATGACTGTGGCATGGAGCTTTGTGATAAAAAGTGTAATGGAGGATTGTGATGACAAAGGTAATGGAGCATTTTGATGACAAGGGCTCTGGACACTGTGATGAAAAGGGTCATGGAGCATTGTGATGTCAAGTGCATGGAGCATTGTGATGATAAGGGACATTGAGAATTTTGATGACAACTTCGTGAAGCATTGTGATGACAAGTGCAAGGAGCTTGCTATGACATGGGTCATAGAGCATTGAAATGACAAGTGCATGGAGAATTGTAATGACAAGATCATGTAACATTGTGATAAGAAGTGTCATGGAGCATTGTGATGACAAGGACGTAAAGAATTGTGATGATATGGGACATGGAGCATTGTGATGACCAGGGCATGGAGCATTGTGATGGCAAGACAGTGGAGCATTGTGATGAGAAGATCACGGATAATTGTGATGACGAGCGTCATGGAGCACTGTAATGACAAGGGGCATGGAGCATTGTGATTACAGGGGTCTTGGAGCATTGTGATGACAAAGGAATGGAGCATTCTGATGAAAAAGTGCATGGAGTATTGAGATTACAGGGGTTTTGAAGCAATGTGATGACAAGGGCATGGAGCATTGTGATGAGAAAGCAATGGAGCATTCTGATGACATGCGTCATGGAGCTTTGTGATGACAAGGACATGGAACATTGTGATTACAGGGGTCTTGGAGCATTGTTATGAAAATGGAATGGATCATTATGATGAAAAATGCATGGAGCCTTGTCATGACACTGTTCAAGGAGCATACTGATGATAAGTGTCCGGGAGCATTGTGATGATAATTGTATTGAGCATTGAGATGACAAATGTCATGGAGCATTGTGATGAGAAGACCATTGATAATTGTGATGACCAGCGTCATGGGGCATTCTGATCAGAAGGGTTTGGTGCATTGTGATGACAGAGGTCATTGAGCAGTTTGATTTCATTGTGATGACAATAGCATGAAATATTATGGTGATGTGCACGGTTCATTGTGATGACAGGATTCATGGAGCATTGTGATTACAGTGGTGTTGGGGCACTGTGACGACAATGGCATGGAACACTGTGATGAGAAGGCCATGGAGCATTCTGATGACATGCATCATGGAGCTTTGTGATGACAAATGCATAGAGAATTGTGATTACAGGGGATTGCAGCATTGTGATGACAAGGGTCATGGAGCATTGTGCTGACAAAGGCATGGAGCATCGTGATGACAAGGAACAAAGAGCATTGTGATGAAAAGTTCATGGAGCATTGTGGTGACATAGATCACAGATCCTTGTGTGAAGAGGTCATGGATCATTGGTCTGACAAGTTTCATGGATTATTGTGATGACAGTGGTCAGGGAGCATTGTGATGACAAGGGCATGGAGCATTGTGGTGACAAAGGTCACAGAGCCTTGTGTGAAGAGGGCATGGACCATTGTGAGGACAAAGGTCATGAAGCATTGTGATGACTGGAGTCAGGGAGCATTGTGATGACAGGGATCATGGAGCATTGTGATGACAAGGGCATGGATCATTGTGATGACAGGGGCATGGAACATTGGTCTGACTAGTTTCATGGATTATTGTGGTGACAGTGGGCATGGCACATTGTGAAGACAAGGGCATGGAACATTGTGATGACAAGGTCATGGAGTACTGTGAAGACAGGTGTAAGGGAGCATTGTGATGACATACGTCATTGTCCATTGTGATGACAATGGCATGGAGCATTGTGATACCAAGTGTCATGGAGGATTGTGATGACAAAGGTAATGGAGCATTTTGATGACAAGGCCTTGGGACATTGTGATGACAAGGGTCATGGAGCATTGTGATGACAAGGGCCATTGAGAATTTTGATGAAAACGTCGTGAAGCATTTTGATGACAAGCGCATGGAGCCTGCTATTACAGGGTTCATCGAGCATTGCGATGACAAGTGCATGGAGAATTGTGATGAAAAGATCATGTAACATTGTGAAAAGAAGTGTCATGGAGCACTGTGATGACAAGGGCATGGAGCATTGTGATGGCAATACCGTGGAGCATTGTGATGAGAAGATCACGGATAATTGTGATGACGAGCGTGATGGAGCACTGTAATGACAAGGGGCATGGAGCATTGTGATTACAGGGGTCTTGGAGCATTGTGATGACAAGGGCATGGAGCTTTGTGATGAGAAGGCCATGCAATATTCTGATAACATGCGTCATGAATCTTTTTGATGACAAGGGCATGGAAAATTGTGATTACAGGGGTCTTGGAGCACTGTGATGACAAGGGTCATGGAGCCTTGGATGACAAGGCCGTGGAACATTTTGATGGCAGGGGTCATGGAGCATTGTTATGACAGTGGTAATGGAGCATTGTGATGACAAGGGCATGGAACATTAGTCTGAAAATTTCATGGATTATTGTGATGAGATTCGGCATGGAGCACTGTGATGACTAGGGCATGGAACACTGTGATACATGTGTCATGGAGGTTTGTAATGACAAGGGCATGGAGCGTTGTGATGAGAAGAGTATCGAGCATTGTGATGACAAGCGTCATTGATGATTGTGCTGACAAGGGCATGAAGCAATGGGATGAGAGGTTTCATGTAGCATTGTGATGAAATGGCATGGAGCACTGTGATGCCAAGGGTCATGGAGCTTTGTGATGACAAAGGTCATGGAGCATTTTGATGACAATATCGTGGTGCTTGTGATGAGAAGTGCACGGAGCATTGTGATGACAGGGTCATGGAGCAAATTGATGAAAAGTGTCATGGAACATTTTGATGACAGGCGTTATGGAACATTGTGATGTCAGGGGTCATGGAGCATTCTGATGAAAAGGTGCATGGAGCATTGTAATTACAGGGGTTTTGAAGCATTATGATGACAAGGGCAAGGAGCATTGTGATGAGAAGGCAATGGAGCATTCTGATGACATGCGTCATGGAGCTTTGTGATGACATGTGCATGGAGCATTGTGGTGACAAAGGTCACAGAGCCATGTGAGACGAAGGCATGGACCATTCTGATGACAAAGGTCATGAAGCATTGTGATGACTGAAGTCAGGGTGCATTGTGATGACAGGGGTCATGGAGCATTGTGATGACAAGGGCATGGACCATTGTGATGACAGGGGCATGGAACATTGGTCTGACAAGTTTCATGGATTATTGTGATGACAATTGGCATGGCGCATTGTGATGACAAGGGCATTGAACATTGTGATGACAAGGTCATGGAGTATTGTGAAGACAGGTGTCAGGGAGCACTGTGATGACATATGTCATTGTCCATTGTGATGACAATGGCATGGAGCATTGTGAAACCAAGTGTCATGGAGGATTGAGATGACAAAGGTAATGGAGCATATTGATCACAAGGGCTTGGGACATTGTGATGACAATGGTCATGGTGCATTGTGATGACAAGGGCATGGAGCATTGTGATGACAAGGGCCATTGAGAATTTTGATGACAACGTCGTGAAGCATTGTGATTACAAACGCATAGAGCTTGCTATAAGAGGGATCATAGAGCATTGCAATGATAATTGCATGGAGAATTGTGATGACAAGATCATGTAACATTGTGATAAGAAGTGTCATGATGCATTGTGATGACAATGACGTGGAGAATTTTGATGACATGGGACATGGAGCATTCTGATGAGAGGGGTCATGGAGCAATGTGCTGACAAGGGTCATGGAGCATTGTGATTGGAAGGTCATGGAGCATTGGGCTGAAAATTTTCTTGGAGTATTGTGATGACAGGTGTCAAGGAGCATTGTGATGACAAGGGAATGGAGCATTGCGATGACAAGTTCCTGGAGCAGTGTGATGAGAAAACCATGCAGTCTTGTGATGACAATTCTCATCGAGCATTCTGATGAATAGGGGCATGGAGCATTGTGGTTACAGCGGTCTTGGGGCATTGTGATTACAATGGCATGGAGCATTGTGATGAGAAGTCCATGGAGCATTCTGATGACATTTGTCATGGATCTTTGTGACGACAAGGGCATGGAGCATTGTGATTACAGGGGTCTTGGAGCATTCTGATGACAAGGGCCATGGAGCCTTGGATGACAAGGCCGTGGAACATTGTGTTGGCAGGTGGCAAGGAGCATTGTTATGACAGGGGTAATGGAGCATTGTGATGATAAGGGCATGGAACATTGGTCTGAAAATTTCAGGGATTATTGTGATGAGATTCGATATGGAGCACCTGTGATGACTAGGGAATGGAACAGTGTGATACATGTGTCATGGAGGATTGTAATGACAAGGGAATGGAGCATTGTGATGAGAAGAGTATCGAGCATTGTGATGGCAAGTGTCATGGAGCATTGTGCTGACAAGGGCATGGAGCAATGTGATGAGAGGTTACACGTAGCATTGTGATGAAATGGCATGGAGCATTGTGATGACAAGTGTCATGGAGCTTTGTGATGAAAAAGGTCATGGAGAATTTTGATGACAAGGTTGTGGTGCACTGTGATGAGAAAGTCAGGGAGCATTGGAATGACAGGGTCATGGAGCAAATTGATGAAAAGTGTCATGGAACATTGTGATGACAGGGGTTATGAAACATTGTGATGTCAGGGGTCATGAAGCATTTTGAGGAAAAGGGTCATGGAGCATTCTGATGAAAAGGTGCATGGAGCATTGTGATTACAGGTGTTTTGAAGCATTGTGATGACAAGAGCATGGAGCATTGTGATGAGAAGGCAATGGAGCATTCTGATGACATGTGTCATGGAGCATTGTGATGACAAGGGCATTGAGCCTTGTGATTACAGAGGTCTTGGAGCATTGTGATGACAAGGGCCATGGAGCCTTGAATGACATGGCCGTGGAACATTGTGTAGGCAGGGGTCATGGAGCATTGTTATGACAGGGGTAATGGAGCATTGTGATGACAAGGGCATGGAGCATTGGTCTGAAAATTTCATGGATTATTGTGATGAGGTTCCGCATGGAGCACTGTGATGACTAGGGAACGGAACACTGTGATACATGTGTCATGGAGGATTGTAATGACAGGGGCATGGAGCATTGTGTTGAGAAGAGTATCGAGCATTGTGATGACAAATGTCATGGAGCATTGTGCTGACAAGGGCATGGAGCAATGTGATGAGAGGTTACATGTAGCATTGTGATGAAATGGCATGGAGCATTGTGATGCCAATGGTCATGGAGCTTTGTGATGACAAAGGTCATGGAGCATTTTGATGACAAGGATGTGGTGCACTGTGATGAGAAAGGCAGGGAGCATTGTGATGACAGGATCATGGAGCAAATTGATGAAAAGCGTCATGGAACATTGTGATGACAGGGGTTATGAAACATTGTGATGTCAGGGGTCATGGAGCATTTTGAGGAAAAGGGTCATGGAGCATTCTGATGAAAAGGTGCATGGAGCATTGTGATTACAGGGGTTTTGAAGCATTGTGATGACAAGGGCATGGAGCATTGTGATGAGAAGGCAATGGAGCATTCTGATGACATGCGTCATGGAGCTTTGTGATGACAAGGACATGGAGCATTGTGATTACAGGGGTCTTGGAGCATTGTGATGAAAAGGGCATGGATCATTGTGATGAACAGTGTCATGGGACATTGTGATGACAAGTGTTATGGAACATTTTGCTCAGAAGTGTTTGGTGCATTGTGATGACTGAGGTCATTGAGCATTTTGATTTCATTGTGATGACAATAGCATGAAATATTATGGTGATTGGCACGGTGCAATGTGATGACAGGGTTCATGGAGCATTGAGATGAAAAGGGGCATGGAGCATTGTGATTACAGGGGCATGGAGCATTGTGATGAGAAGGCCATGGAGCATTCTGATGACAGGCGTCATGGAGCTTTGTGATGACAAGGGCATGGAGCATTGTGATTTCAGGGGTCTTGGAGCATTTTGATGACAAGGGTCAACGAGGCTAGTGATGACAAGGCCGTGGAACCTTGTGATGGAAAGGGTCATGGAGCATTGTTATGAGAGGGGTAAAGGAGCTTTGTGATGACAAGGGCATGATGCATTGGTCTGAAAATTTTCATGGATTATTGTGATGAGAGTGGGCATGGAGAATTGTGATGAGAAGGGCACGGAACACTGTGATACATAGATCATGCAGGATTGTAATGACAAGTGCATGGAGCAATGTGATGAGAGGGTTCATGGAGCATTGTGAAGACAATGGAATGGAGCATTGTGATGCCAAGGGTCATGGACCTTTGTGATGACAAAGGTCATGGAGCATTTTGATGACAAGGGCGTGGTGCATTGTGATGAGAAGGGCAGGGAGCATTGTGATGACAGGGTCATGGAGCAATTTGATGAAAAAGGTCATGGAATATTTTGATGACAGGGGTTTGAGAACATTGTGATGTCAGTGGTCATGGAGCTTTGTGATGAAAAGGTTCATGGAGCATTTTGATTACAGGGGTTATGTAACATAGTGATGTCAGGTGTCATGGAGCATTGTGATGATAAGGGCATGTAGCATTATCATGACAGTGGTCATGAAACATTGTAATGACAGGGGTGAGGGAGTATTGTGATGACTAGTGATGGAACATTGTGATATCAGTGGTGAGAGATCATTTTGAGGAGAAGTGCATGGAGCATTGTGATGACAAGGTTTATGGAGCATTTTGATGACAAGTATGTGGAGCATTGTGATGACAAGTGCATGGCGCATTGTGATGACAAGTGTCACGGAGCATTGTGCTGACAAAGGCATGGAGCTTTGTGATGACAAGGATCAGAGAGCATTGTGATTAAAATTTCATGGAGCATTGTGGTGACAAAGGTCACAGAGCTTTGTGTGACGAGGTCATGTACCATTGTGATGACAAATGTCATGAAGGATTGTGATGACTGAAGTCACAGAGCATTGTGATAACAGGGGTCGTGGAGCATTGTGATGAAAAGGCAATGGATCATTGTGATGAAAAATGCATGGAGCCTTGTCATGACAGGGTTCAAGAAGCATACTGATGACAACAGTCAGGGAGCATTGTGATGATAAGTATTGAACATTGTGATGACAAAGATCATGGAGCATTGTGATGACAAGTGTTATGGAACATTGTGATCAGAAGGGTTTGGTGCATTGTGATGACAGAGGTCATTGAGCATTTTGATTTCATTGTGATGACAATAGCCTGAATTATTATGGTGATGGGCACGGTGCATTGTGATGACAGGGTTCATGGAGCATTGAGATGAAAATGGGAATGGAGCATTGTGATTACAGGGGTGTTGGAGCATTGTGATGACAAGGGCATGGAGCATTGGGATGAGAGGCCATGGAGCATTCTGATGACATGTGTCATGGAGCTTTGTGATGACAAGGGCATGGAGAATTGTGATTACAGGGGTCATGGAATATTGTGATGACAGGGGTGAGGGAGTATTGTGATGACTAGTGATGGAACATTGTGATATCAGTGGTGAGAAGGCATTTTGAAGAGAAGTGCATGGAGCATTGTGATGACAAGGTTTATGGAGCATTTTGATGACAAGTATGTGGAGCATTGTGATGACAAGTGCATGGTGCATTGTGATGACATGGGTTATGGAGCATTGTGCTGACACGCGCATCGAGCATTGTGAGGATAAGGTTCATGGAGCATTGTGCTGACAAAGGCATGGAGTTTTGTGATGACAAGGGTCACAGAGCATTGTGATAAAAATTTCATGGAGCATTGTGGTGACAAAAGTCACAGAGCTTTGTGTGATGAGGTCATGGACCATTGTGATGACAAATGTCATGAAGCATCGTGATGACTGGAGTCACAGAGCATTGTGACAACAGGGGTCTTGGAGCATTGTGATGAAAAGGGAATGGATCATTGTGATGAAAAAGGCATGGAGCCTTGTCATGACAGTGTTCAAGGAGGATACTGATGACCAGTGTCAGGGATCATTGTGATGACAAGTGTATTGAGCATTGTGGTGACAAAGGTCATGGAGCATTGTGATGAGACGACCTTGCATAATTGTGATGACTAATGTCATGGGGTATTGTGATGACAAGTGTTATGGAACATTGTGATCAGAAGGGTTTGGAGCATTGTGATGACAGAGGTCATGGAGCATTTTAATTTCATTTTGATGACAATAGCATGAATCATTATGATAATGGGCAAGGTGCATTGTGATGACAGGGTTCATGGAGCATTGAGATGAAAAGTGGCATGGAAAATTGTGATTACAGAAGTCTTGGAGCATTGTGATGACAAGGGTCACGGAGCCTTGTGATGATAAGGCCGTGGAACATTGTGATGGCAGGGGTCATGGATCATTGTTATGATAGGTGTAATGGAGCTTTGTGATGACAAGAGCATGGAGCAATGTGATGAGATATTTCATTGAGCATTGTGATGACAATGGCATGGAGCTTTGTGATGACAAAGGTCATGGGGCATTTTGACGACAAGTGCATTGTGCATTGAGATGAGAAGGACAGGGAGCATTGTGATGACAGGATCATGGATCAAGTTGATGAAAAGGGTCATGCAATATGTTGATGACAGGGGTTATGGAACATTGTGATGTCAAGGTTCATGAAGCATTGTGATGAAATGGGTCATGGAGCATTTTGTGCCAGGGGTTATGGAACATTGTGATGTCATGGGTCATGGAGCATTGTGATGATAAGGGCATGTAGCACTGTGATGACAGTGGTCATGGAACACTGTGATGACAGGGGTGAGGGAGTATTGTGATGACTAGTGCTGTAACATTGTGATATATGTGGTGAGAGAGCATTTTGATAAGTGCATGGAACATTGTGATGACAAGTTGTATGGAGCATAGCGATGAAAATGATGTTGAGCATTGTGATGAAAAGAGCATGGCACATTGTGATGACATGTGTCATGGAGCATTGTGCTGACAAGTGCATGGAGCATTTTGATGACAAGTGTCATTGAGCATTGTGTTGACAAAGGCATGGAGTTTTGTGATGACAAGGGTCACAGAGCATTGTGATAAAAATTTCATGGAGCATTATGGTGACAAAGATCACAGAGCCTTGTGTGAAGAGGGCATGGATCATTGGTCTGACAAGTTTCATGGAATATTGTGATGACAGTGGGCATGGAGCATTGTGATGACAAGGGCATGGAGCATTGTGGTGACAAAGGTCACAGAGCTTTGTGTGACGAGGGCATGGGCCATTGAGATGACAAAGATCATTAAGCATTGTGATGACTGGAGTCACGGAGCATTGTGATACCAAGTGTCATGGAGGATTGTGATGACAAAGGTAATGGAGAATTTTGATGACAAGGTCTTGGGAGGTTGTGATGACAAGGGTCAAGGAGCATTGTGATGACAAGTGCCATTGAGAATTTTGATGACAACGTCATGAAGCATTGTGATGACAAGCCCATGGAGCTTGCTCAGACAGGTGACATAGAGCATTGCGATGACAAGTGCATGGAGAATCGTGATGAAAATATCAAGTAACATTGTGATAAGAAGTGTCATGGAGCATTGTGATGACAAGGACGTGGAGAATTGTGATGACATGGGACATGGAGCATTGTGATGACCAGGTCATGGAGCATTGTAATGGCAAGACCGTGGAGCTTTGTGATGAGAAGATCACGGATAATTGTGATGACGAGCGTCATGGAGCACTGTAATGACAATGGGCATGGAGCATTGTGATTACAGCAGTCTTGGAGCATTGTGATGACAAGGGCATGGATCATTGGGATGAGAAGGCCACGGAGCATTTTGATGACATGCTTCATGAATCTTTGTGACGACAAGGGCATGGAGCATTGTGATTACATGGGTATTGGAGCACTATGATGACAAGGGTCATGGAGCCTTGGATGACAAGGCCGTGGAACATTGTGATGGCAGGGGTCATGGAGCATTTCTATGACAGGGGTAAAGGAGCATTGTGATGACAAGGGCATGGAACATTGGTCTGAAAATTTCATGGATTATTGTGATGAGTTTCGGCATGGAGCATTGTGATGACTCGGGCACGGAACACTGTCATACATGTGTCATGGGGGATTGTAATGACAAGGGCATGGAGCATTGTGATGAGAAGAGTATCGAGCATTGTGATGAAAAGTGTCAGGGAGCATTGTGATGACAAACGTCATGGAGCATTTTGATGACAAGGTCGTGGTGGATTGTGATGAGAAGGCCATGGAGCATTCTGATGACATGCGTCATGGGGCATTGTGATGACAAGTGTTATGGAACATTGTGATCAGAAGGGTTTGGTGCATTGTGATGACAGAGGTCATTGAGCATTTTGATTTCATTGTGATGACAATAGCATGAAATATTATGGTGATGGGCACGGTGCATTGTGATGACAGGGTTCATGGAGCATTGAGATGAAAAGGGGCATGGAGCACTGTGATTACAGGGGTTTTGGAGCATTGTGATGACAAGGGCATGGAACATTGTTGTGAGAAGGCCATGGAGCATTTTGATGACATGCGTCATGGAGCTTTGTGATGACAAGGGCATGGAGAATTGTGATTACAGGGGTCATGGAATATTGTGATGACAGGGGTGAGGGAGTATTGTGATGACTAGTGATGGAACATTGAGATATCAGTGGTGAGAAGGCATTTTGAGGAGAAGTGCATGGAGCATTGTGGTGACAAGGTTTATTGAGAATTTTGATGACAAGGATGTGGAGCATTGTGATGACAAGTGCATGGTGCATTGTGATGACATGGGTTATGGAGCAATGTGCTGACACGCGCATCGAGCTTTGTGATGACAAGGCTCATGGAGCATTGTGCTGACAAAGGCATGGAGCTTTGTGATGACAAGTGTCACAGAGCATTGTGATAAAAATTTCATGGAGCATTGTGGTGACAAAGGTCACAGAGTTTTGTGTGACGAGGTCATGGACCATTGTGATGACAAATGTCATGAAGCATTGTGACGACTGGAGTCACGGAGCATTGTTATAACATGGGTCTTGGAGCATTGTGATGAAAAGGGAATGGATCATTGTGATGAAAATGGCATGGAGCCTTGTCATGACAGTGCTCAAGGAGCATACAGATGACAAGTGTCAGCGAGCACTGTGATGCCAAGTGTATTGATCATTGTGGTGACAAAGTACACGGAGCATTGTGATGAGAAGACCTTGCATAATTGTGATGACGAGCGTCATGGGGCATGTGATGACAAGTGTTATGGAACATTGTGATCAGAAGGGTTTGGAGCATTGTGATGACAGAGAACATGGAGCATTTTGATTTCATTGTGATGACAGTAGCATGAATCATTATGATGAAAGGCATGGTGCATTGTGATGACAGTGTTCATGGAGCACTGAGATGAAAATTGGCATGGAGAATTGTGATTACAGAGGTCTTGGAGCATTGTGATGACAAGTGTCATGGAGCCATTTGATGACAAGGCCGTGCAACATTGTGATGGCAGGGGTCATGGATCATTGTTATGACAGGTGTAATGGAGCATTGTGATGACAAGGGCATGGAGCAATGTGATGAGAGATTTCACTGAGCATTGTGATGACAATGGCATGGAGGATTGTGATGCCAAGGGTCATGGAGCTTTCTGATGACAAATGTCATGGGGCATTTTGATGACAAGGTCGTGGTGCATTGTGATGAGAAGGACAGGGAGCATTGTGATGACAGGGTCATGGAGCAATTTGAATAAAAGTGTCATGGAATATTTTGATGACAGGGGTTATGGAACATTGTGATGTCAGGGGTCATGAAGCATTGTGATGAAATGGGTCATGGAGCATTTTGTGACAGGCGTTATGGAACATTTTGATGTCAGGGTTCATGGAGCATTGAGATGAAAAGGGGAATGGAGCATTGTGATTACAGTGGTGTTGGGGCATTGTGGTGACAAGGGCATGGAGCATTGTGATGAGAAGGCCATGGAGCATTCTGATGACATGCGTCATGGAGCTTTGTGATGACAAAGGCATGGAGAATTGTGATTACAGGGGTCATGGAATATTTTGGTGACAGTGCTGAGGGAGTATTGTGATGACTAGTGATGGAACATTGTGATATATGTGGTGAGAAAGCATTTAGAGGAGAAGTGCATGGAGCATTGTGATGACAAGTTTTATGGAGCATAGCGATGAAAAGGATGTGGAGCATTGTGATGAAAAGAGCATGGCACATTGTGATGACATGTGTCATGGAGCATTGTGCTGAGAAGCGCATGGAGCATTCTGATGACAAGGGTCATGGAGCATTGTGCTGTCAAAGGCATGGAGCATTGTGATGACAAGGGACACAGAGCATTGTGATGAAAATTTCATGGAGCATTGTGGTGACAAAGATCACAGAGCCTTGTGTGACGAGGGCATGGACCATTGTGAGGACAAAGGTCATGAATCTTTGTGATGACTGGAGTCACGGAGCATTGTGATGACAGGGGTCATGGAGCATTTTGATGACAAGGGTTTGGAGCAATGTGATGACAGGGGCATGGAACATTGGTCTGACAAGTTTCATGGATTATTGTGATGACAGTGGGCATGGAGCATTGTGATCACAAGGGCATGTAGCATTTTGGTGACAAAGGTCACAGAGCCTTGTGTGACGAGTGCATGGCCCATTGTGAGGACAAAGGTCATGAAGCATTGTGATGACTGTAGTCACGGAGCATTGTGATGACAGGGGTCATGGAGCATTTTGATGACAAGGGCATGGAGCAATGTGATGACAGGGGCATGGAATATTGGTCTGACAAGTTTATGGATTATTGTGATGACAGTGGTCATGGAGCATTGAGATGACAAGGCCGTGGAACATTGTGATGGCAGGGGTAATGGAGCATTGTTATGACAGGTGTAATGGTGCACTGTGATGACAAGGGCATGGAACAAGGTGATGAGAGATTTCATTGAGCATTGTGATGACAATGGCATGGAGCATTGTGATGCCAAGGGTCATGGAGCTTTGTGATGACAAATGGCATGGGGCATTTTGATGACAAGGGCGTGGTGCATTGTGATTAGAAGTGCAGGGAGCATTGTGATGACAGGGTCATGGAGCAATTTGAATAAAATTGTCATGCAATATTTGATGACAGGGGTTATGGAACATTGTGATGTCAGGGGTCATGAAGCATTGTGATGAAATGGGTCATGGAGCATTTTGTGACAGGGGTTATGGAACATTGTGATGTCAGGGGTCATGGAGCATTGTGATGATAAGGGCATGTAGCACTGTGATGATAGTTGTCATGGAACATTGTGATGACAGTGGTGAGCGAGTATTGTGATGACTAGTGATGGAACATTGTGATATATGTGGTTAGAGAGCACTTTGATGAGAAGTGCATGGAGCATTGTGATGACAAATTTTATGGAGCATAGCGATGAAAAGGATGTGTAGCATTGTGAGGAAAAGAGCATGGCACATTGTGATGACATGTGTCATGGAGCATTGTGCTGACAAGCGCATGGAACCTTTTGATGACAAGTGTCATGGAGCATTGTGCTGACAAAGGCTTGGAGCATTGTGATGAAAAGGGACACAGAGCATTGTGATGAAAATTTCATGGAGCATTGTGGTGACAAAGATCACAGAGCCTTGTGTGACGAGGGCATGGACCATTATGATGAGAAAGGTCATGACTCATTGTGATGATTGGAGTCACGGGGCACTGTGTTGACAGGGGTCTTGGAGCATTGGGATGACAAGGGCATGGAGCAATATGATGACAGGGTCATGGGACATTCCTTAGACAAGTTCCATTGATTATTGTAATGACAGTGGGCATGGAGCATTGAGATGACAAGGGCATGGAGCATTGTGGTGACAAAGGTCACAGAGCCTTGTGTGACGAATGCATGGACCATTGTGAGGACAAAAGGCATGAAGCATTGTGATGACTGGAGTCAAGTAGCATTGAGATGACAGGGGTCATGGAGCATTGAGATGACAGGGGTCATGGAGCATTGTGATGACAATGGCATGGAACATTGTGATGACAAGGTCATGGAGTATTGTGAAGACTGGTGTCAGGGAGCATTGTGATGACATATGTCATTGTCCATTGTGATGACAATGGCATGGAGCATTGTGATACCAAGTATCATGGAGGATTGTGGTGACAAAGTTCATGGAGCATTTTGATGACAAGGGCTTGGAACATTGCGATGACATGGGTCATGGAGCATTGTGATTACAGGGGTCTTGGAGCATTGTGATGAAAAGGGAATGGATCATTGTGATGAAAAATGCATGGAGCCTTGTCATGACAGGGTTCAAGGAGCATACTGATGACAACTGTCAGGAGGCATTGTGATGATAAGTGTATTGAGCATTGTGATTACAAAGATCATGGAGCATTGTGATGAGAAGACAATGGATAATTGAGATGACCAGTGTCACGGGGCATTGTGATGACTAGTGTTATGGAACATTGTGATCAGAAGGGTTTGGTGCATTGTGATGACAGAGGTCATTGAGCATTTTGATTTCATTGTGATGACAATAGCATGAAATATTATGGTGATGGGCACGGTGCATTGTGATGACAGGGTTCATGGAGCATTGAGATGAAAGGGGGCATGGAGCACTGTGATTACAGGGGTGTTGGAGCATTGTGATGACAAGGGCATGGAGCATTGTGATGAGAAGGCCATGGAGCATTCTGATGACATGCGTCATGGAGTTTTGTGATGACAAGGGCATGGAGAATTGTGATTACAAGGGTCATGGAATATTCTGATGACAGGGGTGAGGGAGTATTGTGATGACTTCTGATGGAACATTGTGATATCAGTGGTGAGAAGGCATTTTGAGGAGAAGTGCATGGAACATTGTGATGACAAGGTTTCTGGAGCATTTTGATGACAAGGATGCGGAGCATTGTGATGACAAGTGCATGGTGCATTGTGATGACATGGGTTATGGAGCATTGTGCTGACACACGCATCGAGCATTGTGATGAAAAGGGTCATGGAGCATTGTGCTGACAAAGGCATGGAGCTTTGTGATGACAAGGGTCACAGAGCATTGTGATAAATATTTCATGGAGCATTGTGGTGACAAAGGTCACAGAGCTTTGTGTGACGAGGTCATGGACAATTGTGATGACAAATGTCATGAAGCATTGTGATGACTGGAGTCACGGAGCATTGTGAAAACGGGGGTCTTGGAGCATTGTGATGAAAAGGGAATGGATCATTGTGATGAAAAATGCATGGAGCCTTGTCATGACAGTGTTCAAGGGGCATACTGATGACAAGTGTCAGCGAGCATTGTGATGCCAAGTGTATTTAGCATTGTGGTGACAAAGGTCATGGAGCATTGTGATGAGAAGACCTTGCATAATTTTGATGACGAGCCTCATGGGGCATGTAATGACAAGTGTTATGGAACATTGTGATCAGAAGGTTTTGGAGCATTGTGATGACAGAGGACATGGAGCATTTTGATTTCATTGTGATGACAATAGCATGAATCATTATGATGATGGGCATGGTGCATTGTGATGACATTGTTCATGGAGCATTGAGATGAAAAGTGGCATGGAGAATTGTGATTACAGTGGTCTTGGAGCATTGTGATGACAAGGGTCATGGAGCCTTGTGATGACAAGGCCGTGGAACATTGTGATGGCAGGGGTCATGGAGCATTGTTATGACAGGTGTAATGGAGCACTGTAATGACAAGGGCATGGAGCAATGTGATGAGATATTTCATTGAGCATTGTGATGACAATTGCATGGAGCATTGTGATGACATGGACATGGAGCATTGTGATGAACAGGGCATGGAGAATTGTGATAGCAAGACCGTGGAGCATTGTGATGAAAAGACCATGGATAATTATGATGAAGAGCGTCATGGATCATTGTAATGACAAGGGGCATGGAGCATTGTGATGACAGGTGTCATGGAGCATTGTGATGAGAGGGGTCATGGAGCATTGTGATGACAAGGGTAATGGAACACTGTGATGAGAAGGTCATGGGGCATTGGCCTGAAAATGTTCATGGAGTATTGTGATGACAGTGGTCAAGGAGCATTGTGATGAAAATTTCATGGAGCATTGTGTTGACAAAGATCACAGAGCCTTGTGTGACGAGGGCATGGACCATTGTGATGAGAAAGGTCTTGAATCATTGTGATGACTGGAGTCACAGAGCATTGTGATGACAGGGGTCATGGAGCATTGTGATGACAAGGGCATGGAGCAATGTGATGACAGGGGCATGGAACTTTGGTCTGACAAGTTTCCTGGATTATTGTGATGACAGTGGGCATGGAGCATTGAGATGACAAGGGCATGGTGCATTGTGGTGACAAAGGTCACAGAACCTTGTGTGACGAGGGCAGGGACCATTGTGAGGACAATGGTCATGAAGCATTGTGATGACTGGAGTCACGAAGCATTGTGATAACAGTGTTCATGGAGCATTGTGATGACAGGGGCATGGAACATTGGTCTGACATGTTTCATGGATTATTGTGATGACAGTGGGCATGGCGCATTGTGATGACAAGGGCATGGAACATTGTGATGACAAGGTCATGGAGTATTGTGAAGACAGGTGTCAGGGAGCATTGTGATTACATATGTCATTGTCCATTGTGATGACAAGGGCATGGAGCAATGTGATGACAGGGGCATGGAACATTGGTCTGAGAAGTTTCCTGGATTATTGTGATGACAGTGGGCATGGCCCATTGTGATGACAAGGGCATGGAACATTGTGATGACAAGGTCATGGAGTATTGTGAAGACAGGTGTCAGGGAGCATTGTGATTACATATGTCATTGTCCATTGTGATGACAATGGCATGGAGCACTGTGATACCAAGTGTCATGGAGGATTTGATGACAAAGGTAATGGAGCATTTTCATGACGAGGGCTTGGAACATTGCGATGACAAGGTTCATGGAGGATTTTGATGACAAGGGCATGGAGAATTCTGATGAAAATGTGCTCGGAGCATCGAGAATACAGGGGTTTTGAAGCAATGTGATTACAAGGGCATGGAGCATTGTGATGAGAAGGCAATGGAGCATTCTGATGACATGCGTCATGGAGCTTTGTGATGACAAGGACATGGAGCATTGTGATTACAGGGGTCTTGGAGCATTGTGATGAAAAGGGAATGGATCATTGTGATGAATAATGCATGGAGCCTTGTCATGACAGGGTTCAAGGAGCATACTGATGACAACTGTCAGGGGGCATTGTGATGATAAGTGTATTGAGCATTGTGATGACAAAGATCATGGAGCATTGTGATGAGAAGACCATGGATAATTATGATGACCAGCGTCATGGGGCATTGTGATGACAAGTGTTATGGAACATTGTGATCAGAAGGGTTTGGTGCGTTGAGATGACACAGGTCATTGAGCATTTTGATTTCATTGTGATGACAATAGCATGAAATATTATGGTGATGGGCACGGTGCATCGTGATGACAGGGTTCATGCAGCATTGAGATGAAAAGGGGCATGGAGCATTGTGATTACAGGGGTGTTGGAGCATTGTGATGACAAGGGCATGGAGCATTGTGATGAGAAGGCCATGGAGCATTCTGATGACATGCGTCATTCAGCTTTGTGATGACAAAGGCATGGAGAATTGTGATTACAGGTGTCATGGAATATTGTGATGACAGGGGTGAGGGAGTATTGTGATGACTAGTGATGGAACATTGTGATATCAGTGGTGAGAAGCCATTTTGAGGAGAAGTGCATGGAGCATTGTGATGACAAGGTTTATGGAGCATTTTGATGAAAAGGATGTGGAGCATTGTGATGACAATTGCATGGTGCATTGTGATGACATGGGTTATGGAGCATTGTGCTGACACGCGCATCGAGCATTGTGATGACAATGGTCATGGAGCATTGTGCTGACAAAGGCATGGAGCTTTGTGATGACAAGGATGTGGAGCATTGTGATGACAAGCACGTGGAGCATTGTTATGGCATGTGTCATGGAACATTGTGCTGACTAGCGCATGGAGCATTGTGATGAAATGGGTCATGGAGCATTGTGCTGAGAAAGGCATGGAGCATTGTGATGACAAGTGTCACGGAGCATTGTGATCAAAAGTTCATGGAGCATTATGGTGACAAAGGTCACAGAGACTTGTGATGACGAGGACATGGAGCATTTTGATGACAAAGGTCATGAATCATTGTTATGACTGGAGTCATGGAGCATTGTGATGACAGGGGTCATGGAGCATTTTGATGACAGGTGTCATGGATCATTGTGATGACATAGGTCATGGACCATTCTGATGACAAGCTTGTGGAGTAATGTGATGACAATGGCATGGATCATTGTGATGAAAAAGGCATGGAGCCTTTTCATGACAGTGTTCAAGGAGCATTCTGATGACAAGTGTCAGGGAGCATTGTGATGACAAGTGTATTGAGCATTGTGATGACAAAGGTCATGGAGCATTGTGATGACAGGCATCATGGAGCATTGTGATGACAAGTGTTATGGAGCATTGTGATGACAGAAGTCATGTATCATTTTCATTTCAAGGAGCATGGAGCATTGTGATGACAAAGGTCATGGAGCACTGTGATAAGAAGACCAATGATAATTGTGATGAGGAGTGTCATGGGGCATTGTGATGACAAGTGTTATGGAACATTGTGATCACAAGGGTTTGGAGCATTGTGATGACAGAGGTCATGGAGCATTTTGATTTCATTGTGATGACAATAGCATGAAGCTTTATGATGATGGGCATGGTGCATTGTGATGACAGTGTTCACGGAGAATTGAGATGAAAAGGGACATGGAACCTTGGGATTACAGGGGTCTTGGAGCATTTTTATGACAAGGGTCATGGAGCCTTTTCATGACAACACCGTGGTACATTGTGATGGCAGGGCTCATGGAGCATTGTTATGACAGGGGTAATGGAGCATTGTGATGACAAGGACATGGAGCATTGGTTTGAAAAGTTTCATGGATTATTGTGACGAGAGTGGTCATGGAGCTTTGTGATGACAAGGGCACAGAACATGGTGATACACGGGTTATGGAGGATTGTAATGACAAGGGCATGGATCATTGTGATGAGAAAGGCACCGAGCATTGTGATGACAAGGGCCCAGAACACGGTGATACATGGGTTATGGAGGATTGTAATGACAAAGGGATGGATCATTGTGATGAGAAAGGCATCGAGCATTGTGATGGCAAGCGTCATGGAGTTTTGTGATGACAAGGGCAAGGAGCAATGTGATGATATGGTTCATGGAACATTGTGATGCCAATGGCATGGAGCATTGTGATGCCAAGGGTCATGGAGATTTGTGAGGACAAAAGTCAATGAGCATTTTTATGACAAGAGCATAGTGCATTGTGATGAGAAGGGCAGGGAGCATTGTGATGACAGGATCATGGAGCAATTTGATGAAAAATGTCAGGGAATATTTTGATGACAAGGGTTATGGAACAGTGTGACGTCAGTGGTCATGGAGCATTGTGATGATAAGCGCATGTAGCATTTTGATGACAGGGGTCATAGAACATTGTTATGAAAGGGGTGAGGGAGTATTATGATGACTAGTGATGGAACATTGTGATATCAGTAGTGAGAAAGCATTTAGGTGAGAAGTTCATGGAGAATTGTGATGACAATGTTTATGGAGAATTTTGGTGAAAAGGTTGTGGAGCATTTTGATGACAAGTGCATCGCATATTGTGATGACTTGTGTCTTGGAGCATTGTGCTGACAAGCGCATGGAGCCTTGTGATGACAACGACCATGGAGAATTGTGCTGACAAAGGCATGGAGCATTGTGATGACACGTGTTACAGAGCATTGTGATGACGAGGGAATGGACCATTTTGATGACAAAGATCATAAATCATTGTGAGGACTGGATTCATGGAGCATTATGATGTGAGGGTTCATGGAGCATTGTGATTACAGTGGTCTTGGAGCATTGTGATGACAAGGGCATGGAGCATTGTGATGAGAAGGCCATGGAGCATTCCGATGACATTCATCATGGAGTTTTGTGAAGACAAGGGCATGGAGCATTGTGAATACCGGGGTCTTGGAGCATTATGATGAAAAGGGCATGGATCATTGTGATGAAAAAGGCATGGAGTCTTGTCATGACAGGGTTCAAGGAGCATACTGACGACAAGTGTCAGGGACCATTATGATGACATGACTATTGAGCATTGTGATGACAAATGTCATGGAGCATTGTGATGAGAAAACCATGGATAATTGTGATGACGAGCATCATGGGGCGTTGTGATGACAAGTGTTATGGAATATCGTGATCACAAGTGTTTGGAGCATTGTGATGACATAGGTCATGGAGCATTTTGATTTCATTGTGTTGACAATAGCATGAAGCATTACGATGATGGGCATGGTGCATGGTGATGACAAGGGTCATGGATCCTTGTGATGACAAGGCCATGGAACATCGTGATGACAGTGGTCATGGAGCATTGTTATGACTGGGGTAATGGAGTATTGTGATGGCAAGGGTATGGAGCATTGTGATGAGAAAGCCATGGAGCATTCTGATGACATGCGTCATGGAGCTTTGTGATGACAAAGGCATGGAGCATTGTGATTACAGGGTTCTTGGATCATTGTGAAGACAAGGGTTATGGAGCCTTGTGATGACAAGGCCGTGGATCATTTTGATGGCAGGGGTAATGGAACATTGTCATGACAGTGGTAATGGAGCATTGTGATTACAATTGTATGGAGCATTGGTCTGAAAATTTTCATGGATTATTGTGATGAGAGTGGGCATGGAGCATTGTGATGACAAGGTCACACAACACTGTGTTACATGGGTCATGGAGGATTGTAATGACAAGGGCATGGAGCATTGTGATGAGAAGGGCATCGAGCATTTTGATGACAAGCATCGTGGAGCTTTGTGATGACAAGGACATGGAAGCAATGTGATGAGAGGCTTCAGAAAGCACTGTGATGACAATGGCCTTGATCATTGTGATGCCAAGGGTCATGGAGTTTTGTGATGACAAAGTTCATGGAGCATTTTGTTGACAAGTGCGTGGTGCATTGTAATGAGAAGGGCAGGGTGCATAGTGATGACAGGGTCATGGAGCAATTTGATGAAAATGGTCATCGAACATTTTGATGACAGGGGTTATGGAACATTGTGATGTCAGGATTCATGGAGCATTGTGATGAAAAGGGTCAGGGAGCATTTTGATGACAGGGATTATGGAGCGTTGTGATGTCAGGGGTCATCGAACATTGTGGTGATAAGAGCATGTAGCATTGTGATTACTGGGGTCATGGAACATTGTGATGACAGGGGTGAGGGAGTATTGTGATGACTAGTGATGGAACATTGTGATATCAGTGGTGACAGAGCATTTTGATGAGAAGTGTATGGAGCATTGTGATGTCAAGGTTTATGGAGCGTTGTGATGACAACGTTGTGGAGCATTGTGATGACAAGCGTGTGGTGCATTGTTATGACATGTGTTATGGAGCACTGTGCTGACTAGCGCATGGAGCATTGTGATGAAAAGGGTCATGGAGCATCGTGCTGAGAAACGCATGGAGCATTGTGATGACAAGGGTCATGGAGCATTGTGATCAAAAGTTCATTGAGCATTGTGGTGACAAAGGTCACAGAGACTTGTGATGACGAGGGCATGGACCATTTTGATGACAAATTTCATGAATCATTGTTATGACTGGAGTCACGGAGCATTGTGATGATCGGGGTCATGGAGCACTGTGATGACAAGGGCATGGAGGATTGTGATGACAGAGGCATAGAGCATTGCTCTGACAAGTTTTATGGATTATTGGATGACAGTTGGCATGGCTCATTGTGATGACAAGGGCATGGAGCATTGTGATGACAAGGTCATACATTATTGTGAAGGCAATTGTCAGGGAGCATTGTGCTGACATATGTCACGATACATTGTGATGACAATGCCATTGGTCATTGTGATGCCAAGTGTCATGGAAGATTGGGATGACAAATGTAATGGAGCATTTTGATGACAACATCAAGGAGCACTGTAATGACAAGATCATGGAGAGTTGTGATGACAAGGGCCATTGAGAATTTTGATGAGAAGGTCGTGAAGCATTGTGATGAGAAGCGCATGGAGCTTGCTATGACAGGGGTCATGGAGCATTGCAATGAAAAGTGCATGGACAACTGTATTGACAACAGCATGTAACATTTTGATGAGAAGTGTCTTGGAGCATTGTGATGTCAAGGACATGTAGAATTGTGATGACCAGGGCATGGAGCATTGTGATGGCAGGACCGTGGAGCATTGTGATGAGAAGACCATGGATAATTGTGATGATGAGAGTCATGGAGCACTGTAATGACAAGGGGCATGGAGCATTGTGATGACAGGTGTCATGGATCATTGTGATGACAAGTGTCATGGACCATTCTGATGACAAGCTTGTGTAGTAATGTGCTGAAAAAGGCATGGAGCCTTTTCATGACAGTGCTCCAGGAGCATTCTGACGACAAGTGTCAGGGAGAATTGTGATGACATGTGTATTGAGAATTGTGATGACAAAGGTCATGGAGCATTGTGATGATAGGCATCATGGAGCATTGTGATGACAAGTATTATGGAACATTGCGATCACAAGGAATTGGAGCATTGTGATGCAGAAGTCATGTATCATTTTCATTTCAAGGAGCATAGAGCATTGTGATGACAAGGGCATGAAGCAATGTGCACCCAAGGTTCATGGAGGATTTTGATGACAATGGGAATGCAGTATTGTGATGACAAGCGCATGGAGCATTGTGATGACAAGGTCATGTAGCATTTTGCTGACAAATGCATGGAGCATTGTGATAACAAGCGTCAGGGAGCATTGTGTTTACAGGGGTCATGGAGCTTTGGGATGGCAAGCCATGGATCATTGTGATGACAAGGGTCATGGAGAATTTTGATGACAAGAGTCCCGGATCATTGTGTTGTCTGGTGTCATGGAGAGTTGTGATGACATTGGTCATGGAGCATTGTGATGCCAGGGGTCATCGAGCATTGTGATGAGAAGTTCATGGAGTATTGGGCGGACAATATTCATTGAGTATTGTTATGGTGGGTGTCAATGAGCACTGTGATGACAAGGGAATGGAGCATTGTGATGAAAATGTCCTAGGGCATTGTGATGAGAAGACCATGGAGTATTGTGATGACAAGTCTCATGGAACATTCTGATGAAAAGGGGCATGGAGCATTGTGATTACAGGGGTCTTGGAGCATTGGGATGACAAGGGCATGAAGCATGGTGATGACAATGCCAGGGGCATTCTGATGATATGCGTCATGGATATTTCTGATGACAAGGGCATGGAGCATTGTGATTACAGGGGTATTGGAGCATTGTGATGAAAAGTCCATGGATCATTGTGAGGAAAAGGCATGGAGCCTTGTCATGACAGTGTTCAAGGAGCATACTGAAGACAAGTGTCAGGGAGCATTGTGATGACAAAGGTCATGGAGCATTGTGATGAGAAGACCATGGATAATTGTGATGACCAGCGTCATGGGACATTGTGATGATAAGTGTTATGGAACATTGTGATCACAAGGGTTTGGAGCATTGTGATGACAGAGGTCATGGAGCATTTTGATTTCATTGTGATGACAATAGCATGAAGCTTTATGATGATGGGCATGTTGCATTGTGATGACAGTGTTCATGGAGAATTGAGATGAAAAGGGGCATGGAGCCTTGTGATTACAGGGGTGTTGGAGCATTGTTATCACAAGGGTCATGGAGCCTTGTCATGACAACGCTCTGGTACACTGTGATGGCAGTGGTCATGGAGCATTGTTATGACAGGTGTAATGGAGCATTGTGATGACAAGGACATGGAGCATAGGCTTGAAAAATTTCATGGATTATTGTGACGAGAGTTGTCATGGAGCATTGTGATGACAAGGGCCCAGAACACGGTGACACATGGGTTATGGAGGATTGTAATGACAAGGGCATGGATCATTGTGATGAGAAAGGCATCGAGCATTGTGATGAGAAGCGTCATGGAGCTTTGTGATGACAAGGGCAAGGAGCAATGTGATGATAGGGTTCATGGAACATTGTGATGACAATGGCATGGAGCACTGTGATGCCAAGGGTCATGGAGATTTGTGAGGACAAAGGTCAGTGAGCATTTTGATGACAAGAGCATTGTGCATTTTGATGAGAAGGGCAGGGCGCATTTTGATGACAGGATCATGGCGCAATTTGATGGAAAGTGTCAGGGAACATTTTGATGACAGGGGTTAGGGAACAGTGTGACGTCAGTGGTCATGGAGCATTGTGATGATAAGGGCATGTAGCATTTTGATGACAGGGGTCATGGAACATTGTGATGAAAGGGGTGAGGGAGTATTATGATGACTAGTGATGGAACATTGTGATATCAGTGGTGAGAGAGCATTTAGATGAGTAGTTCATGGAGCATTGTGATGACAAGGTTTATGGAGCGTTGTGATGACAAGGTTGTGGAGCATTGTGAAGACAAGTGCATGGCATATTGTGATGACCTGTGTTTTGGAGCATTGTGCTGACAAGCGCATGGAGCATTGTGATGACAAGGGTCATGGAGCATTCTGCTGACAAAGGCATGGAACATTGTGATGAGAAAGACATGGAGCATTCTGATGACATGCGTCATGAAGCTTTGTGATGACAAGGGCATGGAGAATTTTTATTACATGGGTCTTGGATCATTGTGATGAAAAGTCCATGGATCACTGTGATGAAAAAGGCATGGAGCCTTGTCATGACAGGGTTCAAGGAGCATACTGATGACAAGTGTCAAGGAGCATTGTGATGTCAAAGTTGATGGAGCATTGTGATGTGAAGACCATGGATAATTGTGATGAGGAACGTCATGGGGCATTGTGATGACAAGTGTTATGGAACATTGTGATCACAAGGGTTTGGAGCATTGTGATGACAGAGGTCATGGAGCATTTTGATTTCATTGTGATGTCCATAGCATGAAGCTTTATGATGATGGGCATGGTGCATTGTAATGACAGTGTTCATGGAGAATTGAGATGAAAAGGGGCATGGAGCCTTGTGATTACAGGGGTCATGGAGCATTGTTATGACAAGGGTCATGGAGCCTTGTGATGACAACGCTGTGGAATATTTTGATGGCAGGGGTCATGGAGCATTGTTATGACAGGTGTAATGGAGCATTGTGATGACAAGGGCATTGAGCATTGGTTTGAAATGTTTCATGGATTATTGTGATGAGAGTGAGCATGGAGCATTGTGATGACAAGGTCACAGAACACGGTGATTCATGGGTCATGGAGGATTGTAATGACAAGGGCATGGACCATTGTGATGAGAAGGGCATGGAGCATTGTGATGACAAGCGTCATGGAGCTTTGTGATGACAAGGGCAAGGAGCAATGTGATGATAGGGTTCATGGAGCATTGTGATGACAATGACATGGAGCATTGTGATGCCAAGGGTCATGGAGCTTTGTGATGACAAAGGTCATGGAGCATTTTGATGACAAGAGCGTTGTGCATTGTGATGAGAAGGGCAGGGAGCATTGTGATGACAGGGTCATGGAGCAATTTGATGAAAAGTGTCGGGGAACAATTTGATGACAGGGGTTATGGAACACTGTGATGTCAGTGGTCATGGAGCATTGTGATGATAAGGGCATGTAGCATTGTGATGACAGTGGTCATGGAACATTGTGATGAAATGGGTGAGGGAGTATTGTGATGACTAGTGATGGAACATTGTAATATCAGTGGTGAGAGAGCATTTAGATGAGAAGTGCATGGAGCATTGTGATGACAAGTTTTATGGAGCATTGTGATGACAAGGTTGTGGAGCATTGTGATGACAAGTGCATGGCATATTTTGATGACATGTGTCTTGGAGCATTGTGCTGACAAGCGCATGGAGCATTGTGATCACAAGGTCATGGAGCATTCTGCTGACATACGCATGGAGCATTGTGATGACCGGGGCATGGAGCATTGTGATTACAGGGGTCTTGGAGCATTGTGATGAAAACGGCATGGATCATTGTGATGAAAAAGGCATGTAGCCTTGTCATGACAGGGTTCAATGAGTATACTGATGACAAGTGTCAGGGAGCATTGTGATGACCAGTGTATTGAACATTGTGATGACAAAGGTCATGGAGCATTGTGATGAGAAGACCGTGGATAATTGTGATGACGAGAGTCATGGGGCGTTGTGAAGACAAGTGTTATGAACATTGTGATCACAAGGGTTTGGAGCATTGTGATGACAGATGTCATGGAGCATTTTGATTTCATTGTGATGACAATAGCATGAAGCATTATGATGATGGGCATGGTCCATTGTGATGACAGGGTTCATGGAGAATTGAGATGAAAAGGGACATGGAGAACTGTGATTACAGGGTTCTTGGAGCACTGTGATGACAAGGGCATGGATCATTGTGATGAGAAGGCAATGGAGCATTCTGATGACATGCATCATGGAGCTTTGTGATGACAAGGGCGTGGAGCATTGTGATTACAGGGTCTTGGAGCATTGTGATGACAAGTGTCATGGAGCATTGTGATGACAAGGCTGGGAAACATTGTGATGGCAGGGGTCATGGAGCATTGTTATGACAGGGGTAATGGAGCATTGTGATTACAAGGGTATGGAGCATTGGTCTGAAAATTTTCATGGATTATTTTGATGAGAGTGGGCATGGCGCATTGTGATGACAAGGTCACACAACACTGTGTTACATGGGTCATGGAGGATTGTAATGACAAGGGCATGGAGCATTGTGATGAGAAGGGCATCGAGCATTTTGATGACAAGCATCGTGGAGCTTTGTGATGACAAGGACATGGAAGCAATGAGATGAGAGGCTTCAGGAAGCACTGTGATGACAATGACATGGAGCATTGTGATGCCAAGTGTCATGGAGCTTTGTGATGACAAAGGTCATGGAGCATTTTGTTGACAAGTGCGTGGTGCATTATGATGAGAAGGGCAGGGTGCATTGTGATGACAGGGTCATGGAGCAATTTGATGAAAAGTGTCATCGAACATTTTGATGACAGGGGTTATGGAACATTGTGATGTCAGGGGTCATGGAGCATTGTGATAAAAAGGGTAATGGAGCATTTTGATGACAGGGATTATGGAACGTTGTGATATCAGGGGTCATCGAACATTGTAGTGATAAAGGCATGCAGCATTGTGATTATTTGGGTCATGGAACATTGAGATGACAGGGGTGAAGGAGTATTGTGATGACTAGTGATGGAACACTGTGATATCAGTGGTGAGAGAGCATTTTGATGAGAAGTGTATGGAGCATTGTGATGACAATGTTTATGGAGTGTTGTGATGACAAGGTTGTGGAGCATTGTGGTGACAAGCGCGTGGTGCATTGTTATGGCATGTGTCATGGAGCATTGTGCTGACTAGCGCATGGAGCATTGTGATGAAAAGGGTCATGGAGCATTGTGCTGAGAAAGGCATGGAGCATTGTGATGACAAGGGTCACGGAGCATTGTGATCAAAAGTTCATTGAGCATTGTGGTGACAAAGGTCACAGAGACTTGTGATGATGAGGGCATGGAGCATTTTGATGACAAAGGTCATGAATCAATGTTATGACTGGAGTCACAGAGCATTGTGATGACAGGGGTCATGGAGCATTGTGATGGCAGGTGTCATGGATCATTGTGATAAAAAGGGTAATGGAGCATTTTGATGACAGGGATTATGGAACGTTGTGATATCAGGGGTCATCGAACATTGTAGTGATAAAGGCATGCAGCATTGTGATTATTTGGGTCATGGAACATTGAGATGACAGGGGTGAAGGAGTATTGTGATGACTAGTGATGGAACACTGTGATATCAGTGGTGAGAGAGCATTTTGATGAGAAGTGTATGGAGCATTGTGATGACAATGTTTATGGAGTGTTGTGATGACAAGGTTGTGGAGCATTGTGGTGACAAGCGCGTGGTGCATTGTTATGACATGTGTTATGGAGCACTGTGCTGACTAGCGCATGGAGCATTGTGATGAAAAGGGTCATAGAGCATCGTGCTGAGAAACGCATGGAGCATTGTGATGACAAGGGTCATGGAGCATTGTGATCAAAAGTTCATTGAGCATTGTGGTGACAAAGGTCACAGAGACTTGTGATGACGAGGGCATGGACCATTTTGATGACAAATTTCATGAATCATTGTTATGACTGGAGTCACGGAGCATTGTGATGACCGGGGTCATGGAGCACTGTGATGACAAGGGCATGGAGGATTGTGATGACAGAGGCATAGAGCATTGCTCTGACAAGTTTTATGGATTATTGGATGACAGTTGGCATGGCTCATTGTGATGACAAGGGCATGGAGCATTGTGATGACAAGGTCATACATTATTGTGAAGGCAATTGTCAGGGAGCATTGTGCTGACATATGTCACGATACATTGTGATGACAATGCCATTGGTCATTGTGATGCCAAGTGTCATGGAAGATTGGGATGACAAATGTAATGGAGCATTTTGATGACAACATCAAGGAGCACTGTAATGACAAGATCATGGAGAGTTGTGATGACAAGGGCCATTGAGAATTTTGATGAGAAGGTCGTGAAGCATTGTGATGAGAAGCGCATGGAGCTTGCTATGACAGGGGTCATGGAGCATTGCAATGAAAAGTGCATGGACAACTGTATTGACAACAGCATGTAACATTTTGATGAGAAGTGTCTTGGAGCATTGTGATGTCAAGGACATGTAGAATTGTGATGACCAGGGCATGGAGCATTGTGATGGCAGGACCGTGGAGCATTGTGATGAGAAGACCATGGATAATTGTGATGATGAGAGTCATGGAGCACTGTAATGACAAGGGGCATGGAGCATTGTGATGACAGGTGTCATGGATCATTGTGATGACAAGTGTCATGGACCATTCTGATGACAAGCTTGTGTAGTAATGTGCTGAAAAAGGCATGGAGCCTTTTCATGACAGTGCTCCAGGAGCATTCTGACGACAAGTGTCAGGGAGAATTGTGATGACATGTGTATTGAGAATTGTGATGACAAAGGTCATGGAGCATTGTGATGATAGGCATCATGGAGCATTGTGATGACAAGTATTATGGAACATTGCGATCACAAGGAATTGGAGCATTGTGATGCAGAAGTCATGTATCATTTTCATTTCAAGGAGCATAGAGCATTGTGATGACAAGGGCATGAAGCAATGTGCACCCAAGGTTCATGGAGGATTTTGATGACAATGGGAATGCAGTATTGTGATGACAAGCGCATGGAGCATTGTGATGACAAGGTCATGTAGCATTTTGCTGACAAATGCATGGAGCATTGTGATAACAAGCGTCAGGGAGCATTGTGTTTACAGGGGTCATGGAGCTTTGGGATGGCAAGCCATGGATCATTGTGATGACAAGGGTCATGGAGAATTTTGATGACAAGAGTCCCGGATCATTGTGTTGTCTGGTGTCATGGAGAGTTGTGATGACATTGGTCATGGAGCATTGTGATGCCAGGGGTCATCGAGCATTGTGATGAGAAGTTCATGGAGTATTGGGCGGACAATATTCATTGAGTATTGTTATGGTGGGTGTCAATGAGCACTGTGATGACAAGGGAATGGAGCATTGTGATGAAAATGTCCTAGGGCATTGTGATGAGAAGACCATGGAGTATTGTGATGACAAGTCTCATGGAACATTCTGATGAAAAGGGGCATGGAGCATTGTGATTACAGGGGTCTTGGAGCATTGGGATGACAAGGGCATGAAGCATGGTGATGACAATGCCAGGGGCATTCTGATGATATGCGTCATGGATATTTCTGATGACAAGGGCATGGAGCATTGTGATTACAGGGGTATTGGAGCATTGTGATGAAAAGTCCATGGATCATTGTGAGGAAAAGGCATGGAGCCTTGTCATGACAGTGTTCAAGGAGCATACTGAAGACAAGTGTCAGGGAGCATTGTGATGACAAAGGTCATGGAGCATTGTGATGAGAAGACCATGGATAATTGTGATGACCAGCGTCATGGGACATTGTGATGATAAGTGTTATGGAACATTGTGATCACAAGGGTTTGGAGCATTGTGATGACAGAGGTCATGGAGCATTTTGATTTCATTGTGATGACAATAGCATGAAGCTTTATGATGATGGGCATGTTGCATTGTGATGACAGTGTTCATGGAGAATTGAGATGAAAAGGGGCATGGAGCCTTGTGATTACAGGGGTGTTGGAGCATTGTTATCACAAGGGTCATGGAGCCTTGTCATGACAACGCTCTGGTACACTGTGATGGCAGTGGTCATGGAGCATTGTTATGACAGGTGTAATGGAGCATTGTGATGACAAGGACATGGAGCATAGGCTTGAAAAATTTCATGGATTATTGTGACGAGAGTTGTCATGGAGCATTGTGATGACAAGGGCCCAGAACACGGTGACACATGGGTTATGGAGGATTGTAATGACAAGGGCATGGATCATTGTGATGAGAAAGGCATCGAGCATTGTGATGAGAAGCGTCATGGAGCTTTGTGATGACAAGGGCAAGGAGCAATGTGATGATAGGGTTCATGGAACATTGTGATGACAATGGCATGGAGCACTGTGATGCCAAGGGTCATGGAGATTTGTGAGGACAAAGGTCAGTGAGCATTTTGATGACAAGAGCATTGTGCATTTTGATGAGAAGGGCAGGGCGCATTTTGATGACAGGATCATGGCGCAATTTGATGAAAAGTGTCAGGGAACATTTTGATGACAGGGGTTAGGGAACAGTGTGACGTCAGTGGTCATGGAGCATTGTGATGATAAGGGCATGTAGCATTTTGATGACAGGGGTCATGGAACATTGTGATGAAAGGGGTGAGGGAGTATTATGATGACTAGTGATGGAACATTGTGATATCAGTGGTGAGAGAGCATTTAGATGAGTAGTTCATGGAGCATTGTGATGACAAGGTTTATGGAGCGTTGTGATGACAAGGTTGTGGAGCATTGTGAAGACAAGTGCATGGCATATTGTGATGACCTGTGTTTTGGAGCATTGTGCTGACAAGCGCATGGAGCATTGTGATGACAAGGGTCATGGAGCATTCTGCTGACAAAGGCATGGAACATTGTGATGAGAAAGACATGGAGCATTCTGATGACATGCGTCATGAAGCTTTGTGATGACAAGGGCATGGAGAATTTTTATTACATGGGTCTTGGATCATTGTGATGAAAAGTCCATGGATCACTGTGATGAAAAAGGCATGGAGCCTTGTCATGACAGGGTTCAAGGAGCATACTGATGACAAGTGTCAAGGAGCATTGTGATGTCAAAGTTGATGGAGCATTGTGATGTGAAGACCATGGATAATTGTGATGAGGAACGTCATGGGGCATTGTGATGACAAGTGTTATGGAACATTGTGATCACAAGGGTTTGGAGCATTGTGATGACAGAGGTCATGGAGCATTTTGATTTCATTGTGATGTCCATAGCATGAAGCTTTATGATGATGGGCATGGTGCATTGTAATGACAGTGTTCATGGAGAATTGAGATGAAAAGGGGCATGGAGCCTTGTGATTACAGGGGTCATGGAGCATTGTTATGACAAGGGTCATGGAGCCTTGTGATGACAACGCCGTGGAATATTTTGATGGCAGGGGTCATGGAGCATTGTTATGACAGGTGTAATGGAGCATTGTGATGACAAGGGCATTGAGCATTGGTTTGAAATGTTTCATGGATTATTGTGATGAGAGTGAGCATGGAGCATTGTGATGACAAGGTCACAGAACACGGTGATTCATGGGTCATGGAGGATTGTAATGACAAGGGCATGGACCATTGTGATGAGAAGGGCATGGAGCATTGTGATGACAAGCGTCATAGAGCTTTGTGATGACAAGGGCAAGGAGCAATGTGATGATAGGGTTCATGGAGCATTGTGATGACAATGACATGGAGCATTGTGATGCCAAGGGTCATGGAGCTTTGTGATGACAAAGGTCATGGAGCATTTTGATGACAAGAGCGTTGTGCATTGTGATGAGAAGGGCAGGGAGCATTGTGATGACAGGGTCATGGAGCAATTTGATGAAAAGTGTCGGGGAACAATTTGATGACAGGGGTTATGGAACACTGTGATGTCAGTGGTCATGGAGCATTGTGATGATAAGGGCATGTAGCATTGTGATGACAGTGGTCATGGAACATTGTGATGAAATGGGTGAGGGAGTATTGTGATGACTAGTGATGGAACATTGTAATATCAGTGGTGAGAGAGCATTTAGATGAGAAGTGCATGGAGCATTGTGATGACAAGTTTTATGGAGCATTGTGATGACAACGTTGTGGAGCATTGTGATGACAAGTGCATGGCATATTTTGATGACATGTGTCTTGGAGCATTGTGTTGACAAGCGCATGGAGCATTGTGATCACAAGGTCATGGAGCATTCTGCTGACATACGCATGGAGCATTGTGATGACCGGGGCATGGAGCATTGTGATTACAGGGGTCTTGGAGCATTGTGATGAAAACGGCATGGATCATTGTGATGAAAAAGGCATGTAGCCTTGTCATGACAGGGTTCAATGAGTATACTGATGACAAGTGTCAGGGAGCATTGTGATGACCAGTGTATTGAGCATTGTGATGACAAAGGTCATGGAGCATTGTGATGAGAAGACCGTGGATAATTGTGATGACGAGAGTCATGGGGCGTTGTGAAGACAAGTGTTATGAACATTGTGATCACAAGGGTTTGGAGCATTGTGATGACAGATGTCATGGAGCATTTTGATTTCATTGTGATGACAATAGCATGAAGCATTATGATGATGGGCATGGTCCATTGTGATGACAGGGTTCACGGAGAATTGAGATGAAAAGGGACATGGAGAACTGTGATTACAGGGTTCTTGGAGCACTGTGATGACAAGGGCATGGATCATTGTGATGAGAAGGCAATGGAGCATTCTGATGACATGCATCATGGAGCTTTGTGATGACAAGGGCGTGGAGCATTGTGATTACAGGGTCTTGGAGCATTGTGATGACAAGTGTCATGGAGCATTGTGATGACAAGGCTGGGAAACATTGTGATGGCAGGGGTCATGGAGCATTGTTATGACAGGGGTAATGGAGCATTGTGATTACAAGGGTATGGAGCATTGGTCTGAAAATTTTCATGGATTATTTTGATGAGAGTGGGCATGGCGCATTGTGATGACAAGGTCACACAACACTGTGTTACATGGGTCATGGAGGATTGTAATGACAAGGGCATGGAGCATTGTGATGAGAAGGGCATCGAGCATTTTGATGACAAGCATCGTGGAGCTTTGTGATGACAAGGACATGGAAGCAATGAGATGAGAGGCTTCAGGAAGCACTGTGATGACAATGACATGGAGCATTGTGATGCCAAGTGTCATGGAGCTTTGTGATGACAAAGGTCATGGAGCATTTTGTTGACAAGTGCGTGGTGCATTATGATGAGAAGGGCAGGGTGCATTGTGATGACAGGGTCATGGAGCAATTTGATGAAAAGTGTCATCGAACATTTTGATGACAGGGGTTATGGAACATTGTGATGTCAGGGGTCATGGAGCATTGTGATAAAAAGGGTAATGGAGCATTTTGATGACAGGGATTATGGAACGTTGTGATATCAGGGGTCATCGAACATTGTAGTGATAAAGGCATGCAGCATTGTGATTATTTGGGTCATGGAACATTGAGATGACAGGGGTGAAGGAGTATTGTGATGACTAGTGATGGAACACTGTGATATCAGTGGTGAGAGAGCATTTTGATGAGAAGTGTATGGAGCATTGTGATGACAATGTTTATGGAGTGTTGTGATGACAAGGTTGTGGAGCATTGTGGTGACAAGCGCGTGGTGCATTGTTATGGCATGTGTCATGGAGCATTGTGCTGACTAGCGCATGGAGCATTGTGATGAAAAGGGTCATGGAGCATTGTGCTGAGAAAGGCATGGAGCATTGTGATGACAAGGGTCACGGAGCATTGTGATCAAAAGTTCATTGAGCATTGTGGTGACAAAGGTCACAGAGACTTGTGATGACGAGGGCATGGAGCATTTTGATGACAAAGGTCATGAATCAATGTTATGACTGGAGTCACAGAGCATTGTGATGACAGGGGTCATGGAGCATTGTGATGGCAGGTGTCATGGATCATTGTGATAAAAAGGGTAATGGAGCATTTTGATGACAGGGATTATGGAACGTTGTGATATCAGGGGTCATCGAACATTGTAGTGATAAAGGCATGCAGCATTGTGATTATTTGGGTCATGGAACATTGAGATGACAGGGGTGAAGGAGTATTGTGATGACTAGTGATGGAACACTGTGATATCAGTGGTGAGAGAGCATTTTGATGAGAAGTGTATGGAGCATTGTGATGACAATGTTTATGGAGTGTTGTGATGACAAGGTTGTGGAGCATTGTGGTGACAAGCGCGTGGTGCATTGTTATGACATGTGTTATGGAGCACTGTGCTGACTAGCGCATGGAGCATTGTGATGAAAAGGGTCATGGAGCATCGTGCTGAGAAACGCATGGAGCATTGTGATGACAAGGGTCATGGAGCATTGTGATCAAAAGTTCATTGAGCATTGTGGTGACAAAGGTCACAGAGACTTGTGATGACGAGGGCATGGACCATTTTGATGACAAATTTCATGAATCATTGTTATGACTGGAGTCACGGAGCATTGTGATGACCGGGGTCATGGAGCACTGTGATGACAAGGGCATGGAGGATTGTGATGACAGAGGCATAGAGCATTGCTCTGACAAGTTTTATGGATTATTGGATGACAGTTGGCATGGCTCATTGTGATGACAAGGGCATGGAGCATTGTGATGACAAGGTCATACATTATTGTGAAGGCAATTGTCAGGGAGCATTGTGCTGACATATGTCACGATACATTGTGATGACAATGCCATTGGTCATTGTGATGCCAAGTGTCATGGAAGATTGGGATGACAAATGTAATGGAGCATTTTGATGACAACATCAAGGAGCACTGTAATGACAAGATCATGGAGAGTTGTGATGACAAGGGCCATTGAGAATTTTGATGAGAAGGTCGTGAAGCATTGTGATGAGAAGCGCATGGAGCTTGCTATGACAGGGGTCATGGAGCATTGCAATGAAAAGTGCATGGACAACTGTATTGACAACAGCATGTAACATTTTGATGAGAAGTGTCTTGGAGCATTGTGATGTCAAGGACATGTAGAATTGTGATGACCAGGGCATGGAGCATTGTGATGGCAGGACCGTGGAGCATTGTGATGAGAAGACCATGGATAATTGTGATGATGAGAGTCATGGAGCACTGTAATGACAAGGGGCATGGAGCATTGTGATGACAGGTGTCATGGATCATTGTGATGACAAGTGTCATGGACCATTCTGATGACAAGCTTGTGTAGTAATGTGCTGAAAAAGGCATGGAGCCTTTTCATGACAGTGCTCCAGGAGCATTCTGACGACAAGTGTCAGGGAGAATTGTGATGACATGTGTATTGAGAATTGTGATGACAAAGGTCATGGAGCATTGTGATGATAGGCATCATGGAGCATTGTGATGACAAGTATTATGGAACATTGCGATCACAAGGAATTGGAGCATTGTGATGCAGAAGTCATGTATCATTTTCATTTCAAGGAGCATAGAGCATTGTGATGACAAGGGCATGAAGCAATGTGCACCCAAGGTTCATGGAGGATTTTGATGACAATGGGAATGCAGTATTGTGATGACAAGCGCATGGAGCATTGTGATGACAAGGTCATGTAGCATTTTGCTGACAAATGCATGGAGCATTGTGATAACAAGCGTCAGGGAGCATTGTGTTTACAGGGGTCATGGAGCTTTGGGATGGCAAGCCATGGATCATTGTGATGACAAGGGTCATGGAGAATTTTGATGACAAGAGTCCCGGATCATTGTGTTGTCTGGTGTCATGGAGAGTTGTGATGACATTGGTCATGGAGCATTGTGATGCCAGGGGTCATCGAGCATTGTGATGAGAAGTTCATGGAGTATTGGGCGGACAATATTCATTGAGTATTGTTATGGTGGGTGTCAATGAGCACTGTGATGACAAGGGAATGGAGCATTGTGATGAAAATGTCCTAGGGCATTGTGATGAGAAGACCATGGAGTATTGTGATGACAAGTCTCATGGAACATTCTGATGAAAAGGGGCATGGAGCATTGTGATTACAGGGGTCTTGGAGCATTGGGATGACAAGGGCATGAAGCATGGTGATGACAATGCCAGGGGCATTCTGATGATATGCGTCATGGATATTTCTGATGACAAGGGCATGGAGCATTGTGATTACAGGGGTATTGGAGCATTGTGATGAAAAGTCCATGGATCATTGTGAGGAAAAGGCATGGAGCCTTGTCATGACAGTGTTCAAGGAGCATACTGAAGACAAGTGTCAGGGAGCATTGTGATGACAAAGGTCATGGAGCATTGTGATGAGAAGACCATGGATAATTGTGATGACCAGCGTCATGGGACATTGTGATGATAAGTGTTATGGAACATTGTGATCACAAGGGTTTGGAGCATTGTGATGACAGAGGTCATGGAGCATTTTGATTTCATTGTGATGACAATAGCATGAAGCTTTATGATGATGGGCATGTTGCATTGTGATGACAGTGTTCATGGAGAATTGAGATGAAAAGGGGCATGGAGCCTTGTGATTACAGGGGTGTTGGAGCATTGTTATCACAAGGGTCATGGAGCCTTGTCATGACAACGCTCTGGTACACTGTGATGGCAGTGGTCATGGAGCATTGTTATGACAGGTGTAATGGAGCATTGTGATGACAAGGACATGGAGCATAGGCTTGAAAAATTTCATGGATTATTGTGACGAGAGTTGTCATGGAGCATTGTGATGACAAGGGCCCAGAACACGGTGACACATGGGTTATGGAGGATTGTAATGACAAGGGCATGGATCATTGTGATGAGAAAGGCATCGAGCATTGTGATGAGAAGCGTCATGGAGCTTTGTGATGACAAGGGCAAGGAGCAATGTGATGATAGGGTTCATGGAACATTGTGATGACAATGGCATGGAGCACTGTGATGCCAAGGGTCATGGAGATTTGTGAGGACAAAGGTCAGTGAGCATTTTGATGACAAGAGCATTGTGCATTTTGATGAGAAGGGCAGGGCGCATTTTGATGACAGGATCATGGCGCAATTTGATGAAAAGTGTCAGGGAACATTTTGATGACAGGGGTTAGGGAACAGTGTGACGTCAGTGGTCATGGAGCATTGTGATGATAAGGGCATGTAGCATTTTGATGACAGGGGTCATGGAACATTGTGATGAAAGGGGTGAGGGAGTATTATGATGACTAGTGATGGAACATTGTGATATCAGTGGTGAGAGAGCATTTAGATGAGTAGTTCATGGAGCATTGTGATGACAAGGTTTATGGAGCGTTGTGATGACAAGGTTGTGGAGCATTGTGAAGACAAGTGCATGGCATATTGTGATGACCTGTGTTTTGGAGCATTGTGCTGACAAGCGCATGGAGCATTGTGATGACAAGGGTCATGGAGCATTCTGCTGACAAAGGCATGGAACATTGTGATGAGAAAGACATGGAGCATTCTGATGACATGCGTCATGAAGCTTTGTGATGACAAGGGCATGGAGAATTTTTATTACATGGGTCTTGGATCATTGTGATGAAAAGTCCATGGATCACTGTGATGAAAAAGGCATGGAGCCTTGTCATGACAGGGTTCAAGGAGCATACTGATGACAAGTGTCAAGGAGCATTGTGATGTCAAAGTTGATGGAGCATTGTGATGTGAAGACCATGGATAATTGTGATGAGGAACGTCATGGGGCATTGTGATGACAAGTGTTATGGAACATTGTGATCACAAGGGTTTGGAGCATTGTGATGACAGAGGTCATGGAGCATTTTGATTTCATTGTGATGTCCATAGCATGAAGCTTTATGATGATGGGCATGGTGCATTGTAATGACAGTGTTCATGGAGAATTGAGATGAAAAGGGGCATGGAGCCTTGTGATTACAGGGGTCATGGAGCATTGTTATGACAAGGGTCATGGAGCCTTGTGATGACAACGCCGTGGAATATTTTGATGGCAGGGGTCATGGAGCATTGTTATGACAGGTGTAATGGAGCATTGTGATGACAAGGGCATTGAGCATTGGTTTGAAATGTTTCATGGATTATTGTGATGAGAGTGAGCATGGAGCATTGTGATGACAAGGTCACAGAACACGGTGATTCATGGGTCATGGAGGATTGTAATGACAAGGGCATGGACCATTGTGATGAGAAGGGCATGGAGCATTGTGATGACAAGCGTCATAGAGCTTTGTGATGACAAGGGCAAGGAGCAATGTGATGATAGGGTTCATGGAGCATTGTGATGACAATGACATGGAGCATTGTGATGCCAAGGGTCATGGAGCTTTGTGATGACAAAGGTCATGGAGCATTTTGATGACAAGAGCGTTGTGCATTGTGATGAGAAGGGCAGGGAGCATTGTGATGACAGGGTCATGGAGCAATTTGATGAAAAGTGTCGGGGAACAATTTGATGACAGGGGTTATGGAACACTGTGATGTCAGTGGTCATGGAGCATTGTGATGATAAGGGCATGTAGCATTGTGATGACAGTGGTCATGGAACATTGTGATGAAATGGGTGAGGGAGTATTGTGATGACTAGTGATGGAACATTGTAATATCAGTGGTGAGAGAGCATTTAGATGAGAAGTGCATGGAGCATTGTGATGACAAGTTTTATGGAGCATTGTGATGACAACGTTGTGGAGCATTGTGATGACAAGTGCATGGCATATTTTGATGACATGTGTCTTGGAGCATTGTGTTGACAAGCGCATGGAGCATTGTGATCACAAGGTCATGGAGCATTCTGCTGACATACGCATGGAGCATTGTGATGACCGGGGCATGGAGCATTGTGATTACAGGGGTCTTGGAGCATTGTGATGAAAACGGCATGGATCATTGTGATGAAAAAGGCATGTAGCCTTGTCATGACAGGGTTCAATGAGTATACTGATGACAAGTGTCAGGGAGCATTGTGATGACCAGTGTATTGAGCATTGTGATGACAAAGGTCATGGAGCATTGTGATGAGAAGACCGTGGATAATTGTGATGACGAGAGTCATGGGGCGTTGTGAAGACAAGTGTTATGAACATTGTGATCACAAGGGTTTGGAGCATTGTGATGACAGATGTCATGGAGCATTTTGATTTCATTGTGATGACAATAGCATGAAGCATTATGATGATGGGCATGGTCCATTGTGATGACAGGGTTCACGGAGAATTGAGATGAAAAGGGACATGGAGAACTGTGATTACAGGGTTCTTGGAGCACTGTGATGACAAGGGCATGGATCATTGTGATGAGAAGGCAATGGAGCATTCTGATGACATGCATCATGGAGCTTTGTGATGACAAGGGCGTGGAGCATTGTGATTACAGGGTCTTGGAGCATTGTGATGACAAGTGTCATGGAGCATTGTGATGACAAGGCTGGGAAACATTGTGATGGCAGGGGTCATGGAGCATTGTTATGACAGGGGTAATGGAGCATTGTGATTACAAGGGTATGGAGCATTGGTCTGAAAATTTTCATGGATTATTTTGATGAGAGTGGGCATGGCGCATTGTGATGACAAGGTCACACAACACTGTGTTACATGGGTCATGGAGGATTGTAATGACAAGGGCATGGAGCATTGTGATGAGAAGGGCATCGAGCATTTTGATGACAAGCATCGTGGAGCTTTGTGATGACAAGGACATGGAAGCAATGAGATGAGAGGCTTCAGGAAGCACTGTGATGACAATGACATGGAGCATTGTGATGCCAAGTGTCATGGAGCTTTGTGATGACAAAGGTCATGGAGCATTTTGTTGACAAGTGCGTGGTGCATTATGATGAGAAGGGCAGGGTGCATTGTGATGACAGGGTCATGGAGCAATTTGATGAAAAGTGTCATCGAACATTTTGATGACAGGGGTTATGGAACATTGTGATGTCAGGGGTCATGGAGCATTGTGATAAAAAGGGTAATGGAGCATTTTGATGACAGGGATTATGGAACGTTGTGATATCAGGGGTCATCGAACATTGTAGTGATAAAGGCATGCAGCATTGTGATTATTTGGGTCATGGAACATTGAGATGACAGGGGTGAAGGAGTATTGTGATGACTAGTGATGGAACACTGTGATATCAGTGGTGAGAGAGCATTTTGATGAGAAGTGTATGGAGCATTGTGATGACAATGTTTATGGAGTGTTGTGATGACAAGGTTGTGGAGCATTGTGGTGACAAGCGCGTGGTGCATTGTTATGGCATGTGTCATGGAGCATTGTGCTGACTAGCGCATGGAGCATTGTGATGAAAAGGGTCATGGAGCATTGTGCTGAGAAAGGCATGGAGCATTGTGATGACAAGGGTCACGGAGCATTGTGATCAAAAGTTCATTGAGCATTGTGGTGACAAAGGTCACAGAGACTTGTGATGACGAGGGCATGGAGCATTTTGATGACAAAGGTCATGAATCAATGTTATGACTGGAGTCACAGAGCATTGTGATGACAGGGGTCATGGAGCATTGTGATGGCAGGTGTCATGGATCATTGTGATAAAAAGGGTAATGGAGCATTTTGATGACAGGGATTATGGAACGTTGTGATATCAGGGGTCATCGAACATTGTAGTGATAAAGGCATGCAGCATTGTGATTATTTGGGTCATGGAACATTGAGATGACAGGGGTGAAGGAGTATTGTGATGACTAGTGATGGAACACTGTGATATCAGTGGTGAGAGAGCATTTTGATGAGAAGTGTATGGAGCATTGTGATGACAATGTTTATGGAGTGTTGTGATGACAAGGTTGTGGAGCATTGTGGTGACAAGCGCGTGGTGCATTGTTATGGCATGTGTCATGGAGCATTGTGCTGACTAGCGCATGGAGCATTGTGATGAAAAGGGTCATGGAGCATTGTGCTGAGAAAGGCATGGAGCATTGTGATGACAAGGGTCACGGAGCATTGTGATCAAAAGTTCATTGAGCATTGTGGTGACAAAGGTCACAGAGACTTGTGATGACGAGGGCATGGAGCATTTTGATGACAAAGGTCATGAATCAATGTTATGACTGGAGTCACAGAGCATTGTGATGACAGGGGTCATGGAGCATTGTGATGGCAGGTGTCATGGATCATTGTGATGACAAAGGTCATGGACCATTCTGATGACAAGCTTGTGGAGTAATGTGATGACAATGTCATGGAGCATTGTGATGAAAAAGGCATGGAGCATTGTGATGAAAAAGGCATGGAGACTTTTCATGACAGTGTTCAAGGAGCATTCTGACGACAAGTGTCAGGGAGCATTGTGATGACAAGTGTATTGAGCATTGTGATGACAAAGGTCATGGAGCATTGTGATGACAAGGGCATGGAGTATTGTGATGACAGGCATCATGGAGCGTTGTGATGACAAGTGTTATGGAACAATGTGATCACAAGGGTTTGGAGCACTGTGATGACAGAGGTCATGGATCATTTTGATATCAAGGAGCATGGAGCATTGTGATGACAGGGGTCATGGAGCATTGTAATGAGAAGATCATGGAGCATTGAGCTGAAAATATTCATGGAGTATTCTGATGAAATGGGTCATGGAGCATTGTGATGACAAGGTCCTGGAGCACTCTGATGAGAAGACCATGGAGCCTTGTGATGAGAAGTATCGTGGAGCATTCTGATGAAAAGGGGCATGGAGCACTGTGATTACAGGGGTCTTGGAGTATTGTGATTACAAGGGCATGGAGCATTGTGAGAGATGTCAAAGGAGCATTCTGATGACATGCGTCATGGAGCTTTGTGATGAACAGGGCATGGAGCATTGTGATTACAGTGGTCTTGGAGCATTATGATGAAAAGGGTATGGATCATTGTGAGGAAAAAGGCATGGAGCCTTGTCATGACAGGGTTCACGGAGCATACTGACGACAAGTGTTAGGGAGCATTGTGATGACAAGTGTATTGAGCATTGTGATGACAAAGGTCATGGAACTTTGTGATGAGAAGTGCATGGATAATTGTGATGACGAGCCTCATGGGTCGTTGTGATGACAAGTGTTACGGAGCATTGTGATCATAAGGGCTTGGAGCATTGTGATGACAGAGGTCATGGAGCATTTTGATTTCATTGTGATGACAATAGCATGAAGCATTATGATGATGGGCATGGTTCGTTTTGATGACAGGGTTCATGGAGCATTGAGATGAAAAGTGGTATGGAGCATTGTGATTACTCGGGTCATGGAGCCTTGTGATGACAAGGCCGTGGAGCATTGTGATGACAGGGATGAGGGAGTATTGTGATGACTAGTGATGGAACATTGTGATATCAGTGGTGAGATAGCATTTTCATGAGAAGTGCATGGAGCATTGTGATGACAATGTTTATTTAGCATTGTGATGACAAGGTTGTGGAGCATTGTGATGACAACCGCATGGAACATTGTGATCACATTGGTCTTGTAGCATTGTGCTGAAATGTTCATGGAGCATTGTGGTGACAAAGGTCACAGAGACTTGTGATGATGAGGGCATGGACCATTGTGATGACAAAGTCTTGAAGCATTGTGATGACTGTAGTCACGGAGCATTGTGATGACATGTGTCATGGAGCATTGTGATGACATGTGTCATGGAGCATTGTGATGACAAGTGCATGGAGCATTGTGATGACAGGAGCATGGAGCATTGGTCTGAAATATTTCATGGATTATTGTGATGACAGTGGACATTGCACATTGTGATGACAAGGGCATGGAGCACTGTGAAGAAAAGGTCATGGAGTACTGTGAAGTCAGGTGTCAGGGAGCATTGTGATGACCTATGTCATGGTGCCTTGTGATGACAATGGCATGGAGAATTGTGATGACAAGTGTCATGGAGGATTGTGATGACCAGCGCTTGGAGCATTGTGATGAGAAGTGTCATGGAGCATTGTGATGACAAGAGCATGGAGCATTGTGATGACTAGGGCCAGTGAGAATTTTGATGCCAACCTCGTGAAACATTGTGATGACAAGCACATGGAACTTGCTATGACAGGTGTCATGGAGCAATGTGATGACAAGTGCATGTATAATTGTGATGACAATAGCATGTAACTTTGTGACGATAAGTGTCATTGAGCATTGTGATGACATGGACGTGGAGAAATGTAATGACAAGGGACATGGAGCACTCTGATGACCAGGGCATTGAGCATTGTGATTGCAAGACCGTGGAGCATTGTGATGAGAAGGTCATGGATAATTGTGATGACGAGCATCAGGGAGCACTGTAATGACAAGGGAAATGGATCATTTTGATGACAGGTGTCATGGATCATTGTGATGACAGGGGTCATGGAGCATTCTGATTACAAGCTTGTGGAGTATTGTGATGACACTGACATGGAGCATTGTGATGAAAAGGGCATGGAGCATTGTTATGAAAAAGGCATGGAGCCTTTTCATTACAGGGTTCAAGGAGCATTCTGACGACAAGTGTCAGGGAGCATTGTGTTGACAAGTGTATTTAGCATTGTGATGACAAAGTTCATGCAGCATTGTAATGACAGGCGTCATGGAGCGTTGTGATGACAAGTGTTAAGGAACATTGTGATCACAAGGTTTTGTAGCATTGTGATGACAGAGGTCATGGATCATTTTGATTTCAAGGAGCATGGAGCATTGTAATGACAAGGGCGTGAAGAAATGTGAACCCAAGGTTCACCGAGGATTTTGATGACAATGGGAATGGAGTATTGTGATGACAAGCGCATGGAGCATTGTGATGACAATGTCATGAAACATTTTGCTGACAAAGGCATGGAGCATTTTGATGACAAGTGTCATGGAGCACTGTGATGAAAAGCGTCATGGAGCATTGTGATTACAGAGGTCATGGAGCATTGGGATGGCAAGGGCATGGATCATCGTGATGACAAGTGTCATGGAGCATTTTGATGACAAGAGTCCCGGATCACTGTGTTGTCAGGGGTCATGGAGCATTGTGATTACAGTGGTAATGGAGCATTTTGATGACAGGGTTCATGGAGCATTATTATGAGAAGGTCATAGAGCATTGGGCTAAAAATATTCGTGGAGTATTGTGAAGGCGGTGGTCATGGAGCATTGTGATGACAAGGGAATGGAGCATTGTGTTGAGTAGGTACTGAAGCATTGTGATGAGAAAATATTGGAGCCTTGTATTGACGAGTCTCATGGAGCATTCTGATGAAAAGGGGCATGGAGAATTGTGATTACATGGGTCTTGGAACATTGTGAAGAAAAGGGCATGGATCATTGTGATGAAAAAGGCATGGAGCCTTGTCATGACAGGGATCAAGGAGCATAATGACGACAAGTGTCAGGGAGCATTGTGATGACAAGTGTATTGAGCATTGTGATGACAGAGGTCATGGAGCATTTTGATGAGAAGACCATGGATAATTGTGATGACAAGCGTCATGGGGCGTTGTGATGACAAGTTTTATGAAACACTGTGATCACAAGGGTTTGGAACATTGTGATGACATAGGTCATGGAGCATTTTGATTTCACTGTAATGATAATAGCATGAAACATTATGATGATGGGCATGGTTCATTGTGATGACAGGGTTCATGGAGCACGGAGATGAAAAGGGGCATGGAACATTGTGATTACAGGGGTCTTGGAGCATTGTGATGAGAAGGTCATGGAGCATTGGGCTGAAAATGTTCATGGAGCATTGTGATTACTGGAGTCATGGAGCACTATGATGACAAGTGTCATGGAGCATTGTGATGACAAGCATCACGGAACATTCAGATTAAAGGTGTCATGGAGCATTGGGATGACAAGGGCATGGATCATTGTGATGACAAGTGTCATGGAGATTTTTGATGACAAGATTCCCGGATCATTGTGTTGTGAGGGGTCATGGAGCGCGAGGAAGACAGTGGTCATGGAGCATTGTGATGACAATGCTCATGGTGCATTGTGATGAGAAGGTCATGGGTCATTGGGCTGAAAATGTGCATGGAGTATTGTGATGACAGGTGTCATGGAGCATTGTGATGACAAGGGAATGGAGCATTGTGATGACAAGGTCCTGGAGAATTGTGTTGAGAAGTCCATGGCGTCTTGTGATGACATGTCTCATGGAGCATTCTGATGAAAAGCAGCATGGAGCATTGTAATTATTGGGGTCTTGGAGCATTGAGATGACAAGGGCGTGGAGCATGGTGATTTGAAGACCATGGAGCATTCTGATGATATGCGTCATGGGGCTTTGTGAAGACAAGCACATGGAGCATTGTGATTACCGGGGTCTTGGAGCATTGTGATGAAAAGGGCATGGATCATTGTGATGAAAAATGCATGGAGCCTTGTCATGACAGGGTTCAAGGAGCACACTGAGGACAAGTGTCAGGGAGCATTGAGATGACAAGTGTATTGAGCATTGTGATGACAAAGGTCATGGAGCATTTTGATGAGAAGACCATGGATAATTGTGATGACAAGCGTCATGGGGCGTTGTGATGACAAGTTTTATGAAACACTGTGATCACAAGGGTTTGGAACATTGTGATGACATAGGTCATGGAGCATTTTGATTTCACTGTAATGATAATAGCATGAAACATTATGATGATGGGCATGGTTCATTGTGATGACAGGGTTCATGGAGCACGGAGATGAAAAGGGGCATGGAACATTGTGATTACAGGGGTCTTGGAGCATTGTGATGAGAAGGTCATGGAGCATTGGGCTGAAAATGTTCATGGAGCATTGTGATTACTGGAGTCATGGAGCACTATGATGACAAGTGTCATGGAGCATTGTGATGACAAGCATCACGGAACATTCAGATTAAAGGTGTCATGGAGCATTGGGATGACAAGGGCATGGATCATTGTGATGACAAGTGTCATGGAGATTTTTGATGACAAGATTCCCGGATCATTGTGTTGTGAGGGGTCATGGAGCGCGAGGAAGACAGTGGTCATGGAGCATTGTGATGACAATGCTCATGGTGCATTGTGATGAGAAGGTCATGGGTCATTGGGCTGAAAATGTGCATGGAGTATTGTGATGACAGGTGTCATGGAGCATTGTGATGACAAGGGAATGGAGCATTGTGATGACAAGGTCCTGGAGAATTGTGTTGAGAAGTCCATGGCGTCTTGTGATGACATGTCTCATGGAGCATTCTGATGAAAAGCAGCATGGAGCATTGTAATTATTGGGGTCTTGGAGCATTGAGATGACAAGGGCGTGGAGCATGGTGATTTGAAGACCATGGAGCATTCTGATGATATGCGTCATGGGGCTTTGTGAAGACAAGCACATGGAGCATTGTGATTACCGGGGTCTTGGAGCATTGTGATGAAAAGGGCATGGATCATTGTGATGAAAAATGCATGGAGCCTTGTCATGACAGGGTTCAAGGAGCACACTGAGGACAAGTGTCAGGGAGCATTGAGATGACAAGTGTATTGAGCATTGTGATGACAAAGGTCATGGAGCATTGTGATGAGAAGACCATGGATAATTGTGTTGATGAGCGTAATGGGGCGTTGTGGTGCCAAGTGTTATGGAAAGTTGTGATCACCAGGGTTTGGAGCATTTTGGTGTCAGAGGTCATGGAGCATTTTGATTTCATTTTGATGACAATAGCATGAAGCATTATGATGATGGGCATGGTGCATTGTGATGACAGGGTTCATGCAGCATTGAGATGAAAAGTGACATGGAACATTATGATGACAAATGTCACGAAGCATTGTGATGACTGGAGTCACGGAGCCTTGTGATGACAGGGGTCATGGAGCATTGTGATGAGAAGGGAATGGAGCAATGCGATGAGAAGGTCCTGGAGCATTGCGATGAGAGGGCCATGGCGCCTTGTGATGAAAATTGTCATGGAGCATACTGATAAAATGGTTCATGGAGCATTGTGATTACAGGGGTTTTGTAGCATTGTGAAGAACAGGGCATGGAGTATTGTGATGAGAAGGCCATGGAGCATTCTGATGACATGTGTCATGGAGCTTTGTGATGAAAAGGACATGGAGCATTGTGATTAGAGGTGTCTTGGAGGATTGTGATGAAAAGGGCATGGATCATTGTGATGAAAAATGCATGGAGCCTTGTCATTACAGGGTTCAAGGAGCATACTGACGACAAGTGTCAGGGAGCATTGTGATGATAAGTGTATTGAGCATTGTGAGGACAAAGGTCATGGAGCATTGTGATGAGAAGACCATGGATAATTGTAATGACCAGCGTCATGGGGCATTGTGATGACAAGTGTTATGGAACATTGTGATCACAAGGGTTTGGAGCATTGTGATGACAGAGGTCATGGAGCATTTTGATTCCATTGTGATGACAATAGCATTAAGCATTATGATGATTGGCATGGTGCATTGTGATGACAGGGTTCATGGAGCATTGAGATGAAAAGGGGAATGGAGCATTGTGATTAGAGGGGTTTTGGAGCATTGTGATGACAAGGGCATGGAGCATTGTGATGAGAAGGCCATGGAGCATTCCGATGACATGCATCATGGAGCTTTGTCATGACAAAGACATGGAGCATTGTGATTACAAGGGTCTTGGAGCATTGTGATGACAACGGTCATGGAGGCTTGTGATGACAAGGCCATGGAACCTTGTGATGGCAGGTGTCATGGAGCATTATAATGACAGGGGTAATGGAGCATTGTGATGACAAGGACATGGAGCATTTGTCTGAAATGTTTCATGGATTATTGTGATGAGAGGGTCATGGAGCATTGTGATGAAAAGGGTCACAGAGAATTGTGATAAAAATTTCATGGAGCATTGTGGTGACAAAGGTCACCGAGCTTTGTGTGAGCAGGTCATGGACCACTGTGATGACAAATGTCATGAAGAATTGTGATGACTGGAATCACGGAGCATTGTGATAACAGGGGTCTTGGAGCATTGTGATGAAAAGGGAATGGATTATTATGATGAAAAAGGCATGGAGCCTTGTCATGACAGTGTTCAATGAGCATACTGATGACAAGCGTCAGCGAGCATTGTGATGCCAAGTGTATAGAGCATTGTGGTGACAAAGGTCATGGAGCATTGTGATGAGAAGACCTTGCATAATTGTGATGACGAGCGTCATGGGGAATGTGATGACAAGTGTTATGGAACATTGTGATCAGAAGGGTTTGGAGCATTGTGATGACAGAGGACAAGGAGCATTTTGATTTCATTGTGATGACAATAGCATGAATCATTATGATGATGGGCATGGTGCATTGTGATGACAGTGTTCATGGAGCATTGAGATGAAAAGTGGCATGGAGAATTGTTATTACAGAGGTCTTGGAGCATTGTGATGACAAGGGTCATGGAGCCTTGTGACGACAAGGCCGTGGAACATTGTGATGGCAGGGGTCATGGAGCATTTTTATGACAGGTGTAATGGAGCATTGTGATGACAAGGGCATGGAGCAATGTGATGAGAGATTTCATTGAGCATTGTGATGACAATGGCATGGAGCATTGTGATGCCAAGGGTCATGGAGCTTTGTGATGACAAATGTCATGGGGCATTTTGATGACAAGGGCGTGGTGCATTGTGATGAGAAGGGCATGGAGCATTGTGATGACAGGGTCATGGAGCAATTTGTATATAAGTGTCATGGAATATTTTGATGACAGTGTTTACGGAACATTGTGATGTCATGGGTCATGAAGCATTGTGATGAAATGGGTCTTGGAGCACTTTGTGAGATGGGTTATGGAACATTGTGATGTCAGGGGTCATGAAGCATTGTGATGAAATGGGTCATGGAGCATTTTGATGACAGGGGTTATGGAACATTGTGATGTCATGGGTCATGGAGCATTGTGATGATAAGGGCATGTAGCACTGTGATGACAGTGGTCATGGAACATTGTGATGACAGGGGTGAGAGAGTATTATGATGACTAGTGATGGAACATTGTGATATATGTGGTGAGAGAGCATTTTGATGAGAAGAGCATGGAGCATTGTGATGACAAGTTTTATGGAGCATAGCGATGAAAATGGTGTGGAGCATTGTGATGAAAAGAGCATGGCACATTGTGATGACATGTGTCATGGAGCATTGTGCTCACGAGCGCATGGAGCATTTTGATGACAAGTGTCATGGAGCATTGTGCTGACAAAGGCATGGAGTATTGTGGTGACAAGGGACAAAGAGCATTGTGATGAAAATTTCATGGAGCATTGAGGTGACAAGGATCACAGAGCCTTGTGTGACAAGGGCATGGACCATTGTGAGGACAAAGGTCATGAATCATTGTGATGACTCGAGTCATGAACCATTGTGATGACAGGGGTCATGGAGCATTGTGATGACAAGGGCATGGAGCAATGTGATGATAGGGGCATGGAATATTGCTCTGACAAGATTTATGGATTATTGTGATGACAGTGAGCATGGTGCATTGTGATGACAAGGGCATGGAACATTGTGATGACAAGGTCATGGAGTATTGTGAAGACAGGTGTCAGTGAGCATTGTGATGACATATGTCATTGTCCATTGTGATGACAATGGCATGGAGCATTGTGACAACAAGTGTCATGGAGGATTGTGATGACAAAGGTAATGGAGCATTTTGATGACAAGGGCTTGGAACATTGTGATGACAAGCGTCATGGAGCATTGTGATGACAAGGGCATGGAGCATTGTGATGACAAGGGCCATTGAGAATTTTGATGACAACGTCGTGAAGCATTGTGATGACAAGTGCATGGAGCTTGCTATGACAGTGGTCATAGAGCATTGCGATGACATGTGCATGGAGAATTGTGATGAAAAGATCACGTAACTTTGTGATGAGAAGTGTCACGAAGCATTGTGATGATAAGGACGTGGAGAATTGTACTGACATCGGACATGGAGCATTGTGATGAACAGGGCATGGAGAATTGTGATAGCAAGACTGTGGAGCATTGTGATGAAAAGACCATGGATAATTATGATGAAGAGCGTCATGGATCACTGTAATGACAAGGGGCATGGAGCATTGTGATCACAGGTGTCATGGAGCATTGTGATGAGAGGGGTCATGGAGCATTGTGATGACAAGGGTCATGGAGCACTGTGATGAGAAGGTCATGGAGCATTGGCCTGAAAATGTTCATGGAGTATTGTGATGACAGTGGTCAAGGAGCATTGTGATGACAAGGGAATGGAGCATTGTGATGACAAGGTCCTGGAGCAGTGTGATGAGAAGACCATGGAGCCTTGTGATGACAAGTCTCATGGAGCATTCTGATGAATAGGGGCATGGAGCATTGTGATTACAGGGGTCTTGGAGCATTGTGATGAGAAGGCCAGGGAGCATTCTGATGACATGTGTCATGGATCTTTGTCATGAAAAAGGCATGGAGCATTGTGATTACAGGGGTCTTGGAGCATTGTGATGACAAAGGTCATGGAGCCTTGGATGCCAAGGCGGTGGAACATTTTGATGGCAGGGGTCATGGAGCATTGTTCTGACAGGGGTAATGGAGCATTGTGATGACAAGGGCATGGAACATTGGTCTGAAAATTTCATGGATTATTGTGATGAGATTGCGAATGGAACATTGTGATGACTAGGGCACGGAACACTGTGATACATGTGTTATGGAGGATTGTAATGACAAAGGCATGGAGCATTGTGATGAGAAGAGTATCGAGCATTGTGATGACAAGCGTCATGGAGCATTGTGGTGACAAGGGCATGGAGCAGTGTGATGAGAGATTTCATGTAGCATTGTGATGAAATGGCATGGAGCATTGTGATGCCAAGGGCCAAGGAGCTTTGTGATGACAAAGTCATGGAGTATTTTGATGACAAGGTCGTGGTACATTGTGATGAGAAAGGCAGGGAGCGTTGTGATGACAGGGTCATGGAGCAAATTGAAGAAAAGTGTCATGGAACAATTTGATGACAGGGGATATGGAACATTGTGATGTCAGGTGTAATGGAGCATTTTGATGAAAAGGGTCATGGAGTATTCTGATGAAAAGGTGCATGGAGCTTTGAGATTACAGGAGTTTTGAAGCAATGTGATTACAAGGGCATGGAGCATTGTGATGAGAAGGCAATGGAGCATTCTGATGACATGCGTCATGGTGCGTTGTGATGACAAGGACATGGAGCATTGTGATTACAGGGGTCTTGGATCATTGTGATGAAAACGGAATGGATCATTGTGATGAAAAATGCATGGAGCCTTTTCATGACAGGGTTCAAGGAGCATCCTGATGACAACTCTCAGGGAGCATTGTGATGATAAGTGTATTGAGCATTGTGATGACAAAGATCATGGAGCATTGTGATGAGAAGACCATGGATAATTGTGATGACCAGCGTCATGGGGCATTGTGATGACAAGTGTTATGGAACATTGTGATCAGAAGGGTTTGGTGCATTGGGATGACAGAGGTCATTGAGCATTTTGATTTCATTGTGATGACAATAGCATGAAATATTATGGTGATGGGCACGGTGCATTGTGATGACAGGGTTCATGGAGCATTGAGATGAAAAGGGGCATGGAGCATTGTAATTACAGGGGTGTTGGAGCACTGTGATAACAAGGGCATGGAGCATTGTGATGAGAAGGCCATGGGGCATTCTGTTGACATGTGTCATGGAGCTTTGTGATGAAAATGGCATGGAGAATTGTGATTACAGGGGTCATGGAATATTGTTATGACAGGGGTGAGGGAGTATTGGGATGACTAGTGATGGAACATTGTGATATCAGCGGTGAGAAAGCATTTTGAGGAGAAGTGCATGGAGCATTGTGATGACAAGGTTTATGGAGCATTTTGATGACAAGGATGTGGAGCATTGTGATGACAAGTGCATGGTGCATTGTGATGACATGGGTTATGGAGCATTGTGCTAACTCGTGCATCGAGCATTGTGATGACAAGGGTCATGGAGCATTGTGCTGACAAAGGCATGGAGCTTTAGGATGACAAGGGTCACAGAGCATTGTGATAAAAATTTCATGGAGCATTGTGGTGACAAAGGTCACAGAGCTTTGTGTGACGAGGTCATGGACTATTGTGATGACAAAGGTCATGAAGCATTGTGATGACTGGAGTCACGGAGCATTGTGATGACAGGGTCATGGAGCATTGCTCTGACAACATTTATGGATTATTTTGATGAGAGTGGGCATGGCGCATTGTGATGACAAAGTCATGGAACATTGTCATGACAAGGTCATGGAGTATTGTGAAGAAAGGTGTCAGGGAGAATTGTGATGACCTATGTCATTGTCCATTGTGATGACTATGGCATGGAGCATTGTGATACCAAGTGTCACGGAGGATTGTGATGACAAAGGTAATGGAGACATTTGATGGCAAGGGCTTGGAATATTGTGATGACAAGGGTCATGGAGCATTGTGATGACAAGGGCATGGAGCATTGTGATGACAAGGGCCATTGAGAATTTTGATGACAACCTCTTGAAGCATTGTGATGACAAGCGAATGGAGCTTGCTATGACAGGGGTCATAGAGCATTGCGATGACAAGTGCATGGAGAATTGTGATGACAAGATCATGTAACATTGTGATGAGAAGTGTCACGAAGCATTGTGATGACAAGGACGTGGAGAATTGTAATGACATGGGACATGGAGCATTGGGATGAACAGGGCATGGAGAATTGTGATAGCAAGACCGTGGAGCATTGTGATGAAAAGACCATGGATCATTATGATGAAGCGCGTCATGGATCACTGTAATGACAAGGGGCATGGAGCATTGTGATGACAGGTGTCATGGAGCATTGTGATGAGAGGGGTCATGGAGCATTGTGATGCCAAAGTCATGAAGCATTGTGATGACTGGAGTCACGGAGCATTGTGATAACAGTGGTCTTGGAGCATTGTGATAAAAAGGGAATGGATCATTGTGATGAAAAAGGCATGGAGCCTTGTCATGACAGTGTTCAAGGAGCATAATGATGACAAGTGTTAGCGAGCATTGTGATGCCAAGTGTATTGAGCATTGTGGTGACAAAAGTCATGGAGCATTGTGATAACAGGGGTCTTGGAGCATTGTGATGAAAAGGGAATGGATCATTGTGATGAAAAAGGCATGGAGCCTTGTCATGACAGTGTTCAAGGAGCATAGTGATGACAAGTGTCAGCGAGCATTGTGATGCCAAGTGTATTGAGCATTGGGGTGAAAAAGGTCATGGAGCATTGTGATGAGAAAACCTTGCATAATTGTGATGACGAGCGTCATGGGGAATGTGATGACAAGTGTTATGGATCACTGTGATCAGAAGGGATTGGAGCATTGTGATGACAGAGGACATGGAACATTTTGATTTCATTGTGATGACAATAGCATGAATAATTATGATGATGAGCATGGTGCATTGTGATGACAGTGTTCATGGAGCATTGAGATGAAAAGTGGCATGGAGAATTGTGATTACAGAGGTCTTGGAGCATTGTAATGACAAGGGTTATGGAGGCTTGTGATGACTAGGCCGTGGAACATTGTGACGGCAGGGGTCATAGAGCATTGTTATGACAGGTGTCATGGAGCATTGTGATGACAAGGGACACAGAGCATTGTGATGAAAATTTCATGGAGCACTGTGGTGACAAAGATCACAGAGCGTTGTGTGACGAGGGCATGGACCATTGTGAGGAGAAAGGTAATGAATCATTGTGATGAATGGACTCACAGATCACTGTGATGACAGGGTTCATGGAACATTGGGAAGACAGGGGCTTGGAGCAATATGATGACAGGGGCATGGAACATTCATCTGACAAGTTTCATGGATTATTGTGATGACAGTGGGCATGGAGCATTGAGATGACAAAGGCATGGAACACTGTGGTGATAAAGGTCACAGAGTCTTGTGTGACGAGGGCATGGACCATTGTGAGGACAAAGTTCATTAAGTATTATGATGACTGGAGTCACAAAGCATTTTGATGACAGGGGTCACGGAGCATTGTGATGACAAGGGCATGGAGCATTGTGATGACAGGGGCATGGAACATTGGTCTGACATGTTTCATGGATTATTGTGATGAGAGTGGGCATGGCACATTGTGATGACAAGGGCATGTAACATTGTGATGACAAGGTCATGGAGTTTTGTGAAGAATGGTGTCAGTGAGCATTGTGATGACATATGTCATTGTCCAATGTGATGACAATGGCATGGAGCATTGTGATACCAAGTGTCATGGAGGTTTGTGATGACAAAGGTAATGGAGCATTTTGTTGAAAAGTGCTTGGAACATTGCGATGACAAGGGTCATGGAGCATTGTGATGACAAGAGCATGGAGCCTTGTGATGACAAGGGCATGGAGAATTGTGATTACTGGGGTCATGGAATACTGTAATGGCAGGGGTGAGGGAGTATTGTGATGACTAGTGATGGAACATTGTGATATCAGTGGTGAGAAAGCATTTTGAGGAGAAGTGCATGGAGCATTGTGATGACAAGGTTTATGGAGCATTTTGATGACAAGGATGTGGAGCATTGTGATGACAAGTGCATGGTGCATTGTGATGACACTGTTCATGGAGCATTGAGATGAAAAGTGGCATGGAGAATTGTGATTACAGAGGTCTTGGAGCATTGTGATCACAAGGGTCATGGAGCCTTGTGATGACAAGGCCGTGGAACATTGTGATGGCAGGAGTCATGGAGCATTGTTATGACAGGTGGAATGGAGCATTGTGATGACAAGGGCATGGAGAAATGTGATGAGATATTTCATTGAGCATTGTGATGCCAAGGGTCATGGAGCTTTGTGATGACAAATGTCATGGGGCATTTTGATGACAAGGGCGTGGTGCATTGTGATGAGAAGGGTCATGGAGCATTGTGATGACAAGGGCTTGGAGCATTGTGATGACAAGTGTCATGGAGAATTGTGATGACAATGGCAGGGAGCATTGTGATGTCAAGGGACATTGAGAATTTTTATAACAATATCATGAAGCATTGTGATGACAAGCATATCAAGCTTGCTATTACAGGGTTCAGGGAGCATTGCGATGACAAGTGCACGGAGAATTGTGATGACAAGCGCATGTAACATTTTGGTGAGAAATGTCATGGAATATTGTGGTGACAAATAGGTGGAGAATTGTGATGACAAGGGACATGGAGCAATGTGATGGCAAGACCGTGGAGCATTGTGATGAGAAGACCATGGATAATCGTGGTGACAAGCATCATGGATCATTATGATGACAAGAGCCATGGAGCATTCTGTCATAAGATATCACTTATGAAGGAAATGTAAACATGGGTACACATGAACTGAATCATTAAAGAGAACAGAGTCTCACATATAGAAAACATACTTATGCCTGCTTACGGGAAAAGGAGATGTGGGGAGATGCATAAAACCAGAGTTTGATATTAGCACAGGTACCATTCCATAATCCAAATACAGAATAGCCAAGACCAAGTCCTTCCACAGTGAACGGGACTCAACACCCCTATTCTCTGCACAGGAATATATCTGACTAGTAAGAATCTTAAAACCTATGCATTGATATGTCTCCGTAAGGGAATCAAGTGTGTCTAGACTGGCATAAACATGGCAGTGAAAATCAGCTGAAACGCACGATAAATAGGAATTTAAAAACAAAATAAAAAAACAGGGAAATTCTTTACAATTCCTTCACGGGCTCTAATGAAACCTGGAATGACCCTATCTACAACGACAGCTGGATGTGGCATAAGGCTGGAAACTTGGGACAGAGACGATTGGTCAGATTGGGTGAGCTAATGCAGACCCTTTAAAGCAATAATGCGTGGCACCCATTGCTTAGGTCCCTATTCTCCAAATAAAAGGGAATATTACTACAGCTATAACATGTACGGGAAACCTAGAGAATGGACCCACTGTGAATACTAAAGGTTTCTAAAACTCAACTAATAGTCCCTCTCCTCGTGCTCCGGTTTCACTTTCCAACTGCTTTACTATCAATCTCCCAACTTGGAGAGAGAGACCCTTTAACCTCCTGGTTCGCAAAGGTTGCCAAATTGGCAAAGGACGAAAGGGAAGAGGGAGTACCTATGAGAGAGTAGCTGTTAGGCGTTTGGACGGGCACATGTCACTCTAATTTCCCAGCACGAAGAAGAATAAACCAAAGTCTCAGCCAACCCCCGGGGAACAAGTATAGGTCCTGAACCAACATTTGGGACTTGCGGTCAGCTCACAAAAAAACAAGTTGAAAAATGGAGCTCAGGGGCACAGCAATTCACAAACTGGCAGAGTAATAAAGGACAACAATCTTCCAAAAATCTGTTGAGGGAAGGCAACGAGGAGGACTTGAAAGCGAGCCAGAATAGTAGGAAACAGATTGCAAGACGTACATTGGAATCACATTTAAGACACAGGAAGAGGGGCACAACTTCGACAGTGATGCACTTGGCCAAAAAGGGCGTATGCATTTTCTCCTGAATATATTCAGGAGAAAACACATACGCCCATTTTGGCCAAGCAAGCAAGCAGGCAATGCAAATCTGCACTACAAAGAAGTATCACTCCCAGCTGGTGAAATGGGATATCCGTAAAATGTGGAAAAACCAGAAAGGCAAGACAGGCCCTGGAGACCAGGGAGCCTAGTTATGCTGATGGGCAGGATGTAAATTGCCAACTGCCTCTCTGGAGGAGTGCATTGTGTTCCAATAAACAAGTTAACAACAGAGCTACAGAGCCAAGGGCACTTCCAGTCTAGGGAATATACCTTGGGAAAACTGAAAATCAATAAGACAGAGTCATCCCAAAATTTAGGGCTGCACTGCTTACAAGAACCTCAACTTGGATAAAACATTAAATATCACAAAAAGACAAAAATGGTTCAAGAAATTTTGTTACTTATGTAAGATGGAATATCCCACAGCCATGAAATCAATGTCATAAGGCAAGTAGCAGCAAAATGAGTGGATTCATGTACGATGATTCTAAATGAAATAAGTCACAGAGAAAAAGAAACTTATCATAAGATATCACTTACGAAGGTCCTGTAAACATTGCTGGATACACATGAACTAAGTTAGGAAAGAGAACAGAGTCTCACATTTAGAAAACACCCTTGTGCCTGCTTAAGGGTGAAGGAAAGGTGGGGTGATGCATAAAACCAGAGTTTGATATTAGTAGAGGTACCATTCCAAAAACCAACTACGGAATAGACAAGACCTACACTTTCCTCAGTGAAAGGGACTCAAAACCCCATATTTCACGCAGAGGAATATATCTGACTAGAAAGAATCTTAAAACCAATGTACTGATATGTCTCCATAAGGGAATCAAGTGTGTCTAGACTGGCATAAACATGGCAGGCAGAATCAGCTCAAACCCACTATAAAAAGGAATTTCGAAAACAAAACAAAAAAACAGGGAAATTATTTACACTTCCTTCAGGGGCTCTGATGGAAACTGGAATGACCCTATCTACAACAACATCTGGATGTGGCATAAGGTTGGACACTTGGGACTGAGAGGATTGATGACATTCGTTGAGCAAATGCCGACCATTTAAAGCAATAATGTGTGGCACACATTCCAAGGGTCCCAACTCTCCAGGTTGAACGGAATATTACTACAGCTATAACAATGATGGGAAACCTAAAGAATGGACATACTGTGAAAACGAAAGGTTTCTAAAACTCAACTAATAGTCCTTCTCCGGGTGCTCCGGTTTGAATTTCCAACTGCTTTACTATCAATCTAGCAACTTGGAGAGATAGCCCCTTTAACCTCCTGTTTCACACTGGTTGCCAATTTGGCAAAGGATGAAAGGGAAGAGGGAGAACCAATGAGAGAGTAGCTGTTATGCATTTGGACTGGCAAATGTCACTCTAATTTCCCAGCAGGAAGAAGAATTAGCCAAAGTCTCAGCCACCTGCCGGGAACCAGTGTAGGTCCAGAACCAAAATTTTGGACTTGAGGTCAGCTCTCAAAAAACGCGTTGAAAAATGGAGCTCAGGGGCAGAGCGATTCATATACTGGCAGAGTAATAAAGGACAACTATCGTGCAAAAATCTGTTGAGGGAAGGCAACGAGGCGGACTTGAAAGAGAGCCAGAATAACAGGAAACAGATTTCAACAGGTACATTGGAATCACCTTTAAAGCACATGGAGAGGGGCACAACTTCGACAATGATGCACTTGGCCAAAAAGGGCGTATGCGTTTTCTCCTGAATATATTCAGGAGAAAACGCATACGCCCTTTTTGGCCAAGCAAGCAAGCGGGCAATGCAAATCTGCACTACAAAGAAGTGTCATTTCCCACTGGTCAAAGGGTCATCAACAAGATGTATAAAAAACAGAAAGGCAAGACAGGCCCTGGAAAACAGGGAGCATAATTATGCTGATGGGCAGGATGTAATCTGCCAACTGACTCCCTGTAGGAGTGTATTGTGTTCCCTAAAACAAGTAGTCAACAGAGCTCCAGAGCCAAGGGCACTTCCAGTCTAGGGAATATACCTTAGGAAGACTGAATATCAATAGACAGAGCCACTGCAAAAATTTAGGGCTGCACTGCTTACAACAACCTCCAATTGGGTACACATTAACTATCCCAGGAAAGACAAAAATGGCTCAAGAAATTGTGTTACTTACGTACGATGGAATATCCCTCAGCCATGAAATCAATGTCATAAGGCCAGTAGCAGCAAAAAGAGTGGATTCAGGTATGATGATTCTAAGTGAAATAAGTCACAGAGAAAAAGAAACTTATCATAAAATATGACTTATGATGTTCCTGTAAACATGGCTATACAAGAACTGAGTTAGGAAAGAGAACAGAGTCTTACATTTAGAAAACACTATTGATCCGGCTTAAGGGGAAAGGAGAGGTGGGGTGATGCATAAAACCAGAGTTTGATATTAGTACAGGTACCGTTCCAAAAACCAACTACGGAATAGACAAGACCTACACCTTGCTCAGTGAAAGGGACTCAAAACCCAATATTTCCCGCCGAGGAATATATCTGACTAGTAAGAATCTTAAAACCAATGTATTGATATGTCACCATAAGGGAATCAAGTGTGTCTAGACTGGCATAAACATGGCAGTAAGAATCAGCTCAAACCCACTATAAAAAGAATTTCGAAAACCAAACAAAAAAACAGGGAAATTCTTTACAATTCCTTCAGGGGCTCTGATGAAACCTGGAATGACCATATCTAAAACGTCAGCTTTATGTGGCAAAAGGCTGGACACTTGGGACTGAGAGGATTGTTGAGATTTGGTGAGCAAATGCAGACCATTTAAAGCAATAATGCATGGCACACATTCCAAGGTTACCAACTCTCCAGGTTGAAGGGAATATTACTACAGCTATAACATGTATGGGAGACCTAGAGAATGGACACACTGTGAATATGAAAGGTTTCTAAAACTCAACTAATAGTCCCTCTCCTGATGCTCTGGTTTGACTTTCCAACTGCTTTACTATCAATCTCCCAACTTGGAGAGACAGCCCCTTTAACCTGCTTGTTACCACAAGTTGCCAGTTTCTCAGAGGATAAAAGGGAAGAGGGAGAACCAATGAGAGAGTAGCTGTTAAGCATTTGGACGGGCACATGTCACTCTAATTTCCTGGCAGGAAGAAGAATTAATCAATGTATCAGCCCCCCGCCGGGAAACAGTATAGTTCCTGAACCAAAATGTAGGACCTGCGGTCAGCTCACAAAAATCGATTTGAAAAATGGAGCTCAGGGGCACAGCAATTCACAAACTGGCAGAGTAATAAAGGAAAACTATCGTCCAAAAATCTGTTGAGGGAAGGCAACGAGGCGGACTTTAAAGCGAGCCAGAATAGCAGGAAACAGATTTCAAGAGGTACATTGGAATCGCCTTTAAAGCACAGGAAGAGGGGCACAACTTCGACAATGATGCACTGAGCCAAAAAGGGCGTAGGCGTTTTCTCCTGAATATATTCAGGAGAAAACGCATACAAACTTTTTGGCCAAGCAAGCAAGCGGGCAATGCAAATCTGCACTACAAAGAAGTATCACTTCCCACCGGTCAAAAGGGTCATCCACAAAATGTGTAAAAACCAGAAAGGCAAGACAGGCCCTAGAGAACAGGGAGCCTATTTATGCTGATGGGCAGGATGTAAATTGCAAACTGCCTCTCTGGAGTAGTGTATTGTGTTCCCTAAAACAGGTAAACAACAGAGCTACAGAGCCAAGGCTACTTCCAGTCTAGGGAATATACTTTGGGAATCCTGAAAATCAATAAGACAGAGCCACCCCAAAATGTAGGGCTGCACTCCTTACAAAAACGTCAACTTGGGTACACCTTAAATATCCCAGCAAAGACAAAAATGGCTCAAGAAATTGTGGTACTTACGTAGGATGGAATATCCCTCAGCCATGAAATCAATGTCATAAGGTCAGAAGCAGTAAAATGGGTGCTTTTAGGTACGATGATTCTAGGTGAAATAAGTCACAGAGAAAAAGAAACTTATCATAAGATATCACTTATGAAGGTCCTGTTAACATGGCTACACATGAACTGAGTTAGGAAAGAGAACAGAGTCTCACATTAAGAAAACAAACTTACGCCTGCTTAAGGGGGAAGGAGAGGTGGGGTGATGCATAAAACCAGAGTTTGATATTAGTACAGGTACCGTTCCAAAAACCAACTACGGAATAGACAAGACCTACACCATCCTCAGTGAAAGGGACTCAAAACCCCATATTTCCCGCAGAGGAATATATCTGACTAGTAAGAATCTTAAAACATATGTATTGATATGTCTCCATAAGGGAATCAAGTGTGTCCTAACTGGCATAAACGTGGCAGTGAGAATCATCTCAAACCCACTATAAAAAGGAATTTCACAAACAGAACAAAAAAACAGGGAACTTCTTTACATTTCCTTCATGGGCTCTGAGGAAACCTGGAATGACCCTATCTACAAGGACAGCTAGATGTGGCATAAGGCTGGACACTTGGGACTGAGAGGATTGGTGAGATTCGGTTAGCAAATGCAGACCATTTAAACCAATAATGTGTGGCACACATTCCAAGGGACCCAACTCGCCAGGTTGAAGGGAATATTACTACAGCTCTAACATGTACGGGAAACCTAGATAATGGACACACTGTGAATACGAAACGTTCTAAAACTCAACTAATTGTCCCTCTACTGGAGCTCCGGTTTGACTTTCCAACAGCTTTACTATCAATCTCCCAACTTGGAGAGAAAGCCCATTTAAACTCCTGGTTCGCACAGGTTGCCAATTTGCAGAGGATGAAAGGGAAGAGGGAGAACCAATGAGAGAGTAGCTGTTAGGCATATGGACGGGCACATGTCACTCTAACTTCCCGGCAGGAAGAAGAATTAACCAAAGTCTCAGCCACCCGCCGGGAACCAGTATAGGTCCTGAACCAAGATTTTGGACTTTTGGTCAGCTCACAAAAAACGAGTTGATAAATGGATCTCAGGGGCACAGCAATTCACAAACTGGCAGAGTAATAAAGGACAACTATCGTCCAAATATCTATTGAGGGAAGGCAACGAGGCGGACTTGAAAGCGAGCCAGAATAGCAGGAAACAGAGTTCAAGAGGTACACTGGAATCGCCTTTAAAGCACAGGAAGAGTGGCACAACATTGACAATGATGCACTTGTCCAAAAAGGCCATATGCGTTTTCTCCTGAATATATTCAGGAGAAAACGCATATGCCCTTTTTGGCCAAGCAAGCAAGCGGGCAATGCAAATCTGCACTACAAACAAGTATCCCTTCCCGCCAGGCTAAAGGGACGTCCACAAAATGTGTAAAAACCAGAAAGGCAAGACAGGCCCTGGAGAACAGGGAACCTAGTTATGCTGATGGGCAGGATGTAAATTGCCAACTGCCTCTCTGGAGGAGTGCATTGTGTTCCCTAAAACAACTAAACAACAGAGCTACAGACCCAAGGGCACTTCCATTCTAGAGAATATACCTTGGGGATCCTGAAAATCAATAAGAGAGAGCCACCCCAAAATTTAGGGCTGACACTGCTTACAAGAACCTCAAATTGCGTACACCTGAAATATCGCAGGAAAGACAAAAATGGTTCAAGTATTTGTGTTACTTACGTACGATGGAATATCACTCAGCCATGAAATCAATGTCATAAGGCAAGTAGCAGCAAAATGAGTGGATTCAGGTACGATGATTCTAAGTGAAATAAGTCACAGAGAAAAAGAAACTTATCGTAAGATATCACTTATGAAGGTCCTGTTAACATGGCTACACATGAACTGAGTTAGGAAAGAGAACAGAGTCTCATATTTAGAAAACACTCTTATGCCTGCTTAAGGGGGAAGGAGAGGTGGGGTGATGCATAAAACCAGAGTTTGATATTAGTACATGTACCGTTCCAAAACCAACTACGGAAGAGACCAACCCTACACCTTACTCAGTGAAAATGACTCAAAACCTCCTATTTCCCTCAGAGGAGTATATCTGACTAGTAAGATTATTAAAACCTATGTATTGATATGTCTCCATAAGGGAAACAAGTGTTTCTAGACTGGCATAAACATGGCAGTGAGAATCAGCTCAAACCCACTATAAAAAGGAATTTCAAAAACAAAACAAAAAAACAGGGAAATTCTTCACAATTCCTTCAGGGGCTCTGATGAAACCTGGAATGACCCTATCTACAACGACAGCTGGATGTGGCATAAGGCAGGACACATGGGACTGAGAGGATTGGTGAGATTCGGTGAGCAAATGCAGACCATTTAAAGCAATAATGCGTGGCACACATTCCAAGGGTCCCAACTCTCCAGGTTGAAGGGAACATTACTACAGCTATAACATGTACGGGAAACCTAGAGAATGGACAAACTGTGAATACAAAACGTTTTTAAAACTTAACTAATAGTCCCTCTCCTGGTGCTCCTGTTTGAATTTCCAACTGCTTTACTATCAATCAGCCAACTTGGAGAGACAACTCCTGTAACCTCCTGGTTCTCACATGTTGTCAATTGGTAGAGGATGAAAGTTAAAATGGAGAACCAATGAGAGAGTAGCTGTTAGGCATTTGGACGAGAACATGTCACTCTAATTTCCCAGCAGGAAGAATAATTAATCAAAGTCTCAGCCAGCCACTGGGAACCATTACAGTTCCTGAAACAAAATTTTGGTCTTGCGTACAGCTCACAAAAAACGAGTTGAAAAATGGAGCTCAGGGGCACAGCAATTCACAAACTGGCAGAATAATAAAGGACAACTATCACCCAAAAATCTGTTGAGGGAAGGCAACGAGGCGGACTTGAAAGCGAGCAAGAATACCAGGAAACAGATTTGAAGAGGTACATTGGAATCGCCTTTAAAGCACAGGAAGAGGGGAACAAATTCGACAATAATGCACTTGGCCAAAAAGGGCATATGTGTTTTCTCAGGAATATATTCAGGAAAAAACGCATATGCCCTTTTTGGCCAAGCAAGCAAGCGGGCAATGCAATTCTGCACTACAAAGAACTATCACTGCCCACCGGTCAAAAGGGATATCCACAAAATGTGTAAAAACCAGAAATGCAAGACAGGCCCTGGAGAACAAGGAACATAGTTATGCTGATGGGCAGGATGTAAATTGCCAACTGACTGTCTGGAGGAGTTCACTGTGTTCCCTAAACAAGTAAACAACAGAGCTACAGAGCCAAGCACACTTCCAGTCTAGGGAATATGCCTTGGGAAACGTTAAAATCAATAAGACACTGCCACCCCAAAATTTAGGGCTGCACTGCTTTCAAGAACCTCAACTTTGGTACACCTTAAATATCCCAGGAAAGACAAAAATGGTTCAAGAAATGGTGGTACTTACGTACGATGGAATATCCCTCAGCCATGAAATCAGTGTCATAAGGCCAGTAGCAGCAAAATGAATGGATTCAGGTACGATGATTCTAAGTGAAATAAGTCACAGAGAAAAAGAAAGTTATCATAAGATATCACTTATGAAGGTCCTTTTAACATGGTTACACATGAACTTAGTTAGGAAAGAGAACAGAGTAACCAATCTTATCATAAGATATGACTCATAGTGGGAATGTACACATGACTACACATGAACTGAGTTACAAACACAACAGAGTCACACATTTAGAAAACAATCTTCTACCTGCTTAAGGGGAAAGGCGAGGTGGGGTAGTGCATAAAACCACAGTTTTAAATTAGCACAGATACCGATAAATAAACCAAGTATGTAATAGACAACACCTACTCCCGGCACAATGAACTGGAATCAACACCCCCTATTCATTGCAGAGGAATATATCTGACTTTAAGAATTTTAAAACATATGTATTCTCATGTCTCCATAAAGGAATCATGTGTGTGCATAATGGCATGAACACAGCACTGAAATTCAGCTAAACCCCCTTATAAAAATAAATTTCAAAAGCAAAATGCAAAAACAGCGAAACAGATAGAATGTCTTAAATATTACGTTCAGGGCCTGTAATGCAACCTGGATTGACCACCTTTACACCCACAGCTGGATGAGACATAAGACTGGACACTTGGGTCTGACAAGATTGCTGAGGTTGTGTGAGCAAAAGAACACCACTTAGAGCAATACTGTGTGCTACCCATTCTAGTGGCCCCTACTCTCCATGTTTAAGGGAATCTTCCTGCAGTTAAAACAGGCATGGGAAACCCAGTGGATGGTACACTGTGTAATCGGGAAAGTTTTTTAAAAGGTACCTCATTTTTCCTTTCCTCGTGCTCGGCTTTGCCATTCCATCTGCATTACTAAAAATCTCCCCACTTGGAGTGTCACTGCCTTTACCCTCCTGTTGTGCACAGTTTGCAAATTTTGCAGAGGGTGAACAGGAAGAGGGGAAACAAATGAGACATTAGCTGTAGGTGTTTGGATGGGCACATATCTCTCTAGTTTCCCATCAGGAAAAAGAATTAAAAACAGGCTCAGCCTGAAACCGCGGAACCAGACTAGGGCCTAAAGCCATCCTGCTGTATTGCAGCCAGCTCACAAATAAGCGAGTTAAAAAATGGAAATCAGGGGCACAGCAATTCACAAACTTGCAGAGTTATAAAGGACAACTATCATCCAGAAATATATTGAGGTAAGGCAGTGAAGAGGATTTGAAAGCAAGGCAGAATTGAAGGAAACACATTTCAAGAGGTAGATTGGAGTCGTCTTTAAAGCACATGAAAAGCGACAGATCTTCGACAATGTTGCCCTTGGCTGAAAAGGGAGTATGTGTATTTTCTTGAATATATTCAGGAAAAAATGCATACGCCCTTTTTGGCCAAGCAAGCCATCAGGCATTGCAAGTCCACACTACATAGAAGTGTCACTTACCTCCGGTCAAAAGGGCCATCCGCAAATTGTGTAAAAACAACAAATACAGGACAGGCCATGGAGAAAAGGGAGCCTGGCTGTGCCGAAGGACAGGATGTAAATTGCCAACAGCCTCTCTGGAGAACTGTATGTTGTTTTCTAAAACAGAGCTACAGAGCATAGCACACTTCCACTCAAGGGCGTGTATTTTGGGAAAACTAAAAATCCACAGCACACAGTCAGCCCAAAGTTTAGGGCTGCTCTGTTTACAAGAACCTCGACTTCGGTACACTTTAAATATCCCAGGAAAGGGAAAAAAAAAAGGATAAATATGTTGTGGTACTTATATACAATGGAATGTCACTCAGACATAAAATCAATGTCATAAGGCCAATAGCAGCATAATGAGTGGCTTTAGGTACGATGATGCTAATTGAAATGAGCCACAAAGAAAAAGAAACTTATTGTAATATATCACTTATAGAGGGAATGTAAACATGGCTACACTTGAACTGAATTTCAAAAGAGAACAGAGTTACACATTTAGAAAACACACTTATGCATCCTTAAGGGGAAAGGTGATGTGGGGTGATGTGTAAAAGCAGAGTTTGAAATTAGTACAGATACCATTCCATATACCAAATATGTAATAGACAAGACCTACTCCTTTCTCAATGAACTGGACACAAAACACCCTATTCACTGAAGAGGAATATATCTGACTGGTAATAATCTTGAAACCTATGTATTTATATGTCTCCATAATGGAATCAAGTGTATGCAGATTGGCATAAACACAGATCAATGGAACAGGACAGAAAGTGCAGAGATAAACCTATATACCTATGCCTATCTAACCTATGACAAAGGAGCTAAGGATATACAATGGAGAAAAGACAGTCTCTTCAGTAATTGGTGCTGGGAAAACTGGACCCCTACACATAAAAGAATGAAATTAGAACACTCCATAACACCATACACAAAAATAAACTCTAAATTGATCAGAGATCTAAATATAAGACCAGACACTATAAAACACTTAGAGGAAACCATAGGCAGAACACTCTATGACATAAATCACAGCAAGATCCTTTTTGACCCACCTCCTAGAGAAATGGAAATAAAAACAGAAATCAACAAATGGGACCTAATGAAACTTAAAAGCTTTTACACAATACAGGAAAACATAAACAAGATGCAAAAACAACCCTCAGAATGGGAGAAAATATTTTCAAATGAAGCAATTGACAAAGGATTAATCTCCAAACTTTACAAGCACCCCATGTAGCTCAATATCACAAAAACAAACAACCCAATCCAAAAACGGGCAGAAGAGCTAAATAGACATTTCTCCAAAGAAGATATACAGATTACCAAGAAACACATGAAAGGATGCTGAACATCACTAATCATTAGAGAAATGCAAATCAAAACTATCGTGAGGTATCACCTCACAGCAGTCAGAGTGGCAATCATCAAAAAAATCTAAAAAACAATAAATGATGGAGAGGACTTTATTGGAGAAAAGGGAACACACTTGCACTGTGGGTGGGAATGTAAATTGATATGGGCACTAGGGAGAACAGTACGGAGGTTCCTTTAAATAACGAACAATAGAAGTACCATACGACACAACAATCCAACTACTGGGCATTTGCCTTGTGAAAACCATAATTCAAAAAGAGTTATGTACAAAAATGTTCATTGCAACTCTATTTACAATAGCCAGGACATGGAAGCAACCTAAGTGTCCATCGACAGATGAATGGATAAAGAAGATATGGCACATATATACAATGGAATATCACTCAGCCATAAAAAGAAGCAAAACTGAGTTATTTGCACTGAGGTGGATGGACTTAGAATCTGTCCTACACAGTGAAGTAAGTCAGAAAGTGAAAAACAAATAATGTATGTTAACAGAGATATACGGAATCTAATGAGGAAAAAAAAAAAGATTTTGAAGACCCTAGTGGCAGGACAGGATTAAGGACACAGACATAGGGAAAGGAAGTGAGGACACCGGAAGGGGGATGGGTAAGATGGGACGAAGTGAGAGAGTGTCATGGACATAAATACATTACCACATGTAATACTGATAGCTACTGGGAAGCAGCCACATAGAACAGGGAGGTCAGCTCGGTGCTTTGTGACCACCTCAAGGGGTGGGATATGGAATGTGGGAGGGAGATGCAAGAGGGAGGGGATCTGGTGATATTTTTATATGTATAGCTGATTCACTTTGTTATACAGCAGAAACTAACACTCCATTTTAAAGCAATTATACTCCAATAAAGGTGGAAAAGGAAAAAAAAAAAAAAAAGAAAGCCCAGGGATAAACCTACACACCTATGCTCAACTAATCTATGACAAAGGAGGCAAGACTTTACAATGGAGAAAAGAGAGTTTCTTCAGTCAGTGGTGCTGGGAATTATGGACAGCTATATGTAAAAAATGAAATTAGAACACTCCCCAACACCATACATAAAAATATATTCAAAATCGATTAGAGACCTTAAAGTAAGACCGGACAGTATAAAACTCTGAGAGGAAAACTTACGAAGAATACTCTGACGTAAATCACAGCAAGATCTTTTTTTGATCCATCTCCTATAGTAATGAAATAAAAAAAAAAAGAAGCTAAACAGATGGGACCTAATGAAACGTAAAAGCTTTTGCAAAGCAAAGGAAACTACAAACAAGATGAAAAGACAACCCTCAGAATGGCAGAATATATTTGCAAACGAATCAAAGGACAAATGATTAATCTCCAATATATATAAACAGCTCATACAGCTCAACATTAATAAGACAAAAAACCCAATACAAAAATGGAAGCAGATCTAAATAGTCATTTCTTCCAAGAAGACATAGAGATGGCCAAGACGCACATGAAAATCTGCTCAACATCACTAATTATTAGAGAAATGGAAATCGAAACTACAATGAGGTATCACGTCACACCTGTTAGAATGGACATCATCAGAAAATCTACAAACAACAAATGCTGGAGAGGGTGTGGAGAAAAGGAACCTTCTTCCACTATTGTTGGGAATGTAAATCGATACAGTCTCTATGGAGAACAGAATGGAGGTTCCTTAAAAAACTCAAAATTGAATTACCATATAATCCAGCAATCCCACTACTGGGCATATACCGAGAGAAACCCATAAATCAAAAAGACACATTCACCACAATGTTCATTGCAGCACTATTTACAATAGCCAGGTAATGAAAGCAATCTAAGTGCCCACAGACAGACGAATGGATAAAGATGTGGTACATATATACAATGGAATATTACTCAGCCATACATAGGAATGAAATTGGGTCATTTGTAGAGACCTTGATAGATCTAGAGACTGTCATACAGAGTGAAGTAAGTCAGAAAGAGAAAAACAAATATTGTATATTAATGTGTATATATGGAACCTAGAAAAATGGTACAGATGAACTGGCTTGCAGGGCAGAGATAGAGACACAGACGTAGAGAACAAACATATGGACACCAAGGGGGGAACACCATGGGAGGGTGGTGGTGGAATGAATTGGGAGACTGGGATTCACATGTGCATACTTATATGTATAACATAGATATCCAATAAGAACCTGCTGTATAAAAGAAATAAATAAATTTTAAAAAATTAAAAATAAATAAATAACATTTAATAAAATAAAACAGAAAAAAAGTTTTTCCCTTCATATAGACGTCTTTATATAAATGCATTATTTCCATGTTTATATCTCTAAATTAAAAAAAAAGAGGAATAAATAAAACCTACCTTGAACCAAAAAGAAAAAAGAAAAAAAAAAAAAAAAAAAAACAGAACCCACCATTTATACAGAGGAAAATCGTATCAGGGCACTTGTTCCAGTGGTAAAAAATTCTTAAGTTTGTAGGAAGTGAGAAATCATCTCCCATGCAGTCAGCAGCGCTCCCCCCCACAAGGAGCATCCTCATTGCAAAGCTGGGGGACTATGTTGAGGCGTCTGTGAGTAAATGTGAGCTGTACCCCAGTCCTGCTGCAGCTGAAATCTTCCCACCCTTTCCAGGTAAAACACCTGAATATGTACAAGAACTTGCAAGCCTAGAGGAAGGGCTGTGGAGCCACACCAGCGACAGCATGCAGGCCAACTTGGTGCCAGCAGGCCAGCCAGGATGGTCCTGGCCCCAGATGCTCTTCTGGAAGCTTTCCATTTCCCTGCCTGAGATACCCCTCCTGCCACGGCCCCCACTGCTTTTTTACTTCCTCACCTCTGCCTGGGGAGAAATTCCAGCGGCAGGTATGGGTGACACATCCTCTTCTTTAGCAGGTGGCAGCCTGGCAACTCCTGCAGGAAGTCCAGCAGAGCACCACTCACACTGGGCCACCCACAAAGCCACGGCCCCTCACTCCCTCCCACCACCCAAGCCCCGACACTGATGATGGGGCAGAGAATATGGCGTCAGGCACAGCTACAGGAGCTCTTGCTGACTGGAGAGGTGCTTATATTGATCTCAACCCAGGCACAACTGGGGAGGGCTAGCAGGCAGTGTCAGGCTGCCCAAATCAGACAATCCTCACCCCTCAGGGGCTCACAGTTGCAGAAAATGAGCCTTGCTAAACGGGCCAGGCCCAAGGAACAGGTGTGGGCTCTTGAGAGTCAGGATAGACAAGGGGCTGCAGCTGCGGCTTGTTTTCTTATCATTTTATCTGGTCCATGAGTGGAAAACAACTTCATGAAGACCCTATCCTAATGAGAGGAACCCAGGAGTCAGGGAGAGGAGTGATGGTGGGTGGAGATAGAGGCCTGGTGCCCTGGCTGCAGTGGAAGTGTCTGGAAGACCAGACAGAGAGAGGCCACACAGAGTGATACCTGGGGTCACAGAACTGTCAGAGCTGCTGTTTGTTTGTTCAAGTCCTGCTCTGAGGTGTTCTGTGTCAGCTGTGAGCGACAGGTGAGCTGGGGGTTCTCTGCAAGGTGGGCTATGTGCAGGGTTCCTTTGTTTCCAGCCCTTCTGGGGTACCTGCCCAAAGGGAGCTCCATATCCTTGGAAGGGCCTGACTATGAGAGCCCCATGGGCTGCTGGATAGCTGCACAGGTGAGCTCCATACCCTGGGAGGGACTTGACCACGAGAGCCCCGTTGGCTGCGGGGGTGGAGGTGCAGCCCAGGTGAGCTCCATATCCTGGGATTGGCCTGACCACGAGAGCCCCATGGGCTGCTGGAGACCTGGTAAAGTATATCAGGAAAGTCAGTGAAGCCACCAAGAATATACATCCAGTAGCTCCTATTTCCTACACACTGCTCGTCAGTCTACCATCCACCAGGCCATGGCATTCTGTATTAGACTTCAATGATGCCTTCTTCTGTATTCCACTCATCTCAGAGTCACAAGAATTTTTGGCTTGTGAGTGGCAGGACACAACATGCAACAAAAGCAATAATGCTGGGCCGTCCTGCCCCAATGGTTCAAAAATCCCCACACCATCACTGCGGAAATGTCCTCTAAAGACCTAAAAGTTCTACCTCTGTAAAAGGGAACCCTCCTTCAATATGCAGATGACATTCTGATCGCCAGGCCTACTAAAGACGCCTCTGAACTACCTAGCCAAGAAAGGATAGAAGGTGTCCAAGAAAAAAGCTCAAATATCCCAGGCTAAGGTGACATGCCTGGGCTTCATTCTCACAGATATTCGGAGAAACACATCCCAGGATAGGGAAGAAGCCATTTACAGCCTTACCTCTTCTAAAACTAGAAGACAGCTTAGGGGTTCCTGGGGAGGCCAAGGTTTTCTGCATCTGGATCCATAACTACAGTCTAATAGCTGGGCCTCTACATGAAACACTGACACAAAAAGATGATGTTCCTTTTTTATAGAATCCAGAAGCAGCCTTTCAAGAATGGAAAGAGCAGTCAATTCAGGCCCTTGCCCAGGAACTCCCTAATTTAGCTAAACCCTTTGACCTTTACATACCCGGTCAAAGGTTAATCGCCCTTGGAGCCTTACTGCAAAAACTGGGACCACTTGAAATGGAGCAACACAAGAATGCCCTTCAGGTATGATAAACTATGGTCACCAAGGGCTTTGCCCACCGCCACATCAGGCCAGGATACTGGGTTATCTAATAAGGTGGAAATCAGCAGCCCGCAAGGCCAGCTCCCTCCTAAGGGAAAAGGACCCCACGTGGTGATCCTAACCACCCATCATGCCCTGAAGTTGCAGGGGTCGCTCTGTGGACACACTGACCTCGAGTGAGGAGGCCCTCCAACTCCAAACTCCAGAGAGACAAACGGGGGTAATGGGCCCCCAAGATGACTCGTGTGACCATCACTTGACCTGGAGTTTCTCTCAGAAAACAAGTCTGTGGCCCAAAACAGCAGACTACTGCTTGCAGGACTTACTGCACGAAGACGGGAGCTAATAAGCTTGCCGGGGGAAACGTATATCACACTTTCACCATAGAAAACCCTACAGAAACCCGGTGATGGTGGCCAATATGACCGGCTGGACTGCTGGCTACTTCAGAAGGCCGTTGACTCAGTGGACGTCATGGTCCTGGATCACCACTGACCCTGGACTGTCTGGGAGTTGAGCGGGCAGGGCTCTGACACATGGTGCTGTTTGTACATTAATTCAGGGACCTAATTAAAGAAAGCACAGACTACTGGTCAGAGCATCTAGGCTGGCAAAAACCGTCAGCCTAAGGTCGCTGAACAAATGTGGGGTGGGGTGAAACCTGCCACAGCAGCATCTCTGTGCATGTCTTTCCTGGACCCTTAAAGGTCATTAGAATCTATAACACTTCCAATGCTGGTGCTCAGGTGGACGAGCAGTGAGGCAGGAAGCCTTGGGACAATCAACCTCACCTGGAGGCTGCTGGGGATAAGTTTTGCCACTCCCCCCGTGTATGAGGGCTCCCACCTCAGCATGAAGCAGTTACAAAAGAGGGGTCTGCACCCTCAGCACCTCAAGAATGAGGATCGGGACAAAAAGCAGAGGAGGTGTTCATCACCGGCAACATTCATTAAAAATTCCTGGGAGATAAAAAGAGAATCTGGGCAATAAAATAAAGTCTAACCTGTTTTTCCTTTGTGCTTTGTCTAATTTCACGTGCTCCTAGGGTTCCACATGCAGATTCCCACACCCGGCACTTCAGACCCGATTTCCTAGTGCAGAATGGCTGGGCTGACACCTCAGCTAGTGGGGTCCCATGCAGACTCCGCGACATAGAGCCTGAGCTGCAGCCAACCCAGCCCTCGAGAGCTCCATCCCCTCCCTCCTGCTGAGGCTGATGGGATCCCTAAACAGCAGCCCAGCCCACAGCCCGCGGGGGAGTGCACGCTCTCAGATCTCCATTCTGTTTTCAAAATATAAAGTTTCCTTTGCTTCTGAACCAAACTCAGTCTTGATCTGTTGGCTCCAATGACACTGGGCACAGGGAATCCTTTTGGGGTCCACTCTGGAGGATCAGTAACAGAAATTGAGAACACTGTAACTTCAATGAACAGATGTGTGAGCCAAACTGTAGTTAACATAGAGCAGTGTATAAGGCTCGGGTAAAATAAGATGTTTCTAAGACTTACATTTGATATTTCCATCACTTTATTATAAGCAAGTTCAGTGAAGACGTCTGTCTTATTTGTCAGGTCAACATTAGAGAAATGAAGTTATTTATTCCCAAGGATGTACATCGAATACTCTTGGCTGAAGCTTCAATCTTGTTTTGAATGCTTTTCCATTGAAAATGATACCTCTCTTTCAGCTTCCCCATTTCTGAGAAGTATAAAATCTTATAATTTATTATTACCAAAGGGGAAAGGTAGGAGAAGGGATAAATTAACAGTTTGGGATTAACACATACACACTGCTATGTATAAAACAGATCATCAACAAGGAACTACTGTATAGCACAGGGAACTACACTGAATATTTTGCAATAACCTATAAGGGGAAATAATCTGAAAAAGAATAGATATTTTTATTGACATCATCTATCAATGACTGATAAAATGTAAACTAAGCAAAGCCGATGGTGAGCACTTCTGATCCCAAAGATTTCAATCATCTAAAGTTTGGACTCTGCCTATTTCCCAAGGCCCTTAATGGACATATGTGTAGCCGTAGCTTAAAAATTTCCCAGTTTGGTATTCGGGGAGGCACTGATTTGGAAAAATTCCTGGTGTTCTCCTTACATGCACGGGACCATTCCTATGGCTAAAACATGCCTGTCACACCTAGAGGATGGTACACCGTTTGATCGGAAACAGTTTGGAAAAGGCACCTCATCTCCTCATCGCCTGGTGCTCGGATTCACCCCTCCAGCATCTTTCCTAACAATCTCCTCACTTGGGGATATCAGCACCGTCAACATCCTGTTGCACACAGTTTGGAATTTGTCCAGAGAATGAAGCAGAAGGATGAGAAAAATGTAGAGACAAGTCCTAGGTGTTCAGACAGGCACATGCCACTCTAATTTCCAATCCGCAAGGCAAATTCATCAAAGGCTAGAATTGCCAACGGAAACAGAATAGGGATAGAGGAAATCCCACTGTTTTGGGTCCAGTTTCCAAAAACACAAGTGGAAAAATGGAACTCAGGGGCACTAAAATTCATGAAACTGCAGAGTTAAAAATATCTATCGTCAAAAAATGTCTTGAGGTAAGTCACAGATAAGGAATTGTAAGCAAGGGAGATTGTCAGGAAACAGATTTGAAGAGGTGGAAAGGACTCCTCATTAAAGCAAAAGAAAAGGGGCTGAACATCGCCAATGATGCAGTTGGCCAAAAAGGGCGTATGCATTTTTTTCTGAATATATTCAAGTAAAGGCCATACACACATTTTATCCAACCAAACAGGTGGGCACTGGAAATCTATACTATAATATGTATCACTTCACATCTGTCAGAAGGGCCATCCACATAAAGTGTAAACACCAGAAATGTAGGACAGGGTGAGGAGAAAAGGGAGCCCTGAGAGGCTGATAGTGGAAATGTAATTTGCCAACGGCCACTCTGGAGAAGTGTATTGTGTTTGCTAAAACATCTAAAAAATGAGCTACAGAGCATAGGGCACTTGCACTCATGGGCGTATACCTTGGGGAAAACAAAAATCGACAGAAAACAGGCACCCCGACGTTTACCACCACTCTGTTAAAAAGGACCTCAACTTGGATATAACCTAAATGTCCCTGGAAGGATAAAATGGATAAAAGAGTTGGGGTACTTATGTAGAGTGGAATATTACTCATCCAGAAATCAATGAAATAAGGGCAGTTGTAACAACTCTGGAGGAGTTACATACGATCATTCTAAGTGACATATGACAGAAAGAAAAAGACACATATCATAAGATGTCACTTAAAGGTGGAATCAAAAATGGCTACACATGAAATAAATTACAAAATAGAAACATAGTCAAATATGTAGAAAATAAACATAAGGCTGCTAAATGGGAAAGGTGGGGAAGGGTGAGGTATTATCCAGGAGGTTGAAATTAGCAAAGACACCATTCCAAGTACCAAATTGAATAACTGACAAGGCCTACACGATACCTCAAAGAACTGCACTCAGTGCACTCAAGTCATTGGAAAATAATATATATGACTGGTAAGTATCTGAAAAAGAATTTATTGTTGTCTCACAGTACATGAACCAAGTGGATGTACAGCAGCAAAAAACAGAGCTTTGAAAATCAGCTGTAACCAATATAAAAATAAATTAAAAAATATGTATAAAAACAGTGAGACAGACAAAACTTATTACAACATTTGTTGAAGGGCTACGATGTAACATGGATTGAACACATGTAGACCCACAGCAGGATGATATATAAGGCAGGAAGCTATGCATGCTAAGAGATGTTAGAGAGGCTGGGTGAGTAAAGGCAGACCTTTTAAAGTAATACTTCCTGATTCCCATTCCTTGGGTCCCAAATCTGCAGGTTCAAGGGAATCTTCCGACAGCGAAAACATGCCTGGGAAACCGAGACGAATGTACACAGTGTGACCAGGAAAGGTGTCTAAAATACACCTCATTTTTGATCTCCTGGTGCTGGGGTTCGCCATTCCAGCCACATTACTAACAATCTCCCCACTTGGAGAATCAGCACCTTTAACCTCCTGTTTCACACAGTTTGCAATTTGTGCAGAGGATAAACGGGAAGAGGGGGAAACAATGAGAGACTAGCTGTAGGAGTTTTGACAGGCACATGCCACTCTAATTTCCCATTAGGAAGAAGAATTAACCAAAGGCTCAGCCTGCCTCCCCAGAACCAGAATAGGGCCGGAAGCAATACAATGGTTTGGCGACCAGCTCACAAAAAATGTGAGTTGCAAAATGGGGCTCAGGAGCAAACAATTCAAAGACCTGCAAAGATAAAAATGATAACCAACGTCCAAAAATATATTCAGGTAAGGCAACGAAGAGGATCTGAATGAGAGGCAGAATTGCAGGAAACAGATTTCAAAAGGTAGATTGGACTCACATTTAAAGCATATGAAAAGCAGCAGAATTTCTAAAATGATGCAGTTGGGCAAAAGGGTGTATGCGTTTTTTTCGTGAATATCTTCAGGAAAAAAACACATACAGAGTTTTTGGCCAACCAAGCAAGCGGGAAATGCAAATCCGCACAACAAAGAAGTCTCAATTTCCACTGCTCAGAAAGGCCATCCAAAAAATGTGTACAAACCAGAAATGCAGGAGAGGCCATGGAGAACAGGGAGCTAGTCACGCTGATGGGTGTGGTATAAATATCAAAGAGCCACTCTGAAGAAGTGTATGCTGTTTCCTAAAACATCTAAAATACAAAGCTACCGAGGATAGGGCACTTCCACTCATGGGCATATAACTTGGGAAGACTAAATATCAACAAGACACAGGCACCCCAAAATTTAAGGCTGCTCTGCATACGAGAACCTCAACTTCAGTACAACTTAAGTATTCCAGGAAAGAGAAAATTGCGTAAAGAACTTGTGGTAATTTTGTACAACGGAATATCACTCAGACATGAAATCAATGTCATAAAGCCAGTAACAGCATAATGAGTGGATTTGGTACGATGATTCTAAGTGAAATAAGTCACACAGAAAAAGAAACTTATCATAAGATATCACTTATGAAGGTCCTGTAAACATGGCTACACATGAACTGAGTTAGGAAAGAGAAAAGAGTCTCACATTGAGAAAACACTCTTATGCCTGATAAGGGGAAAGGAGAGGTGGGGTGATGCATAAATCCAGACTTTGATATTAGCACTGGTACCATTCCATGAAGCAAATACAGAATAGACAAATCCTACACCTTCCTCTGTGAACGGGACTCAACACCCCTATTCCACACAGAGGAATATATCTGACTAGTAAGAATCTTAAAACCTATATATTGATATGTCTCCATAAGGGAATCAAGTGTGTCTAGACAGGCATAAACACGTCGGTGAAAATCAGCTCAACCACATTATAAAAATGAATTTCAAAAACGAAACAAAAAGAAACAGCGAAATTCTTACACAATTCCTTCAGGGGTTCTGCTGAAACCTGGAACGACCCTATCTGCAAAGACAGCTAGATGAGACATAAGGCTGGACACTTGGGGCTGAGAGGACTTGTGAGATTGGATGAGAAAATGCAGATCCTTTAAAGCAGTAATGCATGCCACCCATTCCATGGGTCCCAACTCTCCAGGTAGAAGGGAATATCAATACAGTTATAACATGTATGGGAAACCTAGAGAATGGACACCCTGTGATGGCAAAAGATTTCTAAAAGGCTCCTAATTTTTCCTCTCCTTGTGCTCCAGTTTGGCATTCCAACTGCTTTACTATCAATCTCCCAACTTGGAGAGTCAGCCCCTATAAGCTACTGGTTCGCACAGTTTGCAAATTGTGCAGTGGATGAAAGGAAAGAGGGAGAACAAATCAGAGAGTAGCTGTAGGCATTTGGAAGGACACATGTCACTCTAATTTCCCTCCGGAAGGAAGAATTAACCAAAGCGTCAGCCTGCACCCCCGGAACCAGTATAGGTCCTGTAGCAAAATTGTAGATTTGTGGTCAGCTCACAAAAACACGAGTTGAAAATTGGAGCTCAGGGGCACAGCAATTCACAAACCTGCAGAGTTATAAAGGACAACTCTCTTCCAAAAATCTGTTGAGGGAAGGCAACGAAGCAGACTTGAAAATGAGGCCGAATTGCAGAAAACATATTTCAAGAGTTAAAAAGGAATCGCCTTTAAAGCACAGGAAAAGCGTAACAACTTCGACAATGATGCACTTGGCCAAAAAGGGTGTATGCATTTTCTGCTGAATATATTCAGGAGAAAACGCATACGCCCTTTCTGGCCAATCAAGCAACCCCGTAATACAAATCCACACTACAAAGAATTGTCACTTCGCACCGGTCAAAAGGGACATCCGAAAATCTGTAAAAACAAGAAAATAAAGACAGAGATGACAAGAGCATGTTGCAATGTGATCCCAGGGGTCATGGAGGATTGTGATGACAAGGCCATGTAGCATTGTGATTACATGGATCATGGAGCATTGAGATGACAAGGGCATGGATCATTGTGATGACAAGGGTTATGGAGCATTTTGATGACAAGAGTCCCGTATCACTGTGTTGTCAGGGGTCCTGGAGGGTTGTGATGACAGAGGTCATGCAGCATTGTGATGCCAAGGGTCATGGAGAATTGAGATGAGAAGGTCATGTATCTTTGGGCTGAAAAGTTTCATGGAGTATTGTGAAGACAGAGGTCATGGAGCACTGTGATGACAAGGTCCTTGAGCACTGTGATGAGAAGACCATGGAGCCTTGTGATGACAAGTCTCATGGAGCATTCTGATGAAAAGGGGAAAGGAGCATTGTGATTACAAGGGTCTTGGAGAATTGGGATGACAAGGGCATGGAGCATTTGGATGAGAAGACCATAGAGCGTTCTGATGACATGCACCATGGAGCTTTGTGATGACAAGGGCATGGAGCATTGTGATTACAGAGGTCTTGGAGCATTGTGAAGAAAAGGGCATGAATCATTGTGATGGAAAAGGCATGGAGCCTTGTCAGGACAGGGTTCAAGGAGCATATTGACGACAAGTGTCAGGGAGCATTGTGATGACATTTGTATTGAGCATTGTGATGACAAAGGTCATGGAGCATTGTGATGAGAAACCCCTGTAAAACTGTGATGACGAGCGTCATGGGGCGTCTTGATGACAAGTGTTATGGAACATTGTGATAACAATGGTGTGGAGCATTGTGATGACAGAGGTCATGTAGCATTTTGATTTCATTGTGATGAAAATAGCATGAAGCATTATGATGATGGGCGTGGTGCATTGTGATGAGAGGGTTCAAGGAGCATTGAGATGAAAACGGGCATGGAGCATTGTGATTACAGGTGTCTTGTATCATTGGGATGGCAAGGGCATGGAGTATTGTGATGGCAATGGTCATGGAGCATTTTCATGACAAGAGTCCCGGATCATTGTGTTGTCAAGGGTCATGGAGCATTGTGATGACAGGGGCATGGAACATTGGTCTGACAAGTTTCATGGATTATTGTGATGACAGTGGGCAGGGAGCTTTGTGATGACAAGGGAATGGAGCATTGTGATGACAAGGTCATGGATTATTGTGAAGACAGGTGTCAGGGAGCATTGTGATGAAATATGTCAAGGTGCATTGTGATGACAATGGCATGGAGCATTGTGATGCCAATTGTCATGGAGGATTGTGATGACAAATGTAATGGAGCATTGTGATGACAAGGGCTTGGAGCATTGTGATGAGAAGTGTCATGGAACATTGTGATGACAAGGGCATGGAGCATTGTGATGACAACGGACATTGAGAATTTTGATGACAACGTCGTGAAGCATTGCTATGACAAGCACATGGAGATTGCTATGACAGGTGTCATGGAGCATTGCGATGACAAGTGCATGGATAATTGTGATGACAAGGGCGTGTAACATTGTGATGAGAAGTGTCATGGCGCATTGTGATGAGAGGGACGTGGAGAATTGTGATGACAAGGGTCATGGAGCATTGTGATTACAGGGGCATGGAGCATTCTGATGAAAACGTGCATGGAGCATTGAGATTACAGGGGTTTTGAAGCAATGTGATTACAAGGGCATGGAGCATTGTGATGAGAAGGCAATGGAGCATTCTGATGACATGCGTCATGGAGCTTTGTGATGACAAGGACATGAAGCATTGTGATGCCAAGGGTCATGGAGCTTTGTGATGACAAATGCATTGGGGCATTTTGATGACAAGTGCGTGGTGCATTCTGATGAGAAGGGCAGGGAGCATTGTGATGACAGGGTCACGGAGCAATTTGAATAAAAAGGTCATGGAATATTTTGATGACAGGGGTTATGGAACATTGTGATGTCAGGGGTCATGAAGCATTGTGATGAAATGGGTCATGGAGAATTTTGTGCCAGGGGTTATGGAACATTGTGGTGTCAGGGGTCACGGAGCATTGTGATGATAAGGGCATGTAGCACTGTGATGACAGTGGTCATGGAAAATTGTGATGACAGGGGTGAGAGAGTATTGTGATGACTAGTGATGGAACATTGTGATATATGTGGTGAGAGAGCATTTTGATGAGAAGTGCATGGAGCATTGTGATGACAAGTTTTATGGAGCATAGCGATGAAAAGGATGTGGAGCATTGTGATGAAAAGAGCATGGCACATTGTGATGACATGTGTCATGGAGCATTGTGCTGACAAGCGCATGGAGCATTTTGATGACAAGTGTCATGGAGCATTGTGCTGACAAAGGCATGGAGCATTGTGATAACAATGGCATGGAGCATTGTGATGACAGGGGCATGGAGCATTGGTCTGACATGTTTCATGGATTATTGTGATGACAGTGGGCATGGCACATTGTGATGACAAGGGCATGGAGCATTGTGATGACAAGGTCATGGAGTATTGTGAAGACAGGTGTCAGGGAGCATTGTGATGACATATGTCATTGTCCATTGTGATGACAATGGCATGGAGCATTGTGATACCAAGTGTCATGGAGGATTGTGATGACAAATGTAATGGAACATTTTGATGACAAGGGCTTGGAACATTGTGATGACAAGGGTCATGGAGCATTGTGATGACAAGGGCATGGAGCATTCTGATGAAAAGGTGCATGGAGCATTGAGATTACAGGGGTTTTGGAGCAATGTGATGACAAGGGCATGGAGCATTGTGATAAGAATGCAATGGAGCATTCTGATGACATGCGTCATGGAGCTTTGTGATGACAAGGACATGGAGCATTGTGATTACAGGGGTCTTGGAGCATTGTGATGAAAAGGGAATGGATCATTGTGATGAAAAATGCATGGAGCCTTGTCATGACATGGTTCAAGGAGCATACTGATGACAACTGTCAGGGAGCATTGTGATGATAAGTGTATTGAGCATTGTGATGACAAAGATCATGGAGAATTGTGATGAGAAGACCATGGCTAATTGTGATGACCAGCGTCATGGGGCATTGTGATGACAAGTGTTATGGAACATTGTGATCAGAAGGGTTTGGTGCATTGTGATGACAGAGGTCATTGAGCATTTTGATTTCATTGTGATGACAATAGCATGAAATATTATGGTGATGGGCACGGTGCATTGTGATGACAGGGTTCATGGAGCATTGAGATGAAAAGGGGCATGGAGCACTGTGATTACAGGGGTTTTGGAGCATTGTGATGACAAGGGCATGGAGCATTGTGATGAGAAGGCCATGGAGCATTCTGATGACATGCGTCATGGAGCTTTGTGATGACAAGGGCATGGATAATTGTGATTAAAGGGGTCATGGAATATTGTGGTGACAGGCGTGAGGGAGTATTGTGATGACTAGTGATGGAACATTGTGATATCAGTGGTGAGAAAGCATTTTGAGGAGAAGTGCATGGAGCATTGTGATGACAAGGTTTATGGAGCATATTGTTGACAAGGATGTGGAGCATTGTGATGACATAAGTTATGGAGCATTGTGCTGACACGCGCATCGAGCATTGTGATGAAAGGGGTCATGGAGCATTGTGCTGACAAAGGCATGGAGCTTTGTGATGACAAGGGTCACAGAGCATTGTGATAAAAATTTCATGGAGCATTGTGGTGACAAACTTAACAGAGCTTTTTGTGACGATGTCATGGACCATTGTGATGACAAATGTCATGAATCATTGTGTTGACTAGAGTCACGGAGCTTTGGATAACAGGGGTCTTGGACCTTTGTGATGAAAAAGGCATGGAGCCTTGTCATGACAGTGTTCAAGGAGCATACTGATGACAAGTGTCAGCGAGCATTGTGATGCCAAGTGTATAGAGCACTGTGGTGACAAAGGTCATGGAGAATTGTGATGAGAAGACCTTGCATAATTGTGATGACGAGCGTCATGGGGCATGTGATGACAGGTGTTATGGAACATTGTGATCAGAAGGGTTTGGAGCATTGTGATGACAGAGGACATGGAGCATTTTGATTTCATTGTGATGACAATAGCATGAATCATTATGATGATGGGCATGGTGCATTGTGATGACAGTGTTCATGGAGCATTGAGATGAAAAGTGGCATGGAGAATTGTGATTACAGAGGTCTTGGAGCATTGTGATGACAAGGGTCATGGAGCCTTGTGATGACAAGGCCGTGGAACATTGTGATGGCAGGGGTCATGGAGCATTTTTATGACAGGTGTAATGGAGCATTGTGATGACAAGGGCATGGAGCAATGTGATTAGAGATTTAATTGAGCATTGTGATGACAATGGCATGGAGCATTGTGATGCCAAGGGTCATGGAGCTTTGTGATGACAAATGTCATGGGGCATTTTGATGACAAGGGCGTGGTGCATTGTGATGAGAAGGGCAGGGAGCATTGTGATGACAGGGTCATGGAGCAATTTGATGAAAAGTGTCATGGAATATTTTGATGACAGGGGTTATGGAACATTGTGATGTCAGGGGTCATGAAGCATTGTGATGAAATGGGTCATGGAGCATTTTGTGACAGGGGTTATGGAACATTGTGATGTCAGGAGTCATGCAGCATTGTGATGATAAGGGCATGGAGCAATGTGATGACAGGGACATGGAACATTTGTCTGACATGTTTCATGGATTATTGTGATGACAGTGGGCATGGAGCATTGAGATGACAAGGGCATGGAGCATTGTAGTGACAAAGGTGACAGAGACTTGTGTGACGAGTGCATGGACCATTGTGAGGACAAAGGTCATGAAGCTTTGTGATGACTGGAGTCACGGAGCATTGTGATGAGAGTCGTCATGGAGCATTGTGATCACAAGGGCATGGAACATTGTGATGACAAGGTCATGGACTATTTTGAAGACAGGTGTCAGGGAGCATTGTGATGACATATGTCATTGTCCATTGTGATGACAATGGCATGGAGCATTGTGATACCAAGTGTCATGGAGGATTGTGATGACAAAGGTAATGGAGCATTTTGATGACAAGGGCTTGGAACATTGCGATGACAAGGGTCATGGAGCATTGTGATGACAAGGGCATGGAGCATTCTGATGAAAATGTGCATGGAGCATTGAGATTACAGGGGTTTTGGAGCAATGTGATGAAAAGGGCATGGAGCATTCTGATGAAAAGGTGCATGGAGCATTGAGATTACAGGGGTTTTGGAGCAATGTGATGACAAGGGCATGGAGCATTGTGATAAGAATGCAATGGAGCATTCTGATGACATGCGTCAATAAGCTTTGTGATGACAAGGACATAGAGCATTGTGATTACAGGGGTCTTGGAGCATTGTGATGAAAAGGGAATGGATCATTGTGATGAAAATTGCATGGAGCCTTGTCATGACAGTGTTCATGGAGCATATTGATGACAAGTGTCAGCGAGCATTGTGATGCCAAGTGTATAGAGCACTGTGGTGACAAAGGTCATGGAGAATTGTGATGAGAAGACCTTGCATAATTGTGATGACGAGCGTCATGGGGCATGTGATGACAAGTGTTATGGAATATTGTGATCAGAAGGGTTTGGAGCATTGTGATGACAGAGGAAATGGAGCATTTTGATTTCATTGTGATGACAATAGCATGAATCATTATGATGATGGGCATGGTGCATTGTGATGACAGTGTTCATGGAGCATTGAGATGAAAAGTGGTATGGAGAATTGTGATTACATATGTCTTGGAGCATTGTGATGACAAGGGTCATGGAGCCTTGTGATGACAAGGCCGTGGAACTTTGTGATGGCAGGGGTCATGGAGCAATTTTATGACAGGTGTAATGGAGCATTGTGATGACAAGGGCATGGAGCAATGTATTAGAGATTTAATTGAGCATTGTGATGACAATGGCATGGAGCATTGTGATGCCAAGGGTCATGGAGCTTTGTGATGACAAAGGTAATGGAGCATTTTGATGACAAGGGCTTGGAACATTGCGATGACAAGGGTCATGGAGCATTGTGATGACAAGGGCATGGAGCATTCTGATGAAAACGTCCATGGAGCATTGAGATTACAGGGGTTTTGAAGCAATGTGATTACAAGGGAATGGAGCATTGTGATGAGAAGGCAATGGAGCATTCTGATGACATGTGTCAGGGAGCTTTGTGATGACAAGGACATGGAGTATTGTGATGCCAATGGTCATGGAGCTTTGTGATGAGAAATGTCATGTGGCATTTTGATGACAAGGGCGTGGTGCATTGTGAGGAGAAGGGCAGGGGGCATTGTGATGACTGGGTCATGGAGCAATTTGAATAAAAATGTCATGGAATATTTTGATGACAGGGGTTATGGAACATTGTGATGTCAGGGGTTATGAAGCATTGTGATGAAATGGGTCATGGAGAATTTTGTGCCTGGGGTTATGGAACATTGTGATGTCAGGGGTCATGGAGCATTGTGATGATAATGGCATGTAGCTCTGTGATGACAGTGGTCATGGAACATTGTGATGACAGGGGTGAGAGAGTATTGTGATGACTAGTGATGGAACATTGTGATATATATGGTGAGAGAGCATTTTGATGAGAAGTGCATGGAGCATTGTGATGACAAGTTTTATGGAGCATAGCGATGAAAAGGATGTGGAGCATTGTGATGAAAAGAGCATGGCACATTATGATGACATGTGTCATGGAGTATTGTGCTGACAAGCGCATGGAGCATTTTGATGACAAGTGTCATGGAGGATTGTGATGACAAAGGTAATGGAGCATTTTGATGACATGCGTCATGGAGCTTTGTGATGACAAGGACATGGAGCATTGTGATTACAGGGGTCTTGGAGCATTGTGATGAAAAGGGAATGGATCATTGTGATGAAAAATGCATGGAGCCTTGTCATGACAGGGTTCAAGGACCATACTGATGACAACTGTCAGGGAGCATTGTGATGATAAGTGTATTGAGCATTGTGATGACAAAGATCATGGAGCATTGTGATGAGAAGACTATGGATAACTGTGATGACCAGCATCATGGGGCATTGTGATAACAAGTGTTATGGAACATTTTGATCAGAAGCGTTTGGTGCATTTTTATGACAGAGGTCATTGAGCATTTTGATTTCACTTTGATGACAATAGCATGAAATATTATGTTGATGGGCACAGTGCATTGTGATGACAGTGTTCATGGAGCATTGAGATGAAAAGGGGTATGGAGCATTGTGATTACAGGGCTGTTGGAGCATTGTGATGACAAGGGACACAGAGCATTTTGATGAAAAGTTCATGGAGCATTGTGGTGACAAAGTTACAGAGACTTGTGATGATGAGGGCATGGACCATTGTGATGACAAAGTCTTGAAGCATTGTGATGACTGGAGTCATGGAGCATTGTGATGACAGGTGTCATGGAGCATTGTGTTGACAAGTGCATGGAGCATTGTGATGACAGTGGTCATGGAGCACTGTGATGACAAGGGTCATGGAGCATTGTGATGACAAGCCTCACGGAACTTTCTGATTAAAGTTGTCATGGAGCATTGGGATGAAAAGGGCATGGATCATTGTGATGACAAGTGTCATGGAGATTTTTGATGACAAGATTCCCGGATCATTGTGTTGTGAGGGGTCATGGAGCGCGGGGATGACAGTGGTCATGGATCATTGTGATGACAGGGGTCATGGTGCATTGTGATGAGAAGGTCATGGATCATTGGGCTGAAAGTGCTCATGGAGTTTTGTGATGACAGGGGTCATGGAGCATTGTGTAGACAAGGGAATCGAGCATTGTGATGAGAAGTTCCTGGAGCATTGTGTTGAGAAGACCATGGAGTCTTGTGATGACAAGTCTCATGGAGCATTCTGATGAAAAGCGGCATGGAGCATTGTGATTACAGGGGTGATGGAGCACTGTGATGACTAGGGCATGGAGCATTGTGATGAGAAGGCCATGGAGCATTCTGATGACATGCGTCATGGAGCTTTGTGATGACAAGGACATGGAGAATTGTCATTACAGTGGTCATGGAATATTGTAATGACAGTGGTGAGTGAGTATTGTGATGACTAGTGATGGAACATTGTGATATCAGTGGTGAGAAGGCATTTTGAGGAGAAGTGCATGGATCATTGTGATGACAAATTTTATTGAACATTTTGATGACAAGTATGAGGAGCATTGTGATGACAAGTGCATGGAGCATTGTGATGACATGGGTTATGGAGCACTGTGCTGACACCAGCATCGAGCATTGTGATGACAAGGGTCATGGAGCATTGTGCTGACAAAGGCATGGACCTTTGTGATGACAAGGGTCACAGAGCATTATGATAAAAATTTCAGGGAGCATTGTGGTGACAAATGTCACAGAGCTTTGTGTTATGAGGTCATGGACCATTGTGATGACAAATGTTATGAAGCATTGTGATGACTGGGGTCACGGAGCATTGTGATAACAGGGGTCTTGGAGCATTGTGATGAAAAGGGAATGGATCATTGTGATGAAAAAGGCATGGAGCCTTGTCGTGACAGTGTTCAAGGAGAATACTGATGACAAGTGTCAGCGAGCATTGTGATGCCAAGTGTATTGAGCATTGTGGTGACAAAGGTCATGGAGGATTGTGATGAGAAGACATTGCATAACTGTGATGACGAGCGTCATGGGACATGTGATGACAAGTGTTATGGAACATTGTGATCAGAAGGGTTTGGAGCATTGTGATGACAGAGGACATGGAGCATTTTGATTTCATTGTGATGACAATAGCATGAATCATTATGATTAAGGGCATGGTGCATTGTGATGACAGCGTTCATGGAGCATTGAGATGAAAAGTGGCATGGAGAACTGTGATTTCAGAGGTCTTGGAGCATTGTGATGACAAGGGTCATGGAGCCTTGTGATGACAAGGTCGTGCAACATTGTGATGGCAGGGGTCATGGAGCATTGTTATGACAGGTGTAATGGAGCATTGTGATGACACGGGCATGGAGCAATGTGATGAGAGTTTTCATTGAGCATTGTGATGACAATGGCATGGAGCATTGTGATGACAAGCGCATGGAGCAATGTGATGACAGGGGCATGGAACATTGGTCTGAAAAATTTCATGGATTATTGTGATTACAGTGGGCATGGAGCATTGAGATGATACGGGCATGGAGCATTGTGGTGACAAATTCACAGAGCCTTGTGTGACGAGGGCTTGGACCATTGTGAGGACAAAGTTCATGAAGCATTGTGATGACTGGAGTCACGGAGCATTGTGATGACAGGGTTCATGGAGCATTGTGATGACAAGGCCATGGAGCATTGTGATGACAGGGGCATACAACATTGGTCTGACATGTTTCATGGATTATTGTGATGACCGTGGGCATGGGGCATTGTGATGACAAGTGCATGGATCATTGTGATGACAAGGTCATGGAATATTGTGAAGACAGATGTCAGGGAGCATTGTGATGACATATGTCATTGTTCATTGTGATGACAATGGCATGGAGCATTGTGATACCAAGTGTCATGGAGGATTGTGATGACAAAGATAATAGAGTATTTTGATGACAAGGGCTTGGAACATTGCGATGAAAAGGGTCATGGAGCATTGTGATGACAAGGGCATGGAGTATTCTGATGAAAAGTTGCATGGAGCATTGATATTACAGGGGTTTGGAAGCAATGTGATTACTAGGGCATGGAGCATTGTGATGAGAAGGCAACGGAGCATTCTGATGACATGCGTCATGGAGCTTTGTGATGACAAGGACATGGAGCATTGTGATTAAAGGGATCTTGGAACATTGTGATGAAAAGGGAATGGATCATTGTGATGAAAAATGCATGGAGCCTTGTCATGACAGCGTTCAAGGAGCATACTGATGACAACTGTCAGGGAGCATTGTGATGATAAGTGTATTGAGCATTGTGATGACAAAGATCATGGAGCATTGTGATGAGAAGATTATGGATAACTGTGATGACCACCATCATGGGGCATTGTGATGACAAGTGATATGGAACACTGTGATCAGAAGGGATTGGTGCATTGTGATGACAGAGGTCATTGAGCATTTTGATTTCATTGTGATGACAATAGCATGAAATATTATGGAGATGGGCACGGTGCATTGTGATGACAGGGTTCATGGAGCATTGAGATGAAAAGTGGCATGGAGCATTGTGATTACAGGGGTGTTGGAGCATTGTGATGACAAGGGACACAGAGCATTTTGATGAAAAGTTCATGGAGCGTTGTGGTGACAAAATTACTGAGACTTGTGATGATGAGGGCATGGACCATTGTGATGACAAAGTCTTGAAGCATTGTGATGACTGGAGTCATGGAGCATTGTGATGACAGGTGTCATGGAGCATTGTGATGACAAGTGCATGGAGCATTGTGATGACAGGGGTCATGGAGCACTGTGATGACAAGGGTCATGGAGCATTGTGATGACAAGCCTCACGGAACATTCTGATTAAAGTTGTCATGGAGCATTGCGATGACAAGGGCATGGATCATTGTGATGACAAGTGTCATGGAGATTTTTGATGACAAGATTCCCGGATCATTGTGTTGTGAGGGGTCATGGAGCGCGGGGATGACAGTGGTCATGGATCATTGTGATGACAGGGGTCATGGTGCATTGTGATGAGAAGGTCATGGATCATTGGGCTGAAAGTGCTCATGGAGTTTTGTGATGACAGGGGTCATGGAGCATTGTGTAGACAAGGGAATCGAGCATTGTGATGAGAAGTTCCTGGAGCATTGTGTTGAGAAGACCATGGAGTCTTGTGATGACAAGTCTCATGGAGCATTCTGATGAAAAGCGGCATGGAGCATTGTGATTACAGGGGTGATGGAGCACTGTGATGACTAGGGCATGGAGCATTGTGATGAGAAGGCCATGGAGCATTCTGATGACATGCGTCATGGAGCTTTGTGATGACAAGGACATGGAGAATTGTCATTACAGTGGTCATGGAATATTGTAATGACAGTGGTGAGTGAGTATTGTGATGACTAGTGATGGAACATTGTGATATCAGTGGTGAGAAGGCATTTTGAGGAGAAGTGCATGGATCATTGTGATGACAAATTTTATTGAACATTTTGATGACAAGTATGAGGAGCATTGTGATGACAAGTGCATGGAGCATTGTGATGACATGGGTTATGGAGCACTGTGCTGACACCAGCATCGAGCATTGTGATGACAAGGGTCATGGAGCATTGTGCTGACAAAGGCATGGACCTTTGTGATGACAAGGGTCACAGAGCATTATGATAAAAATTTCAGGGAGCATTGTGGTGACAAATGTCACAGAGCTTTGTGTTATGAGGTCATGGACCATTGTGATGACAAATGTTATGAAGCATTGTGATGACTGGGGTCACGGAGCATTGTGATAACAGGGGTCTTGGAGCATTGTGATGAAAAGGGAATGGATCATTGTGATGAAAAAGGCATGGAGCCTTGTCGTGACAGTGTTCAAGGAGAATACTGATGACAAGTGTCAGCGAGCATTGTGATGCCAAGTGTATTGAGCATTGTGGTGACAAAGGTCATGGAGGATTGTGATGAGAAGACATTGCATAACTGTGATGACGAGCGTCATGGGACATGTGATGACAAGTGTTATGGAACATTGTGATCAGAAGGGTTTGGAGCATTGTGATGACAGAGGACATGGAGCATTTTGATTTCATTGTGATGACAATAGCATGAATCATTATGATTAAGGGCATGGTGCATTGTGATGACAGCGTTCATGGAGCATTGAGATGAAAAGTGGCATGGAGAACTGTGATTTCAGAGGTCTTGGAGCATTGTGATGACAAGGGTCATGGAGCCTTGTGATGACAAGGTCGTGCAACATTGTGATGGCAGGGGTCATGGAGCATTGTTATGACAGGTGTAATGGAGCATTGTGATGACACGGGCATGGAGCAATGTGATGAGAGTTTTCATTGAGCATTGTGATGACAATGGCATGGAGCATTGTGATGACAAGCGCATGGAGCAATGTGATGACAGGGGCATGGAACATTGGTCTGAAAAATTTCATGGATTATTGTGATTACAGTGGGCATGGAGCATTGAGATGATACGGGCATGGAGCATTGTGGTGACAAATTCACAGAGCCTTGTGTGACGAGGGCTTGGACCATTGTGAGGACAAAGTTCATGAAGCATTGTGATGACTGGAGTCACGGAGCATTGTGATGACAGGGTTCATGGAGCATTGTGATGACAAGGCCATGGAGCATTGTGATGACAGGGGCATACAACATTGGTCTGACATGTTTCATGGATTATTGTGATGACCGTGGGCATGGGGCATTGTGATGACAAGTGCATGGATCATTGTGATGACAAGGTCATGGAATATTGTGAAGACAGATGTCAGGGAGCATTGTGATGACATATGTCATTGTTCATTGTGATGACAATGGCATGGAGCATTGTGATACCAAGTGTCATGGAGGATTGTGATGACAAAGATAATAGAGTATTTTGATGACAAGGGCTTGGAACATTGCGATGAAAAGGGTCATGGAGCATTGTGATGACAAGGGCATGGAGTATTCTGATGAAAAGTTGCATGGAGCATTGATATTACAGGGGTTTGGAAGCAATGTGATTACTAGGGCATGGAGCATTGTGATGAGAAGGCAACGGAGCATTCTGATGACATGCGTCATGGAGCTTTGTGATGACAAGGACATGGAGCATTGTGATTAAAGGGATCTTGGAACATTGTGATGAAAAGGGAATGGATCATTGTGATGAAAAATGCATGGAGCCTTGTCATGACAGCGTTCAAGGAGCATACTGATGACAACTGTCAGGGAGCATTGTGATGATAAGTGTATTGAGCATTGTGATGACAAAGATCATGGAGCATTGTGATGAGAAGATTATGGATAACTGTGATGACCACCATCATGGGGCATTGTGATGACAAGTGATATGGAACACTGTGATCAGAAGGGATTGGTGCATTGTGATGACAGAGGTCATTGAGCATTTTGATTTCATTGTGATGACAATAGCATGAAATATTATGGAGATGGGCACGGTGCATTGTGATGACAGGGTTCATGGAGCATTGAGATGAAAAGTGGCATGGAGCATTGTGATTACAGGGGTGTTGGAGCATTGTGATGACAAGGGACACAGAGCATTTTGATGAAAAGTTCATGGAGCGTTGTGGTGACAAAATTACTGAGACTTGTGATGATGAGGGCATGGACCATTGTGATGACAAAGTCTTGAAGCATTGTGATGACTGGAGTCATGGAGCATTGTGATGACAGGTGTCATGGAGCATTGTGATGACAAGTGCATGGAGCATTGTGATGACAGGGGTCATGGAGCACTGTGATGACAAGGGTCATGGAGCATTGTGATGACAAGCCTCACGGAACATTCTGATTAAAGTTGTCATGGAGCATTGCGATGACAAGGGCATGGATCATTGTGATGACAAGTTTCATGGAGATTTTTGATGACAAGATTCCTGGATCATTGTGTTGTGAGGGGTCATGGAGCGCGGGGTTGACAGTGGTCATGGATCATTGTGATGACAGGGGTCATGGTGCATTGTGATGAGAAGGTCATGGATCATTGGGCTGAAAATGTTCATGGAGTTTTGTGATGACAGGGGTCATGGAGCATTGTGTAGACAAGGGAATCGAGCATTGTGATGAGAAGTTCCTGGAGCATTGTGTTGAGAAGACCATGGAGTCTTGTGATGACAAGTCTCATGGAGCATTCTGATGAAAAGCGGCATAGAGCATTGTGATTACAGGGGTGTTGGAGCACTGTGATGACTAGGGCATGGAGCATTGTGATGAGAAGGCCATGGAGCATTCTGATGACATGCGTCATGGAGCTTTGTGATGACAAGGGCATGGAGAATTGTCATTACAGTGGTCATGGAATATTGTAATGACAGTGGTGAGTGAGTATTGTGATGACTAGTGATGGAACATTGTGATATCAGTGGTGAGAAGGCATTTTGAGGAGAAGTGCATGGATCATTGTGATGATAAATTTTATGGAGCATTTTGATGACAAGTATGAGGAGCATTGTGATGACAAGTGCATGGAGCATTGTGATGACATGGGTTATGGAGCACTGTGCTGACACCAGCATCGAGCATTGTGATGACAAGGGTCATGGAGCATTGTGCTGACAAAGGCATGGAGCTTTGTGATGACAAGGGTCACAGAGCATTATGATAAAAATTTCATGGAGCATTGTGGTGACAAATGTCACAGAGCTTTGTGTTATGAGGTCATGGACCATTGTGATGACAAATGTCATGAAGCATTGTGATGACTGGAGTCACGGAGCATTGTGATAACATGGGTCTTGGAGCATTGTGATGAAAAGGGAATGGATCATTGTGATGAAAAAGGCATGGAGCCTTGTCATGACAGTGTTCAAGGAGCATACTGATCACAAGTGTCAGCGAGCATTGTGATGCCAAGTGTATTGAGCATTGTGGTGACAAAGGTCATGGAGCATTGTGATGAGAAGACCTTGCATAATTGTGATGACGAGCGTCATGGGAAATGTGATGACAAGTGTTATGGAACATTGTGATCAGAAGGGTTTGGAGCATTGTGATGACAGAGGACATGGATCATTTTGATTTCATTGTGATGACAATAGCATGAATCATTATGATGAAGGGCATGGTGCATTGTGATGACAGTGTTCATGGAGCATTGAGATGAAAAGTGGCATGGAGAATTGTGATTACAGATGTCTTGGAGCATTGTGATGACAAGGGTCATGGAGCCTTGTGATGACAAGGCCGTGGAACATTGTGATGGCAGGGGTCATGGAGAATTGTTATGACAGGTGTAATGGAGCATTGTGATGACAAGGGCATGGAACAATGTGATGAGAGTTTTCATTGAGCATTGTGATGACAATGGCATGGAGCATTGTGATGACAAGCGCATGGAGCAATGTGATGACAGGGACATGGAACATTGGTCTGACAAATTTCATGGATTATTGTGATTACAGTGGGCATGGAGCATTGAGATGATACGGGCATGGAGCATTGTGGTGACAAATTCACAGAGCCTTGTGTGTCGAGGGCATGGACCATTGTGAGGACAAAATTCATGAAGCATTGTGATGACTGGAGTCACGGAGCATTGTGATGACAGGGTTCATGGAGCATTGTGATGACAAGGCCATGGAGCATTGTGATGACAGGGGCATGGAACATTGGTCTGACATGTTTCATGGATTATTGTGATGACCGTGGGCATGGCGCATTGTGATGACAAGGGCATGGAACATTGTGATGACAAGGTCATGGAATATTGTGAAGACAGGTGTCAGGGAGCATTGTGATGACATATGTCATTGTTCATTGTGATGACAATGGCATGGAGCACTGTGATACCAAGTGTCATGGAGGATTGTGATGACAAAGGTAATGGAGAATTTTGATGACAAGGGCTTGGAACATTGTGATGACAATGGTCATGGAGCATTGTGATGGCAAGGGAATGGAGCATTGTGATGACAACGGTCATGGAGGCTTGTGATGACAAGGCCATGGAACCTTGTGATGGTAAGTGTCATGGAGCATTATTATGACAGGTGTAATGGAGCATTGTGATGACAAGGACGTGGAGCACTGGTCTGAAAAGTTTCATGGATTATTGTGATGAGAGTGGGCATGGAGCAGTGTGATGTCAAGGGCACGGAACACTATGATACATAGGTCATGGAGGATTGTAATGATTAAGGGCATGGAGCACTGTGATGAGAAGTGTATTGAGCATTGTGATGACAAGCGTCATGGAGCTTTGTGATCACAAGAGCATGGAGCAATGTGTGAGAGGGTTCAAGGAGCATTTGATGATAATGGCATGGAGCACTGTGATGCCAATGGTCATGGAGCTTTGTAATGAAAAATCTCATGGAGCATTTTGATGACAAGGCCGTGGTGCATTGTGATGAGAAGTGCAGGGAGCATTGTGATGACAGGGTCATGGAGCAATTTGATGAAAAGTTTCATGGAACATTTTGATGAGAGGGGTTATGGAAAATTGTGATGTCAGGTGTCATGGAGCATTGTGATGAAAAGGGTCATGGAGCAGTTTGTGACAGGGATTATTGAACATTCTGATGTCAGGGGGCATGGAGCATTGTGATGAAACGGGTCATGGAGCATTTTGTGACAGGGATTATTGAACATTCTGGTGTCAGGGGGCATGGAGCATTGTGATGAAACGGGTCATTGAGCATTTTGATGACAGGTGTCATGGAGCATTGTGATGATAGGGGCATATAGCATTTTGATGACAGGGGTCATGGAACATTGTGATGACAGGTGTGACGGAGTATTGTGATGACTAGTGATGGAATATTGTGATATCATTGGTGAGAGAGCATTTTGATGAGAAGTGTATGGAGGATTGTGATGACAAGGAGGTGGAGCATTGTGATGACAAGCTCATGGCGCACTGTGATGACATGGGTTAAGAAACATTGTGCTGACAAGCGCATGGAACATTGTGATGACAAGGGTCTTTGAGCATTATGCTGACAAACCCATGGAGCATTGTGATGACAAGGGTGACAGAGCTTTGTGATGAAAAGTCCATGGAGCATTGTGGTGACAAAGGTCACAGAGCCTTCTGTGACGAGGTCATGGACCATTGTGATGACAAATGTCATGAAGCACTGTGATGACTGTTGTCACGGAGCATTGTGATTACAAGGTTCTTGGAGCATTGTGATGCCAAGGGCATGGATCATTGTGATGAGAAGACCATGGAGCATTCTGATGACATGTGTCATGGAGCTTTGTGATGACAAGGGCAGGGAGCATTGTGATTACAGGGGTCTTGGAGTATTGTGATGAAAAGGGAATGGATCATTGTGATAAAAAAAGCATGGAGCCTTTTCACAACAGTGTTCGTGAAGCATACTAATGACAAGTGTCAGGGAGCATTGTGATGATAAGTGTATTGAGGATTGTGGTGACATAGGTCACGGAGCATTGTGATGAGAAAACCATTCATAATAGTGATGACGTGCGTCATGGGGCATTTTGATTACAAGTGTTATGGAACACTGTGATCACAAGGATTTGGAGCATTGTGGTGACAAATGTCATGGAGCATTTTGATTTCATTCTGATGACAATAGCATGAAGCATTATCATGATGGGCATGGTGCATTGTGATGACAGGGTTCATGGAGCATTGAGATGAAAAGGGGCATGGAGCATTGTGATTACAGGGGTCTTGGAGCATTGTGATGACAAGGACATGGAGCATTGTGATGAGAAGGCCATGGAGCATTATGATGACATGCGTCATGGACCTTTGTGACGAGAAGGGCATGGAGCATTGTGATTACAGGGGTCTTGAGGCATTGTGATGACAAGGGTCATGGAGCCTTGTGAGGACAAGGCCGTGGAACATTGTGATGGCAGGGCTCATGGAGCATTGTTATGACAGGTGTAATGGAGCATTGTGATGACAAGGGCATGGAGCAATGTGATGAGAGATTTCACTGATCATTGTGATGACAATGGCATGGAGCATTGTGATGCAAAGGGTCTTGGAGCTTTGTGATGACAAAGTCATGGGGCATTAGGTGACAAGGGCGTGGTGCATTGAGATGAGAAGGGCAGGGAGCATTGTGATGACAGGGTCATGGAGAATGTTGATGAAAAGTGTCATGGAATATTTTGATGACAGGGGTTATGGAACATTGTAATGTCAGGGGTCAAGAAGCATTGTGATGAAATGGGTCATGGAGCATTTTCGGACAGAGTTTATGGAACATTGTGATGTCAGTGTTCATGGTGCATTGTGAAGATAAGGGCATGTAGCACTGTGATGACAGGGGTCATGGAACACTGTGATGACAGGGGTGAGGGAGTATAGTGATGACTTGTGATGGAACATTGTGATATATGTGGTGAGAGAGCATTTTGATGAGAAGTGCATGGAGCATTGTGATGACAAGGGCAAGGAGCAATGTGATGACAGGGGCATGGATCATTGGTCTGACAATTTTCATGGATTATTGTGATGACAGTGAGCTTGGAGCATTGAGATGAAAATGGCATGCAGCATTGTGGTGACAAAGGTCACAGAGCGTTGTGTGACCAGGTCATGCACCATTGTGATGACAAAGGTCATGAAGCATTGTGATAACTGGAGTCACGGAGCACTGTGATGACAGGGGTTATGGAGCATTGTGATGACAAGGGAATGGAACATTGTGATGACAAGGTCATGGAGTATTTTGAAGACAGGTGTCAGGGAGCATTGTGATGACATATGTCATTGTCCATTGTGATGACAATGGCATGGAGCATTGTGATACCAAGTGTAACGGAGGATTGTGATGACAAAGGTAATGGAGCATTTTGATGACAAGGGCTTGGAACATTGTGATGACAATGGTCATGGAGCATTGTGATGGCAAGGGAATGGAGCATTGTGATGACAACGGCCATTGAGAATTTTGATGAAAACGTCGTGAAGCATTGTGATGAAAAGCACATGGAGCTTGCTATGACTGTGGTCATAGAGCATTGCGATGACAGGTGCATGGAGAATTGTGAAGACAAGATCATGTAACATTGTTATGAGAAGTGTTAAGGATCATTGTGATGACAAGGACGTGGAGTATTGTAATGACAAGGCATATGGAGCATTGTGATGGCAAGACCGTGGAGCATTGTGATGAGAAGGCCATGGATAATTGTGATGACGAGCATCATGGAGCACTGTAATGACAAGGGGCATCTAGCATTGTGTGGACGGGGGTTATGGAGCACTGTGATGACAAGGGTCATGGAGGATACTGATGACAAGCTTGTGAAGTATTGTGATGACAATGGCATCGAGCATTGTGATGAAAGGGGCATGGAGCCTTTTCATGATACGGTTCAAGGAGCATTCTGATGAGAAGTGACAGGGAGCATTGTGATGACAAGTATATTGAGCATTGTGATGACAAATGTCATGGAGCATTGTCATGAGAAGTCCATGGATAATTGTGATGACAGGCATCAAAGTGTGTTGTGATGACAAGTGTTATAGAAATTTGTGATCACAAGTGTTTGGATCATTGTGATGACAGAGGTCATGGATTATTTGATTTCAAGGAGCATGGAGCATTTTGATGACAAGGGCATGAAGCAATGTGATCCCAACGTTCATGGAGGATTTTGATGACAATGGTAATGGAGAATTATTATGACAACCGCATGCAGCATTGTGATGACAAGGTAATGTAGCATTTTGCTGACAGAGGCATGGAACATTGTGATGACAAGGGTCACGGAGCAATGTGATGACAAGCGTCACAGAGCATTGTGATTACAGGGGACATGGAACACTGGGATGACAAGGGCATGGATCATTGTGATGACCATGATCATGGAGCATTTTGATGCCAGTGGTCATGGAGCATTGTGATGACATGGGTCATGAAACATTGTGATGAGAAGGTCATGGAGCATTGGGCTGAAAATGTTCATGGAGTATTGAGATGACAGGTGTCATAGAACATTGTGATTACAAGGTAATGGAGAATTGTGATGACAAGGTTCTGGAGCATTGTGATGAGAAGACCATGGACCCTTGTGATGAAAAGTCTCATGGAGCATTCTGATGAAAAGGGGCATAGAGCATTGTGATTACAGGGTTCTTGGAGCATTGTGATGAAATGGCATGGAGCATTGTGATGACATGGGCATGGAGCATTGGTCTGAGAAGTTTCATGGATTATTGTGATGACAGTGGGCATGGTGCATTGTGATGACAAGGGCATGGAGCATTGTGATGACAAGGTCATGGAGAATTGTGAAGACCGGTGTCAGGGAGCATTGTGATGACATATGTCATGGTCCATTGTGATGACAATGGCATGGAGCATTGTGATGCCAAGTGTCATGGAAGATTGTGATGACAAAGGTAATAGAGCATTGTGATGACATAGGCTTGGAGCATTGTGATGACGAGGGCATGGACCATTGTGATGACAAGGGTCATTGATAATTGTGATGATAATTCTTGAAGCATTGTGATGACAACCACATGGAGCTTGCTATGACAGGGGACATGGAGCATTGCGATTAAAAGTGCTAGAGAATTGTGATGACAAAGCATATAACACTGTGAGTAGAAGTGTCATGGAGCGTAGTGATGCCAAGGACGTGGAGAATTGTGATCACCAAAGACATGGAGCACTGTGATGACCAGGGCATGCAGCATTGTGATGGCAAGACCGTGGAGCATTGTGATGAGAAGACCATGGATAATTGTGAAGATGAGTGTCATGGAGCACTGTAATGACAAGGGGCATGGAGCATTGTGATGACAGGTGTTATGGAGAATTGTGATGACAGAGGTCATGGATCAATGTGAGGACAAGGGTCATGGATCATTCTGATGACAAGCTTGTGGAATATTATGATGACAATGGCATAGAGCATTGTGATGAAAAGGGCATGGAGCATTCTGATGAAAAACGCATGGAACCTTTTCATGACAGGTTTCAAGGAGCAGTCTTAAGACAAGGGTTAGGGAGCATTGTGATGACAAGTGTATTGAGAATTGTGATGACAAAGGTCATGGAACATTGTGATGAGAAGACCATGCATAATTGTGATGACCAGCGTCATGGGGCATTGTGATGACAAGTGTTATGGAACATTGTGATCAGAAGGGTTTTTGCATTGTTATGACAGAGGTCATTGAGCATTTTGATTTCATTGTGATGACAATAGCATGAAGCATTATGATGATGGGCAAGGTTCGTTGTGATGACAGTGTTCATGGAGCACTGAGATGAAAAGTGGTATGGAGCATTTTGATTACTCGGGTCATGGAACATTGTGATGACAAGGCCATGGAACATTGTGATGACAGGGGTGAGGCAGTATTGTGATGACTAGTGATGGAAAATTGTGATGTCATTGGTGAGAGAGCATTTTGATTCGAAGTGCATAGAGATTTGTGATGATAATGTTTATGGAGTATTGTGATGACAAGTTTGGGGAGCACTGTGATGACAAGTGCATGGCGCACTGTGATGACATGGGTCATGGAGCATTGTGCTGACAAGCGCATGGAGCATTGTGATGACAAGGGTCATGGAGCATTGTGCTGACAAAGGCATGCAGCATTGTGATGACAAGGCTCAGAGAGCATTGGGATGAAAAGTTCATGGAGCATTTTGGTGACAAATTTCACAGAACCTTGTGATGACGAGGGTATGGACCATTGTGATGACAAAGTTCTTGAAGCATTGTGATGACTGGAGTCACAGAGAATTGTGATGACAAGGGAATGGAGCATTGTGATGACGGGCATGGAACATTGGTGTGACAAGTTTCAGGGATTTTTGTGATGACAGTCGGCATGGCGCATTGTGATGACAAGGGCATGGAGCATTGTGATGACAAGGTCATGGAGTATTGTGAAGACAGGTGTCAGGGTGCATTGTGATGGCATATGTCATGTTCCATTGTGATGACAATGGCATGGAGAATTGTGATGCCAATTGTCATGGAGCATTTTGAAGACAAAGGTAATGGAGCATTGTGATGACAAGGGCTTGGAGCATTCTGATGACAATGGTCATGGAGCATTGTGATGAAATGTGCTTTTGAGAATTTTGATGACAAGTTCGTGAAGCACTGTGATGAAAAGCAAATGGAGCTTGCTATGACAGGGGTCATGGAGCATTGCGATGACAAGTGCATGGAGAATGTGATTACAAGAGCATGTAAAATTGTGATTTGAAGTGTCCTGGAGCATTGTGATGGCAAGGCGGTGGAGCATTGTGATGAGAAGACCATGGATAATTGTGATGAGGAGCGTCATGGAGAACTGTAATGACAAGGGGCATGGAGCATTGTGATGACAGGGGTCATGGAGCATTGTGATGACAAGGGTCATGGAGCATTCTGATGACAAGCTTGTGGAGTATTGTGATGACAATGGCATGGAGCATTGTGATGAGGAGACCATGGAGCCTTGTGATGAGAAATCTCATGGAGCATTCTGATTAAAAGGGGCATGGAGCATTGTGATGCCAAGGGTCATGGAGCTTTGTGATGTCAAAGGTCATGGAGCATTTTGATGACAAGGGAGTGGTGCATTGTGATGATAACGGCATGTAGCATTGTGATGATAGGGTCATGGAACATTGTGATGACAGTGGTGAGGGAGTATTGTGATGACTAGTGATGGAACATTGTGATATCAGTGGTGAGAGAGCATTTAGATGAGAAGTGCATGGAGCATTGTGATGACAATGTTTATGGAGCATTGTGATGACAAAGATGTGGAGCATTGTGATGACTACCGCATGGCACATTGTGATCACATCGGTCATGGAGCATTGGGCTGACAAGCTCATAGAGCATTGTGCTGACAAGTGTCATGGAACATTGTGCTGACAAAGGCATGGAGCATTGTGATGCCAAGGGTCACAGAGCATTGTGATGAAAAGTTCATGGAGCATTCTGGTGACAAATGTCACAGAGACTTGTGATGATGAGGGCATGGACCATTGTGATGACAACGTCTTGAAGCATTGTGATGACTGGAGTCACGGAGCATTGTGATGACATGTGTCATGGAGCATTTTGATGACAAGTGCATGGAGTATTGTGATGACAGGGGCATGGAACATCGGTCTGAAAAATTTCATGGATTATTGTCATGACAGTGGGCATTGCACATTGTGAATGCAAGGGCATGGAGCACTGTGAAGAAAAGGTCATGGAGTATTGTGAAATCAGGTGTCAGGGAGCATTGTGATGACCTATGTCATGGTGAATTGTGATGACAATGGCATGGAGCATTGTGATGACAAGTGTCATGGAGGATTGTGATGACAAAGGTAATGGAGCATTGTGAAGAAAAGCGCTTGGAGCATTGTGATGAGAAGTGTCATGGAGCATTGTAATGACAAGGGCATGGAGCATTGTGATGACCAAGGCCACTGAGAATTTTGATGCCAACGTCGTGAAACATTGTGATGACAAGCACATGGAACTTGCTATGACAGGTGTCATGGAGCATTGTGCTGACAAGTGCATGGATAATTGTGATGACAATAGCATGTAACTTTGTGACGAGAAATGTAATGGAGCATTGTGATGACAAGGACGTGGAGAATTGTGATGACAAAGGACATGGAGCACTGTAATGACCAGGGCATTGAGCATTGTGATTGCAAGACCGTGGAGCATCGTGATGAGAAGGTCATGGATAATTGGGATGACGAGCGTCATGGAGCACTGTAATGACAAGGGAAATGGAGCATTTTGATGACAGGTGTCATGGATCATTGTGATGAGAGGGGTCATGGAGCATTGTGATGACAAGCATGTGGAGTATTGTGATGACACTGGCATGGAGCATTGTGATGAAAAGGGCATGGAGCATTGTGATGAAAAAGGCATGGAACCTTTTCATGACAGGGTTCAAGGAGCATTCTGACGACAAGTGTCAGGGAGCATTGTGATGACAAGTGTATTGAGCATTTTGATGACAAATTTCATGCAGCATTGTGATGACAGGCATCATGGAGCGTTGTGATGACAAGTGTTATGGAACATTGTGATCACAAGGGTTTGGAGCATTGTGATGACAGAGATCATGGATCATTTTCATTTCAAGGAGCATGGAGCATTGTGATGACAAGGGCATGAAGCAATGTGAACCCAAGGTTCACCAAGGATTTTGATGACAATTGGAATGGAGTATTGTGATGTCAAGTGCATGGAGCATTGTGATGACAATGTCATGAAGCATTTTGCTGACAAAGGCATGGAGCATTTTGATGACACGGGTCATGGAGCACTGTGATGCCAAGCATCAAGGAGCATTGTGATTACAGGGGTCATGGAGCATTTGGATGGCAAGGGCATGGATCATCGTGATGACAAGGGTCATGGAGCATTTTGATGACAAGATTCACCGATCATTGTGTTGTCAGGTGTCATGGAGCATTGTGATGACAGTGGTAATGGAGCATTGTGATGACAGGTTCATGGAGCATTGTGATGAGAAGGTCATAGAGCACTGGGCTAAAAATATTCATGGAGTATTGTGAAGGCGTGGGTCATAGAGCATTGTGATGACAAGGGAATGGAGCATTGTGATGAGAAGGTACTGAAGCATTGTGATAAGAAAACATTGGAGCCTTGTATTGACGAGTCTCATGGAGCACTCTGATGAAAAGGGGCATGGAGAATTGTGATTACATGGGTCTTGGAACATTGTGAAGAAAAGGGCATGGATCATTGTGATTAAAAAGTCATGGAGCCTTGTCATGACTGGGTTCAAGGAGCATAATGACGACAAGAGTCAGGGAGCATTGTGATGACAAGTGTATTGAACATTGTGATGACAAAGGTCATGGAGCATTGTGATGAGAAGGCCATGGATAATTGTGATGACGAGCGTCATGGGGCATTGTGATGACAAGTTTTAGGGAACACTGTGATCACAAGGGTTTGGAACATTGTGATGACAGACGTCATGGAGCATTTTGATTTCATTGTAAAGAAAATAGCATGAAACATTATGATGATGGGCATGGTTCATTGTGATGACAGGGTTCATGGAGCACGGAGATGAAAAGGGGCATGGAGCATTGTGATTAAAGGGGTCTTGGAGCATTGTGATGAGACGTTCATGGAGCATTTGGCTGAAAATGATCATGGAGAATTGTGATTACAGGGGTCATGGAGCACTGTGATGACAAGGGTCATGGAGCATTGTGATGACAAGCATCACGGATTATTCTGATGAAAGGTGTCATGGAGCATTGTGATGACAAGGGCATGGATCATTTTGATGACAAGTATCATGGAGATTTTTGATGACAAGAGTCCCGGATCATTGTGTTGTGAGGGGTCATGGAGCGCGGGGATGACAGTGGTCATGGATCATTGTGATGACAGGGGTCATGGTGCATTGTGATGAGAAGGTCATGGATCATTGGGCTGAAAATGTTCATGGAGTATTGTGATGACAGGGGTCATGGAGCATTGTGATGACAAGGGACTGGAGCATTGTGATGACAATGTCCTGGAGCATTGTGCTGAGAAGACCATGGAGTCTTGTGATGACAATTCTCATGGAGCATTCTGATGAAAAGCGGCATGGAGCATTGTAATTAATGAGGTCTTGGAGCATTTAGATGACAAGGGCATGGAGCATGGTGATGAGAAGGCCATGGAGCTTTCTGATGACATGCGTCATGGAGCTTTGTGAAGACAAGCACATGGAGCATAGTGATTACCGGGGTCTTGGAGCATTGTGATGAAAAGGGCATAGATCATTGCGATGAAAAATGCATGGAGCCTTGTCATGACAGGGTTCAAGGAGCATACTGAGGACAAGTGTCAGGGAGAATTGAGATGACAAGTGTATTGAGCATTGTGATGACAAAGTTCATGGAGCATTGTGATGAGAAGACCATGGATAATTGTGATGACGAGCGTAATGGGGCGTTGTGATGCCAAGTGTTATGGAACATTGTGATCACAAAGGTTTTGGGCATTTTGGTGTCAGAGGTCATGTAGCATGGTGATTTCATTGTGATGACAATAGCATGAAGCATTATGATGATGGGCATGGTGCATTGTGATGACAGGGTTCATGCAGCATTGAGATGAAAAGTGGCATGGAACATTGTGATGACAAATGTCATGAAGCATTGTGATGACTTGAGTCACGGAGCATTGTGATGACAGAGGTCATGGAGCATTGTGATGACAAGGGCATGGAGAATTGGGATGAAAGGGGCATGGAGCATTGGTCTGACATGTTTCATGGATTATTGTGATGACAGAGGGCATGGCACATTGTGATAACTAGCGCATGGAGCATTGTGATGACAAGGTCATTGATTATTGTGAAGAAAGGTGTCAGGGAGCATTGTGGTGACATATATCACGGTGCCTTGTGATGACAATGTCATTGAGTATTGTCATGCCAAGTGTCATGGATAAATGTGATGACAAATGTAATGGAGCATTGTGATGACAAGGGCTGGGAGCATTGTGATGACAAAGGTAATGGAGCATTATGATGACAAGGGAATGGATCACTGTGATGACAAGGGTCATGGAGCATTTTGATGACAAAAGTCCCGGATCATTGTGTTGTCAGGTTTCATGGAGAATTGTGATCACATGGTTCATGGAGCATTGTGATGAGAGGGGTCATGGCGCATTGTGATGACAAGGGTCTTGGAGCATTCTGATGACAAGCTTGTGGAGTATTGTGATGACAATGGCATGGAGCATTGTGAGAAAAAGGGTATGGAGCATTTTGATGAAAAAGCCATGTAGCCTTTTCAAGACAGGTTTCAAGGAGCATTCTGAGGAAAAGTGTCAGGGAGCATTGTGATGACAAGTGTATTGAGCATTGTGATGACAAAGTTCATGGAGCATTGTGATGACAAGGGCATGGATTATTGTGATGACAGGCATCATGGAGCGTTGTGATGACAAGTGTTATGGAGCGTTGTGATGACAAGTGTTATGGAACATTGTGATCACAAGTGTTTGGAGCATTGTGATGAGAGAGGTCATGGATCATTTTTATTTCAAGAATCATGGAGCATTGTGATGACAAGGGCATGAAGCAATGTGATCCCAAAGTTCATGGAGGATTGTGATGACACAGGTAATGGAGGATTGTGATGACAAGTGCATGGAGCATTGTGATGACAGGGTCATGTAGCATTTTGCTGATAAAGGCATGGAACACCGTGATGACAAGTGTCATGGAGCTATGTGACAACAAGCGTCAAGGACCATTGTGATTACAGGGGTCATGGAGCATGGGGATGACAAGCGCATGGAATATTCTGATGACAAGTGGCATAGATCATTTTGATGGCTGTGGTCATGTAGCATTGTGATAACATGGGTCATGGAGCACTGTGATGAGAAGGTCATGGAGCATTGGGCTGAAAATATTCATGGAGAACTGTGATGACAGGGATCATGGAGCATTGTGATGAGAAAGGAATGGAGCAATGCAATGAGAAGGTCCTGGAGCATTGTGATGAGAGGGCCATGGAGCCTTGAGATGACAAGTGTCATGGAGCATTGTGCTGACAAAGGCATGGGGCATTGTGATGACAAGGGACACAGAGCATTTTGAAGAAAAGTTCATGGAGCATTGTGGTGACAAAGATCACAGAGCCTCGTGTGACGAGGGCATGGATCATGGGTCTGACAATTTTCATGGATTATTGTGATGACAGTGGGCATGGAGCATTGTGATGACAAGGGCATGGAGCATTGTGGTGACAAAGATCACAGAGCCTTGTGTGACCAGGGCATGGACCATTGTGATGACAAAGTCATGAAGCATTGTGATGACTGGAGTCACGGAGCATTGTGATGACAGGTGTCATGGAGCATTGTGATGACAAGGGCATGGAGCATTGTGATGACAGGGGCATGGAACATTAATCTGACAAGTTTCATGGATTATTGTGATGACAGTGGGCATGGTGCATTGTGATGACAAGGGCATGGATCATTGTGATGACAAGTGTCATGGAGCATTTTGATGACAAGAGTGCCAGATCATTGTGTTGTCAGAGGTCATGGAGGGTTGTGATGACATTGGTCATGGAGCATTGTGATGACAGGTGTCAAGGAGCACTGTGATGAGAATGTCATGGAACACTGTGCTGAAAATGTTCATGAAGTATTGTGATGACAGGAGTCATGGAGCATTGTGATGACAAGAGAAAGGAGCATTGTGATGACAAGGTCCTGGAGCATTGTGATGAGAAAACCATGGAGCCTTGTAATGACATTCTCATGCAGCATTCTAATGAAAATGGACATGGAGCATTGTGATTACAGGGGTCGTGGAGCATTCTGATGACAAGGGAATTGTACATTGTGATGAGAAAGCCATGGAGCATTCTGAAGACATGCATCATGGAGCTTTGTGATGACAAGGACATGGAGCATTGTGATTTCATGTGTATGGAGCCTTGTGATGACAAGGGTCATGGAGACTTGTGATGACAAGGCTGTGGAACATTTTGATGACTGGGATCATGGAGCATTGTTATGACAGTGGTAATGGAGCATTGTGATGACAAGGCCATGGGGCATTGGTCTGAAAAGTTTCATGGATTATTGTGATGAGAGTGGGCCTGGAGCACTGTGATGACAAGGGCCAGGAACCCTGTGGTACAGGGTCATGGAGGACTGTAATGACAAGGGCATGGAGCATTGTTATGAGAAGGGCATCGAACATTGTGATGACAAGCGTCATGGACATTTGTGATGACAAGGGCATGGAGCAATGTGATGAGAAGGTTCCTGGAGCATTGTGATGACAATGACTTGGAGCATTGCGATGCCAAGGGTTACTGAACTTTGTGATGACAAAACTTACGGAGCATTTTGATGACATGTGTTATGGGGCATTTTGAGGTCGGGGGTCATGGAGCACTGTGATGATAAGTGCATACAGTATTGTGATGACAGGGGTCATGGAACATTGTGATGAAAAGGGTGAGGGAGTATTGTGATGACTAGTTATGGAACAGTGTGATATCAGTGGTGACAGAGCATTTTGATGAGAAGTGCATGGACCATTGTGATGACAAGCTGGTGGAGCATTGTGTTGACAAGCGCATGGAGCATTGTGATGAGAAGTGTCTTTGCGTATTGTGCTGAGAAAGGCATGGGGCATTGTGATGACAAGGGTCATGGAGCATTGTGATGAAAAGTTCATGGAGCATTGTGGTGACAGGTCACAGAGCCTTGTGATGACGAGGGCACTGACCATTGTGATCACAAAGATCATGAAGCATTGTGATGAATGGAGTCACAGAGCATTGTGATGACAGCGGCCATGGAGCATTGGGATGTCAAGGGCATGGAGCATTGTGATGATAGGAGCATGGAGCATTTTGATGGTAAAACCCTGAAGCATAGTGATGAGAAGACCTTGGGTTATTGTGATGACGAGCATCATGGAGCACTGTACTGACAAGGGGCATGGAGCATTGTGATGACAGGTGTCAGGGAACATTGTGATGACAGAGGTCATGGAGCATTGTGATGACAAGGGCATGGAGTATTGTGATGACAAGGGCATGGAGCATTGTGATGACAAGTGTCATGGAGCATTGTGATGACAATGGCATGGAGCATTGTGATGACAACGTCATGGATTATTGTTAAGATAGGTGTCAGGGAGCATTGTGATGACATATGCCATGTTCCATTGTGATGCCAATGACATGGAGCATTGTGATGCCAAGTGTCATGGAGGATTGTGATGACAAACGTAAAGGAGCTTTGTGATGACAAGGGCATGGATCATTGTGATGACAAGGGCTTGGAGCATTGTGATGACAAGTGTCATGGAGCATTGTGATGACATTGGCATGCAGCATTGTGATGACAAGGGACATTGAGAATTTTTATAACAATGTCATGAAGCATTGTGATGACAAGCATATGGAGCTTGCTATGACATGGGTCAGGGAGCATTGCGATGACAAGTGCATAGAGACTTGTGTTGACAAAAGCATTTAACATTGTGATGAGAAGTGTCATCGAGCATTGTGATGACAAAGAGGTGGAGAACTGTGATGACAAGGTACATGGAGCATTGTGATGACCAGGGCATGGAGCAAGGTGATGGCAAGATGGTGGAGCATTGTGATGAGAAGGCCATGGATAATTGTGATGACGAGCATCATGGAGCATTATGATGACAAGAGCCGTGGAGCATTCTGACATAAGATATCACTTATGAAGGAAATGTAAACATGGCTACACATGAACAGAATTAGGAAAGAGAACAGAGTCTCACATTTAGAAAACTTACTTATGCCTGCTTAAGGGGAAAGGAGAGGTGGGGAGAAGAACAAAACCACAGTTTGATATTAGCACAGGTACCGTTGCATAATCCAAATACAGAAGAGACAAGACATACTCCTTCCTCAGTGAACAGGACTCAACAGCCCTATTCCCGCAGAGGAATATATCTGACTAGTAAGAATCTTAAAACCTACGTATTGATATGTCTCCATAAGGGAATCAAGTGTGTCTAGACCGGCATAAACACGTCAGTGAAAATCAGCTCAACCTCATTACATAAATGAATTTCAAAAACAAAACAAAAAAACAGCGAAATTCTAACACAATAACTTCAGGTGTTCTGATGAAACCTGGAATGACCCTATCTAAAATGACAGCTGGATGAGACATAAGGCTGGACACTTGGGACTGAGAGGATTGGTGAGATTGGATGAGAAAATGCAGACCATTTAAAGCAATAATTCATGCCGCCAATTCCATGGGTCCCAAGTCGACAGGTAAAAGGGAATATCACTACAGTTATAACATGTATGGGAAACGTAGAGAATGGACACACTGTGAATACGAAAGGATTCTAAAACTCAACTAATAGTCCCTATCCTGGTGCTCCAGTTTGAGTTTCCAACTGCTTTATTATCAATCTCCCAACTGGAGAGACAGACCCTTTAACCTCCTGGTTCGCACAGTTTGCCAATTTGGCAGAGGATGAAAGGGAAGAGGGAGAACCAATGAGAGAGTAACTGTTAGGCATTTGGACGGGCACATGTCATTCTAATTTCCCGTCAAGAAGAAATATTAACCAAAGTCTCAGTCACCTGCCAGGAACCAGTACAGGTCCTCAACCAAAATTGTGGATTTGCAGTCAGCTTACAAAAAACGAGCTGAAAAATGGAGCTCTGGGGCACAGCAATTCAAAAAATGGCAGCGTAATGAACGACAACTATCATCCAAAAATCTTTTGAGGGATGTCAATGAGGCGGACTTGAAAACGAGGCACAATAGCATGAAACAAATTTCAAGAGGTACTTTGGAGTCGCCTTTTAAGCACAGCAAGAGGGGCACATTGTCGACAATGATGCACTTGGCCAAAAAGTGCATATGAGTTTCCTCCAGAATATATTCAGGAGAAAATGCATATGACCTTTTTGGCCAAGCAAGCAAGCGGGCAATGCAAATCTGCACTACAAAGCAGTATCACTTCCCACTGGACAAAAGGGACATCTGCAAAATGTGTAAAAACTGGAAAGGCAACACAGGCCTTCGAGAACAGGGAGCCTAGTTATGCTGATGAGCGGGATGTAAATTGCCAACTGCCTCTCTGGAAGAATGCATTGTGTTCCCCCAAAAAAGTAAACAACAGAGCTACAGAGCCAAGTGCACTTCCATGCTAGGGAATATACCTTGGGAAAACTGAAAATCAATAAGACAGAAGCACCCCAAAATTTAGGGCTGCACTGCTAACAAGAACCTCAACTTGGGTACACCTGAAATATCCCAGGAAAGACAAAAATGGTTCAAGAAATTGTGGTACTTACGTATGATGGAATATCCCTCAGCCATGAAATCAATGTCATAAGGCCAGTAGCAGCAAAATGAGTGGATTCAGGTACGATGATTCTACGTGAAATAAGTCATAGAGAAATAGAAACTTATCATAAGATATCACTTATGAAGGTCCTGTAAACATGGCTACACATGAAATGTGTTAGGAAAGAGAACAGAGTCTCACATTTAGAAAACACTATTATGCCTGCTAAGTGTAAAGGAGAGGTTTGGTGATGCATAAAACCAGAGTTTGATATTAGTACAGGTACCGATCCAAAAACCCAATACGGAATATACAAGACCTACCCTTTCCTCAGTGAAAGGGATTCAAAACACCATATTTCCCACAGAGAAATATATCTGACTAGTAAGAATCTTAAAACCTATATATTGATATGTCTCTGTAATGGAATCAAGTGTGTCTAGACAGGCATAAACATGGCAGTGAGAATCAGCTCACACCCACTATAAAAAGGAATTTCAAAAACAAAACAAAAAAAAAGGGAAATTCTTCACTATTCCTTCAGGGGCTCTGATGAAACGTGGAATGACCCTATCTACAACAACAGCTGGATGTGGCATAAGGCTGTACACGTGGGTCTGAGAGGATTGGTGAGATTCGCTGAGCAAATGCAGACCATTTAAAGCAATAAAGCGTGGCACACATTCCAAGGGTCCCAACTCTCCAGGTTGAAGGCAATATTACTACAGCTATAACATGTACGGGAAACCTAGAGAATGGACACAATGTGAATATGAAAGGTTTCTAAAACTCAACTCATAGTCCCTCTCCTGGTGTTCCACTTTACTTTCCAACTGCTTTACTATCAATCTCCCAACATGGAGAGACAGCCCCTTTAACCACCTGGTTCGCACAGGTTGCCAATTTGGCAGAGGATGAAAGTGAAGAGGGAGAACCAATGAGAGAGTAGCTGTTAGGCATTTGGACGGGCACATGTCACTCTAATTTCCTTGCAGGAAGAAGAATTAACCAAACTCTCAGCCACCCGCTGGGAAGCAGTATAGTTCCTTAACCAAAATTTTAGACTTGCGGTCATCTCACAAAAAACGAGTTCAAAAATGGAGCTCAGGGGCACAGCAATACACAAACTGGCAGAGTAATAAAGGAAAACTATCCTCCAAAAATCTATTGAGGGAAGGCAACGAGGCGGACTTTAAAGCGAGAAAGAATAGCAGGAAACAGATTTCAAGAGGTACATTGGATTCGCCTTTAAAGCACAGGAAGAGGGGCACAACTTCGACAATGATGCACTTGGCCAAAAAGGGCGTATGTGTTTTCTCCTGAATATATACAGGAGAAAACGCATACGAACATTTTGGCCAAGCAAGCAAGCGGGCAATGCAAATCTGCACTACAAAGAAGTATCACTTCCCACAGGTCAAAAGGGACATCCGCAAAATGTGTAAAAACCAGAAAGTCAAGACAAGCCCTGGAGAACAGGGAGCTTAGTTATGCTGATGGGCAGGATGTAAATTGCCAACTGCCTCTCTGGAGGAGTGCATTGTGTTCCCTAAAAGAAGTAAACAACAGAGCTACAGAGCCAAGGGTACTTCCAGTCTAGGGAATATACCTTGGGAATCCTGAAAATCAATAAGAGAGAGCCACCCCAAAAGTTTAGGGCTGCACTGCTTACATAACGTCAACTAGAGTACACCATAAATATCCCAGCAAAGACAAAAATGGCTCAAAAAATTGTGGTACTTACGTACGATGGAATATCCCTCAGCCATGAAATCAATGTCATAAGGCCAGAAGCAGCAAAATGAGTGGTTTCAGGTACGATGAATCTAAGTGAAATAAGTCACAGAGAAAAAGAAACTTATAACAAGATATCACTTATGATGGTCCTGTAAACATGGCTACACATGAACTGAGTTAGGAAAGAGAACAGAGCCTCACATTTAGAAAAAAGTCTTATGCCTGCTTAAGGGGGAAGAAGAGGTGGGGTGATGCATAAAACCAGAGTTTGATAGTAGCATATGTACCGTTCCAAAAACCAAATACAGAAAAGACAAGACCTACACATTCCTCACTAAAAGGGACTCAAAACTCCATATTTCTCACAGAGGAAAATATCTGACAAGTAAGAATCTTAAAACCTATGTATTGATATGTCTCCGTAAGGGAATCTAGTGTGTCTAGACTGGCATAAACATGGCAGTGAGAATCGGCACAAACTCAGTATAAAAAGGAAATTCAAAAACAAAACAAAAAAACAGAGAAACTCTTTACAATTGCTTCAGGGGCTCTGATGAAACCTGGAATGACCCTATCTACAACGACAGCTGGATGTGGCATAAGGCTGGACACTTGGGACTGAGAGGATTGGTGAGATTCAGTGAGCAAATGCAGACCATTTAAAGCAATAATGCGTGGCACACATTCCTAGGGACCCAAATCTCCAGGTTGAAGGGAATATTACTACAGCTATAACATGTACGGGGAACCTAGAGAATGGACACACTGTGAATACGAAAGGTTTCTAAAACTCAACTAATTGTCCCTCTCCTGGTGATCCGGTTTGACTTTCCAACTGCTTTACTATCAATCTCCCAACTTGGAGAGACAGACCCTTTAACCGCTTGGTTCACACAGGTTGCCAATTTGGCAGAGGATGAAACGGAAGAGGGAGAACCAATGAGAGAGTAGCTGTTAGGCATTTGGACAGGCACATGTCACTCTAATTTCCAGGCAGGAAGAAGAATTAACCAAAGTCTCAGCCACACGCCGGGAACCAGTATAGGTCCTGAATCACAATTTTGGACTTGCGGTCAGCTCACAAAAAACAAGTTGAAAAATGGAGCTCAGGGTCACAGCAATTCACAAAGTGGCAGAGTAATAAAGGACAACTATCGTCCAAAAATCTGTTGAGGGAAGGCAACGGGACGGACTTGAATGTGATCCAAAAATGCAGGAAAGAGATTTAAAGAGGTACATTGGAATCACCTTTAAATTACAGTAAGAGGGGCACAAATTCGACAATGATGCACTTGGCCAAAAAGGGTGTATGCGTTTTCTCCTGAATATATTAAGGAGAAAACGCATATGCCCTTTATAGCCAAGCAAGCAAGCGGGCAATGGAAATCTGCACCACAAAGAGGTATCAATACCCACCAGTCAAAACGGACATCGCAAAATGTGTAAAAACCAGAAAGGCAAGACATGCCCTGGAGAACAGGGTGCCTAATTATGCTGATGGGCAGGATGTAAATTCCCAATTGCCTCTCTGGAGGAGTGCATTGTGTTCCCTAAAACAAGTAAACAACAGAGCTACAGAGCCAAGGGCACTTCCAGTCTAGGGAATATACCTTGGGAAATCTGCAAATCAATAAGACAGAGCCACCCCAAAATTTAGGGCTGCACTGCTTACAAGAACCTCAACTTGGGAACACATTAAATATCCCAGGAAAGACAAAAATGGTTCAAGAAATTGTGTTACTTACGTAAGATGGAATATCCCTCAGCCATGAAATCAATGTCATAAGTCCAGTAGCAGCAAAATGAGTGGCTTTAGGTACGATGATTCTAAGTGAAATAAGTCACAGAGAAAAAGAAACTTATCATAAGATATCACTTATGACGGTCCTGTAAACATGGCTACATATGACCTGAGTTAGGAAAGAGAACAGAGCCTCACATTTAGAAAAAATTCTTATGCCTGCTTAAGGGGGAAGGAGTGGTGGGGTGATGCATAAAACCAGAGTTTGATATTAGTACAGGTACCGTTCCAAAAACCAAATACAGAATAGACAAGACGTACACTTTCCGCAGTGAAAGGAACTCAAACCCCATATTTCCCACAGAGGAATATATCTGATTAGTAACAATCTTAAAACCTATGTATTGATATGTCTCCATTAGGGAATAAAGTGTGTCTAGACTGCCATAAACGTGGCAGTGAGAATCAGCTCAAACCCATTCTAAAAAGGAATTTCAAAAACAAAACAAAAAAAACAGGGAAATGCTTTACAATTCCTTCAGGGTCTCTGATGAAACCTGGAATGACCCTATCTACAACGAAAGCTGTAAGTGGCATAAGGCTGGACACTTGGGACTGAGAGGATTGGTGAGTTTCGGTGAGCAAATGCAGACCATTCAAATCAATAATTCGTGGCACACATTGCAATGGTCCCAACTCTCTAGGTTGAAGCGAATATTACTACAGCTATAACATGTACAGAAAACCTAGAGAATGGACACACTTTGAATACGAAAGGTTTCTGAAACTCAACAATAGTCCCTCTTCTGGTGCTCCGGTTAGAATTTCCAACTGCTTTACTATCAGTCTCCCAAATTGGAGAGACAGACCCTTTAACATGCTTGTTAGCACAGGTTGCCAATTTGGCAGAGGATGAAAGGGAAGAGGGAGAACCAATGAGAGAATAGCTGTTAGGCATTTGGACGGGCACATGACACTCAAATTTCCTGGCAGGAAGAAGAATTAACCAAAGTCTCAGCCACCCGCCGGGAACCAGTATAGGTCCTGAAACAAAATTTTGGACTTGCGGTCAGCCTACAAAAAACGAGTTGAAAAATGGAACTCAGGCCACTGCAATTCACAAACTGGCAGAGTAATAAAGGACAACTATCGTCTAAAAATCTGTTGAGGGAAGGCAACGAGGTGGACTTGAAAGCGAACCAGAATAGCAGGAAACAGATTTCAAGAGGTACATTGGAATCGCCTTTAAAGCACAGGAAGTGGGGCCCAACTTCGACAATGATGCACTTGGCCAAAAAGGGCGTATGCGTTTTCTCCTTAATATATTCAGGAGAAAACGCATACACCCTTTTTGCCAAGCAAGCAAGCGGGCAATGCAAAGCTGCACTACAAAGAAGTATCACTACCCACCAGTCAAAACGGACATCGCATATGTGTGAAAACCAGAAAGGCAAGACATGCCCTGGAGAACAGGGAGCCTAGTTATGCTGATGGGCAGGATGTATATTGCCAACTGCCTCTCTGGAGGAGTGCATTCTGTTCGCTAAAACAAGTAAAAAAACAGAGCTACAGAGCGGAGGGCACTTCCAGTCTATGGAATATATCTTGGGAGAAATGAAAATCAGTAAGACAGAGCCACCCCGAAATTTAGGGCTGCTCTGCTTACAAGAACCTCAACTTGGGTACACCATAAATATCCCAGGAAAGACAAAAATTGTTCAAGAAATTCTGGTACTTACGTACGATGGAATATCCCTCAGCCATGAAATCAATGTCATAAGGTGAGTAGCAGCAAAATGAGTGGATTCAGGTACGAAGATTCTAAGTGAAATAAGTCACAGAGAAAAAGAAACGTATCATAAGATATCACTTATGAAGGTCCTGTAAACATGGCTACACATGAACTGAGTTAGGAAACAGTACAGAGTAACGAATCTTATCATAAGTTATGACTCATAGCGGGAATGTACACATGGCTACACATGAACTGAATTACAAACACAACAGAGTCACACATTTAGAAAACAATCTTCTACCTGCTTAAGGGGAAATGCGAGGTGGGGTAATGCATAAAACCACAGTTTTAAATTAGCACAGATACCGATACATAAACCAAGTATGTAATAGACAACACCTACTCCCAGCACAATGAACTGGACTCAACACCCCCTATTCATTGCAGAGGAATATATCTGACTTTAAGAATTTTAAAACATATGTATTCTCATGTCTCCATAAAGGAATCATGTGTGTGTATAACGGCATGAACACTGCACTGAAATTCAGCTAAACCCCCCGTATAAAAATAAATTTCAAAAGCAAAATGCAAAAACAGCGAAACAGAGAGAAATTCTTAAAAATTACGTTCAGGGCCTGTGATGCAACGTGGATTGACCAACTTTACACCCACCTCTGGATGAGACATAAGACTGGACACTTGGAGCTGACAAGATTGCTGAGGTTGTGTGAGCAAAAGAACACCACTTAGAGCAATACTTTGTGCTACCCATTCTAGTGGTCCCAATTCTCCAGGATTAAGGGAATCTTCCTACAGTTAAAAATGCCTGGGAAACCCAGTGGTTGGTACACTGTGTAATCGGGAAAGTTTTCTAAAAGGTACCTCATTTTTCCTTTCATCGTGCTGGGCTTCGCCATTCCATTTGCATTACTGAAAATCTCCCCACTTGGAGTTTCAGTGGCTTTACCCTCCTGTTATGCACAGTTTGCCAATTGTGCAGAGTATGAACAGGAAGAGGGGAAACAAATGAGAGATTAGCTGTAGGTGTTTGCATGGGCACATGTCTCTCTAGTTTCACCTCAGGAAGAAGAATTAACCAAAGGCTCAGCCTGCAGCCCCGGAACCAGACTAGGGCCTAAAGCCATCCTGCAGTATTGCAGCCAGCTCACAAATAGGCGATTTGAAAAATGGAAATCAAGGGCACAGCAATTCACAAACTTGCAGAGTTATAAGGGACAACTATCATCCAGAAATATATTGAGGTAAGGCAGTGAAGAGGATTTGAATGCAAGGCAGAATTTAAGGAAACAGATTTCAAGAGGTGGATTGGAGTCATCTTAAAAGCACATGAAAAGTGACAGAACTTCGAAAATGATGTCCTTGGCCAAAAAGGGAGTATGTGTATTTTCTTTAATATATTCAGGAAAAAAATGCATATGCCCTTTTTGGCCAAGCAAGCCATCAGGCATTGCAAATCCACACTACATAGAAGTGTCACTTACCTCCGGTCAAAAGGGCCATCCGCAAATATTGTAAAAACCACAAATACAAGAGAGGCCATGTAGAAAAGGGAGCCTGGTTACGCCGATGGACAGAATGTAAATTGTCAACAGCCTCTCTGGAGAACTGTATGTTGTTTTCTAAAACAGAGGTACAGAGCATAGCACACTTCCACTCATGGGCGTGTATTTTGGGAAAACTAAAAATCCACAACACACTGCCACCCCAAAATTTATGGCTGCTATGTTTACAAGAACCTCAACTTTGGTACACTTTAAATACACCAGGAAAGGAAAAAAAAATAATGGATAAATATGTTGTGGTACTTATATACAATGGAATGTCACTCAGACATAAAATCAATGTCATAAGGCCAATAGCAGCATAATGAGTGGCTTTAGGTACGATGATGCTAAGTGAAATGAGCCACAAAGAAAAAGAAACTTATTGTAATATATCACTTATAGAGGGAATGTAAACATGGCTACACATGAACTGAATTTCAAAAGAGAACAGAGTTACACATTTAGAAAACACACTTATGCCTCCTTAAGGGGAAAGGTGACGTGGGGTGATGCGTAAAACCAGCGTATGAAATTAGCACAGATACCATTCCATATACCAAATATCTAATAGACAAGACCTACTCCTTTCTCAATGAACTGGACACAAAACACCCTATTCACTGAAGAGGAATATGTCTGACTGCTAATAATCTTGAAACCTATGAATTTATATGTCTCCATAATGGAATCAAATGTATGTAGATTGGCATAAACACAGATCAATGGAACAGGACAGAAAGCTCAGAGATAAACCTACATACCTATGGCTATCTCATCTATGACAAAGGAGCTAAGGAGATACAATGGAGAAAAGACAGTCTCTTCAGTAATTGGTGCTGGGAAAACTGGACCCCTACACATAAAAGAATGAAATTAGTACACTCCATAACACCATACACAAAAATAAACTCTAAATTGATTAGAGATCTAAATATAAGACCAGACACTATAAAACACTTAGAGGAAACCATAGGCATAACACTCTATGACATAAATCACAGCAAGATCCTTTCTGACCCACCTCCTAGAGAAATGGAAATAAAAACAGAAATCAACAAATGGGACCTAATGAAACTTAAAAGCTTTTACACAGTACAGGAAAACATAAACAAGATGCAAAAACAACCCTCAGAATGGGAGAAAATATTTTCAAATGAAGCAATTGACAAAGGATTAATCTCCAAACTTTACAAGCACCACATGTAGCTCAATATCACAAAAACAAACAACCCAATTCAAAAACGGGCAGAAGACCTAAATAGACATTTCTCCAAAGAAGATATACAGATTACCAAGAAACACATGAAAGAATGCTGAACATCACTAATCATTACAGAAATGCAAATCAAAACTACTGTGAGGTATCACCTCACAGCAGTCAGAGTGGCAATCATCAAAAAAAATCTGAAAAACAATAAATGCTGGAGAGGCCTTTATTGGAGAAAAGGGAACACACTTGCACTGTGGGTGGGAATGTAAATTAATATGGGCACAAGGGAGAACAGTACAGAGGTTCCTTTAATTAACTAACAACAGAAGTACCAAACGACACAACAATCCAACTACTGTGCATTTGCCTTGCGAAAACCATAATTCAAAAAGAGTTATGTACGAAAATGTTCATTTCAGCTCTATTTACAATAGCCAGGACATGGAAGCAACCTAAGTGTCCATCGACAGATGAATGGATAAAGAAGATCTGGCACATATATACAATGGAATATTACTCAGCAATAAAAAGAAGCAAAACTGACTTATTTGTACTGAGGTGGATTGACTTAGAATCTGTCCTACACAGTGAAGTAGGTCAGAAAGGGAAAAACAAATACTGTATGTTAACAGAGATATACGGAATCTAGTAAAGAAAAAAAAAAAGATTTTGAAGAACTTAGTGGCAGGACAGGATTAAGGACACAGAAGTAGAGAAAGGGCTTGAGGACACCGGAAGGGGGACGGGTAGGCTGGGACGAAGTGAGAGAGTGGCATGGACATAAATACATTACCAAATGTAACACTGATAGCTACTGGGATGCTGTCACATAGAAGAGGGAGATCAGCTTGGTGCTTTGTGACCACCTAAAGGGGTGGGATATGGAGTGTGGGAGGGAGATGCAAGAGGGAGGGGATCTGGTGACATTTGTATATGTATAGCTGATTCACTTTGTTAGACAGCAGAAACAAACACTCCATTGTAAAGCAATTATACTCCAATAAACGTGTAAAAGGAAAAAAAAAAAAAGAAAGCCCAGGGATAAACCTACACACCTATGGTCAACTAATCTATGACAAAGGAGGCAAGACTATACAATGGAGATAAGACAGTCTCTTCAATCAGTGGTGCTGGGAAATATGGACAGCTACATGTAAAAGAATGAAATTAGAACACTCCCCAACACCATCCATAAAAATATATTCAAAATGGATTAGAGACCTTAATATAAGACTGGACAGTATAAAACTCTGAGAGGAAAACTTATGAAGAATACTCTGACGTAAATCACAGCAAGATCTTTTTTGATCCACCTCCTATACTAATGAAATAAAAAAGAAAACTAAACAGCTGGGACCTAATGAAACGTAAAAGCTTTTGCAAAGCAAAGGAAACTACAAACAAGACGAAAAGACAACCCTCAGAGTGGCAGAAAATATTTGCAAACGAATCAATGGACAATTGCTTAATCTCCAATATATATAAACAGCTCATGCAGCTCAATATTAATAAAACAAACAATCCAATACAAAAATGGAAGAAGATCTAAATAGACATTTATTCCAAGAAGACATAGAGATGGCCAAGACACACATGAAAATCTGCTCAACATCTCTAATTATTAGAGAAATGGAAATTGAAACTACAATGAGGTATCACATCACACCTGTTAGAATGGGCATCATCAGAAAATCTACAAACAACAAATGCTGGAGAGGGTGTGGAGATAAGGAACCTTCTTCCACTATTGTTGGGAAGGTAAATCAATACAGTCTCTATGGAGAACAGTATGGAGGTTCCTTTAAAAACTAAAAATAGAATTACCATATAATCCAGCAATCCCACTACTGCACATATACCCAGAGAAAACCATAAATCAAAAAGACACATTCACCATAATGTTCATTGCAGCACTATTTACAATAGCCAGGTAATGAAAGCAACCTAAGTGACCACAGACAGACGAATGGATAAAGATGTGGTACATATATACAATGGAATATTACTCAGCCATACATAGGAATGAAATTAGGTCATTTGTAGAGACCTTGATGGATCTAGAGACTGTCATACAGAGTGAAGTAAGTCAAAAAGAGAAAAACAAATATTGTATATTAATGCATATATGTGGAACCTAGAAAAATGGTACAGGTGAACCGGTTTGCAGGGCAGAGATAGAGACACAGATGTAGAGAACAAACATATGTACACCAAGGGGGGAATGCCATGTGAGGGTGGTTGTGGGATGAATTGGGAGACTGGGATTCACATGTGCACACTTATATGTATAAAATAGATATCCAATAAGAACCTGCTGTATAAAAGAAAGAAAGAAATTTTAAAAAAATTAAAAATAAATAAATAACATTTAATTAAAAAAAACAGAAAAAAATTATTTCCCTTCATATAGACCTCTTTATATTAATGCATTATTTCCATGTTTATATTTGTAAATTAAAAAAAAGAGGAATAAATAAAATCTACCTTGAACCAAAAAGAAAAAAAGAAAGAAAAAAAAAAAAAACAGAACCTACCAGTTATACAGAGGAAAATTGTATCAGGGCACTTGCTCCAGTGGTAAAAATTCTTAAGTTGGTCAGAGGTGTGAAATCGTCTCCCATGCAGTCAGCAGCGCTACCCCCCACAAGGAGCATCCTCATTGCAAAGCTGGGGGACTGTGTCGAGGCGTCTGTGAGTAAATGTGAGCTGAGCCCCAGTCCTTCTGCAGCTGAACTCTTCCCACCCTTTCCAGGTAAAACACCTGAATATGTACAAGAACTTGCAAGCCTAGAGGAAGGGCTGTGGAGTCACACAATCGACAGCACATAGGCCGACTTGGTGGCTGCAGGCCAGCCAGGATGGTCCTGGCCCCAGATGCTCTTCTGGAAGCTTTCCATTTCCCTGCCTGAGATACCCCTCCTGCCACGTACCCCACTGCTTTTTTACTTCCTCACCTCTGCCTGGGGAGAAATTCCAGTGGCAGGTATGGGTGACACATCCTCTTCTTTAGCAGGTGGCAGCCTGGCAACTCCTGCAGAAAGTCCATCAGAGACCCCCTCAAACTGGGCCACCCACAAAGCCACGGCCCCTCACTCCCTCCCACCACCCCAGCCCCGGCACTGCTTACGGGGCAGAGAATATGGCGCCAGGCACAGCAACAGGGTCTCTTGATGACTGGAGAGGTGTTTATATTGACCTCAACCCAGGCACACCTAGGGAGGGCGGGCAGGCAGTGTCAGGATGCCCAAATCAGCCAATCCTCAGCCCTCAGGGGCTCACAGTTGCAGAAAATGAACCTTGCTAAACAGGGCAGGCCCAAGGAACAGGTGTGGGCTCCTGAGAGTCAGGATAGACAAGGGGCTGCAGCTGCAGCTTGTTTTCTTATCATTTTATCTGTTCTATGAGTGGAAAACAACTTCAAGAAGACCCTATCCTAATGAGAGGAACCCAGGAGCCAGGGAGAGGAGTGATGGTGGGTGGAGACAGAGGCCTGGTGCCCTGGCGGCAGTGGAAGTGTCTGGAAGACCAGGCAGAGAGAGGCTGCACAGAGTGATACCCAGGGTCACAGACCTGTCAGAGCTGCTGTTTGTTAGTTCAAGTCCTGCTCTGAGGTGTTCTGTGTCAGCTGTGAGCGACAGGTGAGCTGGGGGTTCTCTGCAAGGTGGGCTATGTGCACAGTTCCTGTGTTTCCATCCCTGCTGGGGTACCGGCCCAGGGGAGCTCTGTATCCTGGGAACGGCCTGACCACGAGAGCCCCATGGGCTGCTGGAGACATGGTAAAGTATATCAGGACAGTCAGTGAAGCCACCGAGGATATACATCCAGTAGCTCCTATTTACTACACCCTGCTGGTCATTCTACCATCCACCAGGCCATGGCATTCTGTATTAGACTTCAATGATGCCTTCTTCTGTATTCCTTTCATCTCAGAGTCACAAGAACTTTTGGCTTGTGAGTGGCAGGACACAACATGCAACAAAAGCAATAATGCTGGGCCATCCGGCCCCAATGGTTCAAAAATCCCCACACCATCATTGGGGAAATGTCCTCTAAAGACCTAAAAGTTCTACCTCTGTAAAAGGGAACCCTCCTTCAATATGCAGATGACATTGTGATCGCCAGGCCTACTAAAGACGCCTCTGAACTACCTAGCAAAGAAAGGATAAAAGGTGTCCAAGGAAAAGGCTCAATTATCCCAGGCTAAGGTGACATGCCTGGGCTTCATTCTCACAGATATTCGGAGAAACGCATCCCAGGATAGGGAAGAAGCCATTTGCAGCCTTACCTCTTCTAAAACTAGAAGACAGCTTAGGGGTTCCTGGGGAGGCCAAGGTTTTATGCATCTGGATCCATAACTACAGTCTAATAGCTGGGCCTCTACATGAAACACTGACACGAAATGATGATGATTCTTTTGAATAGAATCCAAAAGCAGCCATTCAAGAATGGAAAGAGCAGTCAATTCAGGCCCTTGCCCAGGAACTCCCTAATTTAGCTAAACCCTTTGACCTTTACATACCCGGTCAATGGTTAAGCGCCCTTGGAGCCTTAGTGCAAAAACTGGGACCACTTGAAATGGAGCAACACAAGAATGCCCTTCAGGTATGATAAACTATGGTCACCAAGGGCTTTGCCCACTGCCCCATCAGGCCAGGATACTGGGGTATCTAAATAGCTGGAAATCAGCAGCACGCAAAGCCAGCTCCCTCCTAAGGGAAAAGGAAGCCACGTGGTTATCCTAACCACCCATCATGCCCTGAAGTTGCAGGGGTTGCGCTGTGGACACACTACCTCGAGTGAGGAGGCCCTCCAACTCCATCCTCCAGAGAGACAAACGGGGGCAATGGGCCCCCAAGATGACTCGTGTGACCATCACTTGACCTGGAGTTTCTCTCAGAAAACAAGTCTGTGCCCCGAAAGAGCAGACTACTGCTTGCAGGACTTACTGCACACAGACGGGAGCTAACAAGCTTGGTGGAGGAAACGTATATCACGATTTCACCATAGAAAACCCTACAGACACTGCGGTGATGGTGGCCAATATGACCGGCTGGACTGCTGGCTACTTCAAAAGGCTGTTAACTCAGTGGACGTCATGGTCCTGGATCACCACTGACCCTGGACTGTCTGGGAGTTGAGCGGGCAGGGCTTTGACACATGGTGCTGTTTGTACATTAATTCAGGGACCTAATTAAAGAAAGCACAGACTACTGGTCAGAGCATCTAGGCTGGCAAATCCGTCAGAGTAAGTTCACCGAACAAATGTGGGGCGGGGTGAAACCTGCCACAGCAGCATCTCTGTGCATCTCTTTCCAGGACCATTAAAGGTAATTAGAATCTATATCACTTCCAATGCTGGTGCTCAGGTGGACGAGCAGTGAGGCAGGAGGCCTTGGGACAATCAACCTCACCTGGAGGCTGCTGGGGAGAAGTTTTGCCCCTCCCCCCGTGCATGAGGGCTCCCACCTCAGCATGAAGCAGTTACAAAAGAGGTGTCTGCACCCTCAGCACCCCAAGAATGAGGAACGGGACAAAAAGCAGAGGAGGTGTTCGTCTCCGGCAACGTTCATTAAAAATTCCTGTGAGATAAAAAGAGAATCTGGGCAATAAAATAAAGTCTAACCTGTTTTTCCTTTGTGCTTTGTGTAATTTCATGTGCTCCTGGGGTTCCGCATGCAGAGTTCCCACACCCGGCACTTCAGACCCGATTTCCTAGTGCAGAATGGCTGGGTCGACACCTCAGCTAGCGGGGTCCCATGCAGACTCTGCGAAATAGAGCCTGAGCTGCAGCCAACCCAGCCCTTGAGAGCTCCATCCCCTCCCTCCCGCTGACGCTGCCGGGACCCCTACACAGCAGCCCAGCCCACAGCCCGCGGGGGAGTGCACGCTCTCACCTCTCCATTCTGTTTTCAAAATATAAAGTTTCCTTTGCTTCTGAACCAAACTCAGTCTTGATCTGTTGGCTCCAATGACACTGGGCACTGGGACTCCTGTTGGGGTCCACTCTGGAGGATCAGTAACAGAAATTGAGAACATTGTAACTTCAATGAACAGATGTGTGAGCCAAACTGTATTCAACCTATAGCAGTGTATAAGGTTCGGGTAAAATAAGATGTTTCTAAGACTTACATCTGATATTTCCATCACTTTATTATAAGCAAGTTTAGTGAAGACGTCTGTCTTATTTGTCAGGTCAACATTAGAGAAATGAAGTGATTTATTCCCAAGGATGTACATCGAATAATCTTGGCTGAAGCTTTAATCTTGTTTTGAATGCTTTTCCATTGAAAATGATACCTCGCTTTCAGCTTCCCCATTTCTGAGTAGTATAAAATCTTATAATTTATTATTACCAAAGGGGAAAGGTAGGAGAAGGGATAAATTAACAGTTTGGGATTAACACATACACACTGCTATGTATAAAACAGATCATCAACAAGGAACTACTGTATAGCACAGGGAACTACACTGAATATTTTGCAATAACCTATAAGGGGAAATAATCTGAAAAAGAATAGATATTTTTATTGACATCATCTATCAATGACAGATAAAATGTAACCTAAGCAAGGCCGATGGTGAGCACTTCTGACTCTGAAGATTTCAATTATCTAAAGTTTGGACTCTGCCTATTTCCCAAGGCCCTTAATGACATATATGTAGCCATAGCTTAAAAATTCCCCAGTTTGGTGTTCAGAGAGGCACAGATTTGGAAAACTCCCTGGTGTTCTCCTTACATGCACGGGACCATTCCTACGGCTAAAACATGCCTGTCACACCTAGAGTATGGTACACCGTTTGATCGGAAACAGTTTGGAAAAGGCACCTCATCTCCTCATCGCCTGGTGCTCGGGTTCACCCCTCCAGCATCTTTCCTAACAATCTCCTCACTTGGGGATATCAGCACCGTCAACATCCTGTTGAACACAGTTTGGAATTTGTCCAGAGGATGAAGTGGAAGGATGAGAAAAATTTAGAGACAAATCCTAGGTGTTCGGACAGGCACATGCCACTCTAATTTCCAATCTGGAAGACAAATTCATCAAAGGCTAGAATTGCCCACGGAAACACAATAGGGCTAGAGGAAATCCCGCTGTTTTGTGTCCAGTTTCCAAAAACACAAGTTGAAAAATGGAACTCAGGGGCACTAAAATTCATGAAACTGCAGAGTTGAAAATATCTATCGTCAAAAAATGTCTTGAGGTAAGTCACAGAAAAGGACTTGTAAGCAAGGGTAAGTGGCAGGAAACAGATTTAAAGAGGTGGAAAGGACTCCCCATTAAAGCACAAGAAAAGGGGCTGAACATCGCCAATGATGCAGTTGGCCAAAAAGGGCGTATGCATTTTTTCTGAATATATTCAAGTAAAGGCCATACACACTTTTTATCCAACCAAACAGGTGGGCACTGGAAATCAATACTACAAAATGTATCACTTCACATCAGTCAGAAGGGCTATCCACATAAAGTGTAAACACCCGAAATGCAGGACCGGGTGAGGAGAAAAGGGAGCCCTGTGAGGCTGATAGTGGAAATGTAATTTGCCAATGGCCACTCTGGAGAAATGTATTGTTTTTGCTAAAACATCTAAAAAATGAGCTACAGAGCATAGGGCACTTGCACTCATGGGCGTATACCTTGGGGAAAACAAAAATTGACAAAAAACAGGCACCCCAACGTTTACCACCTCTCTGTTAAAAAGGGCCTCAACTTGGATATAACCTAAATGTCCCTGGAAGGATAAAATGGATAAAAGAGATGGGGTACTTATGTAGAGTGGAATATTACTCATCCAGAAATCAATGAAATAAGGCCAGTTGTAACAACTCTGGAGGAGATACATACGATCATTCTAAGTGACGTATGTCAGAAAGAAAAAGACACATATCATAAGATGTCACTTAAAGGTGGAATCAAAAATGGCTACACATGAAATAAATTACAAAACATAAACATAGTCAAATATGTAGAAAATAGACATAAGGCTGCTAAATGGGAAAGGTGAGGAAGGGTGAGGTATTATCCAGGAGGTTGAAATTAGCAAAGATACCATTCCAAGTACCAAATTGAATAACTGACAAGGCCTACACGGTACCTCAAAGAACTGCACTCAGCACACTCAAGTCACTTGAAAATAATACATATGACTGGTAAGCATCTGAAAAAGAATTTTTTTTTGTCTCACAGTACATGAATCAAGTGGATGTACAGCAGCAAAAAACAGAGCTTTGATAATCCGCTATAACCAATATAAAACTAAATTTAAAAATACGTATAAAAAGTGAGAGAGACAAAAATTCTTACAACTTTTTTTGAAGGGCTACGATGTAACATGGATTGAACACATGTAGACCCACAGCAGGATGATATATAAGGCTGGAAGCTATGCACGCTAAGACATGTTAGAGAGGCTGGGTGAGGAAATGCAGACCTTTTAAAGTAATACTGCCTGGTACCCATTCCATGGGACCCAAATCTGCAGGTTCAAGGGAATCTTCTGACAGCGAAAACATGCCTGGAAAACCAAGATGAATGTACACCGTGTGCTCAGGAAAGGTGTCTAAAATGCACCTCATTTTTGATCTCCTGGTGCTGGGGTTCGTCATTCCAGCCACATTACTAACAATCTCCCCACTTGGAGAATCAGCACCTTTAACCTCCTGTTTCACACAGTTTGCAATTTGTGCAGAGGATAAACAGGAAGAGGGGGAAACAATGAGAGACTAGCTGTAGGAGTTTTGACAGGCACATGTCACTCTAATTTCCCATTAGGAAGAAGAATTAACCAAAGGCACAGGCTGCCTCCCCAGAACCAGAATAGGGCCGGAAGCAATACAATGGTTTGGCGGCCAGCTCACAAAAAATGTGAGTTGAAAAATGGAGCTCAGGAGCAGACAATTCAAAGACCTGCAAAGTTATAAATGATAACCAACATCCAAAAATATATTCAGGTAAGGCAAAGAAGAGGATCTGAATGAGCGGCAGAATTGCAAGAAACAGATTTCAAAAGGTAGATAGTACTCACAGTTAAAGCATATGAAAAGAAGCAGAATTTCTAAAATGATGCAGTTGGGCAAAAGGGTGTATGCATTTTTTTCGTGAATATCTTCAGAAAAAAAAAAAAAAAAAAAAAACACATACAGAGTTTTTGGCCAAGCAAGCAAGCGGGAAAGGCAAGTCCGCTCAACAAAGAAGTCTCAATTTCCACTGCTCAGAAAGGCCATCCAAAAAATGTGTACAAACCAGAAATGCAGGAGAGGCCATGGAGAACACGGAGCCTGGTCATGCTGATGGGTGGGGTATAAATATCCAAGAGCCACTCGGAAGAAGTGTATGCTGTTTCCTAAAACATCTAAAATACGTAGCCCCCGAGCAAAGGGGACTTCAACTCATTGGCATATGACTTGGGAAGACTAAATATCAACAAGACACAGGCACCACAAAATTTAGGGCTGCTCTGCATACAAGAACTTCCACATCGGTACACATAAAATATGCCAGGAAAAAGAGAAATGCATAAAGAACTTTTGGTAATTTTGTACAATGGAAAATCACTCAGACGTGATATCAATGCCATAAGTCCAGTAGCAGCATAATGAGTGGATTAAGGTACGATGATTCTAAGTGCAATAAGTCACACAGAAAAAGAATCTAATCATAAGATATCACTTATAGAGGTAATGTCAACATCACAACACATGAACTGAATTAGGAAAGAGAACAGAGTCTCACATTTAGAAAACACTCTTATGCCTGCTTAAGGGGAAAGTAGAGGTGGGGTGATGCATAAAACCAGAGTTTGATGTTAGCACAGGTACCATTCCATAAACCAAATACAGAATAGACAAGACCTACACTTTCCTCAGTGAACGGGACTCAACACCCCTATTCCACTCAGAGGAATATATCTGACTAGTAAAAAATCTTAAAACCTATGTATTGATATGTCTCTGTAAGGGAATCAATTGTGTCTAGACCGGCATAAACACGTCCGTGAAAATCAGTTCAACCCAATTATAAAAATGAATTTCAAAAACAAAACAAATAACAGCGAAATTCTTACACAATTCTTTCAGGGGTTCTGATGAAACATGGAATGACCCTATCTGCAAAGACAGCTGGTTGAGACATAAGGCTGGACACCGGGGAATGAGAGGACTGGTGAGATTGGGAGAGAAAATGCAGACCCTTTAAAGTAGTAATGCATGCCACCATTCCATGGGTCCCAAATCTCCAGGTAGAAGGGAATATCACTACAGTTACAACATGTATGGGAAACCTAGAGAATGAACACACTGTTTTGGCGAAAGGTTTCTAAAAGTCTCCTAATTTTTCCTCTCCTTGTGCTCCAATTTGGCATTGCAACTGCTTTACTATCAATCTCCCAACTTTGGAGAGTCAACCCCTATAACCTCCTGGTTCGCAGAGTTTGCTAATTGTGCAGAGAATGAAAGGGAAGAGGGAGAACCAATCAGAGAGTAGATGAAGGCATTTGGACGGGCACATGTCACTCTAATTTCCCATTCAGGAAGAAGAATTAACCAAAGCCTCAGCGAACAGCAGGGAACCAGTATAGCCACCCCTGGAACCAGTATAGGTCCTGAAGCAATATTGTGGATTTGCGGTCAGCTCACAAAAATGGGATTTCAAAATTTGAGCTCAGGGGCACAGAAATTCACAAACCTGCAGTTATAAAGAACTACTAATTTCCAAAAATCTGTTGAGGAAAGGCAAAGAAGTGGACTTGAAAATGAGGCAGAATTGCACAAAACATATTTCAAGAGGTAAATTAGAATCGCCTTTAAAGCTCAGGAAAAGCATCACAACTTCGAAAATGATGCACTTGGCCAAAAAGGGCGTATGACTTTTCTCCTGAATATATTCAGGAGAAAATGCATACGCCCTTTTTGGCCAATCAAGCAAGCGTACAATGCAAATCAACACTACAAAGAATTGTCACTTCCAACCGGTAAAAAGGGATATCTGAAAATCTGTAAAAACCACAAAGGCAAGAGAGAGATGACAAGGGCATGAAGCAATATGATCACAAGGGTCATGGAGGATTGTGATGGCAAGTGCATGGAACATTGTGATGACAAGATTATGTAGCATTTGCTGACAAAGGCATGGAGCACTGTGATGACAAGCCTCAAGGAGCATTGTGATTAGAGTGGTCATGGAGCATTGGGATGACAAGGGCATGGATCATTGTGATGACAAGGGTCATGGAGCATTTTGATTACAAGAGTCCCGGATCATTGTGTTGTCAGGGTTCATGGAGCGTTGTGATGACAGTGGTCCTGGAGCATTTTGATGACAGGGATCATGGAACATTGTGATGACAGGGGTGAGGGAGTATTGTGATGAATAGTGATGGAACATTGTGATATCAGTGGTGAGAGATCATTTTGATGAGAAGTGCATGGAGCAATGTGATGAAAAGATTGTGGAGCACTGTGATGACAACTGCATGGCACATTGTGATGACATGGGACATGGAGCATTGTGCTGAGAAAGGCATAGAGCATTGTGATGACAAGGGTCAAATAGCATTGTGATGAAAAGTTCATGGAGCATTGTGGTGAAAAATGTCACAGAGATTGGTGACGACGAGGGCATGTACCATTGTGACGACAAAGGTCATGAAGCATTGAGATGACTGGAGTCACGGAGCATTGTGATGACAGGGGTCATGGAGCATTGTGATAACAAGGGCATGGAGCACTGTGATGACAAGTGTCATGGAGGATTTTGATGACAAAGGTAATGAAGCATTGTGATGACAATCGCTTGGAGCATTGTGATGACAAGGGTCAGGGAGCATTGTCCTGACAAGTGCATGGAGAATTGTGATGACAAGTGTCATGCAGCACTCTGATGACAAGCTTGTGAAGTATTTTGATGACAATGGCATGGAGCATTCTGATGACATGCGTCATGGAGCTTTGTGATGACAAGGGCATGGAGCATTATGAGGAGAAGTGCATCGAGCGTTGTGATGACAAGCCTCATGGAGATTTGTGATGACAAATGCAAGGAGCAATGTGATGAGAGGGTTCATGGAGCATTGTTATGACAATGGAATGGAGCATTGTGATGCCAAGGGTCATGGAGCTTTGTGATGACAAAGGTCATGGAACATTTTGATGACAAGGGCATAGTGCATTGTGATGAGAAGTGCAGGGAGCATTGTGATGACATGGGTTATGGAGCATTGTGCTTACATGTGCATCGAGCATTGTGATGACAAATGTCATGGAGCATTGTGCTGAAAATTGCATGGAGCTTTGTGATGACAAGGGACACAGAGCATTGTAATGAATAGTTCATGGAGCATTGTGATGACAGTCATGGAGCAATGTGATGAAATGTATCATGGAACATTTTCATGACAGGGTTTATGGAACATTGTGATGTCAGGGGTCATGGAGCATTGTGAAGATATGGGCATGTAGCATTGTGATGATATGGGCATGTAGCATTTTGATGACAGGGTTCATGGAACATGGTGATGACGATGTGAGGGAGTATTTTCATGACTAGTGATGGAACATTGTGATATATGTGGTGAGAGAGCATTTAGATGAGAAGTGCATGGAGAATTGTGATGACACGTTTTATGGAGCATAGCGATGAAAAGGATGTGGAGCATTTTGATAACAAGCGCATGGCGAATTTTTATGACATGGGTCATGGAGCATTGTGCTGACAAGCCCATGGAGCATCGTGATGACAAGCGTCATGGAGCATTGTGCTGACAAAGGCATGTAGCATTGTGATGACAAGGCTCGTAGGGTTTTGTGATGAAAAGTTCATGGAGCGTTGTGGTGACAAAGGTCACAGAACGTTGTGTGACGAGGGCATGGACCATTGTGATGACAAAGGTCATGAATCATTGTGATGACTGGAGGAACGGAGCACTGTGATGACAAGGGCATGGAGCACTGTGATGACAGGGGCATGGAACATTGGTGTGACATGTTTCATGGATTATTGTGATGACAGTGTGCATGACACATTGTGATGACAAGGGCATGGAGCATTGTGATGACAAGGTAATGGATTATTGTGAAGACAGGTGTCAGGGAGCATTTTGATGACATATGTCATTGTCCATTGCGATGACATTGGCATGGAGTGTTGTGATGCCAAGTGTCATGGAGGATAGTGATGACAAATGTAATGGAGCATTTTGATGACAAGGGCTTAGAACATCGTGATGACAAGGGTCATGGAGCATTGTGATGACAAGAGCATGGAGCATTGTGATGACAAATGTCACAGAGCCTTGTGTGACGAGGGCATGGACCATTGTGATGACAATGGTCATGAAGCATTGTGATGATTGGAGTCACGGAGGACTGTGATGACATGGGTCAGGTAGCATTGTGATGACAAGGGCATGGAGCATTGTGATAAAAGGGGCATGGAACATTGGTCTGACAAGTTTCATGGATTATTGTGATGACAGTGGTCATGGCACATTGTGATGACGAGGGCATGGAGCACTGTGGTGACAAAGGTCACAGAGCCTTGTGTGAAGATAGCATGGAACATTGTGATTTAAAATGTCATATAGCATTGTGATGACTAGAGTCACGGAGCATTGTGGTGACATTGGCATGGATCATTGGTTTGACAATTTTCATGGATTATTGTGATGACAGTGGGCATGGCTCATTGTGATGACAAGGGCATGGAGCATTGTGATGACAAGGTCATGGAGTATTGTGAAGACAGATGTCAGAGAGCATTGTGATGACATATGTCATGGTGCATTGCGATGACAATGGCATGGTGTATTGTGATGCAAAGTGTCATGGAGCATTGTGATGACAAGTGTTATGGAACATTGTGATCAGAAGGGTTTGGAGCATTGTGATGACAGAGGTCATTGAGCATTTTGATTTCCTTGTGATGACAATAGCATGAAATATTATGGTGATGGGCACGGTGCATTGTGATGACATGGTTCATGAAGCATTGAGAAGAAAAGTGGCATGGAGCATTGTGATTACAGTGGTCTTGGAGCATTGTGATGACAAGGGTCACGGAGGCTTGTGATGACAAGGCCGTGGAACATTGTGATAGCAGAGGTCATGGAGCATTTTTATGGCAGGTGTAATTGAGCATTGTGATGACAAGGGTATGGGGCATTGGTCTGAAAAGTTTCATGGATTATTTTTATGAGAGTGGGCATGGAGCATTGTGACGACAAGGGCACAGAACACTGTGATACATAGGTCATGCAGGATTGTAATGACAAGGGCATGTAGCATTGTTTTGAGAAGGACATCGAGCATTGTGATTACAAGAGTCATGGAGATTTGGGATGACAAGTGCATGGAGCAATGTGATGAGAGGCTTCATGAATCATTGTGATGACACTGGAATGGAGCATTGTGATGCCAATGGTCACAGAGCTTTGTGATGACAAATGTCATGGAGCATTTTGATGACATGTTTTATGGAGCATTGTGAGGTCAGTGGTCATGGAGCATTGTGATGAAAAGGGTCATGGAGCATTTTGATTACATGGGTTATGGAGCATTGTGATGTCAGGGGTCATGGAGCACTGTGATGATAAGGGCATGTAGTATTGTGATGACAGAGGTCAGGGAAAATTCTGATGACAAGGGTGAGGGAGTATTGTTATGACTAGTGATGGAACATTGTGATATCAGTGTTGACGGATCATTTTGATGAGAAGTGCATGCAGCATTGTGATGACAAGCTGGTGGAGCATTTCCCTGACAAGCGCATGGAGCATTGTGATGACAAGGGTCATTGAGTATTGTGCTGAGAAAGGCATGGAGCATTGTGATGACAAGGGTCATGGAGCATTGTGATGAAAAGTTCATGGAGCATTGTGGTGACACAGGTCACAGAGCCTTGTGATGACGAGGGCATTGACCATTGTGATGACAAAGATCATGAAGCATTGTGGTGAATGGAGTCACGGAGCATTGTGATGACAGGGGTCATGGAGCATTGGGATGTCAAGGGCATGGAGCATTGTGATGACAGGGGCATGGAGCATTGGTCTCACAAATTTCATGGATTATTGTGATGACAGTGGGCATGGTGCATTGTGATGAAAAGAGCATGGAACATTGTGATGACAACGTCATGGATTATTGTGAAGACAGGTGTCAGGGAACAATGTGATGACATATGTCTCGGTCCATTGTGATGCCAATGACATGGAGCATTGTGATGCCAAGTGTCATGGAGGATTGTGATGACAAAGGTAAAGGAGCATTGTGATGATCAGGACATGGAGCAATGTGACGGCAAGACCGTGGAGCATTGTGATGAGAAGACCATGGATAATTGTGATGACGAGCATCATGGAGCTTTATGATGAAAAGAGCCATGGAGCCTTCTGACATAAGATATCACTTATGAAGGAAATGTAAACATGGCTAAACATGAACTGAATTAGGAAAGAGAACAGAGTCTCACATTTAGAAAACATACTTATGGCTGCTTAGGGGAAAGAAAGGTGGGAAGATGCACAAATCCAGAGTTCGATATTAGCACAGGTACCGTTCAATAATCCAAATACAGAATAGACAAGACCTACACTTTCCTCAGTGAACGGGACTCAACACCCCTATTCCCCGCAGAGGAATATATCTGATTAGTAAGAATCATTTTTTTTTTTTTTTTTTTTTTTTTTTTTTTTTTTTTTTTTTTTTTTGCGGTATGTGGGCCTCTCACTGTTGTGGCCTCTCTGGTTGCGGAGAACAGGCTCCAGACACGCAGGCTCAATGGCCATGGATCATGGGCCAAGCCGCTCCGCGGCATGTGGGATCCTCCCAGACCGGGGCACGAACCCATGTCCCCTGCAGCGGCAGGCGGACTCTCAACCACTGCGCCACCAGGGAAGCCCATGGTTAGTAAGAATCTAAAAACCTATGTATCGATATGTCTCCATAAGGGAATCAAGTCTGTCTAGACCGGCATAAACACGTCAGTGAAAATCAGCTCAACCTCATTATAAAAATGAATTTCAAAAACAAAACAAAAAAAAAAAAAACAGCGAAATTCTAACACAATTCCTTCAGGTGTTATGATAAAACCTGTAATGACCCTATCCAAAACGACAGCAGGATGAGACATAAGGCTGGTCACTTGAGACTGAGAGGAGTGGTGAAATTGGGTGAGAAAATGCAGACGCTTTAAAGCAATAATGCATTCCACCAATTCCATGGGTCCCAACTCTCTAGGTAGAAGGGAATATCACTACAGTTATAACATGTATGGGAAACGTAGAGAAAGTACACACTGTGAATTCTAAAGGATTCTAAAACTCAACTAATAGTCCCTCTCCTGGTGCTCCAGTATGACATTCGAACTGCTTTACTATAAATCTCCCAAATTGGAGAGACAGACCCTTTAACCTCCTGGTTCACACAGGTTGCCAATTTGGCAGAGGATGAAAGGGAATAGGGAGAACCAATGAGAGAGTAGCTGTTAGGCATTTGGACGGCCGCATGTCATTCTAATTTCCCGGCAGGAAGAAGAATTAACCAAAGTCTCAGACCCTCGCCGGGAAACACTATAGTTCCTGAACCAAAATTTTGGACTTGCGGTCAGCTCACAAAAAACGAGTTGAAAAATGGAGCTCAGGGGCACAACAATGCACAAACAGGCAGAGTAGTAAAGGACAACAATCGTCCGAAAATCTGTTGAGGGAAGGCAACGAGGCGGACTTGAAAGCGAGCCAGAATAGCAGGAAACTGATTTCAAGAGGTACATTGGAATCACATTTAAAGCACAGGAATAGGGGCACAACTTCGACAATGATGCACTTGGCCAAAAAGGGTGTATGCGTTTTCTCCTGAATATATTCAGGAGAAAACGCATACGTCCTTTTTGGCCAAGCAAGCAAGCGGGCAATGCAAATCTGTACTACAATGAAGTATCACTTCCCACCGGTCAAATGGGCCATCCGCAAAATGTGTAAAAACCAGAAAGGCAAGATAAGCCCTGGAGAACAGGGAGCCTAGTTATGCTGATGGACAGGATGTAAATTGCGAACTGCTTCTCTGGAGGAGTGCATTGTGTTCCCTAAAACAAGGAATCAACAGAGCTACAGAGCCAAGGGCACTTCCAGTCTAGGGAATATACATTGGGAGTACTGAAAGTCAATAAGATAGAGCCACCCCAAAATTTAGGGCTGCTTATGTAGATGGTTTACTTATGTAGAGTGGAATATTACTCATCCAGAAATCAATGAAATAAGGCCAGTTGTAACAACTCTGGAGGATTTACATATGATCATTCTAAGTGACGTATGTCAGAAAGAAAAAGACACATATCATAATATGTCACGTAAAGGTGGAATCAAAAATCTCTACACATGAAATAAATTACAAAACAGAAACATAGGCAAATATGTAGAAAATAGGCATAAGGCTGCTAAATGGAAATTTGAGGAAGGGTGAGGTATTATCCAGGAGGTTGAAATTAGCAAAGATACCATTCCAAGTACCAAATTGAATAACTGACAAGGCCTACACGGTACCTCAAAAACTGCACTCAGCCCACTGAAGTCACTGGAAAATAATACATATGAATGGTAAGCATCTGAAAAAGAATTTTTTATTGTCTCACAGTACATGAATCAAGTGGATGCACAGCAGCAAAAAACAGAGCTTTGAAAATCAGCTGTAACCAATATAAAAATAAATTAAAAATATTTAGAAAAACAGTGAGACAGACAAAAATTCTTACAACTTTTTTTGAAGGGCTATGATGTAACATGGATTGAACACATGTAGACCCACAGCAGGATGATATATAAGGCAGGAAGCTATCCACGCTAAGAGATGTTAGAGAGGCTGGGTGAGGAAATGCAGACCTTTAAAAGAAATACTGCCTGATTCCCATTCCATGGGTCCCAAATCTGCAGGTTCAAGGGAATCTTCTGGCAGCGAAAACATGCCTGGGAGACTGAAACGAATGTACACCGTGTGATCAGGAAAGGGGTCTAAAATGCACCTCATTTTTGATCTCCTGGTGCTGGGGTTCGCCATTCCAGCCAAATTACTAACAATCTCCCCACTTGGAGAATCAGCACCATTAACCTCCTGTTTCACACAGTTGGCAATTTGTGCAGAGGATAAATGGGAAGAGGGGGAAACAATGAGAGACTAGCTGTAGGAGTTTTGACAGGCACATGTCACTCTAATTTACCATTAGGAAGAAAAATTAACCAAAGGCTCAGCCTGCCTCCCCAGAACCAGAATAGGGCCGGAAGCAATACAATGGTTTGGCGGCCAGCTCACAAAAAATGCGAGTTGCAAAATGGAGCTCAGGAGCAGACAATGAAAAGACCTGCAAAGATAAAAATGATAACCAACGTCCAAAAATATGTTCAGGTAAGGCAACGAAGAGGACCTGAATGAGAGGCAGCATTTCAGGAAACAGATTTCAAAAGGGAGATTGGACTCACATTTAAAGCATATGAAAAGCAGCAGAATTTCTAAAATGATGTAGTTGGGCAAAAGGGTGTATGCGTTTTTTTCATGAATAACTTCAAGAAAAAAACACATACAGAGTTTTTGGCCAACCAAGCAAGCAGGCAATGCAAATCTGCACAACAAAGAAGTCTCAATTTCCACTGCTCAGAAAGTCCATCCAAAATATATGTACAAACCAGAAATGCAGGAGAGGCCATGGAGAACAGGGAGCTAGTCACGCTGATGGGTGGGGTATAAATATCCAAGAGCCCCTCTGAAGTAGTGTATGATGTTTCCTAAAACATCTAAAATACAAAGCTACCGAGCATAGGGCGCTTCCACTCATGGGCATATAACTTGGGAAGACTAAATATCAACAAGACACAGGCACCCCAAAGTTTAGGGCTGCTCTGCATACAAGAACCTCAACATCAGTACAACTTAAATATTCCAGGAAAGAGAAAATTGCGTAAAGAACTTGTGGTAATTTTGCACAAATGAATATCACTCAGACATGAAATCAATGTCATAAGGCCAGTATCAGCAAAATGAGTGGATTTAGGTATGATGATTCTAAGTGAAATAAGTCACACAGAAAAAGAAACTTATCATAAGATATCACTTATGTAGGTCCTGCAAACATGGCTACACATGAACTGAGGAAAGAGAACAGAGTCTCACATTGAGAAAACACTCTTATGCCTGCTTAAGGGGGAAGGAGAGTTGGGGTGATGCATAAAACCAGAGTTTGATATTAGCACATGTACCATTCCATGAAGCAAATACAGAATAGACAAAACCTACACCTTCCTCAGTGAACGGGACTCAAAACCCCAATTCCCAGCACAGGAATATATCTGACTAGTAAGAAACTTAAAACCTATATATTGATATGTCTCCATAAGGGAATCAAGTGTGTCTAGAATGGCATAAACATGTCGGTGAAAATCAGCTCAACCCCATTATAAAAATGAATTTCAAAAACAAACAAAAAAAAAAAACAGTGAAATTCTTACACAATTCCTTCAGGGGATCTGATGAAACCTGGAATGACCCCATCTGCAAAGACAGCTAGATGAGACATAAGGCTGGACACTTGGTGCTGAGAGGACTGGTGAGATTGGGTGAGAAAATGCAGACCCTTTAAAGCAGTAATGCATGCCACCCATTCCATGGGTCCCATCTCTCCAGGTAGAAGGGAATATCAATACAGTTATAACATGTATGGGAAACCTAGAGAATGGACACCCTGTGATGGCAAAAGATTTCTAAAATGCTCCTAATTTTTCCCCTCCTTGTGCTCCAGTTTGGCATTCCAACTGCTTTACTATCAATCTCCCAACTTGGAGAGTCAGCCCCTATAAGCTCCTGCTTCACACAGTTTGCAAATTGTGCAGTGGATGAAAGGGAAGAGGGAGAACCAATCAGAGAGTAGCTGTAGGCATTTGGACGGACACATGTCACTCTAATTTTCCGTCCGGAAGGAAGAATTATCCAAAGCGTCAGCCTGCACTCCCGGAACCATTATAGGTCCTGTAGCAAAATAGTGGATTTGCGGTCAGCTCACAAAAACACGAGTTGACAATTGGAGCTCAGGGGCACAGCAATTCACAAACCTGCAGAGTTATAAAGGACAACTCTCTTCCAAAAATCTGTTGAGGGAAGGCAACGAAGCAGACTTGAAAATGAGGCAGAATTGCACAAAACATATTTCAAGTGGTAAATTGGAATCGCCTTTAAAGCACAGGAAAAGCGTAACAACTTCGACAATGATGCACTTGGCCAAAAAGGGCGTATGCATTTTCTGCTGAATATATCCAGGAGAAAATGAATACGCCCTTTTTGGCCAATCAAGCAAGCCCGAAATGCAAATCCACTCTACAAAGAATTGTCACTTCCCACCGGTCAAAAGGGTCATCCAAAAATCTGTAAAAAACAGAAAATAAAGACAGAGATAACAAGAGCATGTTGCAATGTGATCCCAAGGTTCATGGAGGACTGTGATGACAAGGTCATGGAGCATTTTCCTGACAAAGGCATGGAGCATTGTGATGACAAGGGCCACGGAGCACTGTGATGACAAGCGTCACGGAGCATTGTGATTACAGGGGTCATGGAGCATTGGGATGACAAGGGCATGGATCATTGTGATGACAAGTGTTATGGAGCATTTTGATGACAAGAGTCCCGGATCACTGTGCTGTCAGTGGTCACAGAAGGTTGTGATGACAGTGGTCATGGAGCATTGTGATGACAAGGGTCATGTAGAAGTGAGATGAGAAGGTCATGGAGCTTTGGGCTGAAAATGTTCATGGAGTATTGTGATGACATGGGTCATGGAGCATTGTGATGACAACGTCCTGGAGCATTGTAATGAGAAGACCATGGAGCCTTGTGATGACAAGTCTCATGGAGCATTCTGATGAAATTGGGCATGGAGAATTGTGATTACAGGGGACTTGGAGCATTGTGATGACAAGGGCATGGAGCATATGGATGAGAAGACCATGGAGCGTTCTGATGACATGCGTCATGGAGCTTTGTGATGACAAGGGCATGGAGCATTGTGATTACAGGGGTCTTGGAGCATTGTGATGAAAAGGGCATGGATCATTGTGATGGAAAAGGCAAGGAGCCTTGTCATGACAGTGTTCAAGGAGCATACTGATGACAAGTGTCAGGGAGCATTGTGATGACAAAGGTCATGGAGCATTGTGATGAGAATACCATGGATAATTGTGATGACGAGCGTCATGGGGCGTTGTGATGACAAGTGTTATGGAACATTGTGATCAAATGGGTTTGGAACATTGTGATGACAGAGGTCATGGAGCATTTTGATTTCATTGTGATGACAATAGCATGAAGCATTATGATGATGGGCATGGTGCATTGTGATGACAGGGTTCATGGAGCATTGAGATGAAAAGGGCATGGAACATTGTGATTAAAGTTGTCTTGGAGCACTGTGATGACAAGGGCATGGAGCATTGTGATGAGAAGGCAATGGAGCATTCTGATGACATGCGTCATGGAGCTTTGTGATGACAAGGGCATGGAGCATTGTGATGACAGTGGCATTCAAAATTGGTCTAACAAGTTTCATGGATTATTGTGATGACGGTGGACATGGTGCATTTTGATGACAAGGGCATGGAGCATTGTGATTTCAAGGTCATGGAATATTGTGAAGACAGGTGACAGGGAGTGTTGTGATGACATATGTCATGGTCCATTGAGATGACAATGTCATGGAGCATTGTGATACCAAGTGTCATGGAAGATTGTGATGACAAAGTAATGGAGCATTTTGATGACAATGGCTTGGAGCATCGTGATGACAAGGGTCATGGAGCACTGTGATGACAAGATCTTGGAGCATTTTGAGGAGAAGGGCTATTGAGAATTTTGATGGGAAGTTCGTGAAGCATTGTGATGAAAAGCACACCGAGCTTGCTATGACAGGGGTCATGGAGCATTGCGATGACAAGTGCATGGAGAATTGTATTGACAAGAGCATGTAACATTGTGATGAGAAGTGTCATGGAGCATTTTAATGATAACAACATGTAGAATTGTAATGACCAGTGCATGGAGCATTGTGATGGAAAGACGGTGGAGCACTGTGATGAGAAGACCATGGATAATTGTGATGATGAGCGTCATGGAGCACTGTAATGACAAGGGGCATAGAGCATTGTGATGACAGGTGTCATGGATCATTGTGATGACAAGTGTCATGGACCATTCTGATGACAAACTTGTGGAGTAATGTGATGACAATGACATGGAGCATTGTGAGGAAAAGGGCATGGAGCATTGTGATGAAAAATGCTTGGAGCCTTTTCATGACAGGGTTCAAGGAGCATTCTGACAACAAGTGTCAGGGAGCATTGTGATGACAAGTGTATTGAGCATTGTGATGACAAAGGTCATGGAGCATTGTGATGACAGGCATCATGGAGCGTTGTGATGACAAATGTTATGGAACATTGTGATCACAAGGGTTTTGAGCATTGTGATGACAGAAGTCATGTATCATTTTCATTTCAAGGTGCATGGAGCATTGTGATGACAAGAGCATGAAGCATTGTGAACCCAAGATTCATGGAGGGTTTTGATGACAACGGGAATGGAGTATTGTGATGACAAGCGCATGGAGCATTGTGAAGACAAGGTCATGTAGCATTTTGCTGACAAATGCATGGAGCATTTTAATGACAAGGGTCATGGAACACTGTGATGACAATCTTCATGGAGCATTGTGATTACAGAGGTCACGGAGCATTGGGATGGCAAGGGCATTGATCATTGTGATGACAAGGGTCATGGAGCATTTTGATGACAAGAGTCCTGGATCATTGTGTTGTCCGTTGTCATGGAGCACTGTGATGACAGTGGTCATGGAGCATTGTGATGACAAGGTCCTGGAGCATTGTGAGGAGAAGTGTCATGGAGCATTGTGATGGCAAGACCGTGGAGCACAGTGATGAGAAGACCATGGATAATTGTGATGTTGAGCGTCATGCAGCACTGTAATGACAAGGGGCATGGAACATTGTGATGACAGGGGTCATGGAGCACTGTGATGAGAAGTTCATGGAGCATTGGGCTGACAATATTCATTGAGTATTGTGATGGCAGTGGTCATGGAGCATTGCGATGACAATGGAATGGAGCATTGTGATGACAAGGTCCTGGAGCATTGTGAGGAGAAGACCATGGAGCCTTGTGATGACAAGTGTCATGGAGCATTCTGATGAAAAGGGGTGTGGAGCATTGTGATTACATGGGTCATGGGGCATTGTGATGAAAATGGCATGGGTGATTGTGATGCAAAATGCATGGAGCCTTGTCATGACAGGGTTCAAGGAGCATACTGACGACAAGTGTCAGGGAGCATTGTAATGACAAGTGTATTGAGCACTGTGATGACAAAGGTCATGGAGCATTGTGATGAGAAGACCATGGATAATTGTGATGATGAGCATCATGGGGCGTTGTGATGACAAGTGTTATGGAACATTGTGATCACAAGGGTTTGGAGCATTGTGTTGACAGAGGTTATGGAGCATTCTGATTTCATTGTGATGACAATAGCATGAAGCATTATGATGATGTGCATGGTTAATTGTGATTACAGAGTTCATGGAGCATTGAGATGAAAAGTGGCATGGAGCATTTTGATTAAAGTTGTCTTGGAGCATTGTGATGACAAGGGCATGGAGCATTGTGATGAGAAGGCCATGGAGCAGATTGATGACATGCGTCATGGAGCTTTCTGATGACAATAGCATGGAGCATTGTGATTACAGGGGTCTTGGAGCATTGTGATGACAAGGGTCATGGAGCCTTGTGATGACAAGGCCGTGGAAGATTGTCATGACAGGGGTGAGGGAGTATTGTGATCACTAGTGATGGAACATTTTGATATCAGTGGTGAGAGAGCATTTTGATGAGAAGTACATGGAGCATTGTGATGACAAGTTTTATGGAGCATTCTGATGACAAGTTTGTGGAAAATTTTGATAAGAAGCGCATGGAGCATTGTGATAACAAGGGTCATGGAGCACTCTGCTGACAAAGGCATGGAGCATTGTGATGGCAAGTGTCACAGAGCATTGTGAATGAAAAGTTCATGGAGCATTATGGTGACAAATTTCACAGAGCCCTGTGATGACGAGGGCATGGACCATTTTGATGCCAAAGGTCATGAAGAATTGTGATGACTGGAATCATGGAGCTTTGTGATGACAAGGGCATGGAGCATTGTGAAGACGGGGGAATGGAGCATTGGTCTGACAAGTTTCATGGATTATTGAAATGACAGTGGGCATGGCGCATTGTGATGAAAAGGTCATGCAGCATTGTTATGAGACGGTAATGGAATACTCTGCAGACAGGTGTCAGGGAGCATTGTGATGACATATGTCTTGGTGCATTGTGATGACAATGGCGTGGAGCATTGTGAAGCCAAGTGTCATGGAGGATTGTGATGACAAAGGTAATGGAGCATTGCGATGACAAGGGCTTGGAGCTTTTTGATGACAATGGTCATGGAGCACTCTGATGACAAGGGCATGGAGCACTGTGATGACAACGGCCATTGAGAATTTTGATGACAATGTCGTGAAGCACTGTGATGAAAAGCACTTGGAGCTTTCTATGACAGGGGTCATGGAGCATTGCGATGACAAGTGCATGGAGAATTGTGATGACAAGATCATGTAACATTGTGATGAGAAGTGTCATGGAGCATTGTGATAGCAAGACCGTGGAGCACTGTGATGAGAAGACCATGGATAATTGTGATGTCGAGCCTCATGCAGCACTGTAATGACAAGGGGCATGGAGCATTGTGATGACAGGGATCATGGAACATTTTGATGACAGGGGTCATGGAGCATTGTGATGACAAGGGTCGAGGAGCATTCTGATGACAAGCTTGTGGAGTAATGTGATGACAATGTCAGGGAGCATTGTGATGAAAAGGGCATGGAGCATTGTGATGTAAAAGGCATGGAGGCTTTTCATGACAGCGTTCAAGGAGCATTCTGACGACAAGTGTCAGGGAGCATTGTGATGACAAGTGTATTGAGCATTGTGATAACAAAGGTCATAGAGCATTGTGATGACACGGGCATGGAGTATTGTGATGACAGGCATCATGGAGCGTTGTGATGACAAGTGTTGTGGAACAATGTGATCACAAGGGTTTGGAGTATTGTGATGACAGAGGTCATGGATCATTTTGATTTCAAGGAGCATGGAGCGTTGTGATGACAGGGATCATGGAGCATTGTGAAGAGAAGTTCATGGAGCATTGGGCTGAAAATATTCATGGAGTATTGTGATGACAGGGGTCTTGGAGCACTGTGATAACAAGGGCATGGAGCATTGTGATGAGAAGGCCATGGAGCATTCTGATGACATGTGTCATGGATGTTTGTGATGAAAAGGGGAATGGAGCATTGTGATTACAGGGGTCTTTGAGCATTGTGATGAAAAGGGCATGGATCATTGTGATGAAAAAGGCATGGAGCCTTGTCATGGCAGGGTTCAAGGAGCATACTCTCGACAAATGTCAGGGAGCATTGTGATGACAATTGTATTGAGCTTTGTGAAGACAAAGTTCATGGAGTATTATGATGAGAAGACCATGGTTAACTGTGATGAGGAGCGTCATGGGGCATTGTGATGACAAGTGTTATGGAACATTCTGATGACAAGTGTTTGAAGCATTGTGATGACAGAAGTCATGGAGCATATTGATTTCATTGTGATGACAATAGCATGAATCATTAAGATGATGGGCATGGTGCATGGGATGACAGGGTTCTTGGAGCATTGAGATTAAAAGGGCCATTGAGCATTGTGATTACATGGGTCTTGGAGCATTGTGATGACAAGAGCATGGAGCATAGTGAATGAGAAGTTCACGGAGCATTCTGATGACATGCATCATGGAGCTTTCTGATGACAATTGCGTGGAGCATTGTGATTACAGGGTCTTGGAGCATTGTGATGAAAAGGGTCATGGAGTCTTGTGATGACAAGGCTGTGGATCCTTGTGATGGCAGGTGTCATGGAGCATTTTTATGACAGGGGGAATGGAACATTGTGATGACAAGGGCATGGAGCTTTGGTGTGAAAGGTTTCATAGATTATTGTGATGAGAGTGGGCATGGAGCATTGTGATGACAAGGGTCATGTAGAAGTGAGATGAGAAGGTCATGGAGCTTTGGGCTGAAAATGTTCATGGAGTATTGTGATGACATGGGTCATGGAGCATTATGATGACAACGTCCTGGAGCACTGTAATGAGAAGACCATGGAGCCTTGTGATGACAAGTCTCATGGAGCATTCTGATGAAATTGGGCATCGAGAATTGTGATTACAGGGGACTTGGAGCATTGTGATGACAAGGGCATGGAACATTTGGATGAGAAGACAATGGAGCGTTCTGATGACATGCGTCATGGAGCTTTGTGATGACAAGGGCATGGAGCATTGTGATTACAGGGGTCTTGGAGCATTGTGATGAAAAGGGCATGGATCATTGTGATGGAAAAGGCAAGGAGCCTTGTCATGACAGGGTTCAAGGAGCATACTGATGACAAGTGTCAGGGAGCATTGTGATGACAAGTGTATTGAGCATTGTGATGACAAAGGTCATGGAGCATTGTGATGAGAATACCATGGATAATTGTGATGACGAGCGTCATGGGGCGTTGTGATGACAAGTGTTATGGAACATTGTGATCAAATGGGTTTGGAACATTGTGATGACAGAGGTCATGGAGCATTTTGATTTCATTGTGATGACAATAGCATGAAGCATTATGATGATGGGCATGGTGCATTGTGATGACAGGGTTCATGGGGCATTGAGATGAAAAGGGCATGGAACATTGTGATTAAAGTTGTCTTGGAGCACTGTGATGACAAGGGCATGGAGCATTGTGATGAGAAGGCAATGGAGCATTCTGATGACATGCGTCATGGAGCTTTGTGATGACAAGGGCATGGAGCATTGTGATGACAGTGGCATTCAAAATTGGTCTAACAAGTTTCATGGATTATTGTGATGACGGTGGACATGGTGCATTTTGATGACAAGGGCATGGAGCATTGTGATTTCAAGGTCATGGAATATTGTGAAGACAGGTGACAGGGAGTGTTGTGATGACATATGTCATGGTCCATTGAGATGACAATGTCATGGAGCATTGTGATACCAAGTGTCATGGAAGATTGTGATGACAAAGTAATGGAGCATTTTGATGACAATGGCTTGGAGCATCGTGATGACAAGGGTCATGGAGCACTGTGATGACAAGATCTTGGAGCATTTTGAGGAGAAGGGCTATTGAGAATTTTGATGGGAAGTTCGTGAAGCATTGTGATGAAAAGCACACCGAGCTTGCTATGACAGGGGTCATGGAGCATTGCGATGACAAGTGCATGGAGAATTGTATTGACAAGAGCATGTAACATTGTGATGAGAAGTGTCATGGAGCATTTTAATGATAACAACATGTAGAATTGTAATGACCAGTGCATGGAGCATTGTGATGGAAAGACGGTGGAGCACTGTGATGAGAAGACCATGGATAATTGTGATGATGAGCGTCATGGAGCACTGTAATGACAAGGGGCATAGAGCATTGTGATGACAGGTGTCATGGATCATTGTGATGACAAGTGTCATGGACCATTCTGATGACAAACTTGTGGAGTAATGTGATGACAATGACATGGAGCATTGTGAGGAAAAGGGCATGGAGCATTGTGATGAAAAATGCTTGGAGCCTTTTCATGACAGGGTTCAAGGAGCATTCTGACAACAAGTGTCAGGGAGCATTGTGATGACAAGTGTATTGAGCATTGTGATGACAAAGGTCATGGAGCATTGTGATGACAGGCATCATGGAGCGTTGTGATGACAAATGTTATGGAACATTGTGATCACAAGGGTTTTGAGCATTGTGATGACAGAAGTCATGTATCATTTTCATTTCAAGGTGCATGGAGCATTGTGATGACAAGAGCATGAAGCATTGTGAACCCAAGATTCATGGAGGGTTTTGATGACAACGGGAATGGAGTATTGTGATGACAAGCGCATGGAGCATTGTGAAGACAAGGTCATGTAGCATTTTGCTGACAAATGCATGGAGCATTTTAATGACAAGGGTCATGGAACACTGTGATGACAATCTTCATGGAGCATTGTGATTACAGAGGTCACGGAGCATTGGGATGGCAAGGGCATTGATCATTGTGATGACAAGGGTCATGGAGCATTTTGATGACAAGAGTCCTGGATCATTGTGTTGTCCGTTGTCATGGAGCACTGTGATGACAGTGGTCATGGAGCATTGTGATGACAAGGTCCTGGAGCATTGTGAGGAGAAGTGTCATGGAGCATTGTGATGGCAAGACCGTGGAGCACAGTGATGAGAAGACCATGGATAATTGTGATGTTGAGCGTCATGCAGCACTGTAATGACAAGGGGCATGGAACATTGTGATGACAGGGGTCATGGAGCACTGTGATGAGAAGTTCATGGAGCATTGGGCTGACAATATTCATTGAGTATTGTGATGGCAGTGGTCATGGAGCATTGCGATGACAATGGAATGGAGCATTGTGATGACAAGGTCCTGGAGCATTGTGAGGAGAAGACCATGGAGCCTTGTGATGACAAGTGTCATGGAGCATTCTGATGAAAAGGGGTGTGGAGCATTGTGATTACATGGGTCATGGGGCATTGTGATGAAAATGGCATGGGTGATTGTGATGCAAAATGCATGGAGCCTTGTCATGACAGGGTTCAAGGAGCATACTGACGACAAGTGTCAGGGAGCATTGTAATGACAAGTGTATTGAGCACTGTGATGACAAAGGTCATGGAGCATTGTGATGAGAAGACCATGGATAATTGTGATGATGAGCATCATGGGGCGTTGTGATGACAAGTGTTATGGAACATTGTGATCACAAGGGTTTGGAGCATTGTGTTGACAGAGGTTATGGAGCATTCTGATTTCATTGTGATGACAATAGCATGAAGCATTATGATGATGTGCATGGTTCATTGTGACTACAGAGTTCATGGAGCATTGAGATGAAAAGTGGCATGGAGCATTTTGATTAAAGTTGTCTTGGAGCATTGTGATGACAAGGGCATGGAGCATTGTGATGAGAAGGCCATGGAGCAGATTGATGACATGCGTCATGGAGCTTTCTGATGACAATAGCATGGAGCATTGTGATTACAGGGGTCTTGGAGCATTGTGATGACAAGGGCATGGAGCATTGTGATGAGAAGGCCATGGAGCAGATTGATGACATGCGTCATGGAACTTTCTGATGACAATAGCATGGAGCATTGTGATTACAGGGGTCTTGGAGCATTGTGATGACAAGGGTCATGGAGCCTTGTGATGACAAGGCCGTGGAAGATTGTCATGACAGGGGTGAGGGAGTATTGTGATGACTAGTGATGGAACATTTTGATATCAGTGGTGAGAGAGCATTTTGATGAGAAGTACATGGAGCATTGTGATGACAAGTTTTATGGAGCATTCTGATGACAAGTTTGTGGAAAATTTTGATAAGAAGCGCATGGAGCATTGTGATAACAAGGGTCATGGAGCACTCTGCTGACGAAGGCATGGAGCATTGTGATGACAGTGGTCATGGAACACTGTGATAACAGGGGTGAGCGATTATTGTGATGACTAGTGATGGCACATTGTGATATATGAGGTGAGAGAGCATTTTGATGAGAAGTGCATGGAGCATTGTGATGACAAGTTTTATGGAGCATAGCGATGAAAAGGATGTGCAGCATTGTGATGAAAAGAGCATGGCACATCGTGATGACATGTGTCATGGAGCATTGTGATGACAAGGGACACAGAACATTGTGATGAAAATTTCATGGAGCATTGTGGTGACAAATGTCACAGAGCCGTGTGTGACGAGGGCATGGACCATTGTGATGAGAAAGGTCATGAATCATTGTGATGACTGGAGTAAAGGAGCATTGTGATGACAGGTGTCATGGAGCATTGTGATGACATTGGCATGGAACAATGTGATTACTGTGGCATGGAACATTGGTCTGTCATGTTTCATGGATCATTGTGATGACAGTGGGCATGGAGCATTGAGATGACAAGGGCATGGAGCATTGTGGTGACCAAGGTCACAGAGCCTTGTGTGAGGAGGGCATGGGCCATTGTTAGGAGAAATGTCATGAAGCATTGTAATGAATGGAGTTACGGAGCATTGTGATGACAGGGGTCATGGAGCACTGTGATGACAAGGCATGGAGCACTGTGATGACAGGGGCATGGAACATTGGTCTGACATATTTCATGGATTATTGTGATGACAGTGGGCATGGCGCATTGTGATGACAAGGGCATGGAACATTGTGATGACAAGGTCATGGAGTATTGTGAAGACAGGTGTCAGGGAGCATTGTGATGACATATGTCATTGTCCATTTTGATGACAATGGCATGGAGCATTGTGATACCAAGTGTCAATGAGGATTGTGATGACAAAGGTAATGGAGCATTTTGATGACAAGGGCTTGGAACATTGCGATGACAAGGGTCATGGAGCATTGTGATGACAAGGGCATGGAGCATTCTGATGAAAAAGTGCATGGAGCATTGAGATTACAGGGGTTTTGAAGCAATGTGATGACAAGGGAATGGAGCATTGTGATGAGAAGGCCATGGAGCATTCTGATGACATGCGTCATGGAGCTTTGTGATGACAAGGACATGGAGCATTGTGATTACAGGGTTCTTGGAGCATTGTGATGAAAAGGGAATGGATCATTGTGATGAAAAATGCATGGAGCCTTGTCATGACAAGGTTCAAGGAGCATACTGATGACAACTGTCAGGGAGCATTGTGATGATAAGTGTATTGAGCATTGTGATGACAAAGATCATGGAGCATTGTGATGAGAAGACCATGGAAAATTTTGATGACCAGCGTAATGGGGCATTGTGATGACAAGTGTTATGGAACAGTGTGCCCAGAAGGGTTTGGTGCATTGTGATGACAGAGGTCATTGAGCATTTTGATTTCACTCTGATGACAATAGCATGAAATATTATGGTAATGGGCACGGTGCATTGTGATGACAGGGTTCATGGAGCATTGGGATGAAAAGGGGCATGGAGCATTGTGATTACAGGGGTGTTGGAGCATTTGATGACAAGGGCATGGTGCATTGTGATGAGAAGACCATGGAGCATTCTGATGACATGCGTCATGGAGCTTTGTGATGACAAGGGCATGGAGAATTGTGATTAGAGGGGTCATGGAATATTGTGATGACAGGGGTGAGGGAGTATTGTGATGACTAGTGATGGAACATTGTGATATCAGTGGTGAGAAGGCATTTTGAGGAGAAGTGCGTGGAGCATTGTGATGAAAATTTTTAAGGAGCATAGCGATGAAAAGGATGTGGAGCATTGTGATGAAAAGAGCATGGCACATTGTGATGACATGTGTCATGGAGCATTGTGCTGACATGTGCATGGAGTATTTTGATGACAAGTGTCATGGAGCATTGTGCTGACAAAGGCATGGAACATTGTGATGACAAGGGACACAGAGCATTGTGATGAAAATTTCATGGAGCATTGTGGTGACCAAATCACACAGCCTTGTGTGATGAGGGCATGGACCATTGTGAGGAGAAAGGTCATGAATCATTGTGATGACTGGAGTCACGGAGCATTGTGATGCTAGGGGTCATGGAGCATTGTGATGACAAGTGCATGGAGCAATGTGATGTCAGGGGCATGGAACATTGGTCTGACAAGATTCATGGATAATTGTGATGACAGTGGGCATGGAGCATTGAGATGACAAGGGCACGGAGCATTGTGGTGACAAACGTCACAGAGCCTTGTGTGACGAGGGCATCGATCATTGTGAGGAGAAATGTCATGAAGCATTGTGATTACTGGAGTCAGGGAGAATTGTGATGACAGGGGTCATGGAACATTGTGATGACAAGGTCATGGAGTATTCTGAAGACAGGTGTCAGGGAGCATTGTGATGAGATATGTCACTGTCCATTGTGTTGACAATGGCATGGAAAATTGAGATACCAAGTGTCATGAGGATTGTGATGACAAAGGTAATGGAGCATTTTGATGACAAGGGCTTGGAACATTGCGATGACAATGGTCATGGAGCATTGTGATGACAAAGTCATGGAGCATTCTGATGAAAAAGTGCATGGAGCATTGAGATTACAGGGGTTTTGAAGCAATGTGATTACAAGGGCATGGAGCATTGTGATGAGAAGGCAATGGAGCATTTTGATGACATGCATCATGGAGCTTTGTGATGACAAGGACATGGAGCATTGTGATTACAGGTGTCTTGGAGCATTGTGATGAAAAGGGAATGGATCATTGTGATGAAAAATGCAAGGAGTCTTGTCATGACAGGGTTCAAGGAGCATACTGATGAAAACTGTCAGGGAGCATTGTGATGATAAGTGTATTGAGCATTGTGATGACAAAGATCATGGAGCATTGTGATGAGAAGACCATGATAATTGTGATGACCAGCGTCATGGGGCATTGTGATAACAAGTGTTATGGAACATTGTGACCAGAAGGATTTGGTGCATTGTGATGACAGAGGTCATTGAGCATTTTGATTTCATTGTGATGACAATAGCATGAAATATTATGGTGATGTGCACGGTGCATTGTGATGACAGTGTTCATGGAGCATTGAGATGAAAAGGGGCATGGAGCATTGTGATTACAGGGGTGTTGGAGCATTGTGATGACAAGGGAATGGAGCATTGTGATGAGAAGGCCATGGAGCATTCTGATGACATGCGTCATGGAGCTTTGTGATGAAAAGGGCATGGTGAATTGTGATTACAGGGGTCATGGAATATTGTGATGACAGGGGTGAGGGAGTATTGTGATGACTAGTGATGGAACATTGTGATATCAGTGGTGAGAATGTATTTTGAGGAGAAGTGCATGGAGCATTGTGATGACAAGGTTTATGGAGCATTTTGATGACAAGGATGTGGAGCATTGTGATGACAAGTGCATGGTGCATTGTGATGTCATGGGTTATGGAGCATTGTGCTGACACGTGAATTGAGCATTGTGAGACAAGGGTCATGGAGCATTGTGCTGACAAAGGCATGGAGCTTTGTGATGACAAGGGTCACAGAGCATTGTGATAAAAATTTCATGGAGCATTGTGGTGACAAATGTCACAGAGCTTTGTGTGACGTGGTCAAGGACAATTGTGATGACAAAGGTCATGAAGCATTGTGATGACTGGAGTCACGGAGCATTGTGATGGCAGGGGTCATGGAGCATTGCTCTGACAACATTTATGCATTATTTTGATGAGAGTGGGCATGCCGAATTGTGATGACAAGCGCATGGAACATTGTGATGCAAAGGTCATGGAGTATTGTGAAGACAGGTGTCAGGGAGCATTGTGATGACATATGTCATTGTCCATTGTGATGACAATGGCAGGGAGCATTGTGATACCAAGTGTCATGGAGGATTGTGATGACAAAGGTAATGGAGCATTTTGATGACAAGGGCTTGGAACATTGTGATGACAAGGGTCATGGAGCATTGTGATGACAAGGGTATGGAGCATTGTGATGACAAGGGCCATTGAGAATTTTGATGACAACGTCGTGAAACATTGTGATGACAAGCACATGGAGCTTGATATGACAGGGGTCATAGAGCATTGCGATGACAAGTTCATGGAGAATTGTGATGACAAGATCATGTAACATTGTGACGAGAAGTGTCACGAAGCATTGTGATGACAAGGACGTGGAGAATTGTAATGACATGGGACATGGAGCATTGTGATGAACAGGGCATGGGGAATTGTGATAGAAAGACCGTGGAGCATTGTGATGAAAAGACCATGGATAATTATGATGAAGAGCGTCATGGATCACTGTAATGACAAGGGGCATGGAGCATTGTGATGACAGGTGTCATGGAGCATTGTGATGAGAGGGGTCATGGAACATTGTGATGACAAGGGTCATGGAGCACTGTGATGAGAAGTTCATGGAGCATTGGCCTGAAAATATTCATGGAGTATTGTGATGACAGTGCTCAAGGAGCATTGTGATGACTAGGGAATGGTGCATTGTGATGACTAGTTCCTGGAGCAGTGTGATGAGAAGACCATGGAGCCTTGTGATGACAAGTCTCATGGAGCATTCTGATGAACAGGGGCATGAAGCATTGTGATTACAGGGGTCTTGGAGCATTGTGATGACAAGGGCATTGAGCATTGTGATGAGAAGGCCTCGGAGCATTCTGATGACATGTGTCATGGATCTTTGTGATGACAGGGGCATGGAGCATTGTGATCACAGGGGTCTTGGAGCATTGTGATGACAAGGGCATGGAACATTGGTCTGAAAATTTCATGGATTATTGTGATGACAGTGGGCATGGAACATTGAGATGACAAGGGCATGGAACACTGTGATACATGTGTCATTGAGGATTGTAATGACAAGGGATGGAGCATTGTGATGAGAAGTGTATCGAGCATTGTGATGACAAGCGTCATGGAGCATGGTGGTGACAAGGTTTATGGAGCATTTTGATGACAAGGATGTGGAGAACTGTGATGACAAGTGCATGGTGCATTGTGATGAGATGGGTTATGGAGCATTGAGATGAAAAGGGGCATGGAGAATTGTGATTACAGAGGTCTTGGTGCATTGTGATGACAAGGGTCATGGAGCCTTGTGATGACAAGGACGTGGAACATTGTGATGGCAGGGGTCATGGAGCATTGTTATGACAGGTGTAAAGGAGCATTGTGATGACAAGGGCATGGAGCAATGTGATGAGAGATTTCATTGAGCACTGTGATGACAATGGCATGGAGCATTGTGATGCCAAGTGTCATGGAGCTTTGTGATGACAAATGTCTTGGGGCATTTTGATGACAAGGGCATTGTGCATTGTGAAAGAGAAGGACAGGGAGCATTGTGATGACAGGGTCATGGAGTAATTTGATGAAAAGGGTCATGGAATATTTTGATGAAAGGGGTTATGGAACATTGTGATGTCAGGGGTCATGAAGAATTGTGGTGAAATGGGTCATGGAGCATTTTGTGACAGGGGTTATGGAACATTGTGATTTCATGGGTCATGGAGCATTGTGATGATAAGGGCATGTAGCACTGTGATGACAGGGCTCATGGGACACTGTGATGACAGGGGTGAGGGAGTATTGTGATGACTAGTGATGTAACATTGTGATATATGTGGTCAGAGAGCATTTTGATGAGAAGTGCATGGAGCATTGTGATGACCAGTGTTATGGAGCATAGCAATGATAAGGATGTGGAGTATTGTGATGACAATCGCATGGCACATTTTCATGACATGGGTCATGGAGCATTGTGCTGACAAGCGCATGGAGCATTTTGATGACATGTATTATGGAGCATTGTGCTGACAATGCATGGAGCATTTTGATGACAAGGGACACAGAGCATTGTGATGAAATATTCATGGAGCATTGTGGTGAAAAAGATCACAGAGCCTTGTGTGACGAGTGCATGGGCCATTGTGATGACAAAGGTCATGAAGCATTGTGATGACTGGAGTCACGGAGCATTGTGTTGAAAGGGGTCATGGAGCATTGAGATGACAAGGGCATGGAACACTGTGATTCATGTGTCATGGAGGATTGTAATGACAAGGGATGGAGCATTGTGATGAGAAGTGTATCGAGGATTGTGATGACAAGCGTCATGGAGCATTGTGGTGACAAGGGCTTGGAGCAATGTGATGAGAGGTTTCATGTAGCATTGTGATGAAATGGCATGAAGCATTGTGATGGCAAGGGTCATGGAGGTTTGTGATGACAAAGGTCATGGAGCATTTTCATGACAAGGTCGTGGTGCATTGTGATGAGAAGGGCAGGGAGCATTGTGATGACAGGGTCATGGAGCAATTTGATGAAAAGGGTCATGGAATATTTTGATGACAGGGGTTATGGAACATTGTGATGTCAGGGGTCATGAAGCATTGTGATGAAATGGGTCATGGAGCGTTTTGTGACAGGGGTTATGGAACACTGTGATTTCATGGGTCATTGTGATGATAAGGGCATGTAGCAATGTGATGACAGGGTTCATGGAGCATTGTGATGATAAGGGCATGTAGCACTGTGATGACAGGGGTCATGGGACTCTGTGATGACAGGGGTGAGGGAGTATTGTGATGACTAGTGATGTAACATTGTGATATATGTGGTCAGAGAGCATTTTGATGAGAAGTGCATGGAGCATTTTGATGACCAGTGTTATGGAGCACAGCAATGATAAGGATGTGGAGTATTGTGATGACAAGCGCATGGCACATTTTCATGACATGGGTCATGGAGCACTGTGCTGACAAGCACATGGAGCATTTTGATGACATGCATCATGGAGCATTGTGCTGACAAAGGCATGGAGCATTTTGATGACAAGGGACACAGAGCATTGTGATGAAATATTCATGGAGCATTGTGGTGAAAAAGATCACAGAGCCTTATGTGACGAGTGCATGGACCATTGTGATGACAAAGGTCATGAAGCATTGTGATGACTGGAGTCACGGAGCATTGTGATGAAAGGGGTCATGGAGCATTTTGATGACAAGGGCATGGAGCAATGTGATGACAGGGGCCTGGAACCTTTGTCTGACAAGTTTCATGGATTATTGTGATGACAATGGGCATGGAGCATTGTGATGACAAGGGCATGGAGCATTGTGGTGACAAAGGCATGGAGCATTTTGATGACAAGGGACACAGAGCATTGTGATGAAATATTCATGGAGCATTGTGGTGAAAAATATCACAGAGCCTTGTGTGAAGAGGGGATGGACCACTGTGATGACAAAGGTCATTAAGCATTGTGATGCCTGGTGTCACAAAGCACTGTGATGACACGGCTCATGAAGCATTGCTCTGACAAGATTTATGGATTATTGTGATGAGACTGGGCATGGCGCATTGTGATGACAAGGTCGTGGAACATTGTGATGACAAGGTAATGGAGTATTGTGAAGACAGGTGTCAGGGAGCATTGTGATGACATATGTCATTGTCCATTGTGATGACAATGGCATGGAGCATTGTGATACCAAGTGTCATGGAGGATTGTGATGACAAAGGTAATGGAGCATTTTGATGACAAGGGCTTGTAACATTGCGATGACAAGGGTCATGGATCATTGTGATGACAAGGGCATGGACCATTCTGATGAAAATGTGCATGGAGCATTGAGATTACAGGGGTTTTGAAGCAATGTGATTACAAGGGCATGGAGCATTGTGATGTGAAGGCAATGGAGCATTCTGATGACATGCGTCATGGAGCTTTGTGATGACAAGGACATGGAGCATTGTGATTACAGAGGGCTTGGAGCATTGTGATGAAAAGGGAATGGATCATTGTGATGAAAAATGCATGGAGCCTTGTCATGACAGGGTTCAAGGAGCATACTGATGACAACTGTCAGGCAGCATTGTGATGATAAGTGTATTCAGGATTGTGATGACAAAGGTCATGGAGCATTGTGATGAGAAGACCATGGATAATTGTGATGACCAGCGTCATGGGGCACTGTGATGACAAGTGTTATGGAACATTGTGATCAGAAGAGTTTGGAGCATTGTGATGACAGAGGACATGGAGCATTTTGATTTCATTTTGATGACAATAGCATGAATCATTATGATGATGGGCACGGTGCATTGTGATGACAGGGTTCATGGAGCATTGAGATGAAAAGTGGCATGGAGAATTGTGATTACAGGTGTCTTGGAGCACTGTGATGACAAGGGTCATGGAGCCTTGTGATGACAAGTCCGTGGAACATTGTCATGGCAGGGGTCATGGAGCATTATTATGAAAGGTGTAATGGAGCACCGTGATGACAAGGGCATGGAGCAATATGATGAGAGATTTCATTGAGCATTGTGATGACAATGGCATGGAGCATTGTGATGCCAAGGGTCATGGAGCTTTGTGATGACCAATGTCATGGGGCATTTTGATGACAAGGGCGTGGTGCATTGTGATGAGAAGGGCAGGGAGCATTGTGATCACAGGTTCATGGCACAATTTGAATAAAAGTGTCATGGAATATTTTGATGACAGGGGTTATGGAACATTGTGATGTCAGGGGTCATGAAGCATTGTGATGAAATGGGTCATGGACCATTTTGTGACAGGGGTTATGGAACATTGTGATGTCAGGATTCATGGAGCATTGTGATGATAAGGGCATGGAGCACTGTGATGACAGTGGTCATGGAACATTGTGATGACAGGGGTGAGCGAGTATTGTGATGAAGAGTGATGGAAGATTGTGATATATGTGGTGAGAGAGCATTTTGATGAGAATTGCATGGAGCATTGTGATGACAAGTTTTATTGAGCATAGCGATGAAAAGGATGTGGAGCATTGTGATGAAAAGAGAATGGCACATTGTGATGACATGTGTCATGGAGCATTGTGCTGACAAGCGCATGGAGCATTTTGATGACAAGTGTTATGGAGCATTGTGCTGACAAAGGCATGGAGCATTGTGATGACAACGGACACAGAGCATTGTGATAAAAATTTCATGGAGCATTGTGTTGACAAAGATCACAGAGTCTTGTGTGACGAGAGCATGGACCATTGTGATGAGAAAGCTCATGACTCATTGTGATTACTGGAGTCACGGAGCATTGTGATGACAGGGGTCATGGAGCATTGTGATGACAAGGGCATGGAGCAATGTGATGACAGGGATATGGAACATTGGTCTGACAAGTTTCATGGATTATTGTGTAGACAGTGGGCAGGGAGCATTGAGATGACATGGGCATGGAGCATTGTGGTGACAAAGGTCACAGAGCCTTGTGTGACGAGGGCATGGACCATTGTGAGGACAAAGGTCATGAAGCATTTTGATGACTGGAGTCATGGAGCATTGCGATGAAAGGGGTCATGAAGCATTGTGATGACAAGGGCAAGGAGCATTGTGATGACAGGTCCATGTAACACTGGTCTGACATGTTTCATGGGTTATTGTGATGACAGTGGGCATGGCGCATTGTGATGACAAGGGCATGGAACATTGTGATGACAAGGTCATGGAGTATTGTGAAGACAGGTGTCAGGGAGCATTGTGATGACATATGTCATTGTCCATTGTGATGACAATGGCATGGAGCATTGTGATACCAAGTTTCATGGAGGATTGTGATGACAAAGGTAATGGAGCATTTTGATGACAAGGGCTTGGAACATTGCGATGACAATGGTCATGGAGCATTGTGATGACAGTGGCATGGAGCATTTTGATGAAAAGTGCATGGAGTATTGAGATTACAGGGGTTTGAAGCAATGCGATTACAAGGGCATGGAGCATTGTGATGAGAAGGCAATGGAGCATTCTGATGACATGTGTCATGGAGCTTTGTGATGACAAGGACATGGAGCATTGTGATTACAGAGGGCTTGGAGCATTGTGATGAAAAGGGAATGGATCATTGTGATGAGAAGACCATGGATAATTGAGATGACCAGCGTCATGGGGCATTGTGATGACAATGGTTATGGAATATTGTGATCAGTAGGGTATGGTGCATTGTGATGACAGAGGTCATTGAGCATTTTGATTTCATTGTGATGACAATAGCATGAAATATTATGGTGATGGGCACGGTGCATTGTGATGACAGGGTTCATGGAGCATTGAGATGAAAAGAGGCATGGAGCATTGTGATTACAGGAGTGTTGGAGCATTGTGATGACAAGGGCATGGAGCATTGTGATGAGAAGGCCATGCAGCATTCTGATGACATGCGTCATGCAGATTTGTTATGACAAGGGCATGGAGAATTGTGATTACAGGGGTCATGGAATATTGTGATGACAGGGGTGAGGGAGTATTGTGATGACTAGTGATGGAACATTGTGATATCAGTGGTGAGAAGGCATTTTGAGGAGATGTGCATGGAGCTTTGTGATGACAAGGTTTATGGAGCATTTTCATGACAAGGATGTGGAGCATTGTGATGACAAGTGCATGGTGAATTTGATGACATGTGTTAAGTAGCATTGTGCTGACACCCGCATCGAGCATTGTGATGACAAGGGTCATGGAGCATTGTGCTGACAAAGGCATGGATCTTTGTGATCACAAGGGTCACAGAGCATTTTGATAAAAATTTCATGGAGCATTGTGGTGACAAAGGTCACAGAGCTTTGTGTGACACGGTCATGGACTATTTTGATGATAAGTGTCATGAAGCACTGTGATGACTGAAGTCACGGAGCATTGTGATAACAGGGGTCTTGGAGCATTTTGATGAAAAGGGAATGGAGCATTGTGATGAAAAAGGCATGGAGCCTTGTCAGGACTGTGTTCAAGGAGCATACTGATGACAAGTGTCAGCGAGCATTGTGATGCCAAGTGTATTGAGAATTGTGGTGACAAAGGTCATGGAGCATTGTGATGAGAAGACCTTGCATAATTATGATGACGAGCGTCATGGGGCATGTGATGACAAGTGTTATGGAACATTGTGATCAGAAAGGTTTGGAGCATTGTGATGACAGTGGACATGAGGCATTTTGATTTCATTGTGATGACAATAGTATGAATCATTATGATGATCGGCATGGTGTATTGTGATGACACTGTTCTTGGAGCATTGAGATCAAAAGTGGCATGGCAAATTGTGATTACATATGTCTTGGAGCATTGTGATGACAATGGTAAAGGCGCATTGTGATGACATGCGCTTGGAGCATTGTGATAACAAGTGTCATGGAGAATTGAGGTGACAATGGCAGGGAGCATTGTGATGTCAAGGGACATTGAGAATTTTTATAACAATGTCATGAAGCAATGTGATGACTAGCATATGGAGCTTGCTATGACAGGGTTCAGGGAGCATTGCGATGACAAGTGCATGGAGAGTTGTGATGACAAGAGCATGTAACATTGTGATGAGAAATGTCATGGAATATTGTGATGACAATGAGGTGGAGAATTGTGAAGACAAGGGACATGGAGCAATGTGATGGCAAGACCGTGGAGGATTGTGATGAGAAGACCATGGATAATCGTGGTGACAAACATCATGGAGCATTATGATGACAAGAGTCATTGAGTATTCTGACATAAGATATCACTTATGAAGGAAATGTAAACATGGGTACACATGAACTGAATTAGTAAAGAGAACAGTGTCTCACATATGGAAAACATACTTATGCCTGCTTACGGGGAAAGGAGAGGTGGGGAGATGCATAAAACCAGAGTTTGATATTAGCACATGTACCATTCCATAATCAAAATACAGAATAGACAAGACCTACTCCTTCCTCAGTGAACGGGACTCAACATCCCTATTCTCTGCAGAGGAATATATCTGACTAGTAAGAATCTTAAAACCTATGTATTGATATGTCTCCGTAAGGGAATCAAGTGTGTATAGACTGGCATAAAAATGGCAGTGAAAATCAGCTGAAACCCACGATAAAAAGGAATTTAAAAACAAAACAAAAAAAAAAAACAGGGAAATTCTTTACAATTCCTTCAGGGGCTCTGATGAAACCTGGAATGACCCTATCTACAATGACAGCTGGATGTGGCATAAGGCTGGACACTTGGGACTGAGAGGATTGGTCAGATTCGGTGAGCAAATGCAGGCCCTTTAAAGCAATAATGCGTGGCACCCATTCCTTGGGTCCCAACTCTCCAGATAGAAGGGAATATTTTTACAACTATTACATGTACGGGAAACCTAGAGAATGGACACACTGTGAATACGAAAGGTTTCTAAAACTCAACTAATAGTCCCTCTCCTCGAGCTCCGGTTTCACTTTCCAACTGCTTTACTATCAATCTCCCAACTTGGAGAGACAGCCCCTTTAACCTCCTGGTTCGCACACGTTGCCAAATTGGCAAAGGATGAAAGGGAAGAGGGAGTACCAATGAGAGAGTAGCTGTTAGGCATTTGGATGGGCACATGTCACTCTAATTTCCCGGCACGAAGAAGAATTAACCAAAGTCTCAGCCAACCGCCGGGAACCAGTATAGGTCCTGAACCAGTATTTGGGACTTCTGCTCAGCTCACAAAAAACGAGTTGAAAAATGGAGCTCAGGGGCACAGCAATTCATGAACGGGCAGAGTAATAAAGGAAAACAATCTTCCAAAAATCTGTTGAGGGAAGGCAACGAGGTGGACTTGAAAGCGAACCACAATAGTAGGAAACAGATTTCAAGAGGTACATTGCAATCACCTTTAAGATACAGGAAGAGGGGCACAACTTTGACAATGATGCACTTGGCCAAAAAGGGCGTGTGCATTTTCTCCTGAATATATTCAGGAGAAAACGCATACGCCCTTTTTGGCCAAGCAAGCAAGCGGGCAATGCAAATCTGCACTACAAAGAAGTATCACTTCCAACCGGTGAAATGGGACATCCGTTAAATGTGTAAAAACCAGAAAGGCAAGACAGGCCCATGAGAACAGGGAGCCTAGTTATGCTGAAGGGCAGGATGTAAGTGGCCAACTGCCTCTCTGGAGGAGTGCATTGTGTTCCCTAAAACAAGTTAACAACAGAGCTACAGAACCAAGGGCTCTTCCAGTCTAGGGAATATACCTTGGGAAAATTGAAAATCAATAAGACAGAGCCACCCCAAAATTTAGAGCTGCACTGCTTACAAGAACCTCAACTTGGGTACATATTAAATATCCCAGGAAAGACAAAATTGGTTCAAGAAATTTGGTTACTTACGTAAGATGGAATATCCCTCAGCCATGAAATCAATGTCATAAGGCCAGTAGCAGCAAAATGAGTGGATTCAGGTACGATGATTCTAAGTGAAATAAGTCACAGAGAAAAAGAAACTTATCATAAGATATCACTTATGAAGGTCCTGTAAACATGGCTGGATACACATGAACTGAGTTAGGAAAAAGAACATAGTCTCTCATTTAGAAAACACTCTTGTGCCTGCTTAAGGATGAAGGAAAGGTGGGGTGATGCATAAAACCAGAGTTTGATATTAGTACAGGTACCATTCCAAAAACAAACTACGGAATAGATAAGACCTACACTTTCCACAGTGAAAGGGACTCAAAACCCCATATTTCCTGAATAGGAATATATCTGACTAGTAAGAATCTTAAAACCTATGTATTGATATGTCTCCATCAGGGAATCAATTTTGTCTACACTGGCAGAAACATGGAAGTGAGAATCAGCTCAAATCCACTATAAAAAGGAATTACAAAAACAAAGCAAAAAACAGGGAAATTCTATACAATTCTTACAGGGGCTCTGATGAAACCTGGAATGACCCTATCTACAAAGACAGTTGGACGTGGCATAAGGCTGGACACTTGGGACGGAGAGGATTGGTGAGATTCGGTGAGCCAATGCAGACCATTTAAAGCAATAATGTGTGGCACAGGTTCCAAGGGTCCCAACTCTCCAGGTTGAAGGGAATATTACTACAGCTATAACATGTACGGGAAACCTAGAGAATGGACACACTGTGAAAACGAAAGGTTTCTAAAACTCAACTAATAGTCCCTCTCCTGGTGCTCATGTTTGACTTTCCAACTGCTTTACTATCAATGTCCCAACTTGGAGAGACAGCCCCTTTAACCTCCTGGTTCGCACAGGTTGCCAATTTGGCAGAGGATGTAAGGGAAGAGGGAGATCCAATGAGAGAGTAGCTGTTAGGCATTTGCACGGGCACATGTCACTCTAATTTCCAGGCAGGAAGGAGAATTAACCAAAGTCTCAGCCACCCTCCGGGAACAAATATAGGTCCTGAACCAAAATTTTGGACTTGCGGTCAGCTCACAAAAAACGAGTTGAAAAATAGTGCTCAGGGGCTCAGCAATTCAAAAACTGGTAGAGTAATAATGGACAACTATCGTCCAAAAATCTGTTGAGGGAAGGCAATGAGGTGGACATGAAAGCGAGCCAGAATAGCAGGAAACAGATTTCAAGAGGTACATTGGAATCACCTTTAAAGCACAGGAGGAGGGGCACAACTTTGACAGTGATGCACTTGGCTAAAAATGGCATATGCGTTTTCTCCTGAATATATTCAGGAGAAAACGCATATGCCCTTTTTGTCCAAGCCAGCAAGCGGGCAATGCAAATCTGCAGTACAAAGAAGTATCACTTCCGACAGGTCAAAAGGGACAGCCACAAAATGTGTAAAAAAACTGAAATGCAAGACGGGCCCTCGAGAACAGAGAGCCTAGTTATGCTGATGGGCAGGATGTAAATTGACAACTGCGTCTCTGGAGGAATGCATTGTGTTCCCTAAAACAAGCAAACAACAGAGCTACAGAGCCAAGGACACTTCCAGTCTAGGCAATATACCTTGGGAAAACTGAAAATCAATAAGACAGAGCCACCCCAAAATTAACGGCTGCACTGCTTACAAGAACCTCAACTTGTGTCCACCTAAAATATCCAAGGAAAGACAAAAATGGTTCAAGAAATTGTGTTACTTATGTCTGATGGAATATCCCTCAGCCATGAAATCAATGTCATAAGGCCAGTAGCACCAAAATGAGTGGATTCAGGTACGATGATTCTAAGTGAAATAAGTCACAGAGAAAAAGAAACTTATCATAAGATATCACTTATGAAGGTCCTGTAAACATGGCTGAATACACATGAACTGAGTTAGCAAAGAGAACATAGTCTCACATTTAGAAAACACTCTTATGCCTGCTTAAGGGGGAAGGAGAGGTGGGGTGATGCATAAAACCAGAGTTTGATTTTAGTACAGGTACCGTTCCAAAAACCAACTACGGAATAGACAAGGCCTACACCTTCCTCAGTGAAAGGGACTCAAAAACCCATATTTCCCTCAGAGGAATATATCTGACTAGTAAGAATCTTAAAACCAATGTACTGATAAGTCTCCGTAAGGGAATCAAGGGTGTCTAGACTCGCATAAACATGGCAGTGAGAATCAGCTCAAACCCACTATAAAAAGGAATTTCAATAACAAAACAAAAAAACAGGGAAATTCTTTACAATTCCTTCAGATGCTCTGAAGAAACCTGGAATGACCCTATCTACAACGACAGCTGGATGTGGCATAAGGCTGGACACTTGGGACTGAGAGGATTGGTGAGATTCGGTGAGCAAATGCAGACCATTTAAAGCAATAATGCGTGGCACACATTCCATGGGTCCCAACTCTCCAGGTTGAAGGGAATATTACTACAGATATAAAATGTACGGGAAACCTAGAGAATGGACACACGGTGAATACAAAAGGTTTCTAAAACTCAATTAATAGTCCCTCTCCTGGTGCTCCGGTTTGACTTTCCAACTGCTTTACTATCAATCTTACAAATTGGAGAGACAGCTCCTTTAACCTCCTGGTTCGCACATGTTGCCAATTTGGCAGAGGATGAAAGGGAAGAGGGAGAACCTATGACAGAGCAGCTGTTCGGCATTTGGACGGGCACATGTCACTCTAATTTCCCGGCAGGAAGAAGAATTAATCAAAGTCTCAGCCACCCGCCGGGAACCAGTATAGGTCCTGAACCAAAATTGTGGATTTGCGGTCAGCTCACAAAAAACGAGTTGAAAAATGGAGCTCAGGGATACAGCAATTCACAAACTGGCAGATTAATAAACGACAAGTGTCGTCCAAAAATCTGTTCAGGGAAGGCAACGAGGCACACTTGAAAGCGAGGCAGAATAGCAGGAAACAGATTTCCAGATGTACATTGGAATCGCCTATAAAGCACAGGAAGAGGGCCACAACTTCGAAAATGATGCACTTGGCAAAAAGTGCATATGCGTTTTCTCCTGAATATATTCAGGAGAAAACGCATATGTCCATTTGCCCAAACAACCAAGCGGGCAATGCAAATCTGCACTACAAAAAGCATCATTTCCCAGAGGTGAACAGGGACATCCACAAAATGTGTAAAACCCAGAAAGGCAAGACAAGCCCTGGAGAACAGGGAGCCTAGTTATGCTGATGGGCGGGATGTAAATTGCCAACTGCATCTCTGGAGGAGTGCATTGTGTTCCCTAAAACAAGTAAACAACAGAGCTACAGAGCCAAGGGCACTTCATTTCTAGGCAATATACCTTGGGAAAACTGAAAATCAATAAGACAGAGCCACCCCAAAATTTAGGGCTGCACTGCTTACAAGAATCTCAACATGGGTACACCTTAAATATCCCAGGAAAGGCAAAAGTCGTTGAAGAAATTGTGGTAATTACGTACGATGGAATATCCCTCAGCCATGAAATCAATGTCATAAGGCCAGTAGCAGCAAAATGAGTGGATTCAGGTAAGATGATTCTAAGTGAAATAAGTCACAGTGAAAAAGAAACTTATTATAAGATATCACTTATGAAGATCCTGTAAACATGGTTACACATCAACTGAGTTAGGAAAGAGAACAGAGTCTCACATTTAAGAAAACATTCTTATGCCTGCTTAAGGGTGAAGGAGAGGTTGGGTGATGCATAAAACCAGAGTTTGATATTAGTACACCTACCGTTCCAAAAACCAAATATGGAATAGACAAGACCTACACCTTCCTCAGTGAAAGGGACTCAAAACCCCATATTTCCCGCAGAGGAATATATCTGACTAGTAAGAATCTTAAAACCTATGTATTGATATGTCTCCATAAGGGAATCATGTGGGTCTAGACTGGCATAAACATGGCAGTGAGAATCAGCTCAAACCCACTACAAAAAGGAATTTCAAAAACAAAACAAAAAAACAGGGAAATTCTTTACAATTAAGATAGGGGCTCTTGAAACATGGAATGGCCCTGTGTACAAGGACAGCTGGATGTGGCATAAGCCTGGATACTTGGGACTGAGCGGATTGGTGAGATTCAGTGAGAAAATGCAGACCATTTAAAGCAATAATGAGTGGCACACATTCCAAGGGTCCCAACTCTCCAGGTTCAAGGGAATATTACTACAGCTATAACATGTAAGGGAAACATAGAGAATGGACACACTGTGAATACGAAAGGTTTCTAAAACTCAACTAATAGTACCTCTCCTGGTGCTCCGGTTTGAATTTCCAACTGCTCTACTATCAATCTCCCAACTTGCAGAGACAGCCCCTTTAACCTCCTGTTTCGCAGAAGTTGCCAATTTGGCAGAGGATGAAAGGGAAGAGGGAGAACCAATGAGAGAGTAGCTGTTAGGCATTTGGACCAGCATTTGTCACTCTAAATTCCGTTAAGGAAGAAAAATTAACCAAAGTCTCAGCCACCAGCAAGGAACCAGTATATGTCCTGAACCAGAATTGTGGATTTGCGGTCTGCTCACAAAAAACGAGTTGAACAATGGAGCTCCGGGGCACAGCATATCAAAAACTGGCAGAGTAATAAAGGACAACTATCGTCCAAAAATCTGTTGAGGGAAGACAATGAGGCGGACTTGAAAACAAGGCAGAATAGCAGGAAACACATTTCAAGAGGTACATTGGAATAGCCTTTAAAGCACAGGAAGAGGGGCACAACTTCGTCAATGATGCACTTGGCCAAAAAGTGCATTTGTGTTTTCTCATGAATATATTCAGGAGAAAACACATAGGCCCATTTGGCCAAGCAACCAAGCGGGCAATGCAAATCTGCACTACTAAGAAGTATCATTTCCCACAGATGAACAGGGACATCCACAAAATGTGTAAAACCAGAAAGGTCAGACAGGCCCTGGAGAATAGGGAGCCTAGTTATGCTGATGGGCAGAATGTAAATTGCCAACTGCCTCTCTGGAGGAGTGCATTGTGTTCCCTAAAACAAGTAAACAACAGAGCTACAGAGCCAAGGGCACTTCCAGTCTAGGGAATATACCTAGGGAAAACTGAAAATCAATAAGACAGAGCCACCCCAAAATATAGGGCTGCACTGCTTACAAGTACCTCAACTTTGTTACATTTTGATGACAAGTGCATGGCGCATTGTGATAACATGGGTCATGGAGCAATGTGCTGAGAAGCACATGGAGCACTCTTATGACAAGGGTTAGGGAGCATTGTGCTGAGGAAGGCATAGAATATGGTGATGACCAGTGTCAGAGAGCATTGTGATGAAAAGTTCATGGAGCATTTTGGTGACAAAGTCACAGAGAGTTGTGATGACGAGGGTATGGCCCATTGTGATGACAAAGATCATGAATCATTGTTATGATGAGTCACGGAGCATTGTGATGACAGGGTCATGGAGCATTGTGATTACAAGGGCATGGAGCATTGTGATGACAGGTTTACAGAGCATTGCTCTGACAAGATTTATGGACTATTGTGATGAGAGTGGGCATGGCGCATTGTGATGACAAGGGCATGGAGCATTGTGATGACAAGGTCATAGAGTATTGTGAAGAGAGGTGTCAGGGAGCATTGTGATGACATATGTCATGGCTCATTGTGATGACAATGGCATGGGCCATTGGGATGCCAGGTGTCATGGAGTATTTTGATGACAATGTAATGGAGCATTGTGTTGACAACGGCTTGGAGCACTGTGATATCAAGGGTCATGGAGCATTGTGATGAAAATTTCATGGAGCATTGTGGTGACAAAATCACAGAGCCTTGTGTGACGAGGGCATTGACCATTGTGATGAGAAAGGTCATGAATCACTGTGATGACTGGAGTCACGGAGCACTGTGATGGCAGGGGACATGGAGCAATGTGATGACAGGGGCATGGAACATTGGTCTGACAAGTTTCATGGATTATTGTGATGAAAGTGGGCATGGAGCATTGAGATGAAAAGGGCCTGGAGCATTGTGGTGACAAAGGTCACAGAGCCTTGTGTGACGAGGGCATTCAGCATTGTGATGAGAAAGGTCATGAATCATTGTGATGACTGGAGTCACGGAACACTGTGATGACAGGGGACATGGAGCATTGTATTGACAGGGGCATGGAGCATTGTGATGACAGGGGCATGTATCATTGTGATGACAACGGCATGGAGCATTCCAATGACATTCATCATGGAGATTTGTGAAGACAAGGGCATGGAGCCATGTGAATACCGGGGACTTGGAGCATTGTGATGAAAAGGGCATGGATCATTGTGATGAAAAAGGCATGGAGTCTTGTCATGACAGGGTTCAAGGAGCATACTGACGACAAGTGTCAGGGACCATTATGATGACATGAGTATTGAGCATTGTGATGACAAAGGTCATGGAGCATTGTGATGAGAAGACCATGGATAATTGTGATGACGAGCATCATGGGGCACTGTGATGACAAGTGTTATGGAATATCGTGATCACAAGTGTTTGGAACATTGTGATGACAGAGGTCATGGAGCATTTTGATTTCACTGTGTTGACAATAGCATGAAGCATTATGATGATGGGCATGGTGCATTTTGATGACAAGGGACATGGATCCTTGTGATGACAATGTCATGGAGTATTGTGAGGACAGGTGTCAGGGAGCATTGTGATGACATATGTCATAGTCCATTGTGATGACAATGGCATGGAGCATTGTGATGACAAGGTCATGCAGTATTTGAAGACAGGTGTCTGGGAGCATTTTGAAGACATAAGTCATGGCCCATTGTGATGACAATGCCATGGAGCGTTGTGATGCCAAGTGTCATGGAGGTTTGTGATAACAAATGTAATGGAGCATTGTGATGATAAGGGCTTGGAGCCTTGTGATGACAAGGTTCATAGCGCACTGTGCTGACAATGGCATGGAGCATTGTGATGACAATGCTCATGGAGCACTGTACTGAGAAAGGCTTGGAGCATTGTGATGACAACGGTCACAGACCATTATGATGAAATTTTCATGGAGCATTGTGGTGACAAATATCACAGAGCCTTGCGAAAACGAGGGCATGGACCATTGTGATGACAAAGGTCATGAAGCATTGTGAAGACTGGAGTCATGGAGCATTGTGATGACAGGGATCATGGAGCATTGTGATGGCAAGGGCATGGATCATTGTGATGACTAGTGTCATGGAGCATTTTGATGACAAGTGTCCATGATCATTGTGTTGTCTGGTGTCATGGAGCGTTGTGATGACAGGGGTCATGCAGCATTGTGATGACAGGTGTCATGGAGCATTGTGATCAGAAGTTCATGGAGCATTGGACTGACAGTATTCATTGAGTATTGTGATGGCATGGGTCATGGAGCATTGTGATGACAATGGAAAGGAGCATTGTGATGACAAGATCCTGGAGCATTGTGAGGAGAAGACCATCGAGCCCTGTGATGACAAGGGCATGGATCATTGTGATGACACGGGCCATTGAGAATTTTGATGACAACGTTGTGAAGCATTGTGATGAAAAGCACATGGAGCTTGCTATGACTGTGGTCATAGAGCATTGCGATGACAAGTGCATGGAGAATTGTGATGACAAGATCATGTAACATTGTTATGAGAAGTGTTAAGGATCACTGTGATGACAAGGACGTGGAGTATTGTAATGACAAGGCACATGGAGCATTGTGATGGCAAGACCGTGGAGCATTGTGATGAGAAGACCATGGATAATTGTGATGACGAGCATCATGGAGCACTCTAATGACAAGGGGCTTAGAGCATTGTGATGACAGGGGTCTTGGAGCATTGTGATGACAAGTGTCATGGAGGATACTGATGATAAGCTTGTGAAGTATTGTGATGACAATGGCATCGAGCATTGTGATGAATGGGGCATGGAGCCTTTTCATGACACAGTTCAAGGCGCATTCTGATGAGAAGTGACAGGGAGCACTGTGATGACAAGTGTATTGAGCATTGTGATGACAAATGTCATAGAGCATTGTCATGAGAAGTCCATGGATAATTGTGATGACAGGCATGTATGAGTGTTGTGATGACAAATGTTATGGAACATTGTGATCACAAGTGTTTGGAGCATTGTGATGACAGAGGTCATGGATCATTTTGATTTCAAGGAGAATGGTGCATTTTGATGACAAGGGCATGAAGCACTGTTATCCCAAGGTTCATGGAGGATTTTAATGACAATGGTAATGGAGAATTATGATGACAAGCGCATGGAGCATTGTGATGACAAGGTAATGTAGCATTTTGCTGAGAAAGGCATGGAGCATTGTGATGACAAGGGTCACGAGCAATATGATGACAAGCGTCACAGAGCATTGTGATAACAGGGGCCATGGAACACTGGGATGACAAGGGCATGGATCATTGTGATGACAATGATCATGGAGCATTTTGATGCCTGTGGTCATGGAGCATTGTGATGACATGGGTCATGAAACATTGTGATGAGAAGGTCATGGAGCATTGGGCTGAAAATGTTCATGGAGTATTGAGATGACAGGTGTCATAGAACATTGTGATGACAAGGGAAAGGAGAATTGTGATGACAAGGTTCTGGAGCATTGTGATGAGAAGACCATGGACCCTTGTGATGAAAATTCTCATGGAGCATTCTGATGAAAAGGGGCATAGAGCATTGTGATTACAGGGTTCCTGGAGCATCGTGATGAAAATGGCATTGAGCATTGTGATGGCAGGGCCATGGAGCATTGGTCTGACAAGTTTCATGGATTATTGTGATGACAGTGGACATGGTGCATTGTGATGACAAGGGCATGGAGCATTGTGATGACAAGGTCATGGAGAATTGTGAAGACCGGTGTCAGGGAGCATTGTGATGATATATGTCATGGTCCATTGTGATGACAATGAAATGGAGCATTGTGATGCCAAGTGTCATGGAGGATTGTGATGACAAAGGTAATGGAGCATTGTGATGACATAGGCTTGGAGCATTGTGATGACGAGGGCATGGACCATTGTGATGAGAAGGGCCATTGATAATTTTGATGACAATTCATGAAGCATTGTGATGACAACCACATGGAGCTTGCTATGACAGGGGTCATGGAGCATTGCGATTAATAGTTCATAGAGAATTGTGATGACAAAGCATATAACACTGTGAGTAGAAGTGTCATGGATCGTAGTGATGCCAAGGACGTGGAGAATTTTGATCACCAAAGACATGGAGCATTGTGATGACCAGGGCATGCAGCATTGTGATGGCAAGACCGTGGAGCATTGTGATGAGAAGACCATGGAAAATTGTGAAGATGAGTGTCATGGAGCACTGTAATGACAAGGGGCATGGAGCATTGTGATGACAGGTGTTATGGAGAATTGTGTTGACAGAGGTCATGGAGCATTGTGATGGCAAGGGTCATGGAGCATTCTGATGACAAGCTTGTGGAGTATTGTGACGACAATGGCATAGAGCATTGTGATGAAAAGGGCATGGAGCATTGTGATGAAAAAAGCAAGGAGCCTTTTCATGACAGGGTTCAAGGAGCATTCTGACGACAAGGGTTAGGGAGCATTGTGATGACATGTGTATTGAGAATTGTGATGACAAAGGTCATGGAGCATTGTGATGACAAGGGCTTGCTGTATTGTTATGACAGGCATCATGGAGCGATGGGATGACAAGAGTTATGGAACACTGTGATCACAAAAGTTTGGAGCATTGTGATGACAGGGGTCATGGACCATTTTGATTTAAAGGAGCATGGAGCATTGTGATGCCAATGGTCATGGAGCTTTGTGATGACAAAGGTCATGGAGCATTTTGATGACAAGGTGGTGGTGCATTGTGATGAGAAGGGCATGGAGCATTGTGATGACAAGGTCATGGAGCATTTTGATGACAAAGGCATGGAGCATTGTGATGACAAATGTCATGGAGCACTGTGATGACATGCGTCACGGAGCATTGTGATTACGGGGTCATGGAGCTTTGGGATGACAAGGGCATGGATTATTGTGATGACAAGTGTCATGGAGCATTTTGATTACAAGAGTCCCGGATCATTCTGTTCTTAGGGGTCATGGAGGGTTGTGATGACATTGGTCATGGAGCATTGTGATGACAGGTGTCATGGCGCATTGTGATGAGAATGTCATGGAACACTGGGCTGAAAATGTTCATGGAGTATTGTGATGACAGGAGTCATGGAGCATTGTGATGAGAAGAGAAAGGAGCATTGTGATGACAAGGTACTGGAGCATTGTGATGAGAAAACCATGGAGCCTTGTGATGATATTCTCATGGAGCATTCTAATGAAAATGGGTATGGAGCATTGTGATTACAGGTGTCGTGGAGCATTCTGATGACAAAGGAATGGTGCATTGTGATGAGAAGGCCATGGAGCATTCTGAAGACATGCATCATGGAGCTTTGTGATGACAAGGGCATGGAGCATTGAGATTTCATGTGTATGGAGCCTTGTGATGACAAGGGTCATGGAGCCTTGTGATGACAAGGCTGTGGAACATTGTGATGACTGGGATCATGGAGCATTGTGATGACAGGGGTAATGGAGCATTGTGATGACAAGGCCATGGGGCATTGGTCTGAAAAATTTCATGGATTATTGTGATGAGAGTGGGCCTGGAGCATTGTGATGACAAGGGCCAGGAACACTGTGGTACAGGGTTCATGGAGGACTATAATGAAAAGGCCATGGAGCATTGTTATGAGAATGGCATCGAGCATTGTGATGACAAGCGTCATGGAGATTTGTGATGACAAGTGCATGGAGCAATGTGATGAGAAGGTTCCTGAGGCATTGTGATGACAATGACATGGAACATTGTGATGCCAAGAGTCATTGAGCTTTGTGATGACAAAAGTTAATGAGCATTTTGATGACATGTGTTATGGAGCATTGTGAGGTCAGGGGTCATGGAGCACTGTGATGATAAGGACATGTAGTATTGTGATGACAGGGGTCATGGAACATTGTGATGAGAAGCGTGAGGGAGTATTGTGATGACTAGTTATGGAACATTGTGATATCAGTGGTGACAGAGCATTTTGATGAGAAGTGCTTGGAGCATTGTGATGAAAAGCTGGTGGAGCATTGTGTTGACAAGCGCATGGAGCATTGTGATGACAAGTTTCTTTGTGTATTGTGCTGAGAAATGCATGGAGCATTGTGATGACAAGGGTCATGGAGCATTGTGATGAAAAGTTCATGGAGCATTGTGGTGACAGAGGTCACAGAGCCTTGTGATGACGAGGGCATTGACCATTGCGATGACAAAGATCATGAAGCATTGTGATGAATGGAGTCACGGAGCATTGTGATGACAGCGGTCATGGAGCATTGTGATGTCAAGGGCATGGAGCATTGTGATGACAGGGGCATGGAGCATTTTGATGGTAAAACCATGAAGCATTGTGATGAGAAAATCTTGGATAATTGTGTTGAGGAGCATCATGGAGCACGGTACTGACAAGGGGCATGGAGCATTGTGATGACAGGTGTTAGGGAACATAGTGATGACAGAGGTCATGAGCATTGTGATGACAAGGGCTTGGAGCATTGTGATGACAAGTGTCATGGAGCATTGTCATGACAATGGCATGGAGCATTGTGATGACCATCTCATGGATTATTGTTACGACATGTGTCAGGGAGCATTGGGATGACATATGTCATGTTCCATTGTGATGCCAATGACATGGAGCATTGTGATGCCAAGTGTCATGGAGGATTGTGATGACAAAGGTAAAGGACCATTGTGATGACAAGGGCATGGATCATTTTGATGACAAGGGCCATTGAGAATTTTAATGACAAGGTCTTGAAACATTGTGATGACAAGCGCATGGAGCTTGCTATGACAGGGGCGCTGGAGCATGTGATGACAAGTGCATGCAGAATTGTGATGACAAGAGCATATAACACTGTGAGGAGAAGTGTCAAGGAGCATTGTGATGACAAGGATGAGGAGAATTGTGATGACAAGGGTCATGGAGCATTGAGATGACCAGGGCATGGAGCATTGTGATGGTAAAACCCAGAAGCATTGTGATGAGAAGACCTTGGGTAATTGTGATGATGAGCATCATGGAGAACTGTACTGACAAGGGGCATGGAGCATTGTGATGACAGTTGTCAGGGAACATTGTGATGACAGAGGTCATGGAGCATTGTGATGACAAGGGCATGGAGCATTGTGATGACAAGGGCCTGGAACATTGTGATGACAAGTGTCATGGAGCATTGTGATGACACTGGCATGCAGCATTGTCATAACAAGGGACATTGAGAATTTTTATAACAATGTCATGAAGCATTGTGATGACAAGCATATGGAGCTTGCTATGATATGGGTCAGGGAGCATTGCGCTGACAAGTGCATGGAGAATTGTGATGAAAAGAGCATGTAACATTGTGATGAGAAGTGTCATCGAACATTGTGATGACAAAGAGGTGGAGAATTTTGATGACAACGGACATAGAGCATTGTGATGACCAGGGCATGGAGTAATGTGATGGCAAGACGGTGGAGCATTGTGATGAGAAGGCCATGGATAATTGTGATGACGAGCATCATGGAGCATTATGATGACAAGAGCCGTGGAGCATTCTGACATAAAATATCACTTATGAAGGAAAGGTAAACATGGCTACACATGAACTGAATTAGGAAAGAGAACAGAGTCTCACATTTAGAAAACATACTTATGCCTGCTTAAGGGGAAAGGAGAGGTGGGGAGATGCACAAAACCAGAGTTTGATATTAGCACATGTACCGTTGCATAATCCAAATACAGAATAGACAAGAGCTACTCCTACCTCAGTGAACGGGACTCAACAGCCCTATTCCCACAGAGGAATATATCTGACTAGTAAGAATCTTAAAACCTATATATTGATATGTCTCCGTAAGGGAATCAACTGTGTCTAGACCGGCATAAACAGGTCAGTGAAAATCAGCTCAACCTCATTATAAAAATTAATTTTAAAAAACAAAACAATAAAACAGCGAAATTCTAACACAATTACTTCCGGTGATCTGATGAAACCTGGAATGACCCTATCTAAAATGACAGCTGGATGAGACATAAGGCTGGACACTTGGGACTGAGAGGAATGGTGAGATTGGAAGAGAAAATGCAGACCGTTTAAAGCAATAATTCATGCCACCAATTCCATGGGTCCCAACTAGCCAGGTAAAAGGGAATATCACTAGAGTTATAACATGTATGGGAAACGTAGAGAATGCACACACTGTGAATACGAAAGGATTCTAAAACTCAACTAATAGTCCCTCCCCTGGTGCTCTGGTTTGACTTTCCAACTGCTTTACTATCAATATCCCAACTTGGAGAGACAGCACCTTTAACCTCCTGGTTCGCACAGGTTTCCAATTTGGCAGAGGATGAAAGGGAAGAGGGAGAACCAATGAGAGAGTAGCTGTTAGGCATTTGGACGGCCACATGTCACTCTAATTTCCCGGCAAGAAGAAGAATTAACCAAAGTCTCAGCCACACACCGGGAACCAGTATAGGTCCTGAACCAAAATTTTGGACTTGACCTCAGCTCACAAAAAACGAGTTGAAAAATGAAGCTCAGGGCACAGCAATTCACAAAACGGCAGAGTAATAAAGGACAACAATCGTCCAAAAATCTGTTGAGGGAAGCCTACGGGGCAGACTTGAATTGGAGCCAGAATAGCAGGAATCAGATTTCAAGAGGTACATTGGAATCGCCTTTAAAACACAGGAAGAGGGGCACAACTTCGACAATGATGCACTTGGCCAAAAAGGGCGTATGTGTTTTCTCCTGAATATATTCAGGAGAAAATGAATATGCCCTTTTTGTCCAAGCAAGTAAGCGGGCAATGCAAATCTGCACTACAAAGCAGTATCACTTCCAATCGGTCAAAAGGGACATCCGAAAATGTGTAAAAACCAGAAAGGCAATACAGGCCCTGGAGAACAGGGAACCTAGATATGCTGATGGGCAGGATGTAAATTGCCAACTACCCCTCTGGAGGAGTGCACTGTGTTCCCTAAAAGAAGTAAACAACAGAGCTACAGAGCAAAGGGCACTTCCACTCTAGGGAAAATACATTGGGAAAACTGAAAATCAATAAGACAGAGCCACCCCAAAATTTAGGGCTGCACTGATTACAAGAACCTCAACTTGGGTACACCTTAAATATCCCAGGAAAGACAAAAATGGTTCAAGTAATTGTGTTACTTACGTACGATGGAATATCCCTCAGCCATGAAATCAATGTCATAGGGACAGTAGCAGCAAAATGAGTGGATTCAGGTACGATGATTCTAAGTGAAATAAGTCACAGAGAAAAAGAAACTTATCATAAGAAATCACTTATGAAGGTCCTGTAAACATGGCTACACATGAACTGAGTTAGGAAAGAGAACAGAGTTTCACAGTTAGAAAACACTCTTATGCCTGCTTAAGGGGGAAGGAGAGGTGGGGTGATGCAGAAAACCAGAGTTTGATATTAGTACACGTACCGTTCCAAAAACCAACTACGGAAGAGACAAGCCCTACACCTTCCTCAGTGAAAGGGACTCAAAACCCCATATTTCCCGCAGAGGAATATATCTGACTAGTAAGAATCTTAACACCTATGTATTGTTATGTCTCCATCAGGGAATCAAGTGTGCCTACACTGGCAGAATCATGGCAGTGAGAATCAGCTCAAACCCAGTATAAAAAGGAATTTCAATAACAAAATAAAAAAACAGGGAAATTCTTTACAATTCCTTCAGGGGCTCTGATGAAACCTGGAATGACCATTTCTACAACGACAGCTGGATGTGGCATAAGGCAGGACACTTGGGACTGAGAGGATTGTTGATATTCGGTGAGCAAATGCAGACCATTTAAAGCAATAATTTGTGGCACATATTTCAAGGGTCCCAACTTTCCAGGTTGAAGTGAATGTTACTACAGCTATAACATGTAGGGGATACCTAGAGAATGGACACACTGTGAATACGAAATGTTTCTAAAACTCAACTAATAGTCCCTCTCCTGGTGCTCTGGTTTGACTTTCCAACTGCTTTACTATCTATCTCCCAAATTGGAGAGACAGCCCCTTTAACCTCCTGGCACGCACAGGTTGCCAATTTGGCAGAGGATGAAAGGGAAGAGGGAGAACCAATGAGAGATTAGATGTTAGGCATATGGACGGGCACATGTATCTCTAATTTCCCGTCAGGAAGCAGAATTAACCAAAGTCTCAGCCACCCGCCGGGAACCAGTATAGGTCCTGAACCAAAATTTTGGACTTGCGGTCAGCTCACTAAAAACGAGTTGAAAAATGGAGCTCAGGGGCACAGCAATTCACAAACTGGCAGAGTAATAAAGGACAACTATCGTCCAAAAACCTGTTGAGGGAAGGAATCCAGGCGGACTTGAATTTGGGCCAGAAGAGCAGGAAACAGATTTCAAGAGGTACATTGGAATTGCCTTAAAGCACAGGAAGAGGGGCAGAACTTCCACAATGATGCAATGGGCAAAAAAGGGTGTATGCATTTTCACATGAATATATTCAGGAGAAAACGCATTTGCCCTTTTTGGCTGAGCAAGCAAGCGGGCAATGCAAATCTTCACTACAAAGCAGTATCACTACCCACCAGACAAAAGGGACATCCGCAAAATGTGTAAAAACTAGAAAGGCAACACAGGCCCTGTAGAAATGGGAGCCTAGTTATGCTGATGGGCGTGATGAAAATTGCCAACTGCCTCTCTGGAGGCGTGCACTGTGTTCTCTAAAACAAGTAAACAACAGAGATACAGAGCCAAGGGCACTTCCAGTCTAGGGAACATACCTTGGGAAAACTGAAATCAATAAGTCAGAGCCACCCCGAAATTTAGTGCTGCACTGCTTACAAGAACCTGAACTTTGGTCCACCTGAAATATCCCAGGAAAGACAAAAATGGTTCAAGAAATGGTGGTACTTACGTACGATGGAATATCCCTCAGCCATGAAATCAATGTCATAAGGCCAGTAGCAGCAAAATTAGTGGCTTCAGGTAGGATGATTATAAGTTAAATAAATCACAGAGAAAAAGAAACTTATCATAAGATATCACTTATGAAGTTCCTGTAAACATGGCTACACCTGAACTGAGTTAGGAAAGAGAACAGAGTCTCACATTGAGAAAACACTCTTATGCCTGCTTAAGGGGGAAGGAGAGGTGGGGTGATGCATAAAACCAGAGTTTGATATTAGTACAGGTACCGTTCCAAAAACCAAATACGGAATATACAAGACCTACTCCATCCTCAGTAAAAGGGACTCAAAATCCAATATTTCCCGCCGAGGAATATATATGATTAGTAAGAATCTTAAAACCTATGTATTGATATGTCTCAATCAGGGAATCAAGTGTGTCTAGTCTGGCATAAACAAGGAAGCGAGAATCAGCTCAAACCCACTATAAAAAGGAATTTCAAAAACAAAACACAAAAACAGGGAAATTCTTTACAATTTCTTCAGGGGCTCTGATGAAACATGGAATGACCCTATCTACAACGAAAGCTGGATGCGGCATAAGGAAGGACACTTGGGACTGAGAGGATTGGTGAGATTCGGTGAGCAAATGCAGACCATTTAAAGCAATAATGCGTGGCACACATTCCACGGGTCCCAACTCTACAGGTTGAAGGGAATATTACTACAGCTGTAACATGTACGGGAAACCTAGAGAATGGACACACCGTGAATACAAAAGGTTTTTAAAACTCAACTAATAATCCCTCTCCAGGTGCTCCAGTCTGATTTTCAAACTGCTTTACTATCAATCTCCCAACTTGGAGAGACAGCCCCTTTAACCTCCTGGTTCGCCCAGGTTGCCAATTTGGCAGTGGATGAAAGGGAAGAGGGAGAACAAATGAGAGAGTAGATGTTAGGCATTTGGACGGGCACATGTCACTCTAATTTCCTGGCAGGAAGAAGAATTAACCAAAGTCTCAGCCACAAGCCATGAACCAGTATAGTTCCTGAACCAAAATATTGGACTTGCAGTCAGCTCACAAGAAAACGAGTTGGAAAATGGAGCTCAGGAGCAAAGCAATCCACAAACTGGCAGAGTAATAAAGGACAACAATCGTCCAAAAATCTGTTGAGGGAAGGCAACGAGGCGCACTTGAATGCCAAGCAGAATAGCTGGAAACAGATTTCAAGAGGTACATTGGGATCATCTTTTAAGCACAGGAAGAGGTGAACAACTTCGACAATGATGCAATTGCCCAAAAAGGGCTTATGCATTTTCTCCTGAATATATTCAGGAGAAAACGCATACGCCCTTTTTTGCCAAGCAAGCAAGCGGGCAATGCAAATCTGCACTACAAAGAAGTATCACTTCCCACCGGTCAAAAGGTACATCCGCAAAATGTGTAAAATCCAGAAAGGCAAGAAAGGCCCTGGAGAACTGGGAGCCTTTTTATGCTGATGGGCGGTATGTAAATTGCCAACTGCCTCTCTGGAGGAGTGCAATGTGTTCCCTAAAAGAAGTAAACAACAGAGGTACAGAGCCACGGGCACTTCCAGTCTAGGGAATATACCTTGGGGAAATTGAAAATCAATAAGACAGAGCCACCCCAAAATTTAGGGCTGCACTGCTTACAAGAACCTCAACATGGGTCCACCTTCAATATCTCAGGAAAGACAAAAATATTTCAAGAAATTGTGGTACTTACGTACGATGGAATATCCCTCAGCCATGAAATCAATGTCATAAGGCCAGTAGCAGCAAAATGAGTGGATTCAGGTACAATGATTCTAAGTGAAATAAGTCACAGAGAAAAAGAAACTTATCATAAGATATCACTTATGAAGGTCCTGTAAATATGGCTACACCTGAACTGAGATAGGAAAGAGAACATAGTCTCACATTTAGAAAACACTCTTTTGCCGGCTTAAGGTGGAAGGAGAGGTGGGGTGATGCATAAAACCAGAATTTGATATTAGTACATATACCGTTCCAAAAACCAACTACGGAATAGAAAAGACCTGCAACTTCCTCAGTGAAAGGGACTCAAATCCCAATATTTCCCGCAGAGGAATATATCTGACTAGTAAGAATCTTAAAACCTATGTATTTATATGTCTCCGTAACGGAAACAAGTGTGTCTAGACTCGCATAAACATGGCAGTGAGAATCAGCTCAAACCCACTATAAAAAGGAATTTCACAAACAAAACAATAAAACAGGGAAATTCTTTACAATTCCTTCAGGGGCTCTGATGAAACCTGGAATGACACTATCTACCATGACAGCTGGATGTGGCATAAGTCTGAACACTTGGGCCTGAAAGGATTGGTGAGATTCGGTGAGCAAATGCAGACCATTTAAAGCAATAATGCGTGGCACACATTCCAAGGGCCCCAACTCTCCAGGTTGACGGGAATATTACTACAGCTATAACATGTACGGGAAACTTAGAGAATGGACACACTGTGAATACGAAAGGCTTTTAAATCTCAACTAATAGTCCCTCTCATGGTACTCCGATTTGAATTTCCAACTGTTTTACTATCAATCTCCCAAATTGGAGAGACAGCCCCTTTAACCTCCTGGTTCTCACATGTTGCCAATTCGCAGAGAATGAAAGGTAAGATGGAGAACCAATGAGAGAGTACATGTTAGGCAGTTGCACTGGCACATGCCACTCTAATTTCCCGGCAGGAAGAATAATTAATCAATGTCTCAGCCACCTGCCTTGAACCAGTATAGGTCCTGAACCAAAATTTTGGACTTGCGGTCAGCTCACAAAAAACGTGTTGAAAAATGGAGCTCAGGGGCACAGCAATTCACAAATGGGCACAGTAATAAAGGAAAACTTTCGTCCAAAAATCTGTTGAGGGAAGGCAACGAGGTTGACTTGAAAGCAAGCCAGAATAGCAGGAAACAGATTTCAAGAGGTACATTGGAATCGCCTTTAAAGCAGAGGAAGTGGGGCACAACTTCGACAATGATGCAATGGGCCAAAAAGGGGGTATGCATTATCTCCTGAATATATTCAGGAGAAAACGCATACGCGCTTTTTGGCTGAGCAAGCAAGCGCGCAATGCAAATCTGCACTACAAAGCAGTATCACTTCCCACCGGACAAAAGGAACATCCGCAAAATGTGTAAAAACTAGAAAGGCAACACCGGCCCTGGAGAACAGGGAGCCTAGTTATGCTGATGCGCGGAATATATATTGCCAACTGCCTCTGTGGAGGAGTGCATTGTGTTCCCTAAAACAAGGAAAAAACAGAGATACAGAGCCAAGTGCACTTCCAGTCTAGGGAATATACCGTGGGAAAACTGAAAATCAATAAGACAGAGCCACCCCAAAATTTAGGGCTGCACTGCTTACAAGAAACTCAACTTGGGTACACCTGAAATATCCCAGGAAAGAAAAATATAGTTCAAGAAATTGTGGTACTTACGTACGATGGAATATCCCTCAGCCATGAAATCAATGGGATGAGGCCAGTAGCAACAAAAGGTGTGGATTCAGGTACGATGATTCTAAGTGAAATAAGTCACAGAGAAATAGAAACATATCATAAGATATCACTTATGAAGGTCCTGTAAACATGGCTACACATGAATTGAGTTAGGAAAGAGAACAGAGTCTCACATTTAGAAAACACTATTATGCCTGCTTAAGGGGGAAGGAGAGGTGGGGTGATGCATAAAACCAGAGATTGATATTAGTACAGGTACCGTTCCAAAAACCAAATATGGAATAGACAAGACCGACACCATCCTCAGTAAAAGGGACTCAAAACTAAAATATTTCCCGCCGAGGAATATATCTGATTAGTAAGAATCTTAAAACCTATGTATTGATATGTCTCCGTATGGGAATCAAGTGTGTCGAGACTGGCATAAACATGGCAGTGAGAATGAGCTCAAACCCACTATAAAAAGGAATTTTAAAAACAAAACAAAAAAACAGGGAAATTCTTTACAATTCCTTCAGGGGCTCTGATGAAACCTGGAAGGACACTATCTACAACGAAAGATGGATGTGATATAAGGCAGGACACTTTTGACTGAGAGGATTGGTGAGATTCGGTGAGCAAATGCAGACCATTTAAAGCAATACTGCGTGGCACACATTCCAATGGTCCCAACTCTCCAGGTTGAAGGGAATATTACTACAGCTGTAACATGTACGGGAAACCTAGAGAATGGACACACTGTGAAAACAAAAGGTTACTAAAACTCAACTAATATTCACTCTCCTGGTGCTCCTGTCTGATTTTCCAACTGCTTTACTATCAATCTTCCAACTTGGAGAGACAGACCCTTTAACCTCCTGGTTCTCACATGTTGCCAATTGGCAGAGGATGAAAGGTAAGATGGAGAACCAATGAGAGAGTAGCTGTTACGCAGTCGGACTGGCACATGTCACTCTAATTTCCCGGCAGGAAGAAGAATTAATCAATGTCTCTGCCACCCGCGTGGACCCAGTATAGGGCCTGAACCAAAATTTTGGACTTGTGGTCAGCTCACAAAAACGAGTTGAAAAATGGAGCTCAGGGGCACAGCAATTCACAAAAGGGCAGAGTAATAAAGGACAACTATCGTCCAAAAATCTGTTGAGGGAAGGCAACGAGGTGGACTTGAAAGCGAGCCAGAATAGCAGGAAACAGATTTCAAGAGGTACATTGGAATCACCTTTAAAGCACAGGAAGAGGGGCACAACTTCGACAATGATGCAATGGGCCAAAAAGGGCGTATGTGTTATCTCCTGAATATATTCAGGAGAAAACGCATACGCCCTTTTTGGCCGAGCAAACAAGCGGGCAATGCAAATCTGCACTACAAAGCAGTATCACTTCCCACCAGACAAAAGGGACATCCGCAAAATGTGTAAAAACTAGAAAGGCAACACAGGCCCTGGAGAACAGGGAGCCTAGTTATGCTGATGGGCAGGATGTAAATTGCCAACTGCCTCTCTGGAGGAGTGCATTATGTTCCCTAAAACAAGTAAACAACAGAGCTACAGAGCCAAGTGCACTTCCAGTCCAGGGAATATACCGTGGGAAAACTGAAAATCAATAAGACAGAGCCACCCCAAAATTTAGGGCTGCACTGCTTACAAGAACCTCAACTTGGGTACACCTGAAATATCCCAGGAAATACAAAAATGGTTCAAGAAATTGTGATACTTACATACGATGGAATATCCCTCAGACATGAAATCAATGTGATGAGGCCAGTAGCAGCAAAAGGAGTGGATTCAGGTACGATGATTCTAAGTGAAATAAGTCACAGAGAAATAGAAACATATCATAAGATATCACTTATGAAGGTCCTGTAAACATGGCTACACATGAACGGATTTAGGAAGGAGAACAGAGTCTCACATTTAGAAAACACTCTTACGCCTGCTTAAGGGGGAAGGAGAGGTGGGGTGATGCATAAAACCAGAGATTGATATTAGTACAGGTACGGTTCAAAAAAAAATATGGAATAGACAAGACCGACACCATCCTCAGTAAAAGGGACTCAAAACCAAATATTTCCCGCCGAGGAATACACATGAATAGTAAGAATCTTAAAACCTATGTATTGATATGTCTCCATAAGGGAATCAAGTGTGTCTAGACTGGCATAAACATGGCAGTGAGAATCAGCTCAAACCCACTATAAAAAGGAATTTCAAAAACAAAACAAAAAAACAGGGAAATTCTTGACAATTCCTTCAGGGGCTCTGATGAAACATGGAAAGACCCTATCTACAACGACAGCTGTATGTGGCATAAGGTTGGACACTTGGGACTGAGAGGATGGGTGAGATTCAGTGAGCAAATGCAGACCATTTAAATCAATAATGTGTGGCACACATTGCAATGGTCCCAACTCTCCAGGTTGAAGGGAATATTACTACAGCTATAACATGTACAGGAAACCTAGAGAATGGACACACGGTGAATACGAAAGGGTTCTGAAACTCAACACTTAGTCCCTCTCCTGGTGCTCCGGTTTGAATTTCCAACTGCTTTACTATCAATTTCCCAACTTGGAGAGACAGACCCTTTAACCTCCTGGATAGCACAGGTTCCCCATTTGGCAGAGGATGAAAGGGAAGAGGGAGAACCAATGAGACAGTAGCTGTTAGGCATTTGGACGGGCACATGACACTCTAATTTCCCGGCAGGAAGAAGAATTAACCAAAGTCTCAGCCACCAGTCGGGAAACAGTATAGGTCCTGAACCAAAATTTTGGACTTGCGGTCAGCTCACAAAAAACGAGTTGACAAATGGAACTCAGGGGCACGACAATTCACAAACTGGCAGAGTAATAAAGGACAACTATCGTCCAAAAATCTGTTGAGGGAAGGCAACGAGGCATACTTGAAAGCGAACCAGAATTGCTGGAAACAGATTTCAAGAGGTACATTGGAATCGCCTTAAAAGCACAGGAAGAGGGGCACAACTTCGACAATGATGCACTTGGCCAAAAAGGGCATATGCATTTTCTCCTGAATATATTCAGGAGAAAACGCATTCGCCCTTTATGGCCAAGCAAGCAAGTGGGCAATGCAAATCTGCACTACAAAGAAGTATCACTACCCACTAGTCAAAACGGACATCGCAAATTGTGTAAAAACCAGAAAGGCAAGACATGTCCTGGAGAACAGGGAGCCAGGTTATGCTGATGGTCAGGACGTAAATTGCCAACTGCCTCTCTGGAGGAGTGCATTGTGTTCACTAAAACAATTAAAAAACAGAGCTACAGAGCCGAGGGCACTTCCAGTCTATGGAATATATCTTGGGAGAAATGAAAATCAATAAGACAGAGCCACCACAAAATTTAAGGCTGCTCTGCTTACAACAACCTCAACTTGGGTACACCTTATATATCTCAGGAAAGACAAAAATGGTTCAAGAAATTGTGATACTTACGTACGATGGAATATCCCTCAGCCATGAAATCAATGTCATAAGGCCAGTAGCAGCAAAATGAGTGGACCAGGTACGATGATTCTAAGTGAAATAAGTCACAGAGAAAAAGAAAGTTATCATAAGATATCACTTATGAAGGTCCTGTAAAGATGGCTACACATGAACTTAGTTAGGAAAGAGAAAAGAGAAACAAATCATATCATAAGATATGACTCATAGCGGGAATGTACACATGGCTACACATGAACTGAATTACAAACACAACAGAGTCACACATTTAGAAAACAAACTTCTACCTTCTTATGGGGAAAAGCGAGGTGGGGTAATGCATAAAACCACAGTTTTGAATTAGCACAGATACCGTTACATAAACCAAGTATGTAATAGACAACACCTACTCCCGGCACAATGAACTGGACTCAACAACCCCTATTCATTGCAGAGGAATATATCTGACTTTAAGAATTTTTAAACATATGTATTCTCATGTCTCCATAAAGGGATCATGTGTGTGTATAACGGCATGAACACTGCACTGAAATTCAGCTAAACCCCCTTATAAAAATAAATTTCAAAAGCAAAATGCAAAAACAGCGAAAAAGAGAGAAATTCTTAAAAATTACGTTCAGGGCCTGTGATGCAACCTGGATTAACCACCTTTACACCCACAGCTGGATGAGACATAAGACTAGACACTTGGAACTGACAAGATTGCTGAGGTTGTGTGAGCAAAAGAACACCACTTAGAGCAATACTGTGTGCTACCCATTCTAGTGGTCCCAACTCTCCAGGTTTAAGGGAATCTTCCTACAGTTAAAACATGCATGGGAAACCCAGTGGATGGTACACTGTGTAATAGGGAAAGTTTTCTAAAAGGTACCTCATTTTTCCTTTCGTCATGCTGGGCTTCGCCATTCCATCCGCATTACTGAAAATCTCCCCACTTGGAGTGTCAGCAGATTTACCCTCCTGTTATGCACAGTTTGCAAATTGTGCAGAGGATGAACAGGAAGAGGGGAAACAAATGAGAGATTAGCTGTAGGTGTTTGGATGGGCACATGTCTCTCTAGTTTCACATCAGGAAGAAGAATTAACCAAAGGCTCAGCCTGCAGCCCCGGAACCAGACTAGGGCCTAAAGCTATCCTGCGGTATTGCAGACAGCTCACAAATAGGCGATTTGAAAAATGGAAATCAGGGGCACAGCAATTCACAAACTTGCAGAGTTATAAGGGACAACTATCATCCAGAAATATATTGAGGTAAGGCAGTGAAGAGGATTTGAATGCAAGGCAGAATTGAAGGAAACAGATTTCAAGAGGTAGATTGGAGTCGTCTTTAAAGCACAAGAAAAGCGACAGAACTTCAACAATGTTGTCCTTGGCCAAAAAGGGAGTATGTGTATTTTCTTGAATATATTCGGGAAAAAATGCATACACCCTTTTTGGACAAGCAAGCCATCAGGCATTGCAAATCCACACTACACAGAAGTGTCACTTACCTCCGGTCAAAAGGGCCATCCGCAAATAGTGTAAAAACAACAAATACAGGACAGGCCATGGAGAAAAGGGAGCCTGGTTACGCCGATGGGCAGAATGTAAATTGTCAACAGCCTCTCTGGAGAACTGTATGTTGTTTTCTAAAACAGAGGTACAGAGCATAGCACACTTCCACTCAAAGGCGTGTATTTTGGGAAAACTAAAAATCCACAACACACAGCCACCCCAAAGTTTATGGCTGCTATGTTTACAAGAACCTCAACTTCAGTACACTTTAAATATCCAAGGAAAGGAAAAAAATAATGGATAAATATGTTGTGGTACTTATATACAATGGAATGTCACTCAGACATAAAATCAATGTCATAAGGCCAATAGCAGCATAATGAGTGGCTTTAGGTACAATGATGCTAATTGAAATGAGCCACAAAGAGAAAGAAACTTATTGTAATATATCACTTATAGAGGGAATGTAAACATGGCTACACATGAACTGAATTTCAAAAGAGAACAGAGTTACACATTTAGAAAACACACTTATGCCTCCTTAAGGGGAAAGGTGACGTGGGGTGATGCGTAAAACCAGAGTTTGAAATTAGCACAGATACCATTCCATATACCAAATATCTAATAGACAAGAACTACTCCTTTCTCAATGAACTGGACACAAAACACCTATTCATTGAAGAGGAATATATCTGACTGGTAAAAATCTTGAAACCTATGTATTTATATGTCTCCATAATGGAATCAAGTGTATGTAGATTGGCATAAACACAGCTCAATGGAACAGGACAGAAAGCCCAGAGATAAACCTACATACCTATGGCTATCTCATCTATGACAAAGGAGCTAAGGATATACAATGGAGAAAAGACAGTCTCTTCAGTAATTGGTGCTGGGAAAACTGGACCCCTACACATAAAAGAATGAAATTAGTACACTCCATAACACCATACACAAAAATAAACTCTAAATTGATTAGAGATCTAAATATAAGACCAGACACTATAAAACACTTAGAGGAAACCATAGGCAGAACACTCTATGACATAAATCACAGCAAGATCCTTTTTGACCCACCTCCTAGAGAAATGGAAATAAAAACAGAAATCAACAAATGGGACCTAATGAAACTTAAAAGCTTTTACACAGTACAGGAAAACATAAACAAGATGCAAAAACAACACTCAGAATAGGAGAATATATTTTCAAATGAAGCAATTGACAAAGGATTAATCTCCAAACTTTACAAGCACCACATGTAGCTCAATATCACACAAACAAACAACACAATTCAAAAACGGGCAGAAGACCTAAATAGACATTTCTCCAAAGAAGATATACAGATTACCAAGAAACACATGAAAGGATGCTGAACATCACTAATCATTAGAGAAATGGAAATCAAAACTACTGTGAGGTATCACCTCACAGCAGTCAGAGTGGCAATCATCAAAAATATCTACAAAACAATAAATGCTGGAGAGGCCTTTATTGGAGAAAAGGGAACACACTTGCACTGTGGGTGGGAATGTAAATTGATATGGCCACTAGGGAGAACAGTATGGAGGTTCCTTTAAATAACTAACAATAGAAGTACCAAACGACACTACAATCCAACTACTGGGCATTTGCCTTGCGAACACCATAATTCAAAAAGAGTTATGTACAAAAATGTTCATTTCAGCTCTATTTACAATAGCCAGGACATGGAAGCAACCTAAGTGTCCATCGACAGATGAATGGATAAAGAAGATCTGGCACATATATACAATGGAATATTACTCAGCCATAAAAAGAAGCAAAACTGACTTATTTGTACTGAGGTGGATGGACTTAGAATCTGTCCTACACAGTGAAGTAAGTCAGAAAGGGAAAAACAAATACTGTATGTTAACAGAGATATACGGAATATAATGAAGGAAAAAAAAGATTTTGAAGAACTTACTGGCAGGACAGGATTAAGGACACAGAAGTAGAGAAAGGGCTTGAGGACACCGGAAGGGGGATGGGTAGGCTGGGACGAAGTGAGAGAGTGGCATGGACATAAATACATTACCAAATGTAACACTGATAGCTACTGGGATGCTGTCACATAGAAGAGGGAGATCAGCTTGGTGCTTTGTGACCACCTAAAGGGGTGGGATATGGAGTGTGGGAGGGAGATGCAAGAGGGAGTGGATCTGGTGACATTTGTATATGTATAGCTGATTCAATTTGTTATACAGCAGAAACAAACACTCCATTGTAAAACAATTATACTCCAATAAAGGTGTAAAAGGAAATAAAATGACAGCCCAGGGATAAACCTACACACCTATGGTCAACTAATCTATGACAAAGGAGTCAAGACTATACAATGGAGTTAAGACAGTCTCTTCAATCAGTGGTGCTGGGAAATATGGACAGCTACATGTAAAAGAATGAAATTAGAACACTCCCCAACACCATCCATAAAAATACATTCAAAATGGATTAGAGACCTTAGTGTAAGACTGGACAGTATAAAACTCTGAGAGGAAAACTTACGAAGAATACTCTGACGTAAATCACAGCAAGATCTTTTTTGATCCACCTCCTATACTAATGAAATAAAAAAGAAAACTAAACAGCTGGGACCTAATGAAACGTAAAAGCTTTTGCAAAGCAAAGGAAACTACAAACAAGACGAAAAGACAACCCTCAGAATGGCAGAAAATATTTGCAAACGAATCAATGGACAAATGCTTAATCTCCAATATATATAAACAGATCATGCAGCTCAATATTAATAAAACAATCAACCCAATACAAAAATGGAAGAAGATCTAAATAAACATTTATTCCAAGAAGACATAGAGATGGCCAAGACACACATGAAAATCTGCTCAACATTTCTAATTATTAGAGAAATGGAAATTGAAACTACAATGAGGTATCACGTCACACCTGTTAGAATGGGCATCATCAGAAAATCTACAAACAACAAATGCTGGAGAGGGTGTGGAGAAAAGGAACCTTCTTCCACTATTGTTGGGAATGTAAATCAATACAATCTCTATGGAGAACAGTATGGAGGTTCCTTTAAAAACTAAAAATAGAATTACCATATAATCCAGCAATCCCACTACTGGGCATATACCCAGAGAAAACCATAAATCAAAAAGACAATTCACCACAATGTTCATTGCAGCACTATTTACAATAGCCAGGTAATGAAAGCAACCTAAGTGCCCACAGACAGACGAATGGATAAAGATGTGGTACATATATACAATGGAATATTACTCAGCCATACATAGGAATGAAATTGGGTCATTTGTAGAGACCTTGATGGATCTAGAGACTGTCATACAGAGTGAAGTAAGTCAGAAAGAGAAAAACAAATATTGTATATTAATGCATATATGTGGAACCTAGACAATTGGTACAGATGAACCGTTTTGCAGGGCAGAGATAGAGACACAGATGTAGAGAACAAACATATGGACACCAAGGGGGGAATGCCATGTGAGGGTGGTGGTGGGATGAATTGGGAGACTGGGATTTACATGTGCACACTTATATGTATAAAATAGATATCCAATAAGAACCTGCTGTATAAAAGAAATAAATAAATATTTAAAAATTAAAAATAAATAAATATCATTTAATAAAAAAACAGAAAAAAGTTTTTCCCTTCATATAGACCTCTTTATATTAATGCATTATTTCCATGTTTATATCTGTAAATTAAAAAAAAGAGGAATAAATAAAATCTACTTGAACTAAAAAGAAAAAAAAAAAAAAAAAACCTGAACCTACCAGTTATAAAGAGGAAAATTGTATCAGGGCACTTGTTCCAGTGGTAAAAATTCTTAAGTTGGTCAGAGGTGGGAAATCGTCTCCCATGCAGTCAGCAGCGCTACCCCCCACAAGGAGCATCCTCATTGCAAAGCTGTGGGACTGTGTCGAGGCGTCTGTGAGTAAATGTGAGCTGAGCCCCAGTCCTGCTGCAGCTGAACTCTTCCCACCCTTTCCAGGTAAAACACCTGAATATGTACAAGAACTTGCAAACCTAGAGGAAGGGCTGTGGAGTCACACAAGCGACAGCACGCAGGCCGACTTGTTGCCTGCAGGCCAGGCAGGATGGTCCTGGCTCCAGATGCTCTTCTGGAAGCTTTCCATTTCCCTGCCTGAGATACCCCTCCTGCCACGGCCCCCACTGCTTTTTTACTTCCTCACCTCTGCCTGGGGAGAAATTCCAGCGGCAGGTATGGGTGACACATCCTCTTCTTTAGCAGGTGGCAGCCTGGCAACTCCTGAAGAATATCCATCAGAGCCCACCTCATACTGGGCCACCCACAAAGCCACGGACCCTCACTCCCTCCCACCACCCCAGCCCCGGCACTGCTGACGGGGCAGAGAATATGGCGCCAGGCACAGCAACAGGGGCTCTTCCTGACTGGAGAGGTGTTTATATTGACCTCAACCCAGGCACACCTGGGGAGGGCTGGCAGGCAGTGTCAGGCTGCCCAAATCAGCCAATCCTTACCCTTCAGGGGCTGACAGTTGCAGAAAATGAAACTTGTTAAACGGGCCAACCCCAAGGAACAGGTGTGGGCTCCTGAGAGTCAGGATAGACAAGGGGCTGCAGCTGCGGCTTGTTTTTTTATCATTTTATCTGTTCTATGAGTGGAAAACAACTTCAAGAAGACCCTATCCTAATGAGAGGAACCCAGGAGTCAGGGAGAGGAGTGATGGTGGTTGGAGACAGAGGCTTGGTGCCCTGGCTGCAGTGGAAATGTCTGGAAGTCCAGGCAGAGAGAGGCTGCACAGAGTGATACACAGGGTCACAGACCTGTCAGAGCTGCTGTTTGTTAGTTCAAGTCCTGCTCTGAGGTGTTCTGTGTCAGCTGTGAGTGAGAGGTGAGCTGGGGGTTCTCTGCAAGGTGGGCTATGTGCACAGTTCCTATATGTCCAGACCTGCTGGGGTACAGGCCCAGGGGAGCTCTGTAACCTGGGAAGGGCCTGACTAGGAGAGCCCCATGGGCTGCTGGGTAGCTGCACAGGTGAGCTCCATACCCTGGGAGGGACGACCACGAGAGCCCCGTGGGCTGTGGGGTGGGCGGCGCAGCCCAGGTGAGCTCCATATCCTGGTATTGGCCTGACCACGAGAGCCCCATGGGCTGCTGGAAACCTGGTAAAGGATATCAAGACAGTCAGTGAAGCCACCGAGGATATACATCAAGTAGCTCCTATTTCCTACACCCTGCTGGTCATTCTACCGTCCACCAGGCCATGGCATTCAGTATTAGACTTCAATGATGCCTTCTTCTGTATTCCATTCATCTCAGAGTCACAAGAACTTTTGGCTTGTGAGTGGCAGGACACAACATGCAACGAAAGCAATAATGCTGGGCCGTCCTGCCCCAATGGTTCAAAAATCCCCACACCATCATTGGGGAAATGTCCTCTAAAGACCTCAAAGTTCTACCTCTGTAAAATGGAACCCTCCTTCAATATGCAGATGACATTCTGATCGCCAGGCCTACTAAAGACGCCTCTGAACTACCTAGCCAAGAAAGGATAGAAGGTGTCCAAGGAAAAGGCTCAAATATCCCAGGCTAAGGTGACATGCCTGGGCTTCATTCTCACAGATATTCGGAGAAACGCATCCCAGGATAGGGAAGAAGCCATTTGCAGCCTTACCTCTTCTAAAACTAGAAGACAGCTTAGGGGTTCCTGGGGAGGCCAAGGTTTTCTGCATCTGGATCCCTAACTACAGTCTAATACCTGGGCCTCTACATGAAACACTGACATGAAATGATGATGATCCTTTTCAATAGAATCCAGAAGCAGATTTTCAAGAATGGAAAGAGCAGTCAATTCAGGCCCTTGCCCAGGAACTCCCTAATTTAGCTAAACCCTTTGACCTTTACATACCCGGTCAAGGTTAATCACCCTTGGAGCCTTAGTGCAAAAACTGGGACCACTTGAAATGGAGCAACACAAGAATGCCCTTCAGGTATGATAAACTATGGTCACCAAGGGCTTTGCCCCCTGCCCCATCAGGCCATGATACTGGGGTATCTAAAAAGCTGGAAATCAGCAGCCCACAAGGCCAGCTCCCTCCTAAGGGAAAAGGACCCCACGTGGTGATCCTAACCACCCATCATGCCCTGAAGTTGCAGGGGTCGCTGTGTGGACACACTGACCTCGAGTGAGGAGGCCCTCCACTCCAACCTCCAGAGAGACAAACGGGGACAATGGGCCCCCAAGATGACTCGTGTGACCATCACTTGACCTGGAGTTTCTCTCAGAAAACAAGTCTGTGCCCCGAAAGAGCAGACTACTGCTTGCAGGACTTACTGCACCCAGACGGGAGCTAACAAGCTTGGTGGAGGAAAAGTATATCATGATTTCAACATAGAAAACCCTACAGACACCGCTGTGATGGTGGCCAATATGACTGCCTGGACTGCTGGCTACTTCAAAAGGCCATTGACTCAGTGGACGTCATGGTCCTGGATCACCACCGACCCTGGAATTTCTGGGAGTTGAGCGGGCAGGGCTCTGAAACATGGTGCTGTTTGTACATTAATTCAGGGACCTAATTAAAGAAAGCACAGACTACTGGTCAGAGCATCTAGGCTGGCAAATTCGTCAGCCTAAGGTCACCGAACAAATGTGGGGTGGGGTGAAACCTGCCACAGCAGCATCTCTGTGCATCTCTTTCCTGGACCCTTAAAGGTCATTAGAATCTATAACACTTCCAATGCTGGTGCTCAGGTGGACGAGCAGTGGGGCAGTAGTCATTGGGACAATCAAACTCACATGGAGGCTCCTGGGGAGAAGTTTTGCCCCTCCCCCCGTGTATGAGGGCTCCCACCTCAGCATGAAGCAGTTACAAAAGAGGGGTCTTCACCCTCAGCATCCTAAGAATGAGGAACGGGACAAAAAGCAGAGGAGGTGTTCGTCTCCGGCAACGTTCATTAAAAATACCTGGGAGATAAAAAGAGAATCTGGGCAATAAAATAAAGTCTAACCTGTTTTTCCTTTGTGCTTTGTCTAATTTCACGTGCTCCTAGGGTTCCGCATGCAGAGGTCCCACACCCGGCACTTCAGACCCGATTTCCTAGTGCAGAATGGCTGGGACGAAACCTCAGCTAGCGGGGTCCCATGCAGACTCTGCGACATAGAGCCTGAGCTGCAGCCAACCCAGGCCTCGAGAGCTCCATCCCCTCCCTCCTGCTGACACTGCCGGGATCCCTACACAGCAGCCCAGCCCACAGCCCACGGGGGAGTGCACGCTCTCACCTCTCCATTCTGTTTTCAAAATATAAAGTTTCCTTTGCTTCTGAACCAAACTCAGTCTTGATCTGTTGGCTCTAATGACACTGGGCATGGGGACTCCTGTTGGGGTCCACACTGGAGCATCAGTAACAGGAATTGAGAACATTGTAACTTCAATGAACAGATGTGTGAGCCAAACTGTAGTCATCCTAGAGCAGTGTATAAGGCTCGGGTAAAATAAGATGTTTCTAAGACTTACATCTGATATTTCCATCACTTTATTATAAGCAAGTTTAGTGAAGACGTCTGTCTTATTTGTCAGGTCAACATTAGAGAAATGAAGTGATTTATTCCCAAGGATATACATCGAATACACTTGGCTGAAGCTTTAATCTTGTTTTGAATGCTTTTCCATTGAAAATGATACCTCGCTTTCAGCTTCCCCATTTCTGAGAAGTATAAAATCTTATAATTTATTATTACCAAAGTGGAAAGGTAGGAGAAGGCATAAATTAACAGTTTGGGATTAACACATACACACTGCTATGTATAAAACAGATCATCAACAAGGAACTACTGTATAGCACAGGGAACTACACTGACTATTTTGCAATAACCTATAAGGGGAAATAATCTGAAAAAGAATAGATATTTTTATTGACATCATCTATCAATGACAGATAAAATGTAACCTAAGCAAGGCCGATGGTGAGCACTTCTGACTCTGAAGATTTCAATCATCTAAAGTTTGGTCTCTGCCTATTTCCCAAGGCCCTTAATGGACATATATGTAGCCGTAGCTTAAAAACTCCCCAGTTTGGGGTTCAGGGAGGCACTGATTTGGAAAAATCCCTTGTGTTCTCCTTACATGCACGGGACCATTCCTAAGGCTAAAATATTCCTGTCACACCTAGAGGATGGTACAACTTTTGATCGGAAACAGTTTGGAAAAGGCACCTCATCTCCTCATCGCCTGGTGCTCGGGTTCACCCCTCCAGCATCTCTCCTAACCATCTCCTCACTTGGGGATATCAGCACCGTACACATCCTGTTGCACACAGATTGGAATTTGTCCAGAAGATGAAGCGGAAGGATGAAAAAAATTCAGAGACAAGTCCTAGGTGTTCGGACAGGCACATGCCACTCTAATTTCCAATCCGGAAGACAAATTCATCAAAGGCTAGAATTGCCCACGGAAACAGAATAGTGCTAGAGGAAATCCCGCTGTTTTGTGTCCAGCTTCCAAAAACACAAGTTGAAAATGGAACTCAGGGGCACTAAAATTCATGAAACTGCAGAGTTGAAAATATCTATCGTCAAAAAATGTCTTGAGGTAAGTCACAGAAAAGGACTTGTAAGCAAGGGAGAGTGGCAGGAAACAGATTTGAAGAGGTGGAAAGGACTCCCCATTAAAGCACAAGAAAAGGGGCTGAACATCGCCAATGATGCAGTTGGCCAAAAAGGGCGTATGCATTTTTTCTGAATATATTCAAGTAAAGGCCATACACACTTTTTATCCAACCAAACAGGTGGCCACTGGAAATCAATACTACAAAATATATCACTTCACATCAGTCAGAAGGGCCATCCACATAAAGTGTAAACACCCGAAATGCAGGACAGGGTGAGGAGAAAAGGGAGCCCTGTGAGGCTGATAGTGGAAATGTAATTTGCCAATGGCCACTCTGGAGAAGTGTATTGTGTTTGCTAAAACATCTAAAAAATGAGCTACAGAGCATAGGGCACTTGCACTCATGGGCGTATACTTTGGCAAAAACAAAAATCTACAGAAAACAGGCACCCCAACGTTTACCACCTCTCTGTTAAAAAGGGCCTCAACTTGGATATAAAATAAATGTCCCTGGAAGGACAAAATGGAAAAAAAAGAGATGGGGTACTTATGTAGAGTGGAATATTACTCATCCAGAAATCAATGAAATAAGGCCAGTTGTAACACCTCTGGAGGAGTTACATACGATCATTCTAAGTGACGTATGTCAGAAAGAAAAAGACACATATCATAAGATGTCACTTAAAGGTGGAATCAAAAATGGCTACACATGAAATAAATTACAAAACATAAACATAGTCAAATATGTAGAAAATAGACATAAGGCTGCTAAATGGGAAAGGTGAGGAAGGGTGAGGTATTATCCAGGAGGTTGAAATTAGCAAAGATACCATTCCAAGTACCAAATTGAATAACTGACAAGGCCTACACGGTACCTCAAAGAACTGCACTCAGCACACTCAAGTCACTTGAAAATAATACATATGACTGGTAAGCATCTGAAAAAGAATTTTTTTTTGTCTCACAGTACATGAATCAAGTGGATGTACAGCAGCAAAAAACAGAGCTTTGAAAATCAGCAGAAACCAACATAAAAATAAATTTAAAAATATTTAGAAAAACAGTGAGACAGACAAAAATTCTTACAACTTTTGTTGAAGGGCTATGATGTAACATGGATTGAACACATGTAGACCCACAGCAGGATGATATATAAGGCTGGAAGCTATGCACGCTAAGACATGTTAGAGAGGCTGGGTGAGGAAATGCAGAACTTTAAAAGAAATACTGCCTGATTTCCATTCCATGGGTCACAAATCTGCAGGTTCAAGGGAATCTTCTGACAGCGAAAACATGCCTGGAAAACCAAGATGAACGTACACCGTGTGCTCAGGAAAGGTGTCTAAAATGCACCTCAATTTTGATCTCCTGGTGCTGGTGTTCGCCATTCCAGCCACATTACTAACAATCTCCCCACTTGGAGAATCAGCACCTTTAACCTCCTGTTTCACACAGTTTGCAATTTCTGCAGAGGATAAACCGGAAGAGGGGGAAACAATGAGAGACTAGCTGTAGGAGTTTTGACAGGCACATGTCACTCTAATTTCCCATTAGGAAGAAGAATTAACCAAAGGCTCAGCCTGCCTCCCCAGAACCAGAATAGGGCCGGAAGCAATACAATGGTTTGGCGGCCAGCTCACAAAAAATGCGAGTTGAAAAATGGAGCTCAGGAGCAGACAATTCAAAGACCTGCAAAGATATAATTGATAACCAACGTCCAAAAATATATTCAGGTAAGGCAACGAAGAGGATCTGAATGAGAGGCAGAATTGCAGTAAACAGATTTCAAAAGGCAGATTGTACTCACAGTTAAAGCATATGAAAAGCAGCAGAATTTCTAAAATGATGCAGTTGGGCAAAAGGGTGTATGCATTTTTTTCGTGAATATCTTCAGGAAAAAACACATACAGAGTTTTTGGCCAACCTAGCAAGCGGGAAATGCAAATCTGCACAACAAAGAAGTCTCAATTTCCACTGCTCAGAAAGGCCATCCAAAAAATGTGTACAAACCAGAAATGCAGGAGAGGCCATGTAGAACAGGCAGCCTCATCACGCTGATGGGTGGTGTATAAATATCCAAGAGCCACTCTGAAGAAGTGTATGCTGTTTCCTAAAACATCTAAAATACAAAGCCCCCGAGCAAAGGCGAATTCAACTCATGGGCATATGACTTGGGAAGACTAAATATCAACAAGACAAAGGCATCCCAAAATTTAGGGCTGCTCTGCATACAAGAACCTCCACTTCGGTACACCTAAAATATCCCACGATAAAGAGAAATGCATAAAGAACATGTGATAATTTTGTACAACGGAATATCACTCAGACGTGATATCAATGCCAGAAGGCCAGTATCAGCATAATGAGTGGATTAAGGTACGATGATTCTAAGTGAAATAAGTCACACAGAAAAAGAATCTAATCATAAGATATCACTTATAGAAGTAATGTCAACATCACAACACATGAACTGAATTAGGAAAGAGAACACAGTCTCACATTTAGAAAAACTCTTATGCCTGCTTAAGGGGAAAGTAGAGGTGGGGTGATGCATAAAACCAGAGTTTGATATTAGCACAGGTACCATTCCATAAAACAAATACAGAATAGACAAGACCTACACTTTCCTCAGTGAACGGGACTCAACACCCCTATTTCCCGCAGAGGAATATATCTGACTAGTAAAAATCTTAAAACCTATGTATTGATATGTCTCCGTAAGGGAATCAATTGTGTCTAGACCGGCATAAACACGTCCGTGAAAATCAGTTCAACCCCATTATAAAAATAATTTCAAAAACAAAACAAAATAACAGCGAAATTCTTACACAATTCCTTCAGGGTTTCTGATGAAACCTGGAATGACCCTATCTGCAAAGACAGCTGTATGAGACATAAGGCTGGACACCGGGGAATGAGAGGACTGGTGATATTGGGAGAGAAAATGCACACCCTTTAAAGTAGTAATGCATGTCACCATTCCATGTGTCCCAAATCTCCAGGTAGAAGGGAATATCACTACAGCTATAACATGTATGGGAAACCTAGAGAATGAACACACTGTTTTGGCGAAAGGTTTCTAAAAGTCTCCTAATTTTTCCTCTCCTTGTGCTCCAGTTTGGCATTCCAACTGTTACTATCAATCTCCCAACTTTGGATAGTCAACCCATATAACCTCCTGTTTCGCACAGTTTGCTAATTGTGCGGAGGATGAAAGGGAAGAGGGAGGACCAATCAGAGAGTAGATGAAGGCATTTGGACGGGCACATGTCACTCTAATTTCCCGTTCAGGAAGAAGAATTAACCAAAGCCTCAGCGAACAGCAGGGAACCAGTATAGCCACCCCTGGAACCAGTATAGGTCCTGAAGCAATATTGTGGATTTGCGGTCAGCTCACAAAAAAGGGATTTCAAAATTGGAGCTCAGGGGCACAGAAATTCACAAACCTGCAGTTATAAACAACTACTCAATTCCAAAAATCTGTTGAGGAAAGGCAAAGAAGTGGACTTGAAAATGAGACAGAATTGCACAAAACATATTTCAAGAGGTAAATTAGAATCGCCTTTAAAGCTCAAGAAGAGCATCACAACTTCGACAATGATGCACTTGGCCAAAAAGTGCGTATGACTTTTCTCCTGAATATATTCAGGAGAAAACACATATGCCCTTTTTGGCCAATCAAGCAAGCGCACAATGCAAATCCACACTACAAAGAATTGTCACTTCCCACCGGTAAAAAGGGCTTTCCGACAATCTGTAAAAACCACAAAGGCAAGAGAGAGATGACAAGGGCATGAAGCAATGTGATCCCAAGGGTCATGGAGGATTGTGATGACAAGTGCATGGAGCATTGTGATGAAAAGATTATGTAGCATTTGCTGACAAAGGCATGGAGCGTTGTGATGACAAGTTTCATGGAGCACTGTGATGACAAGCCTCAAGGAGCATTGTGATTAGAGTGGTCATGGAGCATTGGGATGACAAGGGCATGGATCATTGTGATGACAAGGGTCATGGAGCATTTTGATTACAAGAGTCCCGGATCATTGTGTTGTCAGGGTTCATGGAGCATTGTGATGACAGTGTTCCTGGAGCATTGTGGTGAGAGTGGTCACGGAGCACTAAGATGAGAAGGTCATGGAGCATTGGGCTGAAAATGTTCATGGAGTATTGTGATGACAGGGGTCATGGAGCATTCTGATGACAAGGTACTGGAGCATTGTGATAAGAAGACAATGGAGCCTTGTGAGGACAAGTCTCATGGAGCATTCTGATGAAAAGGGGCATGGAACATTGTGATTAGAGGGGTCTTGGAGCACTGAGATGACAAGGGCATGGAGCATTGGGATGAGAAGGCCATGGAGCGTTCTGATGACATGCATCACGGAGCATTGTGATGACAACGGTAAGGAGCATTGTGATTACACGGGTCTTGGAGCACTGTGATGAAAAGGTTAAGGATCATTGTGATGAAAATGTCATGGAGCCTTGTCATGACAGGGTTAAAGGAGCATACTGACGACAAGTGTCAGGGAGCATTGTGATGACAAGGGTATTGAGCATTGTGATGACAAAGGTCATGGAGCATTGTGATGAGAAGACAATGGATAATTGTGATGACGAGCGTCACAGGGCGTTGTGATGATAAGTGTTATGGAACATTTTGATCACAAGGATTGGGAGCATTGTGATGACAGAGGTCATAGAGCATTTTGATTTCATTGTGATGACAATAGCATGAAGCATTATGATGATGGGCATGGTGCATTGTGATGACAGGGTTCATGGAGCATTGAGATGAAAAGGGGCATGGAGCATTGTGATAACAGCACTCTTGGAGCATTGTGATGACAAGGGCATGGAGCATTGTGATGACAAGGCCATGGAGCATTCTGATGACATGCGTCATGGAGCTTTGTGATGACAATAGCATGGAGCATTGTGATAACAGAGGCCGCGGAGCATTGTGATGACAGGGGTCATGGAGCATTGTGATGACAAGGACATGGAGCATTGTGATGACAAGGGCATGGAGCATTGTGATGACAGGGGCATGGAACATTGGTCTGACATGTTTCATGGATTAGTGTGATGACAGTGGGCATGGCGCATTGTGATGACAAGGGCATGGAGCATTGTGATGACAAGGTCATGGAACATTGTGATGACAAGGTCATGGAATATTGTGAAGACAGTTGTCAGGGAGCATTGTGATGACATATGTCATTGTCCATTGTGATGACAATGGCATGGAGCATTGTGATACCAAGTGTCATGGAGGATTGTGATGACAAAAGTAATGGAGCATTTTGATGACAAGGGCTTGGAACTTTGCGATGAGAAGGGTCATGGAGCATTGTGATGACAAGGGCATGGAGCATTTTGATGAAAAGATGCAGGGAGCATTGAGATTACAGTGGTGTTGGAGCATTGTGATGACAAGGGCATGGAGCATTGTGATGAGAAGGCCATGGAGGATTTTGATGGCATGCGTCATGGAGCTTTGGATGACAAGGGCATGGAGAATTGTGATTACAGGGGTCATGTAATATTGTGATGACAGGGGTGAGGGAGTTTTGTGATGACTAGTGATGGAACATTGTGATATCAGTGGTGAGAAGGCATTTTGAGGAGAAGTGCATGGAGCATTGTGATGACAAGGTTTATGGAGAATATTGATGACAAGGATGTGGAGCATTGTGATGACAAGTGCATGGACCATTGTGATGACATGGGTTATGGAGCATTGTGCTGACACGCGCATCGAGCATTGTGATGACAAGGGCCATGGAGCATTGTGCTGACAAAGGCATGGAGCTTTGTGATGACAAGGGTCACAGAACATTGTTATAAATATTTCATGGAGCATTTTGGTGACAAATGTCACAGAGCTTTGTGTGATGAGGTCATGGACCATTGTGATGACAAATGTCATGAAGCATTGTGATGAATGGAGTCACGGAGCATTGTGATAACAGGGGTCTTGGAGCATTGTGATGAAAAGGGAATGGATCATTGTGATGAAAAAGGCATGGAGCCTTGTCGTGACAGTGTTCAAGGAGCATACTGATGACAAGTGTCAGCGAGCATTGTGATGCCAAGTTTATTGAGCATTGTGGTGACAAAGGTCATGGAGCATTGTGATGAGAAGACCTTACATAATTGTGATGACGAGCCTCATGGGGCATGTGATGACAAGTGTTATGGAACATTGTGATCAGAAGGGTTTGGAGCATTGTGATGACAGAGGACATGGAGCATTTTGATTTCATTGTGATGACAATAGCATGAATCATTATGATGATGGGCATGGTGCATTGTTATGACAGTGTTCATGGAGCATTGAGATGAAAAGTGGCATGGAGAATTGTGATTACAGAGGTCTTGGAGCATTGTGATGACAAGGGTCATGGAGCCTTGTGGTGACATGGCCGAGGAACATTGTGATGGCAAGGTTCATGGAGCATTGTTATGACAGGTGTAATGGAGCATTGTGATGACAAGGGCATGGAGCATTGTGATGACAAGGGACACAGAGCATAGTGATGAAAATTTCATGGAGCGTTGTGGTGACAAAGATCACAGAGCCTTGTGTGACGAGGGCATGGACCACTGTGATGAGAAAGGTCATGAAGCACTGTGATGACTGGACTCACGGAGCATTGTGATGACATGTGTCATGGAGCATTGTGATGACAAGGGCATGGAGCAATGTGATGACAGGGGCATGGGACATTGGTCTGACAAGTTTAATGGATTATTGTGATGACAGTGGGCATGGACCATTGTGATGAGAAAGGTCATGAATCATTGTGGTGGCTGGAGTCACGGAGCATTGTGAAGACATGGGTCATGGAGCACTGTGATGACAAGGGCATGGGGCAATGTGATGACAGGGGCAATGAACATTGGTCTGACAAGTTTCATGGAGTATTGTGGTGAGAGTGGGCATGGAGCATTGAGATGACAAGGGCATGGAGCATTGTGGTGACAAAGGTCACAGAGCCCTGTGTGACGAGGGCATGGACCATTGTGAGGACAAAGGTCATAAAGCATTGTGATGAAAGGAGTCACGGAGCATTGTGATGACAGGGGTCATGGAGCATTGTGATGACAAGGGCATGGAGCATTTTGCTGACAGGAGCATGGAATATTGGTCTGACATGTTTCATGTATTATTGTGAATACAGTGGGCATGGCACATGTGGTGACAAGGGCACGGAACATTGTGATGACAAGGTCATGGAATATTGTGAAGACGTGTCAGGGAGCATTGTGATGACATATGTCATTGTCCATTGTGATGACAATGGCATGGAGCATTGTGATACCAAGTGTCAGGGAGGATTGTGATGACAAAGGTAATGGAGCATTTTGATGACAAGGGCTTAGAACATTGTGATGACAAGGGTCATGGAGCATTTTGATGACAAGGGCATGGAGCATTCTGATGAAAATGTGCATGGAGCATTGAGATTACAGGGGTTTTGAAGCAATGTGATTACAAGGGCATGGAGCATTGTGATGAGAAGGCAATGGAGCATTCTGATGACATGCGTCATGGAGCTTTGTGATGACAAGGACATGGAGCATTGTGATTACAGGGGTCTTGGAGCATTGTGATGAAAACGGAATGGATCATTGTGATGAAAAATGCATGGAGCCTTATCATGACAGGGTTCAAGGAGCATACTGATGACAACTGTCAGGGAGCATTGTGATGATAAGTGTATTGAGCATTGTGATGACAAAGATCATGGAGCATTGTCATGAGAAGACCATGGATAATTGTGATGACCAGCGTCATGGGGCATTGTGATGACAAGTGTTATGGAACATTGTGATCAGAAGGGTTTGGTGCATTGTGATGACAGAGGTCATTGAGCATTTTGATTTCATTGTGATGACAAGAGCATGAAATATTATGGTGATGGGCACGGTGCATTGTGATGACAGGGTTCATGGAGCATGGAGATGAAAAGGGGCATGGAGCATTGTGATTACAGGGGTGTTGGAACATTGTGATGACAAGGGCATGGAGCATTGTGATGAGAAGGCCATGGAGCATTCTGATGACATGCGTCATGGATCTTTGTGATGACAAGGGCATGGAGAATTGTTATTAGAGGGGTCATGGAATTTTGTGATGACAGGGGTGAGGGAGTATTGTGATGACTCATGATGGAACATTGTGATAACAGTGGTGAGAAGGCATTTTGAGGAGAAGTGCATGGAGCATTGTGATGACAAGGTTTATGGAGCATTTTGATGACAAGGATGTGGAGCATTGTGATGACAAGTGCATGGTGCATTGTGATGACATGGGTTATGGAGCATTGTGCTGACACGCACATCGAGCATTGTGATGACAAGGGTCATGGAGCATTGTGCTGCAAAAGGCATGGAGCTTTGTGATGAGAATTGTCACAGAGCATTGTGATAAAAATTTCATGGAGCATTGTGGTGACAAAGGTCACAGAGCTTTGTGTGACGAGGTCATGGACCATTGGGATGACAAATGTCATGAAGTATTGTGATGACTGGAGTCACGGTGCATTGTGAAAACAGGGGTCTTGGAGCATTGTGAGGAAAAGGGAATGGATCATTGTGATGAAAAATGCATGGAGCCTTGTCATGACAGGGTTCAAGGAGCATACTGCCGACAAGTGTCAGCGAGCATTGTGATGCCAAGTGTATTAAGCATTGTGGTTACAACGTTCATGGATCATTGTGATGAGAAGACCTGGCATAATTGTGATGACTAGTGTCATGGGGTATGTGATGACAAGTGTTATGGAACATTGTGATCAGAAGGCTTTGGAGCATTGTAATGACAGAGGAGATGGACCATTTTGATTTAATTGTTATGACAATAGCATGATTCATTATGATGATGGGCATGGTGCATTGTGATGACAGTGTTCGTGGTGCATTGAGATGAAAAGTGGCATGGAGAATTGTGATTACAGAGGTCTTGGAGCATTGTGATGACAAGGGTCATGGAGCCTTGTGATGACAAGTCCGTGGAACATTGTGATGGCAGTTGTCATGGAGCATTGTTATGACAGGTGTAATGGAGCATTGTGATGGCAGGGTTCATGGAGCATTGTTATGACTGGTGTAATGGAGCATTGTGATGACAAGGGCATGGAGCAATGTGATGAGAGATTTCATTGAGCATTGTGATGACAATGGCATTGAGCATTGTGATGCCAAGGGTCATGGAGCTTTGTGATGACAAACGTCATGGGGCATTTTGATGACAAGGGCGTGGTGCATTGTGATGAGAAAGGCTGGGAGCATTGTGATGACAAGGGTCACAGAGCATTGTGATGAAAAATTCATGGAGCATTGTGGTGACAAAGGTCACAGAGCCTTGTGTGACGATGGTGTGGACCATTGTGAGGACAAAGGTCATGAAGCATTGTGATGACTGGAGTCACGGAACATTGTGATGACGGCTCATGAAGCATTGTGATGACAAGGGCATGGAGCATTGTGATTACAGGGGCGTGGAGCATTGGTCTTACAATTTTCATGCATTATTGCGATGACATTGGGAATGGCGCATTGTGATGACAAGGGCATGGGGCATTGTGAATACAAGGTCATGCAGTATTGTGAAAACAGGTGTCTGGGAGCATTGTGAAGACATAAGTCATGGCCCATTGTGATGACAATGCCATGGAGCATTGTGATGCCAATTGTCATGGAGGTTTGTGATGACAAAGGTAAAGGAGCATTGTGATGACAAGGGCTTGGAGCATTGTGATGACAAGGGTCATGGAGCACTGTGCTGAGACGGGCATAGAGCACTGTGATGGCAATGGTCCTGGTGCATTCTGCTGAGAAAGGCTTGGAGCATTGTAATGACAACGGTCACAGACCACTATGATGAAAAGTTCATGGAGCATTGTGGTGACAAATGTCACAGAGCCTTGTGATGACGGGGGCATGGACCATTGTGATGACAAAAGTCATGAAGCATTGTGATGACTGGAGTCACGGAGCATTGTGATGACTGGGGTCATGGAGCATTGTCATGACAAGTGCGTGGAGCATTGTCATGACAGGGGCAATAAGCATTGGTCTGACAAGTTTCATGGATTAATGTGATGACAGTGCACATGGAGCACTGTGATGACAAGGGCATGTAGCATTGTGATGACAAGGTCATGCAGAATTGTGAAGACAGGAGTCCGGGAGCATTGTGATGACATATGTCATTGTCCATTGTGATGACAATGGCAAGGAGCATTGTGATGAAAAGTTCAGGGAGAATTATGGAGACAAAGATCACAGAGCCCTGTGATGACGAGTGCATGGACCACTGTGATGACAAACGTCATGAAGCATTGTGATGACTGGAGTCATGGAGCATTGTCATGACAAGGGCATGGAGCATTGTGATGACAGGGGCATGGAGCATTGGTCTGACAAGCTTCATGGATTATTGTGATGATAGTGGGAATAGCACATTGTGATGACTAGGGCATGGAGGACTGTTATGACCAGGTCATGGAGTATTGTGAAGACAGGTGTCAGGGAGCATTGTGATGACATATGTCATGGTGCATTGTGATGACAATGGCATGGAGCATTGTGAAGCCAAGTGTCATGGAGGATTTTGATGACAAAGGTAAGGGAGCATTTTGATGACAAGGGCTTGGAGCATTGTGATGACAATGGTCAAGGAGCATTGTGATGACAAGGGCATGGAGCATTGTGATGACAAGTGCCATTGAGAATTTGGATGACAAGGTCTGGAGGCATTGTGATGACAAGCATATGGAGCTTGCTATGACAGGGGTCATGGAGCATTGCGATGACAAGTTAATGGAGAATTGTGATGAAAAGAGCATGTAACATTGAGATGAGAAGTGTCATGGAGCATTGTGATGGCAAGACCGTGGAGCATTGTGATGAGATGACCATGGATAATTGTGATGACGAGCGTCATGGAGCACTGCAATGACAAGGGGCGTGGAGCATTGTGATGACAGGTGTCATGGAGGATTGTGATGACAGGTGTCATGGAGCATTGTGATGACATGGGTCATGGAGCATTCTGATGACAAGCTTGTGGAGTATTGTGATGACAATGGCATGGAACATTGTGATGAAAAGGGCATGGAGCATTGTGATGAAAAAAGTCATGGAGCCTTGTCATGACAGGGTTCAAGGAGCATTCTGAAGACAAGTGTCAGGGAGCAGTGTGATGACAAGGGCAACGAGCATGGTGATGAGAAGGCCATGGAGCATTCTGATGATGTGGGGCATGGAGCTTTGTGATGAGAAGGGCAAGGAGCATTGTAATTACTGTGGTCTTGGAACATTGTGATGAAAAGCGCATGGATCATTGTGATGAAAAAGGCATGGAGCCTTGTCATGACAGGGTTCAAGAAGCATACTGACGACAAGTGGCAGGGAGCATTGAGATGACAAGTGTATTGAGCATTGTGATGACAAAGGTCATGGAGCATTGTGATGAGAAGACCATGGATAATTGTTTTGAGGAGCATCATGGGGAATTGTGATGACAAGTGTTATGGAACATTGTGATCACAAGGGTTTGGAGCATTGTGATGACAGAGGTCATGGAGCATTTTGATTTCATTGTGATGACAATAGTATGAAGCATTATGATGATGGACATGGTGCATTGTGATGACAGGGTTCATGGAGCATTGAGATGAAAAGGGGCATGGAGCATTGTGTTTAAATGTGTATTGGAGCATTGTGATGACAAGGGCATGGAGCATTGTGAATGAGAAGGCCATGGAGCATTCTGATGACATGCACCATGGAGCTTTGTGATTACAAGTGCATTGAGCATTGTGATTACAGGGTCTTGGTGCACGGTGATGACAACGGTCATGGAGACTTGTATTGACAAGGCCGTGAAACCTTGTGATGTCAGGTGTCATGGAGCATTGTTAAGACCGGGTAGTGGAGCATTGTGTTGACAAGGGCATCAGAATTGGTATCAAAAGTTTCATGGATTATTGTGATGAGAGTGGGCATGGAGCATTGTGATGACAAGGTCATGGAACACTGTGTTACATGGGTCATGGAGGATTGTAATGACAAGGGCATGGAACATTGTGATGAGAAGTGCATCGAGCATTGGTATCACAAGCGTCATGCAGCTTTGTGATGACAAGTGCATGGAGCAATTTGATGAGTGGGTTCATGGAGCATTGTGATGACAATGGCATGGAGCATTGTGATGCCAATGTTTATGGAGCTTTGTGGTGACAAATGTCACAGAGCCTTGTGATGACGAGGGTATGGACCATTGTGATGACAAAGGTCATGAATCATTGTGATGACTGGAGTCACGGAGCATTGTGATGACAGGGGTCATGGTGCATTGTGATGACAAGTGCGTGGAGCATTGTGATGACAGGGGCATGGAGCAATCTGATGAAAAGGGGCATGGAGCATTGTGATTACAGGTTTCGTGGAGCACTGTGATGACAAGGGCATGGAGCATGGTGATGACAAGTTCATGTAGCATTTTGCTGACAATGCCTTGGAGCATTCTGATGACATGCGTCATGGAGCTTTGTGATGACAAGCGCATGGAGCATTGTGATTACAGGGACCTTGGAGCATTGTAATGAAAAGTGCATGGAGCATTGTGAGGAAATGGCATGCAACCCTGTCATGACAGGTTTCAAGGAGCATACTGAAGACCAATGTCAGGAGGCATTGTGATGACAAGTGTATTGAACATTGTGTTGACAAAGGTCATGGAGCATTGTGATGAGAAGACCATGGATAATTGTGATGATGAGCGTCATGGGGCATTGTGATGACAAGTGTTATGGGACACTGTGATCAGAAGGGTTTGGAGCATTGTGATGACAAAGGTCATGGAACATTTTGATTTCATTGTGATGACAATAGCATGAAGCATTATGATGATGGGCATGGTGCATTGTGATGACAGTGTTCATGGACCATTGAGATGAAAAGGGGCATGGAGCATTGTGATTACAGGGGTCTTAGAGCATTGTGATGACAAGGTACATGGAGCCTTGTGATGACAATGCTGTGGAATATTGTGATGGCAGGGGTCATGGAGCATTGTTATGACAGGGCCAATGGAGCATTGTGATGACAAGGGCATGGAGCATTGGTTTGAAATGTTTCATGGATTATTGTGATGACAGTGGGCCTGGAGCATTGTGATGACAAGGGCAGGGAACACGGTGATACATGGGTCATTGAGGATTGTAATGACAAGGCATGGAGCATTGTGTTGAGAAAGGGATCGAGCATTGTGATGACAAGCGTCATGGAGCTTTGTGATGACAAGGGCAAGGAGGAATGTGATGAGAGTGTTCCTGGAGCACTGTGATGACAATGGCATGGAGCATTGTGATGCCAAGGGTCATGAAGCTTGGTGATGACAAAGGTCATGGAGCATTTTGATGACAAGAGTGTGGTGCACTGTGATGAGTAGGGCAGGGAGCATTGTGATGAAAGGGTCATGGAACAATTTGATGAAAAGGGTCAGGGAACATTTTGATGACAGGGGTTATGGAACATTGTGATGTCAGTGGTCATGGAGCACTGTGATGATAAGGGCATGTAGCATTTTGATGACAGGGGTCATGGAACATTGTGATGACAGGGGTGAAGGAGTATTGTGATGACTAGTGATGGAACATTGTGATATCAGTGGTGAGAAAGCATTTAGATGAGAAGTGCATGGAGCATTGTGATGACAAGTTTTATGGAGCTTGGTGATGACAATGTTGTGGAGCATTGTCATGACAAGTGCATGGCACATTGTGATGACATGTGTCTTGGAGCATTGTGCTGAGAAGCGCATGTAGGATTGTGATGACAAGGGTCATGGAGCATTGTGCTGACAAAGGCATGGAGCATTGTGATGACAAGTTTTACAGAGCATTGTCATGACGAGGGAATGGACCATTGTGATGACAAAGGTCATAAAGCATTGTGATGACTGGAGTCATGGAGCGTTATGATGTGAGGGGTCATGGAGCATTGTGATTACAAGGGCATGGAGCATTGTGATGACAGGGGCATGGAGAATTGGTCTGACAAGTTTCATGGATTATTGGTATGAGGGTGGGCATGGCACATTGTGATGACAAGGGCATGGAACCTTTTTATGACAATGTCATGTAGTATTGTGAAGACAGGTGTCAGGGAGCATTGTGATGACACATGTCATGGTGCATTGTGATGACAATGGCGTGGAGCATTGTGATGCCAAGTGTCATGGAGGATTGTGATGACAAATGTAATGGAGCATTTTATGACAATTGCTTGGAGCATTGTGATGAAAAGGGTCATGGAGCATTGTGAGGACCAGGGCAGGGAGCATTGTGATGGAAAGACCGTGCAGCATTGTGATGAGAAGACCATGGATAATTGTGATGACGAGCGTCATGGAGCACTGTAATGACAAGAGGCATGGAGCATTGTGATTACAGGGGTCATGGAGCATTGCGATGACAGGTGTCATGGAGCATTGTGATGACATGGGTCATGGAGCATTCTGATGACAAGCTTGTGGAGTATTGTGATGACAATGGCATGGAGCATAGTGATGAAAGGTAATGGAGCATTGTGATGAAAAATGCATGGAGCCTTTTCATGACAGGGTTCAAGGAGCATTCTGAAGACAAGTGTCAGGGAGCAGTGTGATGACAAGGGCATCGAGCATGGTGATGAGAAGGCCATGGAGCATTCTGATGATATGGTCATGGAGCTTTGTGATGAGAAGGGCAAGGAGCATTGTGATTACTGGGGTCTTGGAACATTGTGATGAAAAGCGCATGGATCATTGTGGTGAAAAAGACATGGAGTCTTGTCATGACAGGGTTCAAGAAGCATACTGACGACAAGTGGCAGGGAGCATTGAGATGACAAGTGTATTGAGCATTGTGATGACAAAGGTCATGGAGCATTGTGATGAGAAGACCATGGATAATTGTGATGAGGAGCATCATGGGGAATTGTAATGACAAGTGTTATGGAACATTGTGATCACAAGGGTTTGGAGCATTGTGATGACAGAGGTCATGGAGCATTTTGATTTCATTGTGATGACAATAGCATTAAGCATTATGATGATGGGCATGGTGCATTGGGATGACAGAGTTCATTGAGCATTGAGATGAAAAGGGGCATGGATCATTGTGAATACAGCGGTCTTGGAGCACTGTGATGACAAGGGCATGGAGCATTCTGATGAGAAGGCCATGGAGCATTCTGATGACATAAGTAATTGAGCTTCGTGATGACAAGGGCATGGAGCACTGTGATTACAGGGTTCTTGGAGAATTGTGATGACAAGGGTCATGGAGCCTTGTGATGACGAGGCCATGGAACATTGTGATGGCAGGGGTCATGGAGCATTGTTTTGACACGGGTAATGGAGCCTTTTGATGACAAGCGCATGGAGCATTTGTTTGAAAAGCTTCATGGATTATTGTGATGACTGTGGGCATGGAGCACTGTGATGTCAAGGGCAAGGAACACAGTGATACATGGATCATGGAGGATTGTAATGACAAGGGCATGGAGCACTGTGATGAGAAGAGCATCGAGCATTGTGATGACAAGCGTCGTGGAACTTTGTGATGACAAGGGCATGGAGCAATGTGATGAGAGGGTTCATGGAGCATGGCGATGACAATGGCATGGAATATTGTGATGACAAGGGTCATGGAGCACTGGGATGACAAGCGTCACGGCGCATTCGGATTACAGGTGTCATGGAGCATTGGGATGACAAGCGCATGGATCATTGTGATGACAAGTGTCTTGGAGCATTTTGATGACAAGAGTCTCAGATCATTGTGTTGTCTGGGGTCAGGGAGCGCTGTGATGACAGTGGTCATGGAGCATTGTGATGGCAAGGGCATGGAGAATTGTGATGAGAAGTCCATGGAGCATTTTGATGACATGCATCATGGAGCTTTGTGATGACAAGGGCATGGAGCATTGTGATTACAGTGGTCATGGAACATTGTGATGACAGGGGTGAGGGAGTATTGTGATGACTAGTGATGGAACATTGTGATATCAGTGGTGAGAGAGCATTTTGATGAGAAGTGCATGGAGCACTGTGATGACAAGTTTTATGGAGCATAGCGATGAAAAGGATGTAGAGCATTGTGATGAAAAGTTCATGGCGCATTGTGATGTCATGGGTCATGGAGCATTGTGCTGAGAAGCGCATGGAGCATTGTGATGAAAAGGGACATGGAGCATTGTGATGTCCAGGTCATAGAGCAATGTGATGGCAAGACCGTGGAGCATTGTAATCGCATGACCATGGAGCCTTTTGATGACGAGTGTCATCGAGCACTGTAATGACACGGGGCATGGAGAATTGTGATGACAAGGGCCATGGAGCATTCTGATGCCAAGTTTGTGGAGTATTGTGATGACCATGGCATGGAGCATTGTGATGAAAAAGGCATGGAGCATTGTGATGAAAAAGGCATGGAACCTTTTCATGACAGGGATCAAGGAGCATTCTGACGTCAAGTGTCAGGGAGCATTGTGATGACAACGGTGTTGAGCATTGTGATGACAATGGTCATGGAGCATTGTGATGACAAGGGCATGGAGTATTGTGATGACAGGCATCATGGAGCGTTGTGATGACAAGTGTTATGGAACAAAGTGATCACAAGGATTTGGAGCACTGTGATGACAGAGGTCATGGATCATTTTGATATCAAGGAGCATGGAGAATTGTGATGACAGGGTTCGTGGAGCATTGTGATGAGAAGATCATGGAATATTGAGCTGAAATTGTTCATGGTGTATTCTGATGAAAGGGGTCATGGAGCATTGTGATGACAAGGTCCTGGAACGCTCTGATGAGAAGACCATGGAGCCTTGTGATGAGAAGTCTCATGGAGCATTCTGATGAAAAGGGGCATGGAGCATTGTGATTACAGGGGTCTTGGAGCATTGTGATTACAAGGGCATGGAGCATTGTGATGAAAAAGGCATGGAGCATTGTCATGACAGGGTTCAAGGAGCATACTAATGGCAAGAGTCAGGAAGCATTGTGATGACAAGTGTATTGAGCATTGTGATGACAAATGTTATGGAGCATTGTGATGAGAAGACCATGGATAATTGTGATGACGAGCGTCATAGGGCGTTGTGATGACAAGTGTTATGGAACATTGTGATCACAAGGGTTTGGAGCATTGTGATGACAGAGGTCATGGAGCATTTTGATTTCATTGTGATGACAATAGCATGAAGCATTATGATGATGGGCATGGTGCATTGTGATGACAGGGTTCAGGGAGCATTGAGATGAAAAGGTAAATGGAGCATTGTGATTACAGGTGTCTTGGAGCATTGTGATGACAAGGGCATGGAGCATTGTGAATGAGAAGGCCATGGAGCATTCTGATGACATGCGTAATGGAGCTTTGTGATGACAAGGGCATGGAGCATTTGTCTGAAAATTTTCATGGATTATTGTGATGAGAGTGGGCATGGAGCATTGTTATGACAAGGACACGGAACACTGTGATACATGGTCATGGAGGATTGTAATGACAAGGTCATGGAGCATTGTGATGAGAAGGGCATCGAGCATTGTGATGACAAGCGTCATGGAGCATTGTGATGACAAGGTCACGGAACACTGTGTTAGATGGGTCATGGAGGATTGTAATGACAAGGGCATGGAACACTGTGATGAGAAGTGCATCGAGCATTGGTATCACAAGCGTCATGGAGCTTTGTGATGACAAGTGCATGGAGCAATTTGATGAGAGGGTTCATGGAGCATTGTGATGACAATGGCATGGAGCATTGTGATGCCAATGTTTATGGAGCTTTGTGGTGACAAATGTCACAGAGCCTTGTGATGACGAGGCTATGGACCATTGTGATGACAAAGGTCATGAATGATTGTGATGACTGGAGTCACGGAGCATTGTGATGACAGGGATCATGGTGCATTGTGATGACAAGTGCGTGGAGCATTGTGATGACAGGGGCATGGAGCATTGGTCTGACAAGTTTCATGGATTATTGTGATGACAGTGCGCATGGCGCACTGTGATGACAAGGGCATGGATCATTGTGATGCCAAGGTCATGTAGAATTGTGAAGACAGGGGTCAGGGAGCATTGTGATGACATATGTCATGGTCCATTGTGATGACAATGGCAAGGAGCATTGTGATGCAAAGTGTCATGGAGGATTGTGATGACAAAGGTAATGTTGCATTGTGATGACAAGGGCTTGGAGCATTGTGATGACATGGGCCATTGAGAATTTTGATGACAAGGTCGTGAAGCATTGTGATGACAAGCGCATGGAGCTTGCTATGACAGGGGTCATGGAGCATTGCGATGACAAGTGCATGGATAATTGTGATGAAAAGTGCACGGAACATTGTGATGAGATGTGTCATGGAGCATTGTGATGACAAGGACGTGGAGAATACTGATAACCAGGGCATGGAGCATTGTGATGGCAAGACCGGGGAGCATTGTGATGAGAAGACCATGGATAATTGTGATGACGGGCATCATGGAGCTCTGTAATGACAAGGGGCATGGAGCATTGTGATGACAGGGGTCATGGAGCATTGTGATGACAGGGGTCATGGAGCATTGTCATGCCAAGGGTCATGGAGCATTCTGATGACAAGCTTGTGGAGTATTGTGATGACAATGGCATGGAGCATTGTGATGAAAAGTGCATGGATCATTGTGATGACTGGGGTCATGGAACATTGTGATGGCATGCCTGAGGGAGTATTGTTATGACTAGTGATGGAACATTGTGATATCAGTGGTGAGAGACCATTTTCATGAGAAGTGCATGGAGCATTGTTATGACAAGTTTTATGGAGCATTGTGATGACAAGGATGTGGAGCATTGTGATGACAAGCGCATGGTGCCTTGTGATGACATCGGTCATGGAGCATTGTGATGAGAAGTGTCATGGATCATTGTGATGGCAAGTCCGTGGATCACTTTGATGAGAAGACCAATGATAATTGTGATGACGAGCGTCATGGAGCACTGTAATGACAAGGGGCAAGGAGCATTGTGATGACAGGTGTCATGGAGCATTGTGATAACAGGGGTCATGGAGCACTGTGATGACAAGGGTCATGGAGCATTCTGATGACAAGCTTGTGGAGTATTGTGATGACAATGGCATGGAGCATTGTGATGAAAAGGGCATGGAGCATTGTGATGAAAAAAGCATGGAGTCTTTTCATGAAATGTTTCAAGGAGCATTCTGACGACAAGTGTCAGGAAGCATTGTGATGACAAGTGTATTGAGAATTGTCATGACAATGATCATGGAGCATTGTGATGACAAGGCATGGAGTATTGTGATATCAGACATCATGGAGCATTGTGATGACAAGTGTTATGGAACACTGTGTTCACAGGTGTTTGGAGCATTGTGATGACAGAGGTCATGGATCATTTTGATTTCAAGGAGCATGAGAAATGTGATGACAATGGCATGAATCAATGTGAACCCAAGGTTCATGGAGGATTGTGGTGACAGTGGTAATGGAGGATTGTGATGACAAGTGCATGGAGCATTGTGATGACAAGGTCATGTAGCATTTTGCTGACAAAGGCATGGAGCATTGTGATGACAATGGTCATGGAGCACTGGGATTACAAGCATCATGGAGGATTGTGATAACAGGGGTCATGGAACATTGGGAAGGCAAGCGTATAGATCATTGAGATGAAAAGGGTCATGGAGATTTTTGATGACAATAGTCCCGGATCACTGTATTGTCAGGGGTCATGACATGTTGTGGTGACAGTGGAAATGGAGCATTGTGATGACAGGTGTCATGAAGCATTGTGATGAGAAGACCATGGAGCATTGTGATGACAAGTCTCATGGAGCAATCTGATGAAAAGGGGCATGGAGCATTGTGATTACAGGTTTCGTGGAGCACTGTGATGACAAGGGCATGGAGCATGGTGATGACAAGGTCATGTAGCATTTTGCTGACAATGCCTTGGAGCATTCTGATGACATGCGTCATGGAGCTTTGTGATGACAAGCGCATGGAGCATTGTGATTACAGGGGCCTTGGAGCATTGTAATGAAAAGTGCATGGATCATTGTGAGGAAATGGCATGCAACCCTGTCATGACAGGTTTCAAGGAGCATACTGAAGACCAGTGTCAGGAGGCATTGTGATGACAAGTGTATTGAACATTGTGTTGACAAAGGTCATGGAGCATTGTGATGAGAAGACCATGGATAATTGTGATGAGGAGCATCATGGGGCATTGTGAGGACAAGTGTTATGGAACACTGTGATCAGAAGGGTTTGGAGCATTGTGATGACAAAGGTCATGGAACATTTTGATTTCATTGTGATGACCATAGCATGAAGCATTATGATGATGGGCATGGTGCATTGTGATGACAATGTTCATGGAGAATTGAGATGAAAAGGGGCATGGAGCATTGTGATTACAGGGGTCTTGGAGCATTGTGATGACAAGGTACATGGAGTCTTGTGATGACAATGCTGTGGAATATTGTGATGGCAGGGGTCATGGAGCATTGTTATGACAGGGCTAATGGAGCATTGTGATGACAAGGGCATGGAGCATTGGTTTGAAATGTTTCATGGATTATTGTGATGACAGTGGGCCTGGAGCATTGTGATGACAAGGGCAGGGAACACGGTGATACATGGGTCATTGAGGATTGTAATGACAAGGCATGGAGCATTGTGTTGAGAAAGGCATCGAGCATTGTGATGACAAGCGTCATGGAGCTTTGTGATGACAAGGGCAAGGAGGAATGTGATGAGAGTGTTCATGGAGCACTGTGATGACAATGGCATGGAGCATTGTGATGCCAAGGGTCATGAAGCTTGGTGATGACAAAGGTCATGGAGCATTTTGATGACAAGAGTGTGGTGCATTGTGATGAGTAGGGCAGGGAGCATTGTGATGAAAGGGTCATGGAACAATTTGATGAAAAGGGTCAGGGAACATTTTAATGACAGGGGTTATGGAACATTGTGATGTCAGTGGTCATGGAGCACTGTGATGATAAGGGCATGTAGCATTTTGATGACAGGGGTCATGGAACATTGTGATGACAGGGGTGAAGGAGTATTGTGATGACTAGTGATGGAACATTGTGATATCAGTGGTGAGAGAGCATTTAGATGAGAAGTGCATGGAGCATTGTGATGACAAGTTTTATGGAGCTTGGTGATGACAATGTTGTGGAGCATTGTCATGACAAGTGCATGGCACATTGTGATGATGTGTCTTGGAGCATTGAGCTGAGAAGCGCATGTAGGATTGTGATGACAAGGGTCATGGAGCATTGTGCTGACAAAGGCATGGAGCATTGTGCTGACAAAGGCATGGAGCATTGTGATGACAAGTTTTACAGAGCATTGTCATGACGAGGGAATGGACCATTGTGATGACAAAGGTCATAAATCATTGTGATGACTGGAGTCACGGAGCGTTATGATGTGAGGGGTCATGGAGCATTGTGATTACAAGGGCATGGAGCATTGTGATGACAGGGGCATGGAGAATTGGTCTGACAAGTTTCATGGATTATTGGTATGAGGGTGGGCATGGCACATTGTGATGACAAGGGCATGGAACCTTTTTATGACAATGTCATGTAGTATTGTGAAGACAGGTGTCAGGGAGCATTGTGATGACACATGTCATGGTGCATTGTGATGACAATGGCGTGGAGCATTGTGATGCCAAGTGTCATGGAGGATTGTGATGACAAATGTAATGGAGCATTTTATGACAATTGCTTGGAGCATTGTGATGAAAAGGGTCATGGAGCATTGTGAGGACCAGGGCAGGGAGCATTGTGATGGAAAGACCGTGCAGCATTGTGATGAGAAGACCATGGATAATTGTGATGACGAGCGTCATGGAGCACTGTAATGACAAGAGGCATGGAGCATTGTGATTACAGTGGTCATGGAGCATTGTGATGACAGGTGTCATGGAGCATTGTGATGACATGGGTCATGGAGCATTCTGATGACAAGCTTGTGGAGTATTGTGATGACAATGGCATGGAGCATAGTGATTTAAGGTCATGGAGCATTGTGATGAAAAATGCATGGAGCCTTTTCATGACAGGGTTCAAGGAGCATTCTGAAGACAAGTGTCAGGGAGCAGTGTGATGACAAGGGCATCGAGCATGGTGATGAGAAGGCCATGGAGCATTCTGATGATATGGTCATGGAGCTTTGTGATGAGAAGGGCAAGGAGCATAGTGATTACTGGGGTCTTGGAACATTGTGATGAAAAGCGCATGGATCATTGTGAAGAAAAAGACATGGAGTCTTGTCATGACAGGGTTCAAGAAGCATACTGACGACAAGTGGCAGGGAGCATTGAGATGACAAGTGTATTGAGCATTGTGATGACAAAGGTCATGGAGCATTGTGATGAGAAGACCATGGATAATTGTTTTGAGGAGCATCATGGGGAATTGTGATGACAAGTGTTATGGAACATTGTGATCACAAGGGTTTGGAGCATTGTGATGACAGAGGTCATGGAGCATTTTGATTTCATTGTGATGACAATAGCATTAAGCATTATGATGATGGGCATGGTGCATTGGAATGACAGAGTTCATTGAGCATTGAGATGAAAAGGGGCATGGAGCATTGTGAATACAGCGGTCTTGGAGCACTGTGATGACAAGGGCATGGAGCATTCTGATGAGAAGGCGGTGGAGCATTCTGATGACATAAGTCATTGAGCTTCGTGATGCCAAGGGCATGGAGCACTGTGATTACAGGGGTCTTGGAAAATTGTGATGACAAGGGTCATGGAGCCTTGTGATGACGAGGCCATGGAACATTGTGATGGCAGGGGTCATGGAGCATTGTTTTGACACGGGTAATGGAGCCTTTTGTTGACAAGGGCATGGAGCATTTGTGTGAAAAGCTTCATGGATTATTGTGATGACTGTGGGCATGGAGCACTGTGATGTCAAGGGCAAGGAACACAGTGATACATGGATCATGGAGGATTGTAATGACAAGGGCATGGAGCACTGTGATGAGAAGAGCATCGAGCATTGTGATGACAAGCGTCATGGAGCTTTGTGATGACAAGGGCATGGAGCAATGTGATGAGAGGGTTCATGGAGCATGGTGATGACAATGGCATGGAACATTGTGATGACAAGGGTCATGGAGCACTGGGATGACAAGCGTCACAGAGCATTCGGATTACAGGTGTCATGGAGCATTGGGATGACAAGCGCATGGATCATTGTGATGACAAGTGTCTTGGAGCATTTTGATGAAAAGAGTCCCAGATCATTGTGTTGTCTGGGGTCAGGGAGCGCTGTGATGACAGTGGTCATGGAGCGTTGTGATGACAGGTGTAAAGGAGCATTGTGATGGCAAGGGCATGGAGCATTGTGATGAGAAATCCATGGAGCATTTTGATGACATGCATCATGGAGCTTTGTGATGACAAGGGCATGGAGCATTGTGATTACAGTGGTCATGGAACATTGTGATGACAGGGGTGAGGGAGTATTGTGATGACTAGTGATGGAACATTGTGATATCAGTGGTGAGAGAGCATTTTGATGAGAAGTGCATGGAGCACTGTGATGACAAGTTTTATGGAGCATAGCGATGAAAAGCATGTAGAGCATTGTGATGAAAAGTTCATGGCGCATTGTGATGTCATGGGTCATGGAGCATTGTGCTGAGAAGCGCATGGAGCATTGTGATGGAAAAGGACATGGAGCATTGTGATGTCCAGGTCATAGAGCATTGTGATGGCAACACCGTGGAGCATTGTAATCGCATGACCATGGAGCATTTTGATGACGAGTGTCATCGAGCACTGTAATGACACGGGGCATGGAGAATTGTGATGACAACGGCCATGGAGCATTCTGATGCCAAGCTTGTGGAGTATTGTGATGACAATGGCATGGAGCATTGTGATGAAAAAGGCATGGAGCATTGTGATGAAAAAGGCATGGAACCTTTTCATGACAGGGATCAAGGAGCATTCTGACGTCAAGTGTCAGGGAGCATTGTGATGACAATGGTGTTGAGCATTGTGATGACAATGGTCATGGAGCATTGTGATGACAAGGGCATGGAGTATTGTGATGACAGGCATCATGGAGCGTTGTGATGACAAGTGTTATGGAACAATGTGATCACAAGGATTTGGAGAACTGTGATGACAGAGGTCATGGATCATTTTGATATCAAGGAGCATGGAGCATTGTGATGACAGGGTTCGTGGAGCATTGTGATGAGAAGATCATGGAATATTGAGCTGAAAATGTTCATGGAGTATTCTGATGAAAGGGTTCATGGAGCATTGTGATGACAAGGTCCTGGAACACTCTGATGAGAAGACCATGGAGCCTTGTGATGAGAAGTCTCATGGAGCATTCTGATGAAAAGGGGCATGGAGCATTGTGATTACAGGGTTCTTGGAGCATTGTGATTACAAGGGCATGGAGCATTGTGATGAAAAAGGCATGGAGCCTTGTCATGACAGGGTTCAAGGAGCATACTGATGGCAAGAGACAGCGAGCATTGTGATGACAAGTGTATTGAGCATTGTGATGACAAATGTTATGGAGCATTGTGATGAGAAGACCATGGATAATTGTGATGACGAGCGTCATGGGGCGTTGTGATGACAAGTGTATTGAGAATTGTCATGACAATGATCATGGAGCATTGTGATGACAAGGCATGGAGTATTGTGATATCAGACATCATGGAGCATTGTGATGACAAGTGTTATGGAACATTGTGTTCACAGGTGTTTGGAGCATTGTGATGACAGAGGTCATGGATCATTTTGATTTCAAGGAGCATGAGAAATGTGATGACAATGGCATGAATCAATGTGAACCCAAGGTTCACGGAGGATTGTGATGACAATGATAATGGAGGATTGTGATGACAAGTGCATGGAGCATTGTGATGACAAGGTCATGTAGCATTTTGCTGACAAAGGCATGGAGCATTGTGATGACAATGGTCATGGAGCACTGGGATTAGAAGCATCATGGAGGATTGTGATAACAGGGGTCATGGAGCATTGGGAAGGCAAGCGTATAGATCATTGAGATGAAAAGGGTCATGGAGATTTTTGATGACAAGAGTCCCGGATCACTGTATTGTCAGGGGTCATGGCGCGTTTTGGTGACAGTGGTCATGGAGCATTATGATGACAGGTGTCATGAAGCATTGTGATGAGAAGACCATGGAGCATTGTGATGACAAGTCTCATGGAGCAATCTGATGAAAAGGGGCATGGAGCATTGTGATTACAGGTTTCGTGGAGCACTGTGATGACAAGGGCATGGAGCATGGTGATGACAAGGTCATGTAGCATTTTGCTGACAATGCCTTGGAGCATTCTGATGACATGTGTCATGGAGTTTTGTGATGACAAGCGCATGGAGCATTGTGATTACAGGGGCCTGGGAGCATTGTAATGAAAAGTGCATGGATCATTGTGAGGAAATGGCATGCAACCCTGTCATGACAGGTTTCAAGGAGCATACTGAAGACAAGTGTCAGGGAGCATTGTGATGACAAGTGTATTGAAAATTGTGTTGACAAAGGTCATGGAGCATTGTGATGAGAAGACCATGGATAATTGTGATGAGGAGCGTCATGGGGCATTGTGAGGACAAGTGTTATGGAACACTGTGATCAGAAGGGTTTGGAGCATTGTGATGACAAAGGTCATGGAACATTTTGATTTCATTGTGATGACAATAGCATGAAGCATTATGATGATGGGCATGGTGCATTGTGATGACAGTGTTCATGGAGAATTGAGATGAAAAGGGGCATGGAGCATTGTGATTACAGGGGTCTTGGAGCATTGTGATGACAAGGTACATGGAGCCTTGTGATGACAATGCTGTGGAATATTGTGATGGCAGGGGTCATGGAGCATTGTTATGACAGGGCTAAAGGAGCATTGTGATGACAAGGGCATGGAGCATTGGTTTGAAATATTTCATGGATTATTGTGATGACAGTGGGCATGGAGCATTGTGATGACAAGGGCAGGGAACACGGTGATACATTGGTCATTGAGGATTGTAATGACAAGGCATGGAGCATTGTGTTGAGAAAGGCATCGAGCATTGTGATGACAAGCGTCATGGAGCTTTGTGATGAAAAGGGCAAGGAGGAATGTGATGAGAGTGTTCATGGAGCACTGTGATGACAATGGCATGGAGCATTGTGATGCCAAGGGTCATGGAGCTTGGTGATGACAAAGGTCATGGAGCATTTTAATGACAAGTGTGTGGTGCATTGTGATGAGTAGTGCAGGGAGCATTGTGATGAAAGGGTCATGGAACAATTTGATGAAAAGGGTCAGGGAACATTTTGATGACAGGGGTTATGGAACATTGTGATGTCAGTGGTCATGGAGCATTGTGATAATAAGGGCATGTAGCATTTTGATGACAGGGGTCATGGAACATTGTGATGACAGGCGAGATGGAGTATGGTGATGACTAGTGATGGAACATTGTGATATCAGTGGTGAGAGGGCATTTAGATGAGAAGTGCATGGAGCATTGTGATGACAAGTTTTATGGAGCTTGGTGATGACAAGGTTGTGGAGCATTGTCATGACAAGTGCATGGCACATTGTGATGACATGTGTCTTGGAGCATTGTGCTGAGAAGCGCATGTAGGATTGTGATGACAAGGGTCATGGAGCATTGTGCTGACAAAGGCATGGAGCATTGTGATGACAAGTTTTACAGAGCATTGTCATGACGAGGGAATGGACCATTGTGATGACAAAGGTCATAAAGCATTGTGATGACTGGAGTCACGGAGCGTTATGATGTGAGGGGTCATGGAGCATTGTGATTACAAGGGCATGGAGCATTGTGATGACAGGGGCATGGAGAATTGGTCTGACAAGTTTCATGGATTATTGGTATGAGGGTGGGCAAGGCACATTGTGATGACCAGGGCATGGAACCTTTTTATGACAAGGTCATGTATTATTGTGAAGACAGGTGTCAGGGAGCATTGTGAGGACACATGTCATGGTGCATTGTGATGACAATGGCGTGGAGCATTGTGATGCCAAGAGTCATGGAGGATAATGATGAAAAATGTAATGGAGCATTGTATGACAATTTCTTGGAGAATTGTGATGAAAAGGGTCATGGAGCATTGTGAGGACCAGGGCAGGGAGCATTGTGATGGAAAGACCGTGCAGCATTGTGATGAGAAGACCATGGATAATTGTGATGACGAGCGTCATGGAGCACTGTAATGACAAGAGGCATGGAGCATTGTGATTACAGGGGTCATGGAGCATTGTGATGACAGGGGTCACGGATCATTGTGATGACATGTGTCATGGAGCATTCTGATGACAAGCTTGTGGAGTATTGTGATGACAATGGCATGGAGCATAGTGATGAAAGGACATGGAGCATTGTGATGAAAAAGGCATGGAGCCTTTTCATGACAGGGTTCAAGGAGCATTCTGAAGACAAGTGTCAGGGAGCAGTGTGATGACAAGGGCATCGAGCATGGTGATGAGAAGGCCATGGAGCATTCTGATGAAAAGGGGCATGGAGCATTGTGATTACAGGGGTCTTGGAGCATTGTGATTACAAGGGCATGGAGCATTGTGATGAAAATGGCATGGAGCCTTGTCATGACAGGGTTCAAGGAGCATACTGATGGCAAGAGTCAGGGAGCATTGTGATGACATGTGTATTGAGCATTGTGATGACAAATGTTATGGAGCATTGTGATGAGAAGACCATGGATAATTGTGATGATGAGCGTCATGGGGCGTTATGATGACAAGTGATATGGAACATTGTGATCACAACGGTTTGGAGCATTGTGATGACAGAGGTCATGGAGCATTTTGATTTCATTGTGATGACAATAGCATGAAGCCTTATGATGATGGGCATGGTGCATTGTGATGACAGGGTTCATGGGGCATTGAGATGAAAAGGGACATGGAGCATTGTGATTACAGGTGTCTTGGAGCATTGTGATGACAAGGGCATGGAGCATTTGTCTGAATATTTTCATGGATTATTGTGATGAGAGTGGACATGGAGCATTGTGATGACAAGGACACGGAACACTGTGATACATGGGTCATGGAGTATGGTAATGACAAGGTCATGGAGCATTGTGATGAGAAGGGCATCGAGCATTGTGATGACAAGCGTCATGGATCTTTGTGATGACAAGTGTATGGAGCAATATAATGAGAGTCTTCATGAAGCACTGTGATGACAATGGCATGGAGCATTTTGATGCCAAGTGTCATGGAGCTTTGTGATGACAAAGGTCATGGAGCATTTTGATGACAAGGGAGTGGTGCATTGTGAGGATGACGGCATGTAGCATTGTGATGATAGGGGTCATGGAACATTGTGATGACAGGGGTGAGGGAGTATTGTGATGACTAGTGATGGAACATTGTGATATCAGTGGTGAGAGAGCATTTTCATGAGAAGTGCATGGAGCATTGTGATGACAAGTTTTATGGAGCATTGTGATGACAAGGATGTGGAGCATTGTGATGACAACCGCATGGCACATTGTGATCACATCGGTCATGGAGCATTGTGCTGACAAGCTCATGGAGCATTGTGATGACAAGTGTCATGGAACATTGTGCTGACAAAGGCATGGAGCATTGTGATGCCAAGGGTCACAGAGCATTGTGATGAAACGTTCATGGAGCATTGTGGTGACAAAATTCACAGAGACTTGTGATGATGAGGGCATGGACCATTATGATGACAAAGACTTGAGGCATTGTGATGACTGGAGTCACGGAGCATTGTGATGACAGGTGTCATGGAGCACTGTGATGACAAGTGCATGGAGCATTGTGATGACAGGGGCATGGAGCATCGGTCTGAAAAATTTCATGGATTATTGTGATGACAGTGGGCATTGCACATTGTGATGACAAGGGCATGGAACACTGTGAAGGAAGGGTCATGGAGTATTGTGAAGTCAGGTATCAGGGAGCATTGTGATGACCTATGTCATGGTGCATTGTGATGACAACGGCATGGAGCATTGTGATGACAAGTGTCATGGAGGATTGTGATGACAAAGGTATTGGAGCATTGTGAGGACAATGGTCATGGAGCATTGTGATGAAAAGGGCATGGAGCATTGTGATGACAAGGGCTTTTGAGAATTTTGATGACAAGTTCGTGAAGCACTGTGATGAAAAGCACATGGAGCTTTCTATGACAGGGGTCATGGAGCATTGTGATGACAAGTGCATGGAGAATGTGATTACAAGAGCATGTAACATTGTGATTTGAAGTGTCATGGAGCATTGTGATGGCAAGACAGTGGAGCATTGTGATGAGAAGACCATGGATAATTGTTATGACGAGCGTCATGGAGAACTGTAATGACAAGGGGCCTGGAGCATTGTGATGACAGGTGTCATGGAGCATTGTGATGACAGGGGTCATGGAGCATTCTGATGACAAGTGTCATGGAGCATTCTGATGACAAGCTTGTGGAGTATTGTGATGACAATTGCATGGAGCATTGTGATGAGAAGGGCCTGCAGCATTGTAATGAAAATGGCATAGAGCCTCTTCATGACAGTGTTTGAGAAGCATTCTGATGACAAGTGTCAGGGAGCATTGTGATAACAAGTGTATTGAGCATTGTGATGACGAAGGTCATGGAGCATTGTGATGACAAGGGCAAGGAGTATTGTGATGACAGGCATCATGAAGCGTTGTGATGACAAGTGTTATGGAACAATGTGATCACAAAGGTTTGGAGCACAGTGATGACAGAGGTCATGGATCATACTGATATCAAGGAGCATGGAGCATTGTGATGACAGGGGTCATGGAGCATTGTGAAGAGAAGATCATGGAGTATTGAGCTGAAAATGTTCATGGAGTATTCTGATGAAAGGGGTCATGGAGCATTGTGATGACAAGGTCCTGGAGCACTCTGATGAGAAGACCATGGAGTCTTGTGATGAGAAGTCTCATGGAGCATTCTGATGAAAAGGGGCATGGAGCATTGTGATTACAGGGGTCTTGGAGCATTGTGATTACAAGGGCATGGAGCATTGTGAAAGATGTCCATGGAGCATTCTGATGACATGCGTCATGGAGCTTTGTGATGACAAGGGCATGGAACATTGTGATGACAAGGTCATGTAGTATTGTGAAGACAGGTGTCAGGGAGCATTGTGATGACACATGTCATGGTGCATTGTGATGACAATGGCGTGGAGCACTGTGATGCCAAGTGTCATGGAGGATTGTGATGACAAATGTAATGGAGCATTGTGATGCCAAGTGTCATGGAGGATTGTGATGACAAATGTAATGGAGCATTTTATGACAATTGCTTGGAGAATTGTGATGAAAAGGGGCATGGAGCATTGTGAGGACCAGGGAAGGGGGCAATGTGATGGAAAGACCGTGCAGCATTGTGATGAGAAGACCATGGATAATTGTGATGACGAGCGTCATGGAGCACTGTAATGACAAGAGGCATGGAGCATTGTGATTACAGGGGTCATGGAGCATTGTGATGACAGGTGTCATGGAGCATTGTGATGACATTGGTCATGGAGCATTCTGATGACAAGCTTGTGGAGTATTGTGATGACAATGTCATGGAGCATAGTGATGAAAGGTCATGGAGCATTGTGATGAAAAAGTCATGGAGCCTTTTCATGACAGAGTTCAAGGAGCATTCTGAAGACAAGTGTCAGGGAGCCGTGTGATGACAAGGGCATCGAGCATGGTGATGAGAAGGCCATGGAGCATTCTGATGATATGGGCCATGGAGCTTTGTGATGAGATGGGCAAGGAGCATTGTGATTACTAGGGTCTTTGAACATTGTGATGAAAAGCGCATGGATCATTGTGATGAAAAAGGCATGGAGCCTTGTCATGACAGGGTTCAAGAAGCATACTGACGACAAGTGGCAGGGAGCATTGAGATGACAAGTGTATTGAGCATTGTGATGACAAAGGTCATGGAGCTTTGTGATGAGAAGACCATGGATAATTATGATGAGGAGCATCATGGGGAATTGTCATGACAAGTGTTATGGAACATTGTGATCACAAGGGTTTGGAGCATTGTGATGACAGAGGTCATGGAGCATTTTGATTTCATTGTGATGACAATAGCATGAAGCATTATGATGATGGGCATGGTGCATTGTGATGACAGGGTTCATGGAGCATTGAGATGAAAAGGGGCATGGAGCATTGTGATTAAATGTGTATTGGAGCATTGTGATGACAAGGGCATGGAGCATTGTGAATGAGAAGGCCATGGAGCATTCTGATGACATTCGCCATGGAGCTTTGTGATGACAAGTGCATTGAGCATTGTGATTACAGGGTCTTGGTGCACGGTGATGACAACAGTCATGGAGACTTGTATTGACAAGGCCGTGAAAACTTGTGATGTCAGGTGTCATGGAACATTGTTATGACAGGGTAGTGGAGCATTGTGCTGACAAGGGCATCAGAATTGGTATGAAAAGTTTCATGGATTATTGTGATGAGAGTGGTCATGGAGCATTGTGATGACAAGGTCACGGAACACTGTGTTATATGGGTCATGGAGCATTGTAATGACAAGGGCATGGAACATTGTGATGAGAAGTGCCACGAGCATTGGTATCATAAGCGTCATGGAGCTTTGTGATGACAAGTGCATGGAGCAATTTGATGAGAGGGTTCATGGAGCATTGTGATAACAATGGCATGGAGCACTGTGATGCCAATGTTTATGGAGCTTTGTGGTGACAAATGTCACAGAGCCTTGTGATGACGAGGCTATGGACCATTGTGATGACAAAGGTCATGAATCATTGTGATGACTGGAGTCACGGAGCATTGTGATGACAGGGGTCATGGTGCATTGTGATGACAAGTGCGTTGAGCATTGTGATGACAGGGGCATGGAGCATTGGTCTGACAAGTTTCATGGATTATTGTGATGACAGTGCGCATGGCGCACTGTGATGACAAGGGCATGGATCATTGTGATGCCAAGGTCATTTAGAATTGTGAAGACAGGGGTCAGGGAGCATTGTGATGACATATGTCATGGTCCATTGTGATGACAATGGCAAGGAGCATTGTGATGCAAAGTGTCATGGAGGATTGTGATGACAAAGGTAATGTTGCATTGTGATGACAAGGGCTTGGAGCATTGTGATGACATGGGCCATTGAGAATTTTGATGACAAGGTCGTGAAGCATTGTGATGACAAGCGCATGGAGCTTGCTATGACAGGGGTCATGGAGCATTGCGATGACAAGTGCATGGATAATTGTGATGAAAAGTGCACGGAACTTTGTGATGAGATGTGTCATGGAGCATTGTGATGCCAAGGACGTGGAGAATACTGATAACCAGGGCATGGAGCATTGTGATGGCAAGACTGGGGAGCATTGTGATGAGAAGACCATGGATAATTGTGATGACGGGCGTCATGGAGCTCTGTAATGACAAGGGGCATGGAGCATTGTGATGACAGGGGTCATGGAGCATTGTGATGACAGGGGTCATGGAGCATTGTCATGACAAGGGTCATGGAGCTTTCTGATGACAAGCTTGTGGAGTATTGTGATGACAATGGCATGGAGCATTGTGATGAAAAGTGCATGGATCATTGTGATGACTGGGGTCATGGAACATTGTGATGGCATGCCTGAGGGAGTATTGTTATGACTAGTGATGGAACATTGTGATATCAGTGGTGAAAGACCATTTTCATGAGAATTGCATGGAGCATTGTTATGACAAGTTTTATGGAGCATTGTGATGACAAGGATGTGGAGCATTGTGATGACAAGCGCATGGTGCCTTGTGATGACATCGGTCATGGAGCATTGTGATGAGAAGTGTCATGGATCATTGTGATGGCAAGTCCGTGGATCACTTTGATGAGAAGACCAATGATAATTGTGATGACGAGCGTCATGGAGCACTGTAATGACAAGGGGCAAGGAGCATTGTGATGACAGGTGTCATGGAGCATTGTGATAACAGGGGTCATGGAGCACTGTGATGACAAGGGTCATGGAGCATTCTGATGACAAGCTTGTGGAGTATTGTGATGACAATGGCATGGAGCATTGTGATGAAAAGGGCATGGAGCATTGTGATGAAAAAAGCATGGAGTCTTTTCATGAAATGTTTCAAGGAGCATTCTGACGACAAGTGTCAGGAAGCATTGTGATGACAAGTGTATTGAGAATTGTCATGACAATGATCATGGAGCATTGTGATGACAAGGCATGGAGTATTGTGATATCAGACATCATGGAGCATTGTGATGACAAGTGTTATGGAACATGGTGTTCACAGGTGTTTGGAGCATTGTGATGACAGAGGTCATGGATCATTTTGATTTCAAGGAGCATGAGAAATGTGATGACAATGGCATGAATCAATGTGAACCCAAGGTTCATGGAGGATTGTGATGACAATGGTAATGGAGGATTGTGATGACAAGTGCATGGAGCATTGTGATGACAAGGTCATGTAGCATTTTGCTGACAAAGGCATGGAGCATTGTGATGACAATGGTCATGGAGCACTGGGATTAGAAGCATCATGGAGGATTGTGATAACAGGGGTCATGGAGCATTGGGAAGGCAAGCGTATAGATCATTGAGATGAAAAGGGTCATGGAGATTTTTGATGACAAGAGTCCCGGATCACTGTATTGTCAGGGGTCATGGCGCGTTGTGGTGACAGTGGAAATGGAGCATTGTGATGACAGGTGTCATGAAGCATTGTGATGAGAAGACCATGGAGCATTGTGATGACAAGTCTCATGGAGCAATCTGATGAAAAGGGGCATGGAGCATTGTGATTACAGGTTTCGTGGAGCACTGTGATGACAAGGGCATGGAGCATGGTGATGACGAGGTCATGTAGCATTTTGCTGATAATGCCTTGGAGCATTCTGATGACATGCATCATGGAGCTTTGTGATGACAAGCGCATGGAGCATTGTGATTACAGGGGCCTTGGAACATTGTAATGAAACGTGCATGGAGCATTGTGAGGAAATGGCATGCAACCCTGTCATGACATGTTTCAAGGAGCATACTGAAGACCAGTGTCAGGAGGCATTGTGATGACAAGTGTATTGAACATTGTGTTGACAAAGGTCATGGAGCATTGTGATGAAAAGACCATGGATAATTGTGATGAGGAGCGTCATGGGGCATTGTGATGACAAGTGTTATGGAACACTGTGATCAGAAGGGTTTGGAGCATTGTGATGACAAAGGTCATGGAACATTTTGATTTCATTGTGATGACAATAGCATGAAGCATTATGATGATGGGCATGGTGCATTGTGATGACAGTGTTCATGGAGCATTGAGATGAAAAGGGGCATGGAGCATTGTGATTAAAGGGGTCTTGGAGCATTGTGATGACAAGGTACATGGAGCCTTGTGATGACAATGCTGTGGAATATTTTGATGGCAGGGGTCATGGAGAATTGTTATGACAGGGCTAATGGAGCAATGTGATGACAAGGGCATGGAGCATTGGTTTGAAATATTTCATGGATTATTGTGATGACAGTGGGTCTGGAGCATTGTGATGACAAGGGCAGGGAACACGGTGATACATGGGTCATTGAGGATTGTAATGACAAGGCATGGAGCATTGTGTTGAGAAAGGCATCGAGCATTGTGATGACAAGCGTCATGGAGCTTTGTGATGACAAGGGCAAGGAGGAATGTGATGAGAGTGTTCATGGAGCACTGTGATGACAATGGAATGGAGCATTGTGATGCCAAGGGTCATGGAGCTTGGTGATGACAAAGGTCATGGAGCATTTTGATGACAAGCGTGTGGTGCATTGTGATGAGTAGTGCAGGGAGCATTGTGATGAAAGGGTCATGGAACAATTTGATGAAAAGGGTCAGGGAACATTTTGATGACAGGGGTTATGGAACATTGTGATGTCAGTGGTCATGGAGCACTGTGATGATAAGGGCATGTAGCATTTTGATGACAGGGGTCATGGAATATTGTGATGACAGGGGTCAAGGAGTATTGTGATGACTAGTGATGGAACATTGTGATATCAGTGGTGAGAGAGCATTTAGATGAGAAGTGCATGGAGCATTGTGATGACAAGTTTTATGGAGCTTGGTGATGACAAGGTTGTGGAGCATTGTCATGACAAGTGCATGGCACATTGTGATGACATGTGTCTTGGAGCATTGCGCTGAGAAGTGCATGTAGGATTGTGATGACAAGGGTCATGGAGCATTGTGCTGACAAAGGCATGGAGCATTGTGATGACAAGTTTTACAGAGCATTGTCATGACGAGGGAATGGACCATTGTGATGACAAAGGTCATAAAGCATTGTGATGACTGGAGTCACGGAGCATTATGATGTGAGGAGTTATGGAGCATTGTGATTACAAGGGCATGGAGCATTGTGATGACAGGGGCATGGAGAATTGGTCTGACAAGTTTCATGGATTATTGGTATGAGGGTGGGCATGGCAAATTGTGATGACAAGGGCATGGAACCTTTTTATGACAAGGTCATGTAGTATTGTGAAGACAAGTGTCAGGGAGCATTGTGATGACACATGTCATCGTGCATTGTGATGACAATGGAGTGGAGCATTGTGATGCCAAGTGTCATGGAGGATTGTGATGACAAATGTAATGGAGCATTGTGATGCGAAGTGTCATGGAGGATTGTGATGACAAATGTAATGGAGCATTGTATGACAATTGCTTGGAGAATTGTGATGAAAAGGGTCATGGAGCATTGTGAGGACCAGGGCAGGGGGCATTGTGATGGAAAGACCGTGCAGCATTGTGATGAGAAGACCATGGATAATTGTGATGATGAGCGTCATGGAGCACTGTAATGACAAGAGGCATGGAGCATTGTGATTACAGGGGTCATGGAGCATTATGATGACAGGTGTCATGGAGCATTGTGATGACATGGGTCATGGAGCATTCTGATGACAAGCTTGTGGAGTATTGTGATGACAAAGGCATGGAGCATAGTGATGAAAGGTCATGGAGCATTGTGATGAAAAAGGCATGGAGCCTTTTCATGACAGGGTTCAAGGAGCATTCTGAAGACAAGTGTCAGGGAGCAGTGTGATGACAAGGGCATCGAGCATGGTGATGAGAAGGCCATGGAGCATTCTGATGATATGGGGCATGGAGCTTTGTGATGAGATGGGCAAGGAGCATTGTGATTACTAGGGTCTTGGAACATTGTGATGAAAAGCGCATGGATCATTGTGATGAAAAAGGCATGGAGCCTTGTCATGACAGTGTTCAAGAAGCATACTGACGACCAGTGGCAGGGAGCATTGAGATGACAAGTGTATTGAGCATTGTGATGACAAGCGCATGGAGCATTGTGATTACAGGGGCCTTGGAGCATTGTAATGAAAAGTGCATGGATCATTGTGAGGAAATGGCATGCAACCCTGTCATGACAGATTTCAAGGAGCATACTGAAGACCAGTGTCAGGGAGCATTGTGATGACAAGTGTATTGAAAATTGTGTTGACAAAGGTCATGGAGCATTGTGATGAGAAGACCATGGATAATTGTGATGAGGAGCGTCATGGGTCATTGTGATGACAAGTGTTATGGAACACTGTAATCAGAAGGGTTTGGAGCATTGTGATGACAAAGGTCATGGGACATTTTGATTTCATTGTGATGACAATAGCATGAAGCATTATGATGATGGGCATGGTGCATTTTGATGACAGTGTTCATGGAGAATTGAGATGAAAAGGGGCATGGAGCATTGTGATTACAGGTGTCTTGGAGCATTGTGATGACAAGGTACATGGAGCCTTGTGTTGACAATGCTGTGGAATATTGTGATGGCAGGGGTCATGGAGCATTTTTATGACAGGGCTAATGGAGCATTGTGATGACAAGGGCATGGACCATTGGTTTGAAATCTTTCATGGATTATTGTGATGACAGTGGGCATGGAGCATTGTGATGACAAGGGCAGGGAACACGGTGATACATGGGTCATTGAGGATTGTAATGACAAGGCATGGAGCATTGTGTTGAGAAAGGCATCGAGCATTGTGATGACAAGCGTCATGGAGCTTTGTGATGACAAGGGCAAGGAGGAATGTGATGAGAGTGTTCATGGAGCACTGTGATGACAATGGCATGGAGCATTGTGATGCCAAGGGTCATGGAGCTTGGTGATGACAAAGGTCATGGAGCATTTTGATGACAAGAGTGTGGTGCATTGTGATTAGTAGGGCAGGGAGCATTGTGATGAAAGGGTCATGGAACAATTTGATGAAAAGGGTCAGGGAACATTTTTTTTTTTAATTTTTTATTTTTTGCTTTATCACAAATTTAATCAGTTATATGTATACATATGTTCCCCTATCCCCTCCCTTTTGCGTCTCCCTCCCACCCTCCGTATCCCACCCCTCCAGGCGGTCACAAAGCACCGAGCTGATCTCCCTGTGCTATGCGGCTGCTTCCCACTAGCTATCTAACTTACGTTTGGTAGTGTATATATGTCCATGCTGCTCTTTCACTTTGTCACAGCTTACCCTTCCCCCTCCCCATATCCTCTAGTCCATTCTCTAGTAGGTCTGTGTCTTTATTCCTGTCTTACCCCTATGTTATTCATGACCTTTTTTTCCTTAAATTCCATATATATGTGTCAGCATACAGTATTTGTCTTTCTCTTTCTGACTTACTTCACTCTGTATCACAGACTCTAGTTCCATCCACCTCATTACAAATAGTTCAATTTCATTTCTTTTTATGGCTGAGTAATATTCCATTGTATATATGTGCCACATCTTCTTTACCCATTCATCCGATGATGGACACTTAGGTTGTTTCCATCTCCGGGCTATTGTAAATAGGGCTGCTATGAACATTTTGGTACATGTCTCTTTTTGAATTATGGTTTTCTCAGGGTATATGCCCAGTAGTGGGATTGCTGGGTCATATGGTAGTTCTATTTGTAGTTTTTTAAGGAACCTCCATACTGTTCTCCATAGTGGCTGTACCAATTCACACTCCCACCAGCAGTGCAAGAGTGTTCCCTTTTTTCCACACCCTCTCCAGCATTTATTGTTTCTAGATTTTTTGATGATGGCCATTCTGACTGGTGTGAGATGATATCTCATTGTAGTTTTGATTTGCATTTCTCTAATGAGTAAAGATGTTGAGCATCCTTTCATGTGTTTTTTGGCAGTCTGTATATCTTCTGTGGAGAAATGTCTATTTAGGTCTTCTGCCCATTTTTGGATCGGGTTGTTTGTTTTTTTGTTATTGAGCTGCATGAGCTGCTTATAAATTTTGGAGATTAATCCTTTGTCAGTTGCTTCATTTGCAAATATTTTCTCCCATTCTGAGGGTTGTCTTTTGGTCTTGTTTATGGTTTCCTTTGCTGTGCCAAAGCTTTTAAGTTTCATTAGGTCCCATGTGTTTATTTTTGTCTTTATTTCCATTTCTCTAGGAGGTGGGTCAAAAAGGATCTTGCTGTGATTTATGTCATAGAGTGTTCTGCCTATGTTTTCCTCTAAGAGTTTGATATTGTCTGGCCTTACATTTAGGTCTTTAATCCATTTTGAGCTTATTTTTGTGTATGGTGTTAGGGAGTGATCTAATCTCATACTTTTACATGTCCCTGTCCAGTTTTCCCAACACCACTTATTGAAGAGACTGTACTTTCTCCACTGTACCTTCCTGCCTCCTTTATCAAAGATAAGGTGACCATATGTCCGTGGGTTTATCTCTGGGCTTTCTATCCTGTTCCATGGATCTATCTTTCTGTTTTTGTGCCAGTACCATACTGTATTGATTACTGCAGCTTTGTAGTATAGTCTGAAGTCAGGAAGCCTGATTCCTCCAGCTCCATTTTTCGTTCTCAAGATTGCTTTGGCTATTCGGAGTCTTTTGTGTTTCCATACAAATTGTGAATTTTTTTGTTCTAGTTCTGTGAAAAATGCCAGTGGTAGTTTGATAGGGATTGCATTGAATCTGTAGATTGCTTTGGGTAGTAGAGTCATTTTCACAATGTTGATTCTTCCAATCCAAGAACATGGTACATCTCTCCATCTATGTGTATCATCTTTAATTTCTTTCATCACTGTCTTATAATTTTCTGCATACAGGTCTTTTGTCTCCTTAGGTAGGTTTATTCCTAGATATTTTATTCTTTTTGTTGCAATGGTAAATGGGAGTGTTTCCTTGATTTCACTTTCAGATTTTTCATCATTAGTATATAGGAATGCCACAGATTTCTGTGCATTAATTTTGTATCCTGCAACTTTACCAAATTCATTGATTAGCTCTAGTAGTTTTCTGGTAGCATCTTTAGGATTCTCTATGTATAGTATCATGTCATCTGCAAACAGTGACAGCTTTACTTCTTCTTTTCCGATTTGGATTCCTTTTTTTTCCTTTTCTTCTGTGATTGCTGTGGCTAAAACTTCCAAAACTATGTTGAATAAGAGTGGTGAGAGTGGGCAACCTTGTCTTGTTCCTGATCTTAGTGGAAATGGTTTCAGTTTTTCACCATTGAGGACGATGCTGGCTGTGGGATTGTTATATATGGCCTTTATTATGTTGAGGAAAGTTCCCTCTAGGCCTACTTTCTGCAGGGTTTTTATCATAAATGGGTGTTGAATTTTGTCGAAAGCTTTCTCTGCATCTATTGAGATGATCATATGGTTTTTCTCCTTCAATTTGTTAATATGGTGTATCACGTTGATTGATTTGCATATATTGAAGAATCCTTGCATTCCTGGGATAAACCCCACTTGATCATGGTGTATGATCCTTTTAATGTGCTGTTGGATTCTGTTTGCTAGTATTTTGTTGAGGATTTTTGCATCTATGTTCATCAGTGATATTGGCCTGTAGTTTTCTTTCTTTGTGACATCCTTGTCTAGTTTTGGTATCAAGGTGATGGTGGCCTCGTAGAATGAGTTTGGGAGTGTTCCTCCCTCTGCTATATTTTGGAAGAGTTTGAGAACGATAGGTGTTAGCTCTTCTCTAAATGCTTGATAGAATTCGCCTGTGAAGCCATCTGGTCCTGGGCTTTTGTTTGTTGGAAGATTTTTTATCACAGTTTCAATTTCAGTGCTTGTGATTGGTCTGTTCATATGTTCTATTTCTTCCTGATTCAGTCTTGGCAGGTTGTGCATTTCTAAGAATTTGTCCATTTCTTCCAGGTTGTCCATTTTATTGGCATAGAGTTGCTTATAGTAATCTCTCATGATCTTTTGTATTTCTCCAGTGTCAGTTGTTACTTCTCCTTTTTCATTTCTAATTCTATTGATTTGAGTCTTCTCCCTTTTTTTCTTGATGAGTCTGGCTAATGGTTTATCAATTTTGTTTATCTTCTCAAAGAACCAGCTTTTAGTTTTATTGATCTTTGCTATTGTTTCCTTCATTTCTTTTTCATTTATTTCTGATCTGATTTTTATGATTTCTTTCCTTCTGCTAACTTTGGGATGTTTTTGTTCTTCTTTCTCTAATTGCTTTAGGTGCAAGGTTAGGTTGTTTAGTCGAGATATTTCCTGTTTCTTAAGGTGGGATTGTATTGCTATAAACTTCCCTCTTAGAACTGCTTTTGCTGCATCCCATAGGTTTTGGGTCGTCGTGTCTCCATTGTCATTTGTTTCTAGGTATTTTTTAATTTCCTCTTTGATTTCTTCAGTGATCACTTCGTTATTAAGTAATGTATTGTTTAGCCTCCATGTGTTTGTATTTTTTATAGCTCTTTTCCTGTAATTGATATCTAGTCTCATAGCATTGTGGTCGGAAAAGATACTTGATACAATTTCTATTTTCTTAAATTTACCAAGGCTTGATTTGTGACCCAAGATATGATCTATCCTGGAGAATGTTCCATGAGCACTTGAGAAAAATGTGTATTCTGTTGTTTTTGGATGGAATGTCCTATAAATATCAATTAAGTCCATCTTGTTTAATGTATCATTTAAAGCTTGTGTTTCCTTATTTATTTTCATTTTGGATGATCTGTCCATTGGTGAAAGTGGGGTGCTAAAGTCCCCTACTATGATTGTGTTACTGTCGATTTCTCCTTTTATGGCTGTTAGTGTTTGCCTTATGTATTGAGGTGCTCCTATGTTGGGTGCATAAATATTTACAATTGTTATATCTTCTTCTTGGATCGATCCCTTGATCATTATGTAGTGTCCTTCTTTGTCTCTTCTAGTAGTCTTTATTTTAAAGTCTATTTTGTCTGATATGAGAATTGCTACTCCAGCTTTCTTTTGGTTTCCATTTGCATGGAATATCTTTTTCCATCCCCTTACTTTCAGTCTGTATGTGTCTCTAGGTCTGAAGTGGGTCTCTTGTAGACAGCATATATATGGGTCTTGTTTTTGTATCCATTCAGCCAATCTGTGTCTTTTGGTGGGAGCGTTTAGTCCATATACATTTAAGGTAGTTATCAATATGTATGTTCCTATTCCCATTTTCTTATTTGTTTTGGGTTCATTATTAGTAGGTCTTTTCCTTCTGTTGTGTTTCTTGCCTACAGAAGTTCCTTTAGCATTTGTTGTAAAGCTGGTTTGGTGGTGCTGAACTCTCTCAGCTTTTGCTTGTCTGTAAACGTTTTAATTTCTCCATCAAATCTGAATGAGATCCTTGCTGGGTAGAGTAATCTTGGTTGCAGGTTTTTCTCCTTCATCACTTTAATTATGTCCTGCCACTCCCTTCTGGCTTGTAGAGTTTCTGCTGAGAGATCAGCTGTTATCCTGATGGGGATTCCCTTGTGTGTTATTTGTTGTTTTTGCCTTGCTGCTTTTAATATGATTTCTTTGTGTTTAATTTTTGACAGTTTGATTAATATGTGTCTTGGCGTATTTCTCCTTGGATTTATTCTGTATGGGACTCTCTGTGCCTCCTGGACTTGATTAACTATTTCCTTTCCCATATTAGGGAAGTTTTCAACTATAATCTCTTCAAATATTTTCTCAGTCCCTTTCTTTTTCTCTTCTTCTTCTGGAACCCCTATAATTCGAATGTTGGTGCATTTAATGTTGTCCCAGAGGTCTCTGAGACTGTCCTCTGTTCTTTTCATTCTTTTTTCTTTATTTTGCTCTGCATTAGTTATTTCCACTATTTTATCTTCCACCTCACTTATCCGTTCTTCTGCCTCAGTTATTCTGCTATTGATCCCATCTAGAGTATTTTTCATTTCATTTATTGTGTTTTTAATCGATTCTTGATTCATCTTTAGTTCTTCTAGGTCCTTGTTAACTGTTTCTTCCATTTTGTCTATTCTATTTCCAAGATTTTGGATCTGGGAAATAGAATCTTGGATCATCTTTACCATCATTATTCTGAATTCTTTTTCAGGTAGACTGCCTATTACCTCTTCATTTGTTAGGTCTGGTGGGTTTTTATCTTGCTCCTTCTCCTGCTGTGTGTTTTTCTGTCTTCTCATTTTGCTTATGTTACTGTGTTTGGGGTCTCCTTTTTGCAGGCTGCAGGTTCGTAGTTCCCGTTGTTTTTGGTGTCTGTCCCCAGTGGCTAAGGTTGGTTTAGTGGGTTGTGTAGGCTTCCTGTTGGAGGGGACTAGTGCCTGTGTTCTGGTGGATGAGGCTGGATCTTGTCTTTCTGGTGGGCAGGTCCACGTCTGGTGGTGTGTTTTGGGGTGTCTGCGGACTTTTTATGATTTTAGGCCACCTCTCTCTTAATGGGTGGCGTTGTGTTCCTGTCTTGCTAGTTGTTTGGCATAGGGTGTCCAGCACTGTAGCTTGCTGGTCGTTGAGTGAAGCTGGGTCCTGGTGTTGATATGGAGATCTCTGGAAGATTTTCGCCATTTGATATTATGTGGAGCTGAGAGGTGTCTTGTGGACCAGTGTCCTGAAGTTGGCTCTCCCACCTCAGAGGCACAGCACTGACTCCTGGCTCCTCAATTTGGGATGATTTGTTGTCTATTCATGTATTCCACAAATGCAGGGTACATCAAGTTGATTGTGGAGCTTTAATCAGCTGCTTCTGAGGCAGCTGGGAGAGGTTTCCCTTTCTCTTCTTTGTTCTCACAGCTCCCGGGTCTCAGCTTTGGATTTGGCCCCGCCTCTGAGTGTAGGTCGCCGGAGGGCATCTGTTCTTCCCTCAGACAAGACAGGGTTAAAGGAGCAGCCACTTCGGGGACTCTGGCTCACTCAGGCCGGGCGGGAGGGAGGGGCACGGAGTGCGGGGCGAGCCTGCAGCGGCAGAGGTCGGCGTGACGTTGCACCAGCCAGAGGCGTGCCGTGCGTTCTCCCAGGGAAGCCGCCCCTGGATCCCGGGGCCCCGGCAATGGCGGTCTGCACAGGCTCCCGGAAGGGCGGTGTGGACAGTGACCTGCGTTCGAACAAAGGCTTCTTGGCGGCGGCAGCAGCAGCCCCAGCCTCCCACGCCCGTCACTGGGCTCCGCGCTTTCAGTCGCGACTCGCGCCCGTCTGTGGAGCCCCTTTAAGCAGCGCTCTTAATCCCCTCTCCTCGCACACCAGGAAACCAAGAGGGTAGAAAAAGTCTCTTGCCTCTTCGGCAGCTCCAGAGTTTTCCCGGACTCGGTCAGGGAACATTTTGATGACAGGAGTTATGGAACATTGTGATGTCAGTGGTCATGGAGCATTGTGTTGATAAGGGCATGTAGCATTTTGATGACAGGGGTCATGGAACATTGTGATGACAGGGGTGAGGGAGTATTCTGATGACTAGTGATGGAACATTGCGATATCAGTGGTGAGAGAGCATTTAGATGAGAAGTGCATGGAGCATTGTGATGACAAGTTTTATGGAGCTTTGTGATGACAAGGTTGTGGAGCATTGTCATGACAAGTGCATGGCACATTGTGATGACATGTGTCTTGGAGCATTGTGCTGAGAAGCGCATGTAGGATTGTGATGACAAGGGTCATGGAGCATTGTGCTGACAAAGGCATGGAGCATTGTGATGACAAGTTTTACAGAGCATTGTCATGACGAGGGAATGGACCATTGTGATGACAAAGGTCATAAAGCATTGTGATGACTGGAGTCACGGAGCATTATGATGTGAGGGGTCATGGAGCATTGTGATAACAAGGGCATGGAGCACTGTGATGACAGGGGCATGGAGAATTGGTCTGACAAGTTTCATGGATTATTGGTATGAGGGTGGGCATGGCACATTGTGATGACAAGGGCATGGAACCTTTTTATGACAATGTCATGTAGTATTGTGAAGACAGGTGTCAGGGAGCATTGTGATGACACATGTCATGGTGCATTGTGATGACAATGGCGTGGAGCATTGTGATGCCAAGTGTCATGGAGGATTGTGATGAGAAATGTAATGGAGCATTGTATGACAATTTCTTGGAGAATTGTGATGAAAAGGGTCATGGAGCATTGTGAGGACCAGGGCAGGGAGCATTGTGATGGAAAGACCATGCAGCATTGTGATGAGAAGACCATGGATAATTGTGATGACGAGCATCACGGAGCACTGTAATGACACGAGGCATGGAGCATTGTGATTACAGGGTTCATGGAGCATTGCGATGACAGGGGTCATGGAGCATTGTGATGACATGGGTCATGGAGCATTCTGATGACAAGCTTGTGGAGTATTGTGATGACAATGGCATGGAACATAGTGATGAAAGGTCATGGAGCATTGTGATGAAAAAGGCATGGAGCCTTTTCATGACAGGGTTCAAGGAGCATTCTGAAGACAAGTGTCAGGGAGCAGTGTGATGACAAGGGCATCGAGCATGGTGATGAGAATGCCATGGAGCATTCTGAAGATATGGGTCATGGAGCTTTGTGATGAGAAGGGCAAGGAGCATTGTGATTACTGGGGTCTTGGAACATTGTGTTGAAAAGCACATGGATCATTGTGATGAAAAAGGCATGGAGCCTTGTCATGACAGGGGTTCAAGATGCATACTGATGACAAGTGGCAGGGAGCATTGAGATGACAAGTGTATTGAGCATTGTGATGACAAAGGTCATGTAGCATTGTGATGAGAAGACCATGGATAATTGTGATGAGGAGCATCATGGGGAGTTGTGATGACAAGTGTTATGGAACATTGTGATCACAAGGGTTTGGAGCATTGTGATGACAGAGGTCATGGAGCATTTTGATTTCATTGTGATGACAATAGCATTAAGCATTATGATGATGGGCATGGTGCATTGGAATGACAGAGTTCATTGAGCATTGAGATGAAAAGGGGCATGGAGCATTGTGAATACAGCGGTCTTGGAGCACTGTGATGACAAGGGCATGGAGCATTCTGATGAGAAGTCTATGGAGCATTCTGATGACATAAGTCATTAAGCTTCGTGATGACAAGGGCATGGAGCTCTGTGATTACAGGGGTCTTGGATAATTGTGATGACAAGGGTCATGGAGCCTTGTGATGACGAGGCCATGGAACATTGTGATGGCAGGGGTCATGGAGCATTGTTTTGACACGGGTAATGGAGCCTTTTGATGACAAGGGCATGGAGCATTTGTGTGAAAAGTTTCATGGATTATTGTGATGAGTGTGGGCATGGAGCATTGTGATGTCAAGGGCAAGGAACACAGTGATACATGGATCATGGAGGATTGTAATGACAAGGGCATGGAGCACTGTGATGAGAAGAGCATCGAGCATTGTGATGACAAGCGTCATGGAGCTTTGTGATGACAAGGGCATGGAGCAATGTGATGAGAGGGTTCATGGAGCATGGTGAAGACAATGGCATGGAACATTGTGATGCCAAGGGTCATGGAGCACTGGGATGACAAGCGTCACGGAGCATTCGGATTACAGGTGTCATGGAGCATTGGGATGACAAGCGCATGGATCATTGTGATGACAAGTGTCTTGGAGCATTTTGATGACAAGGGTCCCAGATCATTGTGTTGTCTGGGGTCAGGGAGTGCTGTGATGACAGTGGTCATGGAGCATTGTGATGACATGTTTAAAGGAGCATTATGATGGCAAGGGCATGGAGCTTTGTGATGAGAAATCCATGGAGCATGTTGATGACATGCATCATGGAGCTTTGTGATGACAAGGGCATGGAGCATTTTGATTGCAGTGGTCATGGAACATTGTGATGACAGGGGTGAGGGAGTATTGTGATGACTAGTGATGGAACATTGTGATATCAGTGGTGAGAGAGCATTTTGATGAGAAGTGCCTGGAGCACTGTGATGACAAGTTTTATGGAGCATAGCAATGAAAAGGATATAGAGCATTGTGATGAAAAGTTCATGGCGCATTGTGATGTCATGGGCAATGGAGCATTGTGCTGAGAAGCGCATGGAGCATTGTGATGAAAAGGGACATGGAACATTGTGATGTCCAGGTCATAGAGCACTGTGATGGCAAGACCATGGAGCATTTTGATGACGAGTGTCATCGAGCACTGTAATGACACGGGGCATGGAGAATTGTGATGACAACTGTCATGGAACATTGTGCTGACAAAGGCATGGAGCATTGTGATGACAAGTTTTACAGAGCATTGTCATGACGAGGGAATGGACCATTGTGATGACAATGTTCAAAAAGCATTGTGATGACTGGAGTCACGGAGCATTATGATGTGAGGGGTCATGGAGCATTGTGATTACAAGGGCATGGAGCATTGTGATGACAGGGGCATGGAGAATTGGTCTGACAAGTTTCATGGATTATTGGTATGAGGGTGGGCATGGCACATTGTGATGACAAGGGCACGGAACCTTTTTATGACAAGGTCATGTAGTATTGTGAAGACAGGTGTCAGGGAGCATTGTGATGACACATGTCATGGTGCATTGTGATGACAATGGCGTGGAGCATTGTGATGCCAAGAGTCATGGAGGATTGTGATGACAAATGTAATGGAGCATTGTGATGCCAAGTGTCATGGAGGATTGTGATGACAAATGTAATGGAGCATTGTATGACAATTGCTTGGAGAATTGTGATGAAAAGGGTCATGGAACACTGTGAGGACCAGGGCAGGGAGCATTGTGATGGAAAGACCGTGCAGCATTGTGATGAGAAGACCATGGATAATTGTGATGACGAGCGTCATGGAGCACTGTAATGACAAGAGGCATGGAGAATTGTGATTACAGGGTTCATGGAGCATTGTGATGACAGGGGTCATGGAGCATTGTGATGACATGTGTCATGGAGCATTCTGATAACAAGCTTGTAGAGTATTGTGATGACAATGGCATGGAACATAGTGATGAAAGGTCATGGAGCATTGTGATGAAAAAGGCATGGAGCCTTTTCATGACAGGGTTCAAGGAGCATTCTGAAGACAAGTGTCAGGGAGCAGTGTGATGACAAGGGCATCGAGCATGGTGATGAGAAGGCCATGGAGCATTCTGATGATATGGGTCATGGAGCTTTGTGATGAGCAGGGCAAGGAGCATTGTGATTACTGGGGTCTTGGAACATTGTGATGAAAAGCGCATGGATCATTGTGATGAAAAAGGCAAGGAGCCTTGTCATGACAGGGTTCAAGATGCATACTGATGACAAGTGGCAGGGAGCATTGAGATGACAAGTGTATTGAGCATTGTGATGACAAAGGTCATGGAGCATTGTGATGAGAAGACCATGGATAATTGTGATGAGGAGCATCATGGGGAATTGTGATGACAAGTGTTATGGATCATTGTGATCACAAGGGTTTGGAGCATTGTGATGACAGAGGTCATGGAGCATTTTGATTTCATTGTGATGACAATAGCATTAAGCATTATGATGATGGGCATGGTGCATTGGAATGACAGAGTTCATTGAGCATTGAGATGAAAAGGGGCATGGAGCATTGTGAATACAGCGGTCTTGGAGCACTGTGATGACAAGGGCATGGAGCATTCTGATGAGAAGGCTATGGAGCATTCTGATGACATAAGTCATTGAGCCTCGTGATGACAAGGGCATGGAGCACTGTGATTACAGGGGTCTTGGATAATTGTGATGACAAGTGTCATGGAGCCTTGTGATGACGAGGCCATGGAACATTGTGATGGCAGGGGTCATGGAGCATTGTTTTGACACGGGTAATGGAGCCTTTTGATGACAAGGGCATGGAGCATTTTGTGAAAAGTATCATGGATTATTGTGATGAGTGTGGGCATGGAGCATTGTGATGTCAAGGGCAAGGAACACAGTGATACATGGATCATGGAGGATTGTAATGACAAGGGCATGGAGCACTGTGATGAGAAGAGCATCGAGCATTGTGATGACAAGCGTCATGGAGCTTTGTGATGACAAGGGCATGGAGCAATGTGATGAGAGGGTTCATGGAGCATGGTGATGACAATGGCATGGAACATTCTGATGCCACGGGTCATGGAGCACTCGGATGACAAGCGTCTCGGAGCATTCGGATTACATGTGTCATGGAGCATTGGGATGACAAGCGCATGGATCATTGTGATGACAAGTGTCTTGGAGCATTTTGATGACAAGGGTCCCAGATCATTGTGTTGTCTGGGGTCAGGGAGCGCTGTGATGACAGTGGTCATGGAGCATTGTGATGACATGTTTAATGGAGCATTGTGATGGCAAGGGCATGGAGCATTGTGATGACAGGGGCATGGAGAATTGGTCTGACAAGTTTCATGGATTATTGGTATGAGGGTGGGCATGGCACATTGTGATGACAAGGGCACGGAAACTTTTTATGACAAGGTCATGTAGTATTGTGAAGACAGGTGTCAGGGAGCATTGTGATGACACATGTCATGGTGCATTGTGATGACAATGGCGTGGAGCATTGTGATGCCAAGAGTCATGGAGGATTGTGATGACAAATGTAATGGAGCATTGTGATGCCAAGTGTCATGGAGGATTGTGATGACAAATGTAATGGAGCATTGTATGACAATTGCTTGGAGAATTGTGATGAAAAGGGTCATGGAACACTGTGAGGACCAGGGCAGGGAGCATTGTGATGGAAAGACCGTGCAGCATTGTGATGAGAAGACCATGGATAATTGTGATGACGAGCGTCATGGAGCACTGTAATGACAAGAGGCATGGAGAATTGTGATTACAGGGTTCATGGAGCATTGTGATGACAGGGGTCATGGAGCATTGTGATGACATGTGTCATGGAGCATTCTGATAACAAGCTTGTAGAGTATTGTGATGACAATGGCATGGAACATAGTGATGAAAGGTCATGGAGCATTGTGATGAAAAAGGCATGGAGCCTTTTCATGACAGGGTTCAAGGAGCATTCTGAAGACAAGTGTCAGGGAGCAGTGTGATGACAAGGGCATCGAGCATGGTGATGAGAAGGCCATGGAGCATTCTGATGATATGGGTCATGGAGCTTTGTGATGAGCAGGGCAAGGAGCATTGTGATTACTGGGGTCTTGGAACATTGTGATGAAAAGCGCATGGATCATTGTGATGAAAAAGGCAAGGAGCCTTGTCATGACAGGGTTCAAGATGCATACTGATGACAAGTGGCAGGGAGCATTGAGATGACAAGTGTATTGAGCATTGTGATGACAAAGGTCATGGAGCATTGTGATGAGAAGACCATGGATAATTGTGATGAGGAGCATCATGGGGAATTGTGATGACAAGTGTTATGGATCATTGTGATCACAAGGGTTTGGAGCATTGTGATGACAGAGGTCATGGAGCATTTTGATTTCATTGTGATGACAATAGCATTAAGCATTATGATGATGGGCATGGTGCATTGGAATGACAGAGTTCATTGAGCATTGAGATGAAAAGGGGCATGGAGCATTGTGAATACAGCGGTCTTGGAGCACTGTGATGACAAGGGCATGGAGCATTCTGATGAGAAGGCTATGGAGCATTCTGATGACATAAGTCATTGAGCCTCGTGATGACAAGGGCATGGAGCACTGTGATTACAGGGGTCTTGGATAATTGTGATGACAAGTGTCATGGAGCCTTGTGATGACGAGGCCATGGAACATTGTGATGGCAGGGGTCATGGAGCATTGTTTTGACACGGGTAATGGAGCCTTTTGATGACAAGGGCATGGAGCATTTTGTGAAAAGTATCATGGATTATTGTGATGAGTGTGGGCATGGAGCATTGTGATGTCAAGGGCAAGGAACACAGTGATACATGGATCATGGAGGATTGTAATGACAAGGGCATGGAGCACTGTGATGAGAAGAGCATCGAGCATTGTGATGACAAGCGTCATGGAGCTTTGTGATGACAAGGGCATGGAGCAATGTGATGAGAGGGTTCATGGAGCATGGTGATGACAATGGCATGGAACATTCTGATGCCACGGGTCATGGAGCACTCGGATGACAAGCGTCTCGGAGCATTCGGATTACATGTGTCATGGAGCATTGGGATGACAAGCGCATGGATCATTGTGATGACAAGTGTCTTGGAGCATTTTGATGACAAGGGTCCCAGATCATTGTGTTGTCTGGGGTCAGGGAGCGCTGTGATGACAGTGGTCATGGAGCATTGTGATGACATGTTTAATGGAGCATTGTGATGGCAAGGGCATGGAGCATTGTGTTGAGAAGTCCATGGAGCATTTTGATGACATGCATCATTGAGCTTTGTGATGACAAGGGCATGGAGCATTGTGGTTACAGTGGTCATGGAACATTGTGATGACAGGGGTGAGGGAGTATTGTGATGACTAGTGATGGAACATTGTGATATCAGTGGTGAGAGAGCATTTTGATGAGAAGTGCATGGAGCACTGTGATGACATGTTTTATGGAGCATAGCGATGAAAAGGATGTAGAGCATTGTGATGAAAATTTCATGGCGTATTGTGATGTCATGGGTCATGGAGCATTGTGCTGAGAAGGGCATGGAGCATTGTGATGAAAAGGGACATGGAGCATTGTGATGTTCAAGTCATGGAGCATTGTGATGGCAAGACCGTGGAGCATTGTAATCGCAAGACCATGGAGCATTTTGATGACGAGTGTCATCGAGCACTGTAATGACACGGGGCATGGAGAATTGTGATGACAAGGGTCATGGAGCATTCTGATGACAAGCTTGTGGAGTACTGTGATGACAATGGCATGGAGCATTGTGATGAAAAAGGCATGGAGCATTGTGATGAAAAAGGCATGGAACCTTTTCATGACAGGGATCAAGGAGCATTCTGACGTCAAGTGTCAGGGAGCATTGTGATGACAAGTGGGTTGAGCATTGTGATGACAAAGGTAATGGAGCATTGTGATGACAAGGGCATGGAGTATTGTGATGACAGGCATCATGGAGCGTTGTGATGACAAGTGTTATGGAACAATGTGATCACAAGGATTTGGAGCACTGTGATGACAGAGGTCATGGATCATTTTGATATCAAGGAGCATGGAGCATTGTGATGACAGGTGTCATAGAGTATTGTGATGAGAAGATCAAGGAGTATTGAGCTGAAAATGTTCATGGAGTATTCTGATGAAAGGGGTCATGGAGCATTGTGATGACAAGGTCCTGGAGCACTCTGATGAGAAGACCATGGAGCCTTGTGATGAGAAGTCTCATGGAGCATTCTGATGAAAAGGGGCATGGAGCATTGTGATTACAGGGGTCTTGGAGCACTGTGATTACAAGGGCATGGAGCATTGTGATGAAAAAGGCATGGAGCCTTGTCATGACAGGGTTCAAGGAGCATACTGATGGCAAGAGTCAGGGAGCATTGTGATGACAAGTGTATTGAGCATTGTGATGACAAATGTTATGGAGCATTGTGATGAGTAGACATTGGATAATTGTGATGACGAGCGTCATGGGGCGTTGTGATGACAGGTGTTATGGAACATTGTGATCACAAGGGTTTGGAGCATTGTGATGACAGAGGTCATGGAGCATTTTGATTTCATTGTGATGACAATAGCATGAAGCATTATGATGATGGGCATGGTGCATTGTGATGACAGGGTTCATGGAGCATTGAGATGAAAAGGGACATGGAGCATTGTGATTACAGGTGTCTTGGAGCATTGTGATGACAAGGGCATGGAGCATTGTGAATGAGAAGGCCATGGAGCATTCTGATGACATGCGTCATGGAGCTTTGTGATGACAAGGGCATGGAGCATTTGTCTGAAAATTTTCATGGATTATTGTGATGAGAGTGGGCATGGAGCATTGTGATGACAAGGACACGGAACACTGTGATACATGGGTCATGGAGGATTGTAATGACAAGGTCATGGAGCATTGTGATGAGAAGGGCATCGAGCATTGTGATGACAAGCGTCATGGAGCTTTGTGATGACAAGGGCATGGAGCAATGTAATGAGAGTCTTCATAAAGCATTGTGATGACAATGGCATGGAGCATTGTGATGCCAAGGGTCATGGAGCTTTGTGATGACAAAGGTCATGGAGCATTTTGATGACAAGGGAGTGGTGCATTGTGATGATAACGGCATGTAGCATTGTGATGATAGGGTTCATGGAACATTGTGATGACAGGGGTGAGGGAGTATTGTGATGACTAGTGATGGAACATTGTGATATCAGTGGTGAGAGAGCATTTTCATTAGAAGTGCATGGAGCATTGTGATGACAAGTGACATGGAACATTGTGCTGACAAAGGCATGGAGCATTGTGATGCCAAGGGTCACAGAGCATTGTGATGAAAAGTTCATGGAGCATTGTGGTGACAAAATTCACAGAGACTTGTGATGTTGAGGGCATGGACCATTATGATGACAAAGACTTGAAGCATTGTGATGACTGGAGTCATGGAGCATTGTGATGACAGGTGTCATGGAGCATTGTGATGACAAGTGCATGGAGCATTGTGATGACAGGGGCATGGAGCATCGGTCTGAAAAATTTCATGGATTATTGTGATGACATTGGGAATTGCACATTGTGATGACAAGGGCATGGAGCACTATGAAGGAAAGGTCATGGAGTATTGTGAAGTCAGGTAACAGGGAGCATTGTGATGACCTATGTCATGGTGCATTGTGATGACAACGGCATGGAACATTGTGATGACAAGTGTCATGGAGGATTGTGATGACAAAGGTAATGGAGCATTGTGATGACAGTGGTCATGGAGCATTGTGATGAAAAGGGCATGGAGCATTGTGATGACAAGGGCTTTTGAGAATTTTGATGACAAGTTCGTGAAGCACTGTGATGAAAAGCACATGGAGCTTGCTATGACAGGGGTCATGGAGCATTGTGATGACAAGTGCATGGAGAATGTGATTACAAGAGCATGTAACATTGTGATTTGAAGTGTCATGGAGCATTGTGATGGCAAGACAGTGGAGCATTGTGATGAGAAGGCCATGGATAATTGTGATGACGAGCGTCATGGAGAACTGTAATGACAAGGGGCCTGGAGCACTGTGATGACAGGTGTCATGGAGCATTGTGATGACAGGGGTCATGGAGCATTGTGATGACAAGCTTGTGGAGTATTGTGATGACAATGGCATGGAGCATTGTGATGAGAAGTGCATGGAGCATTGTGATGAGAAGACCACTGATAATTGTGATGACCAGCGTCATGGGATGTTGTGATGACAAGTGTTATGGAACATTGTGATCACAAGGGTTTGGAGCATTGTGATGACAGAGGTCATGGAGCATTTTGATTTCATTGTGATGACAATAGCATGAAGCATTATGATGATGGGCATGGTGCATTGTGATGACAGTGTTCATGGAGAATTGAGATGAAAAGGGGCATGGAGCATTGTGATTACAGGGGTCTTGGAGTATTGTGATGACAAGGTACATGGAGCCTTGTGATGACAATGCTGTGGAATATTGTGATGGCAGGGGTCATGGAGCATTGTTATGACAGGGGTAATGGAGCGTTGTGATGACATGGGCATGGAGCATTGGTTTGAAATGTTTCATGGATTATTGTGATGACAGTGGGCATGGAGTATTGTGATGACAAGGGCAGGGAACACGGTGATACATGGGTCATTGAGGATTGTAATGACAAGGCATGGAGCATTGTGTTGAGAAAGGCATCGAGCATTGTGATGACAAGCGTCATGGAGCTTTGTGATGACAAGGGCAAGGAGGAATGTGATGAGAGTGTTCATGGAGCACTGTGATGATAATGGCATGGAGCATTGTGATGCCAAGGGTCATGGAGCTTGGTGATGACAAAGGTCATGGAGCATTTTGATGACAAGAGTGTGGTGCATTGTGATGAGTAGGGCAGGGAGCATTGTGATGAAAGGGTCATGGAACAATTTGATGAAAAGGGTCAGGGAACATTTTGATGAAAGGGGTTATGGAACATTGTGATGTCAGTGGTCATGGAGCATTGTGATGATAAGGGCATGTAGCATTTTGATGACATGGGTCATGGAACATTGTGATGACAGGGGTGAGGGAGTATTGTGATGAATAGTGATGGAACATTGTGATATCAGTGGTGACAGAGCATTTTCATTAGAAGTGCATGGAGCATTGTGATGATAATGTTTATGGAGCATTGTGATGACAAGGATGTGGAGCATTGTGATGACAACCGCATGGCACATTGTGATCACATCGGTCATGGAGCATTGTGCTGACAAGCTCATGGAGCATTGTGATGACAAGTGTCATGGAACATTGTGCTGACAAAGGCATGGAGCATTGTGATGCCAAGGGTCACAGAGCATTGTGATGAAAAGTTCATGGAGCATTGTGATGACAAGGGCATGGATTATTGTGATGACAGGCATCATGGAGCATTGTGATGACAAGTGTTATGGAGCGTTGTGATGACAAGTGTTATGGAACATTCTGATCACAAGTGTTTGGAGCATTGTGATGAGAGAGGTCATGGATCATTTTTATTTCAAGAATCATGGAGCATTGTGATGACAAGGGCATGAAGCAACGTGATCCCAAAGTTCATGGAGGATTGTGATGACACAGGTAATGGAGAATTGTGAGGACAAGTGAATGGAGCATTGTGATGAAAAGGTCATGTATCATTTTGCTGACAAAGGCATGGAGCACCGTGATGACAAGTGTCATGGAGCTATGTGACAACAAGCGTCAAGGACCATTGTGATTACAGGGGTCATGGAGCATGGGGATGACAAGCGCATGGAATATTCTGATGACAAGTGGCATGGATCATTTTGATGGCTGTGGTCATGTAGCATTGTGATGACATGGGTCATGGAGCATTGTGATGAGAAGGTCATGGAGCACTGGGCTGAAAATATTCATGGAATACTGTGATGACAGGTGTCATGGAGCATTGTGATGAGAAAGGAATGGAGCAATGCGATGAGAAGGTCCTGGAGCATTGTGATGAGAGGGCCATGGAGCCTTGTGATGACAAGTGTCATGGAGCATTGTGCTGACAAAGGCATGGAGCATTGTGATGACAAGGGACACAGAGCATTGTGAAGAAAAGTTCATGGAGCATTGTGGTGACAAAGATCACAGAGCCTCGTGTGACGAGGGCAAGGATCATTGGTCTGAAAATTTTCATGGATTATTGTGATGACAGTGGGCATGGAGCATTGTGATGACAAGGGCATGGAGCATTGTGGTGACAAAGATCACAGAGCCTTGTGTGACCAGGGCATGGACCATTGTGATGACAAAGGTCATGAAGCATTGTGATGACTGGAGTCACGGAGCATTGTGATGACAGGTGTCATGGAGCACTGTGATGACAAGGGCATGGAGCATTGTGATGACAGGGGCATGGTACATTCATCTGACAAGTCTCATGGATTATTGTGATGACAGTGGGCATGGCACATTGTGATGACAAGGGCATGGATCATTGTGATGACAAGTGTCATGGAGCATTTTGATGACAAGTGTCCCGGATCATTGTGTTGTCAGGTGTCATGGAGGATTGTGATGACATTGGTCATGGAGCATTGTGATGACAGGGGTCAAGGAGCACTGTGATGAGAATGTCATGGAACACTGTGCTGAAAATGTTCATGGAGTATTGTGATGACAGGAGTCATGGAGCATTGTGATGACAAGAGAAAGGAGCATTGTGATGACAAGGTCCTGGAGCATTGTGATGAGAAAACCGTGGAGCCTTGTGATGACATTCTCATGGAGCATTCTAATGAAAATGGGCTATGAGCATTGTGAATTCAGGGATCGTGGAGCATTCTGATGACAATGGAATGGTGCATTGTAATGAGAAAGCCATGGAGCATTCTGAAGACATGCATCATGGAGCTTTGTGATGACAAGGGCATGGAGCATTGTGATTTCATGTGTATGGAGCCTTGTGATGACAAGGGTCATGGAGCCTTGTGATGACAAGGCTGTGGAACATTGTGATGACTGCGACCATGGAGCATTGTTATGACAGGAGTAATGGAGCCTTGTGATGACAAGGCCATGGGGCATTGGTCTGAAATGTTTCATGGATTATTGTGATGAGAATGGACCTGGAGCATTGTGATGACAAGGGCCTGGAACACTGTGGTACAGGGTTCATGGAGGACTGTAATGACAAGGGCATGGAGCATTGTTATGAGAAGGGCATCGAACATTGTGATGACAAGCGTCATGGACATTTGTGATGACAAGGGCATGGAGCAATGTGATGAGAAGGTTCCTGGAGCATTGTGATGACAATGACATGGAGCATTGTGATGCCAAGGGTCATTGAGCTTTGTGATGACAAAAGTTATGGAGCATTTTGATGACATGTGTTATGGAGCATTGTGAGGTCAGGGGTCATGGAGCACTGTGATGATAAGTGCATGTAGTATTGTGATGACAGGGGTCATGGAACATTGTGATGAGAAGGGTGAGGGAGTCTTGTGATGACTAGTTATGGAACATTGTGATATCAGTGGTGACAGAGCATTTTGATGAGAAGTGCATGGAGCATTGTGATGAAAAGCTGGTGGAGCATTGTGTTGACAAGCGCATGGAGAATTGTGATGACAAGTGTCTTTGCGTATTATGCTGAGAAAGGCATGGAGCATTGTGATGACAAGGGTCATGAAGCATTGTGGTGACAGGTCACAGAGCCTTGTGATGACGAGGGCATTGACCATTGTGATGACAACGATCATGAAGAATTGTGATGAATGGAGTCACGGAGCATTGTGATGACAGCGGTCATGGAGCATTGGGATGTCAAGGGCATGGAGCATTGTGATGACAGGGGCATGGAGCATTTTGATGGTAAATCCCTGAAGCATTGTGATCAGAAGACCTTGGGTAATTGTGATGACAAGCATCATGGAGCACTGTACTGACAAGGGGCATGGAGCATTGAGATGACAGGTGTCAGGGAACATTGTGATGACAGAGGTCATGGAGCATTGTGATGACAAGGGCATGGAGTATTGTGATGACATGGGCTTGGAGCATTGTGATGACAAGTGTCATGGAGCATTGTGATGACAATGGCATGGAGCATTGTGATGACAACATCATGGATTATTGTTAAGACAGGTGTCAGGGAGCATAGTGATGACATATGTCATGTTCCATTGTGATGCCAATGACATGGAGCATTGTGATGCCAAGTGTCATGGAGGATTGCGATGACAAAGGTAAAGAAGCATTGTGATGACAATGGCATGGATCATTGTGATGACAAGGGGCATTGAGAATTTTAATGACCAGGTCTTGAAACATTGTGATGACAAGCGCATGGAGCTTGCTATGACAGGGGTCCTGGAGCACTGTGATGACAAGTGCATGCAGAATTGTGATGACAAGAGCATATAACATTGTGAGGAGAAGTGTCAGGGAGCACTGTGATGACAAGGACGTGGAGAATTGTGATGACAAGGGACATGGAGCATTGAGATGACCAGGGCATGGAGCATTGTGATGGTAAAACCCTGAAGCATTGTGATGAGAAGACCTTGGGTAATTGTGATGACGAGCATCATGGAGCACTGTACTGACAAGGGGCATGGAGCATTGTGATGACAGGTGTCAGGGAACATTGTGATGACAGAGGTCATGGAGCATTGTGATGACAAGGGCATGGAGCACTGTGATGAAAAGGGCTTGGAGCATTGTGATGACAAGTGTCTTGGAGCATTGTGATGACATTGGCATGCAGCATTGTGATGACAAGGGACATTGAGAATTTTTATAAAAATGTCATGAAGCATTGTGATGACAAGCATATGGAGCTTGCTATGACATGGGTCAGGGAGCATTGAGATGACAAGTGCATTTAGAATTGTGATGACAAGAGCATGTAACATTGTGATGAGAAGTGTCATCGAGCATTGTGATGACAAAGAGGTGGAGAATTGTGATGACAAGGGCCATGGAACATTGTGATGACCAGGGCATGGAGCAATATGATGGCAAGACAGTGGAAAATAGTGATGAGAAGGCCATGGATAATTGTGATGACGAGCATCATGGAGCATTATGATGACAAGAGCCGTGGAGCATTCTGACATAAGATATCACTTATGAAGGAAATGTAAACATGGCTACACATGAACAGAATTAGGAAAGAGAACAGAGTCTCACATTTAGAAAACTTACTTATGCCTGCTTAAGGGGAAAGGAGAGGTTGGGAGAAGAACAAAACCACAGTTTGATATTAGCACAGGTACAGTTGCATAATCCAAATACAGAAGAGACAAGACCTACTCCTTCCTCAGTGAACAGGACTCAACAGCCCTATTCCCGCAGAGGAATATATCTGACTAGTAAGAATCTTAAAACCTACGTATTGATATGTCTCCATAAGGGAATCAAGTGTGTCTAGACCGGCATAAACACGTCAGTGAAAATCAGCTCAACCTCATTATATAAATGAATTTCAAAAACAAAACAAAAAAACAGCGAAATTCTAACACAATTCCTTCAGGTGTTCTGATGAAACCTGGAATGACCCCATCTAAAATGACAGCTGGATGAGACATAAGGCTGGACACTTGGGACGGAGAGGATTGGTGAGATTTGATGAGAAAATGCAGACCATTTAAAGCAATAATGCATGCCACCAATTCCATGGGTCCCAACTCGACAGGTAAAAGGGAATATCACTACAGTTATAACATGTATGGGAAACGTAGAGAATGGACACACTGTGAATACGAAAGGATTCTAAAACTCAACTAATAGTCCCTATCCTGGTGCTCCGGTTTGAGTTTCCAACTGCTTTACTATCAAGCTCCCAACTTGGAGAGACAGACCCTTTAACCTCCTGGTTCGCACAGTTTGCCAATTTGGCAGAGGATGAAAGGGAAGAGGGAGAACCAATGAGAGAGTAGCTGTTAGGCATTTGGACGGGCACATGTCACTCTAATTTCCCATCAGGAAGAAAAATTAACCAAAGTCTCAGCCACCCGCCAGGAACCAGTATAGGTCCTCAACCAAAATTGTGGATTTGCTGTCAGCTTACAAAAAAGGAGTTGAAAAATGGAGCTCTGAGGCACAGCAATTCACAAACTGGCAGCGTAATAAAGGACAAGTATCGTCCAAAAATCTGTTGAGGGTTGGCAATGAGGCGGACTTGAAAACGAGGCACAATAGCATGAAACAAATTTCAAGAGGTACTTTGGAATCGCCTTTTAAGCACAGCAAGAGGGGCTCATTGTCGACAATGATGCACTTGGCCAAAAACTGCATATGCGTTTTCTCCAGAATATATTCAGGAAAAAACGCATATGCACTTTTTAGGCCAGCAAGCAAGCGGGCAATGCAAATCTGCACTACAAAGAAGTATCACTTCCCACCGGTCAAAAGGAACATCCGCAAAATGTGTAAAAACCAGAAAGGCAAGACAGGCCCTGGAGAACAGGGAGCCTAGTTATGCTGATGGGCTCGATCCAAACTGTCAACAGCCTCTCTGGAGGAGTGCATTGTGCTCCCTAAAACAAGGAAACAACAGAGCTACAGAGCCACGGGCACTTCCAGTCTAGGGAATATACCTTGGGAAAACTGAAAATCAATAAGACAGATTCACCCCAAAATTTAGGGCTGCACTGCTTACAAGAACCTCAATTAAGGTACACCATAAGTATCTCAGGAAAGACAAAAATGTTTCAAAAAATTGTGGTACTTACATACGATGGAATATCCCTCAGCCATGAAATCAATGTCACAAGGACAGTAGCAGCAAAATCAGTTGATTCAGGTACGATGATTCTAAGTGAAATAAGTCACAGAGATAAATAAACTTATCATAAGATATCACTTATGAAGGTCCTGTAAACATGGATACACATAAAGTGAGTTAGGAAAGAGAACAGAGTCTCACATTCAGAAAACACCCTTATGCCTTCTTAAGGGGGAAGGAGAGGTGGGGTGATGCATAAAACCAGAGATTGATATTAATACAGGTACCGTTCCAAAATCCAAATAAGGAATAGACAAGACCTAAACTTTCCTCAGTTAAAGGGACTCAAAACCCCATATTTCCCACAGAGGAATGTATCTGACTAGTATAAATCTTAAAACCTATGTATCTATATGTCTCCATAAGGGAATCAAGTGTGTCTAGACTGGCATAAACATGGCACTGAGAATCAGCTCAAACCCACTAAGGAGGTATTTCAATAACAAAACAAAAAACAGGGAAATTCTTTACAATTCCTTCAGGGGCTCTGATGAAACCTGGAATGACCCTATCTACAATGACAGCTGGATGTGGCATAAGGCTGGACACTTGGTACTGAGAGGATTGGTGAGATTCGGTGAGCAAATGCAGACCATTTAGAGCAATAATGTTTGACACACATTCCATGGTTCCCAACTCTCCAGGTTGAAGGGAATATTACTACATCTATAACATGTAGGGGAAACCTAGAGAATGGACACACTGTGAATACGAAAGGTTTCTAAAACTCAACCAATAGTCCCTTTCCTGGTGCTTCGATTTGAATTTCCAAATGCTTTACTATCAATCTCCCAACTTGGAGAGACAGCCCCCCTTTTAACCTCCTGGTTCTCACATGTTGCCAATTTGGTGGAGGATGAAAGGGAAGATGGAAAACCAATGAGAGAGTAGCTGTTAGGCATTTGGACCGGCAATAGTCACTCTAATTTCCTGGCAGGAAGAAGTATTAGCCAAAGTCTCAGCCACCCACCGGGAACCAGTATAGGTCCTGAACCAAAATTTTGGTCTTGTGGTCAGCTCACAAAAAACGAGTTGAAAAATGGAGCTCAGGGGCACAGCAATTCACAAACTGGCAGAGTAATAAAGGAAAACTACCGTCCAAAAATCTGTTGAGGGAAGGCAACGAGGTGGACTTGAAAGCGAGCCAGAATAGCAGGAAACAGATTTCAAGAGGAAAATTGGAATCGCCTTTAAAGCACAGGAAGAGTGGCACAACTTCGACAATGATGCAATGGGCCAAAAAGTGCGTATGCGTTTTCCCCTGAATATATTCAGGGGAATACGCATACGTCCTTTTTGGCCGAGAAAGCAAGCAGGCAATGCAAATCTGCACTACAAAGCAGTATCACTTCCCACCAGACAAAAGGGACATCCACAAAATATGTAAAAAGTAGAAAGGGAACACAGGCCCCGGAGAACATGGAGCCTAGTTATGCTGATGGGCGGGATGTAAATTGCCAACTGCCTCTCTGGAGGAGTGCATTCTGTTCCCTAAAACAAGTAAAAAACAGAGCTACAGAGCCAAGGGCACTTCCAGTCTAGGGAATATACCTTGGGAAAACTGAAAATCAATAAGACAGAGCCACCCCAAAATTTAGGGCCGCACTGCTTACAAGAACCTCATCTCGGGTACACCTGAAATATCCCAGGAAAGACAAAAATGGTTCATGAAATTGTGGTACTTACGTACGATGGAATATCCCTCAGCCATGATATCAATGTCATAAGGCCAGAACCAGCAAAATGAGTGGATTCAGGTACGATGATTCTAAGTGAAATAAGTCACTGAGGAAAAGAAACTTATCATAAGATATCACTTAAGAAGGTCCTGTAAACATGGCTACACATGAAGCGAGTTAGGAAAGACAACAGAGTCTCACATTTAGAAAACACTCTTATGCCTGCTTAAGGGGTAAGGAGAGGTGGGGTGATGCACAAAACCAGAGTTTGATAGGAATACAGGTACCGTTCCAAAAACCAACTACGGAATAGAGAAGACCAACACCTTCTTCTGTGAACGGGACTCAAAACACCATATTTCCCACAGAGGATTATATCTGATTAGTAATAATCTTAAAAACTATGTATTGATATGTCTCCGCAAGGGAATCAAGAGTGTGTAGACTGGCATAAACATGGCAGTGAGAATCAGCTCAAACCCACTATAAAAAGGAATTTCAGAATAAAACAAAAAACAGGGAAATTCTTAACAATTCCTTCACGGGCTCTGATGAAACCTGGAATGACCCTATCTACAATGACAGCTGGATGTGGCATAAGGCTGGACACTTGGGACTGAGAGGATTGGTGAGATTCGGTGTGCACATGCAGACAACTTAAAGCAATAATGCGTGTCACACATTCCAAGGATCCCAACTCTCCAGGTTGAAGGGAATACTACGACAGCTATAACATGTACGGGAAACCTAGAGAATGGACACACTGTGAATACGAAAGGTTTCTAAAACTCAACTAATAATCCCTCACCTGGTGCTCCGGTGTGACCTTCCCACTGCTTTACTATCAATCTCCCAACTTGTTTAGACAGCCCCTTTAACCTACTGGTTCGCACAAGTTGCCAAATTGGCAGAGGATGAAAGGGAAGAGGGAGAACCAATGAGAGAGTAGCTGTTAGGCATTTGGACGGGCACATGTCACTCTAATTTCCCGGCAGGAAGAAGAATTAAACAAAGTCTCAGCCACCCGCCGGTAACCATTATAAGTTCTGAACCAAAATTGTGGACTTGCGGTCAGCTCACAAAAAACGAGTTGAAAAATGGAGCTCAGGGGCACAGCTATTCACAAACTGGCAGAGTAATAAAGGACAACTATCCTCCAAAAATCTGTTGAGGGAAGGCATCGAGGCGGACTTGAAAGCGAGCCAGAATAGCAAGAAACAGATTTCAAGAGGTACATTGGAATCACCTTTAAAACACCAGAAGAGGGGCACAACTTCGACAATGATGCACTTGGCCAAAAAGGGCGAATGTGTTCTCTCCTGAATATATTCAGGAGAAAACGCATACGCCCTGTTTGGCCAAGCAAGCAACCAGGCAATGCAAATCTGCACTACAAAGAAGTATCACTTCCCACCGGTCAAAAGGGATATCCAAAAAATCTGTAAAAACCAGAAAGACAAGACAGGCCCTGAAGAACAGGGATCCTAGTTATGCTGATGGGCAGGATATGAATTGCCAACTGCCTCTCTGGAGGAGTGCACTGTGTTCCCTAAAACAAGTAAACAGCAGAGCTACAGAGCCAAAGGAACTTCCAGTCTAGGGAAGATACCTTGGGAAAACTGAAAATCAATAAGACAGAGCCCCACAAAAATTCAGGACTGCACTGCTTACAAGAACCTCAACTTGGGTGCACCTTAAATATCCCAGGAAAGGCAAAATTGTTTCAAGAAATTGTGTTACTTACATATGATGGAATATCCCTCAGCCACGAAATCAATGTCATAAGGCCAGTAGCAGCAAAGTGAGTGGATTCAGGTACGATGATTCTAAGTGAAATAAGTCACAGAGAAAAAGAATCTTATCATAAGATATCACTTAAGAAGGTACTGTAAACATGGCTACATATGAACTGAGTTAGGAAAGAGAACAGAGTCTCACATTGAGAAAACACTCTTTTGCCTGCTTAAGGGGGAAGGAGAGGTGGAGTGATGCATAAAACCAGAGTTTGGTATTAGTACAGGTACCGTTCCAAAAACCAACTACGGAATAGGCAAGAACTACACCTTCCTCAGTGAAAGGGACTCAAAACCCCATATTTCCCGGAGAGGAATATATCTGACTAGTAAGAATCTTAAAACCTATTTATTGATATGTCTCCGTAAGGGAATCAAGTGTGCCTAGACTGGCATAAACATGGCAGTGAGAATCAGTTCAAACCCACTATAAAAAGGAATTTCAAAAACAAAACAAAAAAACCGGGAAAATCTTTACTATTCCTTCAGGGGCTCTGATGAAACATGGAATGATCCTACCTACAACGACAGCTGGATGTGGCATAAGGCTGGACACGTGGGACTGAGAGGATTGGTGAGATTCGGTGAGCAAATGCAGACCATTTAAAGCAATAATGCGTGGCACACATTCCAAGGGTCCCAACTCTCCAGGTTGAAGGGAATATTACTACAGCTATAACATGTACGGGAAACCCAGAGAATGGACACACTGTGAATACGAAACGTTTATAAATCTCAACTAATAGTCCATCTCCTGGTGCTCCCGTTTGATTTTCCAACTGCTTTACTATCAATCTCCCAAGTTGGAGAGACTGCCCCTTTAACATCCTGGTTCGCACAGGTTGCCAATTTGGCAGAGGATGAAAGGGAAGAGGGAGAACCAATGAGAGAGTAGCTGTTAGGCATTTGGACTTGCACATGTCACTCTAATTTCCCGGAAGGAAGAAGAATTAACCAAAGTCTCAGCCACCCGCCGGGAACCAGTATAGGTCTTGAACCAAAATTTGGACTTGCGGTCAGCTCACAAAAAACGAGTTGAAAAATGGAGCTTAGGGGCACAACAATGTACAAACTGTCAGAGAAATAAAGGACAACAATTGTCCAAAAATCTGTTGAGGGAAGGCAACGAGGCGGACTTTAAAGCGAGCCAGAATAGCAGGAAACATATTTCAAGTGGTACATTGGAATCACCTTGAAAGCACAGGAATAGGGGCACAACTTCGAAAATGATGCACTTGGCCAGAAATGCCATATGTGTTTTGTCCTGAATATATTCAGGAGAAAACGCATACGTCCTTTTTGGCCAAGCAAGCAAGCGGGCAATGCAAATCTGAACTAAAATGAAGGATCACATCCCACCGGTCAAAAGGGACACCCGCAAAATGTGTAAAAACCAGAAAGGCAAGATAGGCCCTGAAGAACAGGGAGCCTAGTTATGCTGATGGAAAGGATGTAAATTTGCCTCTCTGGAGGAGTGCATTGTGTTCCCTAAAACAAAGAAACAACAGAGCTACAGAGCCAAGGGCCATTACAGTCTAGGGAATATACCTTGGGAAAACTGAAAATCAATAAGACAGAACCACCCCAAAATTTAGGGCTGCATTGCTTACAAGAACCTCAACTTGGGTACACCTTAAATATCCCAGGAAAGGCAAAAATAGTTCAAGAAATTGTGTTACTTATGTACGATGGAATATCAGTCAGCCATGAAATCAATGTCATAAGGCCAGTAGCTTCAAAATGAGTGGATTCAGGTACGATGATTCTAAGTGAAATAAGTCACAGAGAAAAAGAAACTTATCATAAGATATCACTTATGAAGGTCCTGTAATCATGGCTACACATGAACAGAGTTAGGAAAGAGAAAAGAGCCTCTCATTTAGAAAACACTCTTATGCCTGCTTAAGGGGGAGGAGAGGTAGGGTGATGCATAAAACCAGAGTTTGATATTAGTACAGGTACCGTTCCAAAAACCAACTACGGAATAGAAAATACCTACACTTTCCTCAGTGAAAGGGACACAAAATGCCATATTTCCCGCAGGGGAATATATCTTACTGGTAAGAAACTTAAAACCTATGTATTGATATGTCTCCATAAGGGAATAAAATTTGTCTAGACAGGCATAAACATGGCAGTGAGAATCAGTTTAAACCCACTATAAAAAGGAATTTCAAAAACAAAACAAAAAAACAGGGAAATTCTTTACAATTCCTTCAGGGGCTCTGATGAATCCTGGAATGACCCTATCTACAACGACAGCTGGATGTGGCATAAAGCTGGACACTTGGGACTGAGAGGATTGGTGAGATTCGGTGAGCAAATGCAGACCCTTTAAAGCAATAATGAGTGGCCCTCATTCCAAGGGTCCCATTTCTCCAGGATGAAGGGAATATTACTACAGAAATAACATGTATGGAGACCCTAGAGAATGGACACACTGTGAATATGAAAGATTTCTAAAACTCAACTAATAATCCCTCTCCTGGTGCTCTGGTTTGACTTTCCAACAGATTTACTACCAATCTCCCAACCTGGAAAGACAGCCCCTTTAACCTCCTGGTTCGCACATGTTGCCAATTTGGCAGAGGATGAAAGGGAAGAGGGAGAACCAATGAGAGAGTAGCTGTTAGGCATTTGGACGGGCACATGTCACTCTAATTTCCCGGAAGGAAGAAGAATTAACCAAAGTCTCAGCCACCATCAGGGAACCAGTATAGGTCTTGAACCAAAATTTGGACTTGCGGTCAACTCACAAAAAACGAGTTGAAAAATGGAGCTTAGGGGCACAGCAAAGCACAAACTGTCAGAGAAGTAAAGGTCAACAATCGTCCAAACATCTTTTGATGGAAGGCAATGAGGCGGACTTGAAAGCGAGCCAGAATAGCAGGAAACAGATTTCAAGAGGTACATTGGAATCACATTTAAAGCACAGGAAGAGGGGCACAACTTCGACAATGATGCACTTGGCCAGAAAGGGTGTATGTGTTTTCTCCTGAATATATTCAGGATAAAACGCATACGTCCTTTTTGGCCAAGCAAGCAAGCGGGCAACGCAAATCTGAACTACAATGAAGGATCACTTCCCACCGGTCAAAAGGGACATCCGCAAAATGTGTAAAAACCAGAAAGGCAAGACAGGCCCTGAAGAACAGGGAGCCTAGTTATGCTGATGGGCAGGATGTAAATTGCCAACTGCCTCTCTGGAGGAGTGCATTGTGTTCCCTAAAACAAGGAAACAACAGAGCAACAGAGCCAAGGGCACTTCCAGTCTAGGGCATATACCTTGGGAATACTGAAAATCAATAAGACAGAGCCACCACAAAATTTAGTGCTGCACTGCTTAAAAGAACCTCAACTTGGGTACAACTTAAATATCCTAGGAAAGAAAAAAATGGTTCAAGAATTTGTGTTACTTACGTACGATGGAATATACGTCAGCCATGAAATCAATGTTATAAGGCCAGTAGCAGCAAAATGAGTGGATTCAGGTATGATGATTCTAAGTGAAATAAGTCACAGAGAAAAAGAAACTTATCATAAGATATCACTTATGAAGGTCCTGTAAACATGGCTACACATGAACTGAGTTAGGAAAGTGAACAGAGTCTCACATTTAGAAAACACTCTTGTGCCTGCTTAAGGGGGAAGTAGAGGTGGGGTGATGCATAAAACCAGAGTTTGATATTAGTAGAAGTACCGTTCCAGAAACCAAATACGGAATACACAAGAGCTACACTTTCCTCAGTGAAATGGACTCAAAACCCCATATTTCTCGCAGAGGAATATATCTGACTAGTAAGAATCTTAAAACCTTTGTATTGATAAGTCTCCATGATGATGGTCATGGTTCATTGTGATTACAGAGTTCATGGAGCATTGAGATGAAAAGTGGCATGGAGCATTTTGATTAAAGTTGTCTTGGAGCATTGTGAAGAAATCGGCATGGAGCATTGTGATGAGAAGGCCATGGAGCAGATTGATGACATGTGTCATGGAGCTTTGTGATGACAATAGCATGGAGCATTGTGATTACAGGGGTCTTGGAGCATTGTGATGACAAGGGTCATGGAGCCTTGTGATGACAAGGCCGAGGAACAGTGTCATGACAGGGGTGAGCGAGTATTGTGATGACTAGTGATGGAACATTTTGATATCAGTGGTGAGAGAGCATTTTGATGAGAAGCACATGGAGCATTGTGATGACAAGTTTTATGGAGCATTCTGATGACATGTTTGTGGAAAATTTTGATAACAAGCGCATGAAGCATTGTGATAACAAGGGTCATGGAGCACTCTGCTGACAAAGACATGGAGCATTGTGATGGCAAGGGTCACAGTGCATTGTGAATGAAAAGTTCATGGAGCATTATGGTGACAAATTTCACAGAGCCCTGTGATGACGAGGGCATGGACCATTTTGATGCCAAAGGTCATGAAGCATTGTGATGACTGGAACCACGGAGCATTGTGATGACAGAGTTCATGGAGCATTGAGATGAAAAGTGGCATGGAGCATTTTGATTACAGTTGTCTAGGAGCATTGTGATGGCAAGGGCATGCAGCATTGTTATGAGAATGTCATGGAGTACTGTGCAGACAGGTGTCAGGGAGCATTGTGATGATATATGTCTTGGTGCTTTGTGATGACAATGGCATGGAGCATTGTGAAGCCAAGTGTCATGGAGGATTGTGATGACAAAGGTAATGGAGCATTGTGATGACAAGGGCTTGGAGCTTTTTGATGACAATGGTCATGGAGCACTGTGATGACAAGGGCATGGAGCACTGTGATGACAACGGCCATTGAGAATTTTGATGACAATGTCGTGAAGCACTGTGATGAAAAGCACTTGGAGCTTGCTATGACAGGGTTCATGGAGCATTGCGATGACAAGTGCATGGAGAATTGTGATGACAAGATCATGTAACATTGTGATGACAAGTGTCATGGAGCATTGTGATGGCAAGACCGTGGAGCACTGTGATGAGAAGAGCATGGATAATTGTGATGTCGAGCGTCATGCAGCACTGTAATGACAAGGGGCATGGAGCATTGTGATGACAAGGGTCGTGGAGCATTCTGATGACAAGCTTGTGGAGTAATGTGATGACAATGGCATGGAGCATTGTGATGAAAAGGGCATGGAGCATTGTGATGTAAAAGGCATGGAGGCTTTTCATGACAGAGTTCAAGGAGCATTCTGACCACAAGTGTCAGGGAGCATTGTGATGACAAGTGTATTGAGCATAGTGATGACAAAGGTCATGGAGGATTGTGATGACACGGGCATGGAGGATTGTGATGACAGGCATCATGGAGCGTTGTGATGACAAGTGTTGTGGAACAATGAGATCACAAGTGTTTGGAGCATTTTGATGACAGTGATCATGGAGCATTGTGATGAGAAGATCATAGAGCATTGTGCAGAAAATATTCATGGAGTATTGTGATGACAGGGGTCTTGAGCACTGTGATAACAAGGGCATGTAGCATTGTGATGAGAAGGCCATGGAGCATTCTGATGACATGTGTCATGGATGTTTGTGATGAAAAGGGGAATGGAGCATTGTGATTACAGGGGTCTTTGAGCATTGTGATGAAAAGGGCATGGATCATTGTGATTAAAAAGGCATGGAGCCTTGTCAGGGCAGGGTTCAAGGAGCAAACTCTCAACAAATGTCAGGGATCATTGTGATGACAATTGTATTGAGCATTGTGATGACAAAGTTCATGGAGCATTGTGATGAGAAGACAATGGTTAACTGTGATGAGGATCGTCATGGGGCATTGTGATGACAAGTGTTATGGAACATTGTGATCACAAGTGTTTGGAGCATTTTGATGACAGAAGTCGTGGAGCATATTGATTTCATTGTGATGACAATAGCATGAATCATTATGATGATGGGCATGGTGCATGGGATGACAGGGTTCTTGGAGCACTGAGATTAAAAGGGACATGGAGCATTGTGATTACATGGGTCTTGGAGCATTGTGATGACAAGGTCATGGAGCCTAGTTAATGAGAAGTCCACGGAGCATTCTTATGACATGCGTCATGGAGCTTTCTGATGACAATTGCATGGAGCATTGTGATTACAGGGTCTTGGAGCATTGTGATGAAAAGGGTCATGGAGTCTTGTGATGACAAGGCTGTGGATCCTTGTGATGGCAGGTGTTATGGAGCATTGTTATGACAGGGGGAATGCAGCATTGTGATGACAAGGGCATGGAGCATTGGTCTGAAAAGTTTCATGGATTATTGTGATGAGAGTGGGCATGGAGCATTGTGATGAAAAGGTGCATGGAGCATTGTGATTACAGGGGTTTTGAAGCAATGTGATGACAAGGGCATGGAGCATTGTGATGACAAGGCAATGGAGCATTCTGATGACATGTGTCATGGAGCTTTGTGATGACAAGGACATGGAGCATTGTGATTACAGGGGTCTTGGAGCATTGTGATGAAAAGGGAATGGATCATTGTGATGAAAAAGGCATGGAGCCTTGTCATGACAGTGTTCAAGGAGCATACTGATGACAAGTGTCAGCGAGCATTGTGATGCCAAGTGTATTGAGCATTGTGGTGACAAAGTTCATGCAGCATTGTGATGAGAAGACCTTGCATAATTGTGATGACGAGCGTCATGGGGCATGTGATGACAAGTGTTATGGAACATTGTGATCAGAAGGGTTTGGAGCATTGTGGTGACAGAGGACATGGAGCAATTTGATTTCATTGTGATGACAATAGCATGAATCATTATGATGATGGGCATGGTCCATTGTGATGACAGTGTTCATGGAGTACTGAGATGAAAAGTGGCATGGAGAATTGTGATTACAGAGGTCTTGGAGCATTGTGATGACAAGGGTCATGGAGCCTTGTGATGCCAAGGCCGTGGAACATTGTGATGGCAGGGGTCATGGAGCATTGTTATGACAGGAGTAATGGAGCATTGTGATGACAAGGTCATGGATTATTGGTCTGAAAATTTTCATGGATTATTGTGATGAGAGTGTGCATGGAGCATTATGATGACAAGGGCAAGGTACACTTTGATACATGTGTCTTGGAGGATTTTAATGACAAGGGCATGGAACATTGTGATGAGAAGAGCATCGAACATTGTGATGACAAGCGCCTTGGAGCTTTGTGATGACAAGGGCATGGAGCAATATGATGAGAGGCTTCATGGAGCATTGTGATGACAATGGCATGGAGCATTGTGATGCCAAGGGTCATGGAGCTTTGTGATGACAAATGTCATGTAGCATTTTGATGACAAGGGAGTGGTACATTGTGATGATAAGGGCATGTAGCATTGTGATGACTGGGGTCATGGAACATTGTGATGAAAGGTGTTAGGGAGTATTGTGATGATTAGTGATGGAACATTGTGATATCAGTGGTGAGAGAGCATTTTCTTGAGAAGTGCATGGAGTATTGTGTTGACAAATTTTATGGTGCATTGTGATGACAAAGATGTGAAGCATTGTGTTGACAAGCGCATGGCACCTTGTGATGTAATCGGTCATGGAGCAGTGTGCTGACAAGCTCATGGAGCATTTTGATGACAAGGGTCACGGAGCATTGTGCTGACAAAGGCATGGAACGTTGTGATGCCAAGGGTCACAGAGCATTGTGATTCAAAGTTCATGGAGCACTGTGGTGACAAAGGTCACAGAGCTTTGTGTGACAAGGTCATGGACCATTGTGATGACAAATGTCATGAAGCATTGTGATGACTGAAGTCACGGAGCATTGTGATAACAGTGGTCTTGGAGCATTGTGATGAAAAGGGAATGGATCATTGTGATGAAATAGGCATGGATCCTTGTCATGACAGTGTTCAAGGAGCATAGTGATGACAAGTGTCAGGGAGCATTGTGCTGACAAGCTCATGGTGCATTGTGATGACAAGTGTATTGAGCATTGTCATGACAAATGTCATGGAGCATTGTGATGAGAAGACCATTGATAATTGTGATGACGAGCGTAATGGGGCGTTGTGATGACAACTGTTATGGAACATTGTGATCACAAGGGTTTGGAACATTGTGATGACAGAGGTCATGGAGCATTTTGATTTCATTGTGATGAAAATAGCATGAAGCATTTTGATGATGGGCATGGATCATTGTGATGACAGGGTTCATGGAGCATTGAGTTGAATAGGGGCAAGGAGCATTGTGATTAAAAGGATCTTGGAGTATTGTGATGAGAAGGTCATGGAGCATTGGGCTGAAAATATTCATGGAGTATTGTGATGGCAGGGGTCATGGAGCATTGTGATGACAAGGGTCATGGAGCTCTGTAATGAAAAGCGTCATGGAGCATTCTGATTACAGGGGTCATGGCGCATTGGGATGACAGGGTTCATGGGGCATTGGTCTGATAAAATTCTTGGATTATTGTGATGACAGTGGGCATGGCGCATTGTGATAAAAAGGGCATGAGACATTGTTATGACAAGGTCATAGATTACTGTGAAGACAGGTGTCAGGGGGCATTGTGGTGACATATGTCATGATCCATTGTGATGACAATGGCATGGAGCACTGTGATGCAAAGTGTCATGGAGAAATGTGATGACAAATATAATGGAGCATTGTGATTACAAGGGCTTGGAGCCTTGTGATGACAAGGGTTATGGAACATTGTGATGACAAGGGAATGGATAATTGTGATGACAAGTGTCATGGAGCATTTTGATGACCAGAGTCCAGGATCACTGTGTTGTCAGGGGTCATGGATCGTTGTGATGACAGTGGTCATGGAGCATAGTGATGACTGGGTTCATGGGGCATTGTGAAGAGGTCATGGAGCACAGGGCTGAAAATATTCATGGAGAATTGTGATGACACGGGTCATGGAGCATTTTGATGACAAGGGAATGGAGCATTTTGATGAAAAGGGCATGGAGCATGTTGATGAGAAGGCAATGGAGCATTTTGAAGACATGCTTCATTAAGCATTATGATGAAAAGGGCATGGAGCATTGTGATTACAGGGGTCTTGGAGTATTGTGATGAAAAGTGCAAGGATTATTGTTATGAAAAATGCATGGAGCCTTGTCATGACAGGTTTCAAGGAGCATATTGACGACCATTGTCAGGGAGCATTGTGATGGCAAGTTTATTGAGAATTCTGATGACAAAGGTCATGGAGTATTGTGCATAAAATACCATGGTTAATAGTGATGATGAGCGTCATGGGGCGTTGTGATGACAAGAGTTATGGAACATTGTGATCACAAGTGTTTAGAGCATTGTGATGATAGAGGTCATGGAGCATTTTGATTTCATTTTGATGACAATAGCATGAAGCATTATGATGATGGGCATGGTGCACTGTGATGACAGGGTTCATGGAGCATTGAGATGAAAAGGGGCATGGAGCATTGTGATTACAGTTGTCTTGGAGCATTGCGATGACCAGGTCATGGAGCATTGTGATGAGAAGGCGAAGGCGCATTTTGATGACATGCGTCATGGAGCTTTGTGATGACAAAGGCATGGAGCATTGTGATTACAGGTGTCTTGGAGCATTGTGATGACAAGGGTCATGGAGCCTTGTGATGAGAAGGCCGTGGAATATTGTAATGGCAGTGTTTATGGAGCATTGTCATAACAGGGGTAATGGAGCATTTTCATGACATGGGCATGGAGCATTGGTCTGAAAATTTTCATGGATTATTGTGATGAGAGGGGGCATGGAGCATTGTGATGACAAGGGCACGGAACAATGTGATACATGGGTCATGGAGGATTGTAATGACAAGCCTTGGTGCTTTGTGTTAAGAAGAGCATCGAGCATTGTGATGAAAAGCATCATGGAGCCTGTGATGACAAGGACATGTAACAATGTGATGAGAGGGTTCATGGAGCATTTTGATGACAATGGCATGGAGCATTGTGATGCCAAGGGTCACGGAGCTTTGTGATGACAAAGGTCATGGAGGGTTTTGATGACAACGGCGTTGTGGACTGTGATGAGAAGGGCAGTGAGCATTGTGATGAAAGGGTCATGGAGCAATTTGATGAAAAGTGTCATGGGACATTTTGATAACAGGGGTTATGGAACATTGTGATGTCAGGGGTCAGGGAGCATTGTGTTGAAAAGGGTCATGGAGCACTGTGATGACAGGGGTCATGGAACATTGTGGTGACAGGGGTGAGGGAGTATTGTGATGACAAATAATGGAATATTATGATATCAGTGATGGGAGAGCATTTTGATGGGAAGTGCAAGGAGCATTGTGACAACAAGGTTTATCGAGAACTGTGATGACAAGGTTGTGGAGCATTGTGATGACAAGCACATGTCGCATTGTGATGACACAGGTCATGGGGCATTTTGCGGACAAGCGCATGGAGCATTGTGATGACAAGTGTCATGGAGCATTGTGCTGACAAAGGCATGGAGCATAGTTATGACATGAGTAAGAGAACATTGTGATGAAAATTTCATGGAGAATTGTGGTGACAAATGTCACAGAGCCTTTTGATGACGAGGGCATGGACCATTGTGATGACAGGGGTCATGGAGCATTTTGATGACTGTCGTCATGGAGCATTCTGAAGACATGGGTCATGGAGCATTGTAATCAGACGGTCATAGAGCATTGGGCTGAAAATGTACATGTAGTATTGTGATGACAGGGGTCAGGGAGCATTGTGATGACAAGGGGATGGAGCACTGTGATGACAAGGTCCTGGAGCATTGTGATGAGAGGACCATGGAGCCTTGTGATGACAAGTGTCATGGAGCATTCTGGTGAAAAGGTGCATGGAGCATTGTGATTAAAGGGGTTTTGTAGCATTGTGATGACAAGGGCATGGAACATTGTGATGCGAAGGCCATGGAGCATTCTGATGACATGCATCATGGAGCTTTGTGATGACAAGGACATGGAGCATTGTGATTACATGAGTCTTGGAGCATTGTGATGAAAAGTGCATGGATCATTGTGATGAAAATTGCATGGAGCCTTGTCATGACAGGGTTCAAGGAGCATACTGATGAGAAGTGTCAGGAAGAATTGTGATGATAAGTGTATTGAGCATTGTGATGACAAAGATCAAGGAGCATTGTGATGAGAAGACCATTGATAAATTTGATGACCAGCCTCATGGGGCATTGTGATGACAAGAGTTATGGAACATTGTGATCAGAAGGGTTTGGAGCATTGTGATGACAGAGCTCATTGAGTATTTTGATTTCATTGTGATGACAAGAGCATGAAATATTATGGTGATGGGCATGCTGCATTGTGATGACAGTGTTCATGGAGCATTGAGATGAAAAGGGGCATGGAGCACTGTGATTACAGTGGTCTTGGAGCATTGTGATCATAAGGTCATGGAGCATTGTGATGAGAAGGCCATGGAGCATTCTGATGACTTGCGTCATGGAGCTTTGTGATGACAAGGGCATGGAGCATTTGATTACAGGGGTCTTGGAGCATTGTGATGACAAGGTTCATGGAGGCTTGTGATGACAAGGACGTGGAACTTTGTGATGGCAGGTGTCATGAGGAATTGTTATGACAAGGGCATGTAGCATAGTGATGATAGGGGTCATGGAATCTTGTGATGACAGTGGTGAGGAAGTATTGTGAAGTCTAGTGGTGGAACATTGTGATATCAGTGGTGAGAGAGCATTTTGATGAGAAGTGCATGGAGCATTGTGATGACAAGGTTTATGGAGCTTTGTGATGACAAGGATGTGGAGCATTGTGATGACAAGCGCATGGTGCATTGTGATGACATGCGTCAAGGAGGATTGTGCTGAAAAGCACATGGAGCATTGTGAAGACAAGCGTCATGGAGATTTGGGTTGAAAAGTGCATGGAGCGATGTGATGAGAGGGTTCATGGAGCATTGTGATGACAATGGAAAGGAGCATTGTGATGCTAGGGTCATGGACCTTTGAGATGATAAAGGTCATGGAGCATTTTGATGACAAGGGCGTGGTGCATTTGATGAGAAGGGCAGGGAGCATTGTGATTACAGGGGTCTTGGAGCATGTGATGACAAGTTCATGGAGCATTGTGATGAGAAGGCCATGGAGAATTTTGATGACATGTGTCAAGGATCTTTGTGACGACAAGGGCATAGAGCATTGTGATTACAGGGGTCTTGGAGCAATGTGATGACAAGGGTCATGGAACCTTGGATGACAAGGCCGTGGATCATTGTGATGGCAGGGGTCATGGAGCGTTGTTATGACAGGAGTAATGGAGCATTGTGATGACAAGGGCATGGAACATTGGTCTGAAAATTTCATGGATTATTGTGATGAGATTCGGCATTGAGCATTGTGATGACTAAGGCATGGAACACTGTGATACATGTGTCATGGAGGATTGTAATGACAAGGGCATGGAGCATTGTGATGAGAAGAGTATCGAACATGGTGATGACAAGCATCATGGAGCATTGTGCTGACAAGGGCATGGAGCAATGTGATGAGAGGTTTCATGTAGCATTGTGATGAAATGGCATGGAGCATTGTGATGCCAAGGGTCATGAAGCTTTGTGATGACAAAGGTCATGGACCATTTTGATGACAAGGTCCTGGTGCATTGTGATGAGAAGGGCAGGGAGCATTGTGATGACAGGGTCATGGAGCAAATTGATGAAAATTGTCATGGAACATTTTGATAACAGGGGTTATGGAACATTGTAATGTGAGGGGTAATGGAGCATTTTGATGAAAAGGGTCATGGAGCATTCTGATGAAAAGGTGCATGGAGCATTGAGATTACAAGGGTTTTGACGTATTGTGATGACAAGGGCATGGAGCATTGTGATGAGAAGGCAATGGAGCATTCTGATGACATGCGTCATGGAGCTTTGTGATGACAAGGACATGGAGCATTGTGATTACAGGGGTCTTGGAGCATTGTGATGAAAAGGGAATGGATCATTGTGATGAAAAATGCATGGAGCCTTGTGATGACAGGGTTCAAGGAGCATACTGATGACAACTGTCAGGGAGCATTGTGATGATAAGTGTATTGAGCATTGTGATGAGAAGTCCATAGATAATTGTGATGACCAGCATCATAGGGCATTGTGATGACAAGTGTTATGGAACATTGTGATCAGAAGGGTTTGGTGCATTGTGATGACAGAGGTCATTGAGCATTTTGATTTCATTGTGATGACAATAGCATGAAATATTATGGTGATGGGCACGGTGCATTGTGATGACAGGGTTCATGGAGCATTGAGATGAAAAGGGCCATGGAGCATTGTGATGAAAAATGCATGGAGCCTTGTCATGACACTGTTCAAGGAGCATACTGATGATATGTGTCCGAGAGCATTGTGATGATAAGTGTATTGAGCATTGTGATGACAAAGGTCATGGAGCATTGTGATGAGAAGACCATGGATAATTGTGAGGACCAGGCTCATGGGGCATTGTGATGACAAGTGTTATGGAACATTGTGATCAGAAGGGTTTGGTGCATTGTGATGACAGAGGTCATTGAGCATTTTGATATCATTGTGATGACAATAGCATGAAATATTATGGTGATGGGCACGGTGCATTGTGATGACAGGTTTGATGGAGCATTGAGATGAAAAGGAGCATGGAGCATTGTGATTACAGGGGTGTTGGGGCATTGTGACCTCAAGGGCATGGAGCATTGTGATGTGAAGGCCATGGAGCATTCTGATGACATGCGTCAAGGAGCTTTGTGATGACAAGTGAATGGAGTATTGTGATTACAGGGGTCTTGGAGCATTGTGATGACAAGGGTCATGGAGGCTTGTGATGACAATGCCGTTGATCCTTGTGATGGCATTGGTCTTGGAGCATTGTTATGACAAGGGTAATGGAGCTTTGTGATGACAAGTGCATGGGACATTGGTCTGAAAATTTTAATATATTATTGTGATGAGAGTGGGCATGGAGCATTCTGATGACAAGGGCACGGATCACTTTGATACATAGATCATGCAGGATTGTAATGTCAATGGCATGGAGCATTGTGATGAGAAGGGTTTTGAAGCATTGTGATGACAAGGGCATGGAGCATTGTGATGACTGGGGCATGGAACATTGGTCTGACATGTTTCATGGATTATTGTGATGACAGTGGGCATGGCACATTGTGATGACAAGGGCATGGAACATTGTGATGACAAGGTCATGGAGTCTTGTGTAGACAGGTGTCAGGGAGCATTGTGATGACATATGTCATTGTCCACTGTGATGACAATGGCATGGAACACTGTGATACCAAGTGTCATCGAGGATTGTGATGGCAAAGGTTATGGAGCATTTTGATGACAAGGGCTTGGAACATTGCGATGACAAGGCTCATGGAGCATTGTGATGACAAGGGCATGGAGCATTCTGATGAAAAGGTGCATGGAGAATTGAGATTACAGGGCTTTTGAAGCAATGTGATTACAAAGGCATGGAGCATTGTGATGAGAAATCAATGGAGCATTCTGATGACATGCGTCATGGAGCTTTGTGATGACAAGGACATGGAGCATTGTGATTACAGGGGTCTTGGAGCATTGTGATGAAAAGGGAATGGACCATGGTGATGAAAAATGCATGGAGCCTTGTCATGACACGGTTCAAGGAGCATACTGATGACAAGTGTCAGGGAGCATTGTGATGATAATTGTATTGAGCATTGTGATGACAAAGATCATGGAGCATTGTAATGAGAAGACCATGGATAATTGTGATGACCAGCGTCATGGGGCATTGTGATGACAAGTGTTATGGAACATTGTGATCAGAAGGGTTTGGTGCATTGTGATGACAGAGGTCATTGAGCATTTTGATTTGAATTTGATGACAATAGCATGAAATATTATGGTGATGGGCACGGTGCATCGTGATGACAGGGTTCATGGAGCATTGAGATGAAAAGGGGCATAGAGAATTGTGATTACAGGGGTGTTGGTGCATTGTGATGACAAGGGCATGGAGCATTGTGATGAGAAGGCCATGGAGCATTCTGATGACATGTGTCATGGAGCTTTGTGATGACAAGCGCATGGAGAATTGTGATTACAGGGGTCATGGAATATTGTGATGACAGGGGTGAGGGAGTATTGTGATGACTAGTGATGGATCATTGTGATATCAGTGGTGAGAAGGCATTTTGAGGAGAAGTGCATGGAGCATTGTGATGAAAAGAGCATGGCACATTGTGATGACATGTGTCATGGAGCATTGTGCTGACAAGCGCATGGAGCATTTTGATGACAAGTGTCATGGAGCATTGTGCTGACAAAGGCATGGAGCATTGTGATGACACGGGACACAGAGCATAGTGATGAAAATTTCATGGAGCATTGTGGTGACAAAGATCACAGAGCCTTGTGTGACGGGGGCATGGACCATTGTGATGAGAAAGGTCATGAATCATTGTGATGATTGGAGTCACGGAGCATTGTGATGACAGGGTTCATGGAGCATTGTGATGACAAGGACATGGAGCAATGTGATGACATGGGCATGGAACATATGTCTGACAAGTTTCATGGATTACTTTAATGACAGTGGGCATGGCGCATTGTGATGACAACGGTCACAGAGCATTGTGATAAATATTTCATGGAGCATTGTGGTGACAAAGGTCACAGAGCTTTGTGTGACGAGGTCATGGACCATTGTGATGACAAATGTCATGAAGCATTGTGATGACTCTAGTCACGGAGCATTGTGATAACAGGGCTCTTGGAGCACTGTGATGAAAAGGGAATGGATCATTGTGATGAAAAAGGCATAGACCCTTGTCATGACAGGGTTAAAGGAGCATTCTGACGACAAGTGTTAGGGAGAATTGTGATGACAAGTGTATTGAGAATTGTTGTGACAAAGGTCATGGAGCGTTGTGATGACAAGGGCATGGTGTATTGTGATGACAGGCATCATTGAGCGTTGTGATGACAAGAATTATGGAACATTGAGATCACAAGGGTTTGGAGCATTGTGATGACAGGGGTCATGGATAATTTTGATTTAAAGGAGAATGGAGCATTGTGATGCCAATGGTCATGGAGCTTTCTGATGACAAAAGTCATGGAGCATTTTGATGACAAGGTCGTGGTGCATTGTGATGAGAAGGGCATGGAGCATTGTGATGACAAGGTCATGGAGCATTTTGATGACAAAGTCATGGAGCACTGTGATGACAAGTGTCATGGAGCACTGTGATGACATGCGTCACGGAGCATTGTGATTACGGGTTCATGGAGCATTGGGATGACAAGGGCAGGATCATTGTGAGAAAAGTGTCATGGAGCATTTTGATGACAAGCGTCCCGGATCACTGTTTTGTCAGGGGTCATGGAGCACTGTGATGACAGTGGTTATGGAGCATTGTGATGACAGGTGTCATGGAGCATTGTGATGAGAATGTCATGGAACATTGGGCTGAAAATATTCATGGAGTATTGTGATGACAGCAGTTATGGAGCATTGTGATGACAAGGGAATGGAGCATTGTGATGACAAGGGAATGGAGCATTGTGATGACAAGGGAATGGAGCATTGTGATGACAATGTCCTGGAGCATTGTGACGAGAAAACCATGGAGCCTTGTGATGACAAGTCTCATGGAGATTTCTGATGTAAATGGGCATGGAGCATTGTGATTACAAGGGTCTTGGAGCATTCTGATGACAAGGGAAAGGAGCATTGCGATGAGAAAGCCATGGAGAATTCTGATGACACCCATCAAGGATCTTTGTGATGACAAGGGCATGAAGCACTGTGAGTACATGGGTCTTGGAGCCTTTTGATGACAAGGGTCTTGGAGCCTTGTGATGACAAGGCTGTGGAACATTGTGATGACAGGGATCATGGAGCATTCTTATGACAGGGGTAATGGAGCATTGTGATGACAAGGCCATTTGGAATTGGTCTGAAAAGTTTCATGGATTATTGTTATGAGAGTGGGCATGGAGCATTGTGATGACAAGGGCCCGGAATACTGTGGTACAGGGTTCATGGAGAACTATAATGACAAGGGCATGGAACAATGTGACGAGAAGGTTCATGGAGCATTGTGATGACAATGACATGGAGCATTGTGATGCAAAGGGTCATGGAGCTTTGTGATGACAAAGGTCATGGAGCATTTTGATGAAATGTGTTATGGAGCATTGTGAGGTCGGGGGTCATGGAGCATTGTGATGAAAAGGGTCATGGAGCATTTTGATGACATGGGTTATGGAGCACTGTGATGTCAGTGCTCATGGAGCACTGTGATGATAAGGGCATGTAGTATTGTGATGACAGGGATCATGGAACATTGTGATGACAAGGGTGAGGGAGTATTGTAATGACTACTGATGGAACACTGTGATATCAGTGGTGACAGAGCATTTTGATGAGAAGTGCATGAAGCATTTTGATGACAAGCTGGTGGAGCATTGTGTTGACAAGCGCATGGAGCATTGTGATGACATGTCTCATTGAGTATTGTGCTGAGAAAGGCATGGAGCATTGTGATGACAAGGATCACGGAGCATTGTGATGAAAAGTTCATGGAGCATTGTGGTGACATAGGTCAAAGAGACTTGTGATGACGAGGGCATTGACCATTGTGATGACAAAGATCATGAAGCATTGTGATGAATGGAGTCACGGAGTCTTGTGATGACAGGGGTCATGGAGCATTTGGATGTCAAGGGCATGGAGCATTGTGATGACAGGGGCATGGAGCATTGGTCTGACACATTTCATGGATTATTGTGATGACAGTGGAAATGGTGCATTGTGATGACAAGAGCATGGAACATTGTGATGACAACGTCATGGATTATTGTGAAGACAGGTGTCAGGGAGCATTTTGATGACATATGTCATGGTCCATTGTGATGTCAATGACATGGAGCATTGTGATGCCAACTGTCATGGAGGATTGTGATGACAAAGGTAAAGGAGTATTGTGATGACAAGGACATGGATCATTGTGATGACAAGGGCCATTGAGAATTTTAATGACCAGGTCTTGAAACATCGTGATGACAAGCACATGGAGCTTGTTATGACAGGGGTCATGGAGCATTGTGATGACAAGTGCATGCAGAATTGTGATGACAAGAGCATATATCATTGTGATGAGAAGTGTCAAGAAGCATTGTGATGACAAGGACGTGGAGAATTGTGATGACAAGGGACATGGAGCATTGAGATGACCAGGGCATGGAGCATTGTGATGGTAAAACCGTGAAGCATTGTGATGAGAAGACCTTGGGTAATTGTGATGACGAGCATCATGGCGCACTGTACTGACAAGGGGCAAGGAGCATTGTGATGACAGGTGTCAGGGAACATTGTGATGACATGGGTCATGTAGCATTGTGATGACAAGGGCATGGAGCATTGTGATGACAAGGGCTTGGAGAATTGTGATGACAAGTGTCATGAAGCATTGTGATGACAATGGCAGGGAGCATTGTGATGACAAGGGACATTGAGAATTTTTATAACAATGTCATGAAGCATTGTGATGACAAGGATATGGAGCTTGCTATGACAGGGTTCAGGGAGCATTGCGATGACAAGCGGCATGGAGAATTGTGATGACAAGAGCATGTAACATTGTGATGAGAAGTGTCATGGAACATTGTGATGACAATGGCATGGAGCATTGTGATGCCAAGGGTCATGGAGCTTTGTGATGACAAAGGTCATGGAGCATTTTGATTACAAGTGCGTTGTGCTTTGTGATGAAAAGGGCAGGGAGCATTGTGATTACAGGGTCATAGAGCAATTTGATGAAAACTGTCATGGAACATTTTGATGACAGGTGATATGGAACATTGTGATGTCAGGGGTCATGGAGCTTTGTGATGAAAAGGGTCATGGAGCTTTTTGATGCTGGGGTTATGGAACATTGTGATATCAGGCGTCATGGAGCATTGTGATGATAATTGCATGTAGCATTGTGATGACAAAGGTCACGGAACATTGTGATGATGTGGGCATGGACCATTTTGATGACAAAGTCATGAAGTATTGTGGTTGCTGGAGTCACGGAGCATTGTGATGACAGGGGTCATGGAGCATTGTGATGACAAGGGCATGGAGCATTGTGATGACAGGGGCATAGAGCATTGCTCTGACAGTTTTTATGGATTATTGTGATGACAGTGGGCATGGCGCATTGTGATGACAGGCGCATGGAGCATTGTGACGACAAGGTCAAGGAATATTGTGAAGACAGGTGTCAAGGAGCATTGTGATGACATATGTCATGGTCCATTATGATGACAATGGCATGGAGCATTGTGATGCCAAGTGTCATGGAGGATTGTGATGACAAAGTAATGGAGCATTGTGATGACAAGGGCTTGGAGCATCGTGATGACAAGGGTCATGGAGCACTGTGATGACAAGATCTTGGAGCATTGTGAGGAGAAGGGCCATTGAGAATTTTGATGAGAAGGTCATGAAGCATTGTGATGAAAAGCGCACCGAGCTTGCTATGACTGGGGTCATGGAGCATTGTGATGTACAAGTGCATGGAGAATTGTATTGACATGATCATGTAACATTGTGATGAGAAGTGTCATGGAGCATTTTGATGATAAGGACATGTAGAATTGTGATGACCAGTGCATGGAGCATTGTGATGGAAAGACCGTGGAGCACTGTGATGAGAAGACCATGGGTAATTGTGATGATGAGCGTCATGGAGCACTGTAATGACAAGGGACATAGAGCACTGTGATGACAGGTGTCATGGATCATTGTGATGACAAGGGTCATGGACCATTCTGATGACAAGCTTGTGGAGTAATGTGATGACAATGGCATGGAGCATTGTGATGAAAAGGGCATGGAGCATTGTGATGAAAAAGGCTTGGAGCCTTTTCATGACAGGTTTCAAGGAGCATACTCTCGACGAATGTCAGGGAGCATTGTGATGACAAGTGTATTGAGCATTGTGATGACAAAGTTCATGGAGCACTGTGATGAGAAGACCATGGTTAACTGTGATGAGGAGCGTCATGGGGCATTGTGATGACAAGTGTTATGGAACATTGTGATCACAAGTGTTTGGAGCATTGTGATGACAGAAGTCATGGAGCATATTGATTTCATTGTGATGACAATATCATGAAGCATTATGATGATGGGCATGGTGCATGGGATGACAGGGTTCTTGGAGCATTGAGATTAAAAGGGGCATGGAGCATTGTGATTACAGGGGTCTTGGAGCATTGTGATGACAAGGGCATGGAGCATAGTGAATGAGAAGTCCATGGAGCATTCTGATGACATGCGTCATGGAGCTTTCTGATGACAATTGCATGAAGGATTGTGATTAAAGGTTCTTGGAGCATTGTGATGAAAAGTGTCATGGAGTCTTGTGATGACAGGGCTGTGGAACATTGTGATGGCAGGTGTCATGGAGCATTGTTTTGACAGGGGGAATGGAGCATTGTGATGACAAGTTCACACAACACTGTGATACATGGGTCATGGAGGATTGTAATGACAAGGGCATGGAGCATTGTGATGAGAAATGCATCGAGCATTGTGATGACAAGCGTCATGGAGCTTTGTGATGACAAGGGCATGGAGCAATGTGATGATAGGGTTCATGGAGCATTGTGATGACAATGGCATGGAGCATTGTGATGCCAAGGGTTATGGAGCTTTGTGATGACAAATGTCATGGAGCATTCTGATGACAAGGGTGACATGCATTGTGATGAGAAGCGCAGGTAGCATTGTGATCACAGGGTCATTGAGCAATTTGGTGAAAAGGGTCATGGAACATTTTGATAACAGTGGTTATGGAATATTGTGATGTCAGGGGTCATGGAGCTTTGAAAAGAAATGTGTCATGGAGCATTTTGATGACAGGGGTTATGGAATATTGTGATGTCAGGGGTCATCGAACATTTTGATGATAAGTGCATATAGCATTTTAATGACAGGGGTCATGGGACATTGTGATGACAGGGGTGATGGAGTATTGGAATGAATCGTGATGGAACATTGTGATATCAGTGGTGAGAGAGCATTTTGATGAGAAGTGCACGGAACACTGTAATGACAAGGTTTAAGCAGCATTGTGATGAAAAGGATGTGGAGCATTGTGATGACAAGCACATGGCAGGTTGTGATGACATGGGTCATGGAGTATTGTGCTGAGAAGCGCAAGGAGCATTGTGATGACAAGGGTCATGGAGCATTGTGATGAAAAGTTCATGGAGCATTGTGGTGACAAAGGTCACAGAGACTTGTGATGACGAGGGCATGGACCATTTTAATGAGAAAGGTCATGAAGCATTGTGATGACTGGAGTCACAGAGAATTGTGATGACAGGGGTCATGGAGCATTGTGATGCCAAGGGTTATGGAGCTTTGTGATGACAAATGTCATGGAGCATTCTGATGACAAGGGTGACGTGCATTGTGATGAGTAGGGCAGGGAGCATTGTGATCACAGGTTCATTGAGCAATTTGGTGAAAAGGGTCATGGAACATTTTGATTGCAGTGGTTATGGAATATTGTGATGTCAGGGGTCAAGGAGCTTTGGATGAAATGTATCATGGAGCATTTTGATGACAGGGGTTATGGAATATTGTGATGTCAGGGGTCATCGAACATTTTGATGATAAGTTCATGGAGCATTTTAATGACAGGGGTCATGGAACATTGTGATGACAGGGGTGATGGAGTATTGGAATGAATAGTGATGGAACGTTGTGATATCAGTGGTTAGAGAGCATTTTGATGAGAAGTGCATGGAACACTGTAATGACAAGATTTAAGCAGCAATGTGATGAAAAGGATGCGGAGCATTGTGATGACAAGCACATGGCACGTTGTGATGACATGGGTCATGGAGTATTGTGCTGAGAAGAGCATGGAGCATTGTGATGACAAGGGTCATGGAGCATTGTGCTGAGAAAGGCATAGAGCATTGTGATGACAAGGGTCACAGAGCATTGTGATGAAAAGTTCATGGAGCATTGTGGTGAAAAAGGTCACAGAGACTTGTGATGACGAGGGCATGGACCATTTTAATGAGAAAGGTCATGAAGCATTGTGATGACTGGAGTCACAGAGCATTGTAATGACAGGGGTCATGGAGCATTGTGATGACAAGGGCATGGAGCATTGTGATGACAGGGGCATGGAACATTGGTCAGACAAGTTTCATGGATTATTGTGATGACAGTGGGAATGGCACATTGTGATGACAAGGGCACGGAGCATTGTGATGACAAGGTCATGCAGTTTTGTGAAGACAGGTGTCAGGGAGCATTGTGAACACCTATGTCATGGCCCATTGTGATGACAATGGCATGGAGCATTGTGATGCCACGTGTCATGGAGTATTGTGATGACAAATGTAATGGAGCATTGTGATGACAAGGGCTTGGAGCATTGTGATGAGAAAGGTCATGGAACACTGTGCTGACAAGGGCATGGAGCATTGTGATGACAAGGTTCATGGAACATTGTGCTGAGAAAGTCATGGAGCATTGTGATGACAAGTGTCACAAAGCATTTTGATGAAATGTTCATGGAGCACTGTGGTGACAAATGTCACAGAGCCTTGTGATGACGAGGGCATGGCCCATTGTGATGACCAAGGTCATGAAGCATTTTGATGACTGGAGTCACGGATCATTGTGATGACAATGGCATGGAGCATTGTGATGACAGGGGCATGGAACATTGGTCTGACATGTTTCATGGATTATTGTGATGGCAATGGGCATGGCTCCTTGTGATGACAAGGGCATTGAGCATTGTGATGACAACGTCATGAAGAATTGTGAAGACAGGTGTAAGGGAGCATTGTGATGACCTATGCCATGGACAATTGTGATGACAATGGCATGGAGCATTGTGATGCCAAGTGTCATGGAGGATTGTGATGACAAAGGTAATGGAGCATTGTGATGACAAGGGCTTGGAGCATTGTGATGACAAGGGTCATTGAGAATTTTGATGACAAGTTCGTGAAGCATTGTGATGACATGCACATGAAGCTTGCTATGACAGGGGTCATGGAGCATTGCGATGACAAGTGCATGGAGAATTTTGATGAAAAGAGCATGTAAAATTGTGATGAGATGTGTCAAAGAGCATTGTGATGACAAGGACGTGGAGAATACTGATGACCAGGGCATGGAGCATTGTGAAGGCAAGACCGGGGAGCATTGTGAGGAGTAGACCATGGATAATTGTGATGACGGGCGTCATGGAGCACTGTAGTGACAAGGGGCATGGAGCATTGTGATAACTGGTGTCATGGAGCATTGTGATGACAGGAGTCATGGAGCATTGTGATGACAAGGTTCATGGAGCATTCGGACGACAAGCTTGAGGAGTATGATGATGACAATTGCATGGAGCATTGTGATTAAAAGGCCATTGAGCACTGTGATGAAAAGGGCATGGAGCAATGTGATGAGAGCGTTCATGGAGCATTGTGATGACAATGGCGTGGAGTATTGTGATGCCAAGGGTCATGGAGCTTTGTGATGACAAAGGTCATGGGGCATTTTGATGACAAGTGTGTGGTGCATTGTGATGAGAAGGGCAGGGAGCATTGTGATGACAGGGTCATGGAGCAATTTGATGAAAAGTGTCAGGGAACATTTTGATGACAGGGGTCATGGAACATTGTGATGTCAGTGGTCATGGAGCATTGTGATGATAAGGGCATGTAGCATTTTGATGACAGGGGTCATGGAACATTGTGATGACAGGGGTGAGGGAGTATTGTGATGACTATTGATGGAACATTGTGATATCAGTGGTGAGAGAGCATTTAGATGAGAAGTGCATGGAGCATTGTGATAAAAAGGTTTATGGAGCATTGTGATGACAAGTTTGTGGAGCATTGTGATGACAAGTGCATGGCACATCGTGATGGCATGTGTCTTGGAGCATTGTGCTGAGAAGCACATGGAGCATTGTGATGACAAGGGTCATGGAGCATTGTGCTGACAAAGGCATGGAGCATTGTGATGAGAAGTGTTACAGAGCATTGTGATGACGAGGGAATGGACCATTGTGATGGCAAAGGTCATAAAGCATTGTGATGACTGGAGTCAAGGAACATTATGATGTGAGGGGTAATGGAGCATTGTGATTAAAAGGGCATGGAGCATTGTGATGACAGCGGCATGGAGCATTGGTCTGACAAGTTTCATGGATTATTGCTATGACAGTGGGCATGGAGCATTGTGATGACAGAGGTCATGGATCATTTTCATTTCAAGGACCATGGCGCATTGTGATGACAAGGGCATCAAGCAATGTGAACCCAAGTTTCATCGAGGATTTTGATGACAATGGGAATGGAGCATTGTGATGAAAAGTTCATGAAGCATTTTGCTGACAAATGCATGGAACATTTTGATGACAAGGGTCATGGGGCACTGTGATGACAAGCGTCACTGAACATTGTGACTACAGGGGACATGGAGTATTGTGATAACAAGGGAATGGATCATTGTGATGACAAGGGCATGGAACATTGTGATGACAGGGGCATGGAGCATTGTGATGACAAGGTCGTAGATTATTGTGAAGACAGTTGTCAGGGAGCATTGTGGTGACATATGTCATGGTCCATTGTGATGACAATGGCATGGAGCATTGTGATGCCAAGTGTCATGGAGAAATGTGATGACAAATATAATGGAGCATTGTGAAGACAAGGGCTTGGAGCCTTGTGATGACAAGGGTTATGAAGCATTGTGATGACAAGGGAATGGATCATTGTGATGACAAGGGTCATGGAGCATTTTGATGACAAGAGTCCAGGATCATTGTGTTGTCAGGGGTCATGGATCGTTGTGATGACAGTGGTCATGGAGCGTAGTGATGACAGGGTTCATGGGGCATTGTGAAGTGAAGGTCATGGAGCACTGGGCTGTAAATATTCATGGAGTATTGTGATGACAGGGGTCATGGAGCATTTTGATGACAAGGGAATGGAGCATTGTGATGAAAAGGGCATGGAGCATGGAGATGAGAAGGCCATGGAACATTTTGAAGACATGCTTCATGAAGCTTTGTGATGACAAGGGCATGGAGCATTGTGATTACAGGAGTCTTGGAGTATTGTGAAGAAAAGTGCATGGATCATTGTGATGAAAAATGCATGGAGCCTTGTCATGACAGGTTTCAAGGAGCATATTCACGACCATTCTCAGGGAGCATTGTGATGACAAGTTTATTGAGAATTGTGATGAAAAAGGTCATGGAGTATTGTGAATAGAAGACCATGGATAATTGTGATGATGAGCGTCATGGGGCGTTGTGATGACAAGTGTTATGGAACATTGTGATCACAAGGGTTTGGAGCATTGTGATGACAGAGGTCATGGAGCATTTTGATTTCATTGTGATGACAATAGCATGAAGCATTATGATGATGGGCATGGTGCATTGTGATGACAGGGTTCATGGAGCATTGAGATGAAAAGGGGCATGTAGCATTGTGATTACAGGGGTCTTGGAGCATTGTGATGACCAGGTCATGGAGCATTGTGATGAGAAGGCGAAGGCGCATTCTGATGACATGCGTCATGGAGCTTTGTGATGACAAGGGCATGGAGCATTGTGATTACAGGTGTCTTGGAGCATTGTGATGACAAGGGTCATGGAGCCTTGTGATGAGAAGGCCGTGGAACATTGTAATGGCAGTTTTCATGGAGCATTGTTATAACAGTGGTAATGGAGCATTTTCATGAGAAAGGCATGGAGCATTGGTCTGAAAATTTTCATGGATTATTGTGATGAGAGGGGGCATGGAGCATTGTGATGACAAGGGCACGGAACACTGTGATACATGGGTCATGGAGGATTGTAATGACAAGCCTTGGAGCTTTGTGTTAAGAAGGGCATTGATCATTTTGATGAAAAACATCATGGAGCCTGTGATGACAAATACATATAACAATGTGTTGAGAGGGTACATGGAGCATTTTGATGACAATGGCATGGAGCACTGTGATGCCAAGTGTCACGGAGCTTTGTGATGACAAAGATCATGGAGGGTTTTGATGACAAGGGCGTGGTGTACTGTGGTGAGAAGGGCAGTGAGCATTGTGATGAAAGGGTCATGGAGCAATTTGATGAAAAGTGTCATGGGACATTTTGATGACAGGTGTTATGGAAAATTGTGATGTCAGGGGTCAGGGAGCATTGTGATGAAAAGTGTCATTGAGCATTGTGATGACAGGGGTCATGGAACATTGTGATGGCAGGGGTGAGGGAGTATTGTGATGACTAGTGATGGAATATTATGATATCAGTGATGGGAGAGCCTTTTGATGGGAAGTGCATGGAGCATTGTGACGACAAGGTTTATGGAGCACTGTGATGACAAGGTTCTGGAGCATTGTGATGACAAGCGCATGTCGCATTTTGATGACACAGGTCATGGGGCATTGTGCGGACAAGCACCTGGAGCATTGTGATGACAAGAGTAATGGAGCATTGTTATGACCAGGGAATGGAGCATTGTGATGCCAAGACCGTGGAGCACTGTGATAAGAAGACCATGGATAACTGTGATGACGAGCGTCATGGAGCACTGTGATGACAAGGGTCATGGAGCTTTCTGATGATAAGCTTGTGGAGTAATGTGATGAAAATGGCATGGAGCATTGTGATGAAAAGGCATGGATCATTGTGATGAAAAATGCATGGAGCCTTTTAATGACAGGTTTCAAGGAGCATTCTGACAACAAGTGTCAGGGAGCATTGTGATGACAAGTGTATTGAGCATTGTGATTACAATGATCATGGAGCATTGTGATGACAACAGTCCCGGATTATTGTGTTGTAAGGGGTCATAGAGCATTGTGATGACAGTGGTCATGGAGCATTGTGATGACAGGGGTCATGGAGCAGTGTGATGAGAAGATAATGGAGCATTGGCTGAAAATGTTCATGGAGTATTGTGATGACAAGGGAATGGAGCATCGTGATGACAAGGTCCTGGAGCATTGTGATGAGAAGTCCATGGAGCCTTGTGATGACAAGTCTCATGGAGCATTCTGATGAAATGGGGCATGGAGCATTTTGATTACAGGAGCCTTCGAGCATTGTGATGACCAGGGCATGGAGCATTGTGATGAGAAGGCCATGGAGCATACTTATGACATGCGTCATGAAGCTTTGTGATGACCAGGGCATGGAGCATTGTGATTACAGGGGTCTTGGAGCATTGTGATGACAAGGGCAAGGAACACTGTGATACATGGGTCATGGAGGATTGTAATGACAAGAGCATGGAGCATTGTGAATAGAAGGTCATCGAGCATTGTGATGACAAGCGTCATGGAGCTTTGTGATGACAAGGGCATGAAGCAATGTGATGAAAGGGTTCATGGAGCATTGTGATGACAATGGCATGGAGCATTGTGATGCCAATGGTCATGGAGCTTTGTGATGACAAAGGTCATGGAGCATTTTGATTACAAGGGCGTTGTGCATTGTGATGAGAAGGGCAGGGAGCATTGTGATGACAGGGTCATAGAGCAATTTGATGAAAACTGTCATGGAACATTTTGATGACAGGGGATATGGAACATTGTGATGTCAGGGGTCATGGAGCTTTGTGATGAAATGGGTCATGGAGCTTTTTGATGCTGGGGTTATGGAACATTGTGATATCAGGCGTCATGGAGCATTGTGATGATAATTGCATGTAACATTGTGATGACAAAGGTCACGGAACATTGTGATGATATTGGCATGGAACATTTTGATGACAAAGTCATGAAGTATTGTGGTTGCTGGAGTCACGGAGCATTGTGATGACAGAGGTCATGGAGCATTGTGATGACAGGGGTCATGGAGCATTTTGATGACAAGGGCATGGAGCATTGTGATGACAGGGGCATAGAGCATTGCTCTGACAGTTTTTATGGATTATTGTGATGACAGTGGGCATGGCACATTGTGATGACACGCGCATGGAGCACTGTGACGACAAGGTCAAGGAATATTGTGAAGACAGGTGTCAAGGAGCACTGTGATGACATATGTCATGGTCCATTATGATGACAATGGCATGGAGCATTGTGATGCCAAGTGTCATGGAGGATTGTGATGAAAAAGTAATGGAGCATTGTGATGAGAATGGTTTGGAGCATCGTGATGACAAGGGTCATGGAGCACTGTGATGACAAGAACTTGGAGCATTGTGAGGAGAAGGTCGTGAAGCATTGTGATGAAAAGCGCACCGAGCTTGCTATGACAGGGGTCATGGAGCATTGTGATGTACAAGTGCATGGAGAATTGTATTGACAAGATCATGTAACATTGTAATGAGAAGTGTCATGGAGTATTTTGATGATAAGGACATGTAGAATTGTGATGACCAGTGCATGGAGCATTGTGATGGAAAGACCGTGGAGCACTGTGATGAGAAGACCATGGGTAATTGTTATGATGAGCGTCATGGAGCACTGTAATGACAAGGGGCATAGAGCATTGTGATGACAGGTGTCATGGATCATTGTGATGACAAGGGTCATGGACCATTCTGATGACAAGCTTGTGGAGTAATGTGATGACAATGGCATGGAGCATTGTGATGAAAAGGGCATGGAGCATTGTGATGAAAAAGGCTTGGAGCCTTTTCATGACAGGTTTCAAGGAGCATACTCTCGACGAATGTCAGGGAGCATTGTGATGACAAGTGTATTGAGCATTGTGATGACAAAGATCATGTAGCATTGTGATGACAGGCATCATGGAGTGTTGTGATGACAAATGTTATGGAACATTGTGATCACAAGGGTTTTGAGCATTGTGATGACAGAAGTCATGTATCATTTTCATTTCAAGGTGCATGGAGCATTGTGATGACAAGGGCATGAAGCATTGTGAACCCAAGGTTCATAGAGGGTTTTGATGACAATGGGAATGGAGTAATGTGATGACAAGCGCATGGAGCATTGTGATGACAAGGTAATGTAGCATTTTGCTGACAAATGCATGGAGCATTTTGATGACAAGTGTCATGGAACACTGTGATGACAAGCGTCATGGAGCATTGTGATTACAGGGGTCACGGAGCATTGGGATGGCAAGGGCATGGATCACTGTGATGACAAGGGTCATGGAGCATTTTGATGACAAGAGTCCCGGATCATTGTGTTGTCCGGTGTCATGGAGCACTGTGATGACAGTGGTCATGGAGCATTGTGATGACAGGGTTCATGTAGCACTGTGATGAGAAGTTCATGGAGCATTGGGCTGACAATATTCATTGAGTATTGCGATGGCAGTGGTCATGGAGCATTGCGATGACAATGGAATGGAGCATTGTGATGACAAGGTCCTGGAGCATTGTGAGGAGAAGACCATGGAGCCTTGTGATGACAAGTGTCATGGAGCATTCTGATGAAAAGGGGTGTGGAGCATTGTGATTACATGGGTCTTGGAGCATTGTGATGAAAATGGCATGGGTGATTGTGATGCAAAAGGCATGGAGCCTTGTCATGACAGGGTTCAAGGAGCATACTGACGACAAGTGTCAGGGAGCATTGTAATGACAAGTGTATTGAGCATTGTGATGACAAAGGACATGGAGAATTGTGATGAGAAGACCATGGATAATTGTGATGATGAGCATCTTGGGGCGTTGTGATGACAAGTGTTATGGAACATTGTGATCACAAGGGTTTGGAGCATTGTGTTGACAAAGGTTATGGAGCATTTTGATTTCATTGTGATGACAATAGCATGAAGCATTTTGATGATGGGCATGGTTCCTTGTGATTACAGAGTTCACGGTCATTGAGATTAAAAGTGGCATGGAGCATTTTGATTACAGATGTCTTGGAGCATTGTGATGACAAGGGCATGGAGCATTGTGATGAGAAGGCCATGGAGCAGATTGATGACATGCGTCATGGAGCTTTGTGATGACAATAGCATGGAGCATTGTGACTACAGGGGTCTTGGAGCATTCTGATGACAAGGGTCATGGAGCCTTGTGATGACAAGGCCGTGGAACATTGTCATGACAGGGGTGAGGGAGTATTGTGATGACTAGTGATGGTACATTTTGATATCAGTGGTGAGAGAACATTTTGATGAGAAGTACATGGAACATTGTGATGACAAGTTTTATGGAGCATTCTGATGACAAGTTTGTGTAAAATTTTGATAAGAAGCGCATGGAGCATTGTGATAACAAGGGTCATGGAGCACTCTGCTGATAAAGGCATGGAGCATTGTGATGGCAAGGGTCACAGAGCATTGTGAATGAAAAGTTCATGGAGCATTATGGTGACAAATTTCACAGAGCCCTGTGATGACGAGGGCATGGACCATTTTGATGCCAAAGGTCATGAAGCATTGTGATGACTGGAATCACGGAGCATTGTGATGACAAGGGCAAGGAGCATTGTGATGACAGGGGCATGGAACATTTGTCTGAAAAGTTTCATAGATTATTGAGATGACAGTGGGCATGGCACATTGTGATGACAAGGGCATGGAGCATTGTTATGAGAAGGTCATGAATTATTGGGCAGACAGGTGTCAGGGAGCATTGTGTTGACAAATGTAATGGAGCATTGTGATGACAAGGGCTTGGAGCTTTTTGATGACAATGGTCATGGAGCACTGTGATGACAAGTGCATGGAACACTGTGATGACAACAGCCATTGAGAATTTTGATGACAATTTCGTGAAGCACTGTGATGAAAAGCACTTGGAGCTTGCTATGACAGGGGTCATGGAGCATTGCGATGAAAAGTGCATGGAGAATTGTGATGAGAAGATCATATAACATTGTGATGAGAAGTGCCATGGAGCATTGTGATGGCAAGTGCGTGGAGCACTGTGATGAGAAGACCATGGATAATTGTGATGTAGAGCATCATGAAGCACTGTAATGACAAGGGGCATGGAGCATTGTGATGACAGGGGTCATGGAGCATTGTGATGACAGGAGTCATGGAGCATTGTGATGACAAGGGTCATGGAGCATTCTGACGAAAACCTTGTGGAGTAATGTGATGACAATGGCATGGAGCATTGTGATGAAAAGGGCATGGAGCATTGTGATGTAAAAGGCATGGAGGCTTTTCATGACAGCGTTCAAGGAGCATTCTGACGACAAGTGTCAGGGAGCAATGTGATGACAAGTGTATTGAGCATTGTGATGACAAAGGTCATGGAGCATTGTGATGACAAGGGCATGGAGTATTGTGATGACAGGCATCATGGAGCGTTGTGATTACAAGTGTTGTGGAACAATGTGATCACAAGTGTTTGGAGCATTGTGATGACAGAGGTCATGGATCATTTTGATTTCAAGGAGCACGGAGCGTTGTGATGACAGGGATCATGGAGCATTGTGATGAGAAGATCATGGAGCATTGGGCTGAAAATATTCATGGAGTATTGTGATGACAGGGGTCTTGGAGCACGGTGATATCAAGGGCATGGAGCATTGTGATGAGAAGGCCATGGAGCATACAGATGACGTGTCATGGATGATTGTGATGAAAAGGGGAATGGAGAATTGTGATTACAGGGGACTTTGAGCATTGTGATGAAAAGGGCATGGATCATTGTGATAAAAAGGCATGGAGCCTTGTCATGTCAGGGTTCAAGGAGCATACTCTCGACAAATGTCAGGGAGCATTGTGATGACAAGTGTATTGAGCATTGTGATGACAAAGTTCATGGAGCATTGTGATGAGAAGACCATGGTTAACTGTGATGAGGAGCGTCATGGGGCATTGTGATGACAAGTGTTATGGAACATTGTGATCACAAGTGTTTGGAGCATTGTGATGACAGAAGTCATGGAGCATATTCATTTCATTGTGATGACAATAGCATGAAGCATTATGATGGTGGGCATGGTTCATGGGATGACAGGGTTCTTGGAGCATTGAGATTAAAAGGGGCATGGCGCATTGTGATTACAGGGGTCTTGGAGCATTGTGATGACAAGGGCATGGATCATAGTGAATGAGAAGTCCATGGAGCATTCTGATGACATGTGTCATGGAGCTTTCTGAGGACAATTGCATGAAGGATTGTGATTACAGTTTCTTGGAGCATTGTGATGAAAAGGGTCATGGAGTCTTGTGATGACAGGGCTGTGGAACATTGTGATGGCAGGTGTCATGGAGCATTGTTATGACAGGGGGAATGGAGCATTGTGATGACAAGTTCATGCAACACTCTGATATATGAGTCATGGAGGATTGTAATGACAAGGGCATGGAGCATTGTGATGAGAAATGCATCGAGCATTGTGATGACAAGTGTCATGGAGCTTTGTGATGACAAGGGCATGGAGCAATGTGATGAGAGGGTTCATGGAGCATTGTGATGACAATGGCATGGAGCATTGTGATGCCAAGGGTTATGGAGCTTTGTGATGACAAATGTCATGGAGCATTCTGATGAGAAGGGTGACGTGCATTGTGATGAGAAGGGCAGGGAGCATTGTGATCACAGGGTCATTGAGCAATTTGGTGAAAAGGGTCATGGAACATTTTGATTACAGTGGTTATGGAATATTGTGATGTCAGGGGTCATGGAGCTTTGTGATGAAATGTGACATGGAGCATTTTGATGACAGGGGTTATGGAATATTGTGATGTCAGGGGTCATCGAATATTTTGATGATAAGTGCATGTAGCATTTTAATGACAGGGGTCATGGAACATTGTGATGACAGGGGTGATGGAGTATTGGAATGAAAAGTGATGGAACGTTGTGATATCAGTGGTTAGAGAGCATTTTGATGAGAAGTGCATGGAACACTGTAATGACAAGGTTTAAGCAGCATTGTGATGAAAAGGATGTGGAGCATTGTGATGACAAGCACATGGCATGTTGTGATGACATGGGTCATGGAGTATTGTGCTGAGAAGAGCATGGAGCATTGTGATGACAAGGGTCATGGAGCATTGTGCTGAGAAAGGCATAGAGCATTGTGATGACAAGGGTCACAGAGCATTGTGATGAAAAGTTCATGGAGCATTGTGGTGAAAAAGGTCACAGAGACTTGTGATGACGAGGGCATGGACCATTTTAATGAGAAAGGTCATGAAGCATTGTGATGACTGGAGTAACAGAGCATTGTGATGACCGGGGTCATGGAGCATTGTGATGACAAGGGCATGGAGCATTGTGATGACAGGGGCATGGAACTTTGGTCTGACAAGTTTCATGGATTATTGTGATGACAGTGGGAATGGCGCATTGTGATGACAAGGGCACGGAGCATTGTGATGACAAGGTCATGCAGTTTTGTGAAGACAGGTGTCAGGGAGCATTGTGAACACCTATGTCATGGCCCATTGTGATGACAATGGCATGGAGCATTGTGATGCCAAGTGTCATGGAGTATTGTGATGACAAAGGTAATGGAGCATTGTGATGACATGGGCTTGGAGCATTGTGATGACAAAGGTCATGGAACACTGTGCTGACAAGGGCATGGAGCATTGTGATTATAAGGTTCATGGAGCATTGTGCTGAGAAAGGCATGGAGCATTGTGATGACAAGTGTCACAAAGCATTTTGATGAAAAGTTCATGGAGCATTGTGGTGACAAATGTCACAGAGCCTTGTGATGACGTGGGCATGGACCATTTTGATGACCAAGGCCATGAAGCATTTTGATGACTGGAGTCACGGATCATTGTGATGACAATGGCATGGAGCATTGTGATGACAGGGGCATGGAACATTGGTCTGACATGTTTCATGTATTATTGTGATGGCAATGGGCATGGCTCCTTGTGATGACAAGGGCATTGAGCATTGTGCTGACAATGTCATGCAGAATTGTGAAGACAGGTGTCACGGAGCATTGTGATGACCTATGCCATGGACAATTGTGATAACAATGGCATGGAGCATTGTGATGCCAAGTGTCATGGAGGATTGTGATGACAAAGGTAATGGAGCATTGTGATGACAAGGGCTTGGGGCATTGTGATGACAAGGGTCATTGAGAATTTTGATGACAAGTTCGTGAAGTATTGTGAGGACATGTGCATGAAGCTTGATATGACAGGGGTCATGGAGCATTGCGATGACAAATGCATGGAGAATTTTGATGAAAAGAGCATGTAAAATTGTGATGAGATGTGTCAAAGAGCATTGTGATGACAAGGACGTGGAGAATACTGATGACCAGGGCATGGAGCATTGTGATGGCAAGACCGGGGAGCATTGTGATGAGTAGACCATGGATAATTGTGATGATGGGCGTCATGGAGCACTGTAGTGACAAGGGGCATGGAGCATTGTGATAACTGGTGTCATGGAGCATTGTGATGACAGGGGTCATGGAGGACTGTGATGACAAGTTTCATGGAGCATTCGGACGACAAGCTTGAGGAGTATGATGATGACAATTGCATGGAGCATTGTGATGAAAAGGCCATTGAGCATTGTGATGACAAGGGCAGGGAGCCATGTGATGTGACCGTTCATGGAGCATTGTGACGACAATGGCATGGAGTATTGTGATGCCAAGGGTCATGGAGCTTTGTGATGACAAAGGTCATGGAGCATTTTGATGACAAGTGCCTGGTGCATTGTGATGAGAAGGGAAGGGAGCATTGTGATGACAGGGTCATGGAGCAATTTGATGAAAAGGGTCAGGGAACATTTTGAAGACAGGGGTCATGGAATATTGTGATGACAGGGGTGAGGGAGTATTGTGATGACTAGTGATGGAACATTGTGATATCAGTGGTGAGAGAGCATTTAGATGAGAAGTGCATGGAGCATTGTGATAAAAAGGTTTTTGGAGCTTTGTGATGACAAGGTTGTGGAGCATTGTGATGACAAGTGCATGGCACATTGTGATGACATGTGTCTTGGAGCATTGTGCTGAGAAGCACATGGAGCATTGTGATGACAAGGGTCATGGAGCATTGTGCTGACAAAGGCATGGAACATTGTGATGAGAAGTGTTACAGAGCATTGTGATGACGAGGGAATGGACCATTGTGATGACACAGGTCATAAAGCATTGTGATGACTGGAGTCAAGGAACATTATGATATGAGGGGTAATGGAGCATTGTGATTAAAAGGGCATGGAGCATTGTGATGACAGTGGCATGGAGCATTGGTCTGACAAGTTTCATGGATTATTGCTATGACAGTGGGCATGGAGCATTGTGATGACAGAGGTCATGGATCATTTTCATTTCAAGGACCATGGCGCATTGTGATGACAAGGGCATCAAGCAATGTGAACCCAAGTTTCATCGAGGATTTTGATGACAATGGGAATGGAGCATTGTGATGAAAAGTTCATGAAGCATTTTGCTGACAAATGCATGGAACATTTTGATGACAAGGGTCATGGAGCACTGTGATGACAAGCGTCACTGAACATTGTGATTACAGGGGACATGGAGCATTGTGATAACAAGGGAATGGATCATTGTGATGACAAGGGCATGGAACATTGTGATGACAGGGGCATGGAGCATTGTGATGACAAGGTCGTAGATTATTTTGAAGACAGTTGTCAGGGAGCATTGTGGTGACATATGTCATGGTCCATTGTGATGACAATGGCATGGAGCATTGTGATGCCAAGTGTCATGGAGAAATGTGATGACAAATATAATGGAGCATTGTGATGACAAGGGCTTGGAGCCTTGTGATGACAAGGGTTAAGGAGCATTGTGATGACAAGGGAATGGATCATTGTGATGACAAGGGTCATGGAGCATTTTGATGACAAGAGTCCAGGATCATTGTTTTGTCAGGGGTCATGGATCGTTGTGATGACAGTGGTCATGGAGCATAGTGATGACAGGGTTCATGGGGCATTGTGAAGTGAAGGTCATGGAGAATTGGGCTGTAAATATTCATGGAGTATTGTGATGACAGGGGTCATGGAGCATTTTGATGACAAGGGAATGGAGCGTTGTGATGAAAAGGGCATGGAGCATGGTGATGAGAAGGCCATGGAGCATTTTGAAGACATGCTTCATGAAGCTTTGTGATGACAAGGGCATGGAGCATTGTGATTACAGGAGTCTTGGAGTATTGTGAAGAAAAGTGCATGGATCATTGTGATGAAAAATGCATGGAGCCTTGTCATGACAGGTTTCAAGGAGCATATTCACGACCATTGTCAGGGAGCATTGTGGTGACAAGTTTATTGAGAATTGTGATGAAAAAGGTCATGGAGTATTGTGAATAGAAGACCATGGATAATTGTGATGATGAGCGTCATGGGGCGTTGTGATGACAAGTGTTATGGAACATTGTGATCACAAGGGTTTGGAGCATTGTGATGACAGAGGTCATGGAGCATTTTGATTTCATTGTGATGACGATAGCATGAAGCATTATGATGATGGGCATGGTGCATTGTGATGACAGGGTTCATGGAGCATTGAGATGAAAAGAGGCATGGAGCATTGTGATTACAGGGGTCTTGGAGCATTGTGATGACCAGGTCATGGAGCATTGTGATGAGAAGGCGAAGGCGCATTCTGATGACATGCGTCATGGAGCTTTGTGATGACAAGGGCATGGAGCATTGTGATTACAGGTGTCTTGGAGCATTGTGATGACAAGGGTCATGGAGCCTTGTGATGAGAAGGCCGTGGAACATTGTAATGGCAGTTTTCATGGAGCATTGCTATAACAGTGGTAATGGAGCATTTTCATGACAAGGGCATGGAGCATTGGTCTGAAAATTTTCATGGATTATTGTGATGAGAGGGGGCATGGAGCATTGTGATGACAAGGGCACAGAACACTGTGATACATGGGTCATGGAGGATTGTAATGACAAGCCTTGGAGCTTTGTGTTAAGAAGTGCATCGATCATTGTGATGAAAAACATCATGGAGCCTGGGATGACAAATACATGTAACAATGTGTTGAGAGGGTTCATGGAGCATTTTGATGACAATGGCATGGAGCATTGTGATGCCAAGTGTCATGGAGAAATGTGATGACAAATATAATGGAGCATTGTGATGACAAGGGCTTGGAGCCTTGTGATGACAAGGGTTATGGAGCATTGTGATGACAAGGGAATGGATCATTGTGATGACAAGGGTCATGGAGCATTTTGATGACAAGAGTCCAGGATCATTGTTTTGTCAGGGGTCATGGATCGTTGTGATGACAGTGGTCATGGAGCATAGTGATGACAGGGTTCATGGGGCATTGTGAAGTGAAGGTCATGGAGAATTGGGCTGTAAATATTCATGGAGTATTGTGATGACAGGGGTCATGGAGCATTTTGATGACAAGGGAATGGAGCGTTGTGATGAAAAGGGCATGGAGCATGGTGATGAGAAGGCCATGGAGCATTTTGAAGACATGCTTCATGAAGCTTTGTGATGACAAGGGCATGGAGCATTGTGATTACAGGAGTCTTGGAGTATTGTGAAGAAAAGTGCATGGATCATTGTGATGAAAAATGCATGGAGCCTTGTCATGACAGGTTTCAAGGAGCATATTCACGACCATTGTCAGGGAGCATTGTGGTGACAAGTTTATTGAGAATTGTGATGAAAAAGGTCATGGAGTATTGTGAATAGAAGACCATGGATAATTGTGATGATGAGCGTCATGGGGTGTTGTGATGACAAGTGTTATGGAACATTGTGATCACAAGGGTTTGGAGCATTGTGATGACAGAGGTCATGGAGCATTTTGATTTCATTGTGATGACGATAGCATGAAGCATTATGATGATGGGCATGGTGCATTGTGATGACAGGGTTCATGGAGCATTGAGATGAAAAGAGGCATGGAGCATTGTGATTACAGGGGTCTTGGAGCATTGTGATGACCAGGTCATGGAGCATTGTGATGAGAAGGCGAAGGCGCATTCTGATGACATGCGTCATGGAGCTTTGTGATGACAAGGGCATGGAGCATTGTGATTACAGGTGTCTTGGAGCATTGTGATGACAAGGGTCATGGAGCCTTGTGATGAGAAGGCCGTGGAACATTGTAATGGCAGTTTTCATGGAGCATTGCTATAACAGTGGTAATGGAGCATTTTCATGACAAGGGCATGGAGCATTGGTCTGAAAATTTTCATGGATTATTGTGATGAGAGGGGGCATGGAGCATTGTGATGACAAGGGCACAGAACACTGTGATACATGGGTCATGGAGGATTGTAATGACAAGCCTTGGAGCTTTGTGTTAAGAAGTGCATCGATCATTGTGATGAAAAACATCATGGAGCCTGGGATGACAAATACATGTAACAATGTGTTGAGAGGGTTCATGGAGCATTTTGATGACAATGGCATGGAGCATTGTGATGCCAAGGGTCACGGAGCTTTGTGATGACAAAGGTCATGGAGGGTTTTGATGACAAGGGCGTGGTGCACTGTGATGAGAATGGCAGTGAGCATTGTGATGAAAGGGTCATGGAGCAAATTAATGAATAGTGTCATGGGACATTTTGATGACAGGGGTTATGGAACATTGTGATGTCAGGGGTCAGGGAGCATTGTGATGAAAAGTGTCATTGAACATTGTGATGACAGGGTTCATGGAACATTGTGATGACAGGGGTGAGGGAGTATTGTGATGACAAGTGATGTGGAGCATTGTGATGACAAGCGCATGGTGCATTGTGATGACATGTTTCAAGGAGCATTGTGCTGAAAAGAACACGGAGCACTGTGATGACAAGTGTCATGGATCATTGTGCTGACAAAGGCATGGTTCATTGTGATGACAAGGGTCACAGGGCATTGTGATGAAAAGGACATTGATCACTGTGATGCAAAATTCATGTAGCCTTGTCATGACAGGGTTCAAGGAGCATACTGATGACAAGTGTCAGCGAGCATTGTGATGACAAGTGTATTGAGCATTGTGATGACAAAGTTCATGGAGTATTGTGAATAGAAAGCCATGGATTATTGTGATGATGAGCATCATGGGGCGTTGTTATGACAAGTGTTATGGAACATTGTGATCACAAGGGTTTGGAGCATTATGATGACAGAGGTCATGGAGAATTTTGATTTCATTTTGATGACAAGAGCATGAAGCATTATGATGATGGGCATGGTGCATTGTGATGACACGGTTCATGGAGATTTGAGATGAAAAGGGGCATGGAGCATTGTGATGACAAGGGCACGGAACACTGTGATACATGGGTCATGGCGGATTGTAATGACAAGGGCATGGAGCATTGTGTTAAGAAGAGCATCGAGCATTGTGATGAAAAGCATCACGGAGCCTGTGGTGACAAGGGCATGGAACAATGTGATGAGAGTGTTCATGGAGCATTTTGATGACAATGGCTTGGAGCATTGTGATGCCTAGGGTCATGTAGCTTTGTGATGACAAAGGTCATGGAGCATTTTGATGACAAGCACGTGGTGAACTGTGTTGAGAAGGGCAGGGATCATTGTGATGAAACGGTCATGGAGCAATTTGATGAAAATTGTCATGGGACATTTTGATGAAAGGGGTTATGGAACGTTGTGATGTCAGGGGTCATGGAGGATTATGATGAAAAGGGTCATGGAGCATTTTGATGACAGGGGTCCTGGAACATTGTGATGACAGGGGTGAGGGAGTATTGTGATGACTAGTGATGGAACATTATGATATCAGTGGTGGGAGAGCATTTTGATGTGAAGTGCATGGAGCATTGTGATGACAAGGTCATGGAGTATTGTGAAGATAGGTGTCTGGGAGCATAGTGATTACATATGTCATGGTCCATTGTGATGACAATGGCATGGAGCATTGTGATGCCAAGAGTCATGGAGGATAGTGATGACAAAGGTAATGGAGCATTTTAATGACAAGGGTTTGGAGCATCGTGATGACAAGGGTCATGGAGCATTGTGATGACAAGGGCATGGAGCATTGTGATGACAACGGCACGGAACACTGTGATACATAGATCATGCAGGATTGTAGTGACAAGGAAATGGAGCATTGTGATGAGAAGTGCATCGAGGGTTGTAATGACAAGCCTCATAGAGATTTGTGATGACAAGCGCATGGCGCATTGTGATGACATGGGTCATGGAGCACTGTGCTGACAAAGGCATGGTGCATTTTGATAACAAAGGTCACAGAGTATTGTGATGAAAAGTTCATGGAGCATTGTGGTGACAAAGGTCACAGAGCCTTGTGTGACAATGGCATGGACCATTGAGATGACAAAGGTCATGAAGCTTTGTGATGACTGGAGTCACGGAGCATTGTGATGACAGGGGTCATGGAGCATTGTGATGACAGGTTTCATGGGGCATTGTGATTAGAAGGTAATGGAGCATTGGGCTGAAAATGTTCATTGAGTATTGTGATGACAGGTGTCATGGGGCATTTTGATGACATGGGAATGGAGCATTGTGATTAAAAGGGCATGGAGCATGGTGATGAGAAGGCCATGGAGCATTCTGAAGACATGAGTCATGAAGCTTTGTGATGACAATGGCATGGAGCATTGTGATTCCACGGGTCTTGGAGCATTGTGAGGAAAAGGCATGGATCATTGTGTTGAAAAATGCATGGATCTTTGTCATGACAGGGTTCAAGGAGCATACTGATGACAAGTGTCAGGGAGCATTGTGATGACAAGTGTATTGAGCATTGTGATGACAAAGATAATGGAGTACTGTGAATAGAAGCCCATGGATAACTGTGAAGATGAGCGTCATTGGGCGTTGTGATGACAAGTGTTATGCAACATTGTGATCACAAGGGTTTGGAGCATTGTGATGACAGAGGTCATGGAGCATATTGATTTCATTTTGATGACAATAGCATGAAGCATTATGATGATGCGCATGGTGCATTGTGATGACACGGTTCATGGAGCATTGGGATGAAAAGGGGCATGGAGCATTGTGATTACAGGTGTTTTGGACCATTGTGATGACAAGGGCATGGAGTATCGTGAATGAGAAGGCCATGGAGCATTCTGATGACATTCGTCATGGAGCTTTGTGATGACAAGTGTATGCAGAATTCTGATTACAGTGTTTGGAGCATTGTGATGACATGTGTCATGGAGTCTTGTGATGACAAGTCCATGGAAACTTGTGAAGGCAGGTGTCATGGTGAATTGTTATGACAGGGGTAATGGAGCATTGTGATGAAAAGGGCATGGAGCATTGTTCTGAAATGTTTCATCGATTATTGTGCTGAGAGTGAGCATGGAGCATTGTGATGACAAGGGCACAGAACTCTTTGATACATGGGTCATGGAGGATTGTAAAGACAAGTACATGGAGCATTGTGATGAGAAGTGCATCGAGCATTGTGATGACAAGAGACATGGAGGTTTGTGATGACAAGGGCATGGAGCAATGTGATGAGAGGCTTCATGGAGCATTGTGATGACAATGGCATGGAGCATTGTGATGCCAAGTGTCATGGAGTTTTGTGATGACAAAGGTCATGGAGCATTTTGATGACAAGGTCGTGGTGCGTTGTGATGAGAAGGGCAGGGAACATTGTGCTAACAGGGTCATGGAGCAATTTGGTGAAAAAGTCATGGAATATTTTGATGAGAGGGGTTATGGAGAATTGTGATGTCAGGGGTCATGGAGCATTGTGATGAAAAAGGTAATGGAGCATTTTGATGACAGGGATTATGGAGCATTGTGATGTCATTGGTCATAGAGCATTTTGATGATAAGTGCATGTAGCATAGTGATGATAGGGGCATGGAACATTGTTATGACAGGGTTGAGGGAGTATTGTGAAGACTAGTGATGGAACATTGTGATATCAGTGGTGAGAGAGCATTTTGATGAGAAGTGCATGGAGCATTGTGATGACAAGGATGTGGAGCATTGTGATGACAAGCGCATGGTGCATTGTGATGACATGTTTCAAGGAGCATTGTGCTGAAAAGAACACGGAGCATTGTGATGAAAAGTGTCATGGATCATTGTGCTGACAAAGGCATGGTGCATTGTGATGACAAGGGTCACAGGGCATTGTGATGAAAAGGACATTGATCATTGTGCTGCAAAATTCATGGAGCCTTGTCATGACAGGGTTCAAGGAGCATACTGATGACAAGTGTCAGCGAGCATTGTGATGACAAGTGTATTGAGCATTGTGATGACAAAGATCATGGAGTATTGTGAATAGAAAGCCATGGATAATTATGATGATGAGCATCATGGGGCGTTGTTATGACAAGTGTTATGGAACATTGTGATCACAAGGGTTTGGAGCATTGTGATGACAGAGGTCATGGAGCATTTTGATTTCATTTTGATGACAATAGCATGAAGCATTATGATGATGGGCATGGTGCATTGTGATGACATGGTTCATTGACATTTGAGATGAAAAGGGGCATTGCGAATTGTGATTACAGAGGTCTAGGAGAATTGTGATGACAAGGGCATGGAGCATCGTGAATGAGAAGGCCATGGAGCATTCTGATGACATGCGTCATGGAGCTTTTTGATGACAAGGACATGGAGCATTGTAATTACAAGGGTTATGGAGCCTTGTGATGACAAGGCTGTGGAATATTGTAATGGCAGGTGTCATGGAGCATTGTTATAACAGGGGTAATGGAGCATTTTGATGACAAGGGCATGGAGCATTGGTCTGAAAAGCTTCATGGATTATTGTGATGAGAGGGGGCATGGAGCATTGTGATGACAAGGGCACGGAAGACTGTGATACATCGGTAATGGCGGATTGTAATGACAAGGGCTTGGAGCATTGTGTTAAGAAGAGCATCGAGCATTGTGATGAAAAGCATCACGGAGCCTGTGATGACAAGGGCATGGAACAATGTGATGAAAGTGTTCATGGAGCATTTTGATGACAATGGCATGGAGCATTGTGATGCCAAGGGTCATGTAGCTTTGTGATGACAAAGGTCATGGAGCATTTTGATGACAAGCACGTGGTGAACTGTGTTGAGAAGGGCAGGGATCATTGTGATGAAACGGTCATGGAGCAATTTGATGAAAATTGTCATGGGACATTTTGATGAAAGGGGTTATGGAACATTGTGATGTCAGGGGTCATGGAGGATTATGATGAAAAGGGTCATGGAGCATTTTGATGACAGGGGTCCTGGAACATTGTGATGACAGGGGTGAGGGAGTATTGTGATGACTAGTGATGGAACATTATGATATCAGTGGTGGGAGAGCATTTTGATGTGAAGTGTATGGAGCATTGTGATGACAAGGTTTATGGAGCACTGTGATGACAAGGTGGTGGAGCATTGTGATGACAAGCACATGGCGCATTGTGATGACACAGGTCATGGGGCATTTTGCGGACAAGCGCATGGAGAATTGTGATGAAAATTGTCATGGAGAATTGTGCTGACAAAGGCATGGAGCATAGTGATGACATGGGTAAAAGAGAATTGTGATGAAAATTTCATGGAGCATTGTGTTGACAAATTTCACAGAGCCATTTGATGACGTGGGCATGGACGACTGTGATGAGAAGGTCCTGGAGCATTGTGATGAGAGGACCATGGAGCCTTGTGATGACAATTCTCATGGAGCATTCTGATGAAAAAGGGCATGGAGCATTGTGATTACAGTGGTATTGGTTCCTTGTGATGACAAGGCCGTAGAACATTGTGATGGCAGGGGTCATGGAGCATGGTTATGACATGGGCAATGGAGCATTGTGATGACAAGGGCATCGAGCATTGGTCTGAAAAGTTTCATTGATTATTGTGATGAGAGTGGGCAAGGAGCATTGTGATGACAAGGGCACGGAACACTGTGATATTGGGTCATGTACGATTGTAATGACAAGGGCATGGAGCAATGTGATGAGAGGCTTCATGGAGCAATGTGATGACAATGGCATGGAGCATTGTGATGGCAAGGGTCATGGAGCATTTTGATGACAAGACTCCCAGATCATTGTGTTGTCAGGGGTCATGAGGCGCTGTGATGACTGTGGCCATGGAGCATTGTGATGACAGGGTCAAGGAGCATTGTGATAAGAAGATCATGGAGCATTGGGCTGAAAATATTCATGGAGTATTCTGATGACAGGCGAAATGTGGTATTGTGATGACAAGGGAATGGAGTATTGTGATGACAATGTCCTGGGGCATTGTGATGAAAATGGCATGGAGCATTGTGATGCCAAGGGTCATGGAGCATTCTGATGAAAAGGTGCATGGAGCATTGTGATTACAGGGGTCATGGAGCATTGTGATGAAAATGGCATGGAGCATTGTGATGCCAAGGGTCATGGAACTTTGTGGTGACAAAGTTCATGGAGCATTTTGATGACAAGGTCGTGGTGCATTGTGATGAGAAGGGCAGGGAGCATTTTGATGACAGGGTCATGGAGCAATTTGATGAAAAGTATCATGGAATATTTTGATGACAGTGGTTATGGAACACTGTATGTCAGGGGTCATCGAGCATTGTGATGAAAAGGGTCATGGAGGATTTTGATGACAGGGGTTATGGAACATTGTGATGTCAGGGTTCATGGAGCATTGTGATGATAAGGTCAGGTAGCATTGCAATGACAGGGATCATGGAACATTGTGATGACGGGGGGAGAGAGCATTTTGATGAGAAGTTCATGGAGCATTGTGATGACAATGTTTTTGGAGCATTGTAATGACAAGAATGTGGAGCATTGTGATGACAAACGCATGGCGCATTGTGATGACATGGGTTATGGAGCATTGTGATGACAAGGCTCATGGAGAATTGTGCTGACAAAGGCATGGAGCATGGTGATGACAAAGATCACAGAGCATTGTGATGAAAAGTTCATGGAGCATTGTAGTGTGAAAGGTTACAGAGCCTTGTGTGACGAGGACATGGACCACTTTGATGACAAATATCTTGAAGCCTTGTGATGACAGGAGTCACAGAGCATTGAGATGACTGGGGTCTTGGAGGACTGTGATGACAAGGACATGGAGCATTGTGATGAGAAAGCCATGGAGCATTCTGATGACATGCGTCATGGAGCTTTGTGACGACAATGACATGGAGCATTGTGATTACAGGGGTCTTGGAGCATTGTGATGAAAATGGTATGGATCATTGTGATGAAAAAGGCATAGAGCCTTGTCATGACAGGGTTCAATGAGCATACTGATGACAAGTGTCCGGGAGCATTGTGATGACAAGTGTATTGAGCATTGTGATGACAAAGGTCATGGAGCACTGTGATGAGAAGACCATGGATAATTGTGATGATGAGCGTCATGGTGCATTGTGATGACAATGGTTATGGAACATTGTGATCACAAGCGTTTGGAGCATTTTGATGACAGAGGTCATGGAGCATATTGATTTCATTGTGATGACAATAGCATGAAGCATTATGATGATGGACATGGTGCATTGTGATGACAGGGTCATGGAGCAATTTGATGAAAAGGGTCATGGAACATTTTGATGACAGTGGTTATGGAACATTGTGATGTCAGGGGTCTTGGAGCCTTGTGATGAAAAGGGTGAAGGAGCATTCTCATGACAGAGGATATGGAACATTTTGATGTCACGGGTCATGGAGCATTGTGATGATAAGGCATGTAGCCTTGTGATGACAGAAGTCATGGAAAATTGTGATGACAGTGGTGAGGGAGCATTGTGATGACTAGTGATGGAACATTGTGATATCAGTGGTGAGAAAGCATTTTGATGAGAAGTGCATGGAGCATTGTGATGACAAGGTTTATGGAGCATTGTGATGACAAGGTTTATGGAGCATTGTGATGACAAGGCTGTGGAGCACTGTGTTGACAATTGCATGGCGCATATTGATGACATGGGTCATGGAGCATTGTGCTGAGAAGCGCATGGAGCATTGTGATGACAAGGGTCATGGAGCATTCTACTGACAAAGGCATGGAACATTGTGATGACAACGGTCACAGAGCATTGTCATGAAAAGTTCATGGAGCATTGTGACAATGGTCACAGAGCCTTGTGATGAGGAGTTCAAGGACCATTGTGATGACAAAGGTCATGAAGGATTGTGATGACTGGAGTAACGGAACACTGTGATGACAAGGGTATGGAGCATTCTGATGACAGGGGCATGGTGCATTGGTCTGACAAGTTTCATGGTTTATTGTGATGACAGTGGGCAAGGCGCATTCTGATGAGAAGAGCATGGAGCATTGTGATGAGAAGGTCATGGAGTACAGTGAAGAGAGCGGTCTGGGAGCATTGTGATGACATATGTCATGGTCCATTGTGATGACAATGGCACGGAGAATTGTGATGCCAAGTGTCATGGATGAATGTGATGACAAAGTTAATGGAGCATTGTGATGACAGGGGTTTGGAACATTGTCATGACAAGGGTCATGGAGCATTTTGATGACAAGGGCATGGAGGATTGTGATGACAAGGGCCATTGAGAATTTTGATGACAAGTTCCTGAAGCATTCTGAGGAAAAGCATATGGAGCTTACTATGACAAGGGTCATGGAGCATTTCCATGACAAGTGCATGGAGAATTGTGATGACAAGAACATGTAACACTGTGATGAGAAGTGTCATGGAGCATTGTGATGGCAAGACCGTGGAGCATTGTGATGAGAAGACCATGGATAATTTTGATGATGAGCATCATGGAGCACTATAATGACAAGCGGCATGGAGCATTGTGATGACAGGTGTTATGGAGCATTGTGATGACAGGGGTCATGGAGCATTGTGATGACAAGGGTCATGGAGCATTCTGATGACAAGCTTGTGGCGTATTGTGATGACAATGGCATGGAGCATTGTGAGGAAAAGGGCATGGAGCATTGTGATGAAAAAGGCATGGAGCCTTTTCATGAAAGAGTTAAAGGAGCATTCTGACGAAAAGTGTCAGGGAGCATTGTGATGACAAGTGTATAGAGCATTGTGATGACAAAGATCATGGAGCATTGTGATGAGAAGTCCATGGATAATTGTGATGACCAGCGTCATGGGGCATTGTGATGACAAGTGTTATGGAACATTGTGTTCAGAATGGTTTGGTGCATTGTGATGACAGAGGTCATTGAGCATTTTGATTTCATTGTGATGACAATAGCATGAAATATTATGGTGATGGGCATGGTGCATTGTGATGACAGGGTTCATGGAGCATTGAGATGAAAAGTGGCATGGAGCATTGTGATTACAGGGCTGTTGGAGCATTGTGAAGACAAGGGCATGGAGTATTGTGATGACAGGCATCATGGAGCGTTGTGATGACAATTGTTATGGAACACTGTGATCACAAGTGTTTGGAGCACTGTGATGACACAGGTCATGGATCATTTTGATTTCAAGTATCATGGAACATTGTGATGACAAGGGCATGAAACAATGTGATCCCAAGGTTCACGGAGGATTGTGATGACACTGGTAATGGAGAATTGTGATGACAAGTGCATGGAGCATTGTGATGACAAAGTCATATAGCATTTTGCTGACAAAGGCATGGAGAATTGTGCTGACAAGTGTCATGGATCTCTGAGATGACAAGCGTCAAGGAGCATTGTGATTACAGGGGTCATGGATCACTGGGATGACAAACACAGGGAACATTCTGATGACAAGTGGCATGGATCATTTTGATGACTGTGGTCATGTAGCATTGTGATGACATGGGTCATGGAGCTTTTTGATGAGAAGGTCATGGAGCATTGGGCTGAAAATGTTCATGGAGTACTGTGATGACAGGGGTCATGGAGCATTGTGATGAGAAGGGAATGGAGCAATGCAATGAGAAGGTCCTGGATCATTGTGATGAGAGGGCCATGGAGCCTTGTGATGACAAGTGTCATGGAGCATACTGATAAAAAGGTTCATGGAGAATTGTGATTACAGGGGTTTTGTAGCATTGTGAAGACCAGGGCATGGAGCATTGTGATGAGAAGGCCATGGAACATTCTGATGACATGAGTCATGGAGCTTTGTGATGACAGGGACATGGAGCATTGTGATTAGAGGGGTCTTGGAGGATTGTGATGAAAAGGGAATGGATCATTGTGATGAAAAATGCATGGAGCATTGTCATGACAGTGTTCAAGGAGCATACTGATGATAAGTGTCCGGGAGCATTGTGATGATAAGTGTATTGAGCATTGCGATGACAAAGATCATGGAGCATTGTGATGAGAAGACCATGGATAATTGTGATTACCAGCGTCAAGGGTCATTGTGATGACAAGCGCATGGAGCATTTTCATGAGAAGGCCATGGAGCATTCTGATGACATGCGTCATGAATCATTGTGATGACAAGGGCTTGGAGCATTGTGATTACAGAGGTCTTGGAGCACTGTGATGACAAGGGTCATGGGGCTTTGGATGACAAGGCCGTAGAACATTGTGATGGCAGGAGTCATGGAGCATTGTTATGACAGGGGTAATGGAGCATTGTGATGACAAGGGCATGGAACATTGGTCTGAAAATTTCATGGATTATTGTGATGAGATTCGGCATCGAGCATTGTGATGACTAGGGCACGGAACACTTGATACACGTGTCATGGGGGATTGTAAGGAGAAGGGCATGGAGCATTGTGATAAAAAGTGTATCGAGCATTGTGTTGACAAGCGTCATGGAGCATTGTGCAGACAAAGGCATGGAGCATGGTGAAGACATGGGTAAAAGAGCATTGTGATGAAAATTTCATGGAGCATTGTGATGACAAATTTCACAGAGCGTTTTGATGAAGTGGGCATGGACCAGTGTGATAACAAGGAACTGGAGCTTTGTGATGAGAGGACCAGGGAGCCTTGTGGTGACAATTCTCATGGAGCATTCTGATGAAAAGTGGCATGGAGCATTGTGATTACAGGTGTATTGGATCCTTGTCATGACAAGGCCGTACAATATTGTGATGGCAGGGTTCAAGGAGAATGGTTATGACATGGGCAATGGAGCATTGTGATGACAAGGCCATTGAGCATTGGTCTGAAAAGTTTCATGGATTATTGTGATGAGAGTGGGCATAGAGCATTGTGATGACAAGGGCACGGAACACTGTGATACATGGATCATGGAGAACTGTAATGACAATGGTGTGGAGCAATGTGATGAGAGGCTTCATGGAGCATTGTGATGACAAGGGCATGGAGCATTGTGATGACAAGGGTCATGGAGCATTCTGATGAAAAGATTCCCATATCGTCGTGTTGTCAGGGGTCATGGAGCTCTGTGATGACAGTGGTCATGGAGCATTGTGATGACAGGGTCATGGAGCTTTGTGATAAGAAGGTCATGGAACACTGGGCTGAAAATGTTCATGGAGTATTGTGATGACAGGGGTAATGGGGCATTGTGATGAGAAGGTAATGGAGCATTGTGATGACAAGGTCCTGGGGCACTGTAAAGAGAAAACCATGGAGCCTTGTGATGACAAGTCTCATGGAGCATTCTGATGAAAAGGTGCATGGAGCATTGTGATTACAGGGGTCATGAAGCATTGTGATGAAAATGGCAAGGAGCATTGTGATGCGAAGGGTCATGGAGCTTTGTGATGACAAAGTTCATGGAGCATTTTGATGACAAGGTCGTGGTGCATTGTGATGAGAAGGGCAGGGAGCATTTTGATGACAGGTTCATGGAGCAAACTGATGAAAAGTGTCATGGAACATTTTGATAACAGGGGTTATGGAACATTGTGATAACAAGGGCATGGAGCATTGTGATGAGAAGGCCTCGGAGCATTCTGATGACGTGTCATGAATCTTTGTGACGACAAGGGCATGGAAAATTGTGATTACAGGGGTCTTGGATCCCTGTGATGACAAGGGTCATGGAGCCTTGGATGACAAAGCCGTGGAACATTGTGATGGCAGGGTTCATGGAGCATTGTTATGACAGGGGTAATGGATCATTGTGATGACAAGGGCATGGAACATTAGTCTGAAAATTTCATGGATTATTGTGATGAGATTCGGCATGGAGCATTGTGATGACTAGGGCACGGAACACTGTGATACATGTGTCATGGGGGATTGTAATGACAAGGTCATGGAGCATTGTGATGAGAAGAGTATCGAGCATTGTGATGACAAGCGTCATGGAGCATTGCGCTGAAAAGGGCATGGAGCAATGTGATGAGAGGTTTCATGTAGCATTGTGATGAAATGGCATGGAGCATTGTTATGCCAAGGGTCATGGAGCTTTGTGATGACAAACGTCATGGAGCATTTTGATGACAAGGTCGTGGTGCAGTGTGATGAGAAGGGCAGGGAGCATTGTGATGACAGGGTCATGGAGCAAACTGATGAAAAGTGTCATGGAACATTTTGATGAGAGGGGTTATGGAACATTGTGATGTCAGGGATCATGGAGCATTTTGAGGAAAAGGGTCATGGAGCATTCTGATGAAAAGGTGCATGGAGCATTGTGATTACAGGGGTTTTGAAGCATTGTGATGACAAGGGCATGGAGTATTGTGATGAGAAGTTAATGGAGCATTCTGATGACATGCGACATGGAGCTTTGTGATGACAAGTACATGGAGCATTGTGACTGCAGGGGTCTTGGAGCATTGTGATGAAAAGGGAATGGATCATTGTGATGAAAAATGCATGGAGCCTTGTCATGACAGTGTTCAAGGAGCATACTGATGACAACTGTCAGGGAGCATTGTGACGATAAGTGTATTGAGCATTGTGATGAAAAAGATCATGGAGCATTGTGATGAGAAGTCCATGGATAATTGTGATGACCATCCTCATGGGGCATTGTGATGACAAGTGTTATGGAGCATTGTGATCAGAAGGGTTTGGTGCATTGTGATGACAGAGATCATTGAGCAGTTTGATTTCATTGTGATGACAATAGCATGAAATATTATGGTGATGGACACGGTGCATTGTGATGAAAGTGTTCATGGAGCATTGAGATAAAAAGGGACATGGAGCATTGTGATTACAGGGCTGTTGGAGCATTGTGATGACAAGGGCATGGAGCATTGTGATGATAAGGCCATGGAGGATTTAGATGACATGCCTCATGGAGCTTTGTGATGACAAGGGCATGGAGCATTGTGATTACAGTGGTCTTGGAGCACTGTGATGAAAAGGGTCATGGAGGCTTGTGATAACAAGGCCGTGGAACCTTGTGATGGCAGGGGTCATGGATCATTGTTATGACAGGGGTAATGGAGCTTTGTGATGACAAAGGTCATGCGGCATTTTGATGACAAGGGCGTGGTGCATTGTGATGACAGAGGTCATGAAGCATTTTGATGACAAGGTCGTTGTGCATTGTGATGAGAAAGGCAGGGAGCATTGTGATGACAGGGTCTTGGAGCAAATTGATGAGAAGTGTCATGGAACATATTGATAACAGGGGTTATGGAACATTGTGATGACAAAGACATGGAGCATTGTGATGAGAAGGCCTAGGAGCTTTCTGATGACATGTGTCATGAATCTTTGTGACCACAAGGGCATGGAAAATTGTGATTACAGGGGTCTTGGATCCCTGTGATGACAAGGGTCATGGAGCCTTGGATGACAAAGCCGTGGAACATTGTGATGGCAGGGTTCAAAGAGCATTGTTATGACAGGGGTAATGGAGCATTGTGATGACAAGGGCATGGAACATTAGTCTGAAAATTTCATGGATTATTGTGATGAGATTCGGCATGGAGCATTGTGATGACTAGGGCACGGAACACTGTGATACATGTGTCATGGGGGATTGTAATGACAAGGGCATGGAGCATTGTGATGAGAAGAGTATCGAGCATTGTGATGACAAGCGTCATGAAGCATTGTGCTGACAAGGGCATGGAGCAATGTGATGAGAGGTTTCATGTAGCATTGTGATGAAATGGCATGGAGCATTGTGATGCCAAGGGTCATGGAGCTTTGTGATGACAAAGGTCATGGAGCATTTTGATGACAAGGTCGTGGTGCATTGTGATAAGAAGGGCAGGGAGCATTGTGATGACAGGGTCATGGAGCAAACTGATGAAAAGTGTCATGGACCATTTTGATTACAGGGGTTATGGAACATTGTGATGTCAGTGGTCATGGAGCATTTTGATGAAAATGGTCATGGAGCATTCTGATGAAAAGGTTCATGGAGCATTGTGATTACAGGGGTTTTGAAGCATTGTGATGACAAGGGCAAGCAGCATTGTGATGAGAAGGCAATGGAGCATTCTGATGACATGCGTCATGGAGCTTTCTGATGACATGGACATGGAGCATTGTGGTGACAAAGGTCACAGAGCCTTGTGTGACGAGGGAATGGACCATTGTGATGACAAAAGTCATGAAGCATTGTGAGGACTGAAGTCACGGAGCACTGTGATGACAGGGGTCATGGAACATTGTGATGAAAAGCGCATGGTGCATTGTGATGACAGGGGCATGGAACATTGGTCTGACAAGTTTCATGGATTATTGTGATGACAGTGGGCATGGAGCATTGTGATGACAAGGGCATTGAACTTTGTGATGACAAGGTCATGGAGTATTGTGAAGACAGGTGTCAGGGAGCATTGTGATGACATATGTCATTGTCCATTGTGATGACAATGGCACGGAGCTTTGTGATAAAAAGCGTCATGGAGGATTGTGATGACAAAGTTAATGGAGCATTTTGATGACAAGGGCTTGGGACACTGTGATGACAAGGGTCATGGAGCATTGTGATGACAAGTGCATGGACCATTGTGATGACAAAGGCCATTGCGAATTTTGATGACAGCTTCGTGAAGCATTGTGATGACAAGCGCATGGAGCTTGCTATGACATGGGTCATAGAGCATTGCAATGACAAGTGCATGGAGAATTGTAATGACAAGATCATGTAACATTGTGATAAGAAGTGTCATGGTGCATTGTGATGACAAGGACGTGGAGAATTGTGATGACATGGGACATGGAACATTGTGAAGACCAGGGCATGGAGCATTGTGATGGCAAGACCGTGGAGCATTGTCATGAGAAGATCACGGATAATTGTGATGACGAGCGTCATGGAGCACTATAATGACAAGGGGCATGGAGCATTGTGATTTCAGGGGTCTTGGAGCATTGTGATGACAAGGGAATGGAGCATTTTGATGAGAAGGTCATGGAGCATTGGGCTGAAAATGTTCATGGAGTATTGTGATGACAGCGGTCAAGGAGCATTGTGATGACAAGGGAATGGAGCATTGTGATGACAAGGTCCTGGAGCAGTGTGATGAGAAAACCATGGAGTCTTGTGATGACAAGTCTCATGGAGCATTCTGATGAATAGGGGCATGGAGCATTTTTTTACAGGGGTCTTGGAGCATTGTGATTACAAGTGCATGGAGCATTGTGATGAGAAGGCCATGGAGCATTCTGATGACATGTGTCATGGATATTTGTGATGACAAGGGCATGGAGCATTGTGATTAAAGGGGTCTTGGAGCATTGTGATGACAAGGGTCATGGAGCCTTGGATGCCAAGGCCGAGGAACATTGTGATGGCAGGGGTCATGGAGCATTGTTATGACAGAGGTAATGGAGCATTGTGATGACAAGGGCATGGAACATTGCTCTGAAAATTTCATGGATTATTGTGATGAGAATAGTCATGGAGCATTGTGATGACTAGGGCACAGAACACTGTGATACATGTGTCATGGATGATTGTAATGACAAGGACATGGAGCATTGTGATGAGAAGTATATCGAGCATTTTGATGACAAGAGTCATGGAGCATTGTGCTGACAAGGGCATGGAGCAATATGATGAGAGCTTTCATGTAGCATTGTGATGAAATGGAATGGAGCATTGTGATGCCAAGAGTCATGGAGCTTTGTGATGACAAAGGTCATGGAGCATTTTGATGACAAGTTCGTGGTGCATTGTGATGAGAAGGGCAGGGAGCATTGTGATGACAGGGTCATGGAGCAAATTGATGAAAAGTGTCATGGAACATTTTTATGACAGGGGTTATGGAACATTGTTATGTCAGGTGTCATGGAGGATTGTGATGAAAAGGGTCATGGAGCATTCTGATGAAAACGGTCATGGAGCATTGTGATTACAGGGGTTTTGAAGCATTGTGATGACAAGGGCATGGAGCATTGTGATGAGAAGGCAATGGAGCATTCTGATGACATGCGTCATGGAGCTTTGTGATGACAAGCTAATGGAGCATTGTGATTACAGGGGTCTTGGAGCATAGTGATGAAAAGGGCATGGATCATTGTGATGACCAGCGTCATGGGGCATTGTGATGAGAAGTGTTATGGAACATTTTGATCAGAAGGTTTTGGTGCATTGTGATGACAGTGGTCATTGAGCGTTTTGATTTCATTTTGATGACAATAGCATGAAATATTATGGTGATGGGCACGGTTCATTGTGATGACAGGGTTCATGGAGCATTGAGATGAAAAGGAGCATGGAGCATGGTAATTACAGTGGTGTTGGAACATTGTGATTACAAGGGCAAGGACCATTGTGATGAGAAGGCCATGGAACATTCTGATGACATGCGTCATGGAGCTTTGTGATGACAAGGGCATGGAGCATTGTGATTACAGGGGTCTTGGAGCATTTTGATACCAAGGGTCATCGAGGCTTGTGATGACAAGGCCGTGGAACCTTGTGATGGCAGGGGTCATGGAGCTTTGTTATGACAGGGGTAATGGAGCTTTGTGATGACAAGGGAATGGGGCATTGGTCTGAAAATTTTCATGGATTTATGTGATGAGTGTGGGCATGGATCATTGTGATGACAAGGGCACGGAACACTGTGATACATCGATCATGCAGGATTGTAATGACAAGGGCATGGAGCATTGTGTTGAGAAGGGCATCGAGCATTGTGATTACAAGCGTCATGGAGATTTGGATGACAAGTGCATGGAGCAAAGTGATGAGAGGGTTCATGGAACATTGTGATGACAATGGAATGGAGCATTTTGATGCCAAGTGTCATGGACCTTTGTGATGACAAAGGTCATGGAGCATTTTGATGACAAGGGCGTGGTGCATTGTGATGAGAAAGGCAGAGAGCATTGTGATGACAGGGTCATGGAACAATTTGATGAAAAGTGTCATGGAATATATTGATGACAGAGGTTATAGAACATTTTGATGTCAGTGGTCATGGAGCTTTTTGATGAAAAGGGTCATGGAGCATTTTGATTACAGGGGTTATGGAACATTGTTATGTGAGGTGCAATGGAGCATTGTGAAGATAAGGGCATGTAGCATTGTGATGACAGGGGTCATGGAACATTGTGATGACAGGGGTGAGGGAGTATTGTGATGACTAGTGATGGAACATTGTGATATCAGTGGTGAGAGAGCATTTTGAGGAGAAGTGCATAGAGCATTGTGATGACAAGGTTTATGGAGCATTTTGATGGCAAGGATGTGGAGCATTGTGATAACAAGTGCATGGCGCATTGTGATGACAAGGGTTATGGAGCATTGTTCTGACACACGCATCGAGCATTGTGATGACAAGGGTCATGGAGCACTGTGCTGACAAAGACATGGAGCTTTGTGATGACAAGGATCACAGAGCCTTGTGATTAAAAGTTCATGGAGCCATGTGGTGACAAAGGTCACAGAGCTTTGTGTGACGAGGTCATGGACCATTGTGATGACAAATGTCATGAAGGATTGTGATGACTGAAGTCACAGAGCACTGTGATAACAGTGGTCTTGGAGCATTGTCATGAAATGGAAATGGATCATTGTGATGAAATAGGCATGGATCCTTGTCATGACAGTGTTCAAGGAGAATACTGATAACAAGTGTCACGGAGCATTGTGATGACAAGTGTATTGAGCATTGTGTTGACAAAGGTCATGGAGCATTGTGATGAGAAGACCTTTCATAATTGTGATGACGAGCGTCATGTGGTATTGTGATGACAAGTGTTATGGGACATTGTGATCAGAAAGGTTTGGAGCATTGTGAAGACAGAGGTCATGGAGCATTTTAATTTCATTGTGATGACAATAGCATGAATCATTATGATGATGGGCATGGTGCATTGTGATGACAGGTTTCAAGCAGCATTGAGATGAAAAGGGGCATGGAGAATTATGATTACAGAGGTCCTGGTGCATTGTGATGACAAGGGTCATGGAGCCTTGTGATGACAAGGCCGTGGAACATTGTGATGGCAGGGGTCATGGAGCATTGTTATGACAGGTGTAATGGAGCATTGTGATGACAAGGGCATGGAACAATGTGATGAGATATTTCATTGAGCATTGTGATGACAATGAATGGAGCATTGCGATGCCAAGGGTCATGGAGCTTTGTGATGACAAAGGTCATGGGGCATTTTGACGACAAGGGCGTGGTGCATTGTGATGAGAAGGGCAGGGAGCATTGTGATGACAGGGTCATGGAGCAATTTGAATAAAAGTGTCATGGAATATTTTGATGACAGGTGTTATGGAACATTGTGATGTCAGGGGTCATGAAGCATTGTGATGAAATGAGTCATGGAGCATTTTGTGACAGGGATTATGGAACATTGTAATGTCAGGGCTCATGGAGCATTGTGATGATAAGGGCAAGTAGCAGTGCGATGACAGTGGTCTTGGAACACTCTGGTGACGGGTGAGGGAGTATTGTGATGACTAGTGATGGAACATTGTGATATATATGGTGAGAGAGCATTTTGATGAGAAGTGCATGGATCATTGTGATGACAAGTGTTATGGAGCATAGCAATGATAAGGATATGGAGTATTGTGATGACAAGTGTGTGGCGCATTGTGATGACATGTGTCATAGAGCATTGTACTGACAAGCGCATGGAGCATTTTGATGACAAGCGTCATAGAGCATTGTGCTGACAAAGGCATGGAGCATTTTGATAACAAGGTACACAGAGCATTGTGATGAAATATTCATGGAGCATTGGGGTGACAAATATCACAGAACCTTGTGTGACGAGGGCATGTACCATAGTGATGAGATAGGTCATGAAGCATTGTGATGACTGGAGTCACGGAGCATTGTGATGACAGGGGTCATGGAGCATTGTGCTGAAAAGCGCATGGAGCATTGTGATGACAAGTGTCATGGAGCATTGGGCTGACAAAGGCATGGAGCATTGTGATGACAAGGGACACAGAGCATTGTGATGAAATATTCATGGAGCATTGTGGTGAAAATGATCACAGAGCCTTGTTTGAAGAGGGCATGGACCACTGTGATGACAGTGGTCATGGAACATTGTGATGACAGGGTTGAGGGATTATTGTGATGACTAGTGATGTAACATTGTGATATATGTGGTGAGAGAGCATTTTGATGAGAAGTGCATGGAGCATTGTGATGACAAGGGTTATGGAGCATAGCAATGATAAGGATGTGGAGAATTGTGATGACAAGCGCATGGCACATTGTGATGACTAGGGCATGGAGCATTGTGGTGACAAAGGCATGGAGCATTTTAATGACAAGGGACACAGAACATTGAGATGAAACATTCATGGAGCATTGTGGTGAAAATGATCACAGAGCCTTGTTTGAAGAGGGCATGGACCACTGTGATGACAAAGGTCATGAAGCATTGTGATGACTGGAGTCACGGAGCATTGTGATGACAAGGGCATGGAACATTGTGATGACAAGGTCATGGATTATTGTGAAGACAGGTGTTAGGGAGCATTGTGATGACATATGTCATTGTCCATTGTAATGACAATGGCATGGAGCATTGTGATACCAAGTGTCATGGAGGATTGTGATGACAAAGTAATGGAGCATTTTGATGACAAGGGCTTGGAACATTGTGATGAAAAGTGTCATGGAGCATTGTGATGACAAGGGAATGGAGCATTGTGATGACAAGGGCCATTGAGAATTTTGATGACAGCGTCTTGAAGCATTGTGATGACAAGTGCATGGAGCTTGCTATGACAGGGTTCAGAGAGCATTGCGATGACAAGTGCATGGAGCATTGTGATGACAAGATCATGTAACATTGTGATGAGAAGTGTCACGAACTATTGTGATGACAAGGACGTGGAGAATTGTAATGATATGGGACATGGAGCATTGTGATGAACAGGGCATGGAGAATTGTGATTGCAAGACCGTGGAGCATTGTGATGAAAAGACCATGGATAATTATGATGAAGAGCGTCATGGATCACTGTAATGACAAGGGGCATGGAGCATTGTGATGACAGGTGTCATAAGCATTGTGATGAGAGTGGTCATGGAGCATTGTGATGACAAGTGTCATGGAGCATTGTGATGAGAAGGTCATGGAGCATTTGCCTGAAAATGTTCATGGAGTATTGTGATGATAGTGGTCAAGGAGCATTGTGATGACAAGGGAATGGAGCATTGTGATGACAAGGTCCTGGAGCAGTGTGATGAGAAGACCATAGAGCCTTGTGATTACAATTCTCATGGAGCATTCTGATGAATAGGGGCATGGAACATTGTGATTACAGGGGTCTTGGAGCATTGTCATGACAAGGGCATGGAGCATTGTGATGAGAAGGCCATGGAGCATTCTGATGACATGTGTCATGGATCTTTGTGATGACAAGGGCATGGAGCTTTGTTATTACAGGGGTCTTGGAGCATTGTGATGACAAGGGTCATGGAGCCTTGGATGCCAAGGCGGTGGAACATTGTGATGGCAGGTGTCATGGAGCATTGTTATGACAGGGGTAATGGAGCATTGTGATGACAAGGGCATGGAACATTGGTCTGAAAATTTCATGGATTATTGTGATGAGATCGGCATGGAATATTGTGATAACTAGGGCACGGAACACTGTGATACATGTGTCATGGAGGATTGTAATGACAAGGGCATGGAGCATTGTGATGAGAAGAGTATCGAGCAATGTGATGACAAGCGTCATGGAGCATTGTGGTGACAAGGGCATGGAGCAATGTGATGAAAGATTTCATGTAGCATTGTGATGAAATGGCATGGAGTATTGTGATGCCAAGGGTCATGGAGCTTTGTGATGACAAAGGTCATGGAGCATTTTGATGACAAGGTCGTGGTGCATTGTGATGAGAAGGGCAGGGAGCATTGTGATGACAGGGTCATGGAGCAAATTGATGAAAAGTGTCATGGAACATTTTGATGACAGGGGTTATGGAACATTGTGATGTCAGGGGTCATGCAGCATTTTGATGAAAAGGGTCATGAAGCATTCTGATGAAAAGGTGCATGGAGCATTGAATTACAGGGGTTTGCAGTAATGTGATTACAACGGCAAGGAGCATTGTGATGAGAAGGCAATCAAGCATTCTGATGACATGTGTCATGGAGCTTTGTGATGCCAAGGACATGGAGCATTGTGATGTCAGGGGTCATGTAGCATTGTGATGATAAGAGCATGTAGCACTGTAATGACAGTGGTCATGGAACATTGTGATGACAGGGGTGAGCGAGTATTGTGATGACTAGTGATGGAAGATTGTGATATATGTGGTGAGAGAGCATTTTGATGAGAAGTGCATGGAGCATTGTGATGACAAGTTATATGGAGCATGGCGATGAAAAGGATGTGGAGCATTGTGATGAAAAGCGCTTGGCACATTGTGATGACATGTGTCATGGAGCATTGTGCTGACAAGCGCATGGAGCATTTTGATGACAAGTGTCATGGAGCATTGTGCTGACAAAGGCATGGAGCATTGTGATGACAAGGGACACAGAGCATTGTGATGAAAATTTCATGGAGCATTGTGGTGACAAAGATCACAGAGCCTTGTGTGACGAGGGCATGGACCACTGTGAGGAGAAAGGGCATGAATCATTGTGATGACTGGAGTCACGGTACACTGTTATGAGAGGGGTCATGGAGCATTGTGATGACAAGGGCATGGATCATTGTGGTGACAAATGTCACAGAGCCTTGTGTGATGAGGGCATGGACCATTGTGAGGACAAAGGTCATGAAGCATAGTGATGACTGGAGTCACGGAGCATTGTGATGACAGGGGTCATAGAGCATTGTGATGATAGGGGCATGGAACATTGGTCTGACATGTTTCATGGATTATTGTGATGACAGTGGGCATGGTGCATTGTGATGACATTGGCATGGAACATTATGATGACAAGGTCATGGAGTAATGTGAAGACAGGTGTCAGGGAGCATTGTGATGACATATGTCATTGTCCATTGTGATGACAATGGCATGGAGCATTGTGATAACAAGTGTCATGGAGGATTGTGATGACAAAGGTAATGGAGCATTTTGAAGACAAGGGCTTGGAACATTGTGATGACAAGGGTCATGGAGCCTTGGATGACAAGGCGGTGGAACATTGTGATGGCAGGGGTCATGGAGCATTGTTATGACAGGGGTAATGGAGCATTGTGATGACAAGGGCATGGAACATTGGTCTGAAATTTTCATGGATTATTGTGATGAGATACGGCATGGAACATTGTGTTGACTAGGGCACGGAACACTGTGATCCATGTGTCATGGAGGATTGTAATGACAAGGGCATGGAGCATTTTGATGAGAAGTGTGTCGAGCATTGTGATGACAAGCGTCACGGAGCATTGTGGTGACAAGGGCATGGAGCAATGTGATGAGAGGTTTCGTGTAGCATTGTGATGAAATGGCATGGAGTATTGTGATGCCAAGGGTCATGGAGATTTGTGATGACAAACGTCATGGAGCATTTTGATGACAAGGGCATGGAGCATTCTGATGAAAAGGTGCATGGAGCATTGAGATTACAGGTGTTTTGAAGCAATATAATTACAAGGCATGGAGCATTGTTTGAGAAGGCAATGGAGCATTCTGATGACATGCGTCATGGGGCTTTGTGATGACAAGGACATGGAGCATTGTGATTACATGGGTTTTGGAGCATTGTGATGAAAAGGGAATGGATCATTGTGATGAAAAATGCATGGAGCCTTGTCATGACAGGGTTCAAGGAGCATTGTGATGACAAGTGCATGGAGCAATGTGATGAGAGATTTCATTGAGCATTGTAATGACAATGGCATGGAGCATTGTGATGCCAAGGGTCATGGAGTTTTGTAATGACAAATGTCATGGGGCATTTTGATGAAAAGGGCGTGGTGCATTGTGATGAGAATGGCAGGGAGCATTGTGATGACAGGGTCATGGAGCAATTTGAATAAAAGGGTCATGGAATATTTTGATGACAGGGGATATGGAACATTGTGATGTCAGGGGTCATGAAGCATTGTGATGAAATGGGTCATGGAGCATTTTGTGAGAGGGGTTATGGGACATTGTGATGTCAGGGTTCATGGAGCATTGTGATGATAAGGGCATGTAGCACTGTGATGACAGGGGTCATGGAACACTGTGATGACAGGGGTGACGGAGTATTGTGATGACTAGTGATGAAACATTGTGATATATGTGGTGAGAGAGCATTTTGATGCGAAGTGCATGGAGCATTGTGATGACAAGTGTTATGGAGCATAGCAATGTTAAGGATGTGGAGTATTGTGATGACAAGCGCATGGCGCATTTTGATGACATGTGTCATTGAGCATTGTGCTGACAAGCGCATGGAGCATTTTGATGACAAGTGTCATGGAGCATTGTGTTGAAAAAGGCATGGAACATTTTGATGACAAGGGACACAGAGCATTGTGATGAAATATTCATGGAACATTGCAGTGAAAAAGGACACAGAGCCATGTGTGACGAGGGCATGGACCATTGTGATGAGATAGGTCATGAAGCATTGTGATGACTGGAGTCACGGAGAATTGTGATGAAAGTGGTGATGGAGCCTTGTGATGACAAGGGCATGGAGCAATGTGATGACAGGGGCATGGAACATTGGTCTGACAAGTTTCATGGATTATAGTGATGACAGGGTGCATGGAGCATTGTGATGACAAGGGCATGGAGCATTGTGGTGACAAAGGCATGGAGCATTTTGATGACAAGGGACACAGAGCATTGTGATGAAATATTCATGGAGCATTGTGGTTAAAAAGATCACAGAGCCTTGTGTGAAGAGGGCATGGACCACTGTGATGACAAAGGTCATGAAGCATTGTGATGACTGGAGTCACGGAGCTTTGTGATGACAGGGCTCATGGAGCATTGCTCTGACAAGATTAATGGATTATTGTGATGAGAGTGGTCATGGCGCATTGTGATGACAAGGGCATGGAACATTGTGATGACCAGGTCATGGAGTATTGTGAAGAAAGGTGTCAGGGAGCATTGTGATGACATATGTCATTGTCCATTGTGATGACAATGGCATGGAGCATTGTGATACCAAGTGTCATGGAGGATTGTGATGACAAAGGTAATGGAGCATTTTGATGACAAGGGCTTGGAACATTGTGATGACAAGGGTCATGGAGCATTGTGATGACAAGGGCATGGAGCATTGTGATTTCAAGGGCCACTGAGAATTTTGATGACAACGTCGTGAAGCATTGTGATGAAAAGCGCATGGAGCTTGCTATGACAGGGGTCATAGAGCATTGCGATGACAAGTGCATGGAGAATTGTGATGACAAAATCATGTAACATTGTGATGAGAAGTGTCAAGAAGCATTGTGATGACAAGGACGTGGAGAATTGTAATGACATGGGACATGGAGCATTTTGATGAACAGGGCATGGAGAATTGTGATAGCAAGACCGTGGAGCATTGTGATGAAAAGACCATGGATAATTATGATGAAGAGCGTCATGGATCACTGTAATGACATGGGGCATGGAGCATTGTGATAACAGGTGTCATGGAGCAAGGTGCTGAGAGGGGTCATGGAGCATTGTGATGACAAGGGTCATGGAGCATTGTGATGAGAAAGTCATAGAGCAGTGTGATGAGAAGACCATGGAGCCTTGTGATGACAAGTCTCATGGAGCATTCTGATGAATAAGGGCATGGAGCATTGTGATTACAGGGGTTTTGGAGCATTGTGATGACAAGGGCATGGAGCATTGTGATGAGAAGGCCATGGAGCATTCTGATGACATGCCTCATGGAGCTTTGTGATGACAAGGGCATGGAGCATTGTGATTACAGGGGTCTTGGAGCATTGTGATGACAAGGGTCATGGAGCCTTGGATGCCAAGGCGGTGGAACATTGTGATGGCTGGGGTCAGGGAGCATTGTTATGACAGGGGTAATGGAGCATTGTGATGACAAGGGAATGGAACACTGGTCTGAAAATTTCATGGATTATTGTGATGAGATTCGGCATGTAGCATTGTGATGACTAGGGATCGGAACACTGTGATACATGTGTTATGGAGGATTGTAATGACAAGGGCATGGAGCATTGTGATGAGAAGAGTATCGATCATTGTAATGACAAGTGTCATGGAGCATTGTGCTGACAAGGGCATGGAGTAATGTGATGAGAGGTTACATGTAGCATTGTGATGAAATGGCATATAGCATTGTGATGCCAAGTGTCATGGATCTTTGTGATGACAAAGTCAAGGAGCATTTTGATGACAAGGTCATGGTGCATTTTGCGGACAAGCGCATGTAGCATTTTGATGACAAGTGTCATGGAGCATTGTGCTGACAAAGACATGGAGCATTGTGATGACGAGGGACAAAGAGCATTGTGATGAAAATTTCATGGAGCATTGTGGTGACAAAGATCACAGAGCCTTGTTTGACGAGGGCATGGACCATTGAGATGAGAAAGGTCATGAATCATTGTGATGACTGGAGTAACGGAGCACTGTGATGACAGGGGTCATGGAGCATTGTGATGACAAGGGCATGGAGCAATGTGATGACAGGGGCATGGAACATTGGTCTGACAGGTTTCATAGATTACTGTGATGACAGTGGGCATTGAGCATTGAGATGACAAGGGCATGGAGCATTGTAGTGACAAAGGTCACAGAGCCTTGTGTGACGATGGCATGAACCATTGTGAGGACAAATGTCATGAAGCATTGTGATGACTGGAGTCACGGAGCATTGTGATGACAGGGGTCATGGAGCATTGTGATGACAAGGGCATGGAGCATTGTGATGACAGGGGCATGGAGCATTGGCCTGACATGTTTCATGGATTATTGTGATGACAGTGGGCATAGCGCATTGTGATGACAAGGGCGTGGAACATTGTGATGACAATGTCATGGAGTATTGTGAAGACAGGTGTCAGGGAGCATTGTGATGACATATGTCATTGTCCATTGTGATGACAATGGCATGGAACATTGTGATACCAAGTGTCATGGAGGATTGTGGTGACAAATGTAATGGAGCATTTTGATGACAAGGGAATGGAGCATTCTGATGAAAAGGTCCATGGAGCATTGAGATTACAGGGGTTTTGAAGCAATGTGATGACAAGGGCAAGGAGCATTCTGATGAGAAGGCAATGGAGCATTCTTATGACATGCGTCATGGAGCTTTGTGATGACAAGGACATGGAGCATTGTGATTACAGGGTTCTTGGAGCATTGTGATGACAAGGGTCATGGAGCATTGTGATGAGAAGGTCATGGAGCATTTGCCTGAAAATGTTCATGGAGTATTGTGATGATAGTGGTCAAGGAGCATTGTGATGACAAGGGAATGGAGCATTGTGATGACAAGGTCCTGGAGCAGTGTGATGAGAAGACCATAGAGCCTTGTGATTACAATTCTCATGGAGCATTCTGATGAATAGGGGCATGGTACATTGTGATTACAGGGGTCTTGGAGCATTGTGATGACAAGGGCATGGAGCATTGTGATGAGAAGGCCATGGAGCATTCTGATGACATGTGTCATGGATCTTTGTGATGACAAGGGCATGGAGCTTTGTTATTACAGGGGTCTTGGAGCATTGTGATGACAAGGGTCATGGAGCCTTGGATGCCAAGGCGGTGGAACATTGTGATGGCAGGTGTCATGGAGCATTGTTATGACAGGGGTAATGGAGCATTGTCATGACAAGGGCATGGAACATTGGTCTGAAAATTTCATGGATTATTGTGATGAGATTCGGCATGGAACATTGTGATAACTAGGGCACGGAACACTGTGATACATGTGTCATGGAGGATTGTAATGACAAGGGCATGGAGCATTGTGATGAGAAGAGTATCGAGCAATGTGATGACAAGCGTCATGGAGCATTGTGGTGACAAGGGCATGGAGAAATGTGATGAAAGATTTCATGTAGCATTGTGATGAAATGGCGTGGAGTATTGTGATGCCAAGGGTCATGGAGCTTTGTGATGACAAAGGTCATGGAGCATTTTGATGACAAGGTCGTGGTGCATTGTGATGAGAAGGGCAGGGAGCATTGTGATGACAGGGTCATGGAGCAAATTGATGAAAAGTGTCATGGAACATTTTGATGATAGGGGTTATGGAACATTGTGATGTCAGGGGTCATGCAGCATTCTGATGAAAAGGGTCATGAAGCATTCTGATGAAAAGGTGCATGGAGCATTGAATTACAGGGGTTTGGAGTAATGTGATTACAACGGCAAGGAACATTGTGATGAGAAGGCAATCAAGCATTCTGATGACATGTGTCATGGAGCTTTGTGATGCCAAGGACATGGAGCATTGTGATGTCAGGGGTCATGGAGCATTGTGATGATAAGAGCATGTAGCACTGTAATGACAGTGGTCATGGAACATTGTGATGACAGGGGTGAGCGAGTATTGTGATGACTAGTGATGGAAGATTGTGATATATGTGGTGAGAGAGCATTTTGATGAGAAGTGCATGGAGCATTTTGATGACAAGTTATATGGAGCATGGCGATGAAAAGGATGTGGAGCATTAAGATGAAAAGAGCTTGGCACATTGTGATGACATGTGTCATGGAGCATTGTGCTGACAAGCGCATGGAGCATTTTGATGACAAGTGTCATGGAGCATTGTGCTGACAAAGGCATGGAGCATTGTGATGACAAGGGACACAGAGCATTGTGATGAAAATTTCATGGAGCATTGTGGTGACAAAGATCACAGAGCCTTGTGTGACGAGGGCATGGACCACTGTGAGGAAAAAGGGCATGAATCATTGTGATGACTGGAGTCACGGAACACTGTTATGAGAGGGGTCATGGAGCATTGTGATGACAAGGGCATGGATCATTGTGGTGACAAATGTCACAGAGCCTTGTGTGATGAGGGCATGGACCATTGTGAGGACAAATGTCATGAAGCATAGTGATGACTGGAGTCACGGAGCATTGTGATGACAGGGGTCATAGGGTATTGTGATGACAAGGGCATGGATCATTGTGAAGACAGGGGCATGGAACATTGGTCTGACATGTTTCATGGATTATTGTGATGACAGTGGGCATGGTGCATTGTGATGACATTGGCATGGAACATTGTGATGACCAGGTCATGGAGTAATGTGAAGACAGGTGTCAGGGAGCATTGTGATGACATATGTCATTGTCCATTGTGATGACAATGGCATGGAGCATTGTGATAACAAGTGTCATGGAGGATTGTGATGACAAAGGTAATGGAGCATTTTGAAGACAAGGGCTTGGAACATTGTGATGACAAGGGTCATGGAGCCTTGGATGACAAGGCGGTGGAACATTTTGATGGCAGGGGTCATGGAGCACTGTTATGACAGGGGTAATGGAGCATTGTGATGACAAGGGCATGGAACATTGGTCTGAAATTTTCATGGATTATTGTGATGAGATACGGCATGGAACATTGTGTTGACTAGGGCACGGAACACTGTGATCCATGTGTCATGGAGGATTGTAATGACAAGGGCATGGGGCATTTTGATGAGAAGTGTGTCGAGCATTGTGATGACAAGCGTCACGGAGCATTGTGGTGACAAGGGCATGGAGCAATGTGATGAGAGGTTTCATGTAGCATTGTGATGAAATGGCATGGAGTATTGTGATGCCAAGGGTCATGGAGATTTGTGATGACAAACGTCATGGAGCATTTTGATGACAAGGGCATGGAGCATTCTGATGAAAAGGTGAATGGAGCATTGAGATTACAGGGTTTTTGAAGCAATGTGATTACAAGGGTATGGAACATTGTGATGAGAAGGCAATGGAGCATTCTGATGACATGCCTCATGGAGTTTTGTGATGACAAGGACATGGAGCATTGTGATTACAGAGGTATTTGAGGATTGTGATGAAAAATGAATGGATCATTGTGATGAAAAATGCATGGAGCCTTGTCATGACAGTGTTCAAGGAGCATACTGATGAGAACTGTCAGGGAGCATTGTGATGATAAGTGTATTGAGCATTGTGATGACAAAGCTCATGGAGCATTTGATGAGAAGACCATGGATAATTGTGATGACCAGCGTCATGGGGCTTTGTGATGACAAGTGTTATGGAACATTGTGATCAGAAGGGTTTGGTGCATTGTGATGACAGAGGTCATTGAGCATTTTGATTTCATTGTGATTACAATAGCATGAAATATTATGGTGATGGGCATGGTGCATTGTGATGACAGGGTTCGTGGAGCATTGAGATGAAAATGGGCATGGAGCATTGTGATTACAGGGGTTTTGTAGAATTGTGATGACAAGGGCATGGAGCATTGTGATGAGCAGTCCATGGAGCATTCTGATGACAAGCGTCATGGAGCTTTGTGATGACAAGGGCATGGAGAATTGTGATTACAGGGGTCATGGAATATTGAGATGACAGTGGTGAGGGAGTATTGTGATTACTAGTGATGGAACATTGTGATATCAGTGGTGAGAAGGCACTTTGAGGAGTAGTGCATGGAGCATTCTGATGACAATGTTTATGGAGGATTTTGATGACAAGGATGTGGAGCATTGTGATGACAAGTGCATGGTTCATTGTGATGACAAGTGTTATGGAGCATTGTGCTGACACACGCATCAAGCATTGTGATGACAAGGGTCATGGAGCATTGTGCTGACAAAGTCATGGATCTTTGTGATGACAAGTGTCACAGAGCATTGTGATAAAAATTTCATGGAGCATTGTGGTGACAAAGGTCACAGAGCTTTGTGTGACGAGGTCAGGGAGCATTGTGATGACAAGTGTCATGAAGCATTGTGATGATTGGAGTCACTGAGCTTTGTGATAACAGCGGTCTTGGAGCATTGTGATGATAAGGGAATGGATCATTGTGATGAAAAAGGCATGGAGCCTTGTCATGACATTGTTCAAGGAGCATACTGATGACAAGTGTCAGCGAGCATTGTGATGCCAAGTGTATTGAGCATTGTGGTGACAAAGGTCATGGAGCATTGTGATGAGAAGACCTTGCATAATTGTAATGACGAGCGTCATGGGGCATGTGATGACAAGTGTTATGGAACATTGTGATCAGAAGGGTTTGGAGCATTGTGATGACAGAAGACATGGAGCATTTTGATTTCATTGTGATGACAATAGCATGAATCATTATGATGATGGGCATGGTGCATTGCGATGACAGTGTTTATGGAGCATTGAGATGAAAAGTGGCATGGAGAATTGTGATTACAGAGGTCTTGGTGCATTGTGATGACAAGGGTCATTGAGCCTTGTGATGACAAAGGCCGTGGAACATTGTGATGGCAGGGGTCATGGAGCATTGTTATGACAGGTGTAATGGAGAATTGTGATTACAAGGGCATTGAGCAATGTGATGAGTGATTTCATTGAGCATTGTGATGACAATAGCATGAAGCATTGTGATGCCAAGTGTCATGGAGCTTTGTGATGACAAATGTCATGGGGCATTTTGATGACAATGGCGTGGTGAATTGTGATGAGAAGGGCAGGGAGCATTGTGATGATAGGGTCATGGAGCAATTTGAATAAAATTTTCATGGAATATTTAGATGACAGTGGTTATGGAACATTGTGATGTCAGGGGTCATGAAGCATTCTGAGGAAATGGGTCATGGAGCATTTTGTGACAGGGTTTATGGAACATTGTGATGTCAGGGGTCATTGAGCATTGTGATGAAATGGGCATGGCACATTGTGATGACATGTGTCAGGGAGCATTGTGCTGACAAGCGCATGGAGCATTTTGATGACAAGTGTCATGGAGCATTGTGCTGACAAAGGAATGGAGCATTGTGATGACAAGGGACACAGAGCATTGTGATGAAAAATTCATTCAGCATTGTGGTGACAAAGATCACAGAGCCTTGTGTGAAGAGGGCATGGACCATTGTGATGACAAAGGGCATGAATCATTGTGATGACTGGAGTCACGGAGCACTGTTATGACAGGGGTCATGGAGCACTGTGATGACAAGGGCATGGAGCAATATGATGACAGTGGCATGGAACATTGGTCTGACAAGTTTCATGGATTATTGTGAAGACAGTGGGCATGGAGCATGGAGATGACAAGGGCATGGAGCATTGTGGTGACAAAGGTCACAGAGCCTTGTGTGACGAGGGCATGGACCATTTTGAGGACAATGGTCATGAAGCATTGTGATGACTGGAGTCACGGAGCACTGTTATGACAGGGGTCATGGAGCATTGTGATGAGAAGGGCATGGAGCAATATGATGACAGGGGCATGGAACATAGGTCTGACATATTTCATGGATTATTGTGATGACAGTGGGCATGGCACATTGTGATGACAAGGGCATGGAACATTGTGAAGACAAGGTCATGGAGTATTGTGAAAAGAAGTGTCAGGGAGCATTGTGATGACATATGTTATTGTTCATTGTGATGACAATGGCATAGAGCATTGTGATACCAAGTGTCATGGAGGATTGTGATGACAAAAGTAATGGAGCATTTTGTTGACAAGGGCTTGGAACATTGCGATGACAAGGGTCATGGAGCATTGTGTTGACAAGGGCATGGAGCATTCTGATGAAAATGTGAATGGAGCATAGAAATTACAGGGGTTTTGAAGCAATGTGATTACAAGGGCATGGAGCATTGTGATGAGAAGGCAATGCAGCATTCTGATGACATGCGTCATGGAGCTTTGTGATGACAAGGACATGGAGCATTGTGATTACAGGTGTCTTGGAGCATTGTGATGAAAAGGGAATGGATCATTGTGATGAAAAATGCATGGAGCCTTGTCATGACAGGTTTCAAGGAGCATATTGATGACAACTGTCAGGGAGCATTGTGATGATAAGTGTATTGAGCATTGTGATGACAAAGATCATGGAGCATTGTGATGAGAAGACCAAGTATAATTGTGATGACCAGCGTCATGGGGCATTGTGATGACAAGTGTTATGGAACATTGTGATCAGAAGGGTTTTGTGCGTTGTGATTACAGAGTTCATTGGGCATTTTGATTTTATTGTGATGACAATAGAATGAAATATTATGGTGATGGGCACGGTGCATTGTGATGACAGGGTTCATGGAGCATAGAGATTAAAAGGGGCATGGAGCATTGTGATTACAGGGGTGTTGGAGCATTTTGATGACAAGGGCATGGAGCATTGTGATGAGAAGGCAATGGAGCATTCTAATGGCATGCGTCATGGAGCTTTGTGATGACAAGGGCAAGGAGAATTTTGATTACAGGAGTCATGGAATATTGTGATGACAGGGGTGAGGGAGTATTGTGATGACTATTGATGGAACATTGTGATATCAGTGATGAGAATGCATTTTGAGGAGAAGTGCATGGATTATTTTGATGACAAGATTTATGGAGCCTTTTGATGACAAGGATGTGGATCATTGTGATGACAAGTGCATGGTGCACTGTGATGACAAGTGTTATGGAGCATTGTGCTGACACGCGCATCAAGCATTGTGATGACAAGGGTCATGAAGCATTGTGATAAAAATTTCATGGAGCATTGTGGTGACAAAGGTCACAGAGGTTTGTGTGACGAGGTCATGGACCATTGTGATGACAAATGTCATGAAGCAGTGTGATGACTGAAGTCACAGAGCATTGTGATAACAGTGGTCTTGGAGCATTGTCATGAAAAGGGAATGGATCATTGTGATGAAATAGGCAAGGATCCTTGTCATGACAGTGTTCAATGAGCATACTGATGCTCAGTGTCAGGGAGCATTGTGATGACAAGTGTATTGAGCATTGTGATGACAGAGGTCATGGAGAATTTTAATTTCATTGTGATGACAATAGCATGAATCATTATGATGATGGGCCTCGTGCATTGTGATGACAGGGTTCATGGAGCATTGAAATGAAAAGGGGCATGGAGAATTGTGATTACAGGGGTCTTGGTGTTTTGTGATGACAAGGGTCATGAAGCGTTGTGATGACAAGGCCGAGGAACATTTTGATGGCAGGGGTCATGGAGCATTGTTATGAGAGGTGTAATGGAGCATTGTGATGACAAGTGCATGGAGCAATGTGATGAGAGATTTCATTGAGCATTGTGATGACAATGGCATGGATCATTGTGATGCCAAGTGTCCTGGAGCTTTGTGATGACAAAGGTCATGGAGCATTTTGACGACAAGGGCATGGTGCATTGAGATGAGAAGGACAGGGAGCATTGTGATGACAGGGTCATGGAGCAATTGGATGAAAAGTGTCATGGAATATTTTGATGACAGGGGTTATGGAACATTGTGTTGTCAGGGGTCATGAAGCATTGTGATGAAATGGGTCATGGAGCATTTTTTGATAGGGGTTATGGAACATTGTGATGTCAGGGGTCATGGAGCATTGTGATGATAAGGGCATGTAGCACAGTGATGACAGTGGTCATGGAACATTGTCATGACAGGGGTGAGGGAGTATTGTGATGACTAGTGATGTAACATTGTGATATATGTGGTGAGAGAGCATTTTGATGAGAAGTGCATGGAGCATTGTGATGACAAGTGTTATGGAGCATAGCAATGATAAGGATGTGGAGAATTGTGATGACAAGCGCATGTCGCATTTTGATGACATGTGTCATGGAGCATTGTGCTGACAAGCGCATGGAGCATTTTGATGACAAGTGTCAGCGAGCATTGTGGTGACAAAGGCATGGAGCATTTTGATGACAAGGGACACAGAGCATTGTGATGAAATATTCCTGGAGCATTGTGGTGACAAAGACAACAGAGCCTTGTGTGACGAGGGCATGGACCATTGTGAAGACATAGGTCCTGAATCATTGTGATGACTGGAGTCACGGAGCATTGTGATGACAGGGGTCATGGAGCATTGCTTTGACAAGATTTATGGATTTTTGTGATGAGAGTGGGCATGGCGCATTGTGATGACAAGGGCATGGAACATTGTGATGACAAGGTCATGGAGTATTGTTAAGACAGGTGTCAGGGAGCATTGTGATGACATATGTCATTGTCCATTGTGATGACAATGGCATGGAGCATTGTGATACCAAGTGTCATGGAGGATTGTGATGACAAAGGTAATGGAGCATTTTGATGACAAGGGCTTGGAACATTGTGATGACAAGTGTCATGGAGCATTGTGATGACAAGGGCATGGAGCATTGTGATTTCAAGGGCCACTGAGAATTTTGATGACAACGTCGTGAAGCATTGTGATGAAAAGCGCATGGAGCTTGCTATGACAGTTGTCATAGAGCATTGCAATGACAAATGCATGGAGAATTGTGATGACAAGATCATGTAAAATTGTGATGAGAAGTGTCACGAAGCATTGTGAAGACAAGGACGTGGAGAATTGTAATGACATGGGACATGGAGCATTGTGATGAATAGGGCATGGAGAATTGTGATAGCAAGACCGTGGAGCATTGTGATGAAAAGACCATGGAAAATTATGAAGAAGAGCGTCATGGATCACTGTAATGACAAGGGGCATTCAGCATTCTGATGACATGTGTCATGGAGCATGGTGATGAGAGGGGTCATGGAGCATTTTCAAGACAAGGGTCATGGAGCATTGTGATGAGAAAGTCATGGAGCATTGGCCTGAAAATGTTCATGGAGTATTGTGATGACAGTGGTCAAGGAGCATTGTGATGACAAGGGAATGGAGCATTGTGATGACAAGGTCCTGGAGCAGTGTGATGAGAAGACCATGGAGCCTTGTGATGACAACTCTCATGGAGCATTCTGATGAATAGGGCCATGGAATATTGTGATTACATGGGTCTTGGTGCATTGTGATGACAAGGGTCATGGAGCCTTGGATGCGAAGTCGGTGGAACATTGTGATGGCAGGTGTAATGGAGCATTGTGATGACAAGGGCATGGAACATTGGTCTGAAAATTTCATGGATTATTGTGATGAGATTCGGCATGGAACATTGTGATGACTAGGGCACGGAACACTGTGATACATGTGTCATGGAGGATTGTAATTACAAGGGCATGGAGCATTGTGCTGAGAAGAGTATCGAGCATTGTGATGACAAGCGTCATGGAGCATTGTGGTAACAACGGCATGGAGCAATGTGATGAGAGGTTTCATGTAGCATTGTGATGAAATGGCATGGAGTATTGTGATGCCAAGGGTATTGGAGATTTTTGATGACAAAGGTCATGGAGCATTTTGATGACAAGGTCGTGGTGCATTGTGATGAGAAGGGCAGGGAGCATTGTGATGAGAGGGTCATGGAGCAAATTGATGAAAAGTGTCATGAAACATTTTGATGACAGGGTTTATGGAACATTGTGATGTCAGGGGTAAAGGAGCATTTTCATGAAAAGGGTCATGGAGCATTCTGATGAAAAGGTGCATGGTGCATTGAGATTACAGGGGTTTTGAAGCAATGTGATTACAAGGCATTGAGCATTGTGATGAAAAGTTTCATGGAGCATTGTCATTACAGGGGTTTTGAAGCAATGTGATTACAAGGCATGGAGCATTGTGATGAGAAGGCAATGGAGCATTCTGATGACATGCGTCATGGAGCTTTGTGAAGACAAGGACATGGAGTCATTGTAATTACAGGGGTCTTGGAGCATTGTGATGAAAAGGGAATGGATCATTGTGATGAAAAATGCATGGAGCCTTGTCATGACAGGGTTCAATGAGCATACTGATGACAACTGTCAGGGAGCATTCTGATGATAAGTGTATTGAGCATTGTGATGACAAAGATCATCTAGCATTGTGATGAGAAGACCATGGATAATTGTGATGACCAGTGTCATGGGGCATTGTGATGACAAGTGTTATGGAACATTGTGATCAGAAGGGTTTGGTGCATTGTGATGACAGAGGTCATTGAGCATTTTGATTTCATTGTGATGACAATAGCATGAAATATTATGGTGATGGGCACGGTGCATTGTGATGACAGGGTTCATGGTGCATTGAGATGAAAAGGGGCATGGAGCATTGTGATTACAGGGGTGTTGGTGCATTGTGATGAAAAGGGCATGGAGCATTGTGATGAGAAGCCATGGAGCATTCTGATGACATGCGTCATGGAGCTTTGTGATGACAAGGGCATGGAGAATTGTGATTACAGGGGTCATGGAATATTGTGATGACAGGGGTGAGGGAGTATTGTGATGACTAGTGATGGAACATTGTGATATCAGTGGTGAGAAAGCATTTTGAGGAGAAGTGCATGGAGCATTGTGATGACAAAGTTTATGGAGCATTTTGATGACAAGGATGAGGAGCATTGTGATGACAAGTGCATGGCGCATTGTGATGACATGGGTCATGGAGCATTGTGCTGACAAAGGCATGGAGCTTTGTGATGACAGGGGTTACAGAGCATTGTGATAAAAATTTCCTGGAGCATTGTTGTGACAAAGGTCACAGAGCTTTGTGTGACGAGGTCATGGAACATTGTGATGACAAATGTCATGAAGTATTGTGATGACTGGAGTCACGGGGCATTGTGATAACAGGGATCATGGAACATTGCTCTGATAAGATTTATGGATTATTGTGATGAGACTGGGCAGGGCTCATTGTGATGACAAAGGCATGGAACATTTTGATGACAAGGTCATGGAGTATTGTGAAGACAGGTGTCAGGGAGCATTGTGATGACATATGTCATTGTCCATTGTGATGACAATGGCATGGAGCATTGTGATACCAAGAGTCATGGAGGATTGTGATGACAAAGTAATGGAGCATTTTGATGACAAGGGCTTGGAACATTGCAATGACAAGGGTCATAGAGCATTGTGATGACAATGGCATGGAGCATTGTGATGACAAGGGACACAGAGCACTGTCATGAAAATTTCATGGAGCATTGTGGTGAGAAAGATCACAGAGCCTTGTGTGACGAGGGCATGGACCATTGTAAGGACAAACGTCATGAAGCATTGTGATAACTGGAGTCACGGAGCATTGTGATGATAGGTGTCATGGAGCATTGTGATGACAAGGGCATGGAGCATTGTGATGACAAGGGCATGTAGCATTGTGATGAGAAGGCCATGGAGCATTCTGATGACATGTGTCATGGATTTTTGTGATGACATGGGCATGGAGCATTGTGATTTCAGGGGTCTTGGAGCATTGTGATGACAAGGGTCATGGAGCCTTGGATGCCAAGGCGGTGGAACATGGTGATTGCAGTGGTCATGGAGCATTTTTATGACAAGGGTAATGGAGAATTGTGATGACAAGGGCATGGAACATTGGTCTGAAAATTTCATGGATTATTCTGACGAGATTCGGCATGGAGCACTGTGATGACTAGTGCACAGAACACTGTGATACATGTGTCATGGAGGATTGTAATGACAAGGGCATGGAGCATTGTGATGAGAAGAGTATCGAGCATTTTGATGACAAGCGTCAGGGAGCTTTGAGGTGACAAAGGCAAGGAGCAATGTGATGAGAGGTTTCAAGTAGCATTGTGATGAAATTGCATGGAGCACTGTGATGCCAAGTGTCATGGAGCTTTGTGATGACAAAGGTCATGGAGCATTTTGATGACAAGGTTGTGGTGCATTGTGATGAGAAGGGCAGGGAGCATTGTGATGACATGGTCATGGAGCAAATTGATGAAAAGTGTCATGGAACATTTTGATGACATGGGTTATGGAACATTGTGATGTCAGGGGTCATGGAGCATTGTGATGATAAGTGTATTGAGCATTGTGATGACAAAGATCATGGAGCATTGTGATGAGAAGACCATGGATAATTGTGATGACCAGCATCATGGGGCATTGTGATGACAAGTGTTATGGAACATTGTGATCAGAAGGGTTTGGAGCATTGTGATGACAGAGGTCATTGAGCATTTTGATTTCATTGTGATGACAATAGCATGAAATATTATGGTGATGGGCACGGTGCATTGTGATGATAGGGTTCTTGGAGCATTGAGATGAAAAGGGGCATGGAGCATTGTGATTACAGGGGTGTTGGAGCATTGTGATGACAAGGGCATGGAGCATTGTGATGAGGAGGCCATGGAGCATTCTGATGACATGCGTCATGGAGCTTTGTGATGACAAGTGCATGGAGAATTATGATTACAGGGGTCATGGAATATTGTGATCACAGGGGTGAGGGAGTATTGTGATGACTAGTGATGGAACATTGTGATATCAGTGGTGAGAAGGCATTTTGAGGAGAAGGGCATGGAGCATTGTGATGACAAGATTTATGGGGAATTTTGATGACAAGGATGTGGAGCATTGTGATGACAAGTATATGGTGCATTGTAATGACATGGGTTATGGAGCATTGTGCTGACACGCGCATCGAGCATTGTGATGACAAGGGTCATGGAGCATTGTGCTGGCAATGGCATGGAGCTTTGTGATGACAAGGGTCACAGAGCATTGTGATAAAAATTTCATGGAGCATTATGGTGACAAAGGTCACAGAGCTTTGTGTGACGAGGTCATGGACCATTGTGATGACAAATGTCATGAAGCATTGTGATGACTGGAGTCACAGAGCGTTGTGATAACAGGGGTCTTGGAGCATTGTGATGAAAAGGGAATGGATCATTGTGATGAAAAAGGCATGGAGCCTTGTCATGACAGTGTTTAAGGAGCATACTGATGACAAGTGTCAGCGAGCATTGTGATGCCAAGTGAATTGAGCATTGTGGTGACAAAGGTCATGGAGCATTGTGATGAGAAGACCTTGCATAATTGTGATGACGAGCGTCATGGGGCATGTGATGACAAGTGTTATTTAACACTGTGATCAGAAGGGTTTGGAGCATTGTGATGACAGAGGACATGGAGCATTTTTATTTCATTGGGATGACAATAGCATGAATCATTATGATGGTGGGCACGGTGCATTGTGATGACAGTGTTCATGGAGCATTGAGATGAAAAGTGGCATAGAGAATTGTGATTACAGGGAACTTGGAGCATTGTGATGACAAGGCAGTGGAACATAGTGATGGCAGGGGTCATGGAGCATTGTTATGACAGGTTTAATGGAGCATTGTGATTACAAGGGCATGGAGCAATGTGATGAGAGATTTCATTGAGCATTGTGATGACAATGGCATGGAGCATTGTGATGCCAACGGTCACGGAGCTTTGTGATGACAAATGTCATGGGACATTTTGATGACAAGGGCATGGTGCATTGTGATGAGCAGGGCAGGTAGTATTGTGATGACAAGTTTTATGGAGCATAGCGATGAAATGGATGTGGAGCATTGTGATGAAAAGAGCATGGCACATTGTGATGACATGTGTCATGGAGCATTGTGCTGACAAGCGCATGGAGCATTTTGATGACAAGTTCCATGGAACATTGTGCTGACAAGGGCATGGAGCACTGTGTTGAAAAGGGACACAGAGAATTGTGATGAAAATTTCATGGAGCATTGTGTTTACAGTGATCACTGAGCCTTGTGTGACGAGGGCATGGACCATTGTGATGGCAGGGGTCATGGAGCATTGTTATGACAGATGTAATGGAGCATTTTGATGACAAGGGCATGGAGCAATGAGATGAGAGATTTCATTGAGCATTGTGATGACAATGGCATGGAACACTGTGATGCCAAGGGTTATGGTGCTTTGTGATGACAAATGTCAAGGGGCATTTTGATGACAAGGGCGTGTTGCATTGTGATGAGAAGGGCAGGGAGCATTGTGATGACAGGGTCATGGAGCAATTTGAATAAAAGTGTCATGGTATATTTTGATGACAGGGGTTATGGAACATTGTGATGTCAGGGGTCATGAAGCATGTGATGAAATGGGTCATGGAGCATTTTGTGACAGGGGTTATGGAACATTGTGATGTCAGGGGTCATGGAGCATTGTGATGATAAGGGCATGTAGCACTGTGATGACAGTGGTCATGGAACATTGTGATGACAGGGGTGAGCGAGTATTGTGATGAGTAGTGATGGAACATTGTGATATATGTGGTGAGAGAGCATTTTGATGAGAAGTGCATGGAGCATTGTGATGACAAGTTTTATGGAGCATAGCGATGAAAAGGATGTGGAGCATTGTGAGGAAAAGAGCATAGCACATTGTCATGACATGCGTCATGGAGCATTGTGCTGACAAGAGCATGGAGCATTTTGATGACAAGTGTCATGGAGCATTGTGCTGACAAAGGCATGGAGCATTGTGATGACAAGGGACACAGAGCATTGTGATGAAAAATTCATGGAGCATTGGGGTGACAAAGATCAGAGAGCCTTGTGTGACGAGGGCATGGACCATTGTGATGGAAAGGTCATGAATCTTGGTGATGACTGGAGTCACGGAGCACAGTGATGACAGGGGTAATGGAGCATTGTAATTACAGGGTCATGGAGCTATTTGAATGAATGTGTCATGGAATATTTTGATGACAGTGGTTATGGAACATTGTGATGTCAGGGGTCATGGAGCATTGTGATGACAAGGGCATGGAGCAATATGATAACAGGGGCATGTAACATAGGTCTGACAAGTTTCATGGATTATTGTGATGACAGTGGGCATTTAGAATTGAGATGACAAGGGCATGGAATATTGTGGTGACAAAGCGCACAGAGCCTTGTGTGACGAGGGCTTGGACCATTTTGAGGACAAATGTCATGAAGCATTGTGATGACTGGAGACAGGGAGCATTGTGATGACAGGGGTCATGGAGCATTGTGATGACAAGGGCATGGAGCATTGTGATGACAGGGGCATGGAACATTGGTCTGACAGGTTTCATGGATTATTGTGATGACAGTGGGCATGGCGCATTGTGATGACAAGGGCATGGAACATTGTGATGACAAGGTCATGGAGCATTGTGAAGACAGGTGTCAGGGATCATTGTGATGACATATGTCATTGTCCATTGTGATGACAATGGCATGGAGCATTGTGATACCAAGTGTCATGGAGGATTGTGATGACAAAGGTAACGGAGCATTTTGATGACAAGGGCTAGGAACATTGCGATGACAAGGTTCATGGAGCATTGTGATGACAAGGGCATGGAGCATTCTGATGAAAAGGTGCATGGAGCATTGAGATTACAGGGGTTTTGAAGCAATGTGATTAAAAGGGCATGGAGCATTGTGATGAGAAGGCAATGGAGCATTCTGATAACATGCGTCATGGAGCTTTGTGATGACAAGGACATGGAGCATTGTGATTACAGGTGTCTTGGAGCATTGTGATGAAAAGGGAATGGATCATTGTGATGAAAAATGCATTGAGCCTTGTCATGACAGGGTTCAAGGAGCATACTGATGACAACTGTCAGGGAGCATTGTGATGATAAGTGTATTGAGCATTGTGATGACAAAGAGCATGGAGCATTGCGATGAGAAGACCATGGATAATTGTGATGACCAGCGTCATGAGGCATTGTGATGACAAGTGTTATGGAACATTGTGATCAGAAGGGTTTGGTGCATTGTGATGACAGAGGTCATTGAGCATTTTGATTTCATTGTGATGACAATAGCATGAAATATTATGGTGATGGGCACGGTGCATTGTGATGACACGGTTCATGGAGCATAGAGATTAAAAGGGGCATGGAGCATTGTGATTACAGGGGTGTTGGAGCATTGTGATGACAAGGGCATGGAGCATTGTGATGAGAAGGCGATGTCTCATTCTGATGACATGCGTCATGGAGCTTTGTGATGAGAAGGGCATGGAGAATTGTGATTACAGGGGTCATGGAATATTGTGATGACAGGTGTGAGGGAGTATTGTGATGACTAGTGATGGAACATTGTGATATCAGTGGTGAGAAGGCATTTTGAGGAGAAGTGCATGGAGCATTCTGATGACAATGTTTATGGAGCATTTTGATGACAATGATGTGGAGCATTGTGTTGACAAGTGCATGGTGCATTGTTATGACATGGGTTATGGAGCTTTGTGCTGACACGCGCATCGAGCATTGTGATGACAAGGGTCATGGAGCATTGTGCTGACAAAGGCATGGAGCTTTGTGATGACAAGGGTCACAGAGCATTGTGATAAATATTTCATGGAGCATTGTGGTGACAAAGGTCACAGAGCTTTGTGTGACGAGGTCATGGACCAATGTGATGACAAATTTCATGAAGTATTTTGATGATTGGAGTACGGAGCATTGTGATAACAGGGGTCTTGGAGCATTGTGATGAAAAGGGAATGGATCATTGTGATGAAAAAGGCATGGAGCCTTGTCATGACAGTGTTCAAGGAGCATACTGATGACAAGTGTAAGCGAGCATTGTGATGCCAAGTGTATTGAGCATTGTGGTGACAAAGGTCATGGAGCATTGTGATGAGAAGACCTTGCATAATTGTGATGACGAGCGTCATGGGGCATGTGATGACAAGTGTTATGGAACACTGTGATCAGAAGGGTTTGGAGCATTGTGATGACAGAGGACATGGAGCATTTTGATTTCATTGTGATGACAATAGCATGAATCATTATGATGATGGGCATGGTGCATTGTGATGACAGTGTTCATGGAGCATTGAGATGAAAAGTGGCATGGAGAATTGTGATTACAGAGGTCTTGGAGCATTGTGATGACAAGGGTCATGGAGCCTTGTGATGACAAGGCCGTGGAACATTGTGATGGCAGGTGTCATGGAGCATTGTTATGACAGGTGTAATGGAGCATTGTGATGACAAGGGCATGGAACAATGTGATGAGAGATTTCATTGAGCATTGTGATGACAATGGCATGGAGCATTGTGATGCCAAAGGTCATGGAGCTTTGTGATGACAAATGTCATGGGGCATTTTGATGACAAGGGCGTGGTGCATTGTGATGAGAAGGGCAAGGAGCATTGTGATGACAGGGTCATGGAGCAGTATGAATAAAATGGACATGGAATATTTTGATGACAGGGATTATGGAACATTGTGATGTCAGGGGTCATGAAGCATTGTGATGAAATGTGTCATGGAGCATTTTGTGACAGGAGTTATGGAACATTGTGATGTCAGGGGTCATGTAGCATTGTGATGATAAGGGCATGTAGCACTGTGATGACAGTGGTCATGGAACATTGTGATGACAGGGGTGAGCGAGTATTGTCATGACTAGTAATGGAACATTGTGATATATGTGTTGAGAGAGCATTTTGATGAGAAGTACGTGGAGCATTGTGATGACAAATTTTTAGGAGCATAGCGATGAAAAGGATGTGGAGCATTGTGAGGAAAAGAGCATGGCACACTGTGATGACATGTGTTATAGAGCATTGTGCTGACAAGCGCATCTAGCATTTTGATGACAAGTGTCATGGAGCATTGTGCTGACAAAGGCATGGAGCATTGTGATGACAAGGGACAAAGATCATTGACATGAAAATTTCATAGAGCATTGTGGTGACAAAGATCACAGAGACTTGTGTGACGAGGGCATGGACCATTGTGATGAGAAAGGTCATGAATCATTGTGATGACTGGAGTCATGGAGCATTGTGATGACAAGGGCATGGAGCAATGTGATGCCAGGGGCATGGAACATTGGTCTGACATGTTTCATGGATTATTGAGATGACAGTGGGCATGGCGCATTGTGATGACAAGGGCATGGAACATTGTGATGACAAGGTCATGGAGTATTGTGAAGAAAGGTGTCGGGGAGCATTGTGATGACTTATGTCATTGTCCATTGTGATGACAATGGCATGCAGCATTGTGATGCCAAGGGTCTTGGAGCTTTCAGATGACAAATGTCATGGGGCATTTTGATGACAAGGGCGTGGTGCATTGTGATGAAAAGTGCACGGAGCATTGTGATGAAAGGGTCATGGAGCAATTTGAAAAAAAGGGTAATGGGATATTTTGATGACAGCGGTTATGGAACATTGTGATGTCAGGGGTCATGAAGCATTGTGATGAAATGGATCATGGAGCATTTTGTGACAGGGGTTATGGAACAGTGTGATGTCAGGGGGCATGGAGCGTTGTGATGATAAGGTCATGGAGCAATATGATGACACGGGCATGGAACATTGGTCTGACAAATTTCATGGATTATTGTGATGACAGTGGGCATGGAGCATTGTGATGACAAGGGCGTGGAGCATAGTGGTGACAAAGGTCATAGAGCCTTTTGTGACGAGGGCATGGACCATTGTGAGGACAAATGTCATGAAGCACTGTGATGACTGGAGTCACGGAGCACTGTGATAACAGGGGTCATGGAGCATTGTGATGACAAGGGCATGGAGCAATATGATGACAGGTGCATGGAACACTAGTCTGACAAGTTTCATGGATTATTGTGATGACAGTGGGCATGGAGCATTGAGATGACAAGGGCATGGAGCATTGTGGTGACAAAGGTCACAGAGCCCTGTGTGATGAGGTTATGGACCATTGTGAGGACAAATGTCATGAAGCATTGTGATGACTGGAGTCACGGCGCATTGTGATGACAGGGGTCATGGAGCATTGTGATGAAAAGGGCATGGAGCACTGTGATGACAGGGGCATGGAACATTGGTCTGACATGTTTCATAGATTATTGTGATAACAGTGGGCATGGCGCATTGTGATGACAAGGGCATGGAACATTGTGATGACAAGGTCATGGAGTATTGTGAAGACAGTTGTCCGGGAGCATTGAGATGACATATGTCATTGTCCATTGTGATGACAATGGCATGGAGCATTGTGATACCAAGGGAAAAGGAGGATTGTGATGACAAATGTAATGGAGGATTTTGATGAAAAGCGGTTGGAACATTGCGATGACAAGGGTCATGGAGCATTGTGATGAGTAGGCATGGAGCATTCTGATGAAAAGGTGCATGGTGCATTGAGATTACAGGGGTTTTGAAGCAATGTGATGACAATGGCAAGGAGCATTGTGATGAGAAGGCAATGGAGCATTCTGATGACATGCTTCATGGAGATTTGTGATGACAAGGACATGGAGCATTGTGATTACAGGGGTCTTGGAGCATTGTGATGAAAAGGGAATGGATCATGGTGATAAAAAATGCATGGAGCCTTGTCATGACAGGGTTCAAGGAGCATACTGATGACAACTGTCAGGGAGCATTGTGATGATAAGTGTATTGAGCATTGTGATGACAAAGATCATAGAGCATTGTGATGAGAAGACCATGGATAATTGTGATGACCAGCGTCATGGGGCATTGTGATGACAAGTGTTATGGAACATTGTGATCAGAAGGGTTTGGAGCATTGTGATGACAGAAGTCATTGAGCATTTTAATTATTTGTGATGACAATAGCATGAAATATTATGGTGATGGGCACAGTGCATTGCGATGACAGGGTTCATGGAGCACTGAGATGAAAAGGGGCATGGAGCATTGTGATTACAGGGGTGTTGGACCATTGTGATGACAAGGGCATGGAGCATTGTGAAGACAAGGCCGTGGAACATTGTGATGGCAGGGGTCAAGGAGCATTGTTATGACAGGTGTAATGGAGCGTTGTGATGACAAGGGCATGGAGCAAAGTGATGAGAGATTTCATTGAACACTGTGATGACAATGGCATGGAGCATTGTGATGACAAGGGTCATGGAGCTTTGTGATGACAAATGTCATGGGGCATTTTGATGACAAGGGCGTGGTGCATTGTGATGAGAAGTGCAGGGAGCATTGTGATGACAGGGTCATGGAGCAATTTGAATAAATGTGTCATGGAATATTTTGATGACAGGGGTTATGGAACATTGTGATGTCAGGGGTCATGAATCATTTTGATGAAATGGGTCATGGAGCATTTTGTGACAGGGGTTATGGAACATTGTGATGTCAGGGGTCATGGAGCATTGTGATGATAAGGGCATGGAGCACTGTGATGACAGTGGTCATGGAACATTGTGATGACAGGGGTGAGCGAGTATTGTGATGACTAGTGATGGAACATTGTGATATATGTGGTGAGAGAGCATTTTGATGAGAAGTGCATGGAGCATTTTGATGACAAGTTTTATGGAGCATAGCGATGAAAAGGATGTGGAGCTTTGTGAGGAAAAGAGCATGGCACATTGTGATGACATGTATCATGGAGCATTGTGCTGACAAGCGCATGGAGCATTTTGATGACAAGTGTCATGGAGCATTGTGCTGACAAAGGCATGGAGCATTGTGATGGCAAGGGACACAGAGCATTGTGATGAAAATTTCATGGAACATTGTTGTGACAAAGATCACAGAGCCTTGTGTGACGAGGGCATGGACCATTGTGATGAGAAAGGTCAAGAATCATTGTGATGACTGGAGTCACGGAGCACTGTGATGACAGGGGTCATGGAGCATTGTGATGACAAGGGCATGGAGCAATGTGATGACAGGGGCATGGAACACTGGACTGAAAAGTTTCATGGATTATTGTGATGACAGTGGGCATGGAGCATTGAGATGACAAGGGCATGGAGCATATTGGTGACAAAGGTCACAGAGCCTTGTGTGACGAGGGCATGGACCATTGTGAGGACAAAGGTCATGAAACAATGTGATGACCGGAGTCACGGAGCATTGTGATGACAGGGGTCATGGAGCATTGTGATGACAAGGGCATGGAGCATTCTGATGAAAAGTTGCATGAAGCATTGAGATTACAGGCCTTTTGAAGCAATGTGATTACAAGGGCATGGAGCATTGTGATGAGAAGGCAATGGAGCATTCTGATGACATGCGTCATGGAGCTTTGTGATGACAAGGACATGGAGCATTGTGATTACAGGGGTCTTGGAGCATTGTGATGAAAAGGGAATGGGTCATTGTGATGAAAAATGCATGGAGCCTTGTCATGACAGGGTTCAAGGAGCATACTGATGACAACTGTCAGGGAGCATTGTGATGATAAGTTTATTGAGCATTGTGATGACAAAGAACATGGAGCATTGTGATGAGTAGGCCATGGATAATTGTGATGACCAGCCTCATGGGGCATTGTAATGACAAGTGTTATGGAACATTGTGATCAGAAGGGTTTGGTGCATTGTGATGACAGAGGTCATTGAGCATTTTGGTTTTATTTTGTTAACAATAGCATGAAATATTATGGTGATGGGCACGGTGCATTGTAATGACAGTGTTCATGGAGCATTGAGATGAAAAGGGGCATGGAGCATTGTGATTACAGGGGTGTTGGAGCATTGTGATGACAAGGGCATGGAGCATTGTGATGAGAAGGCCATGGAGCATTCTGATGACATGCGTCATGGAGCTTTGTGATGACAAGGGCATGGAGAATTGTGATTACAGGGGTTGTGGAATATTGTGATGACAGGGGTGAGGGAGTACTGTGAAGACTAGTGATGGAACATTGTGATATCAGTAGTGAGAAGGCATTTTGAGGAGAAGGGCATGGAGCATTGTGATGACAAGGTTTATGGAGAATTTTGATGACAAGGATGTGGAACATTGTGATGACAAGTGCATGGTGCATTGTGATGACATGGGTTATGGAGCATTGTGCTGACATGCGCATCGAGCATTGTGATGAGAAGGATCATGGAGCATTGTGCTGACAAAGGCATAGAGCTTTGTGATGACAAGGGTCAAAGAGCATTGTGATAAAAATTTCATGAGGCATTGTGGTGACAAAGGTTACAGAGCTTTGTGTGACGAGGTCATGGACCATTGTGATGACAAATGTCATGAAGCATTGTGATGACTGGAGTCACAGAGCATTGTGAAAACAGGGGTCTTGGAGCATTATGAGGAAAACTGAATGTATCATTGTGATGAAAAATGCATGAAGCCTTGTCATGACAGTGTTCAAGGAGCATACTGATGACAAGTGTCAGCGAGCATTGTGATGCCAAGTGTATTGAGCATGGTGGTGACAAAGGTCATGGAGCATTGTGATGAGAAGACCTTGCATAATTGTGATGACTAACGACATGGGGCATGTGATGACAAGTGTTATGGAACATTGTGATCAGAAGGGTTTTGAGCATTGTGATGACAGAGGACACGGAGCATTTTGATTTCATTGTGATGACAATAGCATGAAATATTGTGGTGTTGGGCATGGTGCATTGTGATGACAGTGTTCATGGAGCTTTGAGGTGAATAGTGGCATGGAGAATTGTGTTTACAGTGGTCTTGGAGCATTGTGATGACAAGGGTCATGGAGCCTTGTGATGACAAGGCCGTGGAACATTGTGATGGCAGGGGTCATGGAGCATTGTTATGACAGGTGTAATGGAGCATTGTGATGACAAGGGCAATGAGCAATGTGATGACAAGGGTCATGGAGCATTGTGATGACAAATGTCAGGGGGCATTTTGATGACAAGGGCGTGGTGCATTGTGATGAGAAGTGCAGGGAGCATTGTGATGACAGGGTCATGGAGCAATTTGAATAAAAGTGTCATGGAATATTTTGAAGACAGGGGTTATGGAACATTGTGATGTCAGTGGTCATGAAGCATTGTGATGAAATGAGTCATGGAGCATTGTGTGACAGGGGTTATGGAACATTGTGATGTCATGGGTCATGGAGCATTTTGATGATAAGGGCATGTAGCACTGTGATGACAGTGGTCATGGAACATTGTGATGACAGGAGTGAGTGAGTATTGTGATGACCAGTGATAGAACATTGTGATATATGTGGTGAGAGAGCATTTTGATGAGAAGTGCATGGAGCATTGTGATGACAAGTTTTATGGAGCACAGCGATGAAAAGGATGTGGAGCACTGTGATGAAAACAGCATGGCATATTGTGATGAATGTGTCATGGAGCATTGTGCTGACAAGCGCATGGAGCATTTTGATGACAAGTGTCATGGAGCATTGTGCTGACAAAGGCATGGAGCATTGTGATGACAAGGGACACAGAGCCTTGTGATGAAAATTTCATGGAGCATTGTGGTGACAAAGATCACAGAGCCTTGTGTGACGAGGGCATGGACCATTGTGAGGACACAGGTCATGAATCATTGTGATGACTGGAGTCACGGAGCATTGTGATGACAGGGGTCCTGGAGCATTGTAATGACAAGGACAAGGAGCAATGTGATGACAGGGGCATGGAACATTGGTCTGACAAGTTTCATGGATTATTGTGATGACATTGGGCATGGAGCATTGAGATGACAAGGGCATGGAGCAATGTGGTGACAAAGGTCACAGAGATTTGTGTGACGAGGGCATGGACCATTGTGAGGACAAAGGTCATGAAGCATTGTGATGACTGGAGTCATGGAGCATTCTGATGAATATTTGCATGGAGCATTGAGATGACATGGCTTTTGAAGCAATGTGATTACAAGGCCATGGAGCATTGTGATGAGAAGTCAATGGAGCATTCTGATGACATGCGTCATGGAGCTTTGTGATGACAAGGACATGGAGCATTGTGATTACCGGGGTCTTGGAGCATTGTGATGAAAAGGGAATGGATCATTGTGATGAAAAATGCATGGAGCCTTGTCATGACAGGGTTCAAGGAGCATACTGATGACAAGTGTCAGGGAGCATTGTGATGATAAGTTTATTGAGCATTGTGATGACAAAGAACATGGAGCATTGTGATGAGTAGACCATGGATAATTGTGATGACCAGCCTCATGGGGCATTGTGATGACAAGTGTTATGGAACATTGTGATCAGAAGGGTTTGGTGCATTGTGATGATAGAGGTCATTGAGCATTTTGATTTTATTTTGTAGACAATAGCATGAAATATTATGGTGATGGGCACGGTGCATTGTAATGACAGGGTTCATGGAGCATTGAGATGAAAAGGGGCATGGAGCATTCTGATTACAGGGGTGTTGGAGCATTGTGATGACAAGGGCATGGAGCATTGTGATGAGAAGGCCATGGAGCATTCTGATGACATGCGTCATCGAGCTTTGTGATGACAAGGGCATGGAGAATTGTGATTACAGGCGTCATGGAATATTGTGATGACAGGGGTGAGGGAGTATTGTGATGACTAGTGATGGAACATTGTGATATCAGTGGTGATAAGGCATTTTGAGGAGAAGTGCATGGAGCATTGTGATGACAAGGTTTATGGAGAATTTTGATGACAAGGATGTGGAACATTGTGATGACAAGTGCATGGTGCATTGTGATGACATGGGTTATGGAGCATTGTGCTGACACGCGCAACGTGCATTGTGATGACAAGGGTCCTGGAGCATTGAGCTGACAAAGGCATGGAGCTTTGTGATGACAAGGGTCACAGAGCATTGTGATAAAAATTTCATGAGGCATTGTGGTGACAAAGGTCACAGAGCTTTTTGTGACGAGGTCATGGACAACTGTGATGACAAGGGCATGGAGCAATGTGATGAGAGATTTCATTGAGCATTGCGATGACAATGGCATGGAACACTGTGATGCCAAGTGTTATGGAGCTTTGTGATGACAAATGTCAAGGGGCATTTTGATGACAAGGCCGTGGAACATTGTGATGGCAGGGGTCATGGAGCATTGTTATGACAGGTGTAATGGAGCATTGTGATGACAAGGACATGGAGCAAAGTGATGAGAGTTTTAATTGAGCATTGTGATGACAATTGCATGGAGCATTGTGATGCCAAGGGTAATGCAGCTTTGTGATGACAAATATCATGGAACATTTTGATGACAAGGGCGTGGTGCATTGTGATGAGAAGGTCAGGGAGCATTGTGATGACAGGGTCATGGAGCAATTTGAATAAAATGGTCATGGAATATTTTGATGACAGGGGTTATGGAACATTGTGATGTCAGGGGTCATGAAACATTGTGATGAAATGGGTCATGGAGCATTTTGTGACGGGTTATGGAACATTGTGATGTCAGGGGTCATGGAGCATTCTGATGATAAGTGCATGTAGCACTGTTATGACACTGGTCATGGAACATTGTGATGACAGGGGTGAGCGAGTATTGTGATGACTAGTGATGGAACATTGTGATATATGTGGTGAGAGAATATTTTGATGAGAAGTTCATGGAGCATTGTGATGACAAGTTTTATGGAGCATAGCGATGAAAAGGATGTGGAGCATTGTGAAGAAAAGAGCATGGCACATTGTGATGACATGTGTCATGGAGCATTGTGCTGACAAGCGCATGGAGCATTTTGATGACAAGTGTCATGGAGCATTGTGCTGACAAAGGCATGGAACATTTTAATGACAAGGGACACAGAGCATTGTGATGAAAATTTCATGGAGCATTGTGGTGACAAAGATCACAGAGCCTTGTGTGATGAGGGCATGGACCATTGTGATGAGAAAGGTCATGAATCATTGTGATGACTGGAGTCATGGTGCATTGTGATGACAGGGGTCATGGAGCATTGTGATGACAAGGGCATGGAGCAATGTGATGACAGGGGCATGGAACATTGGTCTGACATGTTTCATGGATTATTCAGATGAAAGTGGGCATGGCGCATTGTGATGACAAGGGTATGGAACATTGTGATGACAAGGTCATGGAGTATTGTGAAGACAGGTGTCAGGGAGCATTGTGATGACATATGTCATTGTGCATTGTGATGACAATGGCATGGATCATTGTGATGCCAAGGGTCATGGATCTTTGTGATTACAAATGTCATGGGGCATTTTAATGACAAGGGCGTGGTGCATTGTGATGAGAAAGGCAGGGAGCATTGTGATGACATGGTCATGGAGCAATTTGAATAAAAGCGTCATGGAATATTTTGATGACAGGGGTTATGGAACATTGTGATGTCAGGGGTCATGGAGCATTGTGATGACAGGGTCATGGAGCAATATGATGACAGGGGCATGGAACATTGGTCTGACAAGTTTCCTGGATTATTGTGATGACAGTGGGCATGGAGCATTGTGATGACATATGCATGGAGAATGTGATTACAAGAGCATGTAACATTGTGATTTGAAGTGTCATGGAGCATTGTGATGGCAAGACGGTGGAGCATTGTGATGAGAAGACCATGGATAATTGTGATGACGAGCGTCATGGAGAACTGTAATGACAAGGGGCCTGGAGGATTGTGATGACTGGGGTCATGGAGAATTGTGATGACAAGTTTCATGGAGCATTCTGATGACAATCTTGTGGAGTATTGTGATGACAATGGCGTGGAGCATTGTGATGAAAAGGGCATGGAGCATTGTGGTGAAAAAGGCATACAACCTTTTCATGACAGGGTTCGAGAAGCATTCTGATGACAAGTGTCAGGGAGCATTGTGATGACAAGTGTATTGAGCATTGTGATGACAAAGGTCATGGAGCATTGTGATGAAAAGGGCATGGACTATTGTGATGACAGGCATCATGGAGCATTGTGATGACAAGTGTTATGGAACAATGTGATCACAAGGGTTTGGAGCACTGTGATGACAGAGGTCATGGATCATTTTGATATCAAGAAGCATGGAGCATAGTGATGACAGGGGTCATGGAGCATTGTGATGAGAAAATCATGGAGCATTGAGCTGAAAATGTTCATCGAGTATTCTGATGAAAGGTGTCATGGAGCATTGTGATGACAAGGTCCTGGAGCATTGTGATGAGAAGACCATGGAGCCTTGTGATGAGAAGTCTCATGGAGCATTCTGATGAAAAGGGGCATGGAGCATTGTGATTACAGGGTTCTTGGAGCATTGTGATGAAAAGGGCATGGAGCATTGTGAGAGTTGTCTAAGGAGCATTCTGATGACATTCGTCATGGAGCTAGGTGATGACCAGGGCATGGAGCACTCTGATTACAGGGGTCTTGGAGCATTGTGATGAAAAAGGCATGGATCATTATCATGAAAAAGGCATGGAGCCTTGTCAGGACAGGGTTCAATGAGCATACTGACGACAAGTGTCAGGGAGCATTATGATGACAAGTATATTGAGCATTGTGATGACAAAAGTCATGGAACATTGTGATGAGAAGTGCATGGATAATTGTGATAACGAGCCTTATGGGGTGTTGTGATGACAAGTGTTATGGAGCATTGTGATCACAAGGGTTTGGAGCATTGTGATGACAGAGGTCATGGAGCATTTTGATTTCATTTTGATGACAATAGCATGAAGCATTATGATAATGGGCATGGTTCGTTGTGATGACAGGGTTCATGGAGCCTTGAGATGAAAAGGGGTATGGATCATTGTGATTACTCGGGTCATGGAGCCTTGTGATGACAAGGCCGTTTAACATTGTGATGACAGGGTTGAGGGAGTATTGTGATGACTAGTGATGGAAAATTGTGATATAAGTGGTGAGAGAGCATTTTGATTCGAAGTGCATGGAGATTTGTGATGACATTGTTTATGGTGAATTGTGATGACAAGTTTGGGGAGGATTGTGATGAAAAGTGCATGGCACACTGTGATGACATGGGTCATGGAGCATTGTGCTGACAAGCACATGGAGCATTGTGATGACAAAGGTCATGGGGCATTGTGCTGACAAAGGCATGGAGCATTGTGATGACAAGGCTCAGAGAGCATTGGGATGAAAAGTTCATGGAGCATTGTGGTTACAAAGTTCACAGAGCCTTGTGATGACGAGGGCATGGACCATTGTGATGACAAAGGTCATGAAGCATTGTGATGACTGGAGTCACAGAGCATTGTGATGACAAGGGAATGGAGCATTGCGATGACAGGGGCATGGACCATTGGTCTGGCAAGTTTCATGGATTGTTGTGATGACAGTCGGCATGGCACATTGTGATGACAAGGGCATGGAGCATAGTGATGACAAGGTCATGGAGTATTTTGAAGACAGGTGTCAGGGTTCATTGTGATGGCATATGTCATGTTCCATTGTGATGACAATGGCATGGAGAATTGTGATGCCAATTGTCATGGAGGATTGTGACGACAAAGGAAATGGAGCATTGTGATGACAAGGGCTTGGAGCATTGTGATGACAATGGTCATGGAGCATTGTGATGAAAAGGGCATGGAGCATTGTGATGACAAGGGATTTTGAGAATTTTGATGACAAGTGTGTGAAGCACTGTGATGAAAAGCACATGAGGCTTGCTATGACAGGGTTCATGGAGCATTGCGATGACAAGTGCATGGATAATGTGATTACAAGAGCATGTAACATTGTGATTTCAAGGGTCATGGAGCATTGTGATGGCAAGACGGTGGAACATTGTGATTAGAAGACCATGGATAATTGTGTTGACGAGTGTCATGGAGAACTGTAATGACAAGGGGCATGGAGAATTGTGATGACAGGTGTCATGGAGCTTTGTGATGACAAGGGTCATGGAGCATTCTGATGACAAGCTTGTGGAGTATTGTGATGACAATGGCATGGAGCATTGTGATGAAAAGGGCATGGAGCATTGTGATGAAAAAGGCATAGAGCCTTTCCATGACAGGGTTCGAGAAACATTCTGACGAATAGTGTCAGGGAGCATTGTGATGACAAGTGTATTGAGCATTGTAATGACAAAGGTCATGGAGCATTGTGATGACAAGGGCATGGAGTATTGTGATGACAGGCATCATGGAGCGTTGTGATGACAAGTGTTATGGAACAATGTGATCACAAGGGTTTGGAGCACTGTGATGACAGAGGTCATGGATCATTTTGATATCAAGGAGCTTGGAGCATTGTGATGACAGGGGTCATGGAGCACTGTAACGAGAAGATCATGGAGCATTGAGCTGAAAATGTTCATGGAGTATTCTGATGAAATGGGTCATGGAGCATTGTGATGACAAGGTCCTGGAGCACTCTAATGAGAAGACCATGGAGCCTAGTGATGAGAAGTCTCATGGAGCATTCTGATGAAAAGGGGCATGGAGCATTGTGATTACAGGGGTCTTGGAGCCTTGTGATTACAAGGGCATGGAGCATTGTGAGAGATGTCCAAGGAGCATTCTGATGACATGTGTCATGGAGATTTGTGATGACCAGGGCAAGGAGCATTGTGATTACAGGGGTCTTGCAGCATTGTGAAGAAAAAGGCATGGATCATTGTAATGAAAAAGGCATGGAGCCTTGTCATGACAGTGTTCAAGGAGCATACTGATGGCAAGAGTCAGGGAGCATTGTGATGACAAGTGTATTGAGCATTGTGATGACAATGGTCATGCAACATTGTGATGAGAAGACCATGGATAATTGTGAAGACGAGCGTCAAGGGGCTTTGTGATGACAAGTGTTATGGAACATTGTGATCACAAGGGTTTGGAGCATTGTGATGACAGAGGTCATGGAGCATTTTGATTTCATTTTGATGACAATAGCATGAAACATTATGATGATGGGCATGGTGCAGTGTGATGACAGGGTTCATGGATCATTGAGATGAAAAGGGACATGGAGCATTGTGATTACAGGTGTCTTGGAGCATTGTGATTGCAAGGGCATGGAGCATTGTGAATGAGAAGGCCATGGAGCATTCTGATGACATGCGTCATGGAGCTTTGTGATGACAAGGGCATGGAGCATTCATCTGAAAAATTTCATGGATTATTGTGATGACACAGGGCATTGAACATTGTGCTGACAAGGGCATGGAACACTGTGAAGAAAAGGTTATGGAGTATTGTGAAGTCAGGTTTCAGGGAGCATTGTGATGACCTATGTCATGGTGCATTGTGATGACAACGGCATGGATCATTGTGATGACAAGTGTCATGGATGATTGTGATGACAAATGTAATGGAGCATTTTGATGACAATGGTCATGGATCATTGTGATGAAAAGGGCATGGAGCATTGTGATGACAAGGGCTTTTGAGAATTTTGATGACAAGTTCGTGAAGCACTGTGATGAATAGCACATGGAGCTTGCTATGACAGGGGTCATGGAGCATTGAGATGACAAGTTCATGGAGAATGTGATTACAAGAGCATGTAACATTGTGATTTGAAGTGTCATGGAGCATTGTGATGGCAAGACGGTGGATCATTGTGATGAGAAGACCATGGATAATTGTGATGACGAGCGTCATGGAGAACTGTAATGACAAGGGTCCTGGAGCATTGTGATGACAGGGGTCATGGAGAATTGTGATGACAAGTGTCATGGAGCATTCTGATGACAAGCTTGTGGAGTATTGTGATGACAATGGCGTGGAGCATTGTGATGAAAAGGGCATGGAGCATTGTGATGAAAAAGGCATAGAGCCTCTTCATGACAGGGTTCGAGAAGCATTCTGACGACAAGTGTCAGGGAGCATTGTGATGACAAGTGTATTGAGCATTGTGATGACGAAGGTCATGGAGCATTGTGATGACAAGGGCATGGAGTATTGTGATGACGGGCATCATGGTGCGTTGTGATGACAAGTGTTATGGAACAATGTGATCACAAGGGTTTGGAGCACTGTGATGACAGAGGTCATGGATCATTTTGATATCAAGGAGCATGGAGCATAGTGATGACAGGGGTCATGGAGCATTGTGATGAGAAGATCATGGAGCATTGAGCTGCAAATGTTCATGGAGTATTCTGATGAAAGGGGTCATGGAGCATTGTGATGACAAGGTCCTGGAGCATTGTGATGAGAAGACCATGGAGCCTTGTGATGAGAAGTCTCATGGAGCATTCTGATGAAAAGGCGCATGGTGCATTTTGATTACAGGGGTCTTGGAGCATTGTGATGAAAAGGGAATGGGACATTTTGAGAGATGTCTAAGGAGCATTCTGATGACATTCGTCATGGAGCTTTGTGATGACCAGGGCATGGAGCATTGTGATTACAGGGGTCTTGGAGCATTGTGATGAAAAGGCATGGATCATTATCATGAAAAAGGCATGGAGCATTGTCAGGAAAGGGTTCAAGGAGCATACTGGCGACAAGTGTCAGGGAGCATTGTGATGACAAGTGTATTGAGCATTGTGATGACAAAGATCATGGCACATTGTGATGAGAAGTGCATGGAAAATTGTGATGACGAGCCTCATGGGACGTTGTGACGACAAGTGTTATGGAGCATTGTGATCACAAGGGTTGGGAGCATTGTGATGACAGAGGTCATGGAGCATTTTGATTTCATTGTGATGACAATAGCATGAAGCATTATGATGATGGGCATGGTTCGTTGTGATGACAGGGTTCATGGAGCATTGAGATGAAAAGGGGTATGGAGCATTGTGATTACTCGGGTCATGGAGCCATGTGATGACAAGGCCGTGTAACATTGTGATGACAGGGGTGAGGGAGTATTGTGATGACTAGTGATGGAAAATTGAGATATCAGTGGTGAGAGAGCATTTTGATTCGAAGTGCATGGAGCTTTGTGATGACAATGTTTATGGAGCATTGTGATGACAAGTTTGGGGAGCACTGTCATGACAAGTGCATGGCACACTGTGATGACATGGGTCATGGAGCATTGTTCTGACAAGCGCATGGAGCATTGTGATAACAAGGGTCATGGAGCATTGTGCTGACAAAGGCATGGAGCGTTGTTATGACAAGGCTCAGAGAGCATTGGGATGAAAAGATCATGGAGAATTGTGGTGACAAATTTCACAGAGCCTTGTGATGATGAGGGCATGGATCATTGTGATGAAAAATGTCATGAAGTATTGTGATGACTGGAGTCACAAAGCATTGTGATGACAAGGGAATGGAGCATTGTGATGACAGCGGCATGGAACATTGGTCTGGCAAGTTTCATGGATTATTGTGATGACAGTCGGCATGGCGCATTGTGATGACAAGGGCATGGAGCATAGTGATGACAAGGTCATGGAGTATTGTGAAGACAGGGGTCAGGGTTCATTGTGATGGCATATGTCATGTTCCATTGTGATGACAATGGCATGGAGAATTGTGATGCTAATTGTCATGGAGGATTGTGACGACAAAGGTAATGGAGCATTGTGATGACAATGGCTTGGAGCATTGTGATGACTATGGTCATGGATCATTGTGATGAAAAGGGCATGGAGCATTGTGATGACAAGGGCTTTCGAGAATTTTGATGACAAGTTTGTGAAGCACTGTGATAAAAAGCACATGAGGCTTGCTATGACAGGGTTCATGGAGCATTGCGATGACAAGTGCATGGAGAATGTGATTACAAGAGCATGTAACATTGTGATTTCAAGGGTCATGGAGCATTGTGATTGCAAGACGGTGGAACATTGTGATTAGAAGACCATGGATAATTGTGTTGACGAGCATCATGGAGAACTGTAATGACAAGGGGCATGGAGAATTGTGATGACAGGTGTCATGGAGCTTTGTGATGACAAGGGTCATGGAGCATTGTGATGACAAGGGTCATGGAGCATTCTGATGACAAGCATGTGGAGTATTCTGATGACAATGGCATGGAGCATTGTGATGAAAAGGGCATGGAGCATTGTTATGAAAAAGGCATAGAGCCTTTCCATGACAGGGTTCGAGAAGCATTCTGACGATAAGTGTCAGGGAGCATTGTGATGACAAGTGTATTGAGCATTGTAATGACAAAGGTCATGGAGCATTGTGATGACAAGGGCATGGAGTATTGTGATGACAGGCATCATGGAGCGTTGTGATGACAAGTGTTATGGAACAATGTGATCACAAGGGTTTGGATCACTGTGATGACAGAGGTCATGGATCATTTTGATATCAAGGAGCATGGAGCATTGTGATGACAGGGGTCATGGAGCATTATAACGAGAAGATCATGGAGCCTTGAGCTGAAAATGTTCATGGAGTATTCTGATGAAATGGGTCATGCAGCATTGTGATGACAAGGTCCTGGAGCACTCTGATGAGAAGACCATGGAGCCCTGTGATGAGAAGTCTCATGGAGCATTCTGATGAAAAGGGGCATGGAGCATTGTGATTACAAGGGCATGGAGCATTGTGAGAGATGTCCAAGGAGCATTCTGATGACATGTGTCATGGAGATTTGTGATGACCAGGGCAAGGAGCATTGTGATTACAGGGGTCTTGGAGCATTGTGATGAAAAAGGCATGGATCATTGTAATGAAAAAGGCATGGAGCCTTGTCATGACAGTGTTCAAGGAGCATACTGATGGCAAGAGTCAGGGAGCATTGTGATGACAAGTGTATTGAGCATTGTGATGACAAAGGTCATGCAACATTGTGATGAGAAGACCATGGATAATTGTGAAGACGAGCGTCAAGGGGCTTTGTGATGACAAGTGTTATGGAACATTGTGATCACAAGGGTTTGGAGCATTGTGATGACAGAGGTCATGGAGCATTTTGATTTCATTGTGATGACAATAGCATGAAGCATTATGATGATGGGCATGGTGCAGTGTGATGACAGGGTTCATGGGTCATTGAGATGAAAAGGGACATGGAGCATTGTGATTACAGGTGTCTTGGAGCATTGTGATTGCAAGGGCATGGAGCATTTGTGTGAAAAATTTCATGGATTATTGTGATGACAGTGGGCATTGCACATTGTGCTGACAGGGCATGGAGCACTGTGAAGAAAAGGTTATGGAGTATTGTGAAGTCAGGTGTCAGGGAGCATTGTGATGACCTATGTCATGGTGCATTGTGATGACAACGGCATGGAGCATTGTGATGACAAGTGTCATGGATGATTATGATGACAAATGTAATGGAGCTTTTAGATGACAATGGTCATGGATCATTGTGATGAAAAAGGCATGGAGCATTGTGATGACAAGGGCTTTTGAGAATTTTGATGACAAGTTCGTGAAGCACTGTGATGAATAGCACATGGAGCTTGCTATGACAGGGGTCATGGAGCATTGCGATGGCAAGTTCATGGAGAATGTGATTACAAGAGCATGTAACATTGTGATTTGAAGTGTCATGGAGCATTGTGATGGCAAGACGGTGGAGCATCGTGATGAGAAGACCATGGATAATTGTGATGACGAGCGTCATGGAGAACTGTAATGACAAGGGGCCTGGAGCATTGTGATGACAGGGGTCATGGAGAATTGTGATGACAAGTGTCATGGAGCATTCTGATGACAAGCTTGTGGAGTATTGTGATGAAAATGGCGTGGAGCATTGTGATGAAAAGGGCATGGAGCATTGTGATGAAAAAGGCATACAGCCTCTTCATGAAAGGGTTCGAGAAGCATTCTGATGACAAGTGTCAGGGAGCATTGTTATGATAAGTGTATTAAGCATTGTGATGACAAAGGTCATGGAGCATTGTGATGAAAAGGGCATGGACTATTGTGATGACAGGCATCATGGAGCATTGTGATGACAAGTGTTATGGAACAATGTGATCACAAGGGTTTGGAGCACTGTGATGACAGAGGTCATGGATCATTTTGATATCAAGGAGCATGGAGCATAGTGATGACAGGGGTCATGGAGCATTGTGATGATAAGATCATGGAGCATTGAGCTGCAAATGTTCATGGAGTATTCTGATGAAAGGGGTCATGGAGCATTGTGATGACAAGGTCCTGGAGCATTGTGATGAGAAGACCATGGAGCCTTGTGATGAGAAGTCTCATGGAGCATTCTGATGAAAAGGGGAATGGTGCATTTTGATTACAGGGGTCTTGGAGCATTGTGATGAAAAGGGCATGGAGTATTGTGAGAGATGTCTAAGGAGCATTCTGATGACATTTGTCATGGAGCTATGTGATGACCAAGGCATGGAGCATTGTGATTACAGGGATCTTGGAGCATTGTGATGAAAAAGGCATGAATCATTATCATGAAAAAGGCATGGAGCCTTGTCAGGACAGGGTTCAAGGAGCATACTGACGACAAGTGTCAGGGAGCATTGTGATGACAAGTGTATTGAGCATTGTGATGACAAAGATCATGGCACATTGTGATGAGAAGTGCATGGATAATTGTGATGACGAGCCTCATGGGGCGTTGTGATGACAAGTGTTATGGAGCATTGTGATCACAAGGGTTGGGAGCATTGTGATGACAGAGGTCATGGAGCATTTTGATTTCATTGTGATGACAATAGCATGAAGCATTATGATGATGGGCATGGTTCGTTGTGATGACAGGGTTCATGGAGCATTGAGATGAAAAGGGGTATGGAGCATTGTGATTACTCGGGTCATGGAGCCTTGTGATGACAAGACCGTGTAACATTGTGATGACAGGGGTGAGGGAGTATTGTGATGACTAGTGATGGAAAATTGAGATATCAGTGGTGAGAGAGCATTTTGATTCGATGTGCATGGAGCTTTGTGATGATAATGTTTATGGAGCATTGTGATGACAAGTTTGGGGAGCATTGTGATGACAAGTGCATGGCACACTGTGATGACATGGGTCATGGAGCATTGTTCTGACAAGCGCATGGAGCATTGTGATAACAAGGGTCATGGAGCATTGTGCTGACAAAGGCATGGAGCGTTGTTATGACAAGGCTCAGAGAGCATTGGGATGAAAAGATCATGGAGAATTGTGGTGACAAATTTCACAGAGCCTTGTGATGACGAGGGCATGCATCATTGTGATGAAAAATGTCATGAAGTATTGTGATGACTGGAGTCACAAAGCATTGTGATGACAAGGGAATGGAGCATTGTGATGACAGCGGCATGGAACATTGGTCTGGCAAGTTTCATGGATTATTGTGATGACAGTCGGCATGGCGCATTGTGATGACAAGGGCATGGAGCATAGTGATGACAAGGTCATGGAGTATTGTGAAGACAGGTGTCAGGGTTCATTGTGATGGCATATGTCATGTTCCATTGTGATGACAATGGCATGGAGAATTGTGATGCCAATTGTCATGGAGGATTGTGACGACAAATGTAATGGAGCATTGTGATGACAAGGGCTTGGAGCATTGTGATGACAATGGTCATGGAGCATTGTGATGAAAAGGGCATGGAGCATTGTGATGACAAGGGCTTTTGAGAATTTTGATGACAAGTTTGTGAAGCACTGTGATGAAAAGCACATGAGGCTTGCTATGACAGGGTTCATGGAGCATTGCGATGACAAGTGCATGGAGAATGTGATTACAAAGGCATGTAACATTGTGATTTCAAGGGTCATGGAGCATTGTGATTGCAAGACGGTGGAACATTGTGATTAGAAGACCATGGAAAATTGTGTTGACGAGCGTCATGGAGAACTGTAATGACAAGGGGCATGGAGAATTGTGATGACAGGTGTCATGGGGCTTTGTGATGACAGGGGTCATGGAGCATTGTGATGACAAGGGTCATGGAGCATTCTGATGACAAGCTTGTGGAGTATTGCGATGACAATGGCATGGAGCATTGTGATGAAAAGGGCATTGAGCATTGTGATGAAAAATGCATAGAGCCTTTCCATGACAGGGTTCGAGAAGCATTCTGACGACAAGTGTCAGGGAGCATTGTGATGACAAGTGTATTGAGCATTGTGATGACACAGGTCATGGAGCATTGTGATGACAAGGGCATGGAGTATTGTGATGACAGCCATCATGGAGCGTTGTGATGACAAGTGTTATGGAACAATGTGATCACAAGTGTTTGGATCACTGTGATGACAGAGGTCATGGATCATTTTGATATCAAGGAGCATGGAGCATTGTGATGACAGGGGTCATGGAGCATTGTAACGAGAAGATCATGGAGCATTGAGCTGAAAATGTTCATGGAGTATTCTGATGAAACGGGTCATGGAGCATTGTGATGACAAGGTCCTGGATCACTCTGATGAGAAGACCATGGAGCCTTGTGATGAGAAGTCTCATGGAGCATTCTGATGAAAAGGGGCATGGAGCATTGTGATTACAGGGGTCTTGGAGCCTTGTGATTACAAGGGCATGGAGCATTGTGAGAGATGTCCAAGGAGCATTCTGATGACATGTGTCATGGAGATTTGTGATGACCAGGGCAAGGAGCATTGTGATTACACGGGTCTTGGAGCATTGTGATGAAAAAGGCATGGATCATTGTAATGAAAAAGGCATGGAGCCTTGTCATGACAGTGTTCAAGGAGCATACTGATGACAAGAGTCTGGGAGCATTGTGATGACAAGTGTATTGAGCATTGTGATGACAAAGGTCATGGAACATTGTGATGAGAAGTGCATGGATAATTGTGATGATGAGCCTCATGGGGCGTAGTGATGACAAGTTTTGTGGAGCATTGTGATCACAAGGGTTGGGAGCATTGTGATGACAGAGGTCATGGAGCATTTTGATTTCATTGTGATGACAATAGCATGAAGCATTATGATGATGGGCATGGTTCGTTGTGATGACAGGGTTAATGGATCATTGAGATGAAAAGGGGTATGGAGCATTGTGATTACTCGGGTCATGGAGCCTTCTGATGTCAAGGCCGTGTAACATTGTGATGACAGGGTTGAGGGAGTATTGTGATGACTAGTGATGGAAAATTGAGATATCAGTGGTGAGAGAGCATTTTGATTCGAAGTGCATGGAACTTTGTGATGACAATGTTTATGGAGCATTGTGATGACAAGATTGGGGAGCATTGCGATGACAAGTGCATGGCACACTGTGATGACATGGGTCATGGAGCATTGTTCTGACAAGCGCATGGAGCATTGTGATAACAAGGGTCATGGAGCATTGTGCTGACAAAGGCATGGAGCGTTGTTATGACAAGGCTCAGAGAGCATTGGGATGAAAAGGTCATGGAGAATTGTGGTGACAAAGTTCACAGAACCTTGTGATGACGAGGGCATGGATTATTGTGATGAAAAATGTCATGAAGTATTGTGATGACTGGAGTCACAGAGCATTGTGATGACATGGGAATGGAGCATTGTGATGACAGCGGCATGGAACATTGGTCTGGCAAGTTTCATGGATTATTGTGATGACAGTCGGCATGGCGCATTGTGATGAGAAGGGCATGGAGCATAGTGATAAAAAGGTCATGGAGTATTGTGAAGACAGGTGTCAGGGTTCATTGTGATGGCATATGTCATGTTCCATTGTGATGACAATGGCATGGAGAATTGTGATGCCAATTGTCATGGAGGATTGTGACAACAAAGGTAATGGAGCATTGTGATGACAAGGGCTTGGAGCATTGAGATGACAATGGTCATGGAGCATTGTGATGAAAAGGGCATGGAGCATTGTGATGACAAGGGCTTTTGAAATTTTGATGACAAGTTTGTGAAGCACTGTGATGAAAAGCAAATGAGGCTTGCTATGACAGGGGTCATGGAGCATTGCGATGACAAGTGCAAGGAGAATGTGATTACAAGAGCATGTAACATTGTGATTTCAAGGGTCATGGAGCATTGTGATTGCAAGACGGTGGAAGATTGTGATTAGAAGACCATGGATAATTGTGATGACGAGCGTCATGGAGAACTGTAATGACAAGGGGCATGGAGAATTGTGATGACAGGTGTCATGGAGCTTTGTGATGACAGGGGTCATGGAGCATTGCGATGGCAAGTTCATGGAGAATGTTATTACAAGAGCATGTAACATTGTGATTAGAAGTGTCATGGAGCATTGTGATGGCAATTTGGTGGAGCATTGTGATGAGAAGACCATGGATAATTGTGATGACGAGCGTCATGGAGAACTGTAATGACAAGGGGCCTGGAGCATTGTGATGACAGGGGTCATGGAGAATTGTGATGACAAGTGTCATGGAGCATTCTGATGACAAGCTTGTGGAGTATTGTGATGACAATGACGTGGAGCATTGTGATGAAAAGGGCATGGAGCATTGTGATGAAAAAGGCATACAGCCTCTTCATGACAGGGTTCGAGAAGCATTCTGACGACAAGTGTCAGGGAGCATAGTGATGACAAGTGTATTGAGCATTGTGATGACAAAGGTCATGGAACATTGTGATGAGAAGTGCATGGATAATTGTGATGACGAGCCTCATGGGGCGTTGTGATGACAAGTGTTGTGGAGCATTGTGATCAAAAGGGTTGGGAGCATTGTGATGACAGAGGTCATGGAGCATTTTGATTTTATTGTGATGACAATAGCATGAAGCATTATGATGATGGGCATGGTTCGTTGTGATGACAGGGTTCATGGATCATTGAGATGAAAAGGGGTATGGAGCATTGTGATTACTCGGGTCATGGAGCCTTCTGATGTCAAGGCCGTGTAACATTGTGATGACAGGGGTGAGGGAGTATTGTGATGACTAGTGATGGAAAATTGAGATATCAGTGGTGAGAGAGCATTTTGATTCGAAGTGCATGTAGCTTTGTGATGACAATGTTTATGGAGCATTGTGATGACAAGTTTGGGGAGCCTTGTGATGACAAGTGCATGGCACACTGTGATGACATGGGTCATGGAGCATTGTTCTGACAAGCGCATGGAGCATTGTGATAACAAGGGTCATGGAGCATTGTGCTGACAAAGGAATGGAGCGTTGTTATGACAAGGCTCAGAGAGCATTGGGATGAAAAGATCATGGAGAATTGTGGTGACAAAGTTCACAGAGCCTTGTGATGACGAGGGCATGGATCATTGTGATGAAAAATGTCATGAAGTATTGTGATGACTGGAGTCACAAAGCATTGTGATGACAAGGGAATGGAGCATTGTGATGACAGCGGCATGGAACATTGGTCTGGCAAGTTTCATGGATTATTGTGATGACAGTCGGCATGGCGCATTGTGATGACAAGGGCATGGAGCATAGTGATGACAAGGTCATGGAGTATTGTGAATACAGGTGTCAGGGTTCATTGTGATGGCATATGTCATGTTCCATTGTGATGACAATGGCATGGAGAATTGTGATGCCAATTGTCATGGAGGATTGTGACGACAAAGGTAATGGAGCCTTGTGATGACAAGTGCTTGGAGCATTGTGAAGACAAGGGCTTTTGAGAATTTTGATGAGAAGTTCGTGAAACACTGTGATGAAAAGCACATAAGGCTTGCTATGACAGGGGTCATGGAGCATTGTGATGACAAGTGCATGGAGAATGTGATTACAAGAGCATGTAACATTGTGATTTCAAGGGTCATGGAGCATTGTGATTGCAAGACGGTGGAAGATTGTGATTAGAAGACCATGGATAATTGTGATGATGAGCGTTATGGAGAACTGTAATGACAAGGGGCATGGAGAATTGTGATGACAGGTGTCATGGAGCTTTGTGATGACAGGGGTTATGGAGCATTTTGATGACAAGGGTCATGGATCATTCTGATGACAAGCTTGTGGAGTATTGTGATGGCAATGGCATGGAGCATTGTGATGAAAAGGGCGTGGAGCATTGTGATGAAAAAGGCATAGAGCCTGTCCATGACAGGGTTCGAGAAGTATTCTTAAGACAAGTGTCAGGGAGCATTGTGATGACAAGTGTATTGAGCATTGTGATGACAAAGGTCATGGAGCATTGTGATGACAAGGGCATGGAGTATTTTGATGACAGGCATCATGGAGCGTTGTGATGACAAGTGTTATGGAACAATGTGATCACAAGGGTTTGGAGCACTGTGATGACAGAGGTCATGGATCATTTTGATATCAAGGAGCATGGAGCATAGTGATGACAGGGGTCATGGAGCATTGGTCTGACAAGTTTCATGGATTATTGTGATGATAGTGGTCATGGCACATTGTGATGAAAAGGACATGGAGCATTGTTATGACCAGGTCATGAGTACTGTGAAGAGAGGTGGCAGGGAGCATTGTGATGACATATGTCATGGTGCATTGTGATGACAATGGCATGGAGCATTGTGAAGCCAAGTGTCATGGAGGATTGTGATGACAACGGTAATGGAGCATTGTGATGACAAGGGCCATTGGGAATTGTGATAAAACGTTCGTGAAGCACTGTGATGAAAAGCACATGGAGCTTGCTATGACAGGTGTCATGGAGCATTGCGATGACAAGTGCATGGAGAATTGTGATGACAAGAGCATGTAACATTGTGATTTGAAGTGTCATGGAGCATTGTGATGGCAAGACCGTGGAGCACTGAGATGAGAAGACCATGGATAATTGTGATAACGAGCGTCAGCGAGCATTGTGATGACAAGGGCCATTGAGAATTTTGATGCCAACGTCGTGAAGCATTTTGATGACAAGCACACGGAGCTTGCTATGACAGGGGACATGGAGCATTGCGATGAAAAGTGCATGGAGAATTGTGATGACAGGGGTCATGGAGCATTGTGATGGAAAAGGCATGGAGCTCTTCATGACAGGTTTCAAGGAGCATTCTGACGACAAGTGTCAGTGAGCATTGTGATGACAAGTGTATTGTGCATTGTGATGACAAAGTTCATGGAGCACTGTGATGACACGGGCATGGATTATTATGATGACAGGTATCATGGAGCGTTGCAATGACAAGTGTTGTGGAACAATGTGATCACAAGGGTTTGGAGCATTGTGATGATAGAGGTCAGGGATCATTCTGATTTCAAGGAGCATGGAGCATTGTAATGAAAGGGGTCATGGAGCATTGTGATGAGAATATCATAGAGAATTGGGCTGAAAATATTCATGGAGTATTGTGATGACAGGGATCTTGGAGCATTGTGATAACACGGGCATGGAGAATTGTGATGAGAAGGCCATAGTGCATTCTGATGACATGCGTCATGGAGGTTTGTGATGATAAGGGCAAGGAGCATTGTGATTACAGGGGTCTTGGAGCATTGTGATGAAAAGGGCATGGAGCCTTGTCATGACAGGGTTCAAGGAGCATACTGATGACAAGTGTCTGGGAGCATTGTGATGACAAGTGTATTGAGCATTGTTTTAACAAAGTTCATGGAGCATTGTGATGAGAAGACCATGGATAACTGTGATGAGGAGCTTCATGCGGCACTGTGATGACAAGTGTTATGGAACATTGTGATCATAAGGGTTTGGAGCATTGTGATGACAGAGGTCATGGAGCATTTTGATTTCATTGTGATGACAAAAGCATGAAGCATTATGATGATGGGCATGGTGCATTGTGATGACAGGGTTCATGGAGCATTGAGATGAAAAGGGGAATGGAGCATTGTGATTACAGTTGTCTTGAAGCATTGTGATGACAAGGGAATGGAGCATTGTGAATGAGATGGCCATGGAGCATTCTGATGACAGGCGCCATGGAGCTTTGTGATGACAAGTGTATGGAGCATTGTGATTACAGTGTCTTGGAGCATTGTGATCACAAGGTTCATGGAGTCTTGTGATGACAAGGCCGTGGAACCTTGTGATGGCAGGTGTCATGGAGCATTGTTATGACAGGGGTAATGGAGCACTGTTATGACTAGGGCATCAGCATTGGTCTGAAGAGTTTCATGGCTTATTGTGATGAGAGTGGGCATGGAGCATTGTGATGACAAGGTCACGGAACAGTCTGTTACATGGGTCATGGAGGGTTGTAATGACAAGGGCATGGAGCATTGTGATGCGAAGGGCATCGAGCATTGGTATCACAAGCGTCATGGAGCTTTGTGATGACAAGTGCATGGAGCAATTTGATTAGAGGGTTCATGGAGCATTGTGATGACAATGGCAAGGAGCATTGTGATGACAAAGGTTATGGAACTTTGTGATGACAAATGTCATGGAGCAATTTGATGACAAGGGCATGGAGCATTGTGATTAGAAGGGCAGGGAGCATTGTGATGACAGGGTCATGGAGAAATTTGATGAAAAGGGTCATGGAATATTTTGATTAGAGGGGTTATAGAATATTGTGATGTCAGGGCTCATGGAGCAGTGTGATGAAAATGGTCATGGAGCATTTTGATGTCAGGGGTTATGGAACATTGTTATGTCAGGGGTCATCGAACATTGTGATGATAAGTGCATGTAGCATTTTGATGACAGGGGTAATGGAATATTGTGATGACAGGGGTGATGGAGTATTGGGATGACTAGTGATGGAACATTGTGATATCAGTGGTGAGAGAGCATTTTGATGAGAAGTGGATGGAGCACTGTGGTGACAAGTTTTATGGAGCATTGTGATGACGAGGATGTGGAGCATTGTGATGACAAGTACATGGTGCATTGTGATGACAGGGTTCATGCAGCATTGAGATGAAAAGTGGCATGGAACATTGTGATGACAAGAGTCATGGAGAATTGTGATGAAAAGTTCATGGAGCATTGTGGTGACAAATGTCACAGAGACTTGTGATGACGAGGGCATGGACCATTTTGATGAGAAAGGTCATGAAGCATTGTGATGACAGGAGTCACGTAGCATTGTGATGACGGGTCATGGAGCATTGTGATGACAAGGGCATGGAGCATTGTGATGACAGGAGCATGGAGCATTGTGATGACAGGAGCATGGAACATTGGTCTTACATGTTTCATGGATTATTTCGATGACAGTGGGAATGGCACATTGTGATGACAAGGGCATGGAGCATTGTGATGACAAGGTCATGCAGTATTTGAAGACAGGTGTCTGGGAGCATTTTGAAGATATAAGTCATGGCCCATTGTGATGACAATGCCATGGAGCGTTTTGATGCTAAGTGTCATGGTGGTTTGTGATGATAAAGGTAATGGAGCTTTGTGATGACCAGGGCTTGGAGCCTTGTGTTGAAAAGGGTCATGGCGCACTGTGCTGACAAGGGCATGGAGCATTGCGATGACAATGGTCATGGAACATTGTACTGAGAAAGGATTGGAGCATTGTGATGACAACGGTCCCAGACCATTATCATGAAAATTTCATGGAGCACTGTGGTGACAAATGTCACAGAGCATTGTGAAGACGGGGCATGGACCATTGTGATGACAAAGGTCATGAAGCATTGTGATGACTGGAGTCATGGAGCATTGTGATGACAGGGGTCATGGAGCATTGTGATGACAAGGGCATGGATCATTGTGATGACAAGTGTTCTGGAGCATTTTAATGACAGGGGTCCCGGATCATTGTGTTGTCTGGTGTCATGGAGTGTTGTGATGACAGTGGTCATGAAGCATTGTGATGGCAGGGGTCATAGTTCATTGTGATGACAGGGGTCATGGAACATTGTGATCAGAAGTTCATGGAGCATTCGGCTGACAGTATTCATTGAGTATTGTGATGGCAAGGGTCATGGAGCATTGTGATGACAAGGTCCTGGAGCATTGTGAGGAGAAGACCATGGAGCCTTGTGATGACAAGTATCATGGAGCATTCTGATGAAAAGGGGCATGGAGCATTGTGATTACATGGGTCTTGGAGCATTGTGAAGAATAGGGCATGGACGATTGTGATGAAAGAGCATGGAGCCTTGTCATGAGAGGGTTCAAGGAGCATACTAACGACAAGTGTCAGGGAGCATTGTGATGACAAGTGTATTGAGCATTGTGATGACAAAGGTCATGGAGCATTGTGATGAGAAGACCTTGCATAATTGTGATGATGAGGATCATGGGGAGTTGTGATGACAAGTGTTATGGAACACTGTGAACACAAGGGTTTGGAGCATTATGATGACAGAGTTTATGGTGCATTCTGATTTCATTGTGATGACAATAGCATGAAGCATTATGATGATGGGCATGGTTCATTGTGATGACAGAGTTCATGCAGCATTTTGATGAAAAGGGCATGGAGCATTGTGATGAGAAAGCCATGGAGCTGTCTGATGACATGCGTCATGGTGCTTTGTGATGACAAGAGCATGGAGGATTGTGATTACAGGGTTCTTGGAGCATTGTGATGACAAGGGTCATGCAGGCTTGTGATGACAAGGCCGTGGAACATTGTCATGACAGGGATGTTGGAGTATTGTAATGACTAGTGACGGAACATTTTGATATCTGTGGTGAAAGAGCATTTTAATGAGAAGTGCATAGAGCTTTGTGATGACAAGGTTTATGGAGCATTGGGATGACAAAGATGTGGAACATTGTGATGACAAGCGCATGGCATATTGTGATGACATGGGTCATGGAGCATTGTGCTGACAAGCGAATGGAGCATTGTGATGACAAGGGTCATGGAGCACTCTGCTGACAAAGGCATGGAGCATTGTGATGACAAGGGTCACAGAGCATTGTGATGATAAGTTCATGGAGCATTATGGTGACAAAATTCACAGAGCCCTGTGATTACGAGGGCATGGACCATTTTAATGACAAAGGTCAAGTATCAGTGTGATGACTGGAGTCACGGAGCATTGTGATGACAAGGGCATGGAGCATTGTGATGACAAGGGCATGGAGCATTGTTATGACCAGGTCATGGATTATTGTGAAGACAGGTTTCAGGGAGCATTGTCATGATATATGTCCTGGTGCATTGTGATGACAATGTCATGGGGCATTGTGAAGCAAAGTGTCATGGAGGATTGTTATGACAAAGGTAATGGAGCATTGTGATGACAAGGGCTTGGAGCACTGTGGTGACAAGGGTCATTGAGAATTTTGATGACAAGGTCGTGAAGCATTGTTATGACAAGCACATGGAGCTTGCTATGACAGGGGTCATGGAGCATTGCGATGACAATTGCATGGAGCATTGTGATTACAGGGGTCTTTGAGCATTGTGATGACAATGGCATGGAGCATTGTGATGCCAACGGTTATGGAGCTATGTGATGACAAATGTCATGGAGCATTTTGATGACAAGGACATGGTGCATTGTGATGACAAGGGCATGGAGCATTTTGATGACAAGGTCATGCAGTATTTGAAGACAGGTGTCTGGGAGCATTTTGAAGACATAAGTCATGGCCCATTGTGATGACAATGCCATGGAGCGTTGTGATGCCAAGTGTCATGGAGGTTTGTGATGACAATGGTAATGGAACATTGTGATGATAAGGGTTTGGAGCCTTGTGATGACAAGGTTCATAGTGCACTGTGCTGACAATGGCATGGAGCTTTGTGATGACAATGGTCATGGAGCACTGTACTGAGAAAGGCTTGGAGCATTGTGATGACAACGGTCACAGACCATTATGATGAAAATTTCATGGAGCATTGTGGTGACAAATATCACAGAGCCTTGTGAAAACGAGGGCATGGACCATTGTGATTACAAAGGTCATGAAGCATTGTGATGACTGGAGTCATGGAGCATTGTGTTGACAGGGCTCATGGAGCATTGTGATTACATGGGTCTTGGAGCATTGTGAAGAATAGGGCATGGATGACTGTGATGAAAGAATATGGAGCCTTGTCATGAGAGGGTTCAAGGAGCATACTAACGACAAGTGTCAGGGAGCATTGTGATGACAAGTGTATTGAGCATTGTGATGACAAAGTTCATGGAGCATTGTGATGAGAAGACCATGGATAATTGTGATGATAAGCGTCATGGGGAGTTGTGATGACAAGTGTTATGGAACATTGTGAAAACAATGGTTTGCAGCATTGTGATGACAGAGGTTATGGTGCATTTTGATTTCATTGTGATGACAATAGCATGAAGCATTATGATGATGGGCATGGTTCATTGTGATGACAGAGTTCATGGAGCATTGTGATGAAAAGGGCATGGAGCATTGTGATGAGAAGGCCATGGAGCTGTCTGATGACATGCGTCATGGTGCTTTGTGATGACAAGAGCATGGAGCAGTGTGATTACAGGGGTCTTGGAGCATTGTGATGACAAGGGTCATGGAGCCCTGTCATGACAAGGCCGTGGAACATTTTCATGACAGGGGTGTGGGAGTATTGTAATGACTAGTGACGGAAAATTTTGATATCTGTGGTGAAAGAGCATTTTAATGAGAAGTGCATGGAGCTTTGTGATGACAAGGTTTATGGAGCATTGGGATGACAAAGATGTGGAACATTGTGATGACAAGTGCATGGCCTATTGTGATGACATGGGTCATGGAGCATTGTGCTGACAAGCGCATGGAGCATTGTGATGACAAGGGACATGGAGCACTCTGCTGACAAAGGCATGGAGCATTGTGATGACTAGGGTCACAGAGCATTGTGATGATAAGTTCATGGAGCATTATGGTGACAAACTTCACAGAGCCCTGTGATTACGAGGGCATGGACCACTGTGATGACAAAGGTCAAGAAGCAGTGTGATGACTGGAGTCATGGAGCATTGTGATGACAAGGGCATGGGGCATTGTGATGACAGGGGCATGGAGCATTGGTCTGAGAAGTATCATGGATTATTGTGATGAAAGTGTGCATGTCGCATTGTGATGAAAAGGGCATGGAGCACTGTTATGACCAGGTCATGGATTATTGTGAAGACAGGTACCAGGGAGTATTGTGATGACATATGTCCTGGTGCATTGTGATGACAATGTCATGGAGCATTGTGAAGCCAAGTGTCATGGAGTATTGTGATGACAAAGGCAATGGAGCATTATGATGACAAGGGCTTGGAGCATTGTGATTAGAGGGGTCTTGGAGCATTGTGATGACAAGGGCATGGAGCATGGTGATGGCAATGCCATGGAGCATTCTGATGACATGCGTCCTGTAGATTTGTGATGACAAGCACATGGAGCATTGTGATTACAGGGTTCTTGGAGCATTGTGATGAAAAGTGCATGGATCATTGTGAGGAAAAGGCAAAGAGCCTTGTCATGACAGGTTTCAAGTAGCATACTGAAGACAAGTGTCAGGGAGCATTGTGATGACAAGTGTATTGAGCATTGTGTTGACAAAGGTCATGGAGCATTTTGATGAGGAGACCATGGATAATTGTGATGACGAGCGTCATGGCGCATTTTGATAACAAGTGTTATGGAACCTTGTGATCAGAAGGGTTTGGAGCATTGTGATGACAGATGTCATGGAGCATTTTGATTTCTTTGTGATGGCAATAGCATGAAGCATTGTGATGATTGGCATGGTGCATTTTGATGACAGTGTTCATGGAGATTTGAGATGAAAAGGGGTATGGAGCATTGTGATTACAGGGATCTTGGAGCATTGTGATGACAATGTTCATGGAGCCTTGTGATGACAACGCCGTGGAACATTGTGATGGCAGGGGTAATGGAGCATTGTTATGACAGGTGTAATGGAGCATTTTGATGACAAGGGCATGGAGCATTGGTATGAAATTTTCATGTATTATTGTGATGAGTGTGAGCATGGAGCATTGTGATGACAAGGGCAGGGAACACGGTGATACATGGGTCATGGAGGATTGTAATGACAAGGCATGGATCATTGTGATGAGAAAGGCATCGAGCATTGCGATGACAAGCGTCATGGAGATTTGGGATGACAAGTGCATTGAGTAATGTGATGAGATGTTTCATGGAGCATTGTGATGACAATGGAATGGAGCATTGTGATGCCAAGGGTCATGGAGGTTTGTGATGACAAATGTAATGGAGCATTTTGATGACAAGGGCGTGGTGCATTGTGATGAGTAGGGAAGGGAGCATTCTGATGACAGGTTCATGGAACAATTTGATGGAAAGGGTCAGGGAATATTTTGATGACAGGGGTTATGGAACATTGTGATGTCAGTGGTCATGGAGCATTGTGATGATAAAGGCATGTAGCATTTTGATGACAGGGGTCATGGAACATTGTGATGACAGTGTTGAGGGAGTATTGTGATGACTGGTGATGGAACACTGTGATATCAGTCGTGAGAGAGCATTTAGATGAGAAGTGCATGGAACACTGTGATAAAAATGTTTATGGAGCATTGTGATGACAAGGTTGTGGAGCATTGTGATGACAAGTGAATGGCACATTGTGATGACATGTGTCTTGGAGCATTGTGCTGACAAGCGCATGGAGCATTGTGATGACAAGGGTCATGGAGCATTGTGCTGACAATGGCATGGAGCATTGTGATAACAAGTGTTACAGAGCATTGCGATGACGAGGGAATTAACCATTGTGATGAAAAAGTTCATAAAGCATTGTGATGGCTGGAGTCACGGAGAATTATGATGTGAGGGGTCATGGAGCATTGTGATTACAAGGCCATGGAGCATTGTGATGACAGGGGCATGGAGCATTGGTCTGACAATTTTCATGAATTATTGCTATGAGAGTGGACAGGGCACATTGTGATGACAAGGGCATGGAACATAGTTATGACAAGGTCATATAGTATTGTGAAGACAGGTGTCAGGGAGCACTGTGATGACATATGTCATGGAGCATTGTGATGCCAAGTGTCATGGAGGATTGTGATTACAAATGTAATGGAGCCTTGTGATGCCAAGTGTCATGGAGGATTGTGATGACAAAGGTAATGGAGCATTGTGATGACAATTTCTTTTAGAATTGTGAAGAAAAGGGTCATGGAGCATTGTGATGACAAGGACATGGAGCATTGTGATGACAAGGGCCATTGAAAATTTTGATGCAAACGTCGTGAAGCATTGTGATGACAAGCGCACGGAGCTTGCTATGACAGGGGACATGGAACATTGTTATGAAAAGTGCATGGAGAACTGTGATGACAAGACCACGTAACATTGTGATGAGAAGTGTCATGGAGTATTGTGATGACAAGGATGTGGAGAATTGTGATGACAAGGGACATGGAGCATTGTGATGACCAGGGCATGGAGCATAGTGATGGCAAGACCGTGGAGCAGTGTGATGAGAAGGCCATGGATAATTGTGATGACGAGAGTCATGGAGCACTGTAATGACAAGGGGCATGGAGCATTGTGATGACAGGTGTCATGGAGCATTGTGATGACAATGGCATGGAGCATTGTGATGCCAAGGGTTATGGAGCTATGTGATGACAAATGTCATGGAGCATTTTGATGACAAGGACATGGTGCATTGTGATGAGAAGGGCAGGGAGCATTGTGATGACAGGGTCATGGAGCAATTTGATGAAAAGTGTCATGGAACATTTTGATTACATGGGTTATAGAATATTGTGATGTCAGGGGTCATGGAGCAGTGTGATGAAAAGGGTCCTGGAGCATTGTGATGACAAGGGTCGCAGAGCATGGTGATGAAAAGTTCATGGAGCATTGTGGTGACAAATGTCAAAGAGACTTGTGATGACGAGGGCATGGACCATTGTGATGAGAAATGTCATGAAGCATTGTGATGACAGGAGTCACGGTGCATTATGATGACGGGTCATGGAGCATTGTGATGACAAGGGCATGGGGCATTGTGATGACAGGGGTATGGAGCATTGGTCTTACAAGTTTCATGGATTATTGCGATGACAGTGGGAATGGCGCATTGTGATGACAAGGGCATGGAGCATTTTGATGACAAGGTCATGCAGTATTTGAAGACAGGTGTCTGGGAGCATTTTGAAGACATAAGTCATGGCCCATTGTGATGACAATGCCATGGAGCGTTGTGATGCCAAGTGTCATGGAGGTTTGTGATGACAAAGGTAATGGAGCATTGTGATGATAAGGGCTTGGAGCCTTGTGATGACAAGGTTCATAGCGCACTGTGCTGACAATGGCATGGAGCATTGTGATGAAAATGGTCATGGAGCACTGTACTGAGAAAGGCTTGGAGCATTGTGATGAGAACGGTCACAGACCATTATGATGGAAATTTCATGGAGCATTGTTGTGACAAATATCACAGAGCCTTGTGAAAACGAGGGCATGGACCATTGTGATTACAAAGGTCATGAAGCATTGTGATGACTGGAGTCATGGAGCATTGTGTTGACAGGGCTCATGGAGCATTGTGATGGCAAGGGCATGGATCATTGTGATGACAAGTGTCATGGAGCATTTTGATGACAAGTGTCCCGGATCATTGTGTTGTCTGGTGTCATGGAGCGTTGTGATGACAGGGGTCATGGAGCATTGTGATGATAGGGGTCATGGAGCATTGTGATCAGAAGTTCATAGAGCATTGGACTGACAGTATTCATTGAGTATTGTGATGGCATGGGTCAAGGAGCATTGTGATGACAATGGAATGGAGCATTGTGATGACAAGGTCCTGGAGCATTGTGAGGAGAAGACCATGGAGCCTTGTGATGACAAGTATCATGGAGCATTCTGATGAAAAGGGGCATGGAGCATTGTGATTACATGGGTCTTGGAGCATTGTGAAGAATAGGGCATGGATGATTGTGATGAAAGAGCATGGAGCCTTGTCATGAGAGACTTCAAGGAGCATACTAACGACAAGTGTCAGGGAGCATTGTGATGACAAAGGTCATGGAGCATTGTGATGAGAAGACCATGGATAATTGTGATGATAAGCGTCATGGGGAGTTGTGATGACAAGTGTTATGGAACATTGTGAAAACAATGGTTTGCAGCATTGTGATGACAGAGGTTATGGTGCATTTTGATTTCATTGTGATGACAATAGCATGAAGCATTATGATGATGGGCATGGTTCATTGTGATTACAGGTGTCTTGAAGCATTGTGATGAAAAGGGCATGGAGCATTGTGATGAGAAGGCCATGGAGCTGTCTGATGACATGAGTCATGGTGCTTTGTGATGACAAGAGCATGGAGCAGTGTGATTACAGGGGTCTTGGAGCACTGTGATGACAAGGGTCATGGAGCCTTGTGATGACAAGGCTGTGGAACATTGTCATGACAGGGGTGTGAGAGTATTGTAATGACTAGTGACGGAACATTTTGATATCTGTGGTGAAAGAGCATTTTAATGAGAAGTGCATGGAGCTTTGTGATGACAAGGTTTATGGAGCATTGGGATGACAAATATGTGGAACATTGTGATGACAAGCGCATGGCATATTGTGATGACATGGGTCATCGAGCATTGTGCTGACAAGCGCATGGAGCATTGTGATGACAAGGGACATGGAGCACTCTGCTGACAAAGACATGGAGCATTGTGATGACTAGGGTCACAGAGCATTGTGATGATAAGTTCATGGAGCATTATGGTGACAAAGTTCACAGAGCCCTGTGATTACGAGGGCATGGACCACTGTGATGACAAAGGTCAAGAAGCAGTGTGATGACTGGAGTCATGGAGCATTGTGATGACAAGTGTATGGGGCATTGTGATGAGAGGGGCATGGAGCATTGGTCTGAGAAGTATCATGGATTATTGTGATGAAAGTGTGCATGTCGCATTGTGATGAAAAGGGCATGGAGCACTGTTATGACCAGGTCATGGATTATTGTGAAGACAGGTATCAGGGAGTATTGTGATGACATATGTCCTGGTGCATTGTGATGACAATGTCATGGAGCATTGTGAAGCCAAGTGTCATGGAGGATTGTGATGACAAAGGTAATGGAGCATTGTGATGACAAGGGCTTGGAGCATTGTGATTAGAGGGGTCTTGGAGCATTGTGATGACAAGAGCATGGAGCATGGTGATGACAATGCCATGGAGCATTCTGATGACATGCGTCCTGGAGATTTGTGATGACAAGCACATGGAGCATTGTGATTACAGTGGTCTTGGAGCATTGTGATGAAAAGGGCATGGATCATTGTGAGGAAAAGGCAAAGAACCTTGTCATGGCAGGTTTCAAGTAGCATACTGAAGACAAGTGTCAGGGAGCATTGTGATGACAAGTGTATTGAGCATTGTGTTGACAAAGGTCATGGAGCATTTTGATGAGGAGACCATGGATAATTGTGATGACGAGCGTCATGGCGCATTGTGATAACAAGTGTTATGGAACATTGTGATCAGAAGGGTTTGGAGCATTGTGATGACAGATGTCATGGAGCATTTTGATTTCTTTGTGATGGCAATAGCATGAAGCATTGTGATGATTGGCATGGTGCATTTTGATGACAGTGTTCATGGAGATTTGAGATGAAAAGGGGTATGGAGCATTGTGATTACATTGGTCTCGGAGCATTGTGATGACAATGTTCATGGAGCCTTGTGATGACAACGCCGTGGAACATTGTGATGGCAGGGGTAATGGAGCATTGTTATGACAGGGGTAATGGAGCATTTTGATGACAAGGGCATGGAGCATTGGTTTGAAATTTTCATGTATTATTGTGATGAGTGTGGGCATGGAGCATTGTGATGACAAGGGCAGGGAACACGGTGATACATGGGTCATGGAGGATTGTAATGACAAGGCATGGATCATTGTGATGAGAAAGGCATCGAGCATTGTGATGACAAGCGTCATGGAGATTTGGGATGACAAGTGCATGGAGTAATGTGATGAGATGTTTCATGGAGCATTGTGATGACAATGGAATGGAGCATTGTGATGCCAAGGGTCATGGAGGTTTGTGATGACAAATGTAATGGAGCATTTTGATGACAAGGGCGTGGTGCATTGTGATGAGTAGGGAAGGGAGCATTCTGATGACAGGTTCATGGAACAATTTGATGGAAAGTGTCAGGGAATATTTTGATGACAGGGGTTATGGAACATTGTGATGTCAGTGGTCATGTAGCATTGTGATGATAAGTGCATGTAGCATTTTGATGACAGGGGTCATGGAACATTGTGATGACAGTGTTGAGGGAGTATTGTGATGACTGATGATGGAACATTGTGATATCAGTGGTGAGAGAGCATTTAGATGAGAAGTGCATGGAGCATTGTGATAAAAATGTTTATGGAGCATTGTGATGACAAGGTTGTGGAGCATTGTGATGACAAGTGCATGGCACATTGTGATGACATATGTCTTCTAGCATTGTGCTGACAAGCTCATGGAGCATTGTGATGACAAGGGTCATGGAGCATTGTGCTGACAGTGGCATGGAGCATTGTGATAACAAGTGTTACAGAGCATTGCAATGACGAGGGAATTAACCATTGTGATGAAAAAGTTCATAAAGCATTGTGATGGCTGGAGTCACGGAGCATTATGATGTGAGGGGTCATGGAGCATTGTAATTACAAGGGCAAGGAGCATTGTGATGACAGGGGCATGGATCATTGGTCTGACAATTTTCATGAATTATTGCTATGAGAGTGGACAGGGCACATTGTGATGACAAGGGCATGGAACATAGTTATGACAAGGTCATGTAGTATTGTGAAGACAGGTGTCAGGGAGCACTGTGACGACATATGTACTGGTGCTTTGTGATGACAATGGCATGGAGCATTGTGATGCCAAGTGTCATGGAGGATTGTGATTACAAATGTAATGGAGCCTTGTGATGCCAAGTGTCATGGAGGATTGTGATGACAAAGGTAATGGAGCATTGTGATGACAATTTCTTTTAGAATTGTGAAGAAAAGGGTCATGGAGCATTGTGATGACAAGGACATGGAGCATTGTGATGACAAGAGCCATTGAGAATTTTGATGCAAACGTCGTGAAGCATTGTGATGACAAGCGCACGGAGCTTGCTATGACAGGGGACATGGAGCATTGCTATGAAAAGTGCTTGGAGAACTGTGAAGACAAGACCACGTAACATTGTGATGAGAAGTGTCATGGAGTATTGTGATGACAAGGACGTGGAGAATTGTGATGACAAGGGACATGGAGCATTGTGATGACCAGGGCATGGAGCATAGTGATGGCAAGACCGTGGAGCAGTGTGATGAGAAGACCATGGATAATTGTGATGACGAGAGTCATGGAGCACTGTAATGACAAGGGGCATGGAGCATTGTGATGACAGGTGTCATGGAGCATTGTGATGACAGGGGTCATGGATCATTGTGATGACATGCGTCATGGAGCATTCTGATGACAAGCTTGTGGAGTTTTGTGATGACAATGGCCTGGAGCATAGTGATGAAAAGGGCATGGAGCATTGTGATGAAAAAGGCATGGAGCCTTTTCATGACAGGTTTCAAGGAGCATTCTGAAGGCAAATTTCAGGGAGCATTGTGATGACAAGGGCATGGAGCATGGTGATGAGAAGCCATGGAGACTTCTGATGATATGGGTCATGGAGCTTTGTGATGAAAAGTGCATGGATCATTGTGATGAAAAAGGCATGGAGCCTTGTCATGACAGTGTTCAAGGAGCATACTGAGGACAAGTGTCAGAGAGCATTGAGCTGACAAGTGTATTGATCATTGTGATGACAAAGGTCATGGAGCATTGTGATGATTAGACCATGGATAATTGTGATGAGGAGCGTCATGGGGAATTGTGATGACAAGTGTTATGGTACATTGTGATCACAATGGTTTGGAGCACTGAGATGCCAGAGGTCATGGAGCATTTTGATGCTATGCGTCATGGAGCTTTGTGATGACAAGTGCATGGAGCATTGCGATTACAGTGTTCTTGGAGAATTGTGATGACAAGGGTCATGGAGCCTTGTGATTATGAGGCCTGGGAACATTGTGATGGCAGGGGTCATGGAGCATTGTTATGACACGGGTAATGGAGCCTTTTGATGACAAGTGCATGGTGCATTGATGTGACAAGTTTTATGGATTATTGTGATGAGAGTTGGCATGGAACATTGTGATGACAAGGGCACAGAACACGGTGATACATGGACCATGGAACATTGTAATGACAAGGGCCTGCAGCATTGTGATGAGAATGGCATCGAGCAGTGTGATGACAAGCATCATGGAGCTTTGTGATGACAAGGGCTTGGAGCAATATGATGAGAGGGTTCATGGAGCATTGTGATGACAATGTCATGGAGCATTGTGATGCCAAGGGTCATGGATCACTGGGATGACAAGCTTCACGGAACATTCTGATTACAGGGGTCATGGAGATTGGGGTGACAAGCGCATGGATCATTGTGATGACAAGTGTCATGGAGCATTTTGATGACACGTGTCCCAGATCATTGTGCTGTCAGGGGTCATGGAGCGCTCTGTTGACAGTGGTCATGGAGCATTGTGATGACAGGGGTAATGGAGCATTGTGATGGCAAGGGCATGGAGCATTGTGATGAGAAGGCCATGGAGCATTCTGATGACATGCATCATGGAGCTTTGTGATGACAACGGCATGGAGCATTGTGATTACAGGGGTCATGGAACATTGTGATGACGGGGTGAGGGAGTATAGTGATGACTAGTTATGGAACATTGTGATATCAGTTGTGAGAGAGCATTTTTATGAGAAGTGCATGGTGCATTGTGATGACAAGGTTTATGGAGCACTGTGATGACAAGGTTGTGGAGCATTGTGAAACAAGCGAATGACACATTGTGATGACATGGGTCATGGAGCATTGTGCTGAGAAGCGCATGGCGCTTTGTGATGACAAGGGTCATGGAGCATTGTGATGAAAAGTTCATGGAGCATTGTGGTGAGAAAGGTAACAGAGACTTCTGATGACCAGGGCATGGACCACTGTGATGTCAAAGTTCATGAAGCATTGTGATGTGTGGAGTCAGGGAGCAATGTGATGACAGGGTTCATGGTGCATTGTGATGACATCGGCATGGAGCACTGTGATCATAGGGGCATGGAGAATTGGTCTGACAACTTTCATGGATTATTGTGATGAGTGTAGGCATGGTGCATTGTGAAGACAAGGGCATGGAGCATTGTGATGACAAGTACATGGAGTATTGTGAAGACAGGTGTCAGGGAACATGGTGATGACATATGTCATGGTCCATTGTGATGACAATGGCATGGAGCATTGTGCTGACAAGGGACATGGAGCATTGTGATGTCCAGGGCATGGAGCATTGTGATGGCAAGACCGTGGAGCATTGTGATGGCAAGGCCATGGAGCATTTTTTTGACGAGTGTCATCGAGCACTGTAATGACACGTGGCATGGAGAATTGTGATGACAGGTGTCATGGATCATTGTGATGACAAGGGACATGGAGCATTCTGATGACAAGCTTCTGGAGTATTGTGCAGACAAAGGCAAGGAGCATTGTGATGACAAGTTTCACAAAGCCTTGTGACGAAATATTCATGGTGCACTGTGGTGACAAAGGTCACTGAGCCTTGTGATGACGAGGGCATGGCCCATTGTGATGACAAAGGTCATGAAGCATTGTGATGACTGGTGTCGCGGAGCATTGTGATGACAAGGGAATGGAGCATTTTGATAACAGTGGCATGGAACATTGGTCTGACAAGTTTCATGGATTATTTTGATGACAGTGGGCAAGGCACATTGTGATGACAAGGGCATGGAGTATTGTGATGACAAAGTCAAGTGTATTGTGAAGACAGGTGTCAGGGAGCGTTTTATTGACATATGTCATGGTCCATTGTGATGACAATGGCATGGAGCATTGTGATGCCAAGTGTCATGGAGGATTGTGATGACAAAGTTAATGGAGCATTGTGATGACAAGGGCTTGGAGCATTGTGATGACAAGGGTCATGGAGCATTTTGATGAGAAGAGCATGGACATTGTGATGACAAGGGCCATTGATAATTATGATGACAAGTTCGTGAAGTGTTGTGATAAAAAACATATGGAGCTTGCTATGACAGGGTTCATGGAGCATTGCGATGACAATTGCATGGAGAATTGTGATGACAAGATCATGTAACATTGTGATGAAAAGTGTCATGGATCCTTGTGATGGCAATACCGTGGAGCACTGTGATGAGAAGACCATGTATAATTGTGATGACGAGCGTCATGGAGCACTGTAATGACAAGGGGCAAGGAGCATTTTGATGACAGGTGTCCTGGAGCATTGTGATAGCAGGGGTCATGGAGCATTGTGATGACAGGTGTTATGGAGCATTCTGATGACAAGCTTGTGGAGTATTGTGATGACAATGGCATGGAGCATTGTGATGCAAAGGGCATGGAGCATTGTGAAGACAAGGGCATGCAGTATTGTTATGACAGGCATCCTGGAGTGTTGTGAAGACAAGTGTTATGGAACAATGTGATCACAATGATTTGCTACATTGTGATGACAGAGGTCATGGATCATTTTGATTTCAAGAAGCATGGAGAATTGTAATGTTAGGGGTAGTGGAGCATTGTGATGAGAAGTTCATGGAGCATTGGGCTGAAAATATACTTGGAGTATTGTTATGAAAGGGGTCATGGAGCATTGTGATGACAAGGGAATGGAGCATTGTGATGACAAGGTCCTGGAGCATTGTGATGAGAAGACAATGGAGCCTTGTGATGACAAGTCTCATGGAGTATTCTGATGAAAATGAGCATGGATCATTATGATGACAGTGGTCTTGGAGCATTGAGATGACAAGGTCATGGAGCATAGTGATGAGAAGGCCATGGAGCATTCTAATGACATGCATAATGGAGCTTTGTGATGACAAGGGCAAGGAGCATTGAGATTACAGTGGTCTTGGAGCATTGTGATGAAAAGGGCATGGATCATTGTGATGAAAAATGCATGGATCCTTGTCATGAATGGGTTCAAGGAGCATTCTGACGACAAGTGTCATGGAGCATTGTGATGATAAGTGAATTGAGCATTGTGATGACAAAGATCATGGAGCATTGTGATGAGAAGACCATGGATAATTGTGATGACCAGAGTCATGGGGCCTTATGATGACAAGTGTTATGGAACATTGTGATCACAAGGGTTTGGAGCATTGTGATGACAAAGGTCATGGAGCATTTTAATTTCATTGTAATGACAATAGTATGAAGCATTTTGATGATGGGCATGGTGCATTGTTATGACCGGGTTCATGGAGCATTGAGATGAAAAGGGGCAGGGAGCATTGTCATTACAGGAGTCTGGGAGCATTGTGTTGACAAAGGTATGGAGCATCGTGAATGAGAAGGGCATGGAGCATTCTGATTACATGTGTCATGGATCTTTGTGAGACATGGGTATGGAGAATTGTGATTACATTGTGTTGGAGCATTGTGATGAAAAGTGTCATGGAGTCTTGTGATGACAAGGTCGAGGAACCTTGTGTGGGGAGGTGTCATGGAGCAGTGTTATGACAGTGGTAATGGTGCATTGTGATGACAAGGGCATGGTGAATTGGTCTGAAAAGTTTCATGGATTATTGTGATGACAAGGGCATGGAACACTTTGATACATGGGTCATGGTGGAGTGTAATGACAAGGGCATGAAGCATTGTGATGAGAAGGGCATCAAGCATTGGGATCACAAGCGTCATGGAGCGTTGTGATGACAAGGGCATGGAGCAATGTGATGAGAGGCTTCATGGAGCACTGTGATGACAATGGCATGGAGCATTGTGATGCTAAGCGTCATGGAGCTTTGTGATGACAAAGGTCATGGAGCATTTTGATGACAAGGTCGAGGTGCGTTGTGATGAGAAGGGCAGGGAGCATTGTGATAAGAGGGTCATAGAGCAATTTGATGAGAAAGGTCATGGAATATTTTGATGAGAGTGGTTATGGAAATTTGTGGTGTCAGGGGTCATGGAGCATTGTGATGAAAAGGGTATTGTAGTATTTTGATGACAGGGGTTATGGAACATTGTGATGTCAAGGGTCATGGAGCATTTAATGATAAGTGCATGTAGCATTGTGATGATAGGGGTCATGGAACATTGTGATGACAGGGGTGAGGGAGTATTGTGAAGACTAGTGATGGAACATTGTGATATCAGTGGTGAGAGAGCATTTTGATGAGAAGTGCATGGAGCATTGTGATGACACGGTTTATGGAGCATTGTGGTGACAAGGATGTGGAGCATTGTGATGACATGGGTCAAAAAGCATTGTGCTGAAAAGCGCATGGAGCATTGTGATGACAAGTGTCATGGATCATTGTGCTTACAAAGGCATGGTGCATTTTGATGACAAGGGTCACAGAGCATTGTGATGAATATTTCAGGGAGCATTGTGGTGACAAAAGTCACAGAGCCTTCAGTGACAAGGGCATGGACCATTGTGATGACAAAGGTCATGAAGCATTTTGATGACTGGAGTCACGGAGCATTGGATGACAGGGGTCGTGGAGCATTGTGATGACAGGTTTCATGGGGCATTGTGATGAGAAGGTCATGGAGCATTGGGCTGAAAATGTTCATCGAGTATTGTGATAACAGGGCTCATGTGGCATTTTGATGACAAGGGAATGGAGCATTGTGATGAAAAGGGCATGGAGCATGGTGATGAGAAGGCCATGGAGAATTCTGAAGTCATGTGTGATGAAGCTTTGTGATGACAAGGGCATGGAGCATTGTGATTACAGGGGTCTTGGAGCATTGTGAGGAAAAGGGCATGGATCATTGTGATTAAAAAGGCATGGATCCTTGTCATGACAGGGTTCAAGGAGCATACTGACGACAAGTGTCAGGGAGCATTGTGATGACAAGGGTATTGAGCATTGTGATGACAAATTTCATGGAGTATTGTGAATAGAAGACCATGGATAATTGTGATGATGAGCTTCATGGGGCGTTGTGATGACAAGTGTTATGGAACATTGTGATCACAAGGGTTTGGAGCATTCTGATGACAGAGGTCATGGAGCATATTGATTTCATTTTGATGACAATTGCATGAAGCATTATGATGATGGGCATGGTTCACTGTGATGAAACGGTTCATGGAGCATTGAGATGAAAAGGGGCATGGAGCATTGTGATTACAGGGGTCTTGGAGCATTGTGATGATGAGGGCATGGATCATTGTAAATGAGAAGGCCATGGAGCATTCTGATGACATGTGTCATGGAGCTTTGTGATGACAAGTGTATGGAGAATTGTGATTAAAGTGTCTTGGAACATTGTGATGACCAGTGTCATGGAGTCTTGTGATGACAAGGCCGTGGAACATTGTGATGGCAGGGGTCATGGAGCATTTTTATGAGAGGGGTAATGGAGCATTGTGATGACAAGGGCATGGAGCACTTGTGTGAAATATTTCATGGATTATTATGATGAGAGTGGGCATGGAACATTGTGATTACAAGGGCACAGAACACTTTGATACATGGGTCATGGAGAATGGTAATGACAACGGCACAGAACACTTTGATTCATGGGTCATGGAGGATTGTAATGACAAGGGCATGGAACATTGTGATGAGAAAGGCATCGAGCATTGGGATCACAAGCGTCATGGAGCTTTGTGATGACAACGGCATGGAGCAATGTGATGAGAGGCTTCATGGAGCATTGTGATGACTATGGCATGGAGCATTGTGATGCCAAGGGTCATGGAGCTTTGTGATGACAAAGGTCATGGATCATTTTGATGACGAGGTCGTGGTGCGTTGTGATGAGAAGTGCAGCGAGCATTGTGATAATAGGTTCATGGAGCAATTTGATGAAAAATGTCATGGAACATTTTGATGAGAGTGGTTATGGAAAATTGTGATGACAGGGGTCATGGAGCATTGAGATGAAATGGGTAATGTAGCATTTTGATGACAGGGGTTATGGAACATTGTGATGGCAGGGGTCATGGAGCATTTTGATAAGTGCATGTAGCATTGTGATGATAGGGGTCATGGAACATTGTGATGACAGCGGTGAGGGAATATTGTGAAGACTAGTGATGGAATATTGTGATACCAGTGGTGAGAGGGCATTTTGATGAGAAGTGCATGGAACATTGTGATTAAAAGGTTTATGGAGCATTGTGATGACTATGATGTGGGGCATTGTGATGACAAGCGCATGGTACATTGTGATGCCATGGGTCAAGGAGCATTGTGATGACAAGCGCATGGAGCATTGTGATGACAAGTTTCATGGATCATTGTGCTGACAAATGCATGGTGCATTGTGATGACAAGGGTCACAGAGCATTGTGATGAAATGTTCATGGAGCACTGTGGTGACAAATGACACAGAGCCTTGTGTTACAAGGGCATGGACCATTCTGATGACAAATGTCATGAAGCATTGTGATGACTGGAGTCACGGAGCATTGTGATGACAGGGGTCATGGAGCATTGTGATGACAGGATTCATGGGGCATTGTGATGAATAGGTCATGGAGCATTGGGCTGAAAATATTCAAGGAGTATTGTGATGACAGGGGTCATGGGTCAATTTGATGACAAGGGAAAGGAGCATTGTGATGAACAGGGCATGGAGCATGGTGATGAGAAGGCCATGGAGCATTCTGAAGACATATGTCATGAAGCTTTGTGATGACAAGGCCATGGAGCATTGTGATTACAGGGGTCTTGGAGCATTGTCAGGAAAAGGGCATGGATCATTGTGATTAAAAAGGCATGGAGCCTTGTCATGGCAGGGTTCAAGGAGCATACTGACGACAAGTGTCAGGGAGCATTGTGATGACAAGTGTATTGAGCATTGTGATGACAAAGTTCATGGAGTATTGTGAATAGAAGGCCATGGATAATTGTGGTGATGAGCGTCATGGGGCGTTGTGATGACAAGTGTTATGGAACAATGTGATCACAAGGGTTTGGAGCATTGTGATGACAGAGGTCATGGAGCATTTTGATTTCATTTTGATGACAATAGCATGAAGCATTATGATGATGGGCAGGGTGCATTTTGATGACACGGTTCATGGAGCATTGAGATGAAAAGGGGCATGTAGCATTGTGATTACAGGGGTCTAGGAGAATTGTGATGACCAGGGCATGGAGCATCTTGAATGAGAAGGCCATGGAGCATTGTGATGACATGCGTCATGGAGCTTTGTGATGACAAGGACATGGAGCATTGTGATGACATGGGTTATGGAGCCTTGTGATGACAAGGCCGTGGAACATTGTAATGGCAGGTGTCATGGAGCATTGTTATAACGGGTAATGGAGCATTTTGATGAGAAGGACATGGAGCATTGGTCTGAAAAGTTTCATGGCTTATTGTGATGAGAGGGAGCATGGAGCATTGTGATGACAAGGGCACGGAACACTGTGAGACATGGGTCATGGCGGATTTTAATGAAAAGCGCATGGAGCATTGTGTTAAGAAGAGCATCGAGCATTGTGATGAAAAGCATCATGGAGCCTGTGATGACAATTGCATGGAACAATGTGATGAGAGTGTTCATGGAGCATTTTGATGACAATGGCATGGAGCATTGTGATGCCAAGTGTCATGGAGCTTTGTGATGACAAAGGTCATAGAGCATTTTGATGACAAGGGCGTGGTGCACTGTGATGAGAAGGTCAGAGAGCATTGTGATGAAATGGTCATGGAGCAATTTGATGAAAAGTGTCATGGGATATTTTGATGAAAGGGGTTATGGAACATTGTGATGTCAGGGGTCATGGAGCATTATGATGAAAAGGGTCATGGAGAATTTTGATGACAGGGGTCCTGGAACATTGTGATGAAAAGTGTGAGGGAGTATTGTGATGACTATTGATGGAACATTATGATATCCTTGGTGGGAGAGCATTTTGATGGGAAGTGCATGGAGCATTGTGATGACAAGATTTATGGAGCACTGTGATGAAAAGTTTGTGGAGCATTGTGATGACAAGCGCATGTCACATTGTTATGACACAGGTCATGGGGCATTGTGCGGACAAGCGCATGGAGCATTGTGATGACAATGGTCATGGAGCATTGTGCTGACAAAGGTATGGAGCATAGTGATGACATGGGTAACAGAGCATTGTGATGAAAATTTCATGGAGCACTGTGGTGACAAATATCACAGAGCCTTTTGATGACGAGGGAATGGACCACTGTGTTGACAAAGGTCATAAAGCATTGTGATGACTGGAGTCACGGAACATTGTGATGACAAGGTCCTGGAGCATTGTGATGAGAGGACGATGTAGCCTTCTGATGACAATTCTCATGGAGCATTCTGCTGAAAACTGGCATAGAGCATTGTGATTACAGGGGTCTTGGATCCTTGTGATGACAAGGCCGTGGAACATTGTGATGGCAGGGGTCATGGAGCATTATTATGACATGGGCAATGGAGCATTTTGATTACAAGGGCATGGAGCCATGTGATTAGAGGGGTCTTGGAGGATTGTGATGAAAAGGGCATGGATCATTGTGATGAAAAATGCATGGAGCATTGTCATGACAGGGTTAAAGTAGCATACTGACGACAAGTGTCAGGGAACATTGTGATGACAAGTGTATTGAGCATTGTGATGACAAACGTCATCGAGCATTGTGATGAGAAGACCATGGATAATTGTAATGACCAGCGTCATGGAGCATTGTGATGACAGGGATCATGGAGCATTGTATTGACAAGGGTCTTGGAGCATTCTGATGACAAGCTTGTGGAGTATTGTGATGACAATGGCATGGAGCATTGTGAGAAAAAGGGCATGGAGCATTGTGATGAAAAAGGCATAGAGCCTTTTCATGACAGGGTTCAAGGAGCATTCTGAGGAAAAGTGTCAGTGAGCATTGTGATGACAGGTGTATGGAGCATTGTGATGACAAAGTTCATGGAGCATTGTGATTAAAAGGGCATGGAATATTGTGATGGCAGGCATCATGGAGCGTTGTGATGACAAGTGTTATGGAACATGGTGATCACAAGTGTTTGGAGCATTGTGATGACAGAGGTCATGGATCATTTTGATTTGAAGAATCATGGAGCATTGTGATGACAAGGGCATGAAGCAATGTGTTCCCAAGGTTCATGGAGGATTGTGATGACACTGGTAATGGAGAATTGTGAGGACAAGTGCATGGAGCATTGTGATGACATGTGTCATGGAGCTTTGTGATGAGAAGGTCATGGAGCATTGGGCTGAAAATATTCATGGAGTACTGTGATGACAGGGGTCATGGAGCATTGTGATGAGAAGGGAATGGAGCAATGCGATGAGAAGGTCCTGGAGTATTGTGATGAGAGGGCCATGGCGCCTTGTGATTGCAATTGTCATAGAGCATACTGATAAAAAGGTTCATGGAGCACTGTGATTACAGGGGTTTTGTAGCATTGTGAAGACCAGGGCATGGAGCATTGTGATGAGAAATCCATGGAGCATTCTGATGACATGCGTCATGGAGCTTTGTGATGAAAAGGACATGGAGCATTGTGATTAGAGGGGTCTTGGAGCATTGGGATGAAAAGGGCATGGATCATTGTGATGAAAAATGCATGGAGCCTTGTCATGAAAGGGTTCAAGGAGCATACTGACGACAAGTGTCAGGGAGCATTGTGATGACAAGTGTATTGAGCATTGTGATGACAAAGGTCATGGAGCATTGTGATGAGAAGACCATGGATAATTGTAATGACCAGTGTCATGGGGCATTGTGATGACAAGGGTTATGGGACATAGTGATCACAAGGGTTTGGAGCATTGTGATGACAGAGGTCATGGAGCATTTTGATTTCATTGTGATGACAATAGCATGAAGCATTATGATGATGGTCATGGTGCATTGTGATGACAGGGTTCATGGAGCATTGAGATGAAAAAGGGAATGGAGCATTGTGGTTAGAAGGCCATGGATCATTCTGATGACATGCATCGTGGAGCTTTGTGATGACAAAGAAATGGAGCATTGTGATTAGAGGGGTCTTGGAGCATTGTGATGACAAGGGTCATGGAGGCTTGTGATGACAAGGCCATGGAACCTTGTGATGGCAGGTGTCATGGAGCATTATAATGACAGCGGTAATGGAGCATTGTGATGACAAGGGCATGGAGCATTGGTCTGAAATGTTTCATGGATTATTGTGATGAGAGTGGGCTTGCAGCATTGTGATGACAAGGGCACGGAACACTATGATACATAGGTCATGGAGGATTGTAATGATAAGGGCATGGAGCATTGTGATGACAAGGGCATGGAACAATGTGATGAGAGGGTTCAAGGAGCATTTGCTGATAATGGCATGGAGCATTGTGATGCCAAAGGTCATGGAGCTTTGTGATGACAAATGTCATGGAGCATTTTGATGACAAGGCCGTGGTGCATTGTGATGAGAAGTGCAGGGAGCATTGTGATGACAGGGTCATGGAGCAATTTGATCAAAAGGGTCATGGAACATTTTGATGAGAGGGGTTATGGAAAATTGTGATGTCAGGTGTCATGGAGCATTGTGATGAAAAGGGTCATGGAGCATTTTGTGACAGGGATTATTGAACATTCTGATGTCAGGGGGCATGGAACATTGTGATGAAACGGGTCATGGAGCATTTTGATGACAGGTGTTATGGAACATTGTGATGTCAGGGCTCATAGAGCATTGTGATTATAAGGGCATATACCATTTTCATGACAGGGGTCATGGAACATTCTGATGACAGGGGTGAGGGAGTATTGTGATGACTAGTGATGGAACACTGTGATATCATTGGTGAGAGAGCATTTTTATGAGAAGTGCATGGAGCATTGTGATGACAAGGTTTATGGAGCATTTTGATGACAAGGATGTGGAGCATTGTGATGACAAGCACATGGCGCATTGTGATGACATGGGTTATGAAGCATTGTGCTGACAAGCGCATGGAGCATTGTGATGACAAGGGTCATTGAGCATTGTGCTGACAAACGCATGGAGAATTGTGATAACAAGAGACACAGAGCATTGTGATGAAATGTTCATGGAGCATTGTGGTGAAAAAGATCACAGAGCCTTGTGTGACGAGGGCATGGACCATTGTGATGAGATAGGTCATGAAGCATTGTGATGACAGGAGTCACGGAGCATTGTAATGAAAGGGGTAATGGAGCATTGTGATGACAAGGGCATGGAGCAATGTGATGACAGGGGCATGGAACATTGGTCTGACAAGTTTCATGGATTATTGTGATGACAGAAGGCATGGAGCATTGTGAAGACAAGGGCATGGAGCATTGTGGTGACAAAGGCATGGAGCATTTTGATGACAAGGGACACAGAGCATTGTGATGAAATATTCATGGAGCATTGTGGTGAAAAAGATCACAGAGCCTTGTGTGCCGAGGGCATGGACCACTGTGATGACAAAGGTCATGAAGCATTGTGATGACAGGAGTCACGGAGCATTGTGATGACAGGGGTCATGGAGCATTGCTCTGAAAAGATTTATGGATTATTGTGATGAGAGTGGGCATGGCGCATTGTGATGACAAGGGCATGGCACACTGTGATGACAAGGTCATGGAGTATTGTGAAGACAGGTGTCAGGGAGCATTGTGATGACATATGTCATTGTCCATTGTGATGACAATGGCAAGGAGCATTGTGATACCAAGTGTCTTGGAGGATTGTGATGACAAAGGTAATAGAGCATTTTGATGACAAGGGTCATGGAGAATTGTGATGACAAGGGCATGGAGCATTGTGATGACAAGGGCCATTGAGAATTTTGATGACAACGTCGTGAAGCATTGTGATGAAAAGCGCATGGAGCTTGCTATGACAGGGGTCATAGAGCATTGCGATGACAAGTGCATGGAGAACTGTGATGACAATATCATGTATCATTGTGATGAGAAGTGTCACGAAGCATTGTGATGACAAGGACGTGGAGAATTGTAATGACATGGGACATGGGGCATTGTGATGAACAGGGCATGGAGAATTGTGATAGCAAGACCGTGGAAGATTGTGATGGAAAGAACATGGATAATTATGATGAAGAGCGTCATGGATCACTGTAATGACAAGGGGCATGGAGCATTGTGATGACAGGTGTCATGGAGCATTGTGATGAGAGTGGTCATGAAGCATTGTGATGACAAGCGTCATGTAGCATTGTGATGAGAAGGTCATGGAGCATTGGCCTGAAAATGTTCATGGAGTATTGTGATGACAGTGGTCAAGTAGCATTGTGATGACAAGGGAATGGAGCATTGTGATGAGAGATTTCATAGAGCATTGTGATGACAATGGCATGGAGCACTGTGATGCCAAGGGTCAGGGAGCTTTGTGATGACAAATGTCATGGGGCATTTTGATGACAAGGGCGTGGTGCATTGTGATGAGAAGGGCAGGGAGCATTGTGATGACAGGGTCATGGAGCAATTTGAATAAAAGGGTCATGGAATATTTTGATGACAGTGGTTATGGAACATTGTGATGTCAGGGGTCATGAAGCATTGTGAAGAAATGGGTCATGGAGCATTTTGTTACAGGGGTTATTCAACATTGTGATGGCAGGGTTCATGGAGCATTGTGATGATAAGGGCATGTAGCACTGTGATGACAGTGGTCATGGAACATTGTGTTGACAGGGGTGAGCGAGTATTCTGATGACTAGTTATGGGACATTGTGATATATGTGGTGAGAGAGCATTTTGATGAGAAGTGCATGGAGCATTGTGATGACAAGTTTTATGGAGCATAGCGACGAAAAGGATGTGGAGCATTGTGATGAAAAGAGCATGGCACATTGTGATGACATGTGTCATGGAGCATTGTGCTGACAAGCGCATGGAGCATTTTGATGACAAGTGTCATGGGACATTGTGCTGACAAAGGCATGGAGCATTGTGATGACAAGGGACACCGAGCATTGTGATCAAAATTTCATGGAGCATTGTGGTGACAAAGATCAAAAAGCCTTGTGTGACGAGGGCATGGACCATTGTGAGGACAAAGGTCATGAAGCATTGTGATGACTGGAGTCACGGAGCATTGTGATGACAGGGGTCATGGAGCATTGTGATGACAAGGGCATGGAGCATTGTGATGACAGAGGAATGGAACATTTGTCTGACATGTTTCATGGATTATTGTGATGACAGTGGGCATAGCGCATTGTGATGACATAGGCATGGAATATTGTGAGGACAAGGTCATGGAGTATTGTGAAGACAGGTGTCAGGGAGCGTTGTGATGACATATGTCGTTGTCCATTGTGATGACAATGGCATGGAGCATTGTGATACCAAGTGTCATGGAGGATTGTGATGACAAAGGTAATGGAGCATTTTGATGACAAGTGCTTGGAACATTGCGATGACAAGGGCATGGAGCATTCTGATGAAAAGGTGCATGGAGCATGGAGATTACAGGGATTTTGAAGCAATGTAATTACAAGGCATGGAGCATTGTTTGAGAAGGCAATGGAGCATTCTGATGACATGCGTCATGGAGCATTGTGATTACATGGGTCTTGGAGCATTGTGATGAAAAGGGAATGGATCATTGTGATGAAAAATGCATGGAGCCTTGTCATGACCGGGTTCAAGGAGCATTGTGATGACAAGTGCATGGAGCAATGTGATGAGAGATTTCATTGAGCATTGTAATGACAATGTCATGGAGCATTGTGATGCCAAGGGTCATGGAGCTTTGTAATGACAAATGTCATGGGGCATTTTGATGAAAAGGGCGTGGTGCATTGTGATGAGAATGGCAGGGAGCATTGTGATGACGGGGTCATGGAGCAATTTGAATAAAAGCGTCATGGAATATTTTGATGACATGGGATATGGAACATTGTGATGTCACGGGATATGAAGCATTGTGATGAAATGGGTCATGGAGCATTTTGTGACAGGGGTTATGGAACATTGTGATGTCAGGGTTCATGGAGCATTGTGATGATAAGGGCATGTAGCACTGTGATGACAGGGGTCATGGAACACTGGGATGAGAGAGGTGACGGAGTATTGTGATGACTAGTGATGAAACATTGTGATATATGTGGCGAGAGAGCATTTTGATGCGAAGTGCATGGAGCATTGTGATGACAAGTGTTATGGAGCATATCAATGTTACAGATGCGGAGTATTGTGGTGACAAGCGCATGGCGCATTTTGATGACATGCGTCATTGAGCATTGTGCTGACAAGCGCATGGAGCATTTTGATGACAAGTGTCATGGAGCATTGTGCTGAAAAAGGCATGGAACATTTTGATGACAAGGGACACAGAGCATTGTGATGAAATATTCATGGAGCATTGCAGTGAAAATGATCACAGAGCTTTGTGTGACGAGGGCATGGACCATTGTGATGAGATAGGTCATGAAGCAATGTGATGACTGGAGTCACGGAGAATTGTGATGAAAGTGGTGATGGAGCCTTGTGATGACAAGGGCATGGAGCAATGTGATGACAGGGGCATGGAACATTGGTCTGACAAGTTTCATGGATTATTGTGATGACAGTGGGCATGGAGCATTGTGATGACAAGGGCATGGAGCATTGTGGTGACAAAGGCATTGAGCATTTTGATGACAAGGGACACAGAGCATTGTGATGAAATATTCATGGAGCATTGTGGTGAAAAAGATCACAGAGCCTTGTGTGAAGAGGGCATGGACCACTGTGATGACAAAGGTCATGAAGCATTGTGATGACTGGAGTCACGGAGCTTTGTGATGACAGGGCTCATGGAGCATTGCTCTGACAAGATTAATGGATTATTGTGATGAGAGTGGTCATGGCGCATTGTGATGACAAGGGCATGGAACATTGTGATGACAAGGTCATGGAGTATTGTGAAGAAAGGTGTCAGGGAGCATTGTGATGACATATGTCATTGTCCATTGTGATGACAATGGCATGGAGCATTGTGATACCAAGTGTCATGGAGGATTGTGATGACAAAGGTAATGGAGCATTTTGATGACAAGGGCTTGGAACATTGTGGTGACAAGGGTCATGGAGCATTGTGATGACAAGGGCATGGAGCATTGTGATTTCAAGGGCCATTGAGAATTTTGATGACAACGTCGTGAAGCATTGTGATGACAAGTGCATGGAGCTTGCTATGACAGGGGTCATAGAGCATTGTGATGACAAGTGCATGGAGAATTGTGATGACAAAATCATGTAACATTGTGATGAGAAGTGTCAAGAAGCATTGTGATGACAAGGACGTGGAGATTTGTAATGACATGGGACATGGAGCATTTTGATGAACAGGACATGGAGAATTGTGATAGCAAGACCGTGGAGCATTGTGATGAAAAGACCATGGATAATTATGATGAAGAGCGTCATGGATCACTGTAATGACGAGGGGCATGGAGCATTGTGATAACAGGTGTCATGGAGCACTGTGCTGCGAGGGGTCATGGAGCATTGTGATGACAAGGGTCATGGAGCATTGTGATGAGAAAGTCATAGAGCAGTGTGATAAGAAGACCATGGAGCCTTGTGATGACAAGTCTCATGGAGCATTCTGATGAATAAGGGCATGGAGCATTGTGATTACAGGGGTTTTGGAGCATTGTGATGACAAGGGCATGGAGCATTGTGATGAGAAGGCCATGGAGCATTCTGATGACATGTGTCATGGATCTTTGTGATGACAAGGGCATGGAGCATTGTGATTACAGGGGTCTTGGAGCATTGTGATGACAAGGGTCATGGAGCCTTGTATGTCAAGGCAGTGGAACATTGTGATGGCTGGGGTCAGGGAGCATTGTTATGACAGGGGTAATGGAGCATTGTGATGAAAAGGGAATGGAACATTGGTCTGAAAATTTCATGGATTATTGTGATGAGATTCGGCATGTAGCATTGTGATGACTAGGGATCGGAACACTGTGATACATGTGTCATGGAGGATTGTAATGACAAGGGCATGGAGCATTGTGATGAGAAGAGTATCGAGCATTGTAATGACAAGTGTCATGGAGCATTGTGCTGACAAGGGCATGTAGCAATGTGATGAGAGGTTACATGTAGCATTGTGATGAAATGGCATGGAGCATTGTGATGCCAAGTGTCATGGATCTTTGTGATGACAAAGTCAAGGAGCATTTTGATGAAAAGGTCGTGGTGCATTGTGATGAGAAGGGCATGGAGCATTGTGATGACAGGGTCATGGAGAAAATTGATGAAAAGTATCATGGAACATTTTGATGACAGGGGTTATGTAACATTGTGATGTCAGGGGTCATGGAGCCTTGTGATGATAAGATTATGTAGCACTGTGATGAGAGTGGTCATGGAATATTGTGATGACAGGGGTTATGGAACATTGTGATGTCAGGGGTCATGGAGCCTTGTGATGATAAGATTATGTAGCACTGTGATGAGAGTGGTCATGGAACATTGTGATGACAGGGGTGAGCGAGTATTGTGATGACTAGTGATGGAACATTGTGATATATGTGGTGAGAGAGCATTTTGATGAGAAGTGCATGGAACATTGTGATGACAAGTTTTATGGAGCATAGCGATGAAAAGGATGTGGAGCATTGTGATGAAAACAGCATGGCACATTGTGATGACATTTGTCATGGAGCATTGTGCTGACAAGCGCATGGAGCATTTTGACGACAAGTGTCATGGAGCATTGTGCTAACAAAGGCATGGAGCATTGTGATGACAAGGGACACAGAGCATTGTGATGAAAATTTCATGGAGCATTGTGGTGACAAAGATCACAGAGCCTTGTTTGACGAGGGCATGGACCATTGAGATGAGAAAGGTCATGAATCATTGTGATGACTGGAGTAACGGAGCATTGTGATGACAGGGGTCATGGAGCATTGTGATGATAAGGGCATGGAGCATTGTAGTGACAAAGGTCACAGAGCCTTGTGTGACGAGGGCATGGACCATAGTGAGGACAAAGGTCATGAAGCATTGTGATGACTGGAGTCACGGTGCATTGTGATGACAGGGGTCATGGAGCATTGTGATGACAAGGGCATGGAGCATTGTGATTACAGGGGCATGGAGCATTGGTCTGATATGTTTCATGGATTATTGTGATGACAGTGGGCATGGCACATTGTGATGACAAGGGCATGGAACATTGTGATGACAATGTCATGGAGTATTGTGAAGACAGGTGTCAGGGAGCATTGTGATGACATATGTCATTGTCCATTGTGATGACAATGGCATGGAGCATTGTGATACCAAGTGCCATTGAGGATTGTGATGACAAATGTAATGGAGAATTTTGATGACAAGGGCTTGGAACATTGCGATGACAAGTGTCATGGAGCATTGTGATGACAAGGGCATGGAACATTCTGATGAAAAATTGCATGGAGCATTGAGATTACAGGGGTTTTGAAGCAATGTGATGGCAAGGGCATGAAGCATTCTGATGAGAAGGCAATGGAGCATTCTGATGACATGCGTCATGGAGCTTTGTGATGACAAGGACATGGAGCATTGTGATTACATGGTTCTTGGAACATTGTGATGACAAGGGTCATGGAGCATTGTGAGGAGAAGGTCATGGAGCACTGGCCTGAAAATGTTCATGGAGTATTGTGATGACTCTGGTCAAGGAGCATTGTGATGATAAGTGTATTGAGCATTGTGATGACAAAGATCATGGAGAATTGTGATGAGAAGACCATGGATAACTGTGATGACCAGCATCATGGGGCATTGTGATGACAAGTGTTATGGAACATTGTGATCAGAAGGGTTTGGTGCATTGTGATGACAGAGGTCATTGAGCATTTTGATTTCATTGTGATGACAATAGCATGAAATATTATGGTGATGGGCACGGTACATTGTGATGACAGGGTTCATGGAGCATTGAGATGAAAAGGGGCATGGAGAATTGTGTTTACAGGGGTGTTGGAGCATTGTGATGACAAGGGCATGGAGCATTCTGATGAGAAGGCCATGGAGCATTCTGATGACATGTGTCATGGAGCTTAGTGATGACAAGGGCATGGAGAATTGTGATTACAGGGGTCATGGAATATTCTGATGACAGGGGTGAGGGAGTATTGTGATGACTAGTGATGGAACATTGTAATATCAGTGGTGAGAAGGCATTTTGAGGAGAAGTGCCTGGAGCATTGTGATGACAAGGTTTATGGAGCATTTTGATGACAAGGATGTGGAGCACTGTGATGACAAGTGCATGGTGCATTGTGATGACATGGGTTATGTAGCATTGTGCTGACACGCGTATCGAGCATTGTGATGACAAGGGTCATGGAGCATTGTGCTGACAAAGGCATGGAGCTTTGTGATGACAAGGGTCACAGAGCATTGTGATAAAAATTTCATGGAGCATTGTGGTGACAAAGGTCACAGAGCTTTGTGTGACCACGTCATGGACCATTGTGATGACAAATATCATGAAGCATTGTGATGACTGCAGTCACGGAGCACTGTGATAACAGGGGTCTTGGACCATTGGGATGAAAAGGGAACGGATCATTGTGATGAAAAATGCATGGAGCCTTGTCATGACAGTGTTCAAGGAGCATACTGATGACAAATGTCAGTGAGCATTGTGATGCCAAGTGTACTGAGCACTGTGGTGACAAAGGTCATGGAGCATTGTGATGAGAAGACCTTGCATAATTGTGATGACGAACGTCATGGGGCATGTGATGACAAGTGTTATGGAACATTGTGATCAGAAGGGTTTGGAGCATTGTGATGACAGAGGACATGGAGCATTTTGATTTCACTGTGATGACAATAGCATGAATCATTATGATGATGGGCATGGTGCATTGTGATGACAGTGTTCATGGAGCATTGAGATGAAAAGTGGCATGGAGAATTGTGATTACAGAGGTCGTGGAGCATTGTGATGACAAGGGTCATGGAGCCTTGTGATGACAAGGCCGTGGAATATTGTGATGGCAGGGGTCATGGAGCATTGTTATGACAGGTGTAATGGAGCATTGTGATGACAAGGGCATGGAACATTCTGATGAAAAGGTGCATGGAGCATTGAGATTACAGGGGTTTTGAAGCAATGTGATGAGAAAGGCATGGAGCATTGTGATGAGAAGGCAATGGAGCATTCTGATGTCATGTGTCATGGAGCTTTGTGATGACAAAGTAATGGAGCATTCTGATTACAGGGGTCTTGGAGCATTGTGATGAAAAGGGAATGGATCATTGTGATGAAAAATGCATGGAGCCTTGTCATGACAGGGTTCAAGGAGCATACTGATGACAACTGTCATGGAGCATTGTGCTGATAAAGGAATGGAGCTTTGTGGTGACAAGGGTCACAGAGCATTGTGATAAAAATTTCATGGAGCATTGTGGTGACAAATGTCACAGAGCTTTGTGTGACAAGGTAATGGACCATTGTGATGACAAATGTCATGAAGCATTGTGATGACTGGAGTCATGGAGCATTGTGATAACAGGGGTTTTGGAGCATTGTGATGACAAGGGCATGGAGCATTGTGATGAAAATGTCATGGAGCCTTGTCATGACAGTGTTCAAGGAGCATACTGATGACAAGTGTCAGCGAGCATTGTGATGCCAAGTGTATTGAGCACTGTGGTGACAAAGGTCATGGAGCATTGTGATGAGAAGCCCTTGCATAATTGTGATGACGAGCGTCATGGGGTATGTGATGACAAGTGTTATGGAACATTGTGATCAGAAGGGTTTGGAGCATTGTGATGACAGAGGACATGGAGCATTTTGATTTCATTTTGATGACAATAGCATGAATCATTATGATGATGGGCATGGTACATTGTGATGACAGTGTTCATGGAGCATTGAGATGAAAAGTGGCATGCAGAATTGTGATTACACAGGTCTTGGAGCATTTTGATGACTAGGGTCATGGAGCCTTGTGATGACAAGGCCGTGGAACATTGTGATGGCAGGGATCATGGAGCATTTTTATGACAGGTGTAATGGAGCATTGTGATGACAAGGGCATGGAGCAATGTGATGAGAGATTTCATTGAGCATTGTGATGACAATGGCATGGAGCATTGTGATGCCAAGGGTCATGGAGCTTTGTGATGACAAATGTCATGGGGCATTTTGATCACAAGGGCGTGGTGCATTGTGATGAGAAGGGCAGGGAGCATTGTGTTGACAGGGTCATGGAGCAATGTGAATATAAGTGTCATGGAATATTTTGATGACAGTGGTTACGGAACATTGCGATGTCAGGGGTCATGAAGCATTGTGATGAAATGGGTCATGGAGCATTTTGTGACAGGGGTTATGGAACATTGTGATGTCAGGGGTCATGGTGCATTGTGATGATAAGGGCATGTAGCACTGTGTTGACAGTGGTCATGGAACATTGTGATGACAGGGGTGAGCGAGTATTGTGATGACTAGTGATGGAACATTGTTATATATGAGGTGAAAGGGCATTTTGATGATAAGGGCATGGAGCAATGTGATGACAGGGGCATGGAACATTGGTCTGACAAGTTTCATGGATTATTGTGATGACAGTGGACATGGAGCATTGAGATAACAAAGGCATGGAGCATTCTAGTGACAAAGGTCACAGAGCCTTGTGTGACGAGGGCATTGACCATTGTGAGGACAAAGGTCATGAAGCATTGTGATGACTGGAGTCACGGAGCATTGTGATGACAGGGGTCATGGAGCATTGTGATGACAAGGGCATGGAGCATTGTGATGACAGAGGAATGGAACATTGGTCTGACATGTTTCATGGATTATTGTGATGACAGTGGGCATAGCGCATTGTGATGACATAGGCATGGAACATTGTGATGACAAGGTCATGGAGTATTGTGAAGACAGGTGTCAGGGAGCGTTGTGATGACATATGTCGTTGTCCATTGTGATGACAATGGCATGGAGCATTGTGATACCAAGTGTCATGGAGGATTGTGATGACAAAGGTAATGGAGCATTTTGATGACAAGTGCTTGGAACATTGCGATGACAAGGGCATGGAGCATTCTGATGAAAAGGTGCATGGAGCATTGAGATTACAGGGATTTTGAAGCAATGTAATTACAAGGCATGGAGCATTGTTTGAGAGGGCAATGGAGCATTCTGATGACATGCGTCATGGAGCATTGTGATTACATGGGTCTTGGAGCATTGTGATGAAAAGGGAATGGATCATTGTGATGAAAATTGCATGGAGCCTTGTCATGACCGGGTTCAAGGAGCATTGTGATGACAACTGTCAGGGAGCATTGTGATGATAAGTGTATTGAGCATTGTGATGACAAAGATCATGGAGCATTGTGATGAGAAGACCATGGATAATTGTGATGACCAGCGTCATGGGGCATTGTGATGACAAGGGCATGGAGCATTCTGATGAGAAGGCAATGGAGCATTCTCATGACATGCGTCATGGAGCTTTGTGATGACAAGGACATGGAGCATTGTGATTACAGGGTTCTTCGAGCATTGTGATGACAAGCGTCATGGAGCATTGTGATGAGAAGGTCATGGAGCATTGGCCTGAAAATGTTCATGGAGTATTGTGATGACAGTGGTCAAAGAGCATTTTGATGACAATGGAATGCAGCATTGTGATGACAAGGTCCTGGAGCAGTGTGATGAGAAGCCCAGGAGCCTTGTGATGACAAGTCTCATGGAGCAATTTGATGAATAGGGTCATGGAGCATTGTGATGACAAGGGCATGGAGCATTGTGATGAGAAGGCCATGGCGCATTCTGATGACATGTGTCATGGATCTTTGTGATGACAAGGGCATGGAGCATTGTGATTACAAGGGTCTTGGTGCATCGTGATGACAGGGTCATGGAGCCTTGGATGTCAAGAAGGTGGAACATTGTGATGGCAGGGTTCATGGATCATTGTTATGAGAGGGGTAATGGAGCATTGTGATGACAGGCATGGAACATTTTTCTGAATTTTTCATGGATTATTGTGATGAGATTCGGCATGGAACATTGTGATGACTATGGCACGGAACATTGTGATACATGTATCATGGAGGATTGTAATGACAAGGGCATGGGGCATTGTGATGAGAAGAGTATCGAGCATTGTGATGACAAGCGTCATGGAGCATTGTGCTGACAAGGGCATGGAGCAATGTGATGAGAGCTTTCATGTAGCATTGTGATGAAATGGCATGGAGCATTGTGATGCCAAGGGTCAAGGAGCTTTGTGATGACAAAGGTCATGGAGCATTTTGATGACAAGGTCGTGGTGCATTGTAATGAGAAGGGCAGGGAGCATTGTGATGACAGGTTCATGGAGCAAATTGATGAAAAGTGTCATGGAACATTTTGATGACAGGGGTTATGGAACATTGTGATGTCAGGTGTCGTGGAGCATTGTGATGATAAGGGCATGTAGCACTGTGATGACAGTGGTCATGGAACATTGTGATGACAGGGGTGAGCGAGTATTGTGATGACTAGTGATGGAACATTGTGATATATGTGGTGAGAGAGCATTTTGATGAGAAGTTCATGGAGCATTGTGATGACAAGTTTTATGGAGCATAGCGATGAAAAGGATGTGGAGCATTGTGATGAAAAGAGCATGGCACATTGTGATGACATGTGTCAAGGAGCATTGTGCTGACAAGCGCATGGAGCACTTTGATGACAAGTGTATTGGAGCATTGTGCTGACAAAGGCATGGAGCATTGTGATGACAAGGGACACATAGCACTGTGATGAAAATTTCATGGAGCATTGTGGTGACAAAGATCACAGAGCCTTGTGTGACGAGGGCATGGACCATTGTGATGAGAATGGTCATGAATCATTGTAATGACTGGAGTCACAGAGCACTGTGATGACAGGGGTCATGGAGGATTCTGATGAAAAGTGCATGGAGCCATGTGATGACAGGGGCATGGAACATTGGTCTGAAATGTTTCATGGATTATTGTGATGACAGTGGGCATGGAGCATTGATATGACAAGGGCATGGAGCATTGTGGTGACAAAAGTCACAGAGCCTTGTGTGACGAGGGCATGGACCATTGTGAAGACAAAGGTCATGAAACATTGTGATGACTGGAGTCACGGAGCATTGTGATGACAGGGTTCATGGAGCATTGTGTTGAAAAGGGCATGGAGCATTGTGATGACAGGGGCATGGAGCATTGGTCTGACATGTTTCATGTATTATTGTGATGACAGTGGGCATGGCGCATTGTGATGACAAGGGCATGGAACATTGTGATGACAAGGTCATGGATTATTGTGAAGACAGGTGTCAGGGAGCATTGTGATGACATATGTCATTGTCCATTGTGATGACAATGGCATGGAGCATTGTGATACCAAGTGTCATGGAGGATTGTGATGACAAAGGTAATGGAGCATTTTGATGACAAGGGCTTGGAATATTGCGATGACAAGGGTCATGGTTCATTGTGATGACAATGGCATGGAGCATTCTGATGAAAAGGTGCATGGAGCATTGAGATTACAGGGGATTTGGAGCAATGTGATGACAAGGGCATGGAGCATTGTGATAAGAAGGCAATGGAGCATTCTGATGACATGCGTCATGGAGCTTTGTGATGACAAGGACATGGAGCATTGTGATTACAGGGGTCTTGGAGCATTGTGATGAAAAGGGAATGGATCATTGTGATGATAAATGCATGGAGCCTTGTTATGACAGAGCTCAAGGAGCATACTGATGACAACTGTCAGGGAGCATTGTGATGATAAGTGTATTGAGCATTGTGATGACAAAGATCATGGAGCATTGTGATGAGAAGACCATGGATAATTGTGATGACCAGCGTCATGGGGCATTGTGATGACAAGTGTTATGGAACATTGTGATCAGAAGGGTTTGGTGCATTGTGATGACAGAGGTCATTGAGCATTTTGATTTCATTGTGATGACAATAGCATGAAATATTATGGTGATGGGCACGGTGAATTGTGATGACAGGGTTCATGGAGCACTGAGATGAAAAGGGGCATGGTGCATTGTGATTACAGGGCTGTTGGAGCATTGTGATGACACGGGCATGGAGCATTGTGATGAGAAGGCCATGGAGCATTCTGATGACATGCGTCATGGAGCTTTGTGATGACAAGGGCATGGAGAATTGTGATTACAGGGGTCATGGAATATTCTGATGACAGGGGTGAGGGAGTATTGTGATGACTAGTGATGGAACATTGTGATATCAGTGGTGAGAAGACATTTTGAGGAGAAGTGCCTGGAGCATTGTGATGACAAGTTTTATGGAGCATTTTGATGACAAGGATGTGGAGAATTGTGATGACAAGTGCATGGTGCATTGTGATGACATGGGTTATGGAGCATTGTGCTGACATGCGCATCGAGCATTGTGATGACAAGGGTCATGGAGCATTGTGCTGACAAAGGCATGGAGCTTTGTGATGACAAGGGTCACAGAGCATTGTGATAAAAATTTCATGGAGCATTGTGGTGACAAAGATCACAGAGCTTTGTGTTACGAGGTCATGGACCATTGTGATGACAAATGTCATGAAACATTGTGATGACTGGAGTCACGGAGCATTGTGATAACATGGGTCTTGGAGCATTGTGATGAAAAGGGAATGGATCTTTGTGATGAAAAAGCAATGGGGCCTTGTCATGACAGTGTTCAAGGAGCATACTGATGACAAGTGTCAGCGAGCATTGTGTTGCCAAGTGTATTGAGCATTGTGGTGACAAAGGTCACGGAGCATTGTGATGAGAAGACCTTGCATAATTGTGATGACGAGCGTCATGGGGAATGTGATGACAAGTGTTATGGAACATTATGATCAGAATGGTTTGGAGCATTGTGATGACAGAGGACATAGAGCATTTTGATTTCATTTTGATGACAATAGCATGAATCATTATGATGATTGGCATGGTGCATTGTGATGACAGTGTTCATGGAGCATTGAGATGAAAAGTGGCATGGAGAATTGTGATTACAGAGGTCTTGGAGCATTGTGATGACAAGGGTCATGGAGCCTTTTGATGACAAGGCCGTGGAACACTGTGATGGCAGGGGTCATGGAACATTGTTATGACAGGTGTAATGGAGCATTGCGATGACAAGGGCATGGAGCAATGTGATGTGAGATTTCATTGAGCATTGTGATGACAATGGCATGGAGCATTGTGATGCCAAGGGTCATGGAGCTTTGTGATGAAAAATGTCATGGGGCATTTTGATGACAAGGGCGTGGTGCATTGTGATGAGAAGGGCAGGGAGCATTGTGATGACAGGGTCATGGAGCAATATGAATAAAAGGGTCATGGAATATTTTGATGACAGGGGTTATGGAACACTGTGATGTCAGGGGTCATGAAGCATTGTGATGAAATGGGTCATGGAGCAGTTTGTGACAGGGGTTATGGAACATTGTGTTGTCAGGGGTCATGGAGCATTGTGATGATAAGGGCATGTAGCACTGTGATGACAGGGGTCATGGAGCATTGTGCTGACAAGCGCATGGAGCATTGTGATGACAAGGTCATGGAGCACTGTGCTGACAAAGGCATGGAGCATTGTGATGACAAGTGTTACAGAGCATTGTGATGACGAGGGAATGGACCATTGTGATGACAAAGGTCATAAAGCATTGTTTTGACTGGATTCACGGAGCATTATGATGTGAGGTTTCATGGAGCATTGTGATTACAAGGGCATGGAGCATTGTGATGACAGGGGCATGGAGAATTGGTCTGAAAAGTTTCATGGATTATTGCTATGAGGGTGGGCATGGCACATTGTGATAACAAAGGAATGGAACATTGTTATGACAAAGTCATGTAGTATTGTGAAGACAGGTGTCAGGGAGCATTGTGATGACATATGTCATGGTGCATTGTGATGACAATGGCGTGAAGAATTATGATGATGGGCATGATGCATTGTGATGACAGGGTTCTTGGAGCATTGTGATTACATGGGTCTTGGAGCATTGCGATGAAAAGGACATGGAGCAATGCGATGAGAAGGCCATGGAGCATTCTGATGACATGTGTCATTGAGCTTTGTGATGACAAGGGCATGGAGCATTGTGACTACAGTGTCTTGGAGAATTGTGATGACAAGTGTCATGGAGCATTGTGATGACACGGCTGTAGAACATTGAGATGGCAGGGGTCATGGAGCATTGCTATGACAGGGGAAATGGAGCTTTGTGATGAGAAGGGTATTGAGCATTGGTCTGAAATGTTTCATGGATTATTGTGATGAGAGTGGGCATGGAGAATTGTGATGACAAGGTCACGAAACACTGTGATACATTGGTCATGGAGGATTGTAATGAAAAGGGCTTGGAGCATTGTGATGAGAAAGGCATCGAGCATTGTGATGACAAGCGTCATGGAGCTTTGTGATGACAAGGGCATGGATCAATGTGATGAGAGGGTTCATGGAGCACTGTGATGACAATGACATGGAGCATTGTGATGCCAAGGCTCATCGAGCTTTGAGATGACAAATGTCATGGAGTATTTTGATGACAAGCGCGTTGTGCATTGTGATGAGAAGGGCAGGGAGCATTGTGATGACAGGGTCATGGAGCAATTTGATGAAAAGGGTCATGGAACATTTTGATGACATGTGTTATGGCACATTGTGATATCAGGCGTCATGGCGCATTGTGATGATAAGTGCATGTAGCATTGTGATGACGGGGTCCTGGAACATTGTGATGACAGGGGTGAGCGAGTATTGTGATGAGTCATGATGGAACATTGTGTTATAAGTGGTGAGAGAGCATTTAGATGAGAAGTGCATGGAGCATTGTGATGACAATGTTTATGGAGCATTGTGATAACAAGGTTGTGGACTATTGTGATGAAAAGCATGTGGCACATTGTTTTGACAAGGGTCATGGAGTATTGTGCTGACAAAGGCAAGGAGCATTGCGATGACAAGGGTCACAGAGCATTGTGATGACGCGGGCATGGACTATTGTGATGACTAAGGTCATGAAGCATTGTGATGACTGGAGTCACGGAGCATTGTGATGACAAGGGCATGGAGCATTGTGATGACAGGGGCATGGAGCATTGGTCTGACAAGTTTTATGCATTATTGTGATGACAGTGGGCATGGCGGATTGGGATGACAAGGGCATGGAGCATTGTGATGACAAGGTCACAGAGTATTGTGAAGACAGGTGTCAGGGAGCATGTGATGACATATGTCATGGTCCATTGCGATGACAATGGCATGGGGCATTGTGATGCCAAGTTTCATGGAGGATTGTGATGAGAAAGATAATGGGGCATTATGATGATTAGGGCTTGGAACATTATGATGACAAGGGCCATTGAGAATTTTGATGAGAATTTCCTGAAACATTGTGATGCCAAGGTCCTGGAGCATTGTGCTGAGAAGACCATGGAGCCTTGTGATGATGAGTCTCATGGAGCATACTGATGAAATGGGGCATGCAGCATTGTGATTACAGGGGTCTTGGAACATTGTAATGACAAGGGCATGGAGCATTGTGATGAGAAGGCCAAGGAGCATTCTCCTGACATGCGTCATGGAGCTTTGTGGTGACAAGTGTATGGAGCATTGTGAATACAGTGTTCTTGGAGCATTGTGATGACAAGGGCATGGAGAAATGTGATGAGAACGCCGAGAAACATTCTGATGACATGTGTCATGGAGCTTTGTGATGACAAGGGCATGGAGCATTGTGATTACAGGGGTCTGGGAGCATTGTGATGACAAGGGTCATGGAGCCTTGTGATGACAAGGCAGGGCAATATTGTGATGGCTGGGGTCATTGAGCATTGTTATGACAAGTGTAATGGAGCATTGTGATGACAAGGGCATGGAGAATTGGTCTGAATATTTTCATGGATTATTGTGATGAGAGTGGGCATGGAGCAATGTGATGACAAGGGCAAGGAACACTGTGATACATGCGTCATGGAGGATTGTAATGACAAGGGCCTGGAGCATTGTGATGAGAAGGGCATCGAGCATTGTGATGACAAGCGTCATAGAGCTTTGTGATGACAAGGACATGGAACAATATGATGAGAGGGTTCATGGAGCATTGTGATGACAATGGTATGTAGCATTGTGATGCCAAGTGTCATGGGGATGTGTGATGACAAAGGTCATGAGGCATTTTGATGACAAGGGCGTGTTGCTTTATGTTGTGAAGGGAAGGGAGCATTGTGATGAGAGGGTCATGGAGCAATTTAATGAAGAGTGTCATGGAAAATTGTGATGACAGGGGTTATGGAACATTGTGATGTCAGCGTTCATGGAGCATTTTGATGAAAGGGGTCATGCAGCATTGTGCTGACAAAGGCACGGAGCTTTGTGATGACAAGGCTCACAGAGCATTGTGATAAAAATTTCATGGAGCATTGTGGTGACAAATGTCATTGAGCAGTTTGATTTCATTTTGATGACAATAGCATGAAATATTATGGTGATGGACACGGTGCATTGTGATGACAGGGTTCATGGAGCATTGAGATTAAAAGGGGCATGGAGCATTGTGATTACAGGTCTGTTGGAGCATTGTGATGACAAGGGCATGGAGCATTGTGATGAGAAGGCCATGGAGCATTCAGATGACGGCGTCATGGAGCTTTGTGATGACAAGGGCATGGAGCATTGTGATTACAGGGGTCTTGGAGCATTGTGATGACAAGGGTCATGGAGGCTTGTGATGACAAGGCCGCAGAACCTTGTGATGGCAGGGGTCATGGATCATTGTTATGACAGGGGTAATGGAGCTTTGTGATGATAAAGTCATGGGGCATTTTGATGACAAGGGCGTGGTGCATTGTGATGAGAAGGGCAGGGAGCATTGTGATGACAGCGTCATGGAGCAATTTGATGAAAAGGGTCATGGAATATTTTGATGACAGGGGTTATGGAACATTGTGATGTCAGGTGTCATGGAGCATTGTGATGATAAGGGCATGTAGCACTATGATGACAGGGGTCATGGAAAATTGTGGTGACAGGGGTGAGGGAGTATTGTGATGACTAGTGATGGAACATTGTGTTATATGTGTTGAGAGAGCATTTTGATGAGAAGTGCATGGAGCATTGTGATGACAAGTTTTATGGAGCATAGCGATGAAAAGGATGTGGAGCATTGTGATGACAAGCGCATAGCGCATTGTGATGACATGGGTCAGGGAGCATTGTGCTGACAAGGGCATGGAGCATTGTGATGACAAGGGACAAAGAGCATCGTGATGAAAAGTTCATGGAGCATTGTGGTGACAAAGATCACCGAGCCTTGTGTGAAGAGGGCATGGATCATTGGTCGGACAAATTTCATGGATTATTGTGATGACAGTGGGCATGGAGCATTGTGATAACAAGGGCATGGAGCATTGTGGTGACAAAGGTCACATAGCCTTGTGTGACGAGGGCATGTACAATTGTGATGACAAATGTCATGAAGCATTGTGATGACTGGAGTCAGGGATCATTGTGATGACATATGTCATTGTCCACTGTGATGAAAATGGCATGGAGCATTGTGATACAAAGTTTCATGGAGGATTGTGATGACAAAGGTAATGGAGCATTTTGATGTCAAGGGCCTGGAACATTGTGATGACAAGGGTCATGGAGCATTGTGATGACAAGTGCCATTGAGAATTTTGATGACAACTTCGTGAAGCATTGTGATGACAAGCGCATGGATCTTGCTATGACAGGGGTCATAGAGCATTGCGATGACAAGTGCATGGAGAATTGTGATGAAAAGATCATGTAACATTGTGTTGAGAACTCTTATGGAGCATTGTGATGAGAAGGTCATGGAGCATTGGCCTGAAAATGTTCATGGAGTATTGTGATGACAGTGGTCAAGGAGCATTGTGATGACAAGGGAATGGAGCATTGTGATGACAAGGTCCTGGAGCAGTGTGATGAGAAGACCATGGAGCCTTTTGATGACACGTCTCATGTAGCATTCTGATGAAGAGAGGCATGGAGCATTGTGATTACAGGGGTTTTGGAGCATTGTGATGACAAGGGCATGGAGCATTGTGATGAGAAGGCCATGGAGCATTCTGATGACATGTGTCATGGATCTTTGTGATGACAAGGGCATGGAGCATTGTGATTACAGGGGTCTTGGAGCATTGTTATGACAAGGGTCATGGAGCCTTGGATGCCAAGGCGGTGGAACTTTGTGATGGAAGGGGTCATGGAGCATTGTTATGACAGGGGTAATGGAGCATTGTGATGACAAGGACATGGAACATTACTCGGAAAATTTCATGGATTATTGTGATGAGATTCCGCATGGAGCATTGTGATGACTAGGGCACGGAACACTGTCATACATGTGTCATGGAGGATTGTAAGGACAAGGGCATGGAGCATTGTGATGAGAAGAGTATCGAGCATTGTGATGACAAGCGTTATGGAGCATTGTGCTGACAATGGCATGGAGCAATGTGATGAGAAGTTTCATGTAGCATTGTGATGAAATGGCATGGAGCATTTTGATGCCAAGGGTCATGGATCTTTGTGATGACAAAGGTCATGGAGCATTTTGATGACAAGGTCGTGGTGCATTGTGATGAGAATGGCAGGGAGCATTGTGATGACAAGGTCATGGAGCAAATTGATGAAAAGTGCCATGGATCATTTTAATGACAGGGGTTATGGAACACTGTGATGTCATGGGTCATGGAACATTTTGATGAAAAGGGCCATGGAGCATTCTGAGAAAAAGGTGCATGGAGCATTGTGATTACAGGGGTTTTGAAGCATTGTGATGACAAGGGCAAGGAGCATTGTGATGAGAAGGCAATGGAGCATTCTGATGACATGCGTCATGGAGCTTTGTGATGACAAGGACATGGAGCATTGTGGTGACAAAGGTCACAGAGCCTTGTGTGACGAGGGCATGGAACATTGTGATGACAAAGGTCATGAAGCATTGTGATGACTGGAGTCACGGAGCATTGTGATGACCGGGATCATGGAGCATTGCGATGACAAGGGCATGGAGCATTGTGATGACAGGGGCATGGAACATTGGTCTGACATTTTTCATGGATTACTGTGATGACAGTGGGCATGGTGCATTGTGATGACAAGGGCAAGGAACATTGTGATGACAAGGTTATGTAGTATTGTGAAGACAGGTGTCAGGGAGCATTGTAATGACATATGTCATTGTCCATTGTGATGACAATGGCACGGAGCATTGTGATACCAAGTGTCATGGAGGATTGTGATGACAAAGGTAATGGAGCATTTTGATGACAAGGGCTTGGAACTTTGTGATGACAAGGGTCATGAAGCATTGAGATTACAAGGGCTGGAGCATTGTGATGACAAGGGAATGGAGCATTTTCATGAGAAGGCCATGGAACATTCTGATGACATGCGTCATGAATCATTGTGACGACAAGGGCATGGAGCATTGTGATTACAGAGGTCTTGGAGCACTATGATGAAAAGGGTCATGGAGCTTTGGATGACAAGGCCGTGGAACATTGTGATGGCAGGGGTCATGGAGCATTGTTATGACAGGGGTAATGGAGCATTGTGATGACAAGTGCATGGAACATTGGTCTGAAAATTTCATGGATTATTGTGATGAGATTCGGCATGGAGCATTGTGATGACTAGGGCACGGAACACTTGATACATGTGTCATGGAGGATTGTAATGACGAGTGCATGGAGCATTGTGATGAGAAGAGTATCGAGCATTGTGCTGACAAGCGTCATGGAGCATTGTGCTGACAAAGGCATGGAGCATAGTGAAGACATGGGTAAAAAAGCATTGTGATGAAATTTTCATGGAGCATTGTGTTGACAAATTTCACAGAGCCTTTTGATGAAGTGGGCATGGACCAGTGTGATGACAAGGTACTGGAGCATTGTGATGAGAGTACCATGGATCCTTTTGGTGACAATTCTCATGGAGCATTCTGATGAAAAGTGGCATGGAGCATTGTGATTACAGGGGTATTGGATCCTTCTGATGAAAAGACCGTAGAACATTGTGATGGCAGGGTTCATGGAGCATGGTTATGACATGGGCAATGGAGGATTATGATGACAAGGGTATCGAGCATTGGTCTGAAAACTTTCATGGATTACTGTGATGAGAGTGGGCATAGAGCATTGTGATGACAAGGGCACGGAACACTGTGATACATGGATCATGGAGGTTTGTAATGACAAGGGCATGGAGCAATGTGATGAGAGGCTTCATGGAGCATTGTGATGACAAGGGCATGGAGCATTGTGATGACAATGGTCAGGGAGCATTTTGAATACAAGATTCCATTATCACTGTGTTGTCAGGAGTCATGGAGCTCTGTGATGACCGTGGTCATGGAGCATTGTGATGACAAGGTCATGGAGCATTGTGATAAGAAGGTCATGGAACATTGGGCTGAAAATGTTCATGGAGTATTGTGATGACAGGGTAATGGGGCATTGTGATGACAAGGTCCTGGGGCATTGTGATGAGAAAACCATGGAGCCTTGTGATGACAAGTCTCATGGAGCATTCTGATGAAAAGGTGCATGGAGCATTGTGATTACAGGGGTCATGAAGCATTGTGATTCCAAGGGTCATGGAGTTTGTGATGACAAAGTTCATGGAGCATTTTGATGACAAGGTCGTGGTGCATTGTGATGAGAAGGGCACGGAGCATTTTGATGACAGGGTCATGGAGCAGTTTGATGAAAAGTATCATGGAATATTTTGATGACAGTGGTTATGGAACACTGTGATGTCAGGGGTCATGGAGCATTGTGATAAAAAGGGTCATGGAGCATTTTGATGACATGGGTTATGGAACATTGTGATGTCAGGGTTCATGGAGCATTGTGATGATAAGGTCATGTAGCATTGTCATGACTGGGATCATGGTGCATTGTGATGACATGGGTTATGGAGCATTGTGCTCACAAGCGCATGGAGCATTGTGATGACAAGGGTCATGGAGCATGGTGATGACCAGGATCACAGAGCATTGTGATGAAAAGTTCATGGAGCATTGTGGTGAGAAAGGTCACAGAGCCCTTTGTGACGAGGACATGGACCATTGTGATGAGAAATGTTATGAAGCCTTGTGATGACTGGAGTCACAGAACATTGAGTTGACAGGGGTCTTGGAGCACTGTGATAACAAGGACATGGAGCATTGTGCTGAGAAGGCCATGGAGCATTCTGATGACATGCATCATGGAGCTTTGTGATTAAAGGTCATGGAGGATTGTGATTACAGGGGTCTTGGAGCATTGTGATGAAAATGGTATAGATCATTGTGATGAAAAAGGCATGGAGTCTTGTCATGACAGGGTTCAAGGAGCATACTGATGACAAGTGTCAGGGAGCATTGTGATGACAAGTGTATTGAGCGTTGTGATGACAAATGTCATGGAGCACTGTGATGAGAAGACCATGGATAATTGTGATGATGAGCGTCATGGTGCATTGTGATGACAATGGTTATGGAACATTGTGATCACAAGGGTTTGGAGCATTTTGATGACAGAGGTCATGGAGCATATTGATTTCATTGTGATGACAATAGCATGAAGCATTATGATGATGTACATGGTGCATTGTGATGACAGGGTCATGGCACAATTTGATGAAAAGTGTCATGGAACATTTAGATGACAGTGGTTATGGAACATTGTGATGTCAGGTGTCTTGGAGCATTGTGATGAAAAGGGTGATGGAGCATTCTGATGACAGAGGATATGGAATATTTTGATGTCAGGTCTCATGGAGCATTGTGATGATATGGCATGTGGTATTGTGATGACAGAGGTCATGGAAAATTTTGATGACAGTGGTGAGGGAGTATTGTGATGACTACTGATGGAACATTGTGATATCAGTGGTGAGAAAGCATTTTGATGAGAAGTGCATGGAGCATTGTGATGACAAGGTTTATGGAGCATTGTGATGACAAGGTTTATGGAGCATTGTGATGACAAGGCTGTGGAGCATTGTGATGACAATTGAATGGCGCATTTTGATGACATGGGTCATGGAGCATTGTGCTGAGAAGCGCATGGAGCATTGTGATGACAAGGGTCATGGAGCATTGTGCTGACAAATTCATGGAACATTGTGATGACAACGGTCACAGAGCATTGCGATGAAAAGTTCATGGAGCATTTTGGTGACAATTGTCACAGAGCCTTGTGATGACGAGGTTAAGTACCATTGTGATGACAAAGGTCATGAAGCATTGTGATGACTGGAGTCACGGAACATTGTGATGACAAGGGTATGGAGCATTCTGATGACAGGGGCATGGTGCATTGGTCTGACAAGTTTCATTGTTTATTGTGATGACAGTGGGCAAGGCGCATTCTGATGAGAAGAGCATAGAGCATTGTGATGAGAAGGTCATGGAGTACTGTCAAGACAGGGGTCTGGGGGCATTGTGATGACATATGTCATGGTCCATTGTGATGACAATGGCATGGAGTATTGTGATGCCAAGTGTCATGGAGGAATGTGATGACAAAGTTAATGGAGCATTGTGATGACAGGGGTTTGGAGCATTGTGATGACCAGGGTCATGGAGCATTTTGATGACAAGGGCATGGAGGATTGTGATGACAAGGGCCATTGAGAATTTTGATGACAAGTTCCTGAAGCATTGTGATGAAAAGCACATGGAGCTTGCTATGACAGGTGTCATGGAGCATTGCGATGACAAGTGCATGGATAACTGTGATGACAAGAGCATGTAACATTGTGATGAGAAGTGTCTTGGAGCATTGTGATGGCAAGACCGTGTAGCATTGTGATGAGAAGATCACGGATAACTGTGATGACGAGCGTCATGGAGCACTGTAATGACAAGGGGCATGGAGCATTGTGATTACAGGGGTCTTGGAGCATTGTGATGACAAGGGAATGGAGCATTTTGATGAGAAGGCCATGGAGCATTCTGATGACATGCGTCATGAATCATTGTGACGACAAGGGCATGGATCATTGTGATTACAGACGTCTTGGAGCACTGTGATGACAAGGGTCATGGAGCCTAGGATGACAAGGCCGTAGAACATTGTGATGGCAGGGGTCATGAAGCATTGTGATGACTGGAGTCACGGAACATTGTGATGACAAGGGTATGGAGCATTCTGATGACAGGGGCATGGTGCATTGGTCTGACAAGTTTCATTGTTTATTGTGATGACAGTGGGCAAGGCGCATTCTGATGAGAAGAGCATAGAGCATTGTGATGACAAGCATCATGGAGGATTGTGCTGACAAGGGCATGGTGCAATGTGATGTGAGGTTTCATGTAGCATTGTGATGAAATGGCATGGAGCATTGTGATGCCAAGTGTCATGGAGCTTTGTGATGACAAATGTAATGGAGCATTTTGATGATAAGGGCTTGGAACATTGCGATGACAAGGGTCATGGAGCATTGTGATGACAAGGGCATGGAGCATTCTGATGAAAAGGTGCATGGAGCATTGAGATTACAGGGGTTTTGAAGCAATATGATGACAAGGGCATGGAGCATTGTGATGAGAAGGCAATGGAGCATTCTGATGACATGCATCATGGAGCTTTGTGATGACAAGGACATGGAGCATTGTGATTACAGGAGTCTTGGAGCATTGTGATGAAAAGGGAATGGATCAGTATGATGAAAAATGCATTGAGCCTTGTCATGACACTGTTCAAGGAGCATACTCATGATAAGTGTCCGGGAGCATTGTGATGATAAGTGTATTGAGCATTGAGATGACGAATGTCATGGAGCATTGTGATGAGAAGAGCATTGATAATTGTGATGACCAGCGTCATGGGGCATTGTGATGACAAGTGTTATGGAACATTGTGATCAGAAGGGTTTGGTGCATTGTGATGACAGAGTTCAATGAGCAGTTTGATTTCATTGTGATGACAATAGCATGAAATATTATGGTGATGGGCTCGGTGCATTGTGATGACAGGATTCATGGAGCATTGAGATGAAAAGGGGCATGGAGCATTGTGATTACAGGGGTTTTGGGGAACTGTGACGACAGTGGCATGGAGCACTGTGATGAGAAGGCCTTGAAGCATTCTGATGACATGCGTCATGGAGCTTTGTGATGACAAATGCATAAAGCATTGTGATTACAAGGGACTTGGAGCATTGTGATGACAACCGTCATGGAGCATTGTGCTGACAAAGGCATGGAGCATCGTGATGACAAGGAAAAAAGAGCATTGTGATGAAAAGTTCATGGAGCATTGTGATAAGAAGTCTCATGGACCATTGTGATGACAAGGACGTGGAGAATTGTGATGACATGGGACATGGAGCATTGTGATGACCAGGGCATGGAGAAGTGTGATGTCAAGACTGTGGAGCATTGTGATGAGAAGATCACGGATAATTGTGATAACGAGCGTCATGGAGCACTGTAATGACAAGGGGCATGGAGCATTGTGATTACAGTGTTCTTGGAGCATTGTGATGTCAAGGGCATGGAGCTTTGTGATGAGAAGGCCATGCAACATTCTGATAACATGCGTCATGAATATTTTTGATGACAAGGGCATGGAAAATTGTGATTACAGGGGTCTTGGAGCACTGTGATGACCAGGGTCATGGAGCGTTGGATGACAAGGCCGTGGAATATTGTGATGGCAGGGGTCATGGAGCATTGTTATGACAGGGGTAATGGAGCATTGTGATGACAAGGGCATGGAACATTGGTGTGACATGTTTCATGGATTATTGTGATGAGATTCGGCATGGAGCATTGTAATGACTTGGGCATGGAACACTGTGATAAATGTGTCATGGGAGATTGTAATGAAAAGGGCATGGAACATTGTGATGAGAAGAGTATCGAGCATTCTGATGACAAGCGTAATTGATCATTGTGATGACAAGAGCATGGAGCAATGGTATGAGAGGTTTCATGTAGCATTGTGATGAAATGGCATGGAGCATTGTGATGCCAAGGGTCATGGAGCTTTGTGATGACAAAGGTCATGGAGCATTTTGGTGACAATATCGTGGTGCATTGTGATGAGAAGTGCACGGAGCATTGTGATGACAGGGTCATGGAGCAAATTGATGAAAAGTGTCATGAAACATTTTGATGACAGGGCTTATGGAACATTGTGATGTCAGGGCTCGTGGAGCATTTTGATGAAAAGGATCATGAAGCATTCTGATGAAAAGGTGCATGGAGCATTGTGATTACAGGGGTTTTGAATCATTATGATGACAAGGGAAAGGACCATTGTGATGAGAAAGCAATGGAGCATTCTGATGACATGCGTCATGGAGCTTTGTGATGACAAGTGCATGGAGCTTTGTGGTGACAAAGGTCACAGTGCCATGTGTGACGAAGGCATCGACCATTGTGATGACAAAGGTCATGAAGCATTGTGATGACTGAAGTCACGGAGCATTGTGATGACAGGGGTCATGGAGCATTGTGATGACAAGGGCATGGAGCATTGTGATGACAGGGGCATGGAACATAGGTCTGACAAGTTTCATGGATTATTGTGATGACAATTGGCATGGCGCATTGTGATGACAAGGGCATGGAACATTGTGATGACAAGGTCATGGAGTATTGTGAAGACAGGTGTCAGGGAGCATTGTGATGACATATGTCATTGTCCATTGTGATGACAATGGAATGGAGCATTGTGATACCAAATGTCATGGAGGATTGTGATGACAAAGGTAATGGAGCATTTTGATGACATGGGCTTGGAAGAATGCGATGACAAGGGTCATGGAGCATTGTGATGACAAGGGCATGGAGCATTCTGATGAAAAGGTGCATGGAGCATTGAGATTACATGGGTTTTGAAGCAATGTGATTACAAGGGCATGGAGCATTATGATGAGAAGGCAATGGAGCATTCTGATGACATGCGTCATGGAGCTTTATGATGACAAGGACAAGGAGCATTGTGATTACAAGGGCATGGAGCATTGTGATGAGATAGGTCATGAAGAACTGTGATGACTGGAGTCACGGAGCATTGTGATGACAGGGGTCATGGAGCATTGTGATGACAAGGGCATGGAGCATTGTGATGACAGGGGCATGGAACATTGGTCTGACATGTTTCATGGATTATTGTGATGACAGTGGGCATGGCACATTGTGATGACAAGGGCATGGAACATTGTGATGACAAGGTCATGGAGTATTGTGAAGACAGGTGTCAGGGAGCATTGTGATGATATATGTTATTGTCCATTGTGATGACAATGGCATGGATCATTGTGATACCAAGTGTCATGGTGGATTGTGATGACAAATGTAATGGAGCATTTTCATAACAAGGGCTTGGAACATTGCGATGACAAGGGTCATGGAGCATTGTGATGACAAGTTCATAGAGCATTCTGATGAAAAGGTGCATGGAGCTTTGAGATTACAGGGGTTTTGAAGCAATGTGATTTCAAGGGCATGGAGCATTGTGATGAGAAAGCAATGGAGCATTCTGATGACATGCGTCATGGAGCTTTGTGATGACAAGGACACGGAGCATTGTTATTACAGGGGTCTTGGAGCATTGTGATGAAAAGGGAATGGATCATTGCGATGAAAAATGCATGGAGCCTTGTCATGACAGGGTTCAAGGAGCATACTGATGAAAACTGTCAGGGAGCATTGTGATGACAAGTGTATTGAGCATTGTGATGACAAAGGTCATGGAGCATTGTGATGAGAAGACCATGGATAATTGTGATGACCAGCGTCATGGGGCATTGTGATGACAAGTGTTATGGAGCATTGTGATCAGAAGGGTTTGGTGCATTGTGATGACAGAGGTCATTGAGAATTTTGATGTCATTGTGATGAAAATAGCATGCAATATTATGGTGATGGGCACGGCGCATTGTGATGACAGGGTTCATGGAGCATTGAGATGAAAAGGGGCATGGAACATTGTGATTACAGGGGTGTTGGAGCATTGTGATGCCAAGGTCATGGAGCATTGTGATGAGAAGGCCATGGAGCATTCTGATGCATTGCATCATGGAGCTTTGTGATGACAAGTTCATGGAGAATTGTGATTACAGGGGTCATGGGATATTGTGATGACAGGGGTGAGGAGTATTGTGATGACTAGTGATGTAACATTGTGATATCTGTGGTGAGAAAGCATTTTGAGGAGAAGTGCATGGAGCATTGTGATGACAATGTTTATGGAGCATTTTGATGACAAGGATGTGGAGCATTGTGATGACAAGTGCATGGTGCATTGTGATGACATGTGTTATGGAGCATTGTGCTGACACGCGCATCGAGCATTGTGATGACAAGGGTCATGGAGCATTGTGCTGACAAAGGCATGGAGCTTTGTGATGACAAGGGTCACAGAGCATTGTGATAAAAATTTCATGGAGCATTGTGGTGACAAAGATCACAGAGCTTTGTGTGACGAAGTCATGGACCATTGTGATGCCAAATATCATGAAGCATTGTGATGACTGGAGTCACGGAGCATTGTGATAACGGGGGTCTTGGAGCATTGTGATGAAGAGGGAATGGATCATTGTGATAAAAAATTCATGGAGCCTTGTCATGACAGTATTCAAGGAGCATACTGATGACAAGTGTCAGAGAGCACTGTGATGCCAAGTGTATTGAGCATTGTGGTGACAAAGGTCATGGAGCATTGTGATGAGAAGACCTTGCGTAATTTTGATGACGAGCGTCATGGGGCATGTGATGACAAGTGTTATGGAACATTGTGATCAGAAGGGTTTGGAGCATTGTGATGACAGAGGACATGGAGCATTTTGATTTCATTGTGATGACAACAGCAGGAATCATTATGATGTTGGGCATGGTTCATTGTGATGACAGTGTTCATGGAGCATTGAGATGAAAAGTGTCATGGAGGATTGTGATTACAGAGGTCTTGGAGCAATGTCATTAGAAGGGTCATGGAGCCTTGTGATGACAAGGCCGTGGAACATTGTGATGGCAGGGGTCATGGAGCATTGTTATGACAGGTGTAATGGAGCATTGTGATGACAAGGGCATGGAACAATGTGATGAGAGATTTAATTGAGCATTGTGATGACAATGGCATGGAGCATTGTGATGCCAAGGGTCATGGAGCTTTGTGATGACAAATGTCATGGGGCATTTTGATGACAAGGGCCTGGTGCATTGTGATGAGAAGGGCAGGGAGCATTGTGAAGACAGGGTCATGGAGCAATTTGAATAAATGGGTCATGGAATATTTTGATGACAGGGGTTAAGGAACATTGAGATATCAGGGGTCATGAAGCATTGAGATGAAATGGGTCATGGAGCATTTTGTGACAGGGGTTATGGAACATTGTGATGTCAGGGGTCATGGAGCATTGTGATGATAAGGGAATGTAGCACTGTGATGACACTGGTCATGGAATATTGTGATGACAGGGGTGAGCGAGTACTGTGATGACTAGTGATGTAACATTGTGATATATGTGGTAAGAGAGCATTTTGATGAAAAGTGCAAGGACCATTGTGATGACAAGTTTTATGGAGCATAGCGAAGAAAATGAGGCAGAGCATTGTGATGAAAAGAGTATGGCACATCGTGAGGACATGTGTCATGGAGCATTGTGCTGACAAGCGCATGGAGCATTTTGATGACAAGTGTCATGGAGCATTGTGCTGACAAAGGCATGGAGCATTGTGATGACAAGGGACACAGAGCATTTTGATGAAAATTTCATGGAGCATTGTGGTGACAAAGATCACTGAGCCTTGTGTGACGAGGACATGGACCATTGTGAGGACAAAGGTCATGAATCATTGTGATGACTGGAGTCACGGTGCATTGTGATGACAGGGGTCATGGAGCAATGTGATTTCAAGGGAATGGAGCAATGTGATGACAGGGGCATGGAACATTGTTTTGACAAGTTTCATAGATTATTGTGATGACAGTGGGCAAGGAGCATTGAGATGACAAGGGCATGGAGCATTGTGGTGACAAAGGTCACAGAGGCTTGTGTGACGAGGGCATGGACCATTGTGAGGACAAAGGTCATGAAGCATTGTGATGACTGGAGTCACCGAGCATTGTGATGACAGGGGTCATGGAGCGTTGTGATGACAATGGCATGGAGCATTGTGATGCCAAGGGTCAAGGAGCTTTGTGATGACAAATGTCATGGGGCATTTTGATGACAAGGACGTGGTGCATTGTGATGAGAAGGGCAGGGAGCATTGTGATGACAGGGTCATGGAGCAATTTGAATAAAAGGATCATGGAATATTTTGAAGACAGGGGTTATGGAACATTGTCATATCAGGGGTCATGGAGCATTGTGATGATAAGGGCATATAGCACTGTGATGACAGTGGTCATGGATCATTGTGATGGCAGGGGTGAGCGAGTATTGTGATGACTAGTGATGGAACATTGTGATATATGTGGTGAGAGAGCATTTTGATGAGAAGTGCATGGAGCATTGTGATGACAAATTTTATGGAGCCTAGCGATGAAAAGGATGTGGAGCACTGTGATGAAAAGAGCATGGCACATTGTGATGACATGTGTCATGGAGCATTGTGCTAACGAGCGCATGGAGCATTTTGATGACAAGTGTCATGGAGCATTGTGCTGACAAAGGCATGGAGCATTGTGATGACAAGGGACACAGAGCATTGTGATGAAAATGTCATGGAGCACTGTGGTGACAAAGATCACAGAGCCTTGTGTGACGAGGGCATGGACCATAGTGAGGACAAAGGTCATGAATCATTGTGATGACTGGAGTCACGGAGCATTGTGATGACAGGGGTCAATGAGCATTGCGATGACAAGGGCATGGAGCAATGTGATGACAGGGGCATGGAACATTGGTCTGACACGTTTCTTGGATTAATGTGATGACAGTGGGCATGGAGCATTGAGATGACAAGGGCATGGGGCATTGTGGTGAGAAAGGTCACAGAGCCTTGTTTGACGAGGGCATGGACCATTGTGAGGACAAATATCATGAAGCATTGTGATGACTGGGGTCACGGAGCATTGTGATGACAGGGGTCATGGAGCACTGGGATGACAAGGGCAAGGAGCATTGTGATGACAGGGGCATGGAACATTGGTCTGACATGTTTCATTGATTATTGTGATGACAGAGGGCATGGCACATTGTGATGACAAGGGCATGGAACATTGTGATGACAAGGTCATTGAGTATTGTGAAGACAGGTGTCAGGGAGCATTGTGATGACATATGTCATTGTCCATTGTGATGACAATGGCATGGAGCATTGTGATACCAAGTGTCATGGAGGATTGGGATGACAAAGGTAATGGAGCATTTTGATGAAAAGGGCTTGGAACATTGCGATAAAAAGGGTCATGGAGCATTGTGATGACAAGGGCATGGAACATTCTGATGAAAAGGTGCATGGAGCATTGAGATTACAGGGGTTTTGAAGCAATGTGATTACAAGTGCATGGAGCATTGTGATGAGAAGGCAATGGAGCATTCTGATGACATCCGTCATGGAGCTTTGTGATGACAAGGACATGGAGCACTGTGATTACAGGGGTCTTGGAGCATTGTGATGAAAAGGGAATGGATCATTGTGATGACAAATGCATGGAGCCTTGTCATGACAGGGTTCAAGGAGCATACTGATGACAACTGTCAGGGAGCATTTTGATGATAAGTGTATTGAGCATTGTGATGACAAAGATCATGGAGCATTGTGATGAGAAGACCATGGATAATTGTGATGACCAGCGTCATGGGGCATTGTGATGACAAGTGTTATGGAATATTGTGATCAGAAGGGTTTGGTGCATTGTGATGACAGAGGTCATTGAGCATTTTGATTTCATTGTGATGACAATAGCATGAAATATTATGGTGATGGGCACGGTGCATTGTGATGACAGTGTTCATGGAGCATTGAGATGAAAAGGGGCATGGAGCATTGTGATTACAGGGGTGTTGGAGCATTGTGATGACAAGGGCATGGAGCATTGTGAAGAGAAGGCCATGGAGCATTCTGATGACATGCGTCATGCAGCTTTGTGATGACAAGGGCATGGAGAATTGTGATTACAGGGGTCATGAATATTGTGATGACAGGCGTGTGGGATTATTGTGATGACTACTGATGGAACATTGTGATATCAGTGGTGAGAATGCATTTTGAGGAGAAGTGCATGGAGCTTTGTGATGACAATGTTTATGGAGCATTTTGATGACAAGGATGTGGAGCATTGTGATGACAAGTGCATGGTGCATTGTGATGACATAGGTTAAGGAGCATTGTGCTGACACACGCATCGAGCATTGTGCTGACAAGGGTCATGGAGCATTGTGCTGACAAAGGCATGGAGCTTTGTGATGACCAGGGTCACAGAGCATTGTGATAAAAATTTCATGGAGCATTGTGGTGACAAAGGTCACAGAGCTTTGTGTGACGAGGTCATGGACCATTTTGATGATAAGTGTCATGAAGCACTGTGATGACTTGAGTCACGGAGCATTGTGATAACAGGGATCTTGGATCATTTTGATGAAAAGAAAATGGATCATTGTGATGAAAAAGGCATGGAGCCTTGTCATGACAGTGTTCAAGAGCATACTGATGACAAGTGTCAGTGAGTATTGTGATGCCAAGTGTATTGAGCATTGTGGTGACAAAGGTCATGGAGCATTGTGATGAGAAGACCTTGCATAATTGTGATGACGAGCGTCATGGGGCATGTGATGACAAGTGTTATTGAACATTGTGATCAGAAAGGTTTGGAGCATTGTGATGACAGAGGACATGGAGCATTTTGATTTCACTGTGATGACAATAGCATGAATCATTATGAGGATGGGCATGGTGCATTGTGATGACACTGTTCATGGAGCATTGAGATGAAAAGTGGCATGGAGAATTGTGATTACAGAGGTCTTGGAGCATTGTGATGACAAGGGTCATGGAGCAGTCTGATGACAAGTGCTTGGAGCTTGTGATGACAAGTTTCATGGAGAATTGTGATGACAATGGCAGGGAGCATTGTGATGTCAAGGGACATTGAGAATTTTTATAACAATGTCATGAAGCATTGTGATGACAAGCATATGGAGCTTGCTATCACAGGGTTCAGGGAACATTGCGATGACAAGTGCACGGAGAATTGTGATGACAAGAGCATGTAACATTGTGATGAGAAATGTCATGGAATATTGTGATGACAAAGAGGTGGAGAATTGTGATGACAAGGGACATGGAGCAATGTGATGGCAAGACAGTGGAGCATTGTGATGAGAAGACCATGGATAATCATGGTGAAAAGCATCATGGAGCATTATTATGACAAGAGCCATGGAGCATTCTGACATAAGATATCACTTATGAAGGAAATGTAAACATGGGTACACTTGAACTGAATTAGTAAAGATAAAAGAGTCTCCCATATAGAAAACATACTTATGCCTGCTTACGGGGAAAAGAGATGTGGCGAGATGCATAAAACCATAGTTTGATATTAGCACCAGTACCATTCCATAATCCAATTACAGAATAGACAAGACCAACTCCTTCCTCAGTGAACGGGACTCAAAACCCCTATTCTCCGCAGAGGAATATATCTGACTAGTAAGAATCTTAAAACCTATGTATTGATATGTGTCCATAAGGGAATCAAGTGTGTCTAGACAGGCATAAACATGGCAGTGAAAATCAGCGGAAACCCACGATAAAAAGGAATTTAAAAACAAAACAAAAAAACAGGGAAATTCTTTACAATTCCTTCAGGGGCTCTGCTGAAACCTGGAATGACCCTATCTACAATGACAGCTGGATGTGGCATAAGGCTGGAAACTTGAGACTGAGAGGATTGGTCAGATTGGGTGAGCAAATGGAGACCCTTTAAAGCAATAATGCGTGGCACCCATTCCTTGGGTCCCAACTCTCCAAATAAAAGGGAATATTACTACTGCTATAACATGTACGGGAAACCTAGAGAATGGACCCACTGTGAATACGAAAGGTTTCTGAAACTCAACTAATAGTCCCTCTCCTTGTGCTCCGGTTTCACTTTCCAACTGCTTTACTATCAATCTCCCAACTTGGAGAGACAGCCCCTTTAACCTCCTGTTTCGCACAGGTTGCCAAATTGGCAAAGGATGAAAGGGAAGAGGGAGTACCAATGAGAGAGTAGCTGTTAGGCATTTGGAAGGGCACATGTCACTCTAATTTCCTGGCACGAAGAAGAATAAACCAAAGTCTCTGCCAACAGCCGGGAACCATTATAGGTCCTGAACAAACATTTGGGACTTGCGGTCAGCTCACAAAAAACGAGTTGAAAAATGGAGCTCAGGGGCACAGCAATTCACAAACTGGCAGAGAAATAAAGGACAACAATCTTCCAAAAATCTGTTGAGGGAAGGCAACGAGGTAGACTTGAAAGCGAGCCAGAATAGTAGGAAACAGATTTCAAGAGGTACATTGGAATCACCTTTAAGACACAGGAAGAGGGGCACAACATCGACAATGATGCACTTGGCCAAAAAGGGCGTATGCATTTTCTCCTGAATATATTCAGGAGAAAATGCATACACCCTTTTTGGCAAAGCAAGAAAGCGGGCAATGCAAATCTGCACTACAAAGAAGTATCACTTCCACCCGGTGAAATGGGATATCCGTAAAATGTTTAAAAATCAGAAAGGGAAGACAGGCCCTGAGAACAGGGAGCCTAGTTATGCTGATGGGCAGGATGTAAATTGCCAACTGCCTCTCTGGAGGAGTGCATTGTGTTCCCTTAAACAAGTTAACAACAGATCTCCAGAGTCAAGGGCACTTCCAGTCTAGGGAATATACCTTGGGAAAACTGAAAATCAATAAGACAGAGCCACCCCAAAATGTAGGGCTGCACTGCTTACAAGAACCTCCACTTGGGTACACATTAACTATCCCAGGAAAGACAAAAATGGTTCAAGAAATGGTGTTACTTACGTACAATGGAATATCCCTCAGCCATGAAATCAAAGTCATAAGGCCAGTAGCAGCAAAATGAGTTGATTCAGGTATGATGATTCTAAGTGAAATAAGTCACACAGAAAAAGAAACTTATCATAAGATATCACTTATGAAGGTCCTGTAAACATGGCTATACAAGAAGTGAGTTAGGAAAGAGAACAGAGTCTCACATTTAGAAAACGCTCTTGTGCCGGCTCAAGGGGAAAGGTGAGGTGGGGTGATGCATAAAACCAGAGTTTGATATTAGTACAGGTACCGTTCCAAAAACCAACTACGGAATAGACAAGACCTACACCTTGCTCAGTGAAAGGGACTCAAAACCCAATTTTTTCCCGCCGAGGAATATATCTGACTAGTAAGAATCTTAAAACCAATGTATTGATATGTCACCGTAAGGGAATCAATTGTGTCTAGACTGGCATAAACATGGCAGTAAGAATCAGCTCAAACCCACTATAAAAAGAATTTCAAAAACAAAACAAAAAAACAGGGAAATTATTTACAATTCCTTCAGGGGCTCTGATGAAACCTGGAATGACCCTATCTAAAATGTCAGCTGGATGTGGCATAAGGCTGGACACTTGGGACTGAGAGGATTGGTGAGGTTTGGTGAGCAAATGCAGACCATGTAAAGCAATAATGCGTAGCACACATTCCAAGGGTCCCAACTCTCCAGGTTGAAGGTAATATTAGTACAGCTATAACATGTACGGGAAAACTAGAGAATGGACACACTGTGAATACGAAAGGTTTGTAAAACTCATCTAATAGTCCCTCTCCTGGTGCTCCGGTTTGAATTTCCAACTGCTTTACTATCAATCTCCCAAATTGCAGAGACAGCCCCTTTATCATCCTGGTTCGCACAGGCTGCTAATTTGGCAGAGGATGAAAGGGAAGAGGGAGAACCAATGAGAGAGTAGCTGTTAGGCATCTGGATGGGCACATGTCACTCTAATTTTCCGGCAGGAAGAGGAATTAACCAAAGACTCAGCCACCCGCCGGGAACCAGTATAGGTCCTGAACCAAAGTTTGGGACTTGCGGTCAGCTCAAAAAACGAGTTGAAAAATGGATCTCAGGTTCATAGCAATTCACAAACTGGCAGAGTAATAAAGGACCACTATCATCCAAAAATTTGTTGAGGGAAGACAACGAGGCAGACTTGAAGGAGAGCCAGAATAGGAGGAAACAGATTTCAAGATGTATATTGGAATTGCATTTAAAGCACAGGAAGAGGGGCACTACTTCGACAATGAGGCACTTGGCCAAAAAGGGCGTATGCGTTTTCTCCTGAATATATTCAGGATAAAACGCATACGCCCTTTTTGGCCAAGCAAGCAAGCGGGCAATGCAAATCTGCACTACAAAGAAGTGTCACTTCCCACCGGTCAAAGGGACATCCACAAAATGAACAAAAACCAGAAAGGCAAGACAGGCACTGGAGAACAAGGAACCTAGTTATGCTGTTGGGCAGGATGTAAATTGCCAACTGCCTCTCTGGAGGAGTGCATTGTGTTCCCTAAAACAAGTTAACAACAGAGCTACAGACCAAGGACACTTCCAGTCTAGGGAATATACTTTGGGAAAACGGAAAATCAATAAGACAGAGCCACCCCAAAATTTAGGGCTGCACTGCTTACAAAACCTCAACTTGGGTACACCTTAAATATCCCAGGAAAGACAAAAATGGTTCAAGAAATTGTGTTACTTATGTAAGATGGAATATCCCTCCGCCATGAAATCAATGTCATAAGGCCAGTAGCAGCAAAATGAGTGGATTCAGGTATGATGATTCTAAGTGAAATAAGTCACAGAGAAAAAGAAACTTATAAAATATCACTTATGAAGGTCCTGTAAACATGGCTGGATACACATGGACTGAGTTATAAAGAGAACAGAGTCTCATATTTAGAAAACACTCTTGTGCCTGCTTAAGCGTGAAGGAAAGGTGGGGTGATGCATAAAACCAGAGTTTGATATAAGTACAGGTACCGTTCCAAAAATCAACTATGGAATAGACAAGACCTACACTTTCCTCAGTGAAAGGGACTCAAAACACCATATTTGCCAAAGAGGAATATATCTGACTAGTAAGTATCTGAAAACCAATCTATTGATATGTCTCTGTAAGGGAATCAAGTGTGTCTAGACTGGCATAAACATGGCACTGAGAATCAGCTCAAACCCACTATAAAAAGGAATTTCAAAAACAAAACAAAAAACCGGGAAATTCTTTACAATAATTCCTACAGGGGCTCTGATGAAACCTGGAATGACCCTATCTACAATGACAGCTGGATATGGCATAAGCCTGGACAATTGGGACTGAGAGGATTGGTGAGATTCAGTGAGCAAATGCAGACTATTTAAAGCAATTATGCGTGGAACACATTCCAAGGTTCCCAACTCTCCAGGTTGAAGGGAATATTACGACAGCTATAACATGTACGGGAAACATAGAGAATGGACACAGAGTGAATATGAAAGGTTTCTAAAACTCAACTACAAGTCCCTCTCCTGGTGTTCCGGTTTGAATTTCCAACTGCTTTACTATCAATCTCCCAACTTGGAGAGATAGCCCTTATAACCTCCTGGTTCGCACAGGATGCAAATTTAGCAGAGGATGAAAGGGAAGAGGTAGCCCTAATGAGAGAGTAGCTGTTAGGCATTTGGACTGGCACATGTCACTCTAATTTCCTGGCAGAAGAAGAATGAACCAAAGTCTCAACCAACTGCCGGGAACCAGGATAGGTTCTGAACCAAAATTTTGGACCTGCCGTCAGCTCACAAAAAACGAGTTGAGAAATGGAGCTCAGGGGCACAGCAATTCACAAACTGGCAGAGTAATAAAGGACAACTAGCATCCAAAAATCTGTTGAGGGAAGGCAACGAGGCGGACTTGAAAGCGAGCCAGAATATCAGGAAACATTTCAAGAGGTTCATTGGAATCACATTTAAAGCACAGGAAGAGGGGCACAACTTCGACAATGATGCACTTGGCCAAAAGGTCGTATGTGTTTTCTCCTGAATATAATCAGGAGAAAGGGCATACGCACTGCTTGGCCAAGCAAGCACGCGGGCAATGCAAAACTGCACTATAAAGAAGTACCACTTCCCACCTGTAAAACGGGATATCTGCAAAATGTGTAAAAACCAGAAAGGCAAGAAAGGCCCTGGAGAACAGGGAGCCTAGTTATGCTGATGGGCAGGATGTAAATTGACAACTGCCTTTCTGGAGGTGTGCACTGTGTTCCCTAAAACAAGTAAAAAACACAGCTATAGAGCAAAGGGCACTTGCAGTCTAGGGAATATTCCTTGGGAAAACTGAAAATCAATAAGACACAGCAAAAACAAAATTGAGGGCTGCACTGCTTACAAGAACCTCCACTTGGGTACACCTTAAATATCCCAGGAAAGGCAAAAATGGTTCAAGAAATTGTGTTACTTACATACAATGGAATACCCCTCAGCAATGAAATCAATGTCATAAGGCCAGAAGCAGCAAAATGAGTGGATTCAGGTACGATGATTCTAAGTGAAATAAGTAAGAGAGAAGAAGAAACTTATCATAAGATATCACTTATGAAGGTCCTGTAAACAGGGCTACACATGAACTGAGTTACGAAAGAGAACAGAATCTCACATTTAGAAAGCACTCTTATGCCTGCTTAAGGGGGAAGGAGAGGTGGGGTGATGCATAAAACCATAGTGTGATATTAGTACAGGTGCCGTTCCAAATACCAACTACGGAAAAATACAAGATCTACACTTTCCTCAGTGAAAGGGACTCAAAACACCATATTTCCTGCAGAGGAATATATCTGACTAGTAAGAATATTAAAACCTATGTATTGATATGTCTCCATAAGGGAATCAAGTGTGTCTAGACTGGCATAAACATGGCAGAGAGAATCAGCTCAAACCCACTATAAAAAGGAATTTGAAAAACAAAACAAAAAAAACAGGGAAATTCTTTACAATTCCTTCAGGGGCTCTGATGAAACCTGGAATGAACCTATCTACAACGACACTTGGAAGTGTCATATGTCCGGACACTTGGGACTGAGAGGATTGGTGAGATTCGGTGAGCAAATGCAGACCATTTAAAGCAATAATGCGTGGCACACATTCCAAGGGTCCCAAATCTCAAGGTTGAAGGGAATATTACTACAGCTATAACATGTACGGGAAACCTAGAGAATGGACACACTGTGAATATGAAAGGTTTCTAAAACTCATCTAATAGTCTCTCTCCTGGTGCTCCGGTTTGACTTTCAACTCCTTTACTATCAATGTCCCAACTTGGAGAGACAGCCCCTTTAACATCCTGGTTCGCACAGGTTGCCAATTTGGCAGAGGATGAAAGGGAAGAGGGAGAACCAATGAGAGAGTAGCTGTTAGGCATTTGGACTTGCACATGTTACTCTAATTTCCCAGCAGTTAGAAGAATTAGCCAAAGTCTCAGCCACCCGACGGGAACCTGTATAGTTCCTGAACCAAATTTTTGGACCTGCAGTCAGCTCACAAAAAATGAGTTGAAAAATGGAGCTCAGGGGCACAGCAATTCACAAACTGGCAGAGTAATAAAGGACAACTGTCGTCCAGAAATCTGTTGAGGGAAGGCAATCAGGCGGACTTGAACGCGAGCCAGAATAGCAGGAAACAGATTTTAAGAGTTACATTGGAATCCCCTTTAAAAAACAGGAAGAGTGGCACAACTTCGACAATGATGCACTTGGCCAAGAAGGGTGCATGCATTTTCTCCTGAATATATTAAGGAGAAAACGCATACGCCCTTTTTGGCCAAGCAAGCAAGCAGGCAATGCAAATCTTCACTACAAAGAATTATCACTTCCCACCGGTAAAAAGGGGCATCCACAAAATGTGTAAAACCCAGAATGGCAGGAAAGGCCCTGAAGAAGAGCGAGCCTAGTTATGCTGATGGGCAGGATGTAAATTGCCAACTGCCTCTCTGGAGGAGTGAATTGTGTTCCCTAAAACAAGTAATCAACAGAGCTACAGGGCCAAGGGCACTTCCAGTCTAGGGAAGATACCTTGGGAAAACTGAATATCAATAAGACAGAGCAAACACAAAATTGAGGGCTGCACTGCTTACAAGAACCTCAACTTGGGTACACCTTAATTATCCCAGGAAAGACAAAAATGGTTCAAGAAATTGTGTTAATTACGTACAATGGAATACCCATCAGCCATGAAATCAATGTCATAAGGCCAGTAGCAGCAAAATGAGTGGATTCAGGTACGATGATTCTAAGTGAAATAAGTCACAGAGAAGAAGAAACTTATCATAAGATATCACTTATGAAGGTCCTGTAAACACGGATACACATGAACTGAGTTACGAAAGAGAACAGAGTCTCACATTTAGAAAACACTCTTATGCCTGCTTAAGGGGGAAGGAGAGGTGGGGTGATGCATAAAACCACAGTGTGCTATTAGTACAGGTACCGTTCCAAAAACCAATATTGAAAAGACACGCCCTACACCTTCCTCAGTGAAAGGGACTCAAAACCCCATATTTCCCACAGAGGAATATATCTGACTAGAAAGAATCTTAAAACCTATGTATAGAAATGTCTCCATAAGGGAGCAAATGTGTCTAGACTCACATAAACATGGCAGTGAGAATCAGCTCAAACCCACAATAAAAAGGAATTTCACAAACAAAACAAAAAATCAGGGAAATTCTTTACAATTCCTTCAGGGTCTCTGATGAAACATGGAATGACCCTATCTAAAACGACAGCTGGATGTGTCATAAGGTTGGACAGTTGGGACTGAGAGGATTGGTGGGATTCGGTGAGCAAATGCAGACCATTTAAGGCAATAACGCGTGGCACACATTCCGAGGGTCCCAGCTCTCCAGGTTGAAGGGAATATTACTACAGCTATAACATGTATGGGAAACCAAGAGAATGGACACACTGTGAATACGAAAGGTTTCTAAAACTCAACTAATAGTCCCTCTCCTGGTGCTCCGGTTTGACTTTCCAACTGCTTTACTATCAATGTCCCTACTTGGAGAGACAGCCCCTTTAACATCTTGGTTCGCACAGGTTGCCAATTTGGCAGAGGATGAAAGGGAAGAGGGAGAACCAATGAGAGAGTAGCTGTTAGGCATTTGGACAGGCACATGTCACTCTAATTTCCCGGCAGGTAGAAGAATTACCCAAAGCCTCAGCCACCCGCCAGGATACAGTAGAGTTCCTGAACCAAAATTTTGGACTTGAGGTCAGTTCACAAAAAACGAGTTGAAAAATGGAGCTCAGGGGCACAGCAATTCACAAACTGGCAGAGGACTAAAAGGCAACTTTCGTCCAAAAATCTGTTGAGGGAAGGCAACGAGGCGGACTTGAAAGCGAGCCAGAATAGCAGGAAACAGATTTCAAGAGGTTCATTGAAATCGTCTTCAAAGCACAGGAAGAGGGGCACAACTTCGACAATGATGCACTTGGCAAAAAAGTGTGTATGCGTTTTCTCCTGAATATATTCAGGAGAAAACGCATACGCCCATTTTGGCCAAGCAAGCAAGTGGGCAATGCACATCTGCACTACAAAGAACTATCACTTCCCACCGGTCAAAAGGGACATGCACAAAATTTGTAAAAACCAGAAAGGCAAGACAAGCCCTGGAGAACCGGGAGCCTTTTTATGCTGATGGGTGGGATGTAAATTGCAACTCCCTCTCTGGAGGAGTGCATTGTGTTCCCTAAAACAGGTAAAAACCAGAGTTACACAGCCAAGGGCACTTCCAGTCTAGGGAATATACCTTGGGAAAACTGAAAATCAATAAGATAGAGCCACCCCAAAATATAGGGCTGCACTGCTTACAAGAACCTCAACTTGGTACACCTTAAATATCCCAGCAAAGACAAAAATGGTTCAAGAAATTGTGTTAATAATGTACGATGGAATATCCCTCAGACATGAAATCAATGTCATAAGGCCAGTAGCAGCAAAATTAGTGGATTCAGCTACGATGATTCTAAGTGAAATAAGTCACAGAGAAAAAGAAACTTATCATAAGATATCACTTATGAAGGTCCTGTAAACATGGCTACACATGAACTGAGTTAGGAAAGAGAACAGAGTCTCACATTTAGAAAACACTCTTATGCCTGCCTAAGGGGGAAGGAGAGGTGGGGTGATGCATAAAACCAGAGTTTGATATTAGTACAGATACCGTTCCAAAAACCAACTACGGATTATACAATTCCTACAACTTCGTCAGTGAAAGGGACTCAAATACCCATATTTCCCACAGAGGAATATATCTGACTAGTAGGAATCTTAAAACCTATGTATTGATATGTCTCCGTAAGGGAATCAAGTTTGTCTAGACAGGCATAAAAATGGCAGTGAGAATCAGCTCAAACCCACTATAAAAAGGAATTTCAAAAACCAAACAAAAAAATAGGGAAATTCTTTACAATTCCTTCAGGGGCTCTGATGAAACCTGGAATGACCGTATCTACAACGACAGCTGTATGTGGCATAAGGCTGGACACTTGGGACTGAGAGGATTGGTGAGATTGGGTCAGGAAAACCAGACCATTTAAAGCAATAATGCGTGGCACAAATTCCAAGTGTCCCAACTCTCCAGGTTAAAGGGAATATTACTACAGCTATAACATGTACCGGAAAGCAAGAGAATGGACACACTGTGAATACCAAAGGTTTCTAAAACTCATCTAATAGTACCTCTCATGGTGATTCGGTTTGAATTTCCAACTGCTTTACTATCAATCTCCCAACTTGGAGAGACAACCCCTTTAACCTCCTGGTTCTCACAGGTTGCAAATTAGGCAGAGGATGAAAGGAAAGATGGAGAACCAATGAGAGAGAAGCTGTTAGGCATTGGGACGGGCACATTTCACTCTAATTTTCCGGCAGAAAGAAGAATTAACCAAAGTCTCAGCCACACGCCGGTAAACAGTATAGATCCTGAAGCAAAATTTTGGACTTGCGCTCAGCTCACAAAAAACGAGTTGAAAAATGGAGCTCAGGGGCAGAGCAATTCACAAATTGGCAGAGTATTAAAGGGCAACTATCGTCCAAAAATCTGTTGAGGGAAGGCAACGAGGTGAACTTGAAAGGCAGCCAGAATATCAGGAAACAGATTTCAAGAGGTACATTGGAAGCGCCTTTAAAGCACAGGAAGAGGGGCACAATTTCGACCATGATGCACTTGCCCAAAAAGGGCGTATGCGTTTCCTCCTGAATATAACAAGGAGGAAACACAATGCCCTTTTTGGCCAAGCAAGCAAGCGGGTAATGAAATTCTGCAATACAAAGAAGTATCACTTCCCAGCGGTCAAAAGGGACATCTGCAAAATGTGTAAAAATCAGAAAGGCAAGACAGGCCCTGGAGAACAGGGAGCCTAGTTATGCTGATTGTCAGGATGTAAATTGCCAACCGCCTATCTGGAGGAGTGAAATGTGTTCCCTAAAACAATTAAACAACAGAGCTACAGAGCCAAGGGCACTTCCAGTCTAGGGAATATACCTTGGGAAAACTGAAAATCAATAAGAAAGAGCCACCCCAAAATTTAGGGCTGCACTGCTTACAAGAACCTCAACTTGGGTACACCTTAAATATCCCAGGAAATACAAAAATGGTTCAAGAAATTGTGTTACTTACGTACGATGGAATAGCCCTCAGCCAGAAATCAATATCATAAGGCCAGTAGTGGCAAAATGAGTGGATTCAGGTACGATGATTCTAAGTGAAATAAGTCACAGAGAAAAAGAAACTTATCATAAGATATCACTTATTAAGGTCCTGTTAACATGGCTACACATGAACTGAGTTAGGAAAGAGAGCAGAGTCTCACATTTAGAAAAAACTCTTATGCCTGCTCAAGGTAGAAAGAGAGGTGGGGTGATGCATAAAACCAGAGTTTGATATTAGTACATGTACTGTTCCAAAAACCAACTACGGAATAGTCAAGACCTACACCTTCCTCAGTGAAAGGGACTCCAAACCCCATATTTCCCGCAGAGGAATATATCTGATTAGTAAGAATCTTAAAACCTATGTATTGATATCTCTCCGTAAGGGAATCAAGTGTGTCTAGACTGGCATAAACATGGCAGTGAGAATCAGCTCAAAACCACTATAAAAAGGAATTTCAAAAACAAAACAAAAAAACAGGGAAATTCTTTATAATTCCTTCAGGGGCTCTGATGAAACCTGGAATGAATCTATCTATAACGACAGCTGGATGTGGCATAAGGCTGGACACTTGGGACTGAGAGTATTGGTGACATTCGGTGAGCAAATGCAGACCATTTAAAGCAATAATGCGTGGCACACATTCCAAGGGTCCCAACTCTCCAGGTTGAAGGGAATATTACTACAACTATAACATGTATGGGAAACCTAGAGAATGGACACTCTCTGAATACAAAAAGTTTCTAAAACTCAACTACCAGTCCCTCTCCTGGTGCTCCTGTTTGACTTTCCAACTCATTTACTCTCAAACTCCCAACCTGGAGAGACATCCCCTTTAACCTCCTGGTTTGCACAGCTTGCCAATTTGGCAGAGGATGAAAGGGAAGAGGGAGAACCAATGAGAGAGTAGCTGTTAGGCATTTGGACGGGCACATATCTCTCTAATTTCCCGGCAGGAAGAAGAATTAACCAAAGTCTCAGCCACCCGCTGGGAAACAGTATAGGTCCTGAACCAAAATTTTGGACTTGCGGTCAGCTCACAAAAAACGAGTTGATAAATCGAGCTCAGGGGCACCATAATTCAAAAACTGGCAGAGTAATAAAGGAGAACTATCGTCCAAAAATCTGTTGAGGGAAGGCAACGAGGTGGACTTTAAAGCGAGACAGAATAGCAGGAAACAGATTTCAAGAGGTATATTGGAATCTCCTTGAAAGCACAGGAAGAGGGGCACAACTTCGACCATGATGCACTTGGGCAAAAGGGTGTATGCGTTTTCTCCTGAATATATTCAGGAGAAAACTCATATGCCCTTTCTGGCCAAGCAAGCGGGCAATGCAAATCTGCACTAAAAAGAAGTATCACTTATCACCAGTCAAAAGGGACATCCGCAAAATGAGTAAAAACTAGAAAGGCAAGACAGGCCCTGGAGAACAGGGAGTCTAGTTATGCTGATTGGCTGGATGTAAATTGCCAACTTCGTCTCTGGAGGAGTGCATTGTGTTCCCTAAAACAAGTAAACAACAGAGCTACAGAGCCAAGGGCACTTCCTGTCTAGGGAATATACCTTGGGAAAACTGAATATCAATAAGACAGAGCCACCTCAAAATTTAGGGCTGCACTGCTTACAAGAACCTCAACTTGGGTACACCTTAAATATCCCAGGAAAGACAAAAATGGTTCAAGAAATTGTGTTACTTATGTATGATGGAATATCCCTCAGCCATGAAATCAATGTCATAAGGCCAGTAGCAGCAAAATAAGTGGATTCAGGTATGATGATTCTAAGTGAAATAAGTCACACAGAAAAAGAAACTTATCATAAGATATCACTTATGAAGGTCCTGGAAACGTGGCTACACATGAACTCAGTTAGGAAAGAGAACATAATAATGGAAATTATCATAAGCTATCATTCATAGCGGGAATATGCCCATGGCTACACATGAATTGAATTACAAACACAACAGAGTCACACATTTAGAAAACAAACTTCTGCCTGATTAAGGGGAAAGGCGAGGTGGGGTGATACATACATATACAGTACAAAATTAGCACAGATACCATTCCATAAATCAAGTATGTAATAGCACCTACTCCCGGCACAATGAACTGGACTCAAAAACCCCTATTCATTGCAGAGGAATATATCTGACTAGTAACAATTTTAAAACATATGTATTCTCATGTCTCCATAAAGGAATCATGTGTGTGTATAATGGCATGAACACTGCACTGAAATTCAGCTAAACCCCCTTATAAAAATAAATTTCAAAAGCAAAATGCAAAAACAGCGAAACAGAGAGAATGTGTTAAAAATTACGTTCAGGGCCTGTAATGCAACCTGGATTGACCACCTTTACACCCACAGCTGGATGAGACATAAGACTGGACACTTGGGTCTGACAAGATTGCTGAGGTTGTGTGAGCAAAAGAACACCACTTACAGCAATACTGTGTGCTACCCATTCTAGTGGCCCCAACTCTCCATGTTTAAGGGAATCTTCCTACAGTTAACACATGCATGGGAAACCCAGTGGATGGTACACTGTGTAATCGGGAAAGTTTTCTAAAAGGTACCTCATTTTTCCTTTCCTTGTGCTCGGCTTCGCCATTCCATCTGCATTACTAAAAATCTCCCCACTTGGAGTGTCACTGCCTTTACCCTCCTGTTGTGCACAGTTTGCAAATTGTGCAGAGGATGAACAGGAAGAGGGGAAACAAATGAGACATTAGCTGTAGGAGTTTGGATGGGCACATATATCTCTAGTTTCCCATCAGGAAAAAGAATTAAAAACAGGCTCAGCCTGAAACCGCGGAACCAGACTAGGGCCTAAAGCCATCCTGCGGTATTGCAGCCAGCTCACAAATAAGCGAGTTGAAAAATGGAAATCAGGGGCACAGCAATTCACAAACTTGCAGAGTTATAAAGGACAACTATCATCCAGAAATATATTGAGGTAAGGCAGTGAAGAGGATTTGAAAGCAAGGCAGAATTGAAGGAAACAGATTTCAAGAGGTAGATTGGAGTCGTCTTTAAAGCACATGAAAAGCGACAGATCTTCGACAATGTTGCCCTTGGCTGAAAAGGGAGTATGTGTATTTTCTTGAATATATTCGGGAAAAAATGCATACGCCCTTTTTGGCCAAGCAAGCCATCAGGCACTGCAAATCCACACTACATAGAAGTGTCACTTACCTCCGGTCAAAAGGGCCATCCGCAAATTGTGTAAAAACAACAAACACAGGACAGGCCATGGAGAAAAGGGAGCCTGGTTATGCCGATGGACAGGATGTAAATTGCCAACAGCCTCTCTGGAGAACTGTATGTTGTTTTCTAAAACAGAGCTACAGAGCATAGCACACTTCCACTCATGGGCGTGTATTTTGGGAAAACTAAAAATCCACATCACACAGCCAGCCCAAAGTTTAGGGCTGCTCTGTTTACAAGAACCTCGACTTCGGTACACTTTAAATATCCCAGGAAAGGGAAAAAATGGATAAATATGTTGTGGTACTTATATACAATGGAATGTCACTCAGACATAAAATCAATGTCATAAGGCCAATAGCAGCATAATGAGTGGCTTTAGGTACGATGATGCTAATTGAAATGAGCCACAAAGAAAAATAAACTTATTGTAATATATCACTTATAGAGGGAATGTAAACATGGCTACACATGAACTGAATTTCAAAAGAGAACAGAGTTACACATTTAGAAAACACACTTATGCCTCCTTAAGGGGAAAGGTGATGTGGGGTGATGTGTAAAAGCAGACTTTGAAATTAGCACAGATACCATTCCATATACCAAATATGTAATAGACAAGACCTACTCCTTTCTCAATGAACTGGACACAAAACACCCTATTCACTGAAGAAGAATATATCTGACTGGTAATAATCTTGAAACTTATGTATTTATATGTCTCCATAATGTAATCAAGTGTATGCAGATTGGCATAAACACAGATCAATGGAACAGGACAGAAAGTGCAGAGAAAAACCTACATACCTATGCCTATCTCACCTATGACAAAGGAGCTAAGGATATACAATGGAGGAAAGACAGTCTCTTCAGTAATTGGTGCTGGGAAAACTGGACCCCTACACATAAAAGAATGAAACTAGAACACTCCATAACACCATACACAAAAATAAACTCTAAATTGATCAGAGTTCTAAATATAAGACCAGACACTCTAAAACACTTAGAGGAAACCATAGGCAGAACACTTTATGACATAAATCACAGCAAGATCCTTTTTGACCCACCTCCTAGAGAAATGGAAATAAAAACAGAAATCAACAAATGGGACCTAATGAAACTTAAAAGCTTTTACACAGTACAGGAAAACATAAACAAGATGCAAAAACAACCCTCAGAATGGGAGAAAATATTTTCAAATGAAGCAATTGACAAAGGATTAATCTCCAAACTTTACAAGCACCTCATGTAGCTCAATATCACAAAAACAAACAACCCAATCCAAAAACGGGCAGAAGACCTAAATAGACATTTCTCCAAAGAAGATATACAGATTACCAAGAAACACATGAAAGGATGCTGAACATCACTAATCATTAGATAATTGCAAATCAAAACTATCGTGAGGTATCACCTCACAGCAGTCAGAGTGGCAATCATCAAAAAAATCTACAAAACAATAAATGCTGGAGAGGCCTTTATTGGAGAAAAGGGAACACACTTGCACTGTGGGTGGGAATGTAAATTGATATGGGCACTAGGGAGAACAGTACGGAGGTTCCTTTAAATAACTAACAATAGAAGTACCATACGACACAATAATCCAACTACTGGGCATTTGCCTTGTGAAAACCATAATTCAAAAATAGTTATGTACAAAAATGTTCATTGCAACTCTATTTACAATAGCCAGGACATGGAAGCAACCTAAGTGTCCATCGACAGATGAATGGATAAAGAAGATATGGCACATATATACAATGGAATATCACTCAGCCATAAAAAGAAGCAAAACTGAGTTATTTGCACTGAGGTGGATGGACTTAGAATCTGTCCTACACAGTGAAGTAAGTCAGAAAGGGAAAAACAAATAATGTATGTTAACAGAGATATACGGAATCTAATGAGGAAAAAAAAAAAGATTTTGAAGACCCTAGTGGCAGGACAGGATTAAGGACACAGACGTAGGGAAAGGACTTGAGGACACCGGAAGGGGGATGGGTAAGATGGGACGAAGTGAGAGAGTGGCATGGACTTAAATACATTACCACATGTAATACTGATAGCTACTGGGAAGCAGCCACATAGACCAGGGAGATCAGCTCGGTGCTTTGTGACCACCTAAAGGGGTGGGATATGGAGTGTGGGAGGGAGATGCAAGAGGGAGGGGATCTGGTGATATTTGTATATGTATAGCTGATTCACTTTGTTATACAGCAGAAACTAACACTCCATTGTAAAGCAATTATACTCCAATAAAGGTGGAAAAGGAAAAAAAAAAGAAAGCCCAGGGATAAACCTACACACCTATGCTCAACTAATCTATGACAAAGGAGGCAAGACTTTACAATGGAGAAAAGAGAGTTTCTTCAGTCAGTGGTGCTGGGAATTATGGACAGCTAAATGTAAAAGAATGAAATTAGAACACTCCCCAACACCATACATAAAAATATATTCGAAATCGATTAGAGACCTTAATGTAAGACTGGACAGTATAAAACTCTGAGAGGAAAACTTACGAAGAATACTCTGACATAAATCACAGCAAGATCTTTTTTTGATCCATCTCCTATAGTAATGAAATAAAAAAAAAGAAGCTAAACAGATGGGACCTAATGAACGTAAAAGCTTTTGCAAAGCAAAGGAAACTACAAACAAGATGAAAAGACAACCCTCAGAATGGCAGAATATATTTGCAAACGAATCAATGGACAAATGAGTAATCTCCAATATATATAAACAGCTCATGCAGCTCAACATTAATAAGACAAAAAACCCAATACAAAAATGGAAGCAGATCTAAATAGACATTTCTTCCAAGAAGACATAGAGATGGCCAAGACGCACATGAAAATCTGCTCAAAATCACTAATTAATAGAGAATTGGAAATCGAAACTACAATGAGGTATCACGTCACACCTGTTAGAATGGGCATCATCAGAAAATCTACAAACAACAAATGCTGGAGAGGGTGTGGAGAAAAGGAACCTTCTTCCACTATTGTTGGGAATGTAAATCGATACAGTCTCTATGGAGAACAGAATGGAGGTTCCTTAAAAAACTAAAAATAGATTTACCATATAATCCAGCAATCCCACTACTGGGCATATACCGAGAGAAAACCATAAATCAAAAAGACACATTCACCACAATGTTCATTGCAGCACTATTTACAATAGCCAGGTAATGAAAGCAACCTAAGTGCCCACAGACAGACGAATGGATAAAGATGTGGTACATATATACAATGGAATATTACTCAGCCATACATAGGAATGAAATTGGGTCATTTGTAGAGACCTTGATGGATCTAGAGACTGTCATACAGAGTGAAGTAAGTCAGAAAGAGAAAAACAAATATTGTATATTAATGCATATATCTGGAACCTAGAAAAATGGTACAGATGACCCGGTTTGCAGGGCAGAGATAGAGACACAGATGTAGAGAAAAAACATATGGACACCAAGGGGGGAACACCATGTGAGGGTGGTGGTGGGATGAATTGGGAGACTGGGATTCACATGTTCACACTTATATGTATAACATAGATATCCAATAAGAACCTAATGTATAAAAGAAATAAATAAATTTTAAAAAAATAAAAATAAATAAATAATATTTAATAAAATAAAACAGAAAAAAAGTTTTTCCCTTCATATAGACGTCTTTATATAAATGCATTATTTCCATGTTTATATCTCTAAATTAAAGAAAAAGAGGAATAAATAAAACCTACCTTGGAACAAAAAGAAAAAAGGAAAAAAAAAAAAAAAACAGAACCCACCAGTTATACAGAGGAAAATCGTTTCAGGGCACTTGTTCCAGTGGTAACAAATTCTTAAGTTGGTCAGAAGTGAGAAATCATCTCCCATGCAGTCAGCAGCGCTTCCCTCCACAAGGAACATCCTCATTGCAAAGCTGGGGGACTATATCGAGGCGTCTTTGAGTAAATGTGATCTGTACCCCAGTCCTGCTGCAGCTGAAATCTTCCCACCCTTTCCAGGTAAAACACCTGAATATGTACAAGAACTTGCAAGCCTAGAGGAAGGGCTATGGAGCCACAGCAGCAACAGCATGCAGGCCGACTTGGTGCCACCAGGTCAGCCAGGATGGTCCTGGCCCCAGATGCTCTTCTGGAAGCTTTCCATTTCCCTGCCTGAGATACCCCTCCTGCCACGGCCCCCACTGCTTTTTTACTTCCTCACCTCTGCCTGGGGAGAAATTCCAGCGGCAGGTATGGGTGACACATCCTCTTCTTTAGCAGGTGGCAGCCTGGCAACTCCTGCAGGAAGTCCAGCAGAGCCCCACTCACACTGGGCCACCCACAAAGCCATGGGCCCTCACTCCCTCACACCACCCCAGCCCCGACACTGCTGACGGGGCAGAGAATATGGCGTCAGGCACAGCTACAGGAGCTCTTGCTGACTGGAGAGGTGCTTATATTGATCTCAACCCAGGCACACCTGGGGAGGTCTGGGAGGAAGTGTCAGGCTGCCCAAATCAGCCAATCCTCACTCCTCAGGGGCTCACAGTTTCAGAAAATGAGCCTTGCTAAACGGGCCAGGCCCAAGGAACAGGTGTGGGCTCTTGAGAGTCAGGATAGACAAGGGGCTGCAGCTGCGGCTTGTTTTCTTATCATTTTATCTGGTCCATGAGAGGAAAACAACTTCAAGAAGACCCTATCCTAATGAGAGGAACCCAGGGGTCAGGGAGAGGAGTGATGGTGGGTGGAGATAGAGGCCTGGTGCCCTGGCTTCAGTGGAAGTGTCTGGAAGACCAGGCAGAGAGAGGCCGCACAGAGTGATCCCTGGGGTCACAGACCTGTCAGAGCTGCTGTTTGATAGTTCAAGTCCTGCTCTGAGGTGTTCTGTGTCAGCTGTGAGCGACAGGTGAGCTGGGGGTTCTCTGCAAGTTGGGCTATGTGCACGGTTCCTGTGTTTCCAGCTCTTCTGGGGTACCTGCCCAAAGGGAGCTCCATATCCTGGGAAGGGCCTGACTATGAGAGCCCCATGGGCTGCTGGATAGCTGCACAGGTGAGCTCCATACCCTGGGAGGGACTTGACCACGAGAGCCCCGTGGGCTGTGGGGGTGGAGGTGCAGCCCAGGTGAGCTACATATCCTGGGATTGGCCTGACCACGAGAGCCCCATGGGCTGCTGGAGACCTGATAAAGGATATCAGGACAGTCAGTAAAGCCACCGAGGATATACATCAAGTAGCTCCTATTTCCTACACCCTGCTGGTCAGTCTACCATCCACCAGGCCATGGCATTCTGTATTAGACTTCAATGATGACTTCTTCTGTGTTCCAATCATCTCAGAGTCACAAGAATTTTTGGCTTGTGAGTGGCAGGACACAACATGCAACAAAAGCAATAATGCTGGGCCGTCCTGACCCAATGGTTCAAAAATCCCCACACCATCATTGGGGAAATGTCCTCTAAAGACCTAAAAGTTCTACCTCTGTAAAAGGGAACCCTCCTTCAATATGCAGATGACATTCTGATCGCCAGGCCTACTAAAGATGCCTCTGAACTACCTAGCCAAGAAAGGATAGAAGGTGTCCAAGAAAAAGGCTCAAATATCCCAGGCTAAGGTGACATGCCTGGGCTTCATTCTCACAGATATTCGGAGAAACGCATCCCAGGATAGGGAAGAAGCCATTTGCAGGCTTACCTCTTCTAAAACTAGAAGGCAGCTTAGGGGTTCCTGGGGAGGCCAAGGTTTTCTGCATCTGGATCCCTAACTACAGTCTAATTGCTGGGCCTCTACATGAAACACTGACACGAAAAGATGATGATCCTTTTTAATAGAATCCAGAAGCAGCCTTTCAAGAATGGAAAGAGCAGTCAATTTAGGCCCTTGCCCAGGAACTCCCTAATTTAGCTAAACCCTTTGTCCTTTACATACCCGTTCAAAGGTTAATCGCCCTTGGAGCCCTAGTGCAAAAACTGGGACCACTTGAAATGCAGCAACACAAGAATGCCCTTCAGGTATGATAAACTATGGTCACCAAGGGCTTTGCCCACTGCCCCATCAGGCCAGGATACTGGGGTATCTAAAAAGCTGGAAATCAGCAGCCCGCAAGGCCAGCTCCCTCTTAAGGGAAAAGGACCCCACGTGGTGATCCTAACCACCCATCATGCCCTGAAGTTGCAGGGGTCGCTCTGTGGACACACTGACCTCGAGTGAGGAGGCCCTCCAACTCCAACCTCCAGAGAGACAAACGGGGGCAATGGGCCCCCAAGATGAGTCGTGTGACCATCACTTGACCTGGAGTTTCTCTCAGAAAACAAGTCTGTGCCCCAAAAGAGCAGACTACTGCTTGCAGGACTTACTGCACCCAGACGGGAGCTAATAAGCTTGGCGGGGGAAATGTATATCACGCTTTCACCATAGAAAACCCTACAGAAACCACGGTGATGGTGGCCAATATGACCGGCTGGACTGCTGGCTACTTCAAAAGGCCGTTGACTCAGTGGACGTCATGGTCCTGGATCACCACTGACCCTGGACTGTCTGGGAGTTGAGCGGGCAGGGCTCTGACACATGGTGCTGTTTATACATTAATTCAGGGACCTAATTAAAGAAAGCACAGACTACTGGTCAGAGCATCTAGGCTGGCAAAAACCGTCAGCCTAAGGTCGCTGAACAAATGTGGGGTGGGGTGAAACCTGCCACCGCAGCATCTCTGTGCATGTCTTTCCTGGACCCTTAAAGGTCATTAGAATCTATAACACTTCCAATGCTGGTGCTCAGGTGGACGAGCAGTGAGGCAGGAAGCCTTGGGACAATCAACCTCACCTGGAGGCTGCTGGGGAGAAGTTTTGCCCCTCCCCCTGTGTATGAGGGCTCCCACCTCAGCATGAAGCAGTTACAAAAGAGGGGTCTGCACCCTCAGCAGCGCAAGAATGAGGAACGGGACAAAAAGCAGAGGAGGTGTTCGTCTCCAGCAACGTTCATTAAAAATTCCTGGGAGATAAAAAGAGAATCTGGGCAATAAAATAAAGTCTAACCTGTTTTTCCTTTGTGCTTTGTCTAATTTCACGTGCTCCTAGGGTTCCACATGCAGAGGTCCCACACCCGGCACTTCAGACCCGATTTCCTAGTGCAGAATGGCTGGGCTGACACCTCAGCTAGTGGGGTCCCATGCCGACTCCGCGACATAGAGCCTGAGCTGCAGCCAACCCAGCCCTCAAGAGCTCCATCCCCTCCCTCCTGCTGACGCTGTTGGGATCCCGACACAGCAGCCTAGCCCACAGCCCGCGGGGGAGTGCACGCTCTCACCTCTCCATTCTGTTTTCAAAATATAAAGTTTCCTTTGCTTCTGAACCAAACTCAGTCTTGATATGTTGGCTCCAATGACACTGGGCACAGGGAATCCTGTTGGGTTCCTCTCTGGAGGATCAGTAACAGAAATTGAGAACATTGTAACTTCAATGAACACATGTGTGAGCCAAAATGTAGTTAACATAGAGCAGTGTATAAGGCTCGGGTAAAATAAGATGTTTCTAAGACTTACATTTGATATTTCCATCACTTTATTATAAGCAAGTTCAGTGAAGACGTCTGTCTTATTTGTCAGGTCAACATTAGAGAAATGAAGTGATTTATTCCCAAGGATGTACATCGAATACTCTTGGCTGAAGCTTCAATCTTGTTTTGAATGCTTTTCCATTGAAAATGATACCTCTCTTTCAGCTTCCCCATTTCTGAGAAGTATAAAATCTTATAATTTATTATTACCAAAGGGGAAAGGTAGGAGAAGGGATAAATTAACAGTTTGGGATTAACACATACACACTGCTATGTATAAAACAGATCATCAACAAGGAACTACTGTATAGCACAGGGAACTACACTGACTATTTTGCAATCACCTATAAGGGGAAATAATCTGAAAAAGAATAGATATTTTTATTGACATCATCTATCAATGACTGATAAAATGTAAACTAAGCAAGGCCGATGGTGAGCACTTCTGATCCCGAAGATTTCAATCATCTAAAGTTTGGACTCTGCCTATTTCCCAAGGCCCTTAATGGACATTTGTGTAGCCGTATCTTAAAAATTCCCCATTTTGGGGTTCGGGGAGGCACTGATTTGGAAAAATTCCTGGTGTTCTCCTTACATGCACGGGACCATTCCTACGGCTAAAACATGCCTGTCACACCTATAGGATGGTACACCGTTTGATCGGAAACAGTTTGGAAAAGGCTCCTCATCTCCTCATCACCTGGTGCTCGGGTTCACCCCTCCAGCATCTTTCCTAACAATCTCCTCACTTGGGGATATCAGCACCGTTCAACATCCTGTTGCACACAGTTTGGAATTTCTCTGGAGGATGAAGCGGAAGGATGAGAAATATTTAGAGACAAGTCCTAGGTGTTCAGACAGGCACATGCCACTCTAATTTCCAATCCGGAAGACAAATTCATCAAAGGCTAGAATTGCCAACGGAAACAGAATGGGGCTAGAGGAAATCCCGCTGTTTTGTGTCCAGTTTCCTAAAACACAAGTTGAAAAATGAAACTCAGGGGCACTAAAATTCATGAAACTGCAGAGTTTAAAATATCTATCATCAAAAAATGGCTTGAGGTAAGTCACAGAAAAGGACTTGTAAGCAAGGGAGATTGTCAGGAAACAGATTTGAAGAGGTGGAAAGGACTCCCCATTAAAGCAAAAGAAAAGGGGCTGAACATCGCCAATGATGCAGTTGGCCAAAAAGGGCGTATGCATTTTTTTCTGAATATATTCAAGTAAAGGCCATACACACATTTTATCCAACCAAACAGGTGGGCACTGGAAATCTATACTACAAAATGTATCACTTCACATCAGTCAGAAGGGCCATCCACATAAAGTGTAAACACCGGAAAAGTAGGACAGGGTGAGGAGAAAAGGGAGCCCTGTGAGGCTGATAGTGCAAATGTAATTTGCCAACGGCCACTCTGGAGAAGTTTATTGTGTTTGCTAAAACATCGAAAAAATGAGCTACAGAGCATAGGGCACTTGCACTCATGAGCGTATACCTTGGGAAAAACAAAAATCGACAGAAAACAGGCACCCCAACGTTTACCACCTCTCTGTTAAAAAGGGCCTCAACTTGGATATAACCTAAATGTCCCTGGAAGGATAAAATGGATAAAAGAGTTGGGGTACTTATGTAGAGTGGAATATTACTCATCCAGAAATCAATGAAATAAGGCCAGTTGTAACAACTCTGGAGGAGTTACATACGATCATTCTAAGTGATATATGACAGAAAGAAAAAGACACATATCATAAGATGTCACTTAAAGGTGGAATCAAAAATGGCTACACATGAAATAAATTAAAAAACAGAAACATAGTCAAATATGTAGAAAATAGACATAAGGCTGCTAAATGGAAAAGGTGGGGAAGGGTGAGGTATTATACAGGAGGTTGAAATTAGCAAAGACACCATTCCAAGTACCAAATTGAATAACTGACAAGGCCTACATGGTACCTCAAAGAACTGCACTCAGCGCACTCAAGTCACTGGAAAATAATATAAATGACTGGTAAGCATCTGAAAAAGAATTTATTGTTGTCTCACAGTAAATGAATCAAGTGGATGTACAGCAGCAAAAAACAGAGCTTTGAAAATCAGCTGTAACCAATATAAAAATAAATTTAAAAATATTTATAAAAACAGTGAGACAGACAAAACTTCTTACAACTTTTGTTGAAGGGCTACGATGTAACATGGATTGAACACATGTAGACCCACAGCAGGATGATATATAAGGCAGGAAGCTATGCACGCTAGGAGATGTTAGAGAGGCTGGGTGAGTAAAGGCAGACCTTTTAAAGTAATACTGCCTGATTCCCATTCCTTGGGTCCCAAATCTGCAGGTTCAAGGGAATCTTCCGACAGCGAAAACATGCCTGGGAAACCGAGACGAATGTACAACGTGTGACCAGGAAAGGTGTCTAAAATCCACCTCATTTTTGATCTCCTGGTGCTGGGGTTCGCCATTCCAGCCAAATTACTAACAATCTCCCCACTTGGAGAATCAGCACCTTTAACCTCCTGTTTCACACAGTTTGCAATTTGTGCAGAGGATAAACGGGAAGAGGGGGAACCAATGAGAGACTAGCTGTAGGAGTTTTGACAGGCACATGCCACTCTAATTTCCCATTAGGAAGAAGAATTAACCAAAGGCTCAACCTGCCTCCCAAGAACCAGAATAGGGCCGGAAGCAATACAATGGTTTGGCGGCCAGCTCACAAAAAATGCGAGTTGCAAAATGGGGCTCAGGAGCAAACAATTCAAAGACCTGCAAAGATAAAAATGATAACCAACGTCCAAAAATATATTCAGGTAAGGCAACGAAGAGGATCTGAATGAGAGGCAGAATTGCAGGAAACAGATTTCAAAACGTAGATTGGACTCATATAAAGCATATGAAAAGCAGCAGAATTTCTAACATGATGCAGTTGGGCAAAATGGTGTATGAGTTTTTTTCGTGAATATCTTCAGGAAAAAAACACATACAGAGTTTTTGGCCAACCAAGCAAGCGGGAAATGCAAATCTGCACAACAAAGAAGTCTCAATTTCCACTGCTCAGAAAGGCCATCCAAAAAATGTGTACAAACCAGAAATGCAGGAGAGGCCATGGAGAACAGGGAGCTAGTCATGCTGATGGGTGTGGTATAAATATCCAAGACACACTCTGAAGAAGTGTATGCTGTTTCCTAAAACATCTAAAATACAAAGCTACCGAGCATAGGGCACGTCCACTCATGGGCATATAACTTGGGAAGACTAAATATCAACAAGACACAGGCACCCCAAAATTTAAGGCTGCTCTGCATACAAGAACCTCAACTTCAGTACAACTTAAGTATTCCAGGAAAGAGAAAATTGCGTAAAGAACTTGTGGTAATTTTGTACAACGGAATATCACTCAGACATGAAATCAATGTCATAAAGCCAGTAACAGCATAATGAGTGGATTTAGGTACGATGATTCTAAGTGAAATAAGTCACGCAGAAAAAGAAACTTATCATAAGATATCACTTATGTAGGTCCTGTAAACATGGCTACACATGAACTGAGTTAGGAAAGAGAACAGAGTCTCACATTGAGAAAATACTCTCATGCCTGATAAGGGGAAAGGAGAGGTGGGGTGATGCATAAAACCAGACTTTGATATTAGCACTGGTACCATTCCATGAAGCAAATACAGAATAGACAAATCCTACACCTTCCTCTGTGAACGGGACTCAACACCCCTATTCCACACAGAGGAATATATCTGACTAGTAATAATCTTAAAACCTATATATTGATATGTCTCCATAAGGGAATCAAGTGTGTCTAGAGAGGCATAAACACGTCGGTGAAAATCAGCTCAACCCCATTATAAAAATGAATTTCAAAAACAAAACAAACAAAAAAAAAAAACAGCGAAATTCTTACACAATTCCTTCAGGGGTTCTGATGAAACCTGGAACGACCCTATCTGCAAAGACAGCTAGATGAGATATAAGGCTGGACACTTGGGGCTGAGAGGACTTCTGAGATTGGGTGAGAAAATGCAGATCCTTTAAAGCAGTAATGCATGCCACCCATTCCATGGGTCCCAACTCTCCAGGTAGAAGGGAATATCAATACATTATAACATGTATGGGAAACCTAGAGAATGGACACCCTGTGATGGCAAAAGATTTCTAAAAGGCTCCTAATTTTTCCTCTCCTTGTGCTCCAGTTTGGCATTCCAACTGCTTTACTATCAATCTCCCAACTTGGAGAGTCAGCCCCTATAAGCTACTGGTTCACACAGTTTGCAAATTGTGCAGTGGATGAAAGGAAAGAGGGAGAACAAATCAGAGAGTAGCTGTAGGCATTTGGACGGACACATGTCACTCTAATTTCCCGTCCGGAAGGAAGAATTAAACAAAGTGTCAGCCTGCACCCCCGGAACCAGTATAGGTCCTGTAGCAAAATTGTAGATATGCGGTCAGCTCACAAAAACACGAGTTGAAAATTGGAGCTCAGGGGCACAGCAATTCACAAACCTGCAGAGTTATAAAGGACAACTCTCTTCCAAAAATCTGTTGAGGGAAGGCAACGAAGCAGGCTTGAAAATGAGTCCGAATTGCAGAAAACATATTTAAAGAGTTAAACTGGAATCGCCTTTAAAGCACAGGAAAAGCATAACAACTTCGACAATGATGCACTTGGCCAAAAAGGGCGTATGCATTTTCTGCTGAATATATTCAGGAGAAAAGGCATACGCCCTTTCTGGCCAATCAAGCAACCCCGCAATACAAATCCACACTACAAAGAATTGTCACTTCCCACCGGTCAAAAGGGACATCTGAAAATCTGTAAAAACCAGAAAATAAAGACAGAAATGACAAGAGCATGTTGCAATGTGATCCCAGGGGTCATGGAGGATTGTGATGACAAGGCCATGTAGCATTGTGCTGACAAAGGCATGGAGCATTGTGATGACAAGGGTCACGGAGCACTGTGATGACAATCCTCACAGAGCATTGTGATTACATGGATCATGGAGCATTGGGATGAAAAGGGCATGGATCATTGTGATGACAAGGGTTATGGAGCATTTTGATGACAAGAGTCCCGGATCACTGTGTTGTCAGGGGTCATGGAGGGTTGTGATGACAGAGGTCATGGAGCATTGGGATGACAAGGGTCATGGAGAAGTGAGATGAGAAGGTCATGGATCTTTGGGCTGAAAATGTTCATGGAGTATTGTGAAGACATGGGTCATGGAGCACTGTGATGACAGGGTCCTGGAGCACTGTGATGAGAAGACCATGGAGACTTGTGATGACAAGTCTCATGGAGCATTCTGATGAAAAGGGGCAAGGAGCATTGTGATTACAAGGGTCTTGGAGCATTGGGATGACAAGGGCATGGAGCATTTGGATGAGAAGACCGTAGAGCGTTCTGATGACATGCATCATGGGAGCTTTGTGATGACAAGGGCATGGAGCATTGTGATTACAGAGGTCTTGGAGCATTGTGATGAAAAGGGCATGAATCATTGTGATGGAAAAGGCATGGAGCCTTGTCATGACAGGGTTCAAGGAGCATACTGACGACAAGTGTCAGGGAGCATTGTGATGACAAGTGTATTGAGCATTGTGATGACAAAGGTCATGGAGCATTGTGATGAGAAACCCCTGTAAAACTGTGATGACGAGCGTCTTGGGGCGTTGTGATGACAAGTGTTATGGAACATTGTGATAACAACGGTTTGGAGCATTGTGATGACAGAGGTCATGGAGCATTTTGATTTCATTGTGATGACAATAGCCAGAAGCATTATGATGATGGGAATGGTGCATTGTGATGACAGGGTTCATGGAGCATTGAGATGAAAAGGGGCATGGAGCATTGTGATTAAAGTGGTCTTGGAGCATTGTGATGACAAGGGCATGGAGCATTGTGATGAGAAGGCAATGGAGCATTCTGATGACATGCGTCATGGAGCTTTGTGATGACAAGGACATGGAGCATTGTGATGACAGTGACATGGAAAATTGGTCTAACAAGTTTCATGGATTAATGTGATGACAGTGGGCATGGCGCATTGTGATGACAAGGGCATGGAGCATCGTGATTACAAGGTCATGGATTATTGTGAAGACAGGTGACAGGGAGCGTGGTGATGACATATGTCACGGTCCATTGAGATGACAATGGCATGGAGCATTGTGATGCTAAGTGTCATGGAGGATTGTGATGACAAAGGTAATGGAGCATTGTGATGACAAGGGCTTGGAGCATTGTGATGAGAAGTGTCATGGAGCATTGTGATGACAGGGGCATGGAGCATTGTGATGGCAACGGACATTGGGAATTTTGATGACAAGGTATGAAGCATTTTGATGACAAAGGCATGGAGCTTGCTATGACAGGTGTCATGGGGCATTGCGATGACAGATGTATGGAGAATTGTGATGACAAGAGCATGTTACATTTTGATGAGAAGTGTCATGGAGCATTGTGATGAGAGTGGGCCTGGAACATTGTGATGACAAGGGCACGGAACACTGTGATACATGGGTCAATAAGGATTGTAATGACAAGGGCATGGAGCATTGTGATGAGAAGGGCATCGAGCATTGTAACAAGCATCATGGACCTTTGTTATGACAAGGGCATGGAGCAATGTGATGAGAGGCTTCATGGAGCATTGTGATGAGAAGACCATGGAGCCTTGTGATGACAAGTCTCATGGAGCATTCTGATGAAAAGAGGCATGGAGCATTGTGATTACAGGGGTCTTGGAGCATTGTGATTACAAGGGCATGGAAAATTTTGAGAGAAGGCCAAGGAGCATTCTGATGACATGCGTCATGGAGCTTTGTGATGACCAGGGCAAAGAGCATTGTGATTACAGGGGACTTGGAGCATTATGATGAAAAGGCTCTGGATCATTGTGATGAAAAAGGCATGGAGCCTTGTCATGACAGGGTTCAAGGAGCATACTGATGGAAAGAGTCATGGAGCATTGTGATGACAAGTGTATTGAGCATTGTGATGACGAAGGTCATGGAGCATTGTGATGAGAAGACCATGGATAATTTTGATGACGAGCGTTATAGGGCATTGTGATGACAAGTGTTATGGAACATTGTGATCACAAGGGTTTGGAGCATTGTGATGACAGCGGTCATGTAGCATTTTGATTTCATTGTGATGACAATAGCATGAAGCATTATGATGATGGGCATGGTGCATTGTGATGAGAGGGTTCAAGGAGCATTGAGATGAAAAGGGGCATGGAGCATTGTGATTACAGGTGTCTTGTATCATTGGGATGGCAAGGGCATGGAGTATTGTGATGGCAATGGTCATGGAGCATTTTCATGACAAGAGTCCCGGATCATTGTGTTGTCAAGGGTCATGGAGCATTGTGATGACAGGGGCATGGAACATTGGTCTGACAAGTTTCATGGATTATTTTGATGACAGTGGGCATGGCGCCTTGTGATGACAAGGGAATGGAGCATTGTGATGACAAGGTCATGGATTATTGTGAAGACAGGTGTCAGGGAGCATTGTGATGACATATGTCAAGGTGCATTGTGATGACAAGGGCTTGGAGCATTGTGATGAGAAGTGTCATGGAGTAATGTAATGACAAGGTGATTGGAGCATTGTGATGACAGGTGTCATGGATCATTTTGATGAGAGGGGTCATGGAGCCTTCTTATGACCAGCTTGTGGAGTATTGTGATGACACTGACATGGAGCATTGTGATGAAAAGGGCATGGAGCATTGTGATGAAAAAGGCATGGAGTCTTTTCATGACAGGTTTCAAGGAGCATTCTGACGACAAGTGTCAGGGAGCATTGTGATGACAAGTGTATTGAGCATTGTGATGACAAAGTTCATGCAGCATTGTGATGACAGGCATCATGGAGCGTTGTGATGACAAGGGTTATGGAACATTGTGATCACAAGGGTTTGGAGCATTGTGATGAGAGAGGGCATGGAACATTTTCATTTCAACGACCATGGAGCATTGTGATGACAAGGTCATGTAGCATTTTGCTGACAAATGCACGGAACATTTTGATGACAAGGGTCATGGAGCACTGGGATGACAAGCGTCACGGAGTATGGTGATTACAGGGGTCATGGAGCATTGGGATGGCAAGGGCATGGATCATCTTGATGACAAGGGTAATGGAGGATTCAGATGACAAGTGTCCCGGATCACTGTGTTGTCACGGGTCATGGAGCGTTGTGATGACAGTGGTCATGGAGCATTTTGATGACAAGGGATTGGTACATTGTGACGATAAGGGCATGTAGCATTGTGATGACTGGGGTTATGGAACATTGTGATGAGAGGGTTGAGGGAGTATTGTGATGAATAGTGATGGAACATTGTGAAATCAATGGTGGAAGAGCATTTTGATGAGAAGTGCATTGAGCATTGTGATTACAAGTTTTATGGAGCATTGTGATGACTAGGATGTGGAGCATTGTGATGACAAGTGCATGGTGCATTGTGATGACAAGTGCATGGCGCATTGTGATGACATGGGTCAAGGAGCATTGTGCTGAAAAGCGCATGGAGCATTGTGATGACATGTGTCATGGATCATTGTGCTGACAAAGGCATGGTGCATTGTGATGACAAGGGTCACAGAGCACTGTGATGAAAAGTTCATGGAGCGTTGTGGTGACAAAGGTCACAGATCCTTGTGTGACAGGGGCATGAAGCATTGTGATGAGAAAGGTCATGAATCATTTTGATGACTGGGGTCACAGAGCATTGTGATGACAGGGGTCATGGAGCATTGAGATGAAAAGGGGCATGGAGCATTGTGATCACATGGGTCTTGGACCATTGTGATGACAAGGGCATGGAGTATTCTGATGATATCCGTCATAGATCTTTGTGATGACAAAGGCATGGAACATTGTGACTACAAGGGACTTGGAGCATTGTGATGACAAGGGTCATGGAGCCTTGGATGAAAAGGCCGGGGAACATTGTGATAGCAGGGGTCATGGAGCATTGTTATGACAAGGGTCATGGAGCATTGCGATGACAAGTGCATGGAGAATTGTATTGACAAGAACATGAAACATTTTGATGAGAAGTGTCATGGAGCACTGTGAAGACAAGGACATGTAGAATTGTGATGACAATGGTCATGGACCACTCTGATGACAAGCTTGAGGAGTAATGTGATGACAATGGCATGGAGCATTTTGATGAAATGGGCATGGAGCATTGTGATGATAAAGGCATGGAGCCTTTTCATGACAGTGTTCAAGGAGCATACTGACGACAAGTGTCAGGGAGCATTGTGATGACAAGTGTATTGAGCATTGTGATGACAATGGTAATGGAGCATTGTGATGAGAAGGGCATCGAGCATTGTGATGACAAGTGTTATGGAGCTTTGTGATGACAAGGGCATGGAGCAATGTAATGATAGGTTTCATGGAGCATTGTGATGACAATGGCATGGAGCATTGTGATGCCAAGGGTCATGGAGCACTGAGATGACAAGCGTCACGGAGCATTCTGATTACAGGGGTCATGGAGCATTGGGATGACAAGCACATGGATCACTGTGATTTCAAGTGTCATGGAGCATTTTGATGACAAGAGTCCCGGATCATTGTGTTGTCAGGGGTCATGGAGCGCTGTGACGTCAGTGGTCATGGAGCATTGTGATGACAGTGGTAATGGAGCATTGTAATGGCAAGGTCATGGAGCATTGTGATGAGAAAGCCATGGAGCATTCTGATGACATGCATCATGAAGCTTTGTGATGACAAGGGCATGGAGCATTGTGATTACTGGTGTCATGGAACATTGTGATGACTGGTGATGGAGTATTGTGATGACTAGTGATGGAACATTGTGATATTAGTGGTGAGAGAGCATTTTGATGAAAAGTGAATGGAGCATTGTGATGACAAGGTTTATGGAGCATTGTGATGACAAAGTTGTGGAGCATTGTGATGACAAGTGCATGGCCCATTCTGATGACATGCCTCATGGAGCATTGTGCTGAGAAGTGCATGGAGCATTGTGATGACAAGGGTCATGGAGCACTGTTCTCACAAAGGCATGGAGCATTGTGATGACAAGGGTCACGGAGCATTGTGATGAAAAGTTCATGGAGCACTGTGGTGAAAAATGTCACAGAGACTTGTGATGACGAGGGCATGGACCATTGTGATGACAAAGGTCATGAAGCATTGTGATGACGGGAGTCACGGAGCATTGTGATGACAGAGTTCAAGGTGCAATGTGACGACAATGGCATGGAGCATTGTGATGACAAGGGCATGGAGCATTGTTATGACATGTTCATGGCTTATTGTGAAGACAGGTGTCAGGGAGCATTGTGATGGCATATGTCATGGTCCATTGTGATGACAATGGCATGGAGCATTGTGATGCCAAGTGTCATGGAGGATTGTGATGACAAGAGCATGTATCATGGTTATCAGAAGTGTCATGGAACATTGTGATGACAAGGGACATGGAGCATTGTGATGTCCAGGGCATGGAGCATTGTGATGGCATGTCCGTGGAGCATTCTGATGGCAAGACCATGGAGCATTTTGATGACGAGTGTCATCGAGCACTGTAATGACACGGGGCATGGAGAATAGTGATGACAAGTGTCATGGATCACTGTGATAACAAGGGTCATGGAACATTCTGATGACAAGTTTCTGGAGTATTGTGGTGACAATAGCATGGAGCATTGTGATGAAAAAGGCATGGTGCATTGTGATGAAAAAGGCATGGAGCCTTGTCATGACAGAGTTCAAGGAGCATACTGACGACAAGTGTCAGGGAGCATTGTGATGACAAGTGTATTGAATATTGTGATGAAAAAGGTCATGGAACATTGTGATGAGAAGTGCATGGATAATTGTGATAACGAGCGTCATGGGGCATTGTGATGACAAGTGTTATGGAGCATTGTGATCACAAGGGTTTGGAGCATTGTGATGACAGAGGTCATGTAGCATTTTGATTTCATTGTGATGACAATAGCATGAAGCATTATGCTGATGGGCATGGTTCGTTGTGATGACAAGGTTCATGGAGCATTGAGATGAAAATTGGCATGGAACATTGTTATTACTTGGGTCACGGAGCCTTGTGATGACAATGCCATGAAACATTGTGATGACAGGAGAGAGGGAATATTGTGATGACTAGTGTTGGAAAATTATGATATTAGTGGTGAGACAGAATTTTGATGTGAAGTTCATGGAGCTTTGTGATGACAAGTTTTAGGGAGCATTGTGATGACAAGGTTGGGGAGCACTGTGATGACAAGCGCATGGCACACTGTGATGACATGGGTCATGGAGCATTGTGCTGACAAGGGCATGTAGCATTGTGATGACAAATGTCATGGAGCATTGTGCTGACAAAGGCATGGAGCATTGTGATGACAAGTGTCATTGAGTGTTGTGCTGAGAAAGGCATGGAGCATTGTGATGAAAAGTTCATGGTGCATTGTGGTTACACAGGTCACAGAGCCTTGTGATGACGAGGGCATTGACCATTGTGATGACAAATATCATGAAGCATTGTGATGAATGGAGTCACGGAGCATTGTGATGACAGGGGCATGAAGCATTGGTCTCACAAATTTCATGGATTATTGTGATGACAGTGGGCATGGTTCATTGTGATGAAAAGAGCATGGAACATTGTGATGACAACGTCATGGACTATAGTGAAGACAGGTGTCAGGGAGCATTGTGATGACATATGACATGGTCCATTGTGATGCCAATAACATGGAGCATTGTGAGGACACGTGTCATGGACGATTGTGATGACAAAGGTAAAGGAGCATTGTGATGATCAGGGCATGGAGCAATGTGATGGCAAGACTGTGGAGCATTGTGATGAGAAGACCATGGATAATTGTGATGAAGAGCATCATAGAGCATTATGATGACAAGAGCCATGGAGCATTCTGACATAAGATATCACTTATGAAGGAAATGTAAACATGGCTACATATGAACTGAATTAGGAAAGAGAACAGTGTCACAAATTTAGAAAACATACTTATGTCTGCTTAAAGGGAAAGAGAGGTGGGGAGATGTACGAAACCAGAGTTTGATATTAGCACAGGTACCGTTCCATAATCCAAATACAGAATAGACAAGACCTACTCCTTCCTCAGTGAACGGGACTGAACACCCATATTCCCCGCAGAGGAATATATCAGAGTAGTAAGAATCTTAAAACCTATGTATCGATATGTATCTGAAAGGGAATCAAGTGTGTGTAGACTGGCATAAACATGGCAGTGAGAATAAGCTCAAAAACACTATAAAAAGGAATTTCAAAAACAAAATAAAAAAACAGGGTAATTCTTTACAATTCCTTGAGGGGCTCTGATGAAACCTGGAATGACCCTATCTACAATGACAGCTGGATGTGGCATAAGGCTGGACACTTGGGACTGAGAGGATTGGTGAGATTCGGTGAGCAAATGCAGACCCTTTAAAGCAATAACGTGTGGCACACATTCCAAGGTTCCAAACTATCCAGGTTGAAGGGAATATTACTACAGCTATAACATGTACGGGAAACCTAGAAAATGGACACACTGTGAATACGAAAGGTTTCTAAAACTCAAATAATAGTCCCTCTCCGGGTGCTCCGGTTTGACTTTCCAACTGCTTTACTATCAATCTCCCAACTTGGAAAGACAGCCCCTTTAACCTCCTGGTTCGCACAGGTTGCCAATTTGGCAGAGGATGAAAGGGAAGAGGGAGAACCAATGAGAGAGTAGCTGTTAGGCATTTGGACGGGCATATGTCACTCTAATTTCCTGGCAGGAAGAAGAATTAACCAAAGTCTCAGCCACCCGCCGGGAACTAGTATAGGTCCTGAACCAAAATTTTGGACTTGCGGTCAGCTCACAAAAAACGAGTTAAAAAATGGAGCTTAGGGGCACAACAAAGCACAAACTGTCAGAGTAATAAAGGACAAAAATGGTCCAAAAATCTGTTGAGGGAAGGCAACGAGGGAGACTTCAAAGCGAGCCAGAATAGCAGGAAACAGATTTCAAGAGGTACATTGGATTCGCCTTTAAAGCACAGGAAGCGGGGCACAACTTTGACAATGATGTACTTGGCCAGAAAGGGCGTATGTGTTTTCTCCTGAATATATTCAGGAGAAAATGCATACGCCCTTTTTGGCCAAGCAAGCAAGCAGGCAATGCAAATCTACAATACAATGAAGTATCACTTCCCACAGGTCAAAACGGACATCAGCAAATGTGTAAAAACCAGAAAGGTAAGACAGGCCCTGGAGAAAAGGGAGCCTAGTTATGCTGGTGGGCAGGATGTAAACTGCCAACTGCCTCTCTGGAGGACTGCATTGTGTTCCCTAAAACAAGTAAACAACAGAGCTACAGAGCCAAGGGCACTTCCAGTCTAGGGAATATACCTTGGTAAAATTGAAAATCAATAAGACAGAGCCACCCCAAAATTTAGGGCTGCATTGCTTACAAGAACCTCAACTTGGGTACACCTTAAATATCCCAGGAAAGACAAAAATGGTTCAAGAAATTTTGTTACTTACGTACGATGGAATATCCGTCAGCCATGAAATCAATGTTATAAGGCCAGTAGCAGCAAAATGAGTGGATTCAGATACGTTGATTCTAAGTGAAATAAGACACAGAGAAAAAGAAACTTATCATAAGATATCACTTATGAAGGACCTGTAAACATGGCTACACATGAACTGAGTTAGGAAAGAGAACAGAGTCTCACATTTAGAAAACACTCTTATGCCTGCTTAAGGGGGAAGGAGAGGAGGGGTGATGCATAAAACCAGAGTTTGATATCAGTACATGTACCGTTCCAAAAAGCAACTATGGAATAGAAAAGACCTATACTTTCCTCAGTGAAAGGGACTCAAAACCCCATATTTCCCGCAGAGGTATATATCTGACTAGTAAGAAACTTAAAACCTATGTATTGATATGTCTCCGTAAGGGAATCAAGTGTGTCTAGACTGGCATAAACATGGCAGTGAGAATCAGCTAAAACCCATTATAAAAACGAATTTCAAAAAGAAAACAGAAAAACAGGGAAATTCTTTACAATCCTTCAGGGGCTCTGATGAAACATGAAATGACCCTATCTAAAACGACAGCTGGATGTGGCATAAGGCTGGACACTTGGGACTGAGAGGATTGGTGAGATTCGGTGAGCAAATACAGACCCTTTAAAGCAATAATGCGTGGCACACTTTCCAAGGGTCCCAACTCTACAGGATGAAGGGAATATTACTACAGCTATAACATGTACGGGAAACCTAGAGAATGGACACACTGTGAATATGAAAGGTTTCTAAAACTCAACTAATAATCCCTCTCCTGGTGCTCCGGTTTGACTTTCCAACTGCTTTACTATCAATCTCCCAACTTGGAGAGACAGCCCATTTAACCTCCTGGTTCGCACAGGTGGCCAATTTGGTAGAGAATGAAAGGGAAGAGGGAGAACCAATGAGAGAGTAGCTGTGAGGCATTTGGACGGCACATGCCATTCTAATTTTCCGGCAGGAAGAGGAATTAACCAAAGTCTCAGACAACCGCCGGGAACAAGTATAGGTCCTTAACCAAAATTTTGGTCTTGCGGTCAGCTCACAAAAAACGAGTTGAAAAATGGAGCTCAGGGGCACAACAATGCACAAACTGGCAGAGTAATAAAGGACCACAATCGTCCGAAAATCTGTTGAGGGAACGCAACGAGGCGGACTTGACAGCGAGCCAGAATAGCAGGAAACAGATTTCAAGAGGTACATTGGAATCGCCTTTAAAGCACAGGAAGAGGTGCACAACTTCGACAATGATGCACTTGGCCAGCAAGAGTGTATGTGTTTTCTCCTGAATATATTAAGGAGAAAACACGTACGTCCTTTTTGGCCAAGCAAGCAAGCGGGCAACGCAAATCTGAACTACAATGAAGTATCACTTCCCACCGGTCCAAAGGGACTTCCACAAAATGTGTAAAAAACAGAAAGGCAAGACAGGCCCTGGAGAACAGGGAGCCTAGTTATGATGATGGGCAGCATGTAAATTGCCAACTGCCTCTCTGGAGGAGTGCATTGTGTTCCCTAAAACAAGGAAACAACAGAGCTACAGAGCCAAGGGCACTTCCAGTCTAGGGAATATACCTTGGGAAAACTGAAATTCAATAAGACAGTGCCACCGCAAAATTTAGGGCTGCACTGCTTACAAGAACGTCAACTTGCGTACACCTTAAATATCCCAGGAAAGACAAAAATGGTTCAAGAAATTGTGTTACTTACGTACGATGGAATATCAGTCAGCCATGAAATCAATGTCATATTGCCAGTAGCTTCAAACTGAGTGGATTCAGGTACGATGATTCTAAGTAAAATAAGTCACAGAGAAAAAGAAACTTATCATAAGATATCACTTATGAAGGTCCTGTAAACCTGGCTACACATGAACTGAGTTAGGAAAGAGAACAGAGTCTCACATTTAGCAAACATTCTTATGCCTGCTTAAGGGGGAAGGAGAGGTGGGGTGATGCATAAAACCAGAGTTTGATATTAGTAGAGGTACCGTTCCAAAAACCAAATACGGAATAGACAAGACCTACACTTTCCTCAGTGAAAGGGACTCAAAACCCCATATTTCCCTCAGAGGAATATATCTGACTAATAAGAATCTTAAAACCTCTGTATTAATATGTCTCCGTAAGGGAAACAAGTTTGTCTTGACTGCCATAAACATGGCAGTGAGAATCAGCTCAAACCCACTATAAAAAGGAATTTCAAAAACAAAACAAAAAAACAGAGAAATTCTTTACAATTCCTTCAGGGTCTCTGATGAAACCTGGAATGACCCTATCTACAATGACAGCTGGATGTGGCATAAGCCTGGACACTTGGGACTGAGAGGATTGGTGAGATTCGGTGAGCAAATGCAGACCATTTAAAGCAATAATGTGTGGCACACATTCCCAGGGTCCCAACTCTCCAGGTTGAAGGGAATATTACTACAGCTATAACATGTACGGGAAACCTAGACAATGGACACAATGTGAATATGAAAGGTTTCTAAAACTCAACTAATAGTACCTCGCCTGGTGCTCCGGTTTGACTTTCCAAATGCTTTACTATCAATGTGCCAACTTGGAGAGACAGCCCCTTTAACCTCCTGGTTCGCACACGTTGCCAATTTGTCAGAGGATGAAAGGGAAGAGGGAGAACCAATGAGAGAGTAGCTGTTATGCATTTGGACGGTCACATGTCACTCTAATTTCCCGGAAGGAAGAAGAATTAACCAAAGTCTCAGCCACGCGCCAGGAACCAGTAGAGGTCCTGAACCAAAATTTTGGACTTCGGTCAGCTCACAAAAAACGAGTTGAAAAATGGATCATAGGGTCACAACAATGCACAAACTGTCAGAGAAATAAAGGACAACAATCGTCCAAAAATCTGTTGAGGGAAGGCAACGAGGCGGACTTGAAAGCGAGCCAGAATAGCAGGAAACAGATTTCAAGAGGTACATTGGAATCGCCTTTAAAGCACAGGAAGAGGGGAACAACTTCAACAATGATGCACTTGGCAAGAAATGCCGTATGTATTTTCTCCTGAATATATTCAGGAGAAAACGCATACGTTCTTTTTGGCCAAGCAAGCAAGCGGGCAATGCAAATCTGAACTACAATGAAGTATCACTTCCCACCGGTCAAAAGGGACATCTGCAAGATGTGTAAAAGCCAGAAAGGTAAGACAGGCAATGGAGAACAGGGAGCCTAGTTATGCTGATGGGCAGGATGTAAATTACCAACTGCCTCTCTGAAGGAGTGCATTGTGTTCCCTAAAACAAGGAAACAACAGAGCAACAGAGCCAAGGGCACTTCCAGTCTGGGGAATATTCCATGGGAATACTGAAAATCAATGAGACAGGGCCACCTTAAAATTTAGTGCTAAACTGCTTACAAGAACCTCAACTTGGGTACAACTTAAATATACTAGGAAAGACAAAAATTGTTCAAGAAATTGTGTTACTTATATACGATGGAATATACCTCAGCCATGAAATCAATTTTATAAGGCCAGTAGCAGCAAAATGAGTGTATTCAGGTACGATGATTCTAAGTGAAATAAGTCACAGAGAAAAGAAACTTATCATAAGATATCACTTATGAAGGTCCTGTAAACATGGCTACACATGAACTGAGTTAGGAAAGAGAACAGAGTCTCACATTTAGAAAACACTCTTATGTCTGCTTAAGGTGGAAGGAGATGTGGGTTGATGCATAAAACCAGAGTTTGATATTAGCACACGTACCATTCCAAAAACCAAATACGGAATAGACAAGACCTACACTTTCCTCAGTGAAATGGACTCAAAACCCCATATTTCTCGCAGAGGAATATATCTGACTAGTAAGAATCTTAAAACCTATGTACTGATAAGTCTCCATAAGGGAATCAAGTGTGTCTAGACTGACATAAACATGGCAGTTAGAATCAGGTCAAAACCACTATAAAAAGGAATTTCAAAAACAAAACAAAAAAACAGGGAATTTCTTTACAATTCCTTCAGGGGCTCTGATGAAACCTGGAATGACCCTATCTACAATGACAGCTGGATGTGGCATAAGGCTGGACAATTGGGACTGAGAGGATTGGTGAGATTCGGTGAGCAAATGCAGACCCTTTAAAGCAATAACGCGTGGCACACATTCCAAGGTTCCAAACTATCCAGGTTGAAGGGAATATTACTACAGCTATAACATGTACGGGAAACCTAGACAATGGACACAATGTGAATATGAAAGGTTTCTAAAACTCAACTAATAGTCCCTCTCCTGGTGCTCCGGTTTGACTTTCCAAATGCTTTACTATCAATGTGCCAACTTGGAGAGACAGCCCCTTTAACCTCCTGGTTCGCACAGGTTGCCAATTTGTCAGAGGATGAAAGGGAAGAGGGAGAACCAATGAGAGAGTAGCTGTTATGCATTTGGACGGTCACATGTCACTCTAATTTCCCGGAAGGAAGAAGAATTAACCAAAGTCTCAGCCACGCGCCAGGAACCAGTAGAGGTCCTGAACCAAAATTTTGGACTTCGGTCAGCTCACAAAAAACGAGTTGAAAAATGGATCATAGGGTCACAACAATGCACAAACTGTCAGAGAAATAAAGGACAACAATCGTCCAAAAATCTGTTGAGGGAAGGCAACGAGGCGGACTTGAAAGCGAGCCAGAATAGCAGGAAACAGATTTCAAGAGGTACATTGGAATCGCCTTTAAAGCACAGGAAGAGGGGAACAACTTCAACAATGATGCACTTGCCCAGAAATGCCGTATGTGTTTTCTCCTGAATATATTCAGGAGAAAACGCATACGTTCTTTTTGGCCAAGCAAGCAAGCGGGCAATGCAAATCTGAACTACAATGAAGTATCACTTCCCACCGGTCAAAAGGGACATCTGCAAGATGTGTAAAAGCCAGAAAGGTAAGACAGGGAATGGAGAACAGGGAGCCTAGTTATGCTGATGGGCAGGATGTAAATTACCAACTGCCTCTCTGAAGGAGTGCATTGTGTTCCCTAAAACAAGGAAACAACAGAGCAACAGAGCCAAGGGCACTTCCAGTCTGGGGAATATACCATGGGAATACTGAAAATCAATGAGACAGGGCCACCTTAAAATTTAGTGCTAAACTGCTTACAAGAACCTCAACTTGGGTACAACTTAAATATACTAGGAAAGACAAAAATTGTTCAAGAAATTGTGTTACTTATGTACGATGGAATATACCTCAGCCATGAAATCAATTTTATAAGGCCAGTAGCAGCAAAATGAGTGTATTCAGGTACGATGATTCTAAGTGAAATAAGTCACAGAGAAAAGAAACTTATCATAAGATATCACTTATGAAGGTCCTGTAAACATGGCTACACATGAACTGAGTTAGGAAAGAGAACAGAGTCTCACATTTAGAAAACACTCTTATGTCTGCTTAAGGTGGAAGGAGATGTGGGTTGATGCATAAAACCAGAGTTTGATATTAGCACACGTACCATTCCAAAAACCAAATACGGAATAGACAAGACCTACACTTTCCTCAGTGAAATGGACTCAAAACCCCATATTTCTCGCAGAGGAATATATCTGACTAGTAAGAATCTTAAAACCTATGTACTGATAAGTCTCCATAAGGGAATCAAGTGTGTCTAGACTGACATAAACATGGCAGTTAGAATCAGGTCAAAACCACTATAAAAAGGAATTTCAAAAACAAAACAAAAAAACAGGGAATTTCTTTACAATTCCTTCAGGGGCTCTGATGAAACCTGGAATGACCCTATCTACAATGACAGCTGGATGTGGCATAAGGCTGGACACTTGGGACTGAGAGGATTGGTGAGATTCGGTGAGCAAATGCAGACCCTTTAAAGCAATAATGCGTGGCACACATTCCAAGGTTCCAAACTATCCAGGTTGAAGGGAATATTACTACAGCTATAACATGTACGGGAAACATAGAAAATGGACACACTGTGAATACGAAAGGTTTCTAAAACTCAAATAATAGTCCCTCACATGGTGCTCCAGTTTTACTTTCCAACTGCTTTACTATCAATCTCCCAACTTGGAAAGACAGCCCCTTTAACCTCCTGGTTCGCACAGGTTGCCAATTTGGCAGAGGATGAAAGGGAAGAGGGAGAACCAATGAGAGAGTAGCTGTTAGGCATTTGGACGGGCATATGTCACTCTAATTACCCGGCAGGAAGAAGAATTAACCAAAGTCTCCGCCACCCGCTGGGAACCAGTATAGGTCTGAACCAAAATTTTGGGCTTGCGGTCAGCTCACAAAAAACGAGTTGAAAAATGGAGCTTAGGGGCACAACAAAGCACAAACTGTCAGAGTAATAAAGGACAAAAATGGTCCAAAAATCTGTTGAGGGAAGGCAACGAGGGAGACTTCAAAGCGAGCCAGAATAGCAGGAAACAGATTTCAAGAGGTACATTGGAATCGCCTTTAAAGCACAGGAAGAGGGGCACAACTTTGACAATGATGTATTTGGCCAGAAAGGGCGTATGTGTTTTCTCCTGAATATATTCAGGAGAAAATGCATACGCCCTTTTTGGCCAAGCAAGCAAGCGGGCAATGCAAATCTACACTACAATGAAGTATCACTTCCCACCGGTCAAAAGGGACATCAGCAAATGTGTAAAAACCAGAAAGGTAAGACAGGCCGTGGAGAAAAGGGAGCCTAGTTATGCTGGTGGGCAAGATGTAAACTGCCAACTGCCTCTCTGGAGGACTGCATTGTGTTCCCTAAAACAAGTAAACAACAGAGCTACAGAGCCAAGGGCACTTCCAGTCTAGGGAATATACCTTGGTAAAATTGAAAATCAATAAGACAGAGCCACCCCAAAATTTAGGGCTGCACTGTTTACAAGAACCTCAACTTGGGTACACATTAAATATCCCAGGAAAGACAAAAATGGTTCAAGAAATTTTGTTACTTACGTACGATGGAATATCCGTCAGCCATGAAATCAATGTTATAAGGCCAGTAGCAGCAAAATGAGTGGATTCAGATACGATGATTCTACGTGAAATAAGACACAGAGAAAAAGAAACTTATCATACGATATCACTTATGAAGGACCTGTAAACATGGCTACACATGAACTGAGTTAGGAAAGAGAACAGAGTCTCACATTTAGAAAACACTCTTATGCCTGCTTAAGGGGGAAGGAGAGGAGGGGTGATGCATAAAACCAGAGTTTGATATCAGTACATGTACCATTCCAAAAAGCAACTATGGAATAGAAAAGACCTATACTTTCCTCAGTGAAAGGGACTCAAAACCCCATATTTCCCGCAGAGGTATATATCTGACTAGTAAGAAACTTAAAACCTATGTATTGATATGTCTCCGTAAGGGAATCAAGTGTGTCTAGACTGGCATAAACATGGCAGTGAGAATCAGCTAAAACCCATTATAAAAACGAATTTCAAAAAGAAAACAGAAAAACAGGGAAATTCTTTACAATCCTTCAGGGGCTCTGATGAAACATGAAATGACCCTATCTAAAACGACAGCTGGATGTGGCATAAGGCTGGACACTTGGGACTGAGAGGATTGGTGAGATTCGGTGAGCAAATACAGACCCTTTAAAGCAATAATGCGTGGCACACATTCCAAGGGTCCCAACTCTACAGGATGAAGGGAATATTACTACAGCTATAACATGTACGGGAAACCTAGAGAATGGACACACTGTGAATACGAAAGGTTTCTAAAACTCAACTAATAATCCCTCTCCTGGTGCTCCGGTTTGACTTTCCAACTGCTTTACTATCAATCTCCCAACTTGGAGAGACAGCCCATTTAACCTCCTGGTTCGCACAGGTGGCCAATTTGGTAGAGAATGAAAGGGAAGAGGGAGAACCAATGAGAGAGTAGCTGTTAGGCATTTGGACGGCACATGCCTTTCTAATTTTCCGGCAGGAAGAGGAATTAACCAAAGTCTCAGACACCCGCCGGGAACCAGTATAGGTCCTTAACCAAAATTTTGGTCTTGCGGTCAGCTCACAAAAAACGAGTTGAAAAATGGAGCTCAGGGGCACAACAATGCACAAACTGGCAGAGTAATAAAGGACCACAATCGTCCGAAAATCTGTTGAGGGAAGGCAACGAGGCGGACTTGACAGCGAGCCAGAATAGCAGGAAACAGATTTCAAGAGGTACATTGGAATCGCCTTTAAAGCACAGGAAGAGGTGCACAACTTCGACAATGATGCACTTGGCCAGCAAGAGTGTATGTGTTTTCTCCTGAATATATTAAGGAGAAAACACGTACGTCCTTTTTGGCCAAGCAAGCAAGCGGGCAACGCAAATCTGAACTACAATGAAGTATCACTTCCCACCGGTCAAAAGGGACTTCCACAAAATGTGTAAAAAACAGAAAGGCAAGACAGGCCCTGGAGAACAGGGAGCCTAGTTATGATGATGGGCAGCATGTAAATTGCCAACTGCCTCTCTGGAGGAGTGCATTGTGTTCCCTAAAACAAGGAAACAACAGAGCTACAGAGCCAAGGGCACTTCCAGTCTAGGGAATATACCTTGGGAAAACTGAAATTCAATAAGACAGTGCCACCGCAAAATTTAGGGCTGCACTGCTTACAAGAACGTCAACTTGCGTACACCTTAAATATCCCAGGAAAGACAAAAATGGTTCAAGAAATTGTGTTACTTATGTACGATGGAATATACCTCAGCCATGAAATCAATTTTATAAGGCCAGTAGCAGCAAAATGAGTGTATTCAGGTACGATGATTCTAAGTGAAATAAGTCACAGAGAAAAGAAACTTATCATAAGATATCACTTATGAAGGTCCTGTAAACCTGGCTACACATGAACTGAGTTAGGAAAGAGAACAGAGTCTCACATTTAGAAAACACTCTTATGTCTGCTTAAGGTGGAAGGAGTTGTGGGTTGATGCATAAAACCAGAGTTTGATATTAGCACACGTACCATTCCAAAAACCAAATACGGAATAGACAAGACCTACACTTTCCTCAGTGAAATGGACTCAAAACCCCATATTTCTCGCAGAGGAATATATCTGACTAGTAAGAATCTAAAAACCTATGTATTGATAAGTCTCCATAAGGGAATCAAGTGTGTCTAGACTGACATAAACATGGCAGTTAGAATCAGGTCAAAACCACTATAAAAAGGAATTTCAAAAACAAAACAAAAAAACAGGGAATTTCTTTACAATTCCTTCAGGGGCTCTGATGAAAACTGGAATGACCCTATCTACAATGACAGCTGGATGTGGCATAAGGCTGGACACTTGAGACTGAGAGGATTGGTGAGATTCGGTGAGCAAATGCAGACCCTTTAAAGCAATAACGCGTGGCACACATTCCAAGGTTCCAAACTATCCAGGTTGAAGGGAATATTACTACAGCTATAACATGTACGGGAAACATAGAAAATGGACACACTGTGAATACGAAAGGTTTCTAAAACTCAAATAATAGTCCCTCACATGGTGCTCCAGTTTTACTTTCCGACTGCTTTACTATCAATCTCCCAACTTGGAAAGACAGCCCCTTTAACCTCCTGGTTCCCACAGGTTTCCAATTTGGCAGAGGATGAAAGGGAAGAGGGAGAACCAATGAGAGAGTAGCTGTTAGGCATTTGGAAGGGCATATATCACTCTAATTTCCCAGCAGGAAGAAGAATTAACCAAACTCTCAGACACCCGCTGGTAACCAGTATATGTCTGAACCAAAATTTTGGGCTTGCGGTCAGCTCACAAAAAACGAGTTGAAAAATGGAGCTTAGGGGCACAACAAAGCACAAACTGTCAGAGTAATAAAGGACAAAAACGGTCCAAAAATCTGTTGAGGGAAGGCAACGAGGGAGACTTCAAAGTGAGCCAGAATAGCAGGAAACAGATTTCAAGAGGTACATTGGAATCGCCTTTAAAGCACAGGAAGAGGGGCACAACTTTGACAATGATGTACTTGGCCAGAAAGGGCGTATGTATTTTCTCCTGAATATATTCAGGAGAAAATGCATACGCCCTTTTTGGCCAAGCAAGCAAGCGGGCAATGCAAATCTACACTACAATGAAGTATCACTTCCCACCGGTCAAAAGGGACATCAGCAAATGTGTAAAAACCAGAAAGGTAAGACAGGCCCTGGAGAAAAGGGAGCCTAGTTATGCTGGTGGGCAGGATGTAAACTGCCAACTGCCTCTCTGGAGGACTGCATTGTGTTCCCTAAAACAAGTAAACAACAGAGCTACAGAGCCAAGGGCACTTCCAGTCTAGGGAATACACCTTGGTAAAATTGAAAATCAATAAGACAGAGCCACCCCAAAATTTAGGGCTGCATTGCTTACAAGAACCGCAGCTTGGGTACACCTTAAATATCCCAGGAAAGACAAAAATGGTTCAAGAAATTTTGTTACTTACGTACGATGGAATATCCGTCAGCCATGAAATCAATGTTATAAGGCCAGTAGCAGCAAAATGATTGGATTCAGATACGATGATTCTAAGTGAAATAAGACACAGAGAAAAAGAAACTTATCATAAGATATCACTTATGAAGGACCTGTAAACATGGCTACACATGAACTGAGTTAGGAAAGAGAACAGAGTCTCACATTTAGAAAACACTCTTATGCCTGCTTAAGGGGGAAGGAGAGGAGGGGTGATGCTTAAAACCAGAGTTTGATATCAGTACATGTACCGTTCCAAAAAGCAACTATGGAATAGAAAAGACCTATACTTTCCTCAGTGAAAGGGACTCAAAACCCCATATTTCCCGCAGTGGTATATATCTGACTAGTAAGAAACTTAAAACCTATGTATTGATATGTCTCCGTAAGGGAATCAAGTGTGTCTAGACTGGCATAAACATGGCAGTGAGAATCAGCTAAAACCCATTATAAAAACGAATTTCAAAAAGAAAACAGAAAAACAGGGAAATTCTTTACAATCCTTCAGGGGCTCTGATGAAACATGAAATGACCCTATCTAAAACAACAGCTGGATGTGGCATAAGGCTGGACACTTGGGACTGAGAGGATTGGTGAGATTCGGTGAGCAAATCCAGACCCTTTAAAGCAATAATGCGTGGCACACTTTCCAAGGGTCCCAACTCTACAGGATGAAGGGAATATTACTACAGCTATAACATGTACGGGAAACCTAGAGAATGGACACATTGTGAATACGAAAGGTTTCTAAAACTCAACTAATAATCCCTCTCCTGGTGCTCCGGTTTGACTTTCCAACTGCTTTACTATCAATCTCCCAACTTGGAGAGACAGCCCATTTAACCTCCTGGTTCGCACAGGTGGCCAATTTGGTAGAGAATGAAAGGGAAGAGGGAGAACCAATGAGAGAGTAGCTGTTAGGCATTTGGACGGCACATGTCATTCTAATTTTCCGGCAGGAAGAGGAATTAACCAAAATATCAGACACCCGCCGGGAACCAGTATAGGTCCTTACCCAAAATTTTGGTCTTGCGGTCAGCTCACAAAAAACGAGTTGAAAAATGGAGCTCAGGGGCACAACAATGCACAAACTGGCAGAGTAATAAAGGACAACAATCGTCCGAAAATCTGTTGAGGGAAGGCAACGAGGCGGAGTTGAAAGCGAGCCAGAATAGCAGGAAACAGATTTCAAGAGGTACATTGGAATCGCCTTTAAAGCACAGGAAGAGGTGCACAACTTCGACAATGATGCACTTGGCCAGCAAGAGTGTATATGTTTTCTCCTGAATATATTAAGGAGAAAACACGTACGCCCTTTTTGGCCAAGCAAGCAAGCGGGCAACGCAAATCTGAACTACAATGAAGTATCACTTCCCACCGGTCAAAAGGGACTTCCACAAAATGTGTAAAAAACAGAAAGGCAAGACAGGCCCTGGAGAACAGGGAGCCTAGTTATGATGATGGGCAGCATGTAAATTGCCAACTGCCTCTCTGGAGGAGTGCATTGTGTTCCCTAAAACAAGGAAACAACAGAGCTACAGAGCCAAGGGCACTTCCAGTCTAGGGAATATACCTTGGGAAAACTGAAATTCAATAAGACAGTGCCACCGCAAAATTTAGGGCTGCACTGCTTACAAGAACGTCAACTTGCGTACACCTTAAATATCCCAGGAAAGACAAAAATGGTTCAAGAAATTGTGTTACTTACGTACGATGGAATATCAGTCAGCCATGAAATCAATGTCATAAGGCCAGTAGCTTCAAAATGAGTGTATTCAGGTACGATGATTCTAAGTGAAATAAGTCACAGAGAAAAAGAAACTTATCATAAGATATCACTTATGAAGGTCCTGTAAACATGGCTACACATGAAATGAATTAGGAAAGAGAACAGAGTCTAACATTTAGAAAAAAGTCTTATGCCTGCTTAAGGGGGAAGGAGAGGTGGGGTGATGCTTAAAACCAGAGTTTGATATTAGTAGAGGTACCGTTCCAAAAACCAAATACGAAATAGACAAGACCTACACTTTCCTCAGTGAAAGGGACTCAAAACCCCATATTTCCCTCAGAGGAATATATCTGACTGATAAGAATCTTAAAACCTCTGTATTAATATGTCTCCATAAGGGAAACAAGTTTGTCTTGACTGCCATAAACATGGCAGTGAGAATCAGCTCAAACCCACTATAAAAAGAATTTCAAAAACAAAACAAAAAAACAGAGAAATTCTTTACAATTCCTTCAGGGGCTCTAATGAAACCTGGAATGACCCTATCTACAATGACAGCTGGATGTGGCATAAGGCTGGACACTTGGGACTGAGAGGATTGGTGAGATTCGTTGAGCAAATGCAGACCATTTAAAGCAATAATGCGTGGCACACATTCCAAGGGTCCCAACTATCCAGGTTGTATGGAATATTACTACAGTTTTAACATGTACAGGAAACCTAGAGAATGGACACAGTGTGAATACAATAGGTTTCTAAAACTCAACTAATAGTCCCTCTCCCGGTACTCTGGTATGAATTTCCAACTGCTTTACTATCAATCTCCCAACTTGGCAAGACAGCCCCTTTAAACTCCTGGATCGAACAGGTTGCCAATTTGGCAGAGGATGAAAGGGAAGAGGGAGAACCAATGAGAGAGTAGCTGTTAGGCATTTAGACGGGCACATGTCACTCTAATTTCCCGGCAGGAAGAAGAATTAAACAAAGTCTCTGCCACCCGCCGGGCACCAGTATAGGTGCTGAACCAAAATTTTGGACTTGCGGTCAGCTCACAAAAAACGAGTTGAAAAATGGAGCTCAGGGGCACAGCAATTCACAAACTGGCACAGTAATAAATAAAACAATCGTCCAAATATCTGTTGAGGGAAGGCAACGAAGCAGAATTCTAAGCGAGCCAGAATAGCAGGAAACAGATTTCAAGAGGTACATTGGAATCGCCTTTAAAGCACAGGAAGAGGGGCACAACTTCGACAATGATGCACTTAGCCAGCAACAGCGTATGAGTTTTCTCCTGAATATATTCAGGAGAAAACGCATACGCCCTTTTTGGCCAAGCAAGCAAGCGGGCAATGCAAATCTGCACTACAATGAAGTATCACTTCCCACCGGTCAAAAGGGACATCAGCAAAATGTGTAAAATCCAGAAAGGCAAGATAGGCCCTGGAGAACAGGGAGTCTAGTTATGCTGATAGACAGGATGTAAATTGCCAACTGCCTCTCTGGAGGAGTGCACTGTGTTCCCTAAAACAAGGAAACAACAGAGCTACAGAGCCAAGGGCACTACCAGTCTAGGGAGTATACCTTGGGAAAATTGAAAATCAATAAGACAGAGCCACCTCAAAATTTAGTACTGCACTGCTTACAAGAACCTCAACTTGGGTACAACTTGAATATCCTAGGAAAGACCGAAATGGTTCAAGAAATTGTGTTACTTACGTACGATGGAATATCCCTCAGCCATGAAATCAATATTATAAGGCCACTAGCAGCAAAATGAGTGTATTCAGGTACGATGATTCTAAGTGAAATAAGTCACAGAGAAAAAGAAACTTATCATAAGATATCACTTATGAAGGTCCTGTAAACATGGCTACACATGAACTGAGTTAGGAAAGAGAACAGAGTCTCACATATAGAAAACACTCTTATGTCTGCTTAAGGGGGAAGGAGAGGTGGGGTGATTCATAAAACCAGAGTTTGATATTAGTACACGTACCGTTCCAAAAACCAAATACGGAATAGACAAGACCTACACTTTCCTCAGTGAAATGGACTCAAAACCCCATATTTCTCGCAGAGGAATATATCTGACCAGTAAGAATCTTAAAACCTATGTATTGATAAGTCTCCGTAAGGGAATCAAGTGTGTCTAGACTGGCATAAATATGGCAGTTAGAATCAGCTCAAACCCACTATAAAAAGGAATTTCAAAAACAAAACAAAAAAACAGGGAAATTCTTTACAATTCCTTCAGGGGCTCTCATGAATCCTGGAATGACACTATTTACAACGACAGCTGGATGTGGCATAAGGCTGGACACTTGGTACTGAGAGGATTGGTGAGATTCAGTGAGCAAATGCAGACCCTTTAAAGCAATAATGCGTGGCACACATAACAAGGGTCCCAACTCCCCAGGATGAAGGGAATATTACTACAGCTATAACAGTTACGGGAGACCTAGAGAATGGACACACTGTGAATACGAAAGGTTTCTAAAACTCAACTAATAATCCCTCTCCTGGTGCTCCGGTTTGACTTTCCAACTGCTTTACTATCAATCTCCTAACTTGGAGAGACAGCCCTTTAACCTTCTCGATCTCAGAAGTTGCCAATTTGGCAGAGGATGAAAGGGAAGAGGGAGAACCAATGAGAGAGCAGCTGTTAGGAATTTGGACGGGCACATGTCACTCTAATTTCCCGGCAGGAAGAATAATTAACCAAAGTCTCAGCCACCCACTGGGAACCAGTATAGGTCCTGAACCAAAATTTTGACTTGCGGTCAACTCACAAAAAACGAGTTGAAAAATGGAGCTTAGGGGCACAGCAATGCACAAACTGTCATAAAAGTAAAGGACAACAATCGTGCAAAAATCTTTTGAGGGAATGCAACGAGGTAGGTTGAAAGCGAGCCAGAATAGCAGGAAACATATTTCAAGAGGTACATTGTAATCACCTTTAAAGCACAGTAAGAGGGGCACAACTTCGACAATGATGCACTTGGCCAGAAAGTGCGTATGTGTTTTCTCCTGAATATATTAAGGAGAAAACGCATACGTCCTTTTTGGCCAAGCAAGCAAGCGGGCAACGCAAATCTGAACTACAATGAAGTATCACTTCCCACCAGTCAAAAGGGACATCCGCAAAATGTGTAAAAACCAGAAAGGCAAGACAGGCCCTGGAGAACCGGGAGCCTAGTTATGCTGATGGGCCGGATGTAAATTGCCAACTGCCTCTCTGGAGGAGTGCACTGTGTTCCCTAAAGCAAGGAAACAACAGAACAACAGAGCCATGGGCACTTCCAGTCTAGGGAATATACCTTGGGAATACTGAAAATCAATAAGACAGAGCCACCGCAAAATTTAGTGCTGCACTGCTTACAAGAACGTCAAATTGGGTACACCTTAAATATCCTCCGAAAGACAAAAATGGTTCAAGAAATTGTGTTACTTACGTACGGTGGAATATCCCTCAGCCATGAAATCAATGTCATAAGGCCAGTAGCAGCAAAATGAGTGGATTCAGGTACAATGATTCTAAGTGAAATAAGTCACAGAGAAAAAGAAACTTATCATAAGATATCACTTATGAAGGTCCTGTAAACATGGCTACACATGAACTGAGTTAGGAAAGAGAACAGAGTCTCACATTTAGAAAACACTGTTATGACTGCTTAAAGGGGAAGGAGAGGTGGGGTGATGCATAAAACCAGAGTTTGATATTAGTACAGTTACCGTTCCAAAACCCAAATACTGAATAGACAAGACCTACTCTTTCCTCAGTGAAATGGACTCAAAACCCCATATTTCTCGCAGAGGAATATATCTGACTAGTAAGAATCTTAAAACCTATGTATTGATAAGTCTCCATGATGATGGGCATGGTTCATTGTGATAACAGTGTTCATGGAGCATTGAGATGAAAAGTGGCATGGAGAATTTTTATTACAATTGTCTTGGAGCATTGTGATGACAAGGGCATGGAGCATTGTGATGAGAAGGCCATGGGGCAGATTGATGACCTGCGTCATGGAGCTTTGTGATGACAATAGCATGGAGCATTGTGATTACAGGGGTCTTGGAGCATTGTGATGACAAGCGTCATGAAGCTTTGTGATGACAAGGCCGTGGATCATTGTCATGACAGGGCTGAGGGAGTATTCTGATGACTAGTGATGGAACATTTTGATATCAGTGGTGAGAGAGCATTTTGATGAGTAGAACATGGAGCATTGTGATGACAAGTTTTATGGAGCATTTTGATGACAAGTTTGTGGAAATTTTTGATAACAAGCGCATGGAGCATTGTGATAACAAGGGTCATGGAGCACTCTGCTGACAAAGGCATGGAGCATTGTGATGGCAAGGGTCACAGATCATTTTGAATGAAAAGTTCATGGAGCATTATGGTGACAAATTTCACAGAGCCCTGTGATGACGAGGGCGTGGAACATTTTGATGCCAAAGGTCATGAAGCATTGTGATGACTGGAATCACGGAGAATTGTGATGACAGGGGCATGGAGCATTGGACTGACAAGTTTCATGGATTATTGAGATGACAGTGGGCATGGCGCATTGTGATGACAAGGGCATGCAGCATTGTTATGAGAAGGTCATGGAGTACTGTGCAGACAGGTGTCAGGGAGCATTGTGATGACATATGTCTTGGTGCATTTTAATGACAATGGGATGGAGCATTGTGAAGCCAAGTTTCATGGAGGATTGTGATGACAAATGTAATGGAGCATTGCGATGACAAGGGCTTGGAACTTTTTGATGACAATGTTCATAGAGCACTGTGATGACAAGGGTATGGAGCACTGTGATGACAATGGCCATTGAGAATTTTGATGACAATGTCATGAAGCACTGTGATGAAAAGCACTTGGAGCTTGCTATGACAGGGTTCATGGAGCATTGTGATGACAAGTGCATGGAGAATTGTGATGACAAGATGATGTAACATTGTGATGAGAAGTGTCATGGAGCATTGTGATGGCAAGACGGTGGAGCACTGTGATGAGAAGACCATGGAAAATTGTGATGTCGAGCGTCATGCAGCACTGTAATGACAAGGGGCATGGAGCATTGTGATGACAGGGGTCATGGAGCACTGTGATGAGAAGTTCATGGAGCATTGGGATGAAAATATTCATTGAGTATTGTGATGGCAGTGGTCATGGAGCATTGCGATGACAATGGAATGGAGCATTGTGATGACAATGTCCTGGAGCATTGTGAGGAGAAGACCATGGGGACTTGTGATGAAAAGTGTCATGGAGCATTCTGATGAAAAGGAGTGTGGAGCATTGTGATTACATGGTCTTGGAGCATTGTGATGAAAATGACATGGGTGATTGTGATGCAAAGGGCATGGAGCCTTGTCATGACAGGGTTCAAGAAGCATACTGAGGACAAGTGGCAGGGAGCATTGAGATGACAAGTGTATTGAAAATTGTGATGACAAAGGTCATGGAGCATTGTGATGAGAAGACCATGGATAATTGTGATGATGAGCATCATGGGGAGTTGTGATGACAAGTGTTATGGAACATTGTGTTCACAAGGGTTTGGAGCATTGTGTTGACAGAGGTTATGGAGCATTCTGATTTCATTGTGATGACAATAGCATCAATCATTATGATGATGAGCATGGTTCATTGTGATTACAGAGTTCATGGAGCATTGAGATGAAAAGTGGCATGGAGCATTTTGATTACAGTTGTCTTGGAGCTTTGTGATGACAAGGGCATGGAGCATTGTGATGAGAAGGCCATGGAGCAGATTGATGACATGCGACATGGAGCTTTCTGATGACAATAGCACGGAGCATTGTGATTACAGGGGTCTTGGAGCATTGTGATGACAAGGGTCATGGAGCCTTGTGATAACAAGGCAGTGGAACATTGTCATGACAGGGGTGAGGGAGTATTCTGATGACTAGTGATGGAACATTTTGATATCAGTGGTGAGAGAGCATTTTGATGAGAAGTACATGGATCATTGTGATGACAAGTTTTATGGAGCATTCTGATGACAAGTTTTTGGAAAATTTTGATAACAAGCCCATGGAGCATTGTGATAACAAGGGTCATGGAGCACTCTGCTGACAACGGCATGGAGCATTGTGACGGCAAGGGTCACAGAGCATTGTGAATGAAAAGTTCATGGAGCATTATGGTGACAAATTTCACAGAGCCCTGTGATGACGAGGGCGTGGAACATTTTGATGCCAAAGGTCATGAAGCATTGTGATGACTGGAATCACGGAGCACTGTGATGACAAGGGCATGGAGCATTGTGATGACAGGGGCATGGAGCATTGGTCTGACAAGTTTCATGGATTATTGAGATGACAGTGGGCATGGCGCATTGTGATGACAAGGGCATGCAGCATTGTTATGAGAAGGTCATGGAATACTGTGCAGACAGGTGTCAGGGAGCACTGTGATGACATATGTCTTGGTGCATTGTGATGACAATGGCATGGAGCATTGTGAAGCCAAGTGTCATGGAGGATTGTGATGACAAAGGTAATGGAGCATTGTGATGACAAGGGCTTGGAGCTTTTTGATGACAATGGTCATGGAGCACTGTGATGACAAGGGCATGGAGCACTGTGATGACAACGGCCATTGAGAATTTTGATGACAATGTCGTGAAGCAGTGTGATGAAAAGCACTTGGAGCTTGCTATGATAGGGGTGATGGAGCATTGTGATGACAACTGCATGGAGAAATGTGATGACAAGATCATGTAACATTGTGATGAGAAATGTCATGGAGCATTGTGATGGCAGGACCGTGGAGCACTATGATGAGAAGACCATGGATAATTGTGATGTCGAGCGTCATGCAGCACTGTAATGACAAGGGGCATGGAGCATTGTGATGACAAGGGTCGTGGAGCATTCTGATGACAAGCTTGTGGAGTAATGTGATGACCATGGCATGGAGCATTGTGATGAAAAGGGCATGGAGCATTGTGATGTAAAAGGCATGGAGGCTTTTCATGACAGCGTTCAAGGAGCATTCTGACGACAAGTGTCAGGGAGCACTGTGATGACAAGTGTATTGAGCATTGTGATGACAAAGGTCATGGAGCATTGTGATGACACGGGCATGGAGTATTGTGATGACAGGCATCATGGAGCGTTGTGATGACAAGTGTTGTGGAACAATGTGATCACAAGGGTTTGGAGCATTGTGATGACAGAGGTCATGGATCATTTTGATTTCAAGGAGCACAGAGCGTTGTGATGACAGGGATCATGGAGAATTGTGATGAGAAGATCATGGAGCATTGGGCTGAAAATATTCATGGAGTATTGTGATGACAGGGGTCTTGGAGCACTGTGATAACAAGGGCATGGAGCATTGTGATGAGAAGGCCATGGAGCATTCTGATGACATGTGTCATGGATGTTTGTGATGAAAAGGGGAATGGAGCATTGTGATTACAGGGGTCTTTGGGCATTGTGATGAAAAGGGCATGGATCATTGTGATGAAAAAGGCATGGAGCCTTGTCAGGGCAGGGTTCAAGGAGCATACTCTCGACAAATGTCAGGGAGCATTGTGATGACAAGTGTATTGAGCATTGTGATGACAAAGTTCATGGAGCATTGTGATGAGAAGACCATGGTTAACTGTGATGAGGAGCGTCATGGGGCATTGTGATGACAAGTGTTATGGAACATTGTGATCACAAGTGTTTGGAGCATTGTGATGACAGAAGTCATGGAGCATATTGATTTCATTGTGATGACAATAGCATGAATCATTATGATGATGGGCATGGTGCATGGGATGACAGGGTTCTTGAAGCTTTGAGATTAAAAGGGGCATGGAGCATTGTGATTACATGGGTCTTGGAGCGTTGTGATGACAAGGGCATGGAGCATAGTGAATGAGAAGTCCACGGAGCATTCTGATGGCATGTGTCATGGAGCTTTCTGATGACAATTGCATGGAGCATTGTGATTACATGGTCTTGGAGCATTGTGATGAAAAGGATCATGGAGTATTGTGATGACAAGGCTGTGGATCCTTGTGATGGCAGGTGTCATGGAGCATTGTTATGACAGGGGGAATGGAGCATTGTGATGACAAGCGTCATGGAGCTTTGTGATGACAACGGCATGGAGCAATGTGATGAGAGGGTTCATGGAGCATTGTGATGACAATGGCATGGAGCATTGTGATGCCCAGGGTTATGGAGCTTTGTGATGACAAATGTCATGGAGCATTCTGATGAAAAGGGTGACGTGCATTGTGATGAGAAGGGCAGGGAGCATTGTGATGACAGGGTCATTGAGTAATTTGCTGAAAAGGGTCATGGAATATTTTAATTACAGTGGTTATGGAATATTGTGATTTCAGGGGTCATGGAGCTTTGTGATGAAAAGTGTCATGGAGCACTTTGATGGCAGGGGTTATGGAATATTGTGATGTCAGGGGTCATCGAACATTGTGATGATAAGTGCATGTAGCATTTTAATGACAGGGGTCATGGAACATTGTGATGACAGGGGTGATAGGGTATTGGAATGAATAGTGATGGAACATTGTGATATCTGTGGTGAGAGAGCATTTTGATGAGAAGTGCATGGAACACTGTAAAGACAAGGTTTAAGCAGCATTGTGATGAAAATGATGTGGGGGCCTCCCTGGTGGCGCAGTGGTTGAGAGTCCGCCTGCTGATGCAGGGGATACGGGTTCGTGCACCGGTCTGGGAGGATCCCATATGCCGCGGAGCGGCTGGGCCCGTGAGCCATGGCCACTGAGCCTGCGCATCCAGAGCCTGTGCTCCGCAACGGGAGAGGCCACAACAGTGAGAGGCCCGCATAACGCAAAAAAAAAAAAAAAAAAGAAAAAAAAAAAAAGAAAATGATGTGGAGCATTCTGATGACAGGCACATGGCGCATTGTGATGACGTGGGTCATGGAGTATTGTGCTGAGAAGAACATGGAGCATTGTGATGACAAGGGTCATGGAGCAATTTGATGAAAAGGGTCAGGGAACATTTTGATGACAGAGGTCATGGAACATTGTGATGTCAGTGTTCATGGAGCATTGTGATGATAAGGGCATGTAGCATTTTGATGACAGGTGTCATGGAACATTGTGATGACAGGGGTGAGGGAGTATTGTGATGACTAGTGATGGAACATTGTGATATCAGTGGTGAGAGAGCATTTAGATGAGAAGTGCATGGAGCATTGTGATAAAAAGGTTTATGGAGCATTTTGATGACAAGGTTGTGGAGCATTGTGATGACAAGTTCATGGCACATTGTGATGACATGTGTCTCGGAGCATTGTGTTGAGAAGCACATGGAGCACTGTGATGACAAGGGTCATGGAGCATTGTGCTGACAAAGGCATGGAGCATTGTGATGACAAGTGTTACAGAGCATTGTCATGACGAGGGAATGGACCATTGTGTTGACAAAGGTCATAAAGCATTGTGATGACTGGAGTCAAGGAACACTATGATGTGAGGGGCAATGGAGCATTGTGATTACAAGGGCATGGAACATTGTGATGACAGGGGCATGGAGCATTGGTCTGACAAGTTTCATGGATTATTGCTATGACAGTGGGCATGGAGCATTGTGATGACAGAGGTCATGGATCATTTTCATTTCAAGGACCATGGCACATTGTGATGACAAGGGCATCAAGCAATGTGAACCCAAGTTTCATCGAGGATTTTGATGACAATGGGAATGGAGCATTGTGATGACAACTTCATGAAGCATTTTGCTGACAGATGCATGGAACATTTTGATGACAAGGGTTATGGAGCACTGTGATGACAAGCGTCACTGAACATTTTGATTACAGGGGTCATGGAGCATTGGTTTAACAAGGGCATGGATCATTGTGATGACAAGTGTCATGGAGCATTCTGACGACAAGAGTCCCGGATCATTGTGTTGTCAGGGGTGATGGATCATTTTGATGACTGTGGTCATGGAGCATTGTGATGACAGGGGTCATGGAGCATTGTGCTGACAAGGCCATGGTGCATTGTGAATGAGAAGGCCATGAAGCATTCTGATGACATGCGTCATGGAGCTTTGTGATGACAAGGGCATGGAGCATTTTGATTACAGGGTCTTGGAGCATTGTGATGACAAGTGTCATGGAGTCTTGTGATGACAAGGCCGTAGAACCTTGTGATGGCAGGGGTCATGGAGCATTGTTATTACAGGAGTAATGGAGCATTGTGATGACAAGGGCTTGGAGCATTGGTCTGAAAAGTTTCATGGATTATTGTGATGAGAGTGTGCATGGAGCATTATGATGACAAGGGCAAGGTACACTTAGATACATGGGTCATGGAGGATTGTAATGACAAGGGCATGGAGCATTGTGATGAGAAGGGCATCGAGCATTGTGATGACAAGCGTCTTGGAGCTTTGTGATGACAAGGACATGGAGCAATATGATGAGAGGCTTCATGGAGCATTGTGATGACAATGGCATGGAGCATTGTGATGCCAAGGGTCATGGAGCTTTGTGATGACAAAGGTCATGGAGCATTTTGATGACAAGGGAGTGGTACATTGTGACGATAAGGGCATGTAGCATTGTGATGACTGGGTTCATGGAACATTGTGATGAAAGTGGTTAGGGAGTATTGTGATGATTAGTGATGGAACATTGTGATATCAGTGGTGAGAGAGCATTTTCTTGAGAAGAGCATGGAGTATTGTGATGACAAGTTTTATGGTGCATTGTGATGACAAAGATGTGAAGCATTGTGTTGGCAAGCACATGGCACCTTGTGATGACATCGGTCATGGAGCAGTGTGCTGACAAGCTCATGGAGCATTGTGATGACAAGTGTATTGAGCATTGTGATGACAAATGTCATGGAGCATTGTGATGAGAAGACCATTGATAATTGTGATGACGAGCGTAATGGGGCGTTTTGATGACAACTGTTATGGAACATTGTGATCACAAGGGTTTGGAACATTGTGATTACAGAGGTCATGGGGCATTTTGATTTCATTGTGATGAAAATAGCATGAAGCATTATGAGGATGGGCATGGATCATTGTGATGACAGGGTTCATGGACCATTGAGATGAAAAGGGGCAAGGAGCATTGTGATTAAAGGGATCTTGGAGCATTGTGATGAGAAGGTCATGGAGCATTGGGCTGAAAATATTCATGGAGAATTGTGATGGCAGGGGTCATGGAGCATTCTGATGACAAGGGTCATGGAGCTCTGTGATGAAAAGCGTCATGGAGCATTCTGATTACAGGGGTCATGGAGCATTGGGATGACAGGGTTCATGGGGCATTGGTCTGATAAATTTTTTGGATTATTGTGATGACAGTGGGCATGGCGCATTGTGATAAAAAGGGCATTAAACATTGTTATGACAAGGTCATAGATTATTGTGAAGACAGGTGTCAGGGAGCATTGTGGTGACATATGTCATGATCCATTGTGATGACAATGGCATGGAGCACTGTGATGCCAAGTGTCATGGAGAAATGTGATGACAAATATAATGGAGCATTGTGATGACAAGGGCTTGGAGACTTGTGATGACAAGGGTTATGGAGCATTGTGATGACAAGGGAATGGATCATTGTGATGACAAGTGTCATGGAGCATTTTGATGACAAGTGTCCAGGATCATTGTGTTGTCAGGGGTCATGGATCGTTGTGATGACAGTGGTCATGGAGCATAGTGATGACTGGGTTCATGGGGCATTGTGAAGAGAAGGTCATGGAGCATTGGGCTGTAAATATTCATGGAGTATTGTGATGACACGGGTCATGGAGCATTTTGATGACAAGGGAATGGAGCATTGTGATGAAAAGGGCATGGAGCATGTTGATGAGAAGGCAATGGAGCATTTTGAAGACATGCTTCATTAAGCATTGTGATGACAATGGCATGGAGCATTGTGATTACAGGGGTCTTGGAGTATTGTGATGAAAAGTGCAAGGATTATTGTGATGAAAAATGCATGCAGCCTTGTCATGACAAGTTTCAAGGAGCATATTGACGACCATTGTCAGGGAGCATTGTGATGACAAGTTTATTGAGCATTGTGATGACAAAGGCCATGGAGTATTGTGAATAAAATACCATGGATAATTGTGATGATGAGCGTCATGGGGCATTGTGATGACAAGTGTTATGGAACATTGTGATCACAAGGGTTTAGAGCATTGTGATGAGAGAGGTCATGGAGCATTTTGATTTCATTGTGATGACAATAGCATGAAACATTATGATGATGGGCATGGTGCACTGTGATGACTGGGTTCATGGAGCATTGAGATGAAACGGGGCGTGGAGCATTGTGATTACAGTTGTCTTGGAGCATTGCGATGACCAGGTCATGGAGCATTGTGATGAGAAGGCGAAGGCGCATTTTGATGACATGTGTCATGGAGCTTTGTGATGACAAAGGCATGGAGCATTGTGATTACAGGTGTCTTGGAGCATTGTGATGACAAGGGTCATGGAGCCTTGTGATGAGAAGGCCGTGGAACATTGTAATGGCAGTTTTTATGGAGCATTGTTATAACAGGGGTAAAGGAGCATTTTCATGACAAGGGCATGGAGCATTGGTCTGAAAATTTTCATGGATTATTGTGATGAGAGGGGGCATGGAGCATTGTGATGACAAGGGCACGGAACACTGTGATACATGGGTCATGGAGGATTGTAATGACAAGCCTTGGAGCTTTGTGTTAAGAAGAGCATCGAGCATTGTGATGAAAAGCATCATGGAGCCTGTAATGACAAGGACATGTAACAATGTGATGAGAGGGTTCATGGAGCATTTTGATGACAAGGGCATGGACCATTGTGATGCCAAGGGTCACGGAGCTTTGTGATGACAAAGGTCACGGAGGGTTTTGATGACACGGGCGTGGTGTACTGTGATGAGAAGGGCAGTGAGCATTGTGATGAAAGGGTCATGGAGCAATTTGATGAAAAGTGTCATGGGACATTTTGATGACAGGGGTTATGGAACATTGTGATGTCAGGGGTCAGGGAACAGTGTGATGAAAAGGGTCATGGAGCATTGTGATGACAGGGGTCATGGAACATTGTGATGACAGGGGTGAGGGAGTATTGTGATGACTAGTGATGGAACATTATGATATCAGTGATGGGAGAGCATTTTGATGGGAAGTGCATGGAGCATTGTGACAACAAAGTTTATCTAGAACTGTGATGACAAGGTTGTTGAGCATTGTGATGACAAGCACATGTCGCATTGTGATGACACAGGTAATGGGGCATTTTGCGGACAAGCGCATAGAGCATTGTGATGACAAGTGTCATGGATCATTGTGCTGACAAAGGCATGGAGCATAGTTATGACATGAGTAAGAGAACATTGTGATGAAAATTTCATGGAGAATTGTGGTGACAAATGTCACAGAGCCTTTTGATGACAAGGGCATGGACCATTGTGATAACAGGGGTCATGGAGCATTTTGATGACTGTGGTCATGGAGCATTGTGAAAACATGGGTCATGGAACATTGTAATGAGACGGTCATTGAGCATTGCGCTGGAAATGTACATGTAGTATTGTGATGACAGGGGTCATGGAGCATTGTGATGACAAGGGAATGGAGCACTGTGATGACAAGGTCCTGGAGCATTGTGTTGAGAGGACCATGGAGCCTTGGGATGACAAGTGTCATGGAGCATTCTGATGAAAAGGTTCATGGAGCATTGTGATTACAGGGGTTTTGTAGCATTCTGATGACAAGGGCATGGAGCATTGTGATGCGAAGGCCATGGAGCATTCTGATGACATGCGTCATGGGGCTTTGTGATGACAAGGACATGGAGCATTGTGATGAAAATTGCATGGAGCCTTGTCATGACAGTGTTCAAGGAGCATACTGTTGAGAAGTGTCAGGGAGCATTGTGATGATAAGTGTATTGAGCATTGTGATGACAAAGATCAAGGAGCATTGTGATGAGAAGACCATTGATAATTGTGATGACCAGCCTCAAGGGGCATTGTGATGACAAGAGTTATGGAACATTGTGATCAGAAGGGTTTGGACCATTGTGATGACAGAGGTCAGTGAGCATTTTGATTTCATTGTGATGACAATTGCATGAAATATTATGGTGATGGGCATGGAGCATTGTGATGACAGGGTTCATGGAGCATTGAGATGAAAAGGGGCATGGAGCACTGTGATTACAGTGGTCTTGGAGCATTGTGATGACAAGGGCATGGAGCATTGTGATGAGAAGACCTTGGAGCATTCCTATGACTTGCGTCATGGAGCTTTGTGATGACAAGGGCATGGAGCATTTGATTAGAGGGGTCTTGGAGCATTGTGATGACAAGGTTCATGGAGGCTTGTGATGACAAGGCCGTGGAACTTTGTGATGGCAGGGGTCATGGAGCATTGTTATGACAAGGGCACGGAACACGGTGATACATAGATCATGCAGGATTGTAATGACAAGGACATGTAGCACTGTGATGAGAAGGGCATCGAGCGTTGTGATGACAAGCCTCATGGAGATTTGTGATGACAAGTGCATGGAGCAATGTGGTGAGAGTGTTCATGGAGCATTGTGATGACAATGGAATGGAGCATTGTGATGCCAAGTGTCATGGAACTTTGTTATGACCTAGGTCATGGAGCATTTTGATAACAAGTGCGTGGTGCATTGTGATGAGAAGTGCAGGGAGCATTGTGATGACATGGGTTATGGAGCATTGTGCTTACACGCGCATCAAGCATTGTGCTGACAACGGTCATGGAGCATTGTGTTGACAATGGCATGGAACTTTGTGATGACAAGGTTCACAGAGCACTGTGATGAATAGTTCATGGAGCATTGTGGTGACAAAGGTCTCAAAGCCTTGTGTGACGAGGTCATGGAACATTGTGATGACAAATGTCATGAAGCACTGTGATGACTGTAGTCAAGGAGCATTGTGATGACAGTGTACTTGGAGCATTGTGATGCCAAGGGCATGGAGCATTGTGATGAGAAGGCCATGGAGCATTCAGATGACATGTGTCATGGAGCTTCGTGATGACAAGGGCAGGGAGCATTGTGATTACAGGTGTCTTGCAGCATTGTGATGAAAAGGGAAAGGATCATTGTGATGAAAAAGGCATGGAGCCTTTTCATGACAGGGTTCATGGAGCATACTGATGACAAGGGTCAGGGAGCATTGTGGTGATAAGTGTATTGAGGACTGTGGTGACAAAGGTCATGGAGCGTTGTAATGATTAAACCGTTCATAATTGTGATGATGAGCGTCATGGGGCATTGTGATGACAAGTATTATGGAACATTGTGATCACAAGTGTTTTTAGCATTGTGAAGACAGATGTCATGGAGCATTTTGATTTCATTGTGATGGTAATAGCATGAAACATTATGATGATGTGCATGGTGCATTGTGATGACAGGGTTCATGGAGCATTGAGATAAAAAGTGGCATGGAGCCCTGTGATTACAGGGGTATTGGAGCATTGTGATGACAAGGGCATGGAGCATTGTGATGAGAAGGCCATGGAGCATTCTGATGACATGCGTCATAGATCTTTGTGATGACACGGGCATGGAGCATTGTGATTACAGGGGTCTTGGAGCATTGTTATGACAAGGGTCATGGAGCCTTGGATGAAAAGGCCGTGGAACATTGTGATGGCAGGGATCATGGAGCATTGTTATGACAGGGGCTATGGAGCATTGTGATGACAAAGCCATGGAGCATTGTGACGACAGGGACATGGAACTTTGGTCTGACAAGTTTCATAGATTATTGTGTTGACAGTGGGCATGACACACTGTGATGACAAGGGCATGGAGCATTGTGATGACAAGGTCAGGGAGTATTGTGAAGACAGGTGTCAGGGAGAATTTTGATGAAATATGTCATGGTCCATTGCGATGACAATTGTATGGAGCATTGTGATGAAAAGTGTCATCGAGGATTGTGTTGACAAACATAATGGAGCATTTTGATGACAAGGGTTTAGAGCATCGTGATGACAAGGTTCTTGGCACATTGTGATGACAGGGGCATGTTACATTGGTCTGACAAGTTTCATGGTTTATTGTGATGACAGTGGGCATGGCACATTGTGATGACAAGAACATGGAGCATTGTGGTGACAAAGGTCACAGAGCCTTGTGTGACGTGGGCATGGAACATTGTGATGACAAATGTCATAAAGCATTGTGATGACTGGAGTCACGGAGCATTGTGATGACAGGGTTCATGGAGCATTGTGATGACAAGGGCATAGAGCACTGTGATGACAGGGCCATGGAACATTGGTCTGACAAGTTTCATGGATTATTGTGATGACAGTGGGCATGGCTCATTGTGATGACAAGGGCATGGAGCATTGGGATGACAAGGTCATGGAGTATTGTGAAGACAGGTGTCAGGGAATATAGTGATGACATATGTCATGGTCCATTGTGATGACAATGGCATGGAGCATTGTGATGCCAAGAGTCATGGAGGATTGTGATGACAAAGGTAATGGAGCATTTTCATGACAATGGTTTGGAGCACCGTGATGAAAATGGTCATGGATCATTGTGATGACAAGGGCATGGAGCATTGTAATGAAAAGGGCACGGAACACTGTGATACATATTTCATGCAGGAATGTAATTACAAGGTCATGGAGCATTGTGATGAGAAGTGCATCGAGCGTTGTGATGACAAGCCTCATGGAGATTTGTGATGACAAGCACATGGCGCATTGTGATGACATGGGTCATGGAGCACTGTGCTGACAAAGGCATGGTGCATTTTGATGACAAGTGTCACAGAGTATTTTGATGAAAAGTTCATGGAGCAATGTGGTGACAAATGTCACAGAGCCTTGTGTGACAATGGCATGGACCATTGAGATGACAAAGGTCATGAAGCATTGTGATGACTGGAGTCATGGATCATTGTGATGAGAGGGGTCATGGAGCATTGGGCTGAAAATGTTCATGGAGTATTTTGATGACAGGGGTCATGGGGTATTTTGATGTCATGGGAATGGAGCATTGTGATGAAAAGGGCATGGAGCATGGTGATGAGAAGGCCATGGAGCATTCTGAAGACATGTGTCCTGAAGCTTTGTGATGACAATGGCATGGAGCATTGTGATTCCAGGGGTCTTGGAGCATTGTGAGGAAAAGGGCATGAATCCTTGTGTTGAAAAATGCATGGAGCCTTGTCATGACAGGGTTCAAGGAGCATACTGATGTCAAGTGTCAGGGAGCATTGTGATGACAAGTGTATTGAACATTGTGATGACAAAGGTAATTGAGTACTGTGAATAGAAGCCCAAGGATAACTGTGATGATGAGCATCATTGGGCGTTGTGATGACAAGTGTTATGGAACATTGTGATCACAAGTGTTTGGAGCATTGTGATGACAGAGGTCATGGAGCATATTGATTTCATTTTGATGATAATAGCATGAAGCATTATGATGATGGGCATGGTGCATTGTGATGACACGGTTCATGGAGCATTGAGATGAAAAGGGGCATGGAGCATTGTGATGACAAGGGCATGGAGAATTGTGATGACAAGATCATATAACATTGTGATGAGAAGTATCACGAAGAATTGTGATGACAAGGACGTGGAGAATTGTAATGACTTGGGACATGGAGCACTGTGATGAACAAGGCATGGAGAATTGTGATGGCAAGACCGTGGAGCATTGTGATGAAAAGACAATGGATAATTATGATGAAGAGTGTCATGGATCAGTGTAATGACAAGGGGCATGGAGCATTGTGATGACAGGTGTCATGGAGCACTGTGATGAGAAGGCCATGGAGCATTCTGATGACATGTGTCATGGATCTTTGTGATGACAGGGGCATGGAGCATTGTGATGACAAGGGCATGGTGCATTTTGATGACAGGGGCATGGAACATTGGTCTGACTAGTTACATGGATTATTGTGATGACAGTGTGCATGGCATATTGTGATGACAAGGGCATGGAATATTGTGATGACAAGGTCATGGAGTACAGTGAAGACAGGTGTCAGGGATCATTGTGATGACATATGTCATTGTCCATTGTGATGACAATGGAAGAGAGCATTGTGATACCAAGTGTCATGGAGGATTGTGATGACAAAGGTAACGGAGCATTTTTATGACAAGGTCTTGGGACATTGTGATGACAAGCGTCATGGAGCATTATGATGACAAGGGTAATGGAGCATTGTGATGAGACGGTCATGGAGCATTGGCCTGAAAATGTTCATGGAAATATTGTGATTACAGTGGTCAAGGAGCATTGTGATGACAAGGGAATGGAGCATTTTGATGACAAGGTCCTGGAGCAGTGTGATGAGAAGACCATGGATCCTAGTGATGACAAGTCTAATGGAGCATTCTGATGAATAGGGGCATGGAGCATTGTGATTACAGGGGTCTTGGAGCATTGTGATGACAAGGTCATGGAGCATAGTGATGAGAAGGCCATGGAGCATTCTGATGACATGTATCATGGATCTTTGTGATGACAGGGACATGGAGCATTGTGATGACAGGGGCATGGAGCATTTTGATGACAGGGGCATGGAACATTGGTCTGACTAGTTACATGGATTATTGTGATGACAGTGGGTATGGCACATTGTGATGACAAGGGCATGGAACATTGTGATGACAAGGTCATGGAGTACTGTGAAGACAGGTGTCAGGGAGCATTGTGATGACATATGTCACTGTCCATTGTGATAAAAATGGCATGGAGCATTGTGATACCAAGTGTCATGGAGGATTGTGATGACAAAGGTAATGGAGCATTTTGATGACAAGGGCTTGGGACATTGTGATGACAAGGGTCATGGAGCATTGTGATGACAAGGGCCATTGAGAATTTTGATGACAATGTCGTGAAGCATTGTCATGACAAGCGCATGGAGCCTGCTATGATAGGGGTCATAGAGCATTGCGATGACAAGTGCCTGGAGAATTGTAATGAAAAGATCATGTAACATTGTGATAAGAAGTGTCAAGGAGCATTGTGATGACAAGGACGTGGAGAATTGTGATGACATGGGACATAGAGCATTGTGATGACCAGGGCATGGAGCATTGTGATGGCAAGACCGTGGAGCATTGTGATGAGAAGATCACGGATAATTGTGATGACGAGCGTCATGGAGCACTGTAATTCCAAGGGGCATGGAGCATTGTGATTACAGGGGTCTTGGAGCATTGTGATGACAAGGGAATGGAGCATTTTGATGAGAAGGTCATGGAGCATTGGGCCGAAAATGTTCATGGAGCATTGTGATGACTAAGGCACAGAACACTGTGATACATGTGTCATGGAGGATTGTAATGACAAGGGCATGGAGCATTGTAATGAGAAGAGTATCGAGCATTGTGATGACAAGCATCAAGGAGCATTCTGCTGACAAGGACATGGAGCAATGTGATGAGAGGTTTCATGTAGCTTTTTGATGAAATGGCATGGAGCATTGTGATGCCAAGGGTCATGGAGCTTTGTGATGACAAAGGTCATGGAGCATTTTGATGAAAATGTCGTGGTGCATTTTGATGAGAAGGGCAGGGAGCATTGTGATGACAGGGTCATGGAACAAATTGATGAAAAGTGTTATGGAACATTTTGATGACAGGGGTTATGGAATATTGTGATGTCATGGGACATGGAGCTTTTTGATGAAAAGGGTCATGGAGCATTCTGATGAAAAGGTGCATGGAGCATTGTGATTAAAGGGGTTTTGAAAAATTGTGATGACAAGGGCAAGGAGCATTTTGATGAGAAGGCAATGGAGAATTCTGATGACATGCGTCATGGAGCTTTGTGATGACAAGGACATGGAGCATGGTGGTGACAAAGGTCACAGAGCCTTGGGTGACGAAGGCATGGACCATTGTGATGACAAAGGTCATGAAGCATTGTGATCACTGGTGTCACGGAGCATTGTGATGACAGGGGTCATGGAGCATTGTGATGACAAGGGCATGGATCATTGTGATGACAGGGGCATGGAACACTGGTCTGACAAGTTTCAAGGATTCTGGTGATGACATTGGGCATGGCTCATTAAGATGACAAGGGCATGGAACATTGTGATGACAAGGTCATGGAGTATTGTGAAGAGAGGTGTCAGGGATCATTGTGATGACATATGTCATCGTCCAATGTTATGAAAATGGCATGGAGCATTGTGATACCAAGTGTCATGGAGGATTTTGATGACAAAGGTAATGGAGGATTTTGATGACAAGGGCTTGGGACATTGTGATGACAAGCGTCATGGAGCATTGTGATGACAAGGGCATGGAGCATTGTGATGACAAGGGCCATTGAGAATTTTGATGACAACGTCGTGAAGCAATGTGATGACAAGCGCATGGAACTTCCTATGACGGGGTCATAGAGCATTGCGATGACAAGTGCATGGAGAATTGTGATGACAAGATCATGTAACATTGTGATAAGAAGTGTCATGGAGCATTGTGATGACAAGGACGTGGAGAATTGTGATGACATGGGACATGGAGCATTGTGATGACCAGGGCATGGAGCATTGTGATGGCAAGACCGTGGAGCATTTTGATGAGAAGATCACGGATAATTGTGATGACGAGCATCATGGAGCACTGTAATGACAAGAGGCATGGAGCATTGTGATTACAGGGGTCTTGGAGCATTGTGATGACTAGGGCATGGATCATTGTGATGAGAAGGCCATGGAGCATTCTGATGACATGCGTCATGAATCATTGTGACAACAAGGGCATGGAGCATTGTGATTACAGAGGTCTTGGAGCACTGTGATGACAAGGGTCATGGAGCCTTGAATGACAAGGCCGTGGAAAATTTTGATGGCATGTGTCTTGGAGCATTGTTATGACAGGGGTAATGGAGCATTGTGATGACAAGGGCATGGAACATTGGTCTGAAAATTTCATGGATTATTGTGATGAGTTTCGGCATGGAACATTGTGATGACTAGGGCACGGAACACTGTCATACATGTGTAATGGAGGATTGTAAGGACAAGGGCATGGAGCATTGTGATGAGAAGAGTATCGAGCATTGTGGTGACAAGGGCATGGAGCAATGTGAAGAGAGGTTTCATGTAGCATTGTGATGAAATGGCATGGAGCATTGTGAAGCCAAGTGTCATGGAGCTTTGTGATGACAAAGGTCATGGAGCATTTTGATGACAATGTCGTGGTGCATTGTGATGAGAAGGGCAGGGAGCATTGTGATGACAGGTTCATGGAGCAAAATTGATGAACAGTGTTATGGAACATTTTGATGACAGGGGTTATGGAACTTTGTGATGTCAGGGGTCATGGAGCATTTTGATGAAAAGGGTCATGGAGCATTCTGATGAAAAGGTGCCTGGAGCATTGTGATTACAGGGGTTTTGAAGCATTGTGATGAAAAGGGCATGGATCATTGTGATGAGAAGGCAATGGTGCATTCTGATGACATGCGTCATGGAGCTTTATGATGACAAGGACATGGAGCATTGTGATTACAGGGGTCTTGGAGCATTGTGATGAAATGGGAATGGATCATTGTGATAAAAAATGCATGCAGCCTTGTCATGACACTGTTCAAGGAGCATACTGATGATAAGTGTCCGGGAGCATTTTGATGATAAGTGTATTGAGCATTGTGATGACAAAGGTCATGAAGCATTGTGATGAGAAGACCATGAATAATTGTGAGGACCAGGCTCATGGGCATTGTGATGACAAGTGTTATGGAACATTGTGATCAGAAGGGTTTGGTGCATTGTGATGACAGAGGTCATTGAGCATTTTGATTTCATTGTGATGACAATAGCATGAAATATTATGGTGATGGGCACGGTGCATTGTGATGACAGGGTTCAGGGAGCATTGAGATGAAAAGGGGCATGGAGCATTGTGATTACAGGGGTGTTCGGGCATTGTGACGACAAGGGCATGGAGCATTGTGATGTGAAGGCCATGGAGCATTCTGATGACATGCGTCATGGAGCTTTGTGATGACAAGTGAATGGAGCATTGTGATTACAGGGGTCTTGGAGCATTGTGATGACAAGGGTCATGGAGGCTTGTGATGACAAGGCCGTTGATACTTGTGATGGCATTGGTCATGGAGCATTGTTATGACAGGGGTAATGGAGCATTGTGATGACAAGTGCATGGGGCATTGGTCTGAAAATTTTCATGGATTATTGTGATGAGAGTGGGCATGGAGCATTCTGATGACAAGGGCACTGAACACTGTGATACATAGATCATGCAGGATTGTAATATCAATGGCATGGAGCATTGTGATGAGAAGGGAATCGAGCATTGTGATGACAAGCGTCATGGAGATTTGGGATGAAAAGTGCATGGAGCGATGTGATGAGAGTGTTCCTGGAGCATTGTGATGACAATGGAATGGAGCATTGTGATGCTAGGGTCATGGACCTTTGTGATGATAAAGGTCATGGAGCATTTTGATGACAAGTGCGTAGTGCATTGTGATGAGAAGGGCAGGGAGCATTGTGATTACAGGGGTCTTGGAGCTTGTGATGACAAGTGCATGGAGCATTGTGATGAGAAGGCCATGGAGCATTTTGATGACATGCGTCAAGGATCTTTGTCAAGACAAGGGCATAGAGCATTGTGATTACAGGGGTCTTGGATCAATGTGATGACAAGGGTCATGTAACCTTGGATGAAAAGGCCGTGGATCATTGTGATGGCAGGTGTCATGGAGCACTGTTATGACAGGGGTAATGGAGCATTGTGATGGCAAGGGCATGGAACATTGGTCTGAAAATTTCATGCATTATTGTGATGAGATTCGGCATGGAGCATTGTGATGACTAAGGCACGGAACACTGTGATACATGTGTCATGGAGGATTGTAATGACAAGGGCATGGAGCATTGTGATGAGAAAGGTTTCGAGCATTGTGATGACAAGCATCATGGAGCATTGTGCTGACAATGGCATGGAGCAATGTGATGAGAGGTTTCATGTAGCATTGTGATGAAATGGCATGGAGCATTGTGATGCCAAGGGTCATGGAGCTTTGTGATGACAAAGGTCATGGAGCATTTTGATGACAAGGTCGTGGTGTATTGTGATGTGAAGGGCAGGGAGCATTGTGATGACAAGGTCATGGAGCAAATTGATGAAAAGTGTCATGGAACATTTTGATAACAGGGGTTATGGAACATTGTGATGTGAGGGGTAATGGAGCATTTTGATGAAAAGGGTCATGCAACATTCTGATGAAAAGGTGCATGGAGCATTGTGATTACAAGGGTTTTGAAGCATGTGATGACAAGGGCATGGAGTATTGTGATGAGAAGGCAATGGAGCATTGTGATGACATGCGTCATGGAGCTTTGTGATGACAAGGACATGGAGCATTGTGATTACAGGGGTCTTGGAGCATTGTGATGAAAAGGGAAGGGATCATTGTGATGAAAAATACATAGAGCCTTGTCATGACATGGTTCAAGGAGCATACTGATGACAACTGTCAGGGAGCATTGTGATGATAAGTGTATTGAGCATTGTGATGACAAAGATCATGGAGCATTGTGATGAGAAGTCCATGGATAATTTTGATGACCAGCGTCATAGGGCATTCTGATGAAAAGTGTTATGGAACATTGTGATCAGAAGGGTTTGGTGCATTGTGATGACAGAGGTCATTGAGCATTGTGATTTCATTGTGATGACAATAGCATGAAATATTATGGTGATGGGCACGGTGCATTGTGATGACAGGGTTCATGGAGCATTGAGAAGAAAAGGGGCATGGAGCATTGTGATTATAGGGCTGTTGGAGCATTGTGATGACAAGGGCATGGAGCATTGTGATGAGAAGGCCATGGAGCATTCAGATGACATGCGTCATAGAGCTTTGTGATGACAAGGGCATGGAGCATTGTGATTACAGGGGTCTTGGAGCATTGTGATGAAAAGGGTCATCGAGGCTTGTGATGACAAGGCCGTGGAACCTTGTGATGGCAGGGGTCATGGATCATTGTTATGACAGGGATAATGGAACTTTGTGATGACAAAGGTCATGGGGCATTTTGATGACAAGGGTGTGGTGCATTTTGATGAGAAGGGCAGGGAGCATTGTGATGACAGCGTCATGGAGCAATTTCATGAAAAGTGTCATGGAATATTTTGATGACAGGGTTTATGGAACATTGTGATGTCAGGGGTCATGAAGCATTGTGATGAAATGGGTCATGAAGCATTTTGTGACAGGAGTTATGGAACATTGTGATGTCAGGGGTCATGGAGCATTGTGATGATAAGGGCCTGTAGCACTGTGATGACAGGGGTCATGGAACATTGTGATGACAGGGGTGAGGGAGTATTGTGATGACTAGTGATGGAACATTGTGTTATATGTGTTGAGAGAGCATTTTGATGAGAAGTGCATGGAGCATTGTGATGACAAATTTTATGGAGCATAGCGATGAAAAACATGTGGAGCATTGTGATGACAAGTGCATGGCACATTGTGATGACATAGGTCAAGGAGCATTGTGCTGACAAGCGCATGGAGCATTTTGATGACAATTGTCATGGGGCATTGTGCTGACAAAGGCATGGAGCATTGTGATGACTTGGGACAAAGAGCATTGTGATGAAAAGTTCATGGAGCCTTGTGGTGACAAAGATTACAGAGCCTTGTGTGAAGAGGGCATGGATCATTTGTCTGACAAGTTTCATGGAATATTGTGATGACAGTGGGCATGGAGCATTGTGATGACAAGAGCATGGAGCATTGTGGTGAGACAATTCATGAAGCATTGTGATGACTGGAGTCACGGAGCATTGTGATGACAATGGCATGGAGCATTGTGATACCAAGTGTCATGGAGGATTGTGGTGAAAAAGGTAATGGAGCATTTTGATGACAAGTGCTTGGGACGTTGTGATGACAATGGTCATGGAGCATTACGGTGACAAGTGCCATTGAGAATTTTGATGACAACGTCGTGAAACATTGTGATGACAAGCGCATGGAGCTTGCTATGACAGGGGTCATAGAGCATTGTGATGACAAGTGCATGGAGAATTGTGATGAAAATATCATGTAACATTGTGATAAGAAGTGTCATGAAGCATTGTGATGACAAGGACGTGGAGAATTGTGATGACATGGGACATGGAGCATTGTGATTACCGGGGCATGGAGCATTGTAATGGCAAGACCGTGGAGCATTGTGATGAGAAGATCACGGATAACTGTGATGACGAGCGTCATGGGGCACTATAATGACAAGGGGCATGGAGCATTGTGATTACAGGGGTCTTGGAGAATTGTGATGACAAGGGCATGGATCATTGTGATGAGAAGGCCACGGAGCATTCTGATGACATGCGTCATGAATCTTTGTGACGACAAGGGCATGGAGCATTGTGATTACATGGGTATTGGAGCACAGTGATGACAAGGGTCATGGAGCCTTGGATGACAAGGCCGTGGAACATTGTGATGGCAGGGGTCATGGAGCATTTCTATGACAGGGGTAAAGGAGCATTGTGATGACAAGGGCATGGAATATTGGTCTGAAAATTACATGGATTATTGTGATGAGATTCGGCATGGAGCATTGTGATGACTAGGGCACGGAACACTGTGATACATGTGTCATGGAGGATTGTAAAGACAAGGGCATGGAACATTGTGATGAGAAGAGTATCGAGCATTGTGATGACAAGCGTCATGGAGCATTGTGCTGACAAGGGCATGGAGCAATGTGATGAGAGGTTTCATGTAGCATTGTGATGAAATGGCATGGAGCATTGTGATGCCAAGGGTCATGGAGCTTTGTGATGACAAACGTCATGGAGCATTTTGATGACAAGGTCGTGGTGCATTGTGATGAGAAGGGCAGGGAGCACTGTGATGACAGGGTCATGGAGCAAATTTATGAAAAGTGTCATGGAACATTTTGATTACAGGGGTTATGGAACATTGTGATGTCAGGGGTAATGGAGCATTTTGATGAAAAGGGTCATGGAGCATTCTGATGAAAAGGTTCATGGAGCATTGTGATTACAGGGGTTTTGAAGCATTGTGATGACAAGGGCATGGAGTATTGTGATGAGAAGGAAATGGAGCATTCTGATGACATGCGTCATGGAGCTTTGTGATGACAAGTACATGGAGCATTGTGATTGCAGGGGTCTTGGAGCATTGCGATGAAAAGGGAATGGATCATTGTGATGAAAAATGTATGGAGCCTTGTCATGACAGGTTTCAAGGAGCATACTGATGACAACAGTCAGGGAGCATTGTGATGATAAGTGTATTGAGCATTGTGATGACAAAGATCATGGAGCATTGTGATGAGAAATCCATGGATAATTGTGATGACCAGCCTCATGGGGCATTGTGATGACAAGTGTTATGGAACATTGTGATCAGAATGGTATGGTGCATTGTGATGACAGAGGTCATTGAGCAGTTTGATTTCATTTTGATGATAATAGCATGAAATATTATGTTGATGGGCACAGTTCATTGTGATGACAGGGCTCATGGAGCATTGAGATGAAAAGGGGAATGGAGCATTGTGATTATAGGGCTGTTGGAGCATTGTGATGACAAGGGCATGGAGCATTGTGATGAGAAGGCCATGGAGCATTCAGATGACATGTGTCATGGAGTTTTGTGATGACAAGGGCATGGAGCATTGTGATTACAGGGTTCTTGGAGCATTGTGATGACAAGGGTCATGGAGGCTTGTGATGACAAGGCCGTTGATCCTTGTAATGGCATTGGTCATGGAGCATTGTTATGACAGGGGTAATGGAGCATTGTGATGACAGTGCATGGGGCATTGGTCTGAAAATTTTTATGGATTATTGTGATGAGAGTGGGCATGGAGCATTCTGATGACAAGGGCACGGAACACTGTGATACATAGATCATGCAGGATTGTAATATCAATGGCATGGAGCATTGTGATGAGAAGGGCATCGAGCATTGTGATGACAAGCGTCATGGAGATTTGGGATGAAAAGTGCATGGAGCGATGTGATGAGAGTGTTCATGGAGAATTGTGATGAAAATGGAATGGAGCATTGTGATGCTAGGGTCATGGACATTTGTGATGATAAAGGTGATGGAGCATTTTGATGACAAGGGTGTGGTGCATTGTGATGAGAAGGGCAGGGAGCATTGTGATTACAGGGGTCTTGGAGCATGTGATGACAAGTGCATGGAGCATTGTGATGAGAAGGCCATGTAGCATTTTGATGACATGTGTCAAGGATTTTTGTGAAGACAAGGGCATAGAGCATTGTGATTACAGGGGTCTTGGAGCAATGTGATGACAAGGGTCATGTAACCTTGGATGAAAAGTCCGTGGATCATTGTGATGGCAGGTGTCATGGAGCATTGTTATGACAGGGGAAATGGAGCATTGTGATGACAAGGGCATGGAACATTGGTCTGAAAATTTCATGGATAATTGTGATGAGATTCGGCATGGAGCATTGTGATGACTAAGGCTCGGAACACTGTGATACATGTGTCATGGAGGATTGTAATGAAAAGGGCATGGAGCATTGTGATGAGAAGAGTTTCGAGCATTGTGATGAAAAGCATCATGGAGGAGTGTAATGACAGGGGCATGGAGCATTGTGATGAGAAGAGTTTCGAGCATTGTGATGACAAGCATCATGCAGCATTGTGCTGACAATGGCATGGAGCAATGTGATGAGAGGTTTCATGTAGCATTGTGATGAAATGGCATGGAGCATTGTGATGCCAAGGGTCATGGAGCTTTGTGATGACAAAGGTCATGGAGCATTTTGATGACAAGGTCGTGGTGTATTGAGAAGTGAAGGGCAGGGAGCATTGTGATGACAAGGTGATGGAACAAATTGATGAAAAGTGTCATGGAACATTTTGATAACAGGGGTTATGGAACATTGTGATGTCAGGGGTAATGGAGCATTTTGATGAAAAGGTTAATGGAACATTCTGATGAAAAGGTGCAAGGAGCATTGTGATTACAAGTGTTTTGAAGCATTGTGATGACAACGGCATGGAGTATTCTGATGAGAAGGCAATGGAGCATTCTGATGACATGCGTCATGGAGCTTTGTGATGACAAGGACATGGAGCATTGTGATTACAGGGGTCTTGGAGCATTGTGATGAAAAGGGAATGGATCATTTCGATGAAAACTGCATAGAGCCTTGTCATGACAGGGTTCAAAGAGCATACTGATGACAACTGTCAGGGAGCATTGTGATGATAAGTGTATTGAGCATTGTGTTGACAAAGATCATTGAGCATTGTGATGAGAAGTCCATTGATAATTGTGATGAGCAGCGTCATGGGGCATTGTGATGACAAGTGTTATGGAACATTGTGATCAGAAGGGTTTGGTGCATTGTGATGACAGAGGTCATTGAGCATTTAGATTTCATTGTGATGACAATAGCATGAAATATTATGGTGATGGGCACGGTGCATTGTGATTACAGGGTTCATGGAGCATTGAGAAGAAAAGGGGCATGGAGCATTGTGATTATAGGTCTGTTGGAGCATTGTGATGTCAAGGGCATGGAGCATTGTGATGAGAAGGCCATGGAGCATTCAGATGACATGCGTCATGGAGCTTTGTGATGACAAGGGCATGGAGCATTGTGATTACAGGGGTCTTGGAGCATTGGATTGAAAAGGGTCATCGAGGCTTGTGATGACAAGGCCGTGGAACCTTGTAATGGCAGGGGTCATGGATCATTGTTATGACAGGGATAATGGAACTTTGTGATGACAATGGTCTTGGGGCATTTTGATGACAAGGGCGTGGTGCATTGTGATGAGAAGTGCAGGGAGCATTGTGATGACAGTGTCATGGAGCAATTTCATGAAAAGTGTCATGGAATATTTTGATGACAGTGGTTATGGAACATTGTGATGTAAGGGGTCATGAAGCATTGTGATGAAATGGGTCATGGAGCATTTTGTGACAGGGGTTATGGAACATTGTGATGTCAGGGGTCATGGAGCATTGTGATGATAAGGACATGTAGTACTGTGATGACAGTGGTCATGGAACATTGTGATGACAGGGGTGAGGGAGTATTGTGATGACTAGTGATGGAACATTGTGTTATATGTGTTGAGAGAGCATTTTGATGAGAAGTGCATGGAGCATTGTGATGACAAGTTTTAAGTAGCATAGCGATGATAAAGATGTGGAGCATTGTGATGACAAGCGCATGGCACATTTTGATGAAATAGGTCAAGGAGCATTGTGCTGACAAGCACATGGAGCATTTTGATGATTAGGGACAAAGAGCATTGTGATGAAAAGTTCATGGAGCATTGTGGTGAAAAAGATTACATAGCCTTGTTTGAAGAGGGCATGGATCATTTGTCTGACATGTTTCATGGAATATTGTGATGACAAGGGCATGGAGCATTGTGGTGAAAATGGTCATGAAGCATTGTGATGACTGGAGTCACGGAGCATTGTGATGACAATGGCATGGAGCATTGTGATACCAAGTGTCATGGAGGATTGTGGTGACAAAGGTAATGGAGCATTTTGATGACAAGGGTTTGGGACGTTGTGATGACAAGGGTCATGGAGCATTGCGATGACAAGTGCCATTGAGAATTTTGATGACAACGTCGTGAAGCATTGTGATGACAAGCGCATGGAGCTTGCTATGACAAGGGTCATAGAGCATTGCGATGACAAGTGCATGGAGAATTGTGATGAAAATATCATGTAACATTGTGATAAGAAGTGTCAGGGAGCATTGTGATGACAAGGACGTGGAGAATTGTGATGACATGGGACATGGAGCATTGTGATGACCGGGTCTTGGAGCATTGTGATGGCAAGACCGTGGAGCATTTTGATGAGAAGATCACGGATAATTGTGATGACGAGCATCATGGAGCACTGTAATGACAAGAGGCATGGAGCATTGTGATTACAGGGGTCTTGGAGCATTGTGATGACAAGGGCATGGATCATTGTGATGAGAAGGCCACGGAGCATTCTGATGACATGCGTCATGAATCTTTGTGATGACAAGAGCATGGAGCATTGTGATTACATGGGTATTGGAGCACTGTGATGACAAGGGTCATGGAGCCTTGGATGACAAGGCCGTGGAACATTGTGATGGCAGGGGTTATGGAGCATTTCTATGACGGGGTAAAGGAGCATTGTGATGACAAGGGCATGGAACATTGGTCTGAAAATTTCATAGATTATTGTGATGAGATTCGGCATGGAGCATTGTGCTGACTAGGGCACGGAACACTGTGATACATGTGTTATGGGGGATTGTAATGACAAGGGCATGGAACATTGTGATGAGAAGAGTATCGAGCATTGTGATGACAAGCGTCATGGAGCATTGTGCTGACAAGGGCATGGAGCAATGTGATGAGAGGTTTCATGTAGCATTGTGATGAAATGGCATGGAGCATTGTGATGCCAAGGGTCATGGAGCTTTGTGATGACAAACGTCATGGAGCATTTTGATGACAAGGTCGTGGTGCATTGTGATGATAAGTGTATTGAGCCTTGTGATGACAAAGATCATGGAGCATTGTGATGAGAAATCCATGGATAATTGTGATGACCAGCCTCATGGGGCATTGTGATGACAAGTGTTTTGGAACATTGTGATCAGAAGCGTTTGGTGCATTGTGATGACAGAGGTCATTGAGCAGTTTGATTTCATTTTGATGACAATAGCATGAAATATTATGGTGATGGGCACAGTTCATTGTGATGACAGGGCTCATGGAGCATTGAGATGAAAAGGGGCATGGAGCATTGTGATTATAGGGCTGTTGGAGCATTGTGATGACAAGGGCATGGAGCATTGTGATGAGAAGGCCATGGAGCATTCAGATGACATGCGTCATGGAGCTTTGTGATGACAAGGGCATGGAGCATTGTGATTACAGGGGTCTTGGAGCATTGTGATGACAAGGGTCACCGAGGCTTGTGATGACAAGGCCGGGGAACCTTGTGATGGCAGGGGTCATGGATCATTATTATGACAGGGGTAATGGAGCTTTGTGATGACAAAGGTCATGGGGCATTTTGATGACAAGGGCGTGGTGCATTGTGATGAGAATGGCAGGGAGCATTGTGATGAGAGCGTCATGGAGCAATTTGATGAAAAGTGTCATTTAATATTTTGATGACAGGGGTTATGGAACATTGTGATGTCAGGGGTCATGAAGCATTGTGATGAAATGGGTCATGGAGCATTTTGTGACAGGGGTTATGGAACATTGTGATGTCAGGTGTCATGGAGCATTGTGATGATAAGGGCATGTAGCACTGTGATGACAGGGGTCATGGAACATTGTGATGACAGGGCTGAGGGAGTATTGTGATGACTACTGATGGAACATTGTGTTATATGTGTTGAGAGAGCATTTTGATGAGAAGTGCATGGAGCATTGTGATGACAAGTTTTATGGAGCATAGCGATGAAAAGGATGTGGAGCATTGTGATGACAATCACATGACACATTGTGATGACATAGGTCTAGGAGCATTGTGCTGACAAGCGCATGGAGCATTTTGATGACAAGTGTCATGGAGCATTGTGCTGACAAAGGCATGGAGCATTGTGATGACTAGGGACAAAGAGCATTGTGATGAAAAGTTCATGGAGCATTGTGGTGACAATGATTACAGAGCCTTGTGTGAAGAGGGCATGGATCATTGGTCTGACAAGTTTCATGGAATATTGTGATGACAGTGGGCATGGAGCATTGTGATGACAATGGCATGGAGCATTGTCGTGACAAAGGTCATGAATTATTGTGATGACTGGAGTCATGGAGCATTGTGATGACAAGGGCTTGGGACTTTGTGATGACAAGGATCATGGAGCATTGCGATGACAAGTGCCATTGAGAATTTTGATGACAACGTCGTGAAGCATTGTGATGACAAGCACATGGAGCTTGCTATGACAGGGGTCATAGAGCATTGTGATGACCAGAGCATGGAGCATTGTGATGGCAAGACCGTGGAGCATTGTGATGAGAAGATCACGGATAATTGTGATTACGAGCGTCATGGAGCACTGTAATGACAAGGGGCTTGGAGCATTGTGATTAAAGGGTTCTTGGAGCATTGTGATGACAAGGGCATGGAGCATTGTGATGAGAAGGCCACAGAGCATTCTGATGACATGAGTCATGAATCTTTGTGACGAAAAAGTCATGCAGCACTGTGATTACAGGGGTCATGGAGAACTGTGATGACAAGGGTCATGGAGCCTTGGATGACAAGGCCGTGGAACATTGTGATTGCAGTGGTCATGGAGCATTGTTATGACAGGGGTAATGGAGCATTGTGATGACAAGGGCATGGGACATTAGTCTGAAAATTTCATGGATTATTGTGATGAGATTCGGCATGGAGCATTGTGATGACTAGGGCACGGAACACTGTGATACCTGTGTCATGGAGGATTGTAGTGACAAGGGCATGCAGCATTGTGATGAGAAGAGTATAGAGCATTGTGAAGACAAGCGTCATGGAGCATTGTGCTGACAAGGGCATGGATAAATGTGATGAGAGGTTTCATGTAGCATTGTGATGAAATGGCATGGAGCATTGTGATGCCAAGGGTCATGGAGCTTTGTGATGACAAAGGTCATGGAGCATTTTGATGACAAGGTCGTGGTGCATTGTGATGAGAAGGGCAGGGAGCATTGTGATGACAAGGTCATGGAGCAAATTGATGAAAAGTGTCATGGATCATTTTGATGACAGGGGTTATGGAACATTGTGATGTCATGGGTCATGGAGCATTTTGATCAAAAGGGTCATGGAGCATTCTGATGAAAAGGTGCATGGAGCATTGTGATTACAGTGGTTTTGAAGCATTGTGATTACAAGCGCAAGGAGCATTGTGATGAGAAGGCAATGGAGCATTCTGATGACATGCGTCATGGAGCTTTGTGATGTCAAGGACATGGAGCATTGTGGTGAAAAAGGTTACAGAGCCTTGTGTGACGAGGGCATGGAACATTGTGATGACAAAGGTCATGAAGCATTGTGATGACTGGTGTCATGGAGCATTGGGATGACAAGGGCATGGAGCATTGTGATGACAGGGGCATGGAATATTGGTCTTACATGTTTCATGGATTATTGTGATGACAGTGGGTGTGGTGCATTGTGATGACAAGGGCATGGAACATTGTGAAGACAAGGTTATGGAGTACTGTGAAGACATGTGTCAGGGAGCAATGTGATGACATATGTCATTGTCCATTGTGATGACAATGGCATGGAGTATTGTGATACCAAGTGTCATGGAGGATTGTGATGACAAAGGGAATGGAGCATTTTGATGACAAGGGCTTGGAACATTGTGATGACAAGGGTCATGGAGCATTGTGATTACAAGTGCATGGAGCATTGTGATGACAAGTGTCATCGAGAATTTTGATGACAATGTCGTGAAGCATTGTGATGACAAGCTCATGGAGCTTGCTATGACAGGGATCATTGAGCCTTCCAATGACAAGTGCATGGAGAATTGTGATGACAAGATCAGGTAACATTGTGATAAGAAGTGTCATGGAGCATTGTGATGACAAGGACGTGGAGATTTGTGATGACATGGGACATGGAGCATTGTGATGACCAGGGCATGGAGCATTGTGATGTCAAGACCGTGGCGCATTGTGATGAGAAGATAATGGATAATTGTGATGACGAGCGTCATGGAGAACTGTAATGACAAGGGGCCTGGAGCATTGTGATGGCAAGGACATGGAGCATTGTGAGTACAGGGGTCTTGGAGCATTGTGATGAAAAGGGAATGGATCATTGTGATGAAAAATGCATGGAGCCTTGTCATGACAGGTTTCAAGGAGCATACTGATGACAACTGTCAGGGAGCATTGTGATGATAAGTGTATTGAGCATTGTGATGACAAAGATCATGGATCATTGTGGTGAGAAGTCCATGGATAACTGTGATGACCAGCCTCATGGGGCATTGTGATGACAAGTTGTTATGGAACATTGTGATCAGAAGGGTTTGGTGCATTGTGATGACAGTGGTCATTGAGCGTTTTGATTTCATTGTGATAACAATAGCATGAAATATTATGGTGATGGACACGGTGCATTGGGATGACAGTGTTCATGGAGCATTGAGATGAAAAGGGGCATGGAGCATTGTGATTACAGGGCTGTTGGAGCATTGTGATGACAAGGGCATGGAGAATGTGATTGCAAGAGCATGTAACATTGTGATTTTAAGTGTCATGGAGCATTGTGATGGCAAGACGGTGGAGCATTGTGATGAGAAGACCATGGATAATTGTGATGACGAGCGTCATGGAGAACTGTAATGACAAGGGGCCTGGAGCATTGTGATGACAGGTTTCATGGAGAATTGTGATGACAGGGGTGATGGAGTATAGGGATGACTAGTGATGGAACATTGTGATATATGTGGTGAGAGAGCATTTTCATGAGAATCGCATGGAGCATTGTGATGACAATGTTTATGGAGCATTGTGATGACAAGGATGTGGAGAATTGTGATGACAACCACATGGCGCATTGTGATCACATCGGTCATGGAGCATTGTGCTGACAAGCTCATAGAGCATTGTGATGACAAGTGTCATGGAACATTGAGCTGACAAAGGCATGGAGCATTGTGATGCCAAGGGTCACAGAGCATTGTGATGAAAAGTTAATGGAACATTTTGGTGACAAATGTCACAGAGACTTGTGATGATGAGGGCATGGACCATTGTGCTGACAAAGTCTTGAAGCATTGTGATGACTGGAGTCACGGAGCATTGTGATGACATGTGTCATGGAGCATTGTGATGAGAAGTGCATGGAGCATTGTGATGACAGGGACATGGAGCATCGGTCTGAAAAATTTCATGGATTATTGTGATGACAGTGGGCATTGCACATTGTGAATGCAAGGGCATGGAGCACTGTGAAGAAAAGGTCATGGAGTATTGTGAAGTCAGGTGTCAGGGAGCATTGTGATGACCTATGTCATGGTGCATTGTGATGACAATGGCATGGAGCATTGTGATGACAGGTGTCATGGAGGATTGCGATAACAAAGGTAATGGAGCATTGTGATGAAAAGCGCTTGGAGCATTGTGATGAGAATTGTCATGGAGCATTGTAATGACAAGGGCATGGAGCATTGTGATGACCAAGACAACTGAGAATTTTGATGCCAACGTCGTGAAACATTGTGATGACAAGCACATGGAACTTGCTATGACAGGTGTCATGGAGCATTGTGATGACAAGTGCATGGATAATTGCGATGACAATAGCATGTAACTTTGTGATGAGAAATGTCTTGGAGCATTGTGATGACAAGGACGTGGAGAATTGTGATGACAAGGGACATGGAACACTGTAATGACCAGGACATTGAGCATTGTGATTTCAAGACCGTGGAGCATTGTGATGAGAAGGTCATGGATAATTGGGATGACGAGCGTCATGGAGCACTGTAATGACAAGGGAAATGGAGCATTTTGATGACAGGTGTCATGGATCATTGTGATTACATGTGTCTTGGAGCATTGTGATGACACTGGCATGGAGCATTGTGAATGAGAAGGCCATGGAGCATTCTGATGACATGCGTCATGGAGCTTTGTGATGACAAGGGCATGGAGCATTTGTCTGAAAATTTTCATGGATTATTGTGATGAGAGAGGGCATGGAGCATTGTGATGACAAGGACAGGGAACACTGTGATACATGGGTCATGGAGGATTGTAATGAGAAGGTCATGGAGCACTGTGATGAGAAGGGCATCGGACATTGTGATGACAAGCGTCATGGAGCTTTGTGATGACAAGGGCATGGAGCAATGTGATGAGAGGCTTCATGAAGCATTGTGATGACAATGGCATGGAGCATTGTGATGCCAAGTGTCATGAAGCTTTTTGATGACAAAGGTCCTGGAGCATTTTGATGACAAGGGAGTGGTGCATTGTGATGATAACGGCATGTAGCATTGTGAAGATAGGGGTCATGGAACATTGTGATGACAGTGGTGAGGGAGTATTTTGATGACTAGTGATGGAACATTGTGATATCAGTGGTGAGAGAGCATTTTCATGAGAAGTGCATGGAGCATTGTGATGACAATGTTTATGGAGCATTGTGATGACAAGGATGTGGAGCATTGTGATGACAACCGCATGGCACATTGTGATCACATCGGTCATGGAGCATTGTGCTGACAAGCTCATAGAGCATTGTGATGACAAGTGTCATGGAACATTGTGCTGACAAAGGCATGGAGCATTGTGATGCCAAAGGTCACAGAGCATTGTGATGAAAAGTTCATGGAAACTTTTGGTGACAAATGTCACAGAGACTTGTGATGATGAGGGCATGGACCATTGTGATGACAAAGTCTTGAAGCATTGTGATGACTGGAGTCACGGAGCATTGTGATGACATGTGTCATGGAGCATTGTGATGAGGGGGACATGGAGCATCGGTCTGAAAAATTTCATGGATTATTGTGATGACAGTGGGCATTGCACATTGTGAATGCAAGGGCATGGAGCACTGTGAAGAAAAGGTCATGGAGTATTGTGAAGTCAGGTGTCAGGGAGCATTGTGATGACCTATGTCATGGTGCATTGTGATGACAATGGCATGGAGCATTGTGATGACAAGTGTCATGGAGGATAGTGATGACAAAGGTAATGGAGCATTGTGATGAAAAGCGCTTGGAGCATTGTGATGAGAATTGTCATGGAGCATTGTAATGACAAGGGCATGGAGCATTGTGATGACCAAGGCCACTGAGAATTTTGATGCCAACGTCGTGAAACATTGTGATGACAAGCACATGGAACTTGCTATGACAGGTGTCATGGAGCATTGTGATGACAAGTGCATGGATAATTGTGATGACAATAGCATGTAACTTTGTGATGAGAAATGTCTTGGAGCATTGTGATGACAAGGACGTGGAGAATTGTGATGACAAGGGACATGGAGCTCTGTAATGACCAGGGCATTGAGCATTGTGATTTCAAGACCGTGGAGCATTGTGATGAGAAGGTCATGGATAATTGGGATGATGAGTGTCATGGAGCACTGTAATGACAAGGGAAATGGAGCATTTTGATGACAGGTGTCATGGATCATTGTGATGATAGGGGTCATGGAGCATTCTGATGACAAGCTTGTGGAGTATTCTGATGACACTGGCATGGAGCATTGTGATGAAAAGGGCATGGAGCATTGTGATGAAAAAGGCATGGAACCTTTTCATGACAGGGTTCAAGGAGCATTCTGACGACAAGTGTCAGGGAGCATTGTGATGACAAGTGTATTGAGCATTTTGATGACAAATTTCATGCAGCATTGTGATGACAGGCATCATGGAGCGTTGTGATGACAAGTGTTATGGAACATTGTGATCACAAGGGTTTGGAGCATTGTGATGACAGAGGTCATGGATCATTTTCATTTCAAGGAGCATTGAGCATTGTGATGACATGAGCATGAAGCAATGTGAACCCAAGGTTCACCGAGGATTTTGATGACAATTGGAATGGAGTATTGTGATGTCAAGTGCATGGAGCATTGTGATGACAATGTCATGAAGCATTTTGCTGACAAAGGCATGGAGCATTTTGATGACAAGAATCATGGAGCACTGTGATGACAAGCATCACGGAGCATTGTGATTACAGGGGTCATGGAGCATTGGGATGGCAAGGGCATGGATCATCGTGATGACAAGGGTCATGGAGCATTTTGATGACAAGAGTCCCGGATCATTGTGTTGTCAGGGGTCATGGAGCATTGTGATGACAGTGGTAATGGAGCATTGTGATGACAGGTTCATGGAGCATTGTGATGAGAAGGTCATAGAGCATTGGGCTAAAAATATTCATGGAGTATTTTGAAGGCGGGGGTCATGGAGCATTGTGATGACAAGGGAATGGAGCATTGTGATGACAAGGTACTGAAGCATTGTGATAAGAAAACATTGGAGCCTTGTATTGACGAGTCTCATGGAGCATTCTGATGAAAAGGGGCATGGAGAATTGTGATTACATGGGTCTTGGAACATTGTGAAGAAAAGGGCATGGATCATTGTGATGAAAAAGTCATGGAGCCTTGTCATGACTGGTTTCAAGGAGCATAATGACGACAAGTGTCAGGGAGCATTGTGATGACAAGTGTATTGAACATTGTGATGACAAAGGTCATGGAGAATTGTGATGAGAAGACCATGGATAATTGTGATGTAGAGCATCATGGGGCATTGTGATGACAAGTTTTATGGAACACTGTGATCACAAGGGTTTGGAACATTGTGATGACAGAGGTCATGGAGCATTTTGATTTCATTGTAATGAAAATAGCATGAAACATTATGATGATGGGCATGGTTCATTGTGATGACAGGGTTCATGGAGCACGGAGATGAAAAGGGGCATGGAGCATTGTGATTACAGGGCTCTTGGAGCACTGTGATGAGACGTTCATGGAGCATTGGGCTAAAAATGTTCATGGAGAATTGTGATTACAGGGGCCATGGAGCACTGTGATCACAAGGGTCATGGAGCATTGTGATGACAAGGGTCACGGAATATTCTGATTAAAGGTGTCATGGAGCATTGGGATGACAAGGGCATGGATCATTGTGATGACAATATCATGGAGATTTTTGATGACAAGAGTCCCGGATCATTGTGTTGTGAGGGGTCATGGAGCGCGGGGATGACAGTGGTCATGGAGCATTGTGATGACAGGGGTCATGGTGCATGGTGATGAGAAGGTCATGGATCATTGGGCTGAAAATGTTCATGGAGTATTGTGATGACAGGGGTCATGGAGCATTGTGATGACAAGGGAATGGAGCATTGTGATGACAAGGTCCTGGAGCATTGTGCTGAGAAGACCATGGAGTCTTGTGATGACAATTCTCATGGAGCATTCTGATGAAAAGCGGCATGGAGCATTGTAATTAATGAGGTCTTGGAGCATTGAGATGACAAGGGCATGGAGCATGGTGATGAGAAGGCCATGGAGCTTTCTGATGACATGTGTCATGGAGCTTTGTGAAGACAAGCACATGGACCATTGTGATTACCGGGGTCTTGGAGCATTGTGATGAAAAGGGCATAGATCATTGCGATGAAAAATGCATGGAGCCTTGTCATGACAGGGTTCTAGGAGCATACTGAAGACAAGTGTCAGGGAGAATTGAGATGACAAGTGTATTGAGCATTGTGATGACAAAGGTCATGGAGCATTGTGATGAGAAGACCATGGATAATTGTGATGACGAGCTTAATGGGGCGTTGTGATGCCAAGTGTTATGGAACATTGTGATCACAAGGGTTTGGGGCATTTTGGTGTCAGAGGTCATGGAGAATGTTGATTTCATTGTGATGACAATAGCATGAAGCATTATGATGATGGGCATGGTGCATTGTGATGACAGGGTTCATGCAGCATTGAGATGAAAAGTGGCATGGAACATTGTGATGACAAATGTCATGAAGCATTGTGATGACTGGAGTCACGGAGCATTGTGATGACAGTGTTCATGGAGCATTGTGATGACAAGGGCATGGAGAATTGGGATGAAAGGGGCATGGAGCATTGGTCTGACATGTTTCATGGATTATTGTGATGAGAGAGGGCATGGCCACATTGGTCTGACATGTTTCATGGATTATTGTGATGACAGAGGGCATGGCACATTGTGATAACTAGCGCATGGAGCATTGTGATGACAAGGTCATTGATTATTGTGAAGAAAGGTGTCAGGGAGCATTGTGGTGACATATGTCACGGTGCATTGTGATGACAATGGCACTGAACATTGTGATGCCAAGTGTCATGGAGAAATGTGATGACAAATGTAATGCAGCATTGTGATGACAAGGACTGGGACCATTGTGATGACAAAGGTAATGGAGCATTATGATGACAAGGGAATGGATCATTGTGATGACAAGGGTCATGGAACATTTTGACGACAAATGTCCCAGATCATTGTGTTGTCAGGTTTCATGGAGCATTGTGATGACATGTGTCATGGAGCATTGTGATGAGAGGGGTCATGGAGCATTGTGATGACAAGGGTCTTGGAGCATTCTGATGACAAACTTGTGGAGTATTATGATGACAATGGCATGGAGCATTGTGAGAAAAAGGGCATGGAGCATTTTGATGAAAAAGGCATGGAGTCTTTTCAAGACAGGGTTCAAGGAGCATTCTGAGGAAAAGTGTCAGGGAGCATTGTGATGACAAGTTTATTGAGCATTGTGATGACAAAGTTCATGGAGCATTGTGATGACAAAGTTCATGGAGCATTGTGATGACAAGGGCATGGATTATTGTGATGACAGGCATCATGGAGCATTGTGATGACAAGTGTTATGGAGCGTTGTGATGACAAGTGTTATGGAACATTCTGATCACAAGTGTTTGGAGCATTGTGATGAGAGAGGTCATGGATCATTTTTATTTCAAGAATCATGGAGCATTGTGATGACAAGGGCATGAAGCAATGTGATCCCAAAGTTCATGGAGGATTGTGATGACACAGGTAATGGAGAATTGTGAGGACAAGTGAATGGAGCATTGTGATGAAAAGGTTATGTATCATTTTGCTGACAAAGGCATGGAGCACCGTGATGACAAGTGTCATGGAGCTATGTGACAACAAGCGTCAAGGACCATTGTGATTACAGGGGTCATGGAGCATGGGGATGACAAGCGCATGGAATATTCTGATGAAAAGTGGCATGGATCATTTTGATAGCTGTGGTCATGTAGCATTGTGATGACATGGGTCATGGAGCATTGTGATGAGAAAGTCATGGAGCATTGGGCTGAAAATATTCATGGAGTACTGTGATGACAGGTGTCATGGAGCATTGTGATGAGAAAGGAATGGAGCAATGCGATGAGAAGGTCCTGGAGCATTGTGATGAGAGGGCCATGGTGCCTTGTGATGACAAGTGTCATGGAGCATTGTGCTAACAAAGGCATGGAGCATTGTGATGACAAGGGACACAGAGCATTGTGAAGAAAAGTTCATGGAGCATTGTGGTGACAAAGATCACAGAGCCTCGTGTGACGAGGGCATGGATCATTGGTCTGACAATTTTCATGGATTATTTTGATCACAGTGTGCATGGAGCATTATGATGACAAGGGCATGGAGCATTGTGGTGACAAAGATCACAGAGCCTTGTGTGACCAGGGAATGGACCATTGTGATGACAAAGGTCATGAAGCATTGTGATGACTGGAGTCACGGAGCATTGTGATGACAGGTGTCATGGAGCATTGTGATGACAAGGGAATTGTGCATTGTGATGAGAAAGCTATGGAGCATTCTGAAGACATGCATCATGGAGCTTTGTGATGACAAGGACATGGAGCATTTTGATTTCATGTGTATGGAGCCTTGTGATGACAAGGGTCATGGAGCCTTGTGATGACAAGGCTGTGGAACATTTTGATGACTGGGATCATGGAGCATTGTTATGACAGTGGTAATGGAGCATTGTGATGACAAGGCCATGGGGCATTGGTCTGAAAAGTTTCATGGATTATTGTGATGAGAGTGGGACTGGAGCACTGTGATGAAAAGGGCCTGGAACACTGTGGTACAGGGTTCATGGAGGACTGTAATGACAAGGGCATGGAGCATTGTTATGAGAAGGGCATCGAACATTGTGATGACAAGCGTCATGGACATTTGTGATGACAAGAGCATGGAGCAATGTGATGAGAAGGTTCCTGGAGCATTGTGATGACAATGACATGGAGCATTGTGATGCCAAGGGTCATTGAACTTTGTGATGACAAAAGTTATGGAGAAGTTTGATGACATGTGTTATGGATCATTTTGAGGTCAGGGGTCATGGAGCACTGTGATGATAAGTGCATGTAGTATTGTATTGACAGGGGTCATGGAACATTGTGATGAGAAGGGTGAGGGAGTATTGTGATGACTAGTTATGGAACAGTGTGATATCAGGGGTGACAGAGCATTTTGATGAGAAGTGCTGGGAGCATTGCGATGACAAGCTGGTGGAGCATTGTGTTGACAAGCACATGGAGCATTGTGATGACAAGTGTCTTTGCGTATTGTGCTGAGAAAGGCATGGAGTATTGTGATGACAAGGGTCATGGAGCATTGTGATGAAAAGTTCATGGAGCATTGTGGTGACAGGTCACAGAGCCTTGTGATGACGAGGGCACTGACAATTGTGATCACAAAGATCATGAAGCATTGTGATGAATGGAGTCACGGAGCATTGTGATGACAGCGGCATGGAGCATTGGGATGTCAAGGGCATGGAGCATTGTGATGACAGGGGCATGGAACATATTGATGGTAAAACCCTGAAGCATTGTGATGAGAAGACCCTGGGTAATTGTGATGACGAGCATCATGGAGCACTGTACTGACAAGGGGCATGGAGCATTGTGATGACAGGTGTCAGGGAACATTGTGATGACAGAGGTCATGGAGCATCGTGATGACAAGGGCATGGAGTATTGTGATGACAAGGGCTTGGAGCATTATGATGACAAGTGTCATGGAGCATTGTGATGACAATGGCATGGAGCATTGTGATGACAACCTCATGGATTATTGTTAAGATAGGTGTCAGGGAGCATTGTGATGACATATGTCATGTTCCATTGTGATGCCAATGACATGGAGCATTGTGATGCCAAGTGTCATGGAGGATTGTGATGACAAAGGTAAAGGAGCTTTGTGATGACAAAGGCATGGATCATTGTGATGACAAGGGCCATTGAGAATTTTAATGAACAGGTCTTGAAACACTGTGATGACAAGCGCATGGAGCTTGCTATGACAGGGGTCCTGGAGCATAGTGATGACAAGTTAATGCAGAATTGTGATGACAAGAGCATATAAAATTGTGAGGAGAAGTGTCAAGGAGCATTGTGATGATAAGGACGTTTAGAATTGTGATGACAAGGGACATGGATCATTGAGATGACCAGGGCATGGAGCATTGTGATGGTAAAACCCTGAAGCATTGTGATGAGAAGACCTTGGGTAATTGTAATGACGTGCATCATGGAGCACTGTACTGACAAGGGGCATGGAGCATTGTGATGACAGGTGTCAGGGAACATTGTGATGACAGAGGTCATGGAGCATTGTGCTGACAAGGTCATGGAGTATTGTGATGACAAGGGCTTGGAGCATTGTGATGACAAGTGTCATGGAGCATTGTGATGACAATGGCATGGAGCATTGTGATGACAACTTCATGCATTATTGTTAAGATAGGTGTCAGGGAGCATTGTGATGACATATGTCATGTTCCATTGTGATGCCAATGACATGGAGCATTTTGATGCCAAGTGTCATGGAGGATTGTGATGACAAAGGTAAAGGAGCTTTGTGATGACAAGGGCATGGATCATTGTGATGACAAGGGCCATTGAGAATTTTAATGACCAGGTCTTGAAACATTGTGATGACAAGCGCATGGAGCTTGCTATGACAGGGGTCCTGGAGCATTGTGATGACAAGTGCATGCAGAATTGTGATGACAAGAGCATATAACATTGTGAGGAGAAGTGTCAAGGAGCACTGTGATGATAAGGACGTGGAGAATTGTGATGACAAGGGACATGGAGCATTGAGATGACCAGGGCATGGAGCATTGTGATGGTAAAACACTGAAGCATTGTGATGAGAAGACCTTGGGTAATTGTGATGACGAGCATCATGGAGCACTGTACTGACAAGGGGCTTGGAGCATTGTGATGACAGGTGTCAGGGAACATTGTGATGACAGAGGTCATGGAGCATTGAGATGACAAGGGCTTGGAGCATTGTGATGACAAGGGCTTGGAGCATTGTGATGACAAGTGTCATGGAGCATTGTGATGACATTGGCATGCAGCATTGTGATGACAAGGGACATTGAGAATTTTTATAACAATGTCATGAAGCATTGTGATGACAAGCATATGGAGCTTGCTATGACATGGGTCAGGGAGCATTGCGATGACAAGTGCATGGAGAATTGTGATGACAAAAGCATTTAACATTGTGATGAGAAGTGTCATCGAGCATTGTGATGACAAAGAGGTGGAGAATTGTGATGACAAGGGACATGGAGCATTGTGATGACCAGGGCATGGAGCAATGTGATGTCAAGACGGTGGAGCATTGTGATGAGAAGGCCATGGATAATTGTGATGACGAGCATCATGGAGCATTATGATGACAAGAGCCGTGGAGCATTCTGACATAAGATATCACTTATGAAGGAAATGTAAACATGGCTACATATGAACAGAATTAGGAAAGAGAACAGAGTCTCACATTTAGAAAACTTACTTATGCCTGCTTAAGGGGAAAGGAGAGGTGGGGAGATGAACAAAACCAGAGTTTGATATTAGCACAGGTACCGTTGCATAATCCAAATACAGAAGAGACAAGACCTACTCCTTCCTCAGTGAACGTGACTCAACAGCCTTATTCCCGCAGAGGAATATATCTGACTAGTAAGAATCTTAACACCTACGTATTGATATGTCTCCATAAGGGAATCAAGTGTGTCTAGACCGGCATAAACACGTCAGTGAACATCAGCTCAACCTCATTATATAAATGAATTTCAAAAACAAAACACAAAAACAGCGAAATTCTAACACAATTACTTCAGGTGTTCTGATGAAACCTGGAATGACCCTATCTAAAATGACAGCTGGATGAGACATAAGGCTGGACACTTGGGACTGAGTGGATTGGTGAGATTGGATGAGAAAATGCAGACCGTTTAAAGCAATAATGCATGCCACCAATTCCATGGGTCCCAAGTCGACAGGTAAAAGGGAATATCACTACAGTTATAACATGTATGGGAAACGTAGAGAATGGAAACACTGTGAATACGAAAGGATTCTAAAACTCAACTAGTAGTCCCTATCCTTGTTCTCCAGTTTGAGTTTCCAACTGCTTTACTATCAATCTCCCAACTTGGAGAGACAGACCCTTTAAGCTCCTGGTTCGCACAGGTTGCCAATTTGGCAGAGGATGAAAGGGAAGAGGGAGAACCAATGAGAGAGTAGCTGTTAGGCATTTGGACGGGCACATGTCACCCTAATTTCCCGTCAGGAAGAAATATTAACCAAAGTCTCAGTCACCCGCCAGGAACCAGTACAGGTCCTCAACCAAAATTGTGGATTTGCTCTCAGCTTACAAAAAACGAGTTGAAAAATGGAGCTCTGGGGCACAGAAATTCAAAAACTGGCAGCGTAATGCACAGCAACTATAGTCCAAAAATCGTTTGAGGGATGGCAATGAGGCGGACTTGAAAACGAGACACAACAGCATGAAACAAATTTCAAGAGGTCCTTTGGAATTGCCTTTTAAGCACAGCAAGAGGGGCTCATTGTCGACACTGAAGCACTTGGCCAAAAAGTGCATATGAGTTTTCTCCAGAATATATTCAGGAGAAAATGCATATGCCCTTTTTGGCCAAGCAAGTAAGCGGGCAATGCAAATCTGCACTACAAAGCAGTATCACTTCCCACTGGACAAAAGGGACATCTGCAAAATGTGTAAAAACTAGAAAGGCAACACAGGCCCTGGAGAACAGGGAGCCTAGTTATGCTGATGGGCAGGATGTAAATTGCCAACTGCCTCTCTGGAAGAATGCATTGTGTTCCCCCAAAAAAGTAAACAACAGAGCTACAGAGCCAAGTGCACTTCCAGTCTAGGGAATATACCTTGGGAAAACTGAAAATCAATAAGACAGAGCCACCCCAAAATTTAGGGCTGCACTGCTTACAAGAACCTCAACTTGGGTACACCTGAAATATCCCAGGAAAGACAAAAATGGTTCAAGAAATTGTGGTACTTACGTACGATGGAATATCTCTCAGCCATGAAATCAATGTCATAAGGCCAGTAGCAGCAAAATGAGTGGATTCAGGTATGATGATTCTAAGGAAAATAAGTCACAGAGAAAAAGAAACTTATCATAAGATATCACTTATCAAGGTCCTGTAAACATGGCTACACATGAAGTGAGTTAGGAAAGAGAAAAGTGTCTCACATTCAGAAAATACCCTTATGCCTTCTTAAGAGGGAAGGAGAGGTGTGGTGATGCATAAAACCAGAGATTGATATTAGTACAGGTACCGTTCCAAAATCCAAATACGGAATAGACAAGACCTAAACTTTCCTCAGTTAAAGGAACTCAAAACCCCATATTTCCCTCAGAGGAATACATCTGACTAGTATAAATCTTAAAAGCTATGTATCGATATGTCTCCATAAGGTAATCAAGTGTGTCTAGACTGGCATAAACATGGCAGTGAGAATCAGCTCAAACCCACTAAGGAGGTATTTCAATAACAAAACAAAAAATCAGGGAAATTCTTTAAAATTCCTTCAGGGGCTCTGATGAAACCTGGAATGACACTATCTATAATGACAGCTGGATGTGGCATAAGGCTGGACACTTGGGACTGAGAGGATTGGTGAGATTCGGTGAGCAAATGCAGACCATTTAGAGCAATAATGTGTGGCACACATTCCAAGGGTCCCAACTCTCCAGGTTGAAGGGAATATTACTACATCTATAACATGTACGGGAAACCTAGAGAATGGACACACTGTGAATACGAAAGGTTTCTAAAACTCAACTAATAGTCCCTTTCCTGGTGCTCCGATTTGAATTTCCAAATGCTTTACTATCAATCTCCCAACTTAGAGAGACAGCCCCCCCTTTAACCTCCTGGTTCTCACATGTTGCCAATTTGGCGGAAATTGAAAGGAAGATGGACAACCAATGAGAGAGTAGCTGTTAGGCATTTGGACCGGCATTAGTCACTCTAATTTCCTGGCAGAAAGAAGTATTAGCCAAAGTCTCAGCCACCCGCCGTGAACCAGTATAGGTCCTGAACCAAAATTTTGGACTTGCGGTCAGCTCACAAAAAACGAGTTGAAAAATGGAGCTCAGGGGCACAGCAATTCACAAACGGGCAGAGTAATAAAGGAAAACTTTCGTCCACAAATCTGTTGAGGGAAGGCAACAAGGTGGACTAGAAAGCGAGCCAGGATAGCAGGAAACAGATTTCAAGAGGTACATTGGAATCGCCTTTAAAGCACAGGAAGAGGGGCACAAATTCGACAATGATGCAATGGGCCAAAAAGTGCGTATGCGTTTTCTCCTGAATATATTCAGGAGAAAACGCATACGCCGTTTTTGGCAGAGCAAGCAAGCGGGCAAAGCAAATCTGCACTACAAAGCAGTATCACTTCCCACCGGACAAAAAGGACATCCGCAAAATGTGTAAAAATTAGAAAGGCAACACAGGCCCTAGAGAACAGGGAGCCTAGTTATGCTGATGGGCGGGATGTAAAATGCCAACTGCCTCTCTGGCGAGGTGCATTGTGTTCCCTAAAACAAGTAAACAACAGAGCTACAGAGCCAAGTGCACTTCCAGTCTAGGGAATATACCTTGGGAAAACTGAAAATCAATAAGACAGAGCCACCCCAAAATTTAGGTCTGCACTGCTTACAAGAACCTCAACTTGGGTACACCTGAAATATCCCAGGAAAGACAAAAATGGTTCAAGAAATTGTGGTACATACGTACGATGGAATATCCCTCAGCCATGAAATCAATGTCATAAGGCCAGTAGCAGCAAAATGATTGGATTCAGGTACGATGATTCTAAGTGAAATAAGTCACAGAGAAAAAGAAATTTTTCATAAGATATCACTTATGGAGGTCCTGTAAACATGGCTACACATGAACTGAGTTAGGAAAAAGAACTGAGTCTCACATTTAAAAAACACTCTTATGCCTGCTTAAGTGGGAAGGAGAGGTGGGGTGATGCATAAAACCAGAGTTTGGTATTAGTACATGTACCGTTCCCAAAACCAACTATGGAAGAGTCAATCCCTACACCTTCCTCAGTGAAAGTGACACAAAACCCCATATTTCCCACAGAGGAATATATCTGATTAGTAAGAATATTAAAACATATGTATTGATATGTCTCCGTAAGGGAATCAAGTGTGTCCTAACTGGCATAAACATGGCAGTGAGAATCAGATCAAACACAATATAAAAAGGAATTTCTAAAACAAAACCAAAAAACATGGAAATTGTTTACAATTCCTTCAGGGGCTCTGATGAAACTTGTAATGACCCTATCTACAATGACAGCTGGATGTGGCATAAGTCTGGACACTTGAGACTGAGAGGATTGGTGAGATTCGGTGAGCAAATGCAGACCATTTAAAGCAATAATGCGTGGCACACATTGCAAGGGATCCAAATCTCCCGGTTGAAGGGAATATTACTCCAGCTATAACATGTACGGGAAACCTAGAGAATGGACACACTCTGAATACGAAAGGTTTCTAAAACTCAACTAATTGTCCCTCTCCTGGAGCTCCGGTTTGACATTCCAACAGCTTTACTATCAATCTCCCAACTTGGAGAGACAGCCCCTTTAACCTCCTGGTTCGCACAGGTTGCCAATTGGCAGAGCATGAAAGTGAAGACGGAGAACTAATGAGAGAGTAGCTGTTAGGCGTCTGGACGGGCACATGTCACTGTAATTTTCTGGCAGGAAGAAAAATCAACCAAAGTCTCAGCCACCCGCTGCGCACCAGTATAGGTCCTGAAGCACAATTTTGGACGTGCGGTCAGCTCACAAAAAACGAGTTGAAAAATGGAGCTCAGGGGCACAGCAATTTACAAACTGGCAGTGTAATAAAGGACAACTATCGTCCAAAAATATGTTGAGGGAATGCAATGAGGCAGACTTGAAAGCGAGCCAGAAATGCAGGAAACAGATTTCAAGAGGTACTTTGGAATCGACTTTAAAGCACAGGAAGAGGTGCACAACTTCGACAATGATGCACTTGGCCAAAAAGGGTGTAGGCGTTTCCTCCAGAATATAATCAGGAGGAAACGCATACGCCCTTATTGGCCAAGCAAGCAAGCGGGCAATGAAATTCTGCAGTACAAAGAAATATCACTTCCCAGCGGTCAAAAGGGACATCTGCAAAATATGTAAAAAACAGAAAGGCAAGACAGGCCCTGGAGAACAGGGAGCCTAGTTATTCTGATGGGCGGGATGTAAATTGCCAACCGCCTCTCTGGAGGAGTGCAATGTGTTCCCTAAAACAATTAAACAACAGAGCTACAGAGCCAAGGGCACTTCCAGTCTAGGGAATATACCTTGGGAAAACTGAAAATCAATAAGACAGAGCCACCCCAAAATTTAGGGCTGCACTGCTTACAAGAACCTCAACTTGGGTCCACCTTAAATATCGCAGGAAAGACAAAAATTGATCAAGAAACTGTGTTACTTACGTAAGATGGAATATCCCTCAGCCATGAAATCAATGTCATAAGGCGAGTAGCAGCAAAATGAGTGGATTCAGGTACGATGATTCTAAGTGAAATAAGTCACCGAGAAAAAGAAACTTATCATAAGATATCACTTATGAAGGTCCTGTAAACATGGCTACACATGAACTGAGTTAGGAAAGAGTACAGAGTAATGAATCTTATCATAAGATATGACTCATAGCGGGAATGTACACATGGCTACACATGAACTGAATTTCTAACACAACAGAGTCACACATTTAGAAATCAATCTTCTACCTGCTTAAGGGGAAAGGCGAGGTGGGGTAATGCATAATACCACAGTTTTAAATTAGCACAGATATCAATACATAATAAGTATGTAATAGACAACACCTACTCCCAGCACAATGAACTGGACTCAACACCCCCTATTCATTGCAGAGGAATATATCTGACTTTAAGTATTTTAAAACATATGTATTCTCATGTCTCCATAAAGGAATCATGTGTGTGTATAACGGCATGAACACTGCACTGAAATTCAGCTAAACCCCCCGTATAAAAATAAATTTCAAAAGCAAAATGCAAAAACAGCGAAACAGAGAGAAATTCTTAAAAATTACGTTCAGGGCCTGTGATGCAACGTGGATTGACCAACTTTACACCCACCTGTGGATGAAACATAAGACTGGACACTTGGAGCTGACAAGATTGCTGAGGTTGTGTGAGCAAAAGAACACCACTTAGAGCAATACTTTGTGCTACCCATTCTAGTGGTCCCAACACTCCAGGTTTAAGGGAATCTTCCTACAGTTAAAAATGCATGGGAAACCCAGTGGTTGGTACACTGTGTAATCGGGAAAGTTTTCTAAAAGGTACATCATTTTTCCTTTCATCGTGCTGGGCTTCGCCATTCCATCTGCATTACTGAAAATCTCCCCACTTGGAGTTTCAGCGGCTTTACCCTCCTGTTATGCACAGTTTGCAAATTGTGCAGGGGATGAACAGGAAGAGGGGAAACAAATGAGAGATTAGCTGTAGGTGTTTGGATGGGCACATGTCTCTCTAGTTTCACCTCAGGAAGAAGAATTAAACAAAGGCTCAGCCTGCAGCCCCGGAACCAGACTAGGGCCTAAAGCCATCCTGCGGTATTGCAGCCAGCTCACAAATAGGCGATTTGAAAAATGGAAATCAGGGGCACAGCTATTCACAAACTTGCAGAGTTATAAGGGACAACTATCATCCAGAAATATATTGAGGTAAGGCAGTGAAGAGGATTTGAATGCAAGGCAGAATTGAAGGAAACAGATTTCAAGAGGTAGATTGGAGTCGTCTTTAAAGCACATGAAAAGTGACAGAACTTCGACAATGATGTCCTTGGCCGAAAAGGGAGTATGTGTATTTTCTTGAATATATTCAGGAAAAAATGCATACGCCCTTTTTGGCCAAGCAAGCCATCAGGCATTGCAAATCCACACTACATAGAAGTGTCACTTACCTCCGGTCAAAAGGGCCATCCGCAAATAGTGTAAAAACCACAAATACAAGACAGGCCATGTAGAAAAGGGAGCCTGGTTATGCCGATGGACAGAATGTAAATTGTCAACAGCCTCTCTGGAGAACTGTATGTTGTTTTCTAAAACAGAGTTACAGAGCATAGCACACTTCCACTCATGGGCGTGTATTTTGGGAAAACTAAAAATCCACAACACACAGCCACCCCAAAGTTTATGGCTGCTCTGTTTACAAGAACCTCAACTTCGGTACACTTTAAATACACCAGAAAAGGAAAACAAATAATGGATAAAGATGTTGTGGTACTTATATACAATGGAATGTCACACAGACATACAATCAATGTCATAAGGCCAATAGCAGCATAATGAGTGGCTTTAGGTACGATGATGCTAAGTGAAATGAGCAACAAAGAAAAAGAAACTTACTGTAATATATCACTTATAGAGGGAATGTAAACATGGATACACATGAACTGAATTTCAAAAGAGAACAGAGTTACACATTTAGAAAACACACTTATGCCTCCTTAAGGGGAAAGGTGACGTGGGGTGATGTGTAAAAGCAGAGTTTGAAATTAGCACAGATACCATTCCATATACCAAATATGTAATAGACAAGACCTACTCCTTTCTCAATGAACTGGACACAAAACACCCTATTCACTGAAGAGGAATATATCTGACTGCTAATAATCGTGAAACCTATGAATTTATATGTCTCCATAATGGAATCAAGTGTATGTAGATTGGCATAAACACAGATCAATGGAACAGGACAGAAAGCTCAGAGATAAACCTACATAACTATGGCTATCTCATCTATGACAAAGGAGCTAAGGATATACAATGGAGAAAAGACAGTCGCTTCAGTAATTGGTGCTGGGAAAACTGGACCCCTACACATAAAAGAATGAAATTAGGACACTCCATAACACCATACACAAAAATAAACTCTAAATTGATTAGAGATCTAAATATAAGACCAGACACTATAAAACACATAGAGGAAACCATAGGCAGAACACTCTATGACATAAATCACAGCAAGATCCTTTTTGACCCACCTCCTAGAGAAGTGGAAATAAAAACAGAAATCAACAAATGGGACCTAATGAAACTTAAAAGCTTTTACACAGTTCAGGAAAACATAAACAAGATGCAAAAACAACCCTCAGAATGGGAGAAAATATTTTCAAATGAAGCAATTGACAAAGGATTAATCTCCAAACTTTACAAGCACCTCATGTAGCTCAATATCACAAAAACAAACAACCCAATCCAAAAACGGGCAGAAGACCTAAATAGACATTTCTCCAAAGAAGATATACAGATTACCAAGAAACACATGAAAGGATGCTGAACATCACTAATCATTAGAGAAATGCAAATCAAAACTACCGTGAGCTATCACCTCACAGCAGTCAGAGTGGCAATCATCAAAAAAAATCTACAAAACAATAAATGCTGGAGAGGCCTTTATTGGAGAAAAGGGAACACACTTGCACTGTGGGTGGGAATGTAAATTGATATGGGCACTAGGGAGAACAGTACGGAGGTTCCTTTAAATAACTAACAATAGAAGTACCAAACGACACATCAATCCAACTACTGTGCATTTGCCTTGTGAAAACCATAATTCAAAAAGAGTTTTGTACGAAAATGTTCATTTCAGCTGTATTTACAATAGCCAGGACATGGAAGCAACCTAAGTGTCCATCGACAGATTAATGGATAAAGAAGTTCTGGCACATATATACAATGGAATATTACTCAGCCATAAAAAGAAGCAAAACTGACTTATTTGTACTGAGGTGGATGGATTTAGAATCTGTCCTACACAGTGAAGTATGTCAGAAAGGGAAAAACAAATACTGTATGTTAACAGAGATATACGGAATCTAATGAAGAAAAAAAAAAGATTTTGAAGAACTTAGTGGCAGGACAGGATTAAGGACACAGAAGTAGAGAAAGGACTTGAGGACACCGGAAGGGGGATGGGTAGGCTGGGACGAAGTGAGTGAGTGGCATGGACTTAAATACATTACCAAATGAAACACTCATAGCTACTGGGATGCTGCCACATAGAAGAGGGAGATCAGCTTGGTGCTTTGTGACCACCTAAAGGGGTGGAATATGGAGTGTGGGAGGGAGATGCAAGAGGGAGGGGATCTGGTGACATTTGTATATGTATAGCTGATTCACTTTGTTATACAGCAGAAACAAACACTCAATTGTACAGCAATTATACTCCAATAAACGTGTAAAAGGAAAAAAAAAAGAAAGCCCAGCGATAAACCTACACACCTATGGTCAACTAATCTATGACAAAGGAGGCAAGACTATACAATGGAGATAAGACAGTCTCTTCAATCAGTGGTGCTGGGAAATATGGACAGCTACATGTAAAAGAATGAAATTAGAACACTCCCCAACACCATCCATAAAAATATATTCAAAATGGATTAGAGACCTTAATGTAAGACTGAACAGTATAAAACTCTGAGAGGAAAACTTACGAAGAATACTCTGACGTAAATCACAGCAAGATCTTTTTTGATCCACCTCCTATACTAATGAAATAAAAAAGAAAACTAAACAGGTGGGACCTAATGAAACGTAAAAGCTTTTGCAAAGCAAAGGAAACTACAAACAAGACGAAAAGACAACCCTCAGAATGGCAGAAAATATTTGCAAACGAATCAATGGACAATTGCTTAATCTCCAATATATATAAACAGCTCATGCAGCTCAATATTAATAAAACAAACAACCCAATACAAAAATGGAAGAAGATCTAAATAGACATTTATTCCAAGAAGACATAGAGATGGCCAAGACACACATGAAAATCTGCTCAACATCTCTAATTATTAGAGAAATGGAAATCGAAACTACAATGAGGTATCATGTCACACCTGTTAGAATGGGCATCATCAGAAAATCTACAAACAACAAATCCTGGAGAGGGTGTGGAGATAAGGAACCTTCTTCCACTATTGTTGGGAATGTAAATCAATACAATCTCTATGGAGAACAGTATGGAGGTTCCTTTAAAAACTAAAAATAGAATTACCATATAATCCAGCAATCCCACTACTGGGCATATACCCAGAGAAAACCATAAATCAAAAAGACACATTCAACACAATGTTCATTGCAGCACTATTTACAATAGCCAGGTAATGAAAGCAACCTAAGTGCCCACAGACAGACGAATGGATAAAGATGTGGTACATATATACAATGGAATATTACTCAGCCATACATAGGAATGAAATTGGGTCATTTGTAGAGACCTTGATGGATCTAGAGACTGTCATACAGAGTGAAGTAAGTCAGAAAGAGAAAAACAAATATTGTATATTAATGCATATATGTGGAACCTAGAAAAATGGTACAGGTGAACCGGTTTGAAGGGCAGAGATAGAGACACAGATGTAGAGAACAAACATATGGACACCAAGGGGGGAATGCCATGTGAGGGTGGTGGTGGGATGAATTGGGAGACTGGGATTCACATGTGCACACTTATATGTATAAAATAGATATCCAATAAGAACCTGCTGTATAAAAGAAATAAATAAATTTTAAAAAAATTAAAAATAAATAAATAACATTTAATAAAAAAACAGAAAAAATGTTTTTCCCTTCATATAGACGTCTTTATATTAATGCATTATTTCCATGTTTATATCTGTAAATTAAAAAAAAAGAGGAATAAATAAAATCTACTTGAACCAAAAAGAAAAAAAGAAAGAAAAAAAAAAAAAACAGAACCTACCAGTTATACAGAGGAAAATTGTATCAGGGCACTTGCTCCAGTGGTAAAAATTCTTAAGTTGGTCAGAGGTGGGAAATCGTCTCCCATGCAGTCAGCAGCGCTCCCCCCAACAAGGAGCATCCTCATTGCAAAGCTGGGGGACTGTGTCGAGGCGTCTGTGAGTAAATGTGAGCTGAGCCCCAGTCCTGCTGCAGCTGAACTCTTCCCACCCTTTCCAGGTAAAACACCTGAATATGTACAAGAACTTGCAAGCCTAGAGAAAGGGCTGTGGAGTCACACAAGCGACAGCACGCAGGCCGACTTGGTGCCTGCAGGCCAGCCAGGATGGTCCTGGCACCAGATGCTCTTCTGGAAGCTTTCCATTTCCCTGCCTGAGATGCCCCTCCTGCCACGGCCCCCACTGCTTTTTTACTTCCTCACCTCTGCCTGGGGAGAAATTCCAGCGGCAGGTAGGGGTGACACATCCTCTTCTTTAGCAGGTGGCAGCCTGGCAACTCCTGCAGAATATCCATCAGAGCCCCCCTCATACTGGGCCACCCACAAAGCCACGGCCCATCACCCCCTCCCATGACCCCAGCCCCGGCACTGCTGACGGGGCAGAGAATATGGCGCCAGGCACAGCAACAGGGTCTCTTGCTGACTGGAGAGGTGTTTATATTGACCTCAACCCAGGCACACCTGGGGAGGGCTGGCTGGCAGTGTCAGGCTGCCCAAATCAGCCAATCCTCACCCCTCAGGGGCTCACAGTTGCAGAAAATGAACCTTGCTAAATAGGCCAGGCCCAAGGAACAGGTGTGGGCTCCTGAGAGTCAGGATAGACAAGGGGCTGCAGCTGCGGCTTGTTTTCTTATCATTTTATCTGGTCTATGAGTGGAAAACAACTTCAAGAAGACACTATCCGAATGAGAGGAACCCAGGAGTCAATGAGAGGAATGATGGTGGGTGGAGACAGAGGCCTGGTGCCCTAGCTGCAGTGGAAGTGTCTGGAAGACCAGGCAGAGAGAGGCTGCACAGAGTGATACCCAGGGTCACAGACCTCTCAGAGCTGCTGTTTGTTAGTTCAAGTCCTGCTCTGAGATGTTCTGTGTCAGCTGTGAGCGACGGGTGAGATGGGGGTTCTCTGCAAGGTGGGCTATGTGCACAGTCCCTGTGTGACCAGCCTTGCTGGGGTACCGGCCCAGGGGAGCTCTGTATCCTGGGAAGGGCCTGACTAGGAGAGCCCCATGGGCTGCTGTGTAGCTGCACAGATGAGCTCCATACCCTGGGAGGGACTTGACCACGAGAGCCCCGTGGGCTGTGGGTTGGGCGGCACAGCCCAGGTGAGCTCCATATCCTGGGATTGGCCTGACCACGAGAGCCCCATGGGCTGCTGGAGACCTGGTAAAGTATATCAGGACAGTCAGTGAAGCCACCGAGGATATACATCAAGTAGCTCCTATTTCCTACACCCTGCTGGTCATTCTACCATCCACCAGGCCATGGCATTCTGTATTAGACTTCAATGATGACTTCTTCTGTATTCCATTCATCTCAGAGTCACAAGAACTTTTGGCTTGTGAGTGGCAGGACACAACATGCAAAAAAAGCAATAATGCTGGGCCGTCCTGCTCCAATGGTTCAAAAATCCCCACACCATCATTGGGGAAATGTCCTCTAAAGACCTAAAAGTTCTACCTCTGTAAAAGGGAACCCTCCTTCAATATGCAGATGACATTCTGATCGCCAGGCCTACTAAAGACGCCTCTGCACTACCTAGCCAAGAAAGGATAGAAGGTGTCCAAGGAAAAGGCTCAATTATCCCAGGCTAACGTGACATGCCTGGGCTTCATTCTCACAGATATTCGGAGAAACGCATCCCAGGATAGGGAAGAAGCCATTTGCAGCCTTACCTCTTCTAAAACTAGAAGACAGCTTAGGGGTTCCTGGGGAGGCCAAGGTTTTCTGCATCTGGATCCCTAACTACAGTCTAATAGCTTGGCCTCTACATGAAACACTGACACGAAATGATGATGATTCTTTTGAATAGAATCCAGAAGCAGCCTTTCAAGAATGGAAAGAGCAGTCAATTCAGGCCCTTGCCCAGGAACTCCCTAATTTAGCTAAACCTTTGACCTTTGCATACCCGGTCAAAGGTAAATCACACTTGGAGCCTTAGTGAAAAAACTGGGACCACTTTAAATGGAGCAACACAAGAATGCCCTTCAGGTATGATAAACTATGGTCACCAAGGGCTTTGCACACTGCCCCATCAGGCCAGGATACTGGGGTATCTAAAAAGCTGGAAATCAGCAGCCCGCAAGGCCAGCTCCCTCCTAAGGGAAAAGGAACCCACGTGGTGATCCTAACCACCCATCATGCCCTGAAGTTGCAGGGGTCGCGCTGCGGACACACTGACCTCGAGTGAGGAGGCTATCCAACTCCAACCTCCAGAGAGACAAACGGAGGCAATGGGCCCCCAAGATGACTCGTGTGACCATCACTTGACCTGGAGTTTCTCTCAGAAAACAAGTCTGTGCCCCGAAAGAGCAGACTACTGCTTGCAGGACATACTGCACCCAGACGGGAGCTAACAAGCTTGGTGGAGGAAACGTATATCACGGTTTCACCATAGAAAACCCTACAGACACCACGGTGCTGCTGGCCAATATGACCGGCTGGACTGCTGGCTTCTTCAAATGGCAGTTGACTCAGTGGACGTCATGGTCCTGGATCACCACCGACCCTGGACTGTCTGGGAGTTGAGCGGGCAGGGCTTTGACACATGGTGCTGTTTCTACATTAATTCAGGGACATAATTAAAGAAAGCACAGACTACTGGTCAGAGCATCTAGGTTGGCAAATACGTCAGCCTAAGTTCACCGAACAAATGTGGGGTGGGGTGAAACCTGCCACCGCAGCATCTCTGTGCATGTCTTTCCTGGACCCTTAAAGGTCATTAGAATCTATAACATTTCCAATGCTGGTGCTCAGGTGGACGAGCAGTGAGGCAGGAAGCCTTGGGACAATCAACCTCACCTGGAGGCTGCTGGGGAGAAGTTTTGCCCATCCCCCCGTGTATGAGGGCTCCCACCTCAGCATGAAGCAGTTACAAAAGAGGTGTCTGCACCCTCAGCACCCCAAGAATGAGGAACGGGACAAAAAGCAGTGGAGGTGTTCGTCTCCGGCAACTTTCATTAAAAATTTCTGGGAGATAAAAAGAGAATCTGGGCAATAAAATATAGTCTAACCTGTTTTTCCTTTGTGCTTTGTCTAATTTCACGTGCTCCTAGGGTTCCGCATGCAGAGGTCCCACACCCAGAACTTCAGACCCGATTTCCTAGTGCAGAATGGCTGGGTCGACACCTCAGCTAGCGGGGTCCCATGTAGACTCTGCGACATAGAGACTGAACTGCAGCCAACCCAGCCCTCGAGAGCTCCATCCCCTCCCTCCCGCTGACGCTGCTGGGACCCCTACACAGCAGCCCAGCCCAGAGTCCGCGGGGGAGTGCACGCTCTCACCTCTCCATTCTGTTTTCAAAATATAAAGTTTCCTTTGCTTCTGAACCAAACTCAGTCTTGATCTGTTGGCTCCAATGACACTGGGCACGGGGACTCCTGTTGGGGTCCACTCTGGAGGATCAGTAACAGAAATTGAGAACATTGTAACTTCAATGAACAGATGTGTGAGCCAAACTGTAGTCAACCTAGAGCAGTGTATAAGGCTCGGGTAAAATAAGATGTTTCTAAGACTTACATCTGATATTTCCATCACTTTATTATAAGCAAGTTCAGTGAAGACGTCTGTCTTATTTGTCAGGTCAACATTAGAGAAATGAAGTGATTTATTCCCAAGGATGTACATCGAATACTCTTGGCTGAAGCTTTAATCTTGTTTTGAATGCTTTTCCATTGAAAATGATACCTCTCTTTCAGCTTCCCCATTTCTGAGAAGTATAAAATCTTATAATTTATTATTACCAAAGGGGAAAGGTAGGTGAAGGGATAAATTAACAGTTTGGGATTAACACATACACACTGCTATGTATAAAACATATCATCAACAAGGAACTACTGTATAGCACAGGGAACTACACTGAATATTTTGCAGTAACCTATAAGGGGAAATAATCTGGAAAAGAATAGATATTTTTTATTGACATCATCTTTCAATGACAGATAAAATGTAAACTAAGCAAGGCCGATGGTGAGCACTTCTGACTCTGAAGATTTCAATCATCTAAAGTTTGGACTCTGCCTATTTCCCAAGGCCCTTAATGGACATATATGTAGCCATAGCTTAAAAATTCCCCAGTTTGGGGTTCAGGGAGGCACTGATTTGGAAAACTCCCTGGTGTTCTCCTTACATGCACGGGACCATTCCTACGGCTAAAACATGCCTGTCACACCTAGAGGATGGTACACCGTTTGATCAGAAACAGTTTGGAAAAGGCACCTCCTCTCCTCATCGCCTGGTGCTCGGGTTCACCCCTCCAGCATCTTTCCTAATAATCTCCTCACTTGGGGATATCAGCACCGTCAACATCCTGTTGAACACAGTTTGGAATTTATCCAGAGGATGAAGCGGAAGGATGAGAAAAATTTAGAGACAAGTCCTAGGTGTTCGGACAGGCACATGCCACTGTAATTTCCAATCCGGAAGACAAATTCATCAAAGGCTAGAATTGCCCACAGAAACAGAATAGGGCTAGAGGAAATCCCGCTGTTTTGTGTCCAGTTTCCAAAAACACAAGTTGAAAAATGGAACTCAGGGGCACTAAAATTCATGAAACTGCAGAGTTGAAAATATCTATCGTCAAAAAATGTCTTGAGGTAAGTCACAGAAAAGGACTTGTAAGCAAGGGAGAGTGGCAGGAAACAGATTTGAAGAGGTGGAAAGGACTCCCCATTAAAGCACAAGAAAAGGGGCTGAACATCGCCAATGATGCAGTTGGCCAAAAAGGGCGTATGCATTTTTTCTGAATATATTCAAGTAAAGGCCATACACACTTTTTATCCAACCAAACAGGTGGGCACTGGAAATCAATACTACAAAATGTATCACTTCACATCAGTCAGAAGGGCCATCCACATAAAGTGTAAACACCCGAAATGCAGGACAGGGTGAGGAGAAAAGGGAGCCCTGTGAGGCTGATTGTGGAAATGTAATTTGCCAATGGCCACTCTGGAGAAGTGCATTGTGTTTGCTAAAACATCTAAAAAATGAGCTACAGATCATAGGGCACTTGCACTCATGGGTGTATACCTTGGGAAAAACAAAAATCGACAGAAAACAGGCACCCCAACGTTTACCACCTCTCTGTTAAAAAGGGCCTCAACTTGGATATAAAATAAATGTCCCTGGAAGGATAAAATGGATAAAAGAGATGGGGTACTTATGTAGAGTGGAATATTACTCATCCAGAAATCAATGAAATAAGGCCAGTTGTAACAACTCTGGAGGAGATACATACGATCATTCTAAGTGACGTATGTCAGAAAGAAAAAGACACATATCATAATATGTCACTTAAAGGTGGAATCAAAAATGGCTACACATGAAATAAATTACAAAACAGAAACATAGTCAAATATGTAGAAAATAGACATAAGGCTGCTAAATGGGAAAGGTGGGGAAGGGTGAAGTATTATCCAGGAGGTTGAAATTAGGAAAGATACCATTCCAAGTACCAAATTGAATAACTGACAAGGCCTACACGGTACCTCAAAGAACTGCACTCAGCCCACTCAAGTCACTGGAAAATAATACATATGACTGGTAAGCATCTGAAAAAGAATTTATTGTTGTCTCACAGTACATGAATCAAGTGGTTGCACAGCAGCAAAAAACAGAGCTTTGAAAATCAGCTGTAACGAATATAAAAATAAATTTAAAAATATGTATAAAAACAGTGAGACAGGCAAAAATTCTTACAACTTTTGTTGAAGGGCTACGATGTAACATGGAATGAACACATGTAGACCCACAGCAGGATGATATATAAGGCTGGAAGCTATGCACGCTAAGACATGTTAGAGAGGATGGGTGAGGAAATGCAGACCTTTTAAAGTAATACAGCCTGGTACCCATTCCATGGGTCCCAAATCTGCAGGTTCAAGGGAATCTTCTGACAGCGAAAACATGCCTGGAAAACCAAGATGAATGTACACCGTGTGCTCAGGAAAGGTGTCTAAAATGCACCTCATTTTTGATCTCCTGGTGATGGGGTTCGCCATTCCAGCCACATTACTAACAATCTCCCCACTTGGAGAATCAGCACCTTTAACCTCCTGTTTCACACAGTTTGCAATTTGTGCAGAGGATAAACGGGAAGAGGGGGAAACAATGAGAGACTAGCTGTAGGAGTTTTGACAGGCACATGTCACTCTAATTTCCCATTAGGAAGAATAATTAACCAAAGGCACAGCATGCCTCCCCAGAACTAGAATAGGGCCGGAAGCAATACAATGGTTTGGCGGCCAGCTCACAAAAATTGCGAGTTGAAAAATGGAGCTCAGAAGCAGACAATTCAAAGACCTGCAAAGATATAAATGATAACCAACATCCAAAAATATATTCAGGTAAGGCAACGAAGAGGATCTGAATGAGCGGCGGAATTGCAGGAAACAGATTTCAAAAGGTAGATTGTACTCACAGTTAAAGCATATGAAAAGCAGCAGAATTTCTAAAATGATGCAGTTGGGCAAAAGGGTGTATGCGTTTTTTTCGTGAATATCTTCAGGAAAAAAACACATAGAGAGTTTTTGGCCAACCAAGCAAGCGGGAAATGCAAGTCCGCTCAACAAAGAAGTCTCAATTTCCACTGCTCAGAAAGGCCATCCAAAAAATGTGTACAAACCAGAAATGCAGGAGAGGCCATGGAGAACATGGAGCCTGGTCACGCTGATGGGTGGGGTATAAATATCCAAGAGCCACTCTGAAGAAGTGTATGCTGTTTCCTAAAACATCTAAAATAAAAAGCCCCCGAGCAAAGGGGAATTCAACTCATGGGCGTATGACTTGGGAAGACTAAATATCAACAAGACACAGGCACCCCAAAATTTAGGGCTGCTCTGCATACAAGAACCTCCACTTCGGTACACATAAAATATGCCAGGAAAAAGAGAAATGCATAAAGAACTTGTGGTAATTTTGTACAACGGAATATCACTCAGACGTGATATCAATGCCATAAGGCCAGTAGCAGCATAATGAGTGGATTAAGGTACGATGATTCTAAGTGCAATAAGTCACACAGAAAAAGAATCTAATCATAAGATATCACTTATAGAGGTAATGTCAACATCACAACACATGAACTGAATTAGGAAAGAGAACAGAGTCTCACATTTAGAAAACACTCTTATGCCTGCTTAAGGGGAAAGTAGAGGTGGGGTGATGCATAAAACCAGAGTTTGATGTTAGCACAGGTATCATTCCATAAACCAAATACAGAATAGACAAGACCTACACTTTCCTCAGTGAACGGGACTCAACACCCCTATTCCACACAGAGGAATATATCTGACTAGTAAAAAATCTTAAAACCTATGTATTCATATGTCTCTGTAAGGGAATCAATTGTGTCTAGACCGGCATAAACACGTCCGTGAAAATCAGTTCAACCCCATTATAAAAATGAATTTCAAAAACAAAACAAAATAACAGCGAAATTCTTACACAATTCCTTCAGGGGTTCTGATGAAACCTGGAATGACCCTATCTGCAAAGACAGCTGGATGAGACATAAGGCTGGACACCAGGGAATGAGAGGACTGTTGAGACTGGGAGAGAAAATGCAGACCCTTTAAAGTAGTAATGCATGCCACCATTCCATGGGTCCCAAATCTCCAGGTAGAAAGGAATATCACTACAGTTATAACATGTATGGGAAACCTAGACAATGAACACACTGTTTTGGTGAAAGGTTTCTAAAAATCTCCTAATTTTTCCTCTCCTTGTGCTCCAATTTGGCATTCCAACTGCTTTACTATCAATCTCCCCACTTTGGAGAGTCAACCCCTAAAACCTCCTGGTTCGCACAGTTTGCTAATTGTGCAGAGGATGAAAGGGAAGAGGGAGAACCAATCAGAGAGTACATGAAGGCATTTGGACAGGCACATGTCACTCTAATTTCCCATTCAGGAAGAAGAATTAACCAAAGCCTCAGCCAAGAGCAGGGAACCAATATAGCCACCCCTGGAACCAGTATAGGTCCTGAAGCAATATTGTGGATTTGCGGACAGCTCACAAAAATGGGATTTCAAAATTGGAGCTCAGGGGCACAGAAATTCACAAACCTGCAGTTATAAAGAACTACTCAATTCCAAAAATCTGTTGAGGAAAGGCAAAGAAGTGGACTTGAAAATGAGGCAGAATTGCACAAAACATATTTCAAGAGGTAAATTATTATCACCTTTAAAGCTCAGGAAAAGCATCACTACTTTGACAATGATGCACTTGGCCAAAAAGGGCGTATGACTTTTCTCCTGAATTCAGGAGAAAACGCATACACCCTTTTTGGCCAATCAAGCAAGCGCACAATGCAAATCCACACTACAAAGAATTGTCACTTCCAACCGGTAAAAAGTGATATCTGAAAATCTGTAAAAACCACAAAGGCAAGAGAGAGATGACAAGGGCATGAAGCAATGTGATCCCAAGGGTCATGGAGGATTGTGATGACAAGTGCATGGAGCATTGTGATGACAAGATTATGTAGCATTTGCTGACAAAGGCATGGAGCATTGTGATGACAAGGTTCATGGAGCGCTGTGATGACAAGCCTCAAGGAGCACTGTGATTAGAGTGGTCATGGAGCATTGGGATGACAAGGGCATGGATCATTGTGATGACAAGGGTCATGGAGCATTTTGATCACAAGAGTCCCGGATCATTGTGTTGTCAGGGTTCATGGAGCGTTGTGATGACAGTGGTCCTGGAGCATTGTGATGGCAGGGATCATGGAGCATTGTGATGAGAAGGTCATGGAGCATTGGGCTGAAAATGTTCATGGAGTATTGTGATGATAGGGGTCATGGAGCATTGTGATGACAAGGTACTGGAGCATTGTGATAAGAAGACCATGGAGCCTTGTGATGACAAGTCTCATGGAGCATTCTGATGAAAAGGGGCATGGAGCATTGTGATTACAGGGGTCTTGGAGCATTGTGATGACAAGGGCATGGAGCATTGGGATGAGAAGGACATGGAGCGTTCTGATGACATGCATCACGGAGCACTGTGATGACAAGGGTATGGAGCATTGTGATTACAGGGGTCTTGGAGCACTGTGATGAAAAGGGCATGGATCATTGTGATGAAAAAGGCATGGAGCCTTGTCATGACAGGGTTCAAGGAGCATACTGACGACAAGTGTCAGGGAGCATTGTGATGACAAGGGTATTGAGCATTGTGATGACAAAGGTCATGGAGCATTGTGATGAGAAGACCATGGATAATTGTGATGACGAGCGTCATGGGGCGTTGTGATGACAAGTGTTATGGAACATTGTGATCAGAAGGGTTTGGTGCATTGTGATGACAGAGGTCATAGAGCATTTTGATTTCATTGTTATGACAATAGCATGAAGCATTATGATGATGGGCATGGTGCATTTTGATGACAGGGTTCATGGAGCAGTGAGATGAAAAGGGGCATGGAGCATTGTGATAACAGCAGTCTTGGAGCATTGTGATGACAAGGGCATGGAGCATTGTGATTACAGGGGCCGTGGAGCATTGTGATGACAAGGGTCATGGAGCCTTGTGATGACAAGGCTGTGGAAAATTGTGATGGCAGTGGTCATGGAGCATTGTTATGACAGGGGTAATGGAGCATTGTGATGACAAGGGCATGGAGCATTCATCTGAAAAATTTCATGGATTATTGTGATGAGAGGGGGAAGGAGCATTGTGATGATAAGGGCACGGAATACTGAGATACATGGGTCATGCAGGATTCTAATGACAAGCGCATGGAGCATTGTGGTAAGAAGGACATCGAGCATTGTGAGGAAAAGCGTCAAGGAGCTTTGTGATGACAAGGCCATGGAGCAATGTGATGAGAGTGTTCATGGAGCATTGTGATGACAATGGCATGCAGCATTGTGATGCCAAGGGTCATGGAGCTTTGTGATGACAAAGGTCATGGAGCATTTTGATGACAAGTGTGTGGTGCACTCTGTTGTGAAGGGCGGGGAGCATTGTGATGACAGGATCATGGAGAAATTTGATGAAAATTGTCATGGAACATTTTGATGAAAGTGGTTATGGAACGTTGTGATGTCAGGGGTGCTGGAGCATTTTGATGAAAAGGGTCATGGAGCATTTTGATGACAGGGGTTATGGAACATTGTGATGTCAGGGGTCATCGAACATTGTGATGATAAGTGCATGTAGCATTGTGATGACAGGAGTCATGGAACATTGTGATGACAGGGGTGAGGGAGTATTGTGATGAGTAGTGATTTAACATTGTGATATCAGTGGTGAGAGATCATTTTGATGAGAAGTGCATGGAGCATTGGGATGACAAGGTTTATGGAGCACTGTGATGAAAAGATTGTGGAGCACTGTGATGACAACTGCATGGCACATTGTGATGACATGTGTCATGGAGCATTGTGCTGAGAAAGGCATAGAGCATTGTTATGACAAGGGTCAAATAGCATTGTGATTAAAAATTCATGGAGCATTGTGGTGAAAAATGTCACAGAGATTCGTGATGACGAGGGCATGTACCATTGTGACGACAAAGGTCATGAAGCATTGAGATGACTGGAGTCACGGAGCATTGTGATGGCAGGGGTCATGGAGCATTGTGATAACAACGGCATGGAGCATTGTGATGACAAGTGTCATGGAGGATTCTGATGACAAAGGTAATGGAGCATTGTGATGACAATCGCTTGGAGCATTGTGATGACAAGGGTCAGGGAGCATTGTACTGACAAGTGCATGGAGAATTGTGATGACAAATGTAATGGAGCATTTTGATGACAAGGGCTTAGAGCATCGTGATGACAAGGGTCATGGAGCATTGTGATGACAAGAGCATGGAGCATTGTGATGACAAATGTCACAGAGCCTTGTGTGACGAGGGCATGGACCATTGTGATGACAAAGGTCATGAAGCATTGTGATGATTGGAGTCACGGAGCATTGTGATGACATGGGTCAGGTAGCATTGTGATAACAAGGGCATGCTGCATTGTGATAAAAGGGGCATGGAACATTGGTCTGACAAGTTTCATGGATTATTGTGATGACAGTGGGCATGGCACATTGTGATGACAAGGGCATGGAGCACTGTGGTGACAAAGGTCACAGAGCCTTGTGTGACGAGAGCATGGACCATTGTGATATAAAATGTCATAAAGCATTGTGATGACTAGAGTCACGGAGCATTGTGATGAGAGGGGCATGGAACATTGGTCTGACAATTTTCATGGATTATTGTGATGACAGTGGGCATGGCTCATTGTGATGACAAGGGCATGGAGCATTGTGATGACAAGGTCATGGAGTATTGTGAAGACAGATGTCAGGGAGCATTGTGAGGACATATGTCATGGTCCATTGCGATGACAATGGCATGGATTATTGTGATGCCAAGTGTCATGGAGCATTGTGATGACAAGTGTTATGGAACATTGTGATCAGAAGGGTTTGGAGCATTGTGATGACAGAGGTCATTGAGCATTTTGATTTCCTTGTGATGACAATAGCATGAAATATTATGGTGATGGGCATGGTGCATTCTCATGACATGGTTCATGAAGCATTGAGAAGAAAAGTGGCATGGAGCATTGTGATTACAGGGGTGTTGGAGCATTGTGATGACAAGGGCATTGTGCATTGTGATTACAGGGGTCTTGGAGCATTGTGATGACAAGGGTCACGGAGGCTTGTGATGACAAGGCCGTGGAACATTGTGATAGCAGGGGTCATGGAGCATTGTTATGACAGGTGTAATGGAGCATTGTGATGACAAGGGTATGGGGCATTGGTCTGAAAAGTTTCATGGATTATTTTGATGAGAGTGGGCATGGAGCATTGTGATGACAAGGGCACGGAATACTGTGATACATAGATCATGCAGGATTGTAATGGCAAGGGCATGTAGCATTGTTTTGAGAAGGACATCGAGCATTGTAATTATAAGTGTCATGGAGATTTGGGATGACAAGTGCATGGAGCAATGTGATGAGAGGCTTCATGAATCATTGTGATGACATTGGAATGGAGCATTGTGATGCCAATGGTCATGGAGCATTGTGATGAAAAGGGTCATGGAGCATTTTGATTACATGGGTTATGGAGCATTGTGATGTCAGGGGTCATGGAGCACTGTGATGATAAGGGCATGTAGTATTGTGATGACAGAGGTCAGGGAAAATTGTGATGACAAGGGTGAGGGAGTATTGTTATGACTAGTGATGGAACATTGTGATATCAGTGGTGACGGATCATTTTGATGAGAAGTGCATGCAGCATTGTGATGACAAGCTGGTGGAGCATTTTCCTGACAAGCGCATGGAGCATTGTGATGACAAGGGTCATGGAGCATTGTGCTGAGAAAGGCATGGAGCATTGTGATGACAAGGGTCATGGAGCATTGTGATGAAAAGTTCATGGAGCATTGTGGTGACACAGGTCACAGAGCCTTGTGATGACGAGGGCATTGACCATTGTGATGACAAAGATCATGAAGCATTGTGGTGAATGGAGTCACGGAGCATTGTGATGACAGGGGTCATGGAGCATTGGGATGTCAAGGGCATGGAGCATTGTGATGAGAGGGGCATGGAGCATTGGTCTCACAAATTTCATGGATTATTGTGATGACAGTGGGCATGGTGCATTGTGATGAAAAGAGCATGGAACATTGTGATGACAACGTCATGGATTAATGTGAAGACAGGTGTGAGGGAACAATGTGATGACATATGTCACGGTCCATTGTGATGCCAATGACATGGAGCATTGTGATGCCAATTGTCATGGAGGATTGTGATGACAAAGGAAAAGGAGCATTGTGATGATCAGGACATGGAGCAATGTGATGGCAAGACCGTGGAGCATTGTGATGAGAAGACCATGGATAATTGTGATGACGAGCATCATGGAGCTTTATGATGAAAAGAGCCATGGAGCCTTCTGACATAAGATATCACTTATGAAGGAAATGTAAACATGGCTAAACATGAACTGAATTAGGAAAGAGAACAGAGTCTCACATTTAGAAAACATACTTATGGCTGCTTAGGGGAAAGAAAGGTGGGAAGATGCACAAAACCAGAGTTGGATATTAGCACAGGTACCGTTCAATAATCCAAATACAGAATAGACAAGACCTACTCATTCCTCAGTGAACGGGACTCAACACCCCTATTCCCCGCAGAGGAATATATCTGATTAGTAAGAATCTTTTTTTTTTTTTTTTTTTTTTTTTTTTTTGTGGTATGGGGGCCTCTCATTGTTGTGGCCTCTGTAGTTGCGGAGCACAGGCTCCGGACACGCAGGCTCAATGGCCATGGATCATGGGCCAAGCCGCTGCGCGGCATGAGGGATCCTCCCAGACCGGGGCACGAACCCGTGTACCCTGCAGCGGCAGGCGGACTCTCAACCACTGCGCCAACAGGGAAGCCCCTGATTAGTAAGAATCTTAAAACCTAAGTATCGATATGTCTCCGTAAGGGAATCAAGTCTGTCTAGACCGGCATAAACACGTCAGTGAAAATCAGCTCAACCTCATTCTAAAAATGAATTTCAAAAACAAAACAAAAAAAACAGCGAAATTCTAACACAATTCCTTCAGGTGTTATGATAAAACCTGTAATGACCCTGTCCAAAATGACAGCTGGATGAGACATAAGGCTGGTCACTTGGGACTGAGAGGATTGGTGAAATTGGGTGAGAAAATGCAGACGCTTTAAAGCAATAATGCATTCCACCAATTCCATGGGTCCCAACTCTCCAGGTAGAAGGGAATATCACTACAGTTATAACATGTACGGGAAACATAGAGAATGGACACAATGTGTATACGAAAGCTTTCTAAAACTCAAGTAATAGTCCCTCTCCTGGTGCTCCGGTTTGAATTTCCAACTGCTTTATTATCAATCTCCCAACTTGGAGAGACAGCCTCTTTAACCTCCTGTTTCTCACACGTTGCCAAATTGGCAGAGGATGGAAGGGAAGATGGAGAACCAATGAGAGAGTATCTGTTAGGCATTTGGACGGGCACATGTCACTCTAATTTCCGGGCAGGAAGAAGAATTAACAAAAGTCTCAGCCACCAGCCGGGACCCATTATAGTTCCTGAACCAAAATTTTGGACTTGTGGTCAGCTCACAAAAAACGAGTTGAAAAATGGAGCTCAGGGGCACAGCAATTCACAAACTGGCAGAGTACTAAAGGGCAACTATCGTCCAAAAATCTGTTCAGGGAAAGCAACAAGGAGGACTTGAAAGCGAGCCAGAATAGCAGGAAACAGATTTCAAGAGGTACATTGGAATCGCCTTTAAAGCACAGGAAGAGGGGCACAACTTCGACAATGATGCATTTGGCCAAAAAGGGCGTATTCGTTTTCTCCTGAATATATTCAGGAGAAGACGCAAACGACATTTTCGCCCAAGCAAGCAAGCGGGCAATGCAATTCTGAACTACAAAGAAGTATCACTTCCCACTGGTCAAAAGGGACATCCACAAAATGTGTAAAAACCAGAAAGGCAAGACAGGCCCTGGAGAAGAGGGAGCCTAGTTATGCTGAATGGGCAGTATGTAAATTGCCAACTGCCTTTCTGGAGGAGTGCATTGTGTTCCCTAAAACAAGTAAACAACAGAGCTACAGAGCCAAGGGCACTTCCAGTCTAGGGAATATACCTTGGGCATACTGAAAATCAATAAGACAGAGCCACTCCAAAATTTAGGGCTGCACTGCTTACAAGAACCTCAAATTGGGTACACCTTAAATTTCCCATGAAAGCAAAAATGGTTCAAGAAACTGTGTTAGTTACGTACGATGGAATAGCCCTCAGCCATGAAATCAATGTCATAAGGCCAGTAGCAGCAGAATGAGTGGATAGAGGTACGATGATTCTAAGTGAAATAAGTCACAGAGAAAAATAAACTTATCATAAGATATCACTTATTAAGGTGCTGTAAACATGGCAACACATGAACAGAGTTAGGAAAGAGAAAAGTGCCTCTCATTTAGAAAACACTCTTATGCCTTCTTAAGGGGAAAGGAGAGGTGGGGTGATGCTTAAAACCACAGTTTGATATTCGTATAGGTAGCATTCCAAAAGCCAAATATGGAAAAGAAAAGACCTACACCTTCCTCGTGAAAGGGACTCAAAACCCCATACTTTCCGCAGAGGAATATATCTGACTAGTAATAATATTAAAACGTGTATATTGATATGTCTCCATAAGGGAATCAAGTGTGTCTAGACTGGCATTAACATGGCAGTGAGAATCAGCTCAAATCCACTATAAAAAGGAATTTAAAAAAAAAAAAAAACTGGGAAATTCTTTACAATTCCTTCAGGGGCTCTGATGAAACCTAGAATGACCGTATCTACAACGACAGCTGGATGTGGCATAAGGCTGTACACTTGGCACTGAGAGGATTGGTGAGATTGGGTGAGCAAATGCAGACCAAATAAAGCAATAATGCATGGCACACATTCCAAGGGTCCCAACTCTCCAGGTTGAAGGGAATATTACTACAGCTATAACATGTACGGGAAACCTAGAGAATGGACACACTCTGAATACGAAAGGTTTCTAGAACTTAACTAATAGTCCCTCTCCTGGTTCTCCAGCTAGAATTTCCAACTGCTTTACTATCAATCTCCCAACTTGGAGAGACAGCCCCTTTAACCTCCTGGTTCACACAGTTTGCCAATTTGGCAGAGGATGAAAGGGAAGAGGGAGAACCAATGAGAGAGTAGCTGTTAGGCATTTGGACGGGCACATGTCACTCTAATTTCCCGGCAGGAAGAAGAATTAACCAAAGTCTCAGCCACCCGCAGGGAACCAGTATAGGTCCTGAACCAAAAGTTCGGAATTGCGGTCAGCTCACAAAAAACGTGTTGAAAAATGGAGCTCAGGGGCACAGCAATTCACACACTGGCAGAGTAATAAAGGACAACTATAGTCCAAAAACCTGTTGAGGGAAGGCAACCAGGCGGACTTGAAAGCGAGCCAGTATAGCAGGAAACAGATTTCAAGAGGTACATTGGAATCCCCTTTAAAGCACAGGAAGAGGGGCACAACTTCGACAATGATGCACTTGGACAAAAAGGGCATATGCGTTTTCTCCTGAATATATTTAGGAGAAAACGTATACGCCCTTTTTGGCCAAGCAAGCAAGTGTGCAATGCAAATCTGCACTACAAAGAAGTATCACGTCCCACCGGTCAGAAGGGACATCTGCAAAATGCGTAAAAACGAGAAATGCAAGATAGGCCCTGGAGAACAGGGAGCCTAGTTATGCTGATGGGCAGGATGTAAACTGCCAACTGCCTCTCTGGAGGAGTGCATTGTGTTCCCTCAAACAAGTAAACAACAGAGCTACAGAGCCAAGGGCACTTCCAGTGTAGGGAATATACCTTGGGAAAACTGAAAATCAATAAAACAGAGCCACCCCAAAATTTAAAGCTGCACTGATTACAAGAACCTCAACTTGGGTACACCTTAAATATCCGAGGAAAGACAAAAATGGTTCAAGAAATTGTGTTAATTTCGTAGGATGGAATATACCTCATCCATGAAATCAATGTCATAAGGCCAGTAGCAGCAAAATGAGTGGATTCAGGTACGATGATCCTAGTGAAATAAGTCACAGAGAAAAAGAAACTTATCATAAGATATCACTTATGAAGGTCCTGTAAACATGGCTACACATGAACAGAGTTAGGAAAGTGAAAAGCGCCTCTCATTTAGGAAACACTCTTATGCCTGCTTAAGGGGAAAGGAGAAGAGGGATGATGCATAAAACCAGAGTTTGATATTCGTACAGGTACCATTCCAAAAACCAAATATGGAATAGACAAGACCTACACCTTCCTCAGTTAAAGGGACTCAAAACCCCATATTTCCCACAGAGGAATATATCTGACTAGTAATAATCTTAAAACTTATATATTGATATGTCTCCATAAGGGAATCAAATGTGTCTAGACTGGCATAAACATGGCAGTGAGAATCAGCTCAAACCCACTATAAAAAGGAAATTCAAAAACAAAACACAAAAACAGGGAAATTCTTTACAATTCCTTCAGGGTCTCTAATGAAACATGGAAACACCCTATCTACAATGACAGCTGGATGTGCCATAAGGCTGGACACTTGGGACTGAGAGGATTTGCTAGATTCAGTGAGCAAATGCAGATCATTTAAAGCAATAATGCGTGACAAACATTCCAAGTGTCCCAACTCTCCAGGTTGAAGGTAATATTACTACAGCTATAATATGTACGGGAAACCAAGAGAATGGACACACTGTGAATACGAAAGGTTTCTAGAAATCAACTAATAGTCCCTCTCCTGGTGCTCTGGTTTGAATTTCCAACTGCCTTACTATCAATTTCCCAACTTGGAGAGACAGACCCTTTAACCTCCTGGTTCTCACAGGTTGCCAGTTTGGCAGAGGATGAAAGGGAAGATGGAGAACCAGTGAGAGAATAGCTGTTAGGCATTTGCACGGGCACATGTCACTCTAATTTCCCAGCAGGAAGAAGAATTAATCAAAGTGTCAGCCACCCACTGGGAAACTGTATAGGTCCTGAACCAAAGTTTTGGACTTGTGTCCAGCTCACAAAAAAGGAGTTGAAAAATGGAGCTCAGGGGCACAGCAATTCACAAAATGGCAGAGTACTAAAGGGCAACTATCGTCCAAAAATCTGTTGAGTGAAGGCAACGAGGGGGAATTAAAAGCGAGCCGGAATAGCAGGAAACAGATTTCAAGATGTACATTGGAATCGCCTTCAAAGCACAGGAAGAGGGGCACAACTTCGACAATGATGCACTTGGCCAAAAAGGGTGTATGCGTTTTCTCCTGAATATATTCACGAGAAAACGCATACGCCCTTTTTGGCAAAGCAAGCAAGCGGGCAACGCAAATCTGCACTACAAAGAAGTATCACTTCCCACCGGTCAAAAGGGACATTCGCAAAATGTGTAAAAACCAGAAAGGCAAGACAGTCCCTGGAAAACAGGGAGCCTTGTTATGCTGATGGGTGGGATGTAAATTGGCAACTCCCTCTCAGGAGGAGTGCATTGTGTTCCCTAAAACAGGTAAACGCCAGAACGACAGATCCAAGGGCACTTCCAGTCTAGGGAATATACCATGGGAAAACTGAAAATCAATAAGACAGAGCCACCCCAATATTTAGGGCTTCACTGCTTACAAGAACCTCAATTTGGGTACACTTTAAATATCCCGGGAAAGACAAAATTGGTTCAAGAATTTGTGGTACTTACGTAAGATGGAATATCCCTCAGCCATGAAATCAATGTCATTAGGCCAGTAGCAGCAAAATGAGTGGATTCAGGTACGATGATTCTAAGTGAAATAAGTCACAGAGAAAAAGTAACTTATCATAAGATATCACTTATGAAGGTCCTGTAAACATGGCTACACATGAACTGAGATAGGAAAGAGAACAGAGTCTCACATATAGAAAACACTCTTATGCCTGCTTAAGGGGAAAGGAGAGGAGGGGTGATGCATAAAACCAGAGTTTCATATTCGTTCAGCTACCTTTCCAAAAACCAAATATGGAATAGACAAGACCTACACCTTCCTCAGTGAAAGGGACTCAAAACCCCATATTTCCTGCAGAGGAATATATCTGACTAGTACGAATCTTAAAACCTATGTATTGATATGTCTCCATAAGGGAATCAAGTGGGTCTAGACTGGCATAAACATGGCAGTGAGAATCAGATCAAACCCACTACAAAAAGGAATTTCGAAAACAAAATAAAAACAGGGATAATCTTTACATTTCCTTCAGGGGCTGTGATGAAACATGGAATGACCCTATCTACAATGACAGCTGGATGTGGCGTAAGGCTGGACACTTTGGGCTGAGAGGATTGGTGAGATTGTGTCAGCAAATGCAGACCATTTAAAGCAATAATGCGTGGCACACATTCCAAGGATCCCAACTCTCCAGGTTGAAGGGAATATTACTACAGCTATAACATGTACGTGAAACATAGAGAATCGACACACTGGGAAAACGAAAGGTTTCTAAAACTCAACTAATATTCCCTCTCCTGGTGCTTCGGTTTGAAATTCCAATTGCTTTACTATCAATCTCCCAACTTGGAGAGACAGCCCCTTTAACCTCCTGGCTCTCACAGGTTGCAAATTAGGCAGAGGATGAAAGGAAAGATGGAGAACCAATGAGAGAGTAGCTGTTAGGCATTTGGACGGGCACATGCCACTCTAATTTCCTGGCAGAAAGAAGAATTAACCAAAGTCTCAGCCACCCACCTGGAACCAGTATAGATCCTGAAGCAAAATTTTGGTCTTGCGGTCAGCTCACAAAAAACGAGTTGAAAAATGGAGCACAGGGGCACAGCAATTCACAAACTGGCAGAGTAATAAAGGACAACTATCGTCCAAAAATCTGTTGAGGGAAGGCAACGAGGCGGACTTGAAAGCGAGCCAGAATAGCAGGAAACAGATTTCAAAAGGTACATTGGAATCGCCTTTAAAGCACAGGAAGAGGGGCACAACTTCGACAATGATGCACTGGGCCAAAAAGGGCCTATGCGTTTCCTCCAGAATATAATCAGGAGGAAACGCATACGACCTTATTGGCTAAGCAAGCAAGCGGGCAATGAAATTCTGCAGTACAAAGAAATATCACTTCCCAGCGGTCAAAAGGGACATCTGCAAAATGTGTAAAAACCAGAAAGGCAAGACAGGCCCTGGAGAACAGGGAGCCTAGTTATGCTGATGGGCAGGATGTAAATTGCCAACTGCCTCTCTGGAGGAGTGCAATGTGTTCCCTAAAATAATTAAACAACAGAGCTACAGAGCCAAGGGCACTTCCAGTCTAGGGAATATACCTTGGGAAAATTGAAAATCAATAAGACAGAGCCACACAAAAATTTAGGGCTGCACTGTTTACAAGAACCTCAACTTGGGTACACCTTAAATATCTCAGGAAAGACAAAATTGGTTCAAGAAATTTTGGTACTTTCGTATGATGGATTATCCCTCAGCCATGAAATCAATGTCATAAGGCCAGTAGCAGCAAAATGAGTGGATTCATGTACGATGATTCTAAGTGAAATAAGTCACAGAGAAAAAGAAACTTATCATAAGATATCACTTATGAAGGTCCTGTAAACATGGCTACACATGAACTGAGTTAGGAAAGAGAAAAGAGCCTCTCATTTACAAAACACACTTATGCCTGCTTAAGGGGAAAGGAGAGGAGGGGTGATGCATAAAACCAGAATTTGATATTCGTACAGGTACCGTTCCAAAAACCAAATATGGAATAGACAAGACCTACACCTTCCTCAGTGAAAGGGACTCAAAAACCCATATTTCCCGCAGAGGAATATATCTGACTAGTAATAATCTTAAAACCTATATATTGATATGTCTCCATAAGGGAATCAAGTGTGTCTAGACTGGCATTAACATGGCAGTGAGAATCAGCTCAAACCCACTATAAAAAGGAATTTCAAAAACAAACAAACAAATAATAAACCGGGAAATTCTTTAAAATTCCTTCGGGGCTCGGATGAAACCTAGTATGACCCTATCTACAACGACACCTGGATGTGGCATAAGCCTGGACATATGGGACTGAGAGGATTGGTGAGATTGGGTGAGCAAATGCAGACCTTTTAAAGCAATAATGTGTGACACACATTCCCAGTGTCCCAACTGTCCAGGTTGAAGGGAATATTACTACAGCTATAACATGTATGGGAATCCTAGAGAATGGACACAGTGTGAATACGAAAGGTTTCTAGAACTCAACTAATAGTCCCTCTCCTGGTTCTCCAGCTAGAATTTCCAACTGCTTTACTATCAATCTCCCAACTTGGAGAGACAGCCCCTTTAACCTCCTGGTTCGCACAGTTTGCCAATTTGGCAGAGGATGAAAGGGAAGAGGGAGAATCAATGAGAGAGTAGCTGTTAGGCATTTGGACGGGCACATGTCACTCTAATTTCCCAGCAGGAAGAAGAATTAACCAAAGTCTCAGCAACCCGCCGGGAACCAGTATAGGTCATGAACCAAAAGTTTCGATTTGCGGTCAGCTCACAAAAAACAAGTTGAAAAATGGAGCTCAGGGGCACAGCAATTCACGAACTGGCAGAGTACTAAAGGACAACTATAGTCCAAAAACCTGTTGAGGGAAGGCAACCAGGCCGACTTGACAGCGAGCCAGTATAGCAGGAAACAGATTTCAAGATGTACACTGGAATCGCCTTTAAAGCACAGGAAGAGGGGCACAACTTCGACAATGATGCACTTGGCCAAAAAGTGTGTATGCGTTTTCTCCTGAATATATTTAGGAGAAAACACATACACCCTTTTTCGCCAAGCAAGCAAGCGGGCAATGCAAATCTGCACTACAAGAAGTATCACTTCCCACTGGTCAAAAGGGACATACGCAAAATGTGTAAAAATCAGAAAGCAAGACAGGCCCTGGAGAACCGGGAGCCTAGTTATGCTGATGGGCAGGATGTAAATTGCCTACTGCCTCTCTGGAGGAGTGCATTGTGTTCCCTCAAACAAGTAAACACCAGAGCTACAGAGCCAAGAGCACTTCCAGTCTAGGGAATATACCATGGGAAAACTGAAAATCAATAAGACAGAGCCATCCCAATATTTAGGGCTTCACTGCTTACAAGAACCTCAACTTGGGTACACCTTAAATATCCCGGGAAAGACAAAATTGGTTCAAGAAATTGTGGTACTTACGTAAGATGGAATATCCCTCAGCCACGAAATCAATGTCATAAGGGCAGAAGCAGCAAAATGAGTGGATTCAGGTACGATGATCCTAAGTGAAATAAGTCACAGAGAAAAAGTAACTTATCATAAGATATCACTTATGAAGGTCCTGTAAACATGGCTACACATGAACTGAGATAGGAAAGAGAACAGAGTCTCACATTTAGAAAGCACTCTTATGCCTGATTAAGGGGAAAGGAGAGGAGGGGTGATGCATAAAACCAGAGTTTCATATTCGTACAGCTACCTTTCCTAAAACCAAATATGGAATAGACAAGACCTACACCTTCCTCAGTGAAAGGGACTCAAAACCCCATATTTCCTGCAGAGGAATATATCTGACTAGTACGAATCTTAAAACCTATGTATTGATATGTCTCCATAAGGGAATCAAGTGGGTCTAGACTGGCATAAACATGGCAGTGAGAATCAGATCAAACCCACTACAAAAAGGAATTTCAAAAACAAAACAGAAACAGGGATAATCTTTATATTTCCTTCAGGGGCTGTGAAGAAACATGGAATGACCCTATCTACAATGACAGCTGGATGTGGCGTAAGGCTGGACACTTTGGGCTGAGAGGATTGGTGAGATTGGGTCAGCAAATGCAGACCATTTAAAGCAATAATGCGTGGCACACATTCCAAGGATCCCAACTCTCCAGGTTGAAGGGAATATTACTACAGCAATAACATGTACGGGAAACATAGAGAATCGACACACTGTGAAAACGAATGGTTTCTTAATCTCAACTAATAGTCCCTCTCCTGGTGCTTCGGTTTGAAATTCCAACTGCTTTACTATCAATCTCCCAACTTGGAGAGACAGCCCCTTTAACCTCCTGGTTCTCACAGGTTGGAAATTAGGCAGAGGATGAAAGGGAAAAGGGAGAACCAATGAGAGAGTAGCTGTTAGGCATTTGGATGGGCACATGTCACTCTGGTTTCCCGCCAGGAAGAAGAATTAACCAAAGTCTCAGCCACCCACCTGGAAGCATTATAGATCCTGAAGCAAAATTTTGGTCTTGCGGTCAGCTCACAAAAAACGAGTTGAAAAATGGAGCTCAGGGGCACAGCAATTCACAAACTGGCGGAGTAATAAAGGACAACTATCGTCCAAAAATCTGTTGAGGGAAGGCAACGAGGCGGACTTGAAAGCGAGCCAGAATAGCAGGAAACAGATTTCAAGAGGTATATAGGAATCGCCTTTAAAGCACAGGAAGAGGGGCACAACTTCGAATATGATGCACTGGGCCAAAAAGGGACTATGCGTTTTCTCCTGAATATATTCAGGAGAAGACGCAAACGACCTTTTTGCCCAAGCAAGAAAGTAGGCAATGCAAATCTGCACTACAAAGAAGTATCACTTCCCACCAGTCAAAAGGGACATCCGCAAAATGTGTAAAAACCAGAAAGGCAAGACAGGCCCTGGAGAACAGGGAGCCTAGTTATGCTGATGGGCGGGATGTAAATTGCCAACCGCCTCTCTGGAGGAGTGCAATGTGTTCCCTAAAATAATTAAACAACAGAGCTACAGAGCCAAGGGCACTTCCAGTCTAGGGAATATACCTTGGGAAAATTGAAAATCAATAAGACAGAGCCACCCAAAAATTTAGGGCTGCACTGTTTACAAGAACCTCAACTTGGGTACACCTTAAATATCTCAGGAAAGACAAAATTGGTTCAAGAAATTTTGGTACTTACGTACGATGGATTATCCTTCAGCCATGAAATCAATGTCATAAGGCCTGTAGCAGCAAAATGAGTGGATTCAGGTACGATGATTCTAAGTGAAATAAGTCACAGAGAAAAAGAAACTTATCATAAGATATCACTTATGAAGGTCCTGTAAACATGGCTACACATGAACTGAGTTAGGAAAGAGAAAAGAGCCTCTCATTTATGAAACACTCTTATGCCTGCTTAAGGGGAAAGGAGAGGAGGGGTGATGCATAAAACCAGAATTTGATATTCGTACAGGTACCATTCCAAAAACCAAATATGGAATAGACAAGACCTACACCTTCCTCAGTGAAAGGGACTCAAACCACCATATTTCCCGCAGAGGAATATATGTGACTAGTAATAATCTTAAAACCTATATATTGATATGTCTCCATAAGGGAATCAAGTGTGTCTACACTGGCATTAACATGGCAGTGAGAATCAGCTCAAACCCACTATAAAAAGGAATTTCAAAAACAAACAATCAAAAAAAAAACCGGGAAATTCTTTACAATTCCTTCAGGGTCTCTGATGAAACCTAGAATAACCCTAACTACAACGACAGCTGGATGTGGCATAAGGCTGGACACTTGGGACTGAGAGGATTGGTGAGATTGGGTGAGCAAATGCAGACCTTTTAAAGCAATAATGCGTGACACACATTCCAAGGATCCCAACTCTCCAGGTTGAAGGGAATATTACTACAGCTATAGCATGTATGGGAAACAAAGAGAATGGACACAGTGTGAATACGAAAGGTTTCTAGAACTCAACTAATAGTACCTCTCCTGGTTCTCCAGCTAGAATTTCCAACTGCTTTACTATCAATCTCCCAACTTGGAGAGACAGCCCCTTTAACCTCCTGGTTCGCACAGTTTGCCAATTTGGCAGAGGATGAAAGGGAAGAGGGAGAATCAATGAGAGAGTAGCTATTAGGCATTTGGACGGGCACATGTCACTCTAATTTCCCAGCAGGAAGAAGAATTAACCAAAGTCTCAGCCACCCGCCGGGAACCAGTATAGGTCCTGAACCAAAAGTTTGGATTTGCGGTCAGCTCACAAAAAACAAGTTGAAAAATGGAGCTCAGGGGCACAGCAATTCACAAACTGGCAGAGTACTAAAGGACAACTATAGTCCAAAAACCTGTTGAGGGAAGGCAACCAGGCGGACTTGAAAGTGAGCCAGTATAGCAGGAAACAAATTTCAAGATGTACACTGGAATCGCCTTTAAAGCACAGGAAGAGGGGCACAACTTCGACAATGATGCACTTGGCCAAAAAGGGTGTATGCGTTTTCTCCTGAATATGTTTAGGAGAAAACGCATACGCCCTTTTTGGCCAAGCAAGCAAGCGGGCAATGCAAATGTGCATTACAAAGAAGTATCACTTCCCACCAGTCAAAAGGGACATCCGCAAAATGTGTAAAAACCAGAAAGCAAGACAGGCCCTGGAGAACAGGGAGCCTAGTTATGCTGATGGGCAGGATGTAAATTGCCAACTGCCTCTCTGGAGGAGTGCATTGTGTTCCCTAAAACAGGTAAACACCAGAGCTACAGAGCCAAGAGCACTTCCAGTCTAGGGAATATACCATGGGAAAACTGAAAATCAATAAGACAGAGCCATCCCAATATTTAGGGCTTCACTGCTTACAAGAACCTCAACTTGGGTACACCTTAAATATCCCGGGAAAGACAAAATTGGTTCAAGAAATTGTGGTACTTACGTAAGATGGAATATCCCTCAGCCATGAAATCAACGTCATAAGGCCAGAAGCAGCAAAATGAGTGGATTCAGGTACGATGATTCTAAGTGAAATAAGTCACAGAGAAAAAGTAACTTATCATAAGATATCACTTATGAAGGTCCTGTAAACATGGCTACACATGAACTGAGATAGGAAAGAGAACAGAGTCTCACATTTAGAAAGCACTCTTATGCCTGATTAAGGGGAAAGGAGAGGAGGGGTGATGCATAAAACCAGAGTTTCATATTCGTACAGCTACCTTTCCTAAAACCAAATATGGAATAGACAAGACCTACACCTTCCTCAGTGAAAGGGACTCAAAACCCCATATTTCCTGCAGAGGAATATATCTGACTAGTACGAATCTTAAAACCTATGTATTGATATGTCTCTGTAAGGGAATCAAGTGGGTCTAGACTGGCATAAACATGGCAGTGAGAATCAGATCAAACCCACTACAAAAAGGAATTTCAAAAACAAAACAAAAACAGGGATAATCTTTATATTTCCTTCAGGGGCTGTGAAGAAACATGGAATGACCCTATCTACAATGACAGCTGGATGTGGCGTAAGGCTGGACACTTTGGGCTGAGAGGATTGGTGAGATTGGGTCAGCAAATGCAGACCATTTAAAGCAATAATGCGTGGCACACATTCCAAGGATCCCAACACTCCAGGTTGAAGGGAATATTACTACAGCTATAACATGTACGGGAAACATAGAGAATCAACACACTGTGAAAACGAATGGTTTCTAAATCTCAACTAATAGTCCCTCTCCTGGTGCTTTGGTTTGAAATTTCAACTGATTTACTATCAATCTCCCAACTTGGAGAGACAGCCCCTTTAACCTCCTGGTTCTCACAGGTTGCAAATTAGGCAGAGGATGAAAGGGAAAAGGGAGAACCAATGAGAGAGTAGCTGTTAGGCATTTGGACGGGCAAATGTCACTTTGGTTTCCCGCCAGGAAGAAGAATTAACCAAAGTCTCAGCCACCCACCTGGAAGCAGTATAGATCCTGAAGCAAAATTTTGGTCTTGCGGTCAGCTCACAAAAAACGAGTTGAAAAATGGAGCTCAGGGGCACAGCAATTCACAAACTGGCAGAATAATAAAGGACAACTATCGTCCAAAAATCTGTTGAGGGAAGGCAACGAGGCGGACTTGAAAGCGAGCCAGAATAGCAGGAAACAGATTTCAAGAGGTACATTGGAATCGCCTTTAAAGCACAGGAAGAGGGGCACAACTTCGAAAAGGATGCACTGGGCCAAAAAGGGCCTATGTGTTTTCTCCTGAATATATTCAGGAGAAGACGCAAACGACCTTTTTGCCCAAGCAAGAAAGTAGGCAATGCAAATCTGCACTACAAAGAAGTATCACTTCCCACCAGTCAAAAGGGACATCCGCAAAATGTGTAAAAACCAGAAAGGCAAGACAGGCCCTGGAGAACAGGGAGCCTAGTTATGCTGATGGGCGGGATGTAAATTGCCAACCGCCTCTCTGGAGGAGTGCAATGTGTTCCCTAAAATAATTAAACAACAGAGCTACAGAGCCAAAGGCACTTCCAGTCTAGGGAATATACCTTGGGAAAATTGAAAATCAATAAGACAGAGCCACCCAAAAATTTAGGGCTGCACTGTTTACAAGAACCTCAACTTGGGTACACCTTAAATATCTCAGGAAAGACAAAATTGGTTCAAGAAATTTTGGTACTTACGTACGATGGATTATCCCTCAGCCATGAAATCAATGTCATAAGGCCTGTAGCAGCAAAATGAGTGGATTCAGGTACGATGATTCTAAGTGAAATAAGTCACAGAGAAAAAGAAACTTATCATAAGATATCACTTATGAAGGTCCTGTAAACATGGCTACACATGAACTGAGTTAGGAAAGAGAAAAGAGCCTCTCATTTATGAAACACTCTTATGCCTGCTTAAGGGGAAAGGAGAGGAGGGGTGATGCATAAAACCAGAATTTGATATTCGTACAGGTACCATTCCAAAAACCAAATATGGAATAGACAAGACTTACACCTTCCTCAGTGAAAGGGACTCAAACCCCCATATTTCCCTCAGAGGAATATATCTGACTTGTAATAATCTTAAAACCTATATATTGATATGTCTCCATAAGGGAATCAAGTGTGTCTAGACTGGCATTAACATGGCAGTGAGAATCAGCTCAAACTCACTATAAAAAGGAATTTCAAAAACAAACAATCAAAAAAAAACCGGGAAATTCTTTACAATTCCTTCAGGGGCTCTGATGAAACCTAGAATAACCCTAACTACAACGACAGCTGGATGTGGCATAAGGCTGGACACTTGGGACTGAGAGGATTGGTGAGATTGGGTGAGCAAATGCAGATCTTTTAAAGCAATAATGCGTGACACACATTCCAAGGATCCCAACTCTCCAGGTTGAACGGAATATTACTACAGCTATAACATGTATGGGAAACCAAGAGAATGGACACAGTGTGAATACGAAAGGTTTCTAGAACTCAACTAATAGTACCTCTCCTGGTTCTCCAGCTAGAATTTCCAACTGCTTTACTATCAATCTCCCAACTTGGAGAGACAGCCCCTTTAACATCCTGGTTCGCACAGTTTGCCAATTTGGCAGAGGATGAAAGGGAAGAGGGAGAATCAATGAGAGAGTAGCTGGTAGGCATTTGGACGGGCACATGTCACTCTAATTTCCCAGCAGGAAGAAGAATTAACCAAAGTCTCAGCCACCCGCCGGGAACCAGTATAGGTCCTGAACCAAAAGTTTGGATTTGCGGTCAGCTCACAAAAAACAAGTTGAAAAATGGAGCTCAGGGGCACAGCAATTCACAAACTGGCAGAGTACTAAAGGACAACTATAGTCCAAAAACCTGTTGAGGGAACGCAACCAGGCCGACTTGAAAGCGAGCCAGTATAGAGGGAAACAGATTTCAAGAGGTACACTGGAATCGCCTTTAAAGCACAGGAAGAGGGGCACAACTTCCACAATGATGCACTTGGCCAAAAAGGGTGTATGCATTTTCTCCTGAATATATTTAGGAGAAAACGCATACGCCCTTTTTGGCAAAGCAAGCAAGCGGGCAATGCAAATCTGCACTACAAAGAAGTATCACTTCCCACCGTTCAAAAGGGACATCCGCAAAATGTGTAAAAACCAGAAAGCAAGACAGGCCCTGGAGAACAGGGAGCCTAGTTATGCTGATGGGCAGGATGTAAATTGCCAACTGCCTCTCTGGAGGAGTGCATTGTGTTCCCTAAAACAGGTAAACACCAGAGCTACAGAGCCAAGAGCACTTCCAGTCTAGGGAATATACCATGTGAAAACTGAAAATCAATAAGACAGAGCCATCCCAATATTTAGGGCTTCACTGCTTACAAGAACCTCAACTTGGGTACACCTTAAATATCCCGGGAAAGACAAAATTGGTTCAAGAAATTGTGGTACTTACGTAAGATGTTATATCCCTCAGCCATGAAATCAACGTCATAAGGCCAGAAGCAGCAAAATGAGTGGATTCAGGTACGATGATTCTAAGTGAAATAAGTCACAGAGAAAAAGTAACTTATCATAAGATATCACTTATGAAGGTCCTGTAAACATGGCTACACATGACTGAGATAGGAAAGAGAACAGAGTCTCACATTTAGAAAACACTCTTATGCCTGATTAAGGGGAAAGGAGAGGTGGGGTGATGCATAAAACCAGAGTTTCATATTCGTACAGCTACCTTTCCTAAAACCAAATATGGAATAGACAAGACCTACACCTTCCTCAGTGAAAGGGACTCAAAACCCAATAATTCCTGCAGAGGAATATATCTGACTAGTACGAATCTTAAAACCTACGTATTGATATGTCTCCATAAGGGAATCAAGTGGGTCTAGACTGGCATAAACATGGCAGTGAGAATCAGATCAAACCCACTATAAAAAGGAATTTCAAAAACAAAACAAAAACAGGGATAATCTTTACATTTCCTTCAGGGGCTGTGAAGAAACATGGAATGACCCTATCTACAATGAGAGCTGGATGTGGCGTAAGGCTGGACACTTTGGGCTGAGAGGATTGGTGAGATTGGGTCAGCAAATGCAGACCATTTAAAGCAATAATGCGTGGCACACATTCCAAGGATCCCAACTCTCCAGGTTGAAGGGAATATTACTACAGCTATAACATGTACGGGAAACCTAGAGAATGGACACACTGTGAAAACGAAAGGTTTCTAAAACTCAACTAATATTCCCTCTCCTGGTGCTTCGGTTTGAAACTCCAACTGCTTTACTATCAATCTCCCAACTTGGAGAGACAGCCCCTTTAACCTCCTGGTTCTCACAGGTTGCAAATTAGGCAGAGGATGAAAGGAAAGATGGAGAACCAATGAGAGAGTAGCTGTTAGGCATTTGGACGGGCACATGTCACTCTAATTTTCCGGCAGAAAGAAGAATTAACCAAAGTCTCAGCCACCCACCTGGAACCAGTATAGATCCTGAAGCAAAATTTTGTTCTTGCGGTCAGCTCACAAAAAACGAGTTGAAAAATGGAGCTCATGGGCACAGCAATTCACAAACTGGCAGAGTAATAAAGGACAGCTATCGTCCAAAAATCTGTTGAGGGAAGGCAACGAGGCGGACTTGAAAGCGAGCCAGAATAGCAGGAAACAGATTTCAAGAGGTACATTGGAATCGCCTTTAAAGCACAGGAAGAGGGGCACAACCTCGACAATGATGCACTGGGCCAAAAAGGGCGTAAGCGTTTCCTCCAGAATATAATCAGGAGGAAACACATACGCCCTTATTGGCCAAGCAAGCAAGCGGGCAATGAAATTCTGCAGTACAAAGAAATATCACTTCCCAGCGGTCAAAAGGGACATCTGCAAAATGTGTAAAAACCAGAAAGGCAAGACAGGCCCTGGAGAACAGAGAGCCTAGTTATGCTGATGGGCAGGATGTAAATTGCCAACCGCCTCTCTGTAGGAGTGCAATGTGTTCCCTAAAACAATTAAACAACAGAGCTACAGAGCCAAAGGCACTTCCATTCTAGGGAATATACCTTGGGAAAACTGAAAATCAATAAGACAGAGCCACCCAAAAATTTAGGGCTGCACTGTTTACAAGAACCTCAACTTGGGTACACCTTAAATATCTCAGGAAAGACAAAATTGGTTCAAGAAATTTTGGTACTTACGTATGATGGATTATCCTTCAGCCATGAAATCAATGTCATAAGGCCTGTAGCAGCAAAATCAGTGGATTCAGGTACGATGATTCTAAGTGAAATAAGTCACAGAGAAAAAGAAACTTATCATAAGATATCACTTATGAAGGTCCTGTAAACATGGCTACACATGAACAGAGTTAGGAAAGAGAAAAGAGCCTCTCATTTACAAAACACTCTTATGCCTGCTTAAGGGGAAAGGAGAGGAGGGGTGATGCATAAAACCAGAATTTGATATTCGTACAGGTACCATTCAAAAAACCAAATATGGAATAGACAAGACCTACACCTTCCTCAGTGAAAGGGACTCAAAACCCCATATTTCCCGCAGAGGAATATATCTGACTAGTAATAATCTTAAAACCTATATATTGATATATCTCCATAAGGGAATCAAGTGTGTCTAGACTGGCATTAACATGGCAGTGAGAATCAGCTCAAACCCACTATAAAAAGGAATTTCAAAAACAAACAAACAAACAAATAAAAAACCGGGAAATTCTTTACAATTCCTTCAGGGGCTCTGATGAAACCTAGAATAACCCTATCTACAACGACAGCTGGATGTGGCATAAGGCTGGACACTTGGGACTGAGAGGATTGGTGAGATTGGGTGAGGAAATGCAGACCTTTTAAAGCAATAATGCGTGACACACATTCCCAGGGTCCCAACTGTCCAGGTTGAAGGGAATATTACTACAGCTATAACATGTATGGGAATCCTAGAGAATGGACACAGTGTGAATACGAAAGGTTTCTAGAACTCAACTAATAGTCCCTCTCCTGGTTCTCCAGCTAGAATTACCAACTGCTTTACTATCAATCTCCCAACTTGGAGAGACAGCCCCGTTAACCTCCTGGTTCGCACAGTTTGCCAATTTGGCAGAGGATGAAAGGGAAGAGGGAGAATCAATGAGAGAGTATCTGTTAGGCATTTGGACGGGCACATGTCACTCTAATTTCCCAGCAGGAAGAAGAATTAACCAAAGTCTCAGCCACCCGCCGGGAACCAGTATAGGTCCTGAACCAAAAGTTTGGATTTGCGGTCAGCTCACAAAAAACAAGTTGAAAAATGGAGCTCAGGGGCACAGCAATTCTCAAACTGGCAGAGTACTAAAGGACAACTATAGTCCAAAAACCTGTTGAGGGAAGGCAACCAGGCGGACTTGAAAGCGAGCCAGTATAGCAGGAAACAGATTTCAAGAGGTACACTGGAATCGCCTTTAAAGCACAGGAAGAGGGGCACAACTTCGACAATGATGCACTTGGCCAAAAAGGGTGTATGAGTTTTCTCCTGAATATATTTAGGAGAAAACGCATACGCCCTTTTTGGCCAAGCAAGCAAGCAGGCAATGAAATTCTGCAGTACAAAGAAGTATCACTTCCCAGCGGTAAAAAGGGATATCTGCAAAATGTGTAAAAACCAGAAAGGCAAGACAGGCCCTGGAGGACAGGGAGCCTAGTTATGCTGATGGGCAGGATGTAAGTTGCCAACCGCCTCTCTGGAGGAGTGCAATGTGTTCCCTAAAACAATTAAACAACAGAGTTACAGAGCCAAGGTCACTTCCAGTCTAGGGAATATACGTTGGGAAAACTGAAAATCAATAATACAGAGCCACCCCAAAATTTAGGGCTGCACTGTTTACAAGAACCTCAACTTGGGTACACCTTAAATATCCCAGGAAAGACAAAATTGGTTCAAGAAATTTTGGTACTTACGTACGATGGATTATCCCTCAGCCATGAAATCAATATCATAAGGCCAGTAGCAGCAAAAAGAGTGGATTTAGGTACGATGATTCTAAGAGAAATAAGTCACAGAGAAAAAGAAACTTATCATAAGATATCACTTATGAAGGTCCTTTAAACATGGCTACACATGAACAGAGTTAGGAAAGAGAAAAGAGCCTCTCATTTACAAAACACTCTTATGCCTGCTTAAGGGGAAAGGAGAGGAGGGGTATTGCATAAAACCAGAGTTTGATATTCGTACAGGTACCATTCCAAAAACCAAATATGGAATAGACAAGACCTACACATTCCTCAGTGAAGGGACACAAAAACCCATATTTCCCGCAGAGGAATATATCTGACTAGTAAGAATCTTGAAACCTATGTATTGATAGGTCTCCGTAAGGGAATCAAGTGTGACTAGACGGGCATAAACATGGCAGTGAGAATCAGCTCAAACCCACTATAAAAATGAATTTAAAAAACAAAACAAAAAAACAGGGAAATTCTTTACAATTCCTTCAGGGGCTCTAATGAAACCTAGAATGACCGTATCTACAACGCCAGCTGGATGTGGCATAAGGCTGGACACTTGGGACTGAGAGGATTTGCGAGAATCGGTGAGCAAATGCAGACCATTTAAACAAATAATGCGTGACAAACATTTCAAAGGTCCCAACTTTCCAGGTTGAAGGGAATATTACTACAGCTATAACATGTACGGGAAACCTAGAGAATGGACACACTGTGAATACGAAAGGCTTCTAAAACTAAACTAAACTCCCTCTCCTGGTGCTCCGGTTTGTACTTCCAACTGCTTTACTATCAATCTCCCAAATTGGAGAGACAGCCCCTTTAACCTCCTGGTTCGCACATGTTGCAAAATTGGCAGAGGATGAAAGGGAGGAGGGAGAACCAATGAGAGAGTAGCTATTAGGCATTTGGAAGGGCACATGTCACTCTAATTTCCCGGCAGGAAGAAGAATTAATCAATGTTTCAGCCACCCACTGGGAACCTGTATAGTTCCTGAACCAAAATTTTGGAATTGCGGTCATCTCACAAAAAACGAGTAGAAAAATGGAGCTCAGGGGCACAGCAATTCACAAACTGGCAGAGTACTAAAGGGCAACTATCGTCCAAAAATCTGTTGAGGGAAGGCAACGAGGTGTTCTTGAAAGCGAGCCCAAATAGCAGGAAACAGATTTTAAGAGGTACATTGGTATCGCCTTTAAAGCACAGGAAGAGGGGCACAACTTCGACAATGATGCACTGGGCCAAAAAGGGCGTATGCGTTTCCTCCAGAATATAAGCAGGAGGAAACGCATACGCCCTTATTGGCCAAGCAAGCAAGCGGGCAATGAAATTCTGAAGTACAATGAAATATCACTTCCCAGCGGTCAAAAGGGACATCTGCAAAATGTGTAAAAACCAGAAAGGCAAGACAGGCCCTGGAGAACAGAGAGCCTTGTTATGCTGATGGGCAGGATGTAAATTGCCATCCGCATCTCTGGAGGAGTGCAATGTGTTCCCTAAAACAATTAAACAACAGAGCTACGGAGCCAAGGGCACTTCCAGTCTGGGGAATATACCTTGTGAAAACTGAAAATCAATAAGACAGAGCCACCCCAAAATTTAGGGCTGCACTGTTTACAAGAACCTCAACTTGGATACACCTTAAATATCCCAGGAAAGACCTAATTGGTTCAAGAAATTTTGGTACTTACGTACGATGGATTATCCCTCAGCCATGAAATCAATGTCATAAGTCCAGTAGCAGCAAAATGAGTGGATTCAGGTACGATGATTCTAAGTGAAATAAGTCACAGAGAAAAAGAAACTTATCATAAGATATCACTTATGAAGGTCCTGTAAACATGGCTACACATGAACAGATTTAGGAAAGAGAAAAGAGCCTCTCATTTACAAAACACTCTTATGCCTGCTTAAGGGGAAAGGAGAGGAGGGGTGATGCATAAAACCAGAATTTGATATTCGTACAGGTACCATTCCAAAAACCAAATATGGAATAGACAAGACCTTCACCTTCCTCAGTGAAAGGGACTCAAAACCCCATATTTCCCGCAGAGGAATATATCTGACTAGTAATAATCTTAAAACCTATATATTGATATGTCTCCATAAGGGAATCAAGTGTGTCTAGACTGGCATTAACATGGCAGTGAGAATCAGCTCAAACCCACTATAAAAAGGAATTTCAAAAACAAACAAACAGGACTTCCGGGTAAGATGGTGGAAGAGTAAGATGCGGAAATCACCTTCCTCCCCATGGATACAACAGAAATACAGCTACACGTGGAACAACTCCTACAGAACACATACTGAACGCTGGCAGAAGACCCCAGACTTCCCAAAAGGCAAGAAACTCCCCACATACCTGGGTAGGGCAAAGCGGAGAGATTCCCGCACAGAGGAGCGGTGCCGAGTGGCACTCACCAGCCCGAGAGGCTTGTCTGCTCGCCCGCCGTGGTGGGCGGTGCTAGAAGTTGAGGCTCTGGCTTCGGTCAGAGCACAGGGAGAGGACTGGGGCTGGCGGCGAGAACTCAGCCTGAAGGGGGTTAATGCGCCACAGCTAGCCAGGAGGGAGTCCGGGAATACCCTGGAGCTGCCGAAGAGGCAAGAGACTTTTTCTTCCCTCTTGGTTTCCTGGTGCGCGAGGAGAGGGGATTAAGAGCGCTGCTTAAAGGGGCTCCACAGATGGGCGCGAGTCACGGCTGAAAGCGCGGAGCCCAGAGACTGGCGTGGGACGCTGGGGCTGCTGCTGCCGCCGCCAAGAAGCCTGTGTGCGAGTGTAAGTCACTGTCCACACGGCCCTTCCAGTAGCCTGTTCAGCCAGCCACTGCCGGGGTCCCGGGATCCATGGGCGGCTTCCCTGGGAGGACGCACGGCGCGCCTCGGGCTAGTGCAACGTCTCGCCGACATCTGCCACGGCAGGCTCGCCCCGCACTCCATGCCCCTCCCTCCCGCCCGGCCTGAGTGAGCCAGAGTCCCCGAAGAGGCTGTTCCTTTAACCCTGTCCTTTCTGAGTGAAGAACAGACCCCCTCCGGCGACCTACACGCAGAGGCGGGGCCAAATCCAAAGCTGAGACCCAGGAGCTGTGAGAACAAAGAAGAGAAAGGGAAACCTCTCCCAGCAGCCTCAGAAGCAGTGGATTAAAGCTCCACAATCAACTTGATGTACTCTGCATCTGTGGAATACATGAATAGACAACAAATCATCCCAAATTGAGGAGCCAGGAGTCAATGCTGTGCCTCTGAGGTGGGAGAGCCAACTTCAGGACACTGGTCCACAAGAGACCTCCCAGCTCCACATAATATCGAACGGCGAAAATCTTCCAGAGATCTCCATCTCAACACCAGCACCCAGCTTCACTCAACGACCAGCAAACTACAGTGCTGGATACCCTATGCCAAACAACTAGCAAGACAGGAACACAAGGCCACCCATTAGCAGTAAGGTGGCCTAAAATCATAAAAAGTCCACAGACACGCCAAAACACACCACCAGACGTGGACCTGCTCACCAGAAAGACAAGATCCAGCCTCATCCACCAGAACACAGGCACTAGTCCCCACCACCAGGAAGCCTACACAACCCACTAAACCAACCTTAGCCACTGGGGACAGACACCAAAAACAACGGGAACTACGAACCTGCAGCCTTCAAAAAGGAGACCCCAAACACAGTAACATAAGCAAAATGAGAAGACAGAAAAACACACAGCAGGAGAAGGAGCAAGATAAAAACCCACCAGACCTAACAAATGAAGAGGTAATAGGCATTCTACCTGAAAAAGAATTCAGAATAATGATGGTAAAGACGATGCAAGATTCTATTTCCCAGATCCAAAATCTTGGAAATAGAATAGACAAAATGCAAGAAACTGTTAACAAGGACCTAGAAGAACTAAAGATGAATCAAGCATCAATTAAAAACACAATAAATGAAATAAAAAATACTCTAGATGGGATCAATAGCAGAATAACTGAGGCAGAAGAACAGATATGTGAGGTGGAAGATAAAATAGTGGAAATAACTAATGCAGAGCAAAATAAAGAAAAAAGAATGAAAAGAATTGAGGACAGTCTCAGAGACCTCTGGGACAACATTAAACGCACCAACATTCGAATCATAGGGGGTCCAGAAGAAGAAGAGAAAAAGAAAGGGACTGAGAAAATATTTGAAGAGATTATAGTTGAAAACTTCCTTAATATGGGAAAGGAAATAGTTAATCAAGTCCAGGAGACACAGAGAGTCCCATACAGAATAAATCCAAGGAGAAATACGCCAAGACACATATTAATCAAACTGTCAAAAATTAAACACAAAGAAATCATATTAAAAGCAGCAAGGCAAAAACAACAAATAACACACAAGGGAATCCCCATCAGGATAACAGCTGATCTCTCAGCAGAAACTCTACAAGCCAGAAGGGAGTGGCAGGACATAATGAAAGTGATGAAGGAGAAAAACCTGCAACCAAGATTACTCTACCCAGCAAGGATCTCATTCAGATTTGATGGAGAAATTAAAACATTTACAGACAAGCAAAAGCTGAGAGAGTTCAGCACCACCAAACCAGCTTTACAACAAATGCTAAAGGAACTTCTGTAGGCAAGAAACACAACAGAAGGAAAAGACCTACAATAACGAACCCAAAACAATTAAGAAAATGGGAATAGGAACATACATATCGATAATTACCTTAAATGTAAAGGGACTAAATGCTCCCACCAAAAGACACAGATTGGCTGAATGGATACAAAAACAAGACCCATATATATGCTGTCTACAAGAGACCCACTTCAGACCTAGAGACACATACAGACTGAAAATAAGGGGATGGAAAAAGATATTCCATGCAAATTGAAACTAAAAGAAAGCTGGAGTAGCAATTCTCATATCAGACAAAATAGACTTTAAAATAAAGACTACTAGAAGAGACAAAGAAGGACACTACATAATGATCAAGGGATCGATCCAAGAAGAAGATATAACAATTGTAAATATTTATGCACCAAACGTAGGAGCACCTCAATACATAAGGCAAATACTAACAGCCATAAAAGGAGAAATCGACAGTAACACAATCATAGTAGGGGACTTTAACACCCCACTTTCACCAATGGACAGATCATCCAAAATGAAAATAAATAAGGAAACACAAGCTTTAAATGATACATTAAACAAGATGGACTTAATTGATATTTATAGGACATTCCATCCAAAAACAACAGAATACACATTTTTCTCAAGTGCTCATGGAACATTCTCCAGGATAGATCATATCTTGGGTCACAAATCAAGCCTTGGTAAATTTAAGAAAATTGAAATTGTATCAAGTATCTTTTCTGACCACAATGCTATGAGACTAGATATCAATTACAGGAAAAGGGCTGTAAAAAATACAAACACATGGAGGCTAAACAATACACTACTTAATAACGAAGTGATCACTGAAAAAATCAAAGAGGAAATTAAAAAATACCTAGAAACAAATGACAATGGAGACACGACGACCCAAAACCTATGGGATGCAGCAAAAGCAGTTCTAAGAGGGAACTTTATAGCAATACAATCCCACCTTAAGAAACAGGAAACATCTCGAATAAACAACCTAACCTTGCACCTAAAGCAATTAGAGAAAGAAGAACAAAAACATCCCAAAGTTAGCAGAAGGAAAGAAATCATAAAAATCAGATCAGAAATAAATGAAAAAGAAATGAAGGAAACGATAGCAAAGATCCATAAAACTAACAGCTGGTTCTTTGAGAAGATAAACAAAATTGATAAACCATTAGCCAGACTCATCAAGAAAAAAAGGGAGAAGACTCAAATCAATAGAATTAGAAATGAAGAAGTAGAAGTAACAACTGACACTGCAGAAATACAAAAGATCATAAGAGATTATTACAAGCAACTCTATGCCAATAAAATGGACAACCTGGAAGAAATGGACAAATTCTTAGAAATGCACAACCTGCCAAGACTGAATCAGGAAGAAATAGAAAATATGAACAGACCAATCACAAGCACTGAAATTGAAACTGTGACAAAAAATCTTCCAACAAACAAAAGCCCAGGACCAGATGGCTTCACAGGCGAATTCTATCAAGCATTTAGAGAAGAGCTAACACCTATCCTTCTCAAACTCTTCCAAAATATAGCAGAGGGAGGAACACTCCCAAACTCATTCTACGAGGCCACCATCACCCTGATACCAAAACCAGACAAGGATGTCACAAAGAAAGAAAACTACAGGCCAATATCACTGATGAACATAGATGCAAAAATCCTCACCAAAATACTAGCAAACAGAATCCAACAGCACATTAAAAGGATCATACACCATGATCAAGTGGGGTTTATTCCAGGAATGCAGGGATTCTTCAATATACGCAAATCAATCAACGTGATACACCATATTAACAAATTGAAGGAGAAAAACCATATGATCATCTCAATAGATGCAGAGAAAGCTTTCGACAAAATTCAACACCCATTTATGATAAAAACCCTGCAGAAAGTAGGCATAGAGGGAACTTGCCTCAACATAATAAAGGCCATATATGACAAACCCACAGCCAGCATCGTGCTCAATGGTGAAAAACTGAAACCATTTCCACTGAAATCGGGAACAAGACAAGGTTGCCCACTCTCACCACTCTTATTCAACATAGTTTTGGAAGTTTTAGCCACATCAATCAGAGAAGAAAAGGAAATAAAAGGAATCCAAATCGGAAAAGAAGAAGTAAAGCTGTCACTGTTTGCAGATGACATGATACTATACATAGAGAATCCTAAAGATGCTACCAGAAAACTACTAGAGCTAATCAATGAATTTGGTAAAGTGGCAGGATACAAAATTAATGCACAGAAATCTGTGGCATTCCTATATACTAATGATGAAAAATCTGAAAGTGAAATCAAGGAAACACTCCCATTTACCATTGCAACAAAAAGAATAAAATATCTAGGAATAAACCTACCTAAGGAGACAAAAGACCCGTATGCAGAAAATTATAAGACACTGATGAAAGGAATTAAAGATGATACAAATAGATGGAGAGATGTACCATGTTCTTGGATTGGAAGAATCAACATTGTGAAAATGACTCTACTACCCAAAGCAATCTACAGATTCAATGCAATCCCTATCAAATTACCACTGGCATTTTTCACAGAACTAGAACAAAAAATTTCACAATTTGTATGGAAACACAAAAGACCCCGAATAGCCAAAGCAATCTTGAGAACGAAAAATGGAGCTGGAGGAATCAGGCTCCCTGACTTCAGACTATACTACAAAGCTACAGTAATCAAGACAGTATGGTACTGGCACAAAAACAGAAAGATAGATCAATGGAACAGGATAGAAAGCCCAGAGATAAACCCACGGACATATGGTCACCTTATCTTTGATGAAGGAGGCAGGAATGCACAGTGGAGAAAGGACAGTCTCTTCAATAAGTGGTGCTGGGAAAACTGGATAGGGACATGTAAAAGTATGAGATTAGATCACTCCCTCACACCATACACAAAAATAAGCTCAAAATGGATTAAAGACCTAAATGTAAGGCCAGAAACTATCAAACTCTTAGAGGAAAACATAGGCATAACACTCCATGACATAAATCACAGCAAGATCCTTTTTGACCCACCTCCTAGAGAAATGGAAATAAAGACAAAAATAAACACATGGGACCTAATGAAACTTCAAAGCTTTTGCACAGCAAAGGAAACCATAAACAAGACCAAAAGACAACCCTCAGAATGGGAGAAAATATTTGCAAATGGAGCAACTGACAAAGGATTAATCTCCAAAATTTATAAGCTGCTCATGCAGCTCAATAACAAAAAAACAAACAACCCAATCCAAAAATGGGCAGAAGACCTAAATAGACATTTCTCCACAGAAGATATACAGACTGCCAACAAACACATGAAAGGATGCTCAACATCTTTACTCATTAGAGAAATGCAAATCAATACCACAATAAGATATCATCTTACACCAGTCAGAATAGCCATCATCAAAAAATCTAGAAACAATAAATGCTGGAGAGGGTGTGGAAAAAAGGGAACCCTCTTGCACTGCTGGTGGGAATGTAAATTGGTACAGCCACTATGGAGAACGGTATGGAGGTTCCTTAAAAAACTACAAATAGAACTACCATATGACCCAGCAATCCCACTACTGGGCATATACCCTGATAAAACCATAATTCAAAAAGAGACATGTACCAAAATGTTCATAGCAGCCCTATTTACAATAGCCCGGAGATGGAAACAACCTAAGTGTCCATCATCGGATGAATGGGTAAAGAAGATGTGGCACATATATACAATGGAATATTACTCAGCCATAAAAAGAAATGAAATTGAGCTATTTGTAATGAGGTGGATGGACCTAGAGTCTGTCATACAGAGTGAAGTAAGTCAGAAAGAGAAAGACAAATACTGTATGCTGACACATATATATGGAATTTAAGAAAAAAAAATGTCATGAAGAACATAGGGGTAAGACAGAAATAAAGACACAGACTTACTTGAGAATGGACTTGAGGATATGGGGAGGGGGAAGAGTAAGCTGTGACAAAGCGAAAGAGAGGCATGGATATATATACACTACCAAACGTAAGGTAGATAGATAGTGGGAAGCAGCCACAGAGCACAGGGAGATCAGCTGGGTGCTTTGTGACTGCCTGGAGGGGTGGAATGGGGAGGGAGGGAGGGAGGGAGATGCATGAGGGAAGGGATGTGTGAACAGATGTATATGTATGACTGATTCACTTTGTTATAAAGCAGAAACTAATTAAAAAACAAACAAAAAACAAAAACAAACAAAAAAAATAAACCGGGAAATTCTTTACAATTCCTTCGGGGCTCTGATGAAACCTAGAATGACCCTATCTACAACGACAGCTGGATGTGGCATAAGACTGGACTCTTGGGACTGAGAGGATTGGTGAGATTGGGTGAGCAAATGCAGAACATTTAAACCAATAATGCGTGGCACACATTCCCAGGGTCCCAACTCTCCAGGTTGAAGGGAATATTACTACAGCTATAAAATGTACGGGAAACCTAGAGAATGGACACACTCTGAATACGAAAGGTTTCTAGAACTCAACTAATAGTCCCTCTCCTGGTTCTCCAGATAGAATTTCCAACTGCTTTACTATCAATCTCCCAAATTGGAGAGAGAGCCCCTTTAACCTCCTGGTTCGCACAGTTTGCCAATTTGGCAGAGGATGAAAGGGAAGAGGGAGAATCAATGAGAGAGTAGCTGTTAGGCATTTGGACTGGCATATGTCACTCTAATTTCCCAGCAGGAAGAAGAATTAACCAAAGTCTCAGCCACCCGCCGGGAACCAGTATAGGTCCTGAACCAAAAGTTTGGATTGGTGGTCAGCTCACAAAAAAACAAGTTGAAAAATGGAGCTCAGGGGCACAGCAATTCACAAACTGGCAGAGTAATAAAGGACAACTATAGTCCAAAAACCTGTTGAGGGAAGGCAACCAGGTGGACTTGAAAGTGAGCCAGTATAGCAGGAAACAGATACCAAGAGGTACATTGGAATCGCATTTAAAGCACAGGAGGAGGGGCACAACTTCGACAATGATGCACTTGGCCAAAAATGGTGTATGCGTTTTCTCCTGAATATATTTAGGAGAAAATGCAGACGACCTTTTTGCCCAAGCAAGCAAGTGGGCAATGCAAATCTGCACTACAAAGAAGTATCACTTCCCAGCGGTCAAAAGGGACATCCACAAAATGTGTAAAAATCAGAAAGGCAAGACAGGCCCTGGAGAACAGGGAGCCTAGTTATGCTGATGGGCAGGATGTAAATTGCCAACTGCCTCTCTGGAGGAGTGCAATGTGTCCCCTAAAACAATTAAACAACAGAGCTACAGAGCCAAGGGCACTTCCCGTCTAGGGAATATACCTTGGGAAAACTGAAATTCAGTAAGACAGAGCCACCCCAAAATTTAGGGCTGCACTGCTTACAAGAACCTCAACTTGGGTACACCTTAAATATCCCAGGAAAGACAAAATTGGTTCAAGAAATTGTGGTACTTACGTACAATGGAATATCCCTCAGCCATGAAATCAATGTCATAAGGCAAGTAGCAGCAAAATGATTTTATTCAGGTACGATGATTCTAAGTGAAATAAGTCACAGAGAAAAAGAAACTTATCATAACATATCACTTATGAACGTCCTGTAAACATGGCTACACATGAACTGCGTTAGGAAAGAGAACAGAGTCTCACATTTAGAAAACACTCTTATGCCTGCTTAAGGGGAAAGGAGAGGAGGGGTGATGCATAAAACCAGAGTTTGATATTCGTACAGCTACCATTCCAAAAACCAAATATGGAATAGACAAGACCTACACCTTCCTCAGTGAAAGGGACTCAAAACCCCATATTTCCCGCAGAGGAATATATCTGATTAGTAAGAATCTGAAAACCTATGTATTGATATGTCTCCATAAGGGAATGAAGTGGGTCTAGACTGGCATAAACATGGCAGTGAGAATAAACTCAAACCCACTATAAAAAGGAATTTCATAAACAAAACAAAAAAACAGGGAAATTCTTTAAAATTCCTACAGTGTCTCTGATGAAACCTGAAATGGCCCTCTGTACAAGGACAGCTGGATATGGCATAAGGCTGGACACTTGGGACTGAGAAGTTTGATGAGATTCAGTGAGCAAATTCAGACCATTTAAAGCAATAATGCGTGACACACATTCCAAGTGCCCCAACTCTCCAGGTTGAAGGGAATATTAATACAGCTATAGCATGTACGGAATACCTAGAGAATGGACACACTGTGAATACGAAAGGTTTCTAAAACTCAACTAATAGTCCCTCTCATGGTGCTCCGGTTTGAATTTCCAACTGCTTTACTATCAATCTCCCAAACTGGAGAGACAGCCCCTTTAACCTCCTGATTCGCACAGGTTGCAAATTAGGCAGAGGATGAAAGGAAAGATGGAGAACCAATGAGAGAGTAGCTGTTAGGCATTTAGATGGGCACATGTCACTCTAATTTCCCAGCAGAAACAAGAATTAACTAAAGTCTCAGCCACCAGCCGGGAACCAGTATAAATCCTGAAGCAAAATTTTTGACTTGCGGTCAGCTCACAAAAACGAGTTGAAAATGGAGCTCAGGGGCACAGCAATTAACAAATTGGCAGAGTAATAAAGGGCAACTATCGTCCAAATTTCTGTTGAGGGAAGGCAACCAGGCGGACATGAAAGCGAGCCAGAATAGCAGGAAACAGATTTCAAGAGGTACATTGGAATCGCCTTTAAATCACAGGAAGAGGGGCACAATTTGGACAATGATGCACTTGCCCAAAAAGGTTGTATGCGTTTCCTGCGGAATATATTCAGGAGGAAATGCATACTCCTTTTTTGACCAAGCAAGCAAGCGGGCAATGCAAATCTGCACAACAAAGAAGTATCACTTCCCACTGGTCAAAAGGGACATGCGAAAAATGTGTAAAAACCAGAAAGGCAAGACAGGCAATGGAGAATAGGGAGCATAGTTATGCTGATGGGCAGGATGTAAATAGCCAACTGCCTCTCTGGAGCAGTGCATTGTGTTCCCTAAAACAAGTAAACAACAGAGCTACAGAGCAAAGTGCACTTCCAGTCTAGGGAATATACCTTGGGAAAACAGAATATCAATAAGACAGAGCCACCCCAAAATTTAGGGCGTCACTGCTTACAAGAACCTCAACTTGGATACAACTTAAATATCCCAGGAAAACAAAAATTGTTCAAGACATTGTGGTACTTACGTACGATGGAATATCCATCAGCCATGTAAACAATGTCATAAGGCCAGTAGCAGCAAAATGAGTGGATTGAGGTACGATGATTCTAAGAGAAATAAGTCACAGAGAAAAAGAAACTTATCATAAGATATCACTTATGAAGGTCCTGTAAACATGGCTACACATGAACTGAGTTAGGAAAGAGAACAGAGTCTCAAATTTAGAAAACACTCTTATGCCTGCTCAAGGTGGAAAGAGAGGTGGAGTGATGCATAAAACCAGAGTTTGATATTAGTACAGGTACCGTTCCAAAAACCATCTACGGAATAGACAAGACCTACACCTTCGTCAGTGAAAGGGACTTCAAACCCCATATTTCCCGCAGAGGAATATAGCTGACTAGTAAGAATCTTAAAACTTATGTATTGATATGTTTCCGAAAAGGAATCAAGTGTGTCTATACTGGCATAAACATGGCAGTGGGAATCAGTTCAAACCCACTATAAAAAGGAATTTCAAAAACAAAAGAAAAGAACATGGAAATTCTTTACAATTCCTTCAAGGGTTCTGATGAAACCTGGAATGACCCTATCTACAATGACAGCTGGATGTGGCATAAGGCTGGAATCTTGGGACTTAGAGGATTGGTGAGATTCGGTGAGCAAATGCAGACCATTTAAAGCAATAATGCGTGGCACACATTCCAAGGGTCCCAACTCTCCAGGTTGAAGGGAATATTACTACAGCTATAATATGTACGGGAATCCTAGAGAATGGACACACTGTGAATACGAAATGTTTTTAAACTCAACTAATAGTCCCTCACCTGGTGCTCCGGTTTGACTTTGCAACTGCTTTCCTATCTATCTCCCAACTTGGAGAGACATCCCCTTTAACCTCCTGGGTCGCACAGTTTGCCAATTTGGCATAGGATGAAAGGGAAGAGGGAGAACCAATGAGAGAGTAGTTGTTAAGCATTTGGATGGGCACATGTCACTCTAATTTCCGGGCAGGAAGAAGAATTAACCAAAGTCTCAGCCACCCACCGGGAACCAGTATAGGTCCTGAACCAATATTTTGGACTCGCTGTCAGCTCACAAAAAAACGAGTTGAAAAATGGAGCTCAGGGGCACAGCAATTCACAAACTGGCAGAGTAATAAAGGACAACTATCGTCCAAAAATATGTTGAGGGAAGGCAACGAGGCGGGCTTGAAAGCGAGCCAGAATAGCAGGAAACAGATTTCAAGAGGTACATTGGAATCGCCTTTAAATCACAGGAAGAGTGGCACAACTTCGACAATGATGCACTTGGCCAAAAAAGGCGTATGCGTTTTCTCCTGAATATATTCAGGAGAAAACGCATACGCGCTTTTTGGCCAAGCAAACAAGCGGGCAATGAAAATCTGCACTACAAAGAAGTGTCACTTCTCACCGGTGAAAAGGGATATCTGCAAAATGTGTAAAATCCAGAAAGGCAAGACTGGCCCTGGAGAAAAGGGAGCCTAGCTATGCTGATCGGCGGGATGTAACTTTCCAACTGCCTCTATGGGGAAGTGCATTGTGTTCCCTAAAACAAGTAAACAACACAGCTACAGTGCCAAGGGCACTTCCAGTCTAGGGAATATACCATGGGAAAACTGAAAATAAATAAGACACAGCCACCCCAAAATTTAGGGCTGCACTGCTTACAAGAACCTCAACTTGGGTACACCTTAAATATCCCAGCAAAGACAAAATTGGTTCAAGAAATTGTGTTACTAATGTACGATGGAATATCCCTCAGCCATGAAATCAATGTCATAAGGCCAGTAGCAGCAAAATGAGTGGATTCAGGTACGATGATGCTAAGTGAAATAAGTCACAGAGAAAAAGTAACCTATGATAAGATATCACTTATGAAGGTCCTGTAAACATGGCTACACATGAACTGCGTTAGGAAACAGAACAGAGCCTCTCATTTAGAAAACACTCTTATGCCTTCTTAAGGGGAAAGGAGAGGAGGGGTGATGCATAAAACCAGAGTTTGATATTCGTACAGGAACCATTCCAAAAACCAAATATGGAATAGACAAGACCTACACCTTCCTCAGTGAAAGGGACGCAGAACCCCATATTTCCCGCAGAGGAATATATGTGACTAGTAATAATCTTAAAACCTATATATTGATATGTCTCCATAAGGGAATCAAGTGTGTCTAGAGTGGCATTAACATGGCAGTGAGAATCAGCTCAAACCCACTATAAAAAGGAATTTCAAAAACAACAAAAAAAAAAAACGGGAAATTCTTTACAATTCCTTCAGGGGCTCTGATGAAACCTAGAATGACCCTATCTACAACAACAGCTGGATGTGGCATAAGGCTGGACACTTGGGACTGAGAGAATTGGTGAGACTCGGTGAGCAAATGCATACCTTTTAAAGCAATAATGTGTGGCACACATTCCAATGGTCCCAACTCTCCAGGTTGAAGGGAATATTACTACAGCTATAACATGTACGGGAAACCTAGAGAATGGACACACTCTGAATATGAAAGGTTTCTAGAACTCAACTAATTGTCCATCTCCTGGTTCTCCAGCTAGAATTTCCAACTGCTTTACTATCAATCTCCCAAATTGGAGAGACAGGCCCTTTAACCTCCTGGTTCGCACAGGTTGCCAATTTGGCAGAGGATGAAAGGGAAGAGGGAGAACCAATGAGAGAGTAGCTATTAGGCATTTGGACGGGCACATGTCACTCTAATTTCCGGCAGGAAGAAGAATTAATCAAAGTCTCAGCCACCCACTGGGAACCTGTATAGGTCCTGAACCAAAACTTTGGACTTGCGGTCAGCTCACAAAAAACGAGTTGAAAAATGGAGCTCAGGGGCACAGCAATTCACAAACTGGCTGAGTACTAAAGGGCAACTATCATCCAAAAATCTATAGAGGGAAGGCAACGAGGCAGACTGGAAAGCGATCCAGAATAGCAGGAAACAGATTTCAAGGGGTACATTGGAATCACATTCAAAGCACAGGAAGAGGGGCACAACTTCGACAATGATGCACTTGGTCAAAATGGTCGTATGCGTTGTCTCCTGAATATATTCAGGAGAAAACACATACGCCCTTTTTGGCCAAGCAAGCAAGCGGGCAATGCAAATCTGCACTACAAAATGTATCACTTCCCACCGGTCAAAAGGGACATCCGCAAAATGTGTAAAAACCAGAAAGGCAAGACAGGCCCTGGAGAACAGAGAGCCCAGTTATGCTGAAGGGCAGGATGTAAATTACCAACTGCCTTTGTGGAGGAGTTCACTGTGTTCCCTAAAATTAGTAAACAAGAGAGCTAGTGAACCAAGGGCAATTCCAGTCTAGGGAATATACCTTGGGAAAACTGAAAATCAATAAGACAGAGGCACCCCAAATTTGGGGCTGCACTGCTTACAGGAACCTCAACTTAGGTACACCTTAAATATCCCAGGGAGGACCAAAATGCTTTAAGAAATTGTATTACTTATGGAGGATGGAATATCCCCCAGCCATGAAATCAATGTCATGAGGCCAGTAGTAGCAAAATGAGTGGATTCAGGTACGATGATTCTAAGTGAAATAAGTCACAGAGAAAAGGAAACTTATCATAAGATATCACTTATGAAGGTCCTGTAAACATGGCTACACATGAACTGAGTTAGGAAAGAGAACAGAGTCTCACATTTAGAAAACAATCTTATGCCTGCCTAAGGGGGAAGGAGAGGTGCGGTGATGCATAAAACCAGAGTTTGATATTAGTACAGGTACCGTTCCAAAAACCAACTACGAATTATACAAGTCCTACACCTTCGTCAGTGAAAGGGACTCAAAACCCCATATTTCCCGCAGAGGAATATATCTGACTAGTAAGAATCTTAAAACTTATGTATTGATATGTCTCCGTAAGGGAATCAAGTGTGTCTAGACTGGCATAAACATGGCAGTTAAAATCAGCTCAAACCCACTATAAAAAGGAATTTGAAAAACCAAACAAAAAAATAGGGAAATTCTTTACAATTCCTTCAGGGGCTCTGATGAAACCTGGAATGACCCTATCTACAACGACAGCTGGATGTGGCATAAGGCTGGACACTTGGGACTGAGAGGACTGGTGAGATTGTGTCAGCAAAAGCAGACCATTTAAAGCAATAATGCGTGGCACACATTCCAAGGATCCCAACTCTCCAGGTTGAAGGGAATATTACAACAGCTATAACATGTACAGGAAACGAAGAGAATGGACACACTGTGAATACGAAAGGTTTCTAAAACTCAACTAATAGTCCCTCTCATGGTGCTTCAGTTTGTATTTCCAACTGCTTTACTATCCATCTCCCAACTTGGAGAGACAGCCCCTTTAACCTCCTTGTTCTCAAACGTTGCCATTTTGGCAGAGGATGAAAGGAAAGATGGAGAACCAATGAGAGAGTAGCTGTCAGGCATTTGGACGGGCACATGTCACTCTAATTTCCTGGCAGAAATAAGAATTAACCAAAGTCTCAGCCACACGCCGGGAACCAGTATAGATCCTGAAGCAAAAATTCGGACTTGCGGTCAGCTCACAAAAAACGAGTTGAAAAATGGAGCTCAGGGGCACAGCAATTCACAAACTGGTAGAGTAATAAAGGGCAACTACCGTCCAAAAATCTGTTGAGGGAAGGCAACGAGGCGGACTTGAAAGGGAACCAGAATAGCAGGAAACAGATTTCAAGTGGTACATGGGAATCGTCTTTAAAACATAGGAAGAGGGGCACAATTTCGACCATGATGCACTTGCCCAAAAAGCGCGTATGCGTTTCCTCCTGAATCTAATCAGGAGGAAACACATACGCCCTTTTTGGCCAAGCAAGTAAGCGGGCAATGAAATTCTGCAGTACAAAGAAGTATCACTTCCAAGCGGTCAAAAGGGACATCTGCAAAATGTGTAAAAAACAGAAAGGCAAGACAGGCCCTGGAGAAAAGCGAGCCTAGTTATGCTGATGGGCAGGATGTAAATTGCCAACCGCCTCTCTGTAGGAGTGCAATGTGTTCCCTAAAACAGTTAAACAACAGAGCTACAGAGCCAAGGGCACTTCCAGTCTAGGGAATATACCTTGGGAAATCTGAAAATCATTAAGACAGAGACACCCCAAAATTGGGGCTGCACTGCTTACAGGAACCTCAACTTGGGTACACCTTAAATATCCCAGGAAAGACAAAAATGGTTTAAGAAATTGTATTACTTACAGACGATGGAATATCCCCCAGCCATGAAATCAATGTCATGAGGCCAGTAGCAGCAAAATGAGTGGATTCAGGTATGATGATTCTAAGTGAAATAAGTCACAGAGAAAAGGAAACTTATCATAAGATATCACTTATGAAGGTCCTGTAAACATGGCTACACATGAACTGAGTTAGGAAAGACAACAGAGTCTCACATTTAGAAAACAATCTTATGCCTGCCTAAGGGGGAAGGAGAGGTGGGGTGATGCATAAAACCAGAGTTTGATATTAGTACAGGTACTGTTCCAAAGACCAACTACGAATTATACAAGTCCTACACCTTCGTCAGTGAAAGGGACTCAAAACACCATATTTCCCGCAGAGGAATATACCTGACTAGTAAGAATCTTATAACCTATGTATTGATATGTCTCCATAAGGGAATCAAGTGTGTCTAGACTGGCATAAACATGGCAGTTAAAATCAGCTCAAACCCACTATAAAAAGGAATTTCAAAAACCAAACAAAAAAATAGGGAAATTCTTTACAATTCCTTCAGGGGCTCTGATGAAACCTGGAATGACCCTATCTACAACGACAGCTGGATGTGGCATAAGGCTGGACACTTGGGACTGAGAGGATTGGTGAGATTGGGTCAGCAAAAGCAGACCATTTAAAGCAATAATGCGTGGCACACATTCCAAGGATCCCAACTCTCCAGGTTGAAGGGAATATTACTACAGCTATAACATGTACGGGAAACCAAGAGAATGGACACACTGTGAATACGAAAGGTTTCTAAAACTCAACTAATAGTCCCTCTCCTGGTGCTTCGGTTTGTGTTTCCAACTGCTTTACTATCATCTCCCAACTTGGAGAGACTGACCCTTTAACCTCCTGGTTCTCAAAGGTTGCCAATTTGGCAGAGGATGAAAGGAAAGATGGAGAACCAATGAGAGAGTAGCTGTTAGGCATTTGGAAGGGCACATGTCACTCTAATTTCCCGGCAGAAATAAGAATTAACCAAAGTCTCAGCCACACGCCGGGAACCAGTACAGATCCTGAAGCAAAATTTGGTCTTGCGGTCAGCTCACAAAAAACGAGTTAAAAAATGGAGCTCAGGGGCACAGCAATTCACAAACTGGCAGAGTAATAAAGGGCAACTATCGTCCAAAAATCTGTTGAGGGAAGGCAACGAGGCGGACTTGAAAGAGAGCCAGAATAGCAGGAAACAGATTTCAAGAGGTACATTGGAATCGCCTTTAAAGCACAGGAATAGGGGCACAATTTCGACCATGATGCACTTGCACAAAAAGGGCGTATGCGTTTCCTCCTGAATATAATCAGGAGGAAACGCATACGCCCTTTTTGGCCAAGCAAGCAAGAGGGCAATGAAATTCTGCAGTACAAAGAAGTATCACTTCCAAGCGGTCAAAAGGGACATCTGCAAAATGTGTAAAAAACAGAAAGGCAACACAGGCCCTAGAGAACAGGGAGCCTAGTTATGCTGATGGGCAGGATGTAAATTGCCAACCGCCTCTCTGGAAGAGTGCAATGTGTTCCCTAAAACAATTAAACAACAGAGCTACAGAGCCAAGGGCACTTCCAGTCTAGGGAATATACCTTGGGAAAACTGAAAATCAATAAGACAGAGCCACCCAAAAATTTAGGGCTGTACTGCTTACAAGAACCTCAACTTGGGTACACCTAAAATATCCCAGGAGAGCCAAAATTGGTTCAAGAAATATTGGTTATTACGTACGATGCGTTATCCCTCAGCCACGAAATCAATGTCATAAGGCCAGTAGCAGCAAAATGAGTGGATTCAGGTACGATGATTCTAAGTGAAATAAGTCACAGAGAAAAGGAAACTTATCATAAGATATCACTTATGAAGGTCCTGTAAACATGGCTACACATGAACAGAGTTAGGAAAGAGAACAGAGCCTCTCATTTAGAAAACACTCTTATGCCTGCTTAAGGGGAAAGGAGAGGAGGGGTGATGCATAAAACCAGAGTTTGATATACGTACAGGTACCATTCCAAAAACCAAATATGGAATAGAGAAGACGTACACCTTCCTCAGTGAAAGGGACACAAAACCCCATATTTCCCACAGAGGAATATATCTGACTAGTAATAATCTTAAAACCTATATATTGATATGTCTCCATTAGGGAATCAAGTGTGTCTAGACTGGCATTAACATTGCATTGAGAATCAGCTCAAACCCACTATAAAAAGGAATTTCAAAAACAACAAAAGAAAAAACCGGGAAATTCTTTACAATTCCTTCAGGGGCTCTGATGAAACCTAGAATGACCCTTTCTACAATGACAGCTGGATGTGGCATAAGGCTGGACACTTGGGACTGAGAGGATTGGTGAGATTGGGTGAGCAAATGCAGACCTTTTAAAGCAATAATGTGTGGCACACATTCCAAGGGTCCCAACTCTCCAGGTTGAAGGGAATATTACTACAGTTATAACATGTACGGGAAACCTAGAGAATGGACACACTCTGAATACGAAAGATTTCTAGAACTCAACTAATTGTCCCTCTCCTGGATCTCCAGCTAGAATTTCCAACTGCTTTACTATCAATCTCCCAAATTGGAGAGACAGACCCTTTAACGTCCTGGTTCGCACACATTGCCAATTTGGCAGAGGATGAAAGGGAAGAGGGAGAACCAATGAGAGAGTAGCTATTAGGCATTTGGACAGGCACATGTCACTCTAATTTACCCGCAGGAGGAAGAATTAATCAAAGTCTCAGCCACACACTGGGAACCTGTATAGGTCCTGAACCAAAATTTTGGACTTGCGGTCAGCTCTCAAAAAACGAGTTGAAAAATGGAGCTCAGGGGCACAGCAATTCACAAACTGGCAGAGTACTAAAGGGTAACTATCGTCCAAAAATCTATTGAGGGAAGGCAACGAGGCGGACTTGAAAGCGATCCAGAATAGCAGGAAACAGATTTCAAGGGGTACATTGAAATCACATTCAAACCACAGGAAGAGGGGCACAACTTCGACAATGATGCACTTGGCCAAAAATGTCGTATGCGTTGTCTCCTGAATATATTCAGGAGGAAACTCATACGCCCTTTTTGGCCAAGGAAACAAGCGGGCAATGCAAATCTGCACTACAAAATGTATCACTTCCCACCGGTCAAAAGGGACATCCGCAAAATGTGTAAAAACCAGAAAGGCAAGACAGGCCCTGGAGAACAGAGAGCCCAGTTATGCTGATGGGCGGGATGTAAATTAACAAATGCCTTTGTGCAGGAGTTCACTATGTTCCCTAAAACAAGTAAACAAGAGAGCTACCGAACCAAGGGCACTTCCAGTCTAGGGAATATACCTTGGGAAAACTGAAAATCAATAAGACAAAGCCACCCAAAAATTGGGGCTGCACTGCTCACAGGAATCTCAACTTGGGTACACCTTAAATATCTCAGGAAAGACAAAAATGGTTTAAGAAATTGTATTACTTATGCACGATGGAATATCCCCCAGCCATTAAATCAATGTCATGAGGCCAGTAGCAGCAAAATGAGTGGATTCCGGTACGATGATTCTAAGTGAAATAAGACACAGAGAAAAGGAAATTATCATAAGATATCACTCATGAAAGTCCTGTAAAGATGGCTAAACATGAACTGAGTTAGGAAAGAGAACAGAGTCTCACATTTAGAAAACAATCTTATGCCTGCCTAAGGGGGAAGGAGAGGAGGGGTGATGCATAAAACCAGAGTTTGATATTAGTACAGGTATCGTTCCAAAAACCAACTACGAATTATACAAGTCCTACACCTTCATCAGTGAAAGGGACTCAAAACCCCATATTTCCCACAGAGGAATATATCTGACTAGTAAGAATCTTAAAACCTATGTATTGATATGTCTCCATAAGGGAATCAAGTGTGTCTAGACTGGCATAAGCATGGCAGTGAAAATCAGCTCAAACCCACTATAAAAAGGAATTTCAAAAACAAACAAAAAAATAGGGAAATTCTTTACAATTCCTTCAGGGGCTCTGATGAAACCTGGAATGACCCTATCTACAAAGACAGCTGGATGTGGCATAAGGCTGGACACTTGGGACTGAGAGGATTGGTGAGATTGGGTCAGCAAAAGCAGACCATTTAAAGAAATAATGCGTGGCACACATTCCAAGGATCCCAACTCTCCAGGTTGAAGGGAATATTACTATAGCTATAACATGTACGGGAAACCAAGAGAATGGACACACTGTCAATACGAAAGGTTTCTAAAACTCAACTAATAGTCCCTCTCCTGGTGCTTCGGTTTGTATTTCCAACTGCTTTACTATCAATCTCCCAACTTGGAGAGACAGCCCCTTTAAACTCCTGGTTCTCAAAGGTTGCCAATTTGGCAGAGGATGAAAGGAAAGATGGAGAACCAATGAGAGATTTGCTGTTAGGCATTTGGACGGGCACATGTCACTCTAATTTCCCGGCAGAAATAAGAATTAACCAAAGTCTCAGCAACACGCCGGGAACTAATATAGATCCTGAAGCAAAATTTTGGACTTGCGGTCAGCTCACAAAAAACGAGTTGAAAAATGGAGCTCAGGGGCACAGCAATTCACAAACTGGCAGAGTAATAAAGGGCAACTCTCGTCGAAAATTCTGTTGAGGGAAGGCAACGAGGCGGACTTGAAAGAGAGCCAGAATAGCAGGAAACAGATTTCAAGAGGTACATTGGAATCGCCTTTAAAGCACAGGAATAGGGGCACAATTTCGATCATGATGCACTTGCCCAAAAAGGGCGTATGCGTTTCCTCCTGAATATAATCAGGAGGAAACGCATACGACCTTTTTGGTCAAGCAAGAAAGCGGGCAATGAAATTCTGCAGTACAAAGAAGAATCACTTCCAAGCGGTCAAAAGGGACATCTGCAAAATGTGTAAAAAACAGAAAGGCAAGACATGCCCTGGAGAACAGGGAGCCTAGTTATGCTGATGGGCAGGATGTATATTGCCAACCGCTTCTCTGGAGGAGTGCAATGTGTTCCCTAAAACAATTAAACAACAGAGATACAGAGCCAAGGGCACTTCCAGTCTAGGGAATATACCTTGGGAAAACTGAAAATCAATAAGACAGAGCCACCCCAAAATTTAGGGCTGAACTGCTTACAAGAACCTCAAATTGGGTACACCTAAAATATCCCAGGAAAGACAAAATTGGTTCAAGAAATTTTGGTACTTACGTACGATGGATTATCCCTCAGCCATGAAATCAATGTCACAAGGCCAGTAGCAGCAAAATGAGTGGATTCAGGTAGGATGATTCTAAGTGAAATAAGTCACAGAGAAAAAGAAACTTATCATAAGATATCACTTATGAAGGTCCTGTAAACATGGCTACACATGAACAGACTTTGGAAAGAGAAAAGAGCCTCTCATTTAGAAAACACTCTTATGCCTGCTTAAGGGGAAAGGAGAGGAGGGGTGATGCATAAAACCAGAGTTTGATATTCGTACAGGTACCATTCCAAAAACCAAATATGGAATAGACAAGACCTACACCTTCCTCAGTGAAAGAGACCCAAAACCCCATATTTCCCACAGAAGAATATATCTGACTAGTAATAATCTTAAAACCTATATATTGATATGTCTCCATAAGGGAATCAAGTGTGTCTAGACTGGCATTAACATGGCAGTGAGAATCAGCTCTACCCTAATATAAAAAGGAATTTAAAAAACAACAACAAAAAAAAAACGGGAAATTCTTTACAATTCCTTCAGGGGCTCTGATGAAACCTAGAATGACCCTATCTACAACGACAGCTGGATGTGGCATAAGGCTGGACACTTGGGACTGAGAGGATTGGTGAGATTGCGTGAGCAAATGCAGACCTTTTAAAGCAATGATGTGTGGCACACATTCCAAAGGTCCCAACTCTCCAGGTTGAAGGGAATATTACTACAGCTATAACATATATGGGAAACCTAGAGAATTGACACACTCTGAATACGAAATGTTTCTAGAACTCAACTAATTGTCCCTCTCCTGGTTCTCCAGCTAGAATTTCCAACTGCTTTACTATCAATATCCCAAATTGGAGAGACAGGCCCTTTAACCTCCTGGTTCGCACAGGTTGCCAATATGGCAGAGGATGAAAGGGAAGAAGGAGAACCAATGAGAGAGTAGCTATTAGGCATTTGGACGGGCACATGTCACTATAATTTCATGGCAAGAAGAAGAATTAATCAAAGTCTCAGTCACACACTGGGAACCTGTATAGGTCCTGAACCAAAATTTTGGACTTGCGGTCAGCTCACAAAAAGCGTGTTGAAAAATGGAGCTCAGAGGCACAGCAATTCACAAACTGGCAGAGTACTAAAGGGCCACTATCGTCCAAAAATCTATTGAGGAAAGGCAACGAGGCGGACTTGAAAGCGATCCAGAATAGCAGGAAACAGATTTCAAGGGATACATTGGAATCGCATTCAAAGCACAGGAAGAGGTGCACAACTTCGACAATGATGCAATTGGCCATAAAGGTCGTATGCGTGGTCTCCTGAATATATTCAGGAGAAAACACATACGCCCTTTTTGGCCAAGCAAGCAAGCGGGCAATGCAAATCTGCGCTACAAAATGTATCACTTCCCACCAGTCAAAAGGGACATCCGCAAAATATGTAAAAACCAGAAAGGCAAGACAGGCCCTGGAGAACAGAGAACCCAGTTATGCTGATGGGCGGGATGTAAATTACCAACTGCCTTTGTCGAGGAGTTCACTGTGTTCCCTAAAAAGAGTAAACAAGAGAGCTATCGAACCAAGGACACTTCCAGTCTAGGGAATATACCTTGGGAAATCTGAAAATCATTAAGACAGAGACACCCCAAAATTGGGGCTGCAATGCTTACAGGAACCTCAACTTGGGTACACCTAAAATATCCCAGGAAAGACAAAAATGGTTTAAGAAATTGTATTACTTACAGACGATGGAATATCCCCCAGCCATGAAATCAATGTCATGAGGCCAGTAGCAGCAAAATGAGTGGATTCAGGTATGATGATTCTAAGTGAAATAAGTCACAGAGAAAAGGAAACTTATCATAAGATATCACTTATGAAGGTCCTGTAAACATGGCTACACATGAACTGAGTTAGGAAAGAGAACAGAGTCTCACATTTAGAAAACAATCTTATGCCTGCCTAAGGGGGAAGGAGAGGTGGGGTGATGCATAAAACCAGAGTTTGATATTAGTACATGTACCGTTCCAAAAACCAACTACGAATTATACAAGTCCTACACCTTCGTCAGTGAAAGGGACTCAAAACCCCATATTTCCCACAGAGGAATATATCTGACTAGTAAGAATCTTAAAACCTATGTATTGATATGTCTCCGTAAGGGAATCAAGTGTGTCTAGACTGGCATAAACATGGCAGTGAAAATCAGCTCAAACCCACTATAAAAAGGAATTTGAAAAACCAAACAAAAAAATAGGGAAATTCTTTACAATTCCTTCAGGGGCTCTGATTAAACCTGGAATGACCCTATCTACAACGACAGCTGGATGTGGCATAAGGCTGGACACTTGGGACTGAGAGGATTGGTGTGATTGGGTCAGCAAAAGCAGACCATTTAAAGCAGTAATGCGTGGCACACATTCCAAGGTTCACAACTCTCCAGGTTGAAGGGAATATTACTACAGCTATAACATTTACGGGAAACCAAGAGAATGGACACACTGTGAATACGAAAGGTTTCTAGAACTCAACTAATTGTCCCTCTCCTGGTTCTCCAGTTAGAATTTCCAACTGCTTTACTATCAATCTCCCAAATTGGAGAGACAGGCCCTTTAACCTCCTGGTTCGCACAGGTTGCCAATTTGGCAGAGGATGAAAGGGAAGAGGGAGAACCAATGAGAGAGTAGCTATTAGGCATTTGGACGGGCACATGTCACTCTAATTTCCCCGCAGGAGGAAGAATTAATCAAAGTCTCAGCCACACACTGGGAACCTGTATAGGTCCTGAACCAAAATTTTGGACTTGCAGTCAGCACTCAAAAAACGAGTTGAAAAATGGAGCTCAGGGGCACAGCAATTCACAAACTGGCAGAGTACAAAAGGGCAACTATCGTCCAAAAATCTATTGAGGGAAGGCAACGAGGAGGACTTGAAAGCGATCCAGAATAGCAGGAAACAGATTTCAAGGGGTACATTGGAATCACATTCAAACCAGAGGAAGAGGGGCACAACTTCGACAATGATGCACTTGGCCAAAAATGTCGTATGCGTTGTCTCCTGAATATATTCAGGAGAAAACACATACGCCCTTTTTGGCCAAGCAAGCAAGCAGGCAATGCAAATCTGCACTACAATATGTATCACTTCCCACCGGTCAAAAGGGACATCCGCAAAATGTGTAAAAACCATAAAGGCAAGACAGGCCCTGGATAACAGAGAGCCCAGTTATGCTGATGGGCGGGATGTAAATTACCGACTGCCTTTGTGGAGGAGTTCACTGTTTTCCCTAAAACAAGTAAACAAGAGAGCTACCGAACCAAGGGCACTTCCAGTCTAGGGAATATACCTTGGGAAAACTGAAAATCAATAAGACAGTGCCACCCCAAATTTGGGGCTGCACTGCTTACAGGAACCTCAACTTGGGTACACCTTAAATATACCAGGAAAGACAAAAATGGTTTAAGACATTATATTACTTACAGACAATGGAATATCCCCCAGCCATGAAATCAATGTCATGAGGCCAGTAGCAGCAAAATGAGTGGATTCAGGTATGATGATTCTAAGTGAAATAAGTCACAGAGAAAAGGAAACTTATCATAAGATATCACTTATGAAGGTCCTGTAAACATGGCTACACATGAACTGAGTTAGGAAAGAGAACAGAGTCTCACATTTAGAAAACAATCTTATGCCAGCCTAAGGGGGAAGGAGAGGTGGGGTGATGCATAAAACCAGAGTTTGATACTAGTACAGGTACCGTTCCAAAAACCAACTACGAATTATACAAGTCCTACACCTTCGTCAGTGAAAGGGACTCAAAACCCCATATTTCCCACAGAGGAATATATCTGACTAGTAAGAATCTTAAAACCTATGTATTGATATGTCTCCGTAAGGGAATCAAGTGTGTCTAGAATGGCATAAACATGGCAGTTAAAATCAACTCAAACCCACTATAAAAAGGAATTTGAAAAACCAAACAAAAAAATAGGGAAATTCTTTACAATTCCTTCAGGGGCTCTGATGAAACCTGGAATGACCCTATCTACAGTGACAGCTGGATGTGGCATAAGGCTGGACACTTGGGACTGAGAGGATTGGTGAGATTGGGTCAGCAAAAGCAGACCATTTAAAGCAATAATGCGTGGCACACATTCCAAGGATCCCAACTCTCCAGGTTGAAGGGAATATTACTACAGCTATAACATGTACGGGAAACCAAGAGAATGGACACACTGTGAATACGAAAGGTTTCTAAAACTCAACTAATAGTCCCTCTCCTGGTGTTTCGGTTTGTATTTCCAACTGCTTTGCTATCCATCTCCCAACTTGGAGAGACAGCCCCTTTAACCTCCTTGTTCTCAAAGGTTGCCAATTTGGCAGAGGATGAAAGGAAAAATGGAGAACCAATGAGAGAGTAGCTGTTAGGCATTTGGACGGGCACATGTCACTCTAATTTCCTATCAGAAATAAGAATTAACCAAAGTCTCAGCCACACGCCGGGAACCAGTATAGATCCTGAAGCAAAATTTTGGACTTGCGGTCAGCTCACAAAAAACGAGTTGAAAAATGGAGCTCAGGGGCACGGCAATTCACAAACTGGCAGAGTAATAAAGGGCAACTATCGTCCCAAAATCTGTTGAGGGAAGGCAACGAGGCGGTCTTTAAAGTGAGCCAGAATAGCAGGAAGCAGATTTCAAGAGGTACATTGGAATCGCCTTTAAAGCATAGGAAGAGGGGCACAATTTCGACCATGATGCACTTGCCCAAAAAGGGCGTATGAGTTTCCTCCTGAATATAATCAGGAGGAAACGCATACGCCCTTTTTGGCCAAGCAAGCAAGCGGGCAATGAAATTCTGCAGTACAAAGAAGTATCACTTCCAAGCGCTCAAAAGGGACATCTGCAAAATGTGTAAAAAACAGAAAGTCAAGACATGCCCTCGAGAACAGGGAGCCTAGTTATGCTGATGAGCAGGATGTAAATAGGCAACCGCCTCTCTGGAGGAGTGCAATGTGTTCCCTAAAACAATTAAACAACAGAGCTACAGAGCCAAGGGCACTTCCTGTCTAGGGCTTTTACCTTGGGAAAACTGAAAATCAATAAGACAGAGCACCCCAAAATTTAGGGCTGCACTGCTTACAAGAACCTCAACTTGGGTACACCTAAAATATCCCAAGAAAGACAAAATTGGTTCAAGAAATTTTGGTACTTACGTATGATGGATTATCCCTCAGCCATGAAATCAATGTCATAAAGCCAGTAGCAGCAAAATGAGTGTATTCAGGTACGATGATTCTAAGTGAAATAAGTCACAGAGAAAAAGAAACATATCATAAGATATCACTTATGAAGGTCCTGTAAACATGGCTACACATGAACAGAGTTAGGAAAGAGAAAAGAGCTTCTCATTTAGAAAACACTCTTATGCCTGCTTAAGGGGAAAGGAGAGGAGGGGTGATGCATAAAACCAGAGTTTGATATTCGTACAGGTACCATTCCAAAAAGCAAATATGGAATAGACAAGACCTACACCTTCCTCAGTGAAAGGGACTCAAAACCCCATATTTCCCACAGAGGAATATATCTGACTAGTAATAATCTTAAAACCTATATATTGATATGTCTCCATAAGGGAATCAAGTGTGTCTAGACTGGCATTAACATGGCAGTGAGAATCAGCTCAAACCCACTATAAAAAGGAATTTCAAAAACAACAAATAAAAAACCGGTAAATTCTTTACAATTCCTTCACGGGCTCTGATGAAACCTAGAATGACCCTATCTACAACGACAGCTGGATGTGGCATAAGGCTGGACACTTGGGACTGAGATGATTGGTGAGATTGGGTGAGCAAATGCAGACCTTTTAAAGCAATAATGTGTGGCACACATTCCAAGGGTCCCAATTCTCCAGGTTGAAGGGAATATTACTACAGCTATAACATGTATGGGAATCCTAGAGAATGGACACAGTGTGAATACGAAAGGTTTCTAGAACTCAACTAATTGTCCCTCTCCTGGTTCTCCAGCTAGAATTTCCAACTGCTTTACTATCAATCTCCCAAATTCGAGAGACAGGCCCTTTAACGTCCTTGTTCGCACAGGTTGCCAATTTGGCAGAGGATGAAAGGGAAGAGGGAGAACCAATGAGAGAGTAGCTATTAGGCATTTGGACGGGCACATGTCACTGTAATTTACCCGCAGGAGGAAGAATTAATCAAAGTCTCAGCCACACACTGGGAACCTGTATAGGTCCTGAACCAAAATTTTGGACTTGGGGTCAGCTCACAAAAAACGAGTTGAAAAATGGAGCTCAGGGGCACAGCAATTCACAAACTGGCAGAGTACTAAAGGGTAACTATCGTCCAAAAATCTATTGAGGGAAGGCAACGAGGCGGACTTGAAAGCGATCCAGAATAGCAGGAAACAGATTTCAAGGGGTATATTGGAATCACATTCAAACTACAGGAAGAGGGGCACAACTTCGACAATGATGCACTTGGCCAAAAATGTCGTATGCGTTGTCACCTGAATATATTCAGGAGAAAACACATACGCCCTTTTTGGCCAAGGAAGCAAGCGGGCAATGCAAATCTGCACTACAAAATGTATCACTTCCCACCGGTCAAAAGGGACATCCGCAAAATGTGTAAAAACCAGAAAGGCAAGACAGGCCCTGGAGAACAGAGAGCCCAGTTATGCTGATGGGCGGGATGTAAATTACCAACTGCCTTTGTGGAGGAGTTCACTATCTTCCCTGAAACAAGTAAACAAGAGAGCTACCGAACCAAGGGCACTTCCAGTCTAGGGAATATACCTTGGGAAAACTGAAAATCAAAAAGACAGAGCCACCCCAAAATTGGGGCTGCACTGCTTACAGGAATCTCAACTTGTGTACACTTTAAATATCCCAGGAAAGACAAAAATGGTTTAAGACATTATATTACTTACAGACGATGTAATATCCCCCAGCCATGAAATCAATGTCATGAGGCCAGTAGCAGCAAAAGAGTGGATTCAGGTATGATGATTCTAAGTGAAATAAGTCACAGAGAAAAGAAAACTTATCATAAGATATCACTTATGAAGGTCCTGTAAACATGGCTACACATGAACTGAGTTAGGAAAGAGAACAGAGTCTCACATTTAGAAAACAATCTTATGCCTGCCTAAGGGGGAAGGAGAGGTGGGGTGATGCATAAAACCAGAGTTTGATATTAGTACAGGTACTGTTCCAAAAACCAACTACGAATTATACAAGTCCTACACCTTCGTCAGTGAAAGGGACTCAAAACCCCATATTTCCCGCAGAGGAATATACCTGACTAGTAAGAATCTTATAACCTATGTATTGATATGTCTCCGTAAGGGAATCAAGTGTGTCTAGACTGGCATAAACATGGCAGTTAAAATCAGCTCAAACCCACTATAAAAAGGAATTTCAAAAACCAAACAAAAAAATAGGGAAATTCTTTACAATTCCTTCAGGGGCTCTGATGAAACCTGGAATGACCCTATCTACAACGACAGCTGGATGTGGCATAAGGCTGGACACTTGGGACTGAGAGGATTGGTGAGATTGGGTCAGCAAAAGTAGACCATTTAAAGCAATAATGCGTGGCACACATTCCAAGGATCCCAACTCTCCAGGTTGAAGGGAATATTACTACAGCTATAACATGTACGGGAAACCAAGAGAATGGACACACTGTGAATACGAAAGGTTTCTAAAACTCAACTAATAGTCCCTCTCCTGGTGCTTCGGTTTGTGTTTCCAACTGCTTTACTATCATCTCCCAACTTGGAGAGACTGACCCTTTATCCTCCTGGTTCTCAAAGGTTGCCAATTTGGCAGAGGATGAAAGGAAAGATGGAGAACCAATGAGAGAGTAGCTGTTAGGCATTTGGAAGGGCACATGTCACTCTAATTTCCCGGCAGAAATAAGAATTAACCAAAGTCTCAGCCACACGCTGGGAACCAGTACAGATCCTGAAGCAAAATTTGGTCTTGCGGTCAGCTCACAAAAAACGAGTTAAAAAATGGAGCTCAGGGGCACAGCAATTCACAAACTGGCAGAGTAATAAAGGGCAACTATCGTCCAAAAATCTATTGAGGGAAGGCAACGAGGCGGACTTGAAAGCGATCCAGAATAGCAGGAAACAGATTTCAAGGGGTATATTGGAATCACATTCAAACTACAGGAAGAGGGGCACAACTTCGACAATGATGCACTTGGCCAAAAATGTCGTATGCGTTGTCACCTGAATATATTCAGGAGAAAACACATACGCCCTTTTTGGCCAAGGAAGCAAGCGGGCAATGCAAATCTGCACTACAAAATGTATCACTTCCCACCGGTCAAAAGGGACATCCGCAAAATGTGTAAAAACCAGAAAGGCAAGACAGGCCCTGGAGAACAGAGAGCCCAGTTATGCTGATGGGCGGGATGTAAATTACCAACTGCCTTTGTGGAGGAGTTCACTATCTTCCCTGAAACAAGTAAACAAGAGAGCTACCGAACCAAGGGCACTTCCAGTCTAGGGAATATACCTTGGGAAAACTGAAAATCAAAAAGACAGAGCCACCCCAAAATTGGGGCTGCACTGCTTACAGGAATCTCAACTTGTGTACACTTTAAATATCCCAGGAAAGACAAAAATGGTTTAAGACATTATATTACTTACAGACGATGTAATATCCCCCAGCCATGAAATCAATGTCATGAGGCCAGTAGCAGCAAAAGAGTGGATTCAGGTATGATGATTCTAAGTGAAATAAGTCACAGAGAAAAGAAAACTTATCATAAGATATCACTTATGAAGGTCCTGTAAACATGGCTACACATGAACTGAGTTAGGAAAGAGAACAGAGTCTCACATTTAGAAAACAATCTTATGCCTGCCTAAGGGGGAAGGAGAGGTGGGGTGATGCATAAAACCAGAGTTTGATATTAGTACAGGTACTGTTCCAAAAACCAACTACGAATTATACAAGTCCTACACCTTCGTCAGTGAAAGGGACTCAAAACCCCATATTTCCCGCAGAGGAATATACCTGACTAGTAAGAATCTTATAACCTATGTATTGATATGTCTCCGTAAGGGAATCAAGTGTGTCTAGACTGGCATAAACATGGCAGTTAAAATCAGCTCAAACCCACTATAAAAAGGAATTTCAAAAACCAAACAAAAAAATAGGGAAATTCTTTACAATTCCTTCAGGGGCTCTGATGAAACCTGGAATGACCCTATCTACAACGACAGCTGGATGTGGCATAAGGCTGGACACTTGGGACTGAGAGGATTGGTGAGATTGGGTCAGCAAAAGTAGACCATTTAAAGCAATAATGCGTGGCACACATTCCAAGGATCCCAACTCTCCAGGTTGAAGGGAATATTACTACAGCTATAACATGTACGGGAAACCAAGAGAATGGACACACTGTGAATACGAAAGGTTTCTAAAACTCAACTAATAGTCCCTCTCCTGGTGCTTCGGTTTGTGTTTCCAACTGCTTTACTATCATCTCCCAACTTGGAGAGACTGACCCTTTATCCTCCTGGTTCTCAAAGGTTGCCAATTTGGCAGAGGATGAAAGGAAAGATGGAGAACCAATGAGAGAGTAGCTGTTAGGCATTTGGAAGGGCACATGTCACTCTAATTTCCCGGCAGAAATAAGAATTAACCAAAGTCTCAGCCACACGCTGGGAACCAGTACAGATCCTGAAGCAAAATTTGGTCTTGCGGTCAGCTCACAAAAAACGAGTTAAAAAATGGAGCTCAGGGGCACAGCAATTCACAAACTGGCAGAGTAATAAAGGGCAACTATCGTCCAAAAATCTGTTGAGGGAAGGCAACGAGGCGGACTTGAAAGAGAGCCAGAATAGCAGGAAACAGATTTCAAGAGGTACATTGGAATCGCCTTTAAAGCACAGGAATAGGGGCACAATTTCGACCATGATGCACTTGCACAAAAAGGGCGTATGCGTTTCCTCCTGAATATAATCAGGAGGAAACGCATACGCCCTTTTTGGCCAAGCAAGCAAGAGGGCAATGAAATTCTGCAGTACAAAGAAGTATCACTTCCAAGCGGTCAAAAGGGACATCTGCAAAATGTGTAAAAAACAGAAAGGCAACACAGGCCCTAGAGAACAGGGAGCCTAGTTATGCTGATGGGCAGGATGTAAATTGCCAACCGCCTCTCTGGAAGAGTGCAATGTGTTCCCTAAAACAATTAAACAACAGAGCTACAGAACCAAGGGCACTTCCAGTCTAGGGAATATACCTTGGGAAAACTGAAAATCAATAAGACAGAGCCACCCCAAAATTTAGGGCTGTACTGCTTACAAGAACCTCAACTTGGGTACACCTAAAATATCCCAGGAGAGCCAAAATTGGTTCAAGAAATATTGGTTATTACGTACGATGGGTTATCCCTCAGCCACGAAATCAATGTCATAAGGCCAGTAGCAGCAAAATGAGTGGATTCAGGTACGATGATTCTAAGTGAAATAAGTCACAGAGAAAAGGAAACTTATCATAAGATATCACTTATGAAGGTCCTGTAAACATGGCTACACATGAACAGAGTTAGGAAAGAGAAAAGAGCCTCTCATTTAGAAAACACTCTTATGCCTGCTTAAGGGGAAAGGAGAGGAGGGGTGATGCATAAAACCAGAGTTTGATATACGTACAGGTACCATTCCAAAAACCAAATATGGAATAGAGAAGACGTACACCTTCCTCAGTGAAAGGGACACAAAACCCCATATTTCCCACAGAGGAATATATCTGACTAGTAATAATCTTAAAACCTATATATTGATATGTCTCCATTAGGGAATCAAGTGTGTCTAGACTGGCATTAACATTGCATTGAGAATACTATAAAAAGGAATTTCAAGAACAACAAAAGAAAAAACCGGGAAATTCTTTACAATTCCTTCAGGGGCTCTGATGAAACCTAGAATGACCCTTTCTACAATGACAGCTGGATGTGGCATAAGGCTGGACACTTGGGACTGAGAGGATTGGTGAAATTGGGTGAGCAAATGCAGACCTTTTAAAGCAATAATGTGTGGCACACATTCCAAGGGTCCCAACTCTCCAGGTTGAAGGGAATATTACTACAGTTATAACATGTACGGGAAACCTAGAGAATGGACACACTCTGAATACGAAAGATTTCTAGAACTCAACTAATTGTCCCTCTCCTGGTTCTCCAGCTAGAATTTCCAACTGCTTTACTATCAATCTCCCAAATTGGAGAGACAGACCCTTTAACGTCCTGGTTCGCAAACGTTGCCAATTTGGCAGAGGATGAAAGGGAAGAGGGAGAACCAATCAGAGAGTAGCTATTAGGCATTTGGACAGGCACATGTCACTCTAATTTACCCGCAGGAGGAAGAATTAATCAAAGTCTCAGCCACACACTGGGAACCTGTATAGGTCCTGAACCAAAATTTTGGACTTGCGGTCAGCTCTCAAAAAACGAGTTGAAAAATGGAGCTCAGGGGCACAGCAATTCACAAACTGGCAGAGTACTAAAGGGTAACTATCGTCCAAAAATCTATTGAGGGAAGGCAACGAGGCGGACTTGAAAGCGATCCAGAATAGCAGGAAACAGATTTCAAGGGGTACATTGAAATCACATTCAAACCACAGGAAGAGGGGCACAACTTCGACAATGATGCACTTGGCCAAAAATGTCGTATGCGTTGTCTCCTGAATATATTCAGGAGGAAACTCATACGCCCTTTTTGGCCAAGGAAACAAGCGGGCAATGCAAATCTGCACTACAAAATGTATCACTTCCCACCGGTCAAAAGGGACATCCGCAAAATGTGTAAAAACCAGAAAGGCAAGACAGGCCCTGGAGAACAGAGAGCCCAGTTATGCTGATGGGCGGGATGTAAATTAACAAATGCCTTTGTGCAGGAGTTCACTATGTTCCCTAAAACAAGTAAACAAGAGAGCTACCGAACCAAGGGCACTTCCAGTCTAGGGAATATACCTTGGGAAAACTGAAAATCAATAAGACAAAGCCACCCAAAAATTGGGGCTGCACTGCTTACAGGAATCTCAACTTGGGTACACTTTAAATATCCCAGGAAAGACAAAAATGTTTCAAAAAATTGTGGTATTTACATACAATTTAATAACCTTCAGCCATGAAATCAATGTCATGAGGCCAGTAGCCGCAAAATGAGTGTATTAAGGTACGATGATTCTAAGTGAAATAAGTCACAGAGAAAAAGAAATTTATCATAAGATATCACTTATGAAGGTCCTCTAAACATGGCTACACATGAACTGACTTAGGAAAGAGAACAGAGCCTCACATTTAGAAAACAATTTTGTGCTTGATTAAGGGGGAAGGAGAGGTGGAGAGATGCATAAAGCCAGAGTTAGATATTAGTACAGATACCGTTCCAAAAACCAAATACGGAATAGACAAGACATACACTTTCCTCAGTGAAAGGGACTCAAAACGCCATATTTCCCGCAGAGGAATATATCTGACTGGTAAGAATCTTAAAATCTATGTATTGATATGTCTCCGTAAGGGAATCAAGTTTGTCTAGACTGGCATAAACATGGCAGTGAGAATCAGTTCAAACCCACTATAAAAAGGAATTTCAAAAACAAAACAAAAATCAGGGAAATTCTTTACAATTCCTTCAGGGGCTCTGATGAAACCTGGAATGACCCTATCCACAACGACAGCTGGATGTGGCATAAGGTTGGACACTTTGGACTGAGAGGATTGGTGAGATTCAGTGAGCAATCCAGACCCTTTAAAGCAAAAATCCGTGGCACACATTCAAAGGGTCCCAACTCTCCAGGATGAAGGGAATATTACTACAGGTATAACATGTACGGGAAACCTAGAGAATGTACACACTGTGAATACGAAAGGTTTCTAAAACTCAAGTAATAATCCCTCTCCTGGTGCTCCGGTTTGACTTTCCAATTGCTTTACGATCAATCTCCCAACTTGGAGAGGCAGCCCTTTTAAGCTCCTGGTTCTCACAGGTGGCCAATTTGGGAGAGGATGAAAGGGAAGAGGGAGAACCAATGAGAGAATAGCTGTTAGGCATTTGGACGGGCACATGTCATTCTAATTTCCCGGCAGAAAGAAGAATTAACCAAAGTCTCAGACACCTGCCGGGAACCAGTATAGGTCCTGAACCAAAATTTTGGACTTGCGGTCAGCTCACAAAAAACGTGTTGAAAAATGGAGCTCAGGGGCACAGCAATGCACAAACTTGCAGAGTAATAAAGGACACCAATCGTCCGAAAATCTGTTGAGGGAAGGCAACGAGGCGGACTTGAAAGCGAGCCAGAATAGCAGGAAACAGATTTCAAGAGGTACATTGGAATCGCCTTTAAAGCACAGGAATAGGGGCACAACTTCGACAATGATGCACTTGGCCCAAAAGGGTGTATGAGTTTTCTCCTGAATATATTCAGGAGAAAACGCATACGTGCTTTTTGGCCAAGCAAGCAAGCGGCCAATGCAAATCTGCACAACAATGAAGTATCACATACCACCGGTCAAAAGGGACATCCGCAAAATGTGTAAAAACCAGAAAGGCAAGATAGGCCCTGGAGAACAGATAGCCTAGTTATGCTGATGGAAAGGATGTAAATTGCAAACTGCCTCTCTGTAGGAGTGCATTGTGTTCCCTAAAACAAGGAAACAACAGAGCTACAGAGCAAAGGGCAATTCCAGTCTAGGGGAAATACCTTGGGAAAACAGAAAATCAATAAGACAGAGCCACCCCAAAATTTAGGGCTGCACTGCTTACAAGAACCTCAACTTGGGTACAACTTAAATATCCCTAGAAAGACAAAAATGTTTCAAGAAATTGTGTTACTTACGTACGATGGAATATCAGTCAGCCATGAAATCAATGTCATAAGGCCAGTAGCAGCAAAATGAGTGGATTCAGGTACGATGATTCTAAGTGAAATAAGTCACAGAGAAAAAGAAACTTATCATAAGATATCACTTATGAAGGTCCTGTAAACATGGCTACATATGAACTGAGTTAGGAGAGAGGACAGAGTCTCACATTTAGAAAACAATCTTATGCCTGCTTAAGGGGGAAGGAGAGGTGGGGTGATGCATAAAACCAGAGTTTGATATTAGTACAGGTACCGTTCCAAAAACCAAATACGGAATAGACAAGACCTACACTTTCCTCAGTGAAAGGGACTGAAAACCCCATATTTCCTGCAGAGGAATATATCTGACTGGTAAGAATCTTAAAACCTATGTATTGATATGTCTCCATAAGGGAATCAAGTTTGTCTAGACTGGCATAAACATGGCAGTGAGAATCAGTTCAAACCGACTATAAAAAACAATTTCAAAAACAAAACAAAAAAACAGGGAAATTCTTTACAATTCCTTCAGGGGCTCTGATGAAACCTGGAATGACCCTATCTACAATGACAGCTGGATGTGGCATAAGGCTGGACACTTGGGACTGAGAGGATTGGTGAGATTCTGTGAGCAAATGCAGACCCTTTAAAGCAATAATGCGTGGCACACATTCCAAGGGTCCCAACTCTCCAGGCTGAAGGGAATATTACTACAGCTATAACATGTACGTGAAACCTAGAGAATGGACACACTGTGAATATGAAAGGTTTCTAAAACTCAACAAATAATCCCTTTCCTGGAGCTCCAGGTTGACTTTAAAACTGCTTTACTATCAATCTCCCAACTTGCAGAGACAGCCCCTTTAACCTCCTTGTTTTCACAGGTGGCCAATTTTGTAGAGGATGAAAGGGAAGAGGGAGATCCAATGAGAGAGTAGCTGTTAGGCATTTGGACGGCTGCATGTCATTCTAATTTCCCGGCAGGAAGAAGAATTAACCAAAGTCTCAGACACCCGCCGGGAACCAGTATAGGTCCTGAACCAAAATTTTGGACTTGCGGTCAGCTCACAAAAAACGAGTTGATAAATGGAGCTCAGGGGCACAGCAATGCCCAAACTGGCAGCGTAGTAAAGGACAACAATCGTCCGAAAATCTGTTGAGGGAAGGCAACGAGGCAGACTTGAAAGCGAGCCAGAATAGCAGGAAACAGATTTCAAGAGGTACATTGGAATCGCATTTAAAGCACAGGAAGAGGGGCACAACTTGGACAATGATGCACTTGGCCAAAAAGGGCGTATGCGTTTTCTCCTGAATATATTCAGGAGAAAACGCATACGTGCTTTTTGGCCAAGCAAACAAGCGGGCAACGCAAATCTGCACTACAATGAAGTATCACTTCCCACTGGTCAAAAGGGCCATCCGCAAAATGTGTAAAAACCAGAAAGGCAAGATAGGCCCTGGAGAACAGGGAGCCTACTTATGCTGATGGACAGGATGTAAATTGCGAACTGCCTCTCTGGAGAAGTGCATTGTGTTCCCTTAAACAAGGAAACAACAGAGCTACAGAGCCAAATGCACTTCCAGTCTAGGGAATATACCTTGGGAAAACTGAATATCAATAAGATAGAGCCACCCCAAAATTTAGGGCTGCTTATGTAGATGGTTTACTTATGTAGAGTGGAATATTACTCATCCAGAAATCAATGAAATAAGGCCAGTTGTTACAACTCTGGAGGATTTACATACGATCATTCTAAGTGACGTATGTCAGAAAGAAAAAGACACATATCATAAGATGTCACTTAAAGGTGGAATCAAAAATGGCTACACATGAAATAAATTACAAAACAGAAACATAGTCAAATATGTAGAAAATAGACATAAGGCTGCTAAATGGAAATGTGAGGAAGGGTGAGGTATTATCCAGGAGGTTGAAATTAGCAAAGATACCATTCCAAGTACCAAATTGAATAACTGACAAGGCCTACACGGTACCTCAAAGAACTGCACTCAGCGCACTCAAGTCACTGGAAAATAATACATATGAATGGTAAGCATCTGAAAAAGAATTTATTGTTGTCTCACAGTACATGAATCAAGTGAATGTACAGCAGCAAAAAACAGAGCTTTGAAAATCAGCTGTAACCAATATAAAAATAAATTTAAAAATATTTAGAAAAACAGTGAGACAGACAAAATTTCTTACAACTTTTGTTGAAGGGCTATGATGTAACATGGATTGAACACATGTAGACCCACAGCAGGATGATATATAAGTCTGGAAGCTATGCACGCTAAGAGATGTTAGAGAGGCTGGGTGAGGACATGCAGAACTTTAAAAGAAATACTGCCTGATTCCCATTCCATGGGTCCCAAATCTGCAGGTTCAAGGGAATCTTCTGACAGCGAAAACATGCCTGGGAGACCGAGACGAATGTACAGCGTGTGATCAGGAAAGGGGTCTAAAATGCACCTCATTTTTGATCTTCTGGTGCTGGTGTTCGCCATTCCAGCCAAATTACTAACAATCTCCCCACTTGGAGAATCAGCACCTTTAACCTCCTGTTTCACACAGTTTGCAATTTGTGCAGAGGATAAACGGGAAGAGGTGGAACCAATGAGAGACTAGCTGTAGGAGTTTTGACAGGCACATGTCACTCTAATTTCCCATTAGGAAGAAAAATTAACCAAAGGCTCAGCCTGCCTCCCCAGAACCAGAATAGGGCCGGAAGCAATACAATGGTTTGGCAGCCAGCTCACAAAAAAAGCGAGTTGCAAAATGGAGCTCAGGAGCAGACAATTCAAAGACCTGCAAAGATAAAAATGATAACCAACGTCCAAAAATATATTCAGGTAAGGCAACGAAGAGGATCTGAATGAGAGGCAGAATTGCAGGAAACAGATTTCAAAAGGTAGATTGGACTCACATTTAAAGCATATGAAAAGCAGCAGAATATCTAAAATGATGTAGTTGGGCAAAAGGGTGTATGCGTTTTTTTCATGAATAACTTCAGGAATAAAACTCATACAGAGTTTTTGGCCAACCAAGCAAGCGGGAAATGCAAATCTGCACAACAAAGAAGTCTCAATTTCCACTGCTCAGAAAGGCCATCCAAAATATATGTACAAACCAGAAATGCAGGAGAGGCCATGGAGAACAGGGAGCTAGTCACGCTGATGCGTGTGGTATAAATATCCAAGAGCCACTCTGAAGAAGTGTATGCTGTTTCCTAAAACATCTAAAATACAAAGCTACCGAGCATAGGGCACTTCCACTCATGGGCATATAACTTGGGAAGACTAAATATCAACAAGACACACGCACCCGAAAGTTTAGGGCTGCTCTGCATACAAGAACCTCAACATCAGTACAACTTAAATATTCCAAGAAAGAGAAAATTGCGTAAAGAACTTGTGGTAATTTTGTACAATGGAATATCACTCAGACGTGATATGAATGCCATAAGGCCAGTAGCAGCAAAATGAGTGGATTTAGGTACGATGATTCTAAGTGAATTAAGTCACACAGAAAAAGAAACTTATCATAAGATATCACTTATGAAGTTCCTGTAAACATGGCTACACATGAACTGAGGAAAGAGAACAGAGTCTCACATTGAGAAAACACTCTTATGCCTGCTTAAGGGGGAAGGAGAGTTGGGGTGATGCATAAAACCAGAGTTTGATATTAGCACATGTACCATTCCATGAAGCAAATACAGAATAGAAAAAACCTACACCTTCCTCAGTGAACGGGACTCAAAACCCCAATTCCCAGCAGAGGAATATATCTGACTAGTAAGAAACTTAAAACCTATATATTGATATGTCTCCATAAGGGAATCAAGTGTGTCTAGAACGGCATAAACATGTTGGTGAAAATCAGCTCAACCCCATTATAAAAATGAATTTCAAAAACAAAACAAAAAAAAAACAGCGAAATTCTTACACAATTCCTTCAGGGGATCTGATGAAACCTGGAATGACCCCATCTGCAAAGACAGCTAGATGAGACATAAGGCTGGACACTTGGGGCTGAGAGGACTGGTGAGATAGGGTGAGAAAATGCAGACCCTTTAAAGCAGTAATGCATGCCACCCATTCCATGGTTCCCAACTCTCCAGGTAGAAGGGAATATCACTACAGTTATAACATGTATGGGAAACCTAGAGAATGGACACCCTGTGATGGCAAAAGATTTCTAAAAGGCTCCTAATTTTTCCCCTTCTTGTGCTCCAGTTTGGCATTCCAACTGCTTTACTATCAATCACCCAACTTGGAGAGTCAGCCCCTATAAGCTCCTGCTTCGCACAGTTTGCAAATTGTGCAGTGGATGAAAGGGAAGAGGGAGAACCAATCAGAGAGTAGATGTAGGCATTTGGACGGACACATGTCACTCTAATTTCCCGTCTGGAAGGAAGAATTATCCTAAGTGTCAGCCTGCACCCCCGGAACCAGTATAGGTCCTGTAGCAAAATTGTGGATTTGCGGTCAGCTCACAAAAACACGAGTTGAAAATTGGAGCTGAGGGGCACAGCAATTCACAAACCTGCAGAGTTATAAAGGACAACTCTCTTCCAAAAATCTGTTGAGGGAAGGCAACGAAGCAGACTTGAAAATGAGGCAGAATTGCACAAAACATATTTCAAGAGGTAAATTGGAATCGCCTTTAAAGCACAGGAAAAGTGTAACAACTTCGACAATGATGCACTTGGCCAAAAAGGGCGTATGCATTTTCTGCTGAATATATCCAGGAGAAAATGAATACGCCCTTTTTGGCCAATCAAGCAATCCCACAATGCAAATCCACACTACAAAGAATTGTCACTTCCCGCCGGTCAAAAGGGACATCCAAAAATCTGTAAAAACCAGAAAATAAAGACAGAGATAACAAGAGCATGTTGCAATGTGATCCCAAGGGTCATGGAGGATTGTGATGACAAGGTCATGGAGCATTTTGCTGACAAAGGCATGGAGCATTGTGATGACAAGGGTCACGGAGCACTGTGATGACAAGGGTCACGGAGCATTGTGATTACAGGGTTCATGGAGCATTGGGATGACAAGGGCATGGATCATTGTGATGACAAGGGTTATGGAGCATTTTGATGACAAGAGTCCCGGATCACTGTGTTGTCAGGGGTCATGGAGGGTTGTGATGACAGTGGTCATGGAGCATTGTGATGACAAGGGTCATGTAGAAGTGAGATGAATAGGTCATGGAGCTTTGGGCTGAAAATGTTCATGGAGTATTGTGATGACATGGGTCATGGAGCTATGTAACGAGAAGACCATGGAGCCTTGTGATGACAAGTCTCATGGAGCATTCTGATGAAAATGGGCATGGAGAATTGTGATTACAGGGGTCTTGAAGCATTGTGATGACAAGGGCATGGAGCATTTGGATGAGAAGACCATGGAGCGTTCTGATGACATGCGTCATGGAGCTTTGTGATGACAAGGGCATGGAGCATTGTGATTACAGGGGTCTTGGAGCATTGTGATGAAAAGGGCATGGATCATTGTGAATGGAAAAGGCATGGAGCCTTGTCATGACAGGGTTCAAAGAGCATACTGATGACAAGTGTCAGGGAGCATTGTGATGACAAGTGTATTGAGCATTGTGATGACAAAGGTCATGGAGCATTGTGATGAGAATACCATGGATAATTGTGATGATGAGCGTCATGGGGCGTTGTGATGACAAGTGTTATGGAACATTGTGATCACAAGGATTTGGAACATTGTGATGACAGAAGTCATGGAGCATTTTGATTTCATTGTGATGACAATAGCATGAAGCATTATGATGATGGGCATGGTGTATTGTGATGTCAGGGTACATGGAGCATTGAGATGAAAAGGGGCATGGAGCATTGTGATTAAAGTTGTCTTGGAGCACTGTGATGACAAGGGCATGGAGCATTTTGATGAGAAGGCAATGGAGCATTCTGATGACATGCGTCATGGAGCTTTGTGATGACAAGGGCATGGAGCATTGTGATGACAGTGGCATTCAAAATTGGTCTAACAAGTTTCATGGATTATTGTGATGACGGTGGACATGGTGCAATTTGATGACAAGGGCATGGAACATTGTGATTTCAAGGTCATGGAATATTGTGAAGACAGGTGACAGGGAGTGTTGTGATGACATATGTCATGGTCCATTGAGATGACAATGTCATGGAGCATTGTGATACCAAGTGTCATGGAGGATTGTGATGACAAAGTAATGGAGCATTTTGATGACAAGGGCTTGGAGCATCGTGATGACAAGGGTCATGGAGCACTGTGATGACAAGATCTTGGAGCACTGTGAGAAGGGCCATTGAGAATTTTGATGAGAAAGTCGTGAAGCATTGTGATGAAAAGGTCACCGAGCTTGCTATGACAGGGGTCATGGAGCATTGCGATGACAAGTGCATGGAGAATTGTATTGACAAGGGCATGTAACATTGTGATGAGAAGTGTCATGGAGCATTTTGATGATAAGGACATGTAGAATTGTAATGACCAGTGCATGGAGCATTGTGATAGAAAGACCGTGGAGCACTGTGATGAGAAGACCATGGATAATTGTGATGATGAGCATCATGGAGCACTGTAATGACAAGGGGCATAGAGCATTGTGATGACAGGTGTCATGGATCATTGTGATGACAAGGGTCATGGACCATTCTGATGACAAGCTTGTGGAGTAATGTGATGACAGTGGCATGGAGCATTGTGAGGAAAAGGGCATGGAGCATTGTGATGAAAAATGCTTGGAGCCTTTTCATGACAGGGTTCAAGGAGCATTCTGACAACAAGTGTCAGGGAACATTGTGATGACAAGTGTATTGAGCATTGTGATGACAAAGGTCATGGAGCATTGTGATGACATGCATCATGGAGCGTTGTGATGACAAATGTTATGGAACATAGTGATCACAAGGGTTTTGAGCATTGTAATGACAGAAGTCATGGATCATTTTCATTTCAAGGTGCATGGAGCATTGTGATGACAAGGGCATGGAGCTTGCGGTGATAGGGGTCATAGAGCATTGCGATGACAAGTGCATGGAGAATTGTGATGATAAGAGCATGTAACATTGTGATGAGAAGTGTCATGGAGCATTTTGATGATAAGGACATGTAGAATTTTGATGACCAGTGCATGGAGCATTGTGATGGAAAGACCGTGGAGCACTGTGATGAGAAGACCATGGATAATTGTGATGATGAGCGTCATGGAGCACTGTAATGACAAGGGGCATAGAGCATTGTGATGACAGGTGTCTTGGATCATTGTGATCACAAGTGTAATGGACCATTCTGATGACAAGCTTGTGGAGTAATGTGATGACAATGGCATGGAGCATTGTGAGGAAAAGGGCATGGAGCATTGTGATGAAAAATGTTTGGATCCTTTTCATGACAGGGTTCAAGGAGCATTCTGACGACAAGTGTCAGGGAGCATTGTGATGACAAGTGTATTGAGCATTGTGATGACAAAGGTCATGGAACATTGTGATGACAGGCATCATGGAGCGTTGTGATGACAAATGTTATGGAACATTGTGATCTCAAGGGTTTTGAGCATTGTGATGACAGAAGTCATGTATCATTTTCATTTCAAGGTGCATGGAGCATTGTGATGACAAGAGCATGAATCATTGTGAACCCAAGATTCATGGAGGGTTTTGATGACAAGTGTCATGGAACATTGTGATGACAAGCGTCATGGAGCATTGTGATTACAGTGGTCACGGAGCATTGGGATGGCAAGGGCATTGATCATTGTGATGACAAGTGTCCTGGAGCATTTTGATGACAAGAGTCCTGGATCATTGTGTTGTCCGGTGTCATGGAGCACTGTGATGACAGTGGTCATGGAGCATTGTGATGACAAGGTCCTGGAGCATTGTGAGGAGAAGTGTCATGGAGCATTGTGATGGCAAGACCGTGGAGCACTGTGATGAGAAGACCATGGATAATTGTGATGTCGAGCGTCATGCAGCACTGTAATGACAAGGGGCATGGAGCATTGTGATGACCGGGGTCATGGAGCACTGTGATGAGAAGTTCATGGAGCACTGGGCTGACAATTGTGATGGCAGTGGTCATGGAGCATTGCGATGACAATGGAATGGAGCATTGTGATGACAAGTTCCTGGAGCATTGTGAGGAGAAGACCATGGAGCCTTGTGATGACAAGTGTCATGGAGCATTCTGATGAAAAGGGGTGTGGAGCATTGTGATTACATGGGTCTTGAGGCATTGTGAAGAAAATGGCATGGGTGATTGTGATGCAAATGGCATGGAGCCTTGTCATGACAGGGTTCAAGGAGCATACTGACGACAAGTGTCAGGGAGCATTGTAATGACAAGTGTATTGAGCATTGTGATGACAAAGGTCATGGAGCATTGTGATGAGAAGAGCACGGATAATTGTGATGAGGAGCATCATGGAGAATTGTGCTGACAAAGGCATTTATCATAGTTATGACATGAGTAAGAGAACATTGTGATGAAAATTTCATGGAGAATTGTGGTGACAAATGTCACAGAGCCTTTTGATGACGAGCGCATGGACCATTGTGATGACAGGGGTCATGGAGCATTTTGATGACTGTGGTCATGGAGCATTGTGAAGACATGGGTCATGGAGCATTGTAATGAGACGGTCATTGAGCATTGGGATGAAAATGTACATGTAGAATTGTGATGACAGGGGTCATGGAGCATTGTGATGACAAGGGAATGGAACACTGTGATGACAAGGTCCTGGCGCATTGTGATGAGAGGACCATGGAGCCTTGTGATGACAAGTGTCATGGAGCATTCTGATGAAAAGGTGCATGGAGCATTGTGATTACAGGGGTTTTGTAGCATCGTGATGACAAGGGCATGGAGCATTGTGATGCGAAGGCCATGGAGCATTCTGATGACATGCGTCATGGAGCTTTGTGATGACAAGGACATGGAGCATTGTGATTACAGGAGTCTTGGAGCATTGTGATGAAAAGGGCATGGATCATTGTGATGAAAATTGCATGGAGCCTTGTCATGACAGGGTTCAAGGAGCATACTGATGAGAAGTGTCAGGGAGCATTGTGGTAAGTCTATTGAGTATTGTGATGACAAAGATCAAGGAGCATTGTGATAAGAAGACCATTGATAATTGTGATGACCAGCCTCATGGGGCATTGTGATGACAAGAGTTATGGAACATTGTGATCAGAAGGGTTTGGAGCATTGTGATGACAGAGGTCATTGAGCATTTTGATTTCATTGTGATGACAATAGCATGAAATATTATGGTGATGGGCATGGTGCATTTTGATGACAGGGTTCATGGAGCATTGAGATGAAAAGGGGCATGGAGCATTGTGATTACAGGGGTCTTGGAACATTGCGATGACCAGGTCATGGAGCATTGTGATGAGAAGGCGAAGGCGCATTCTGATGACATGCGTCATGGAGCTTTGTGATGACAAATGCATGGAGCATTGTGATTACAGGTGTCTTGGAGCATTGTGATGACAAGGTTCATGGAGGCTTGTGATGACAAGGCCGTGGAAATCTGTGATGGCAGGGGTCATGGAGCATAGTTATGACAAGGGCACAGAACACGATGATACATAGATCATGCAGGATAGTAATGACAAGGACATGTAGCATTGTGATGAGAAGGGCATCGAGCGTTGTGATGACAAGCCTCATGGAGATTTGTGATGACAAGTGCATGGAGCAATGTGATGAGAGTGTTCATGGAGCATTGTGATGACAATGGAATGGAGCATTGTGATGCCAAGTGTCATGGAACTTTGTGATGACAAAGTCATGGAGCATTTTGATAACAAGTGCGCGGTGCATTGTGATGAGAAGTGCAGGGAGCATTGAGATGACATGGGTTATGGAGCATTGTGCTTACACGCGCATCGAGCATTGTGCTGACAACGGTCATGGAGCATTGTGCAGACAATGGCATGGAGGTTTGTGATGACAAGGTTCACAGAGCACTGTGATGAATAGTTCATGGAGCATTGTGGTGATAAAGGTCACAAAGCCTTGTGTGACGAGGTCATGGAACATTGTGATGACATATGTCATGAAGCACTGTGATGACTGTAGTCACGGAGCATTGTGATGACAGTGTACTTGGAGCATTGTGATGCCAAGGGTATGGAGCATTGTGATGAGAATGCCATGGAGCATTCAGATGACATGTGTCATGGAGCTTTGTGATGACCAGGGCAGGGAGCATTGTGATTACAGGGGTCTTGCAGCATTGTGATGAAAAGGGAAAGGATCATTGTGATGAAAAAGGCATGGAGCCTTTTCATGACAGTGTTCATGGAGCATACTGATGACAAGTGTCAGGGAGCATTGTGGTGATAAGTGTATTGAGGATTGTGGTGAAAAAGGTCATGGAGCATTGTGATGATTAAACCATTCATAATTGTGATGATGAGCGTCATGGGGCATTGTGATGACAAGTTCTATGGAACAATGTGATCACAAGTGTTTTTAGCATTGTGATGACAGATGTCATGGAGCGTTTTGATTTCATTGTGATGACAATAGCATGAAGCATTATGATGATGTTCATGGTGCATTGTGATGACAGGGTTCATGGAGCATTGAGATAAAAAGGGGCATGGAGCACTGTGATTACAGGGGTCTTGGAGCATTGTGATGACAAGAGCATGGAGCATTGTGATGAGAAGGCCATGGAGAATTCTGATGACATGCATCATGGATCTTTGTGATGACAAGGGCATGGAGCATTGTCATTACAGGGGTCTTGCAGCATTGTTATGACAAGTGTCATGGAGCCTTGGATGACAAGGCCGTGGAACATTGTGATGGCAGGGATCATGGAGAATTGTTATCTCAGGGGTTATGGAGCATTGTGATGACAAAGCATGGAGCATTGTGATGACAGGGGCATGGAACTTTGGTCTGACAAGTTTCATGGATTATTGTGATGAGAGTGGGCATGACGCATTGTGATGATTAGGGCATGGAGCATTGTGATGACAAGGTCAGGGAGTACTGTGAAGACAGGTGTCAGGGAGCATTTTGATGAAATATGTCATGGTCCATTGCGATGACAATTGCATGGAGCATTGTGATGCCAAGTGTCATGGAGGATTGTGATGACAAACGTAATGGAGCATTTTGATGACAAGGGTTTAGAGCATCGTGATGACAAGGGTCTTGGAGCATTGTGATGACAAGGGCATGGAGCACTGTGATGACAGGGGCATGGAACATTGTTCTGACAAGTTTCATGGATTATTGTGATGACAGTGGGCATGGCACTTTGTGATGACAAGAGCATGGAATATTGTGGTGACAAAGGTCACAGAGCCTTGTGTGACGTGGGCATGGAACATTGTGATGACAAAGGTCATAAAGCATTGTGATGACTGGAGTCACGGAGCATTGTGATGACAGGTTTCATGGAGCAGTGTGATGAGAAGGGCATAGAGCACTGTGATGACAGGGCCATGGAACATTGGTCTGACAAGTTTCATGGATTATTGTGATGACAGTGGGCATGGCTCATTGTGATGACAAGGTCATGGAGCATTGTGATGACAAGGTCATGGAGTATTGTGAAGACAGGTGTCAGGGAGCATACTGATGACATATGTCATGGTCCATTGTGATGACAATGGCATGGAGCATAGTGATGCCAAGTGTCATGGAGGATTGTGATGACAAAGGTAATGGAGCATTTTGATGACAAGGGTTTGGAGCACCGTGATGACAAGGGTCATGGAGCATTGTGATGACAAGGGCATGGAGCATTTTAATGAAAAGGGAACGGAACACTGTGATACATAGATCATGCAGGATTGTAATGACAAGGTCATGGAGCATTGTGATGAGAAGTGCATCGAGCGTTGCGATGACAAGCCTCATGGAGATTTGTGATGACAAACGCATGGTGCATTGTGATGACATGGGTCATGGAGAACTGTGCTGACAAAGGCATGGTGCATTTTTATGACAAAGGTCACAGAGTATTGTGATGAAAAGTTCATGGATCATTGTGGTGACAAAGGTCACAGAGCCTTGTGTGTCAATGGCATGGACCATTGAGATGACAAAGGTCATGAAGCATTGTGATGACTGGAGTCACGGTTCATTGTGATGAGAGGGTTTATGGAGCATTGTGATGACAGGGTTCATGGGGCATTGTGATGAGAAGGTCATGGAGCATTGGGCTGAAAATGTTCATGGAGTATTGTGATGACAGGGGTCATGGGGTATTTTGATGACATGTGAATGGAGCATTGTGATTAAATGGGCATGGGGCATGGTGATGAGAAGGCCATGGAGCATTCTGAAGACATGTGTCATGAAGCTTTGTGATGACAATGGCATGGAGCATTGTGATTCCAGGGGTCTTGGAGCATTGTGAGGAAAAGGGCATGGATCATTGTGTTGAAAAATGCATGGAGCCTTGACATGACAGGGTTCAAGGAGCATACTGACGAAAAGTGTCTGGGAGCACTGTGATGACAAGTGTATTGAGCATTGTGATGACAAATGTCATGGAGTATTGTTAATAGAAGGCCATGGATAATTGTGATGATGAGCATCATGGGGCGTTGTTATGACAAGTGTTATGGAACATTGTGATCACAAGGGTTTGGAGCATTGTGATGACAGAGGTCATGGAGCATTTTGATTTCATTTTGATGACAATAGCATGAAGCATTATGATGATGGGCATGGTGCATTGTGATGACACGGTTCATGGAGCATTGAGATGAAAATGGGCATTGAGCATTGTGATTACAGAGGTCTAGGAGAATTGTGATGACAAGGGCATGGAGCATCATGAATGAGAAGGCCATGGAGCATTCTGATGACATGCGTCATGGAGCTTTGTGATGACAAGGGAATGGAGCATTGTGATGCCAATGGTCATGTAGCTTTGTGATGACAGAGGTCATGGAGCATTTTGATGACAAGCTCGTGGTGAACTGTGTATGAGAAGGGCAGGGATCATTGTGATGAAAGGGTCATGGAGCAATTTGATGAAATTTGTCATGGGACATTTTTATGACAGGGGTTATGGAACATTGTGATGACAGGGGTCATGGAGCATTGTGATGACAAGGGCATGGAGCAATGTGATGACAGGGGCATGGAACATTGGTCTCACAAGTTTCATGGATTATTGTGATGACAGTGGGCATGGAGCATTGAGATGACAAGGGCATGGAGCATTGTGGTGACAAAGGTCACAGAGCCTTGTGTGACGAGGGCATGGACCATTGTGAGGACAAAGGTCATGAAGCATTGTGATGACTGGAGTCACGGAGCATTGTGATGACAGGGGTCATGGAGCATTGTGCTGACAAGCGCATGGAGCATTTCGATGACAAGTGTCATGGAGCATTGTGCTGACAAAGGCATGGAGCATTGTGATGACATGGGACAACGAGCACTGTGATGAAAATTTCATGGAGCATTGTGGTGACAAAGATCACACAGCCGTGTGTGACGAGGGCATGGACCATTGTGAACAGAAAGGTCATGAATCATTGTGATGAGTGGAGTCATGGAGCACTGTGATGACAGTGTTCAGGGAGCATTGTGATGACAACGGCATGGAGCAATATGATGACAGGGGCATGGAACATTGGTCTGAGAAGTTTCATGGATTATTGTGATGACAGTGGGCATGGAACATTGAGATGACAAGGGCATGGAGCATTGTGATGACAAGGTCATACAGTATTGTGAAGACGGGTTTCAGGGAGTATTGGGATGACATATGTCATGGTCCATTGTGATGAGAATGGCATGGGGCATTGGAATGCCAAGTGTCATGGAGGATTGTGATGACAAAGGTAAGGGAGCACTGTGATGACAAGGGCTTGGAGCTTCGTGATGACCAGGCCATGAAGCATTGTGATGACAACAACATGGAGCATTGTGATGACAAGGGACTTTGAGAATTTTGATGACAAGGTCATGAAGCATTGTGATGACAAGCGCATGGAGCTTTCTATGACAGGGGTCATGGAGCATTGCGATGAAAAGTGCATGGAGAATTGTATTGACAAGAGCATGTAACATTTTGATGAGAAGTGTCATGGAGCATTGTGATGAAAAGGACATGTAGAATTGTGATGACCAGGGCATGGAGCATTGGGATGACAAGACCGTGGAGCATTGTCATGAGAAGACCATGGATAATTGTGATGAGGATCGTCATGGAGCACTGTAATGACAAGGGGCATGGAGCATTGTGATGACAGGTGTCATGGATCATTGTGATGACAAGTGTCATGGACCATTCTGATGACAAGCTTGTGGAGTAATGTGATGACAATGGCATGGAGCATTTTGATGAAAAGGGCATGGAGCATTGTGATGAAAATGGCATGGAGCCTTTTTATAACAGTGTTCAAGGAGCATTCTGATGACAAGTCTCAGGTAGCATTGTGATGACAAGTGTATTGAGCATTGTGATGACAAATTTCATGGAGCATTGTGATGACAGGCATCATGGAGCATTATGATGACAAGTGTTATGAACATTGTGATCACAAGGCTTTGGGGCATTGTGATGACCGAAGTCATGTATCATTTTCATTTCAAGGAGCATGGAGCATTGTGATGACAAGGGCATGAAGCAATGTGAACCCAAGGTTCATGGAGGATTTTGATGACAATGGGAATGGAGTATTGTGATGACAAGCGCATGGAGCATTGTGATGACAAGGTGATGTAGCATTTTGCTGACAAATGTATGGAGCATTTTGATGACAAGTGTCATGGAGCATTGTGATGACAAGCGTCATGGAGCATTGTGATTACAGGGGTCATGGAGCATTGGGATGGCAAGGGCATGGATCATTGTGATGACAAGGGTCATGTAGCATTTCGATGTGAAGATTCCCAGATCATTGTGTTGTTTGGTGTCATGGAGCGTTGTGATGACAGTGGTCATGGAGCATTGTAATGACAGGGGTCATGGAGCATTGTGATCAGAATTTCATGGAGCACTGAGCTGACAATATTCCTTGAGTATTGTGATGGCAGGGCTCATGGAGCATTGTGATGACAAGGGAATGGAGCATTGGGATGACAATGTCCTGGAACATTGTGATGAGAAGACCATGGAGCATTGTGATGACAAGTTTCATGGAGCATTCTGATGAAAATGGGCATGGAGCATTGTGATTACAGGGGTCTTAGAGCATTGTTATGACAAGGGTCCTGGAGCCTTGTGATGACAGCACCGTGGAACATTGTGATGGCAGGGGTCATGGAGCATTGTTATGACAGGGGTAATGGTGCATTGTGATGACAAGGGCATGGAGTATTGGTTTGAAATATTTCATGGATTATTGTGATGAGAGTGGGCATGGAGCATTGTGATGACAAGGGCACAGAACGACGGTGATACATGGGTCAAGGAGGATTGTAATGACAAGGGCATGGATCATTGTGATGAGAAAGGCATCGAGCATTGTGATGACAAGCATCATGGAGCTTTGTGATGACAAGAGCAAGGAACAATGTGATGATAGGTTTCATGGAGCATTGTGATGACAATGGCATGGAGCATGGTGATGCCAATGGTCATGGAGTTTGTGATGACAAAGGTCATGGAGCATTTTGATGACAAGAGCGTTGTGCATTGTGATGAGAAGGGCAGGGAGCATTGTGATGACAGTGTCATGGAGCAATTAGATGAAAATCGTCAGGGAACATTTTCATGACAGGGTTATGGAACATTGTTTTGTCAGTGGTCATGGAGCATTATGATGATAAGGGCATGTAGCATTTTGATGATAGGGGTCATGGAACATTGTGATGAAAGGGGTGAGGGAGTATTGTGATGAGTAGTAATGGAACATTGTGATATCAGTAGTGAGAGAGCATTTAGATGAGAAGTGCATGGAGCATTGTGATGACAAGGTTTATGGAGCATTGTGATGATAAGGTTGTGGAGCATTGTGCTGACAAGCGCATGGATCATTGTGATGACAAGGGTCATGGAGCATTATGCTGACAAAGGCATGGAGCATTGTGATGAAACCTGTTACAGAGAACTGTGATGATGTGGGAATGGACCATTGTGATGACAAAGGTCATAAAGCATTGTGATGACTGGTTTCACGGAGAATTATGATGTGCGGGGTCATGGAGAATTGTGATGACAAGGGCATGGAGCATTGTGATGACAAGCGCATGGAGCATTGGTCTGACAAGTTTCATGGATTATTGTGATGACATTCGGCATGGCGGATTGTGGTGTCAAGGGCATGGAGCATTGTGATGAAAAGGTCATGGAGTATTGTGAAGACAGGTGTCAGGGAGCATTGTGATGACATATGTCATGTTCCATTTCGATGACCATGGCGTGGGGCATTGTGATGCCAAGTGTCATGGAGGAATGTGATGACAAAGATAATGGGGCATTGTGATGATTAGGGCTTGGAACATTATGATCACAAGGGCCCTTTAGAATCTTGATGAGAAGGTCGTGAAGCATTGTGATGACAAAGTCCTGGAGCATTGTGTTGAGAAGACCATGGAGCCTTGTGATGACAAGTCTCATGGACCACACTGATGAAAAGAGGCATGGAGCATTGTGTTTACAGGGATCTTGGAACATTGTGATGACAAGGGCATGGAGCATTGTGATGAGAAGGCCAAGGAGCATTCTGATGACATGCGTCATAGAGCTTTTTGATGACATGGGCATGGAGCATTGTGAATACAGGGGTATTGGAGCATTGTGATGACAAGGGCATGGAGCATTGTGATGAGAAGGCCATGGAGCATTCTTATGACATGCATCATGGAGCTTTTTGATGACAAGCGCATGGAGCATTGTGAATACAGTGGTCTTGGAGCATTGTGATGACAAGTGCATGGAACATTGTGATGAGAAGGCCATGGAGCATTCTGATGACATGCGTCAAGGAGCTTTGTGATGACAATTGCATGGAGCATTGTGATTACAGGGGTCTTGGAGCATTGTGATGACAAGAGTCATGGAGCCTTGTGATTAAAAGGCCGTGGATCATTGTGATAGCAGGGGTCTTGGAGCATTGTTATGACAGGTGTAATGGAGCACTGTGATGACTAGGGCATGGAGCTTTGGTCTGAAAAGTTTCATGGATTATTGTGATGAGAGTGGGCATTGAGCATTTTGATGACAAGGGCACAGAAAACTGTGATACATGGGTCATGGGGGATTATAATGACAAGGACATGGAGCATTGTGATGAGAAGGGCATCGTGCATTGTGATGGCAAGCGTCATGGAGCTTTGTGATGACAAGGGCATGGAACAATGTGATGAGAGGGTTCATGGAGCATTGTGATGACAATGACATGGAGCATTGTGATGCCAATTGTCATGGAGATGTGTGACGACAAATGTCATGGAGCATTTTGATGACAAGTTCGTGGTGCACTGTGTTGTGAAGGGAAGGGAGCATTGTGATGACAGGGTCATGGAGCAATTTGATGAAAAGGGTCATGGAAGATTTTGATGACAGGGGTTATGGAATATTGTGATGTCAGGGGTCATGGAGCATTTTGATGAAAAGTGTCATGGAGCATTTTGATGACAGTGGTTATGGAACATTGTGATGTCAGGGGTCATCAAACATTGTGATGATAAGTACATGGAGCAATGTGATGACAGGGGTCATGGAACATTGTGATGACGGGAGAGGGAGTATTGTGATGTCTTGTGATGGAACATAGTGATATCAGTTGTGAGAGAGCATTTTGTTGAGAAGTGCCTGGAGCATATTGATGACAAGGTTTATGGAGCATTGTGATGACAATGTTGTGGAGCACAGTGATGACATGCGCATGGCACATTTTGATAACATGGGTCATGGAGCAATGTGCTGAGAAGCACATGGAGCATTGTGATGACAAGGGTCATGGAGCATTGTGCTGAGAAAGGCATAGAGCATTGTGATGACAATGGTCAGAGAGCATTGTGATGAAAAGTTCATGGAGCATTGTGGTGACAGAGGTCACAGAGAATTGTGATGACGAGGGCATGGGCCATTGTGATGACAAAGTTCATGAAGCACTGTGATGACTGGAGTCACGGAGCATTGTGATGACAGGGTTCATGGAGCATTGTGATGACAAGGCCGTTGAACATCATTATGACAGTGGTCATGGAGCATTGTTATGACAGGGGTAATGGAATATTGTGATGGCAAGGGTATGGAGCATTGTGATGAGAAAGCCATGGAGCATTCTGATGACATGCGTCATTGAGCTGTGTGATGACAAAGGCATGGAGCATTGTGATTACAGGGGTCTTGGATCATTGTAATGACAAGGGTTATGGAGCCTTGTGATGACAAGGCCGTGGAACATTTTGATGGCAGTGGTTATGGAGCATTGTCATGACAGTGGTAATGGAGCATTTTGATTACAAGTTTATGGAGCATTGGTCTGAAACTTTTCATGGATTATTGTGATGAGAGTGGGCATGGAGCATTATGATGACAAGGGAAAGGAATACTGTGATACATGGGTCATGGAGAATTGTATTGACAAGGGCATGGAACATTGTGATGAGAAGGGAATCGTGCATTTTAATGAAAATCATCGTGGAGCTTTGTGATGATTAGGACATGGAAGCAATGTGATGAGAGGCTTCAGGAAGCATTGTGATGACAATGGCATGGATCATTCTGATGCCAAGGGTCATAGAGCTTGGTGATGACAAAGATCATGGAGCATTTTGATGAGAAGCGCATGGAGCACTGTGATGCCAAGGGTCATGGAGCTTGGTGATGACAAAGATCATGGAGCATTTTGATGACAAGTGCATGGAGCATTGTGATGCCAAGGGTCATGGAGCTTGGTGATGACAAAGATCATGGAGCATTTTGATGACAAGCACATGGAGCATTGTGATCAAAAGGGTCACGGAGCACTGTGCTGAGAAACACATAGTGCATTGTGATGACAAAGGTCACAGAGCATTGTGATGAAAAGTTCATGGAGCACTGTGGTGACAAAGGTCACAGAGACTTGTGATGACGAGGGCATGGACCATTGTGATGAGAAAGGTCATGAAGCACTGTGATGACAGGAGTCACGGAGCATTGTGATGATGTGTCATGGAGCATTTTGATGACAGGGGCATGGAACATTGGTCTTACAAGTTTCATGGATTATTTCGATGACACTGGGAATGGCACATTGTGATGAAAAGAGCATGGAGCATTGTGATGAGAAGCTCAGGCATTATTGTGAAGACAGGTGTCTGGGAGCATTGTGAAGACATATGTCATGGCCCATTGTGATGACAATGCCATGGAGCATTGTGATGCCAAATGTCATGAAGGATTGTGATGACAAAGGTAATGGAGCATTTTGATGACAAGCGCATGGAGCATTGGGATGACAAGGGTCATGGAGCACTGTGCTGACAAGGGCATGGAGCATTGTGATGACAAGGGTCATGGAGCATTGTGCTGAGAAAGGCATGGAGCATTGTGATGACAACGGTCACAGACCATTATGATGAAAAGTTCATGGAGCATTGTGTTGACAAATGTCACAGAGCCTTGTGATGACGAGGGCATGGACCATTGTGATGACAAAGGTCATGAAGCATTGGGATGACTGGAGTCACGGAGCATTGTGATGACAGGGGCATGGAACATTGGTCTTACAAGTTTCATGGATTACTTCAATGACAGTGGGAAAGGTGCATTGTGATGACAAGGGCATGGAGCATGGTGATGACAAGGTAATGCAGTATTGTGAAGACAGGTGTCTGGGAGCATTGTGAAGACATAAGTCGTGGCCCATTGTGATGACAATGCCATGGAGTATTGTGATGCCAAGTGTCAAGGATGTTTGTGATGACAAATGTAATGGAGCATTGTGATGACAAGGGTCACGGAGCACTATGCTGACAGGGGCATGGAACATTGGGATGAAACGTGTCATGGAGCATTGTGCTGACAAAGCATGAAGCATTGTGATGACAAGGTAATGTAGAATTTTGCTGACAAATGCATGGAGCATTTTGATGACAAGTGTCATGGAGCACTGTGATGACATGCGTCATGGAGCACTGTGATTACAGGGGTCATGAAGCATTGGGATGGCAAGGGCATGGATCATTCTGATGACAAGTGTCATGGAGCATTTTGATTACAAGGGTCCAGGATAATTGTGTTGTCTGGTGTCATGGAGCGTTGTGATGACTGTGGTCATGGAACATTGTGATGACAGGGTACATGGAGCATTGTGATCAGAATTTCATGGAGCATTGGGCTGAAAATATTCATTGAGTATTATGATGGCAGGGGTCATGGAGCATTGTGGTGACAATGGAAAGGAGCATTGTGATGACAGTGTCCTGGAGCACTGTGAGGAGAAGACCATGTAGCCTTGTGATGACAAGTATCATGGAGCATTCTGATGAAAAGTGGCATGGAGCATTGTGATTACATGGGTCTTGGAGCATTGTGATGAATAGGGCATGGATGATTGTGAAGAAAAAGCATGGAGCCTTGTCATGAGAGGGTTCAAGGAGCATACTGACGACAAGTGTCAGGGAGCAATGTGATGACAAGTGTATTGAGCATTGTGATGAGAAAGGTCATGGAGCATTGTGATGAGAAGACCATGGATAATTGTGAAGACGAGCGTCATGGGGAGTTGTGATGACAAGTGTTATGGAACATTGTGAACACAAGTGTTTGGAGCATTGTGATGACAGTGTTTATGGAGCATTTTGATTTCATTGTTATGACAGTAGCATGAAGCATTATGATGATGGGCAAGGTTCATTGTGATGACAGAGTTCATGGAGCATTGAGATGAAAAGGGGCATGGAGCATTGTGATTACAGGTGTCTTGGAGCATTGTGATGAAAAGGGCATGGAGCATTGTGATGCTAAGGCCACGGAGCTGTCTGATTACAAGCGTCATGGAGCTATGTGATGACAAGAGCATGCAGCATTGTGATTACAGGGGTCTTGGAGCATTGTGATGACAAGGGTCATGGAGCCTTGTGATGACAAGGACGTGGAACATTGTCATGACAGGCGTGAAGGAGTATTTTAATGACTAGTGATGGAACATTTTGATATCAGCGGTGAAAGTGAATTTTGATGTGAAGTGCATGGAATTTTGTGATAACAAGTTTTATAGAGTATTGTGATAACAAAGTTGGGGAACATTGTGATGACAAGTGCATGGCACATTGTGTTGACATGGGTCATGGAGCATTGTTCTGACAAGCCCATGGAGCATTGTGATGACAAGGGTCTTGGAGCACTCTGCTGACAAAGGCATGGAGCATTGTGATGACAAGGGTCACAGAGCATTGTGATGAAAAGTTCTTGGAGCATTACGGTGACAAAGTTCACAGAGCCCTGTGATGACGAGGTTATGGACCATTGTGAGGAAAAAGGTCATGTAGCATTGTGATGACTGGAGTCACGGACCATTGTGATGAAAAGGGCATGGAGCATTGTGATGACAGGGGCATGGAGCATTGGTCTGACAACTTTCATTGATTATTGTGATGATAGTGGGCATGGCGCACTGTGATGACAGCGGCATGGAGCATTAATATGACCATGTCATGGAATATGGTGAAGACAGGTGTCAGGGAGCATTGTGATGACATATGTCATGGTGCATTGTAATGACAATGGCATGGAGCATTGTGAAGCCAAGTGTCATGGAGGATTGTGATGACAAATGTAATGGAGCATTCTGATGACAAGGGCTTGGAGCATTGTGAGAGAAGACCATGGATAATTGTGATGACCAGCGTTTTGGGGCATTGTGATGACAAGTGTTATGGAGCATTGTGATCACAAGGTTTTGGTGCATTGTAATGACAGACGACATTGAGCATTTTGATTTCATTGTGATGACAAAAGCATGAAATATTATGTTGATGGGCACGGTGCATTGTGATGACAGGGTTGATGGAGCATTGAGATGAAAAGGGGCATGGAGCACTGTGATTCCAGGGGTGTTGGAGCATTGTGATGACAAGGGCATGGAGCACTGTGAGGAGAAGGCCATGGAGCATTCTGATGACATGAGTCATGGAGCTTTGTGATTACAAGGGCATCGAGATTTGTGATTACAGGGGTCTTGGAGCATTGTGATGACAAGGGTAATGGAGGCTTGTGATGACAAGACCATGGAATCTTGTGATGGCAGGGTACATGGAGCATTGTTATGACAGGGGTAATGGAACATTGTGATGACAAGACATGGGGCAATGGTCTGAAATGTTTCATGGATTGTTGTGAAGAGAGTGGGCATGGAGCAGTGTGATGACAAGGGCATGGAACACTGTGATACATAGATCATGCAGGATTGTAATGACAATGGCATGGAGCATTGTGATGAGAAGGGCATCGAGCGTTGTGATGACAAGGATGTTGAGCATTGTGATGACAAGTGCATGGCGATTTGTGATGACATTGTTTGTGGAGCATTGTGCTGACACGCGCATCGAGCATTGTGATGACAAGAGTCATGGAGCATTGTGCTGAAAAAGGCATGGAGCTTTGTGATGACAAGGGTCACAGAGCATTGTGATAAAAATTTCATGGAGCATTGTGGTGACAAAAGTAACAGAGCTTTGTGTGACAAGGTCATGGACCATTGTGATGACAAATGTCATGAAGCATTGTGATGACTGGAGTCACGGAGCATTGTGATAACAGGGGTCTTGGAGCATTGTGAAGAAAAGGGAATGCATCATTGTGATGAAAAATGCAGGGTGCCTTGTCATGACAGTGTTCAAGGAGAATAGTGATGACAAGTGTCAGGGAGCATTGTGATGACAAGTGTATTGAGCATTGTGTTGACAAAGGTCATGGAGCATTGTGATGAGAAGACCTTGCATAATTGTGATGACGAGCGTCATGGGGCATTGTGATGACAAGTGTCATAGAACATTGTGATCAGAAGGGTTTGCAGCTTTGTGATGACAGAGGTCATGGAGCATTTTGATTTCATAGTGATGACAATGGTATGAATCATTATGATGATGGGCATGGTGCATTGTGATGACAGGGTTGATGGAGAATTGAGATGTAAAGGGGCATGGAGAATTGTGATTACAGAGGTCTTGGAGCATTGTGATGACAAGGGTCATGGAGCCTTGTGATGACGAGGCCGTGGAACATTGTGATGGCAGAGGTCATGGAGCATTGTTATGACAGGTGTAATGGAGCATTGTGATGACAAGGGCATGGAGCAATGTGATGAGAGATTTCATTGAGCATTGTGATGACAATGGCATGGAGCATAGTGATGATAAAAGCAGGGAGCATTGTGATAAAAAAGGCATGGACCCTTTTCATGACAGGGTTCAAGGAGCATTCTGAAGACAAGTGTCTGGGAGCATTGTGATGACAAGGGCAAGGAGCATGTTGATGAGAAGGCCATGGAGCATTCTGATGATATGGGGCATGGAGCTTTGAGATGACAAGGGCATGGAGCATTTTGATTACAGTGGTCTTGGAGCATTGTGATGAAAATCGCATGGATCATTGTGATGAAAAATGCATGGAGCCTTGTCATGACAGTGTTCAAGGAGGATACGGACGACAAGTGTCAGGGAGCATTGAGATGACAAGTGTATTGAGTATTGTGATGACAAATGTCATGGAGCATTGTGATGAGAAGACCATGGATAATTGTGATGAGGAGCGTCATGGGGAATTGTGATGACAAGTGTTATGGAACATTGTGATCACAAAGGTTTGGAGGATTGTGATGACAGAGGTCATGGAACATTTTGATTTCATTGTTATGACAATAGCATGAAGCATTATGATGATGGGCATGGTGCATTGTGATGACAGTGTTCATGGAGCATTGAGATGAAAAGTGGCATGGAGAATTGTGATTACAGGGGTTTTGGAGCACTGTGAAGACAAGGGCATGGAGCACTGTGATGAGAAGGCCATGGAGCATTCTGATGACATAAGTCATGGAGCTTCGTGATGACAAGTGCATGGAGCATTGTGATTACAGGGGTCTTGGAGAATTGTGATGACAAGGGTCATGGAGCCTTGTGATGATGAGGCCGTGGATCATTGTGATGGCAGGGGTCATGGAGCATTGTTACGACACGGGTAATGGAGCCTTTCGATGACAAGGGCATGGAGCATTATTGTGAAAAGGTTCATGGACTATTGTGATGAGAAGGGCATTGAGCATTGTGATGACAAGCGTCAGGGAGCTTTGTGATGACAAGTGCATGGAGCAATGTGATGAGAGGGTTCATGGAGCACTGTGATGACAATGGCATGGAGCATTGTGATGTCAAGGGTCATGGAGCACTGGGATGACAAGCGTCACAGACTATTCTGATTACAGGGGTCATGGAGCATTGGGATGACAAGCGCATGGATCATTGTGATGACAAGTGTCATGGAGCATTTTGATGACAAGAGTCACGGATCATTGTGTTGTCAGGGGTTATGGGTCGCTGTGATGACAGTGGTCATGGAGCACTGTGATGACTGGGGTAATAGAGCATTGTGATGGCAAGGGCATGTAGCATTCTGAAGACATGCATCACGGAGCATTGTTATGACAAGGGCATGGAACATTTTGATGACAGGGGTCATGGAACATTGTGATGGCAGGGGTGAGGGAGTATTGTGATGACTAGTGATGGAAAATTGTGATATCAGTGGTGAGAGAGCATTTTGATGAGAAGTGCATGGAGCATTGTGATGACAAGTTTTAAGGAGCATTGTGATGACAAGGGCATGGAACATTTTGATGACATTGGTCATGGAACATTGTGATGACAAGGGTGAGGGAGTATTGTGATGACTAGTGATGGAACATTGTGATATCAGTGGTGAGAGAGCATTTTGATGAGAAGTGCATGGAGCATTGTGATGACAAGTTTTAAGGAGCATTGTGATGACAAGTTTTTGGAGCATTGTGATGACAAGCGCATGGCTCATTGTGATGACATGGGTCATGGAGCATTGTGCTGACAAAGGCATGGAGCATTATGATGACAAGGGTCACGGAGCATTGTGATGAAAAGTTCATGGAGCATTGTGGTGACAAAGGTCACAGAGACGTGTGATGACGAGGTCATGGACCATTGTGATGACAAAGGTCATGAAGCATTGTGATGACTGGAGTCATGGAGCATTGTGATGACAGGGTTCATGGTGCATTGTGATGACAATGGCATGGAGCATTGTGATGATAGGTGCATGGAGAACTGTTCTGACAACTTTCAAGGATTATTGTGATGAGTGACGGCATGGCGCATTGTGAAGACAAGGGCATGGAGCATTGTGATGACAAGGGCATGGAGCATTGTGATGACAAGGGCATGGAGTATTGTGAAGACAGGTGTCAGGGAGCATTGTAATGACATATGTCATTTTCCATTTTGATGACAATGGCATGGAGCATTGTGATGCCATGTGTCATGGAGGATTGTGATGACAAGAGCATGTAACATGGTGATGAGAAGTGTCATGGAGCATTGTGATGACAAGGGACAGGGAGCATTGTGATGTCCAGGGCATGGAGCATTGTGATGGCAAGACCGTGGAGCATTGTGATCGCTAGACCATGGAGCATTTTGTTGATGAGTGTCATCGAGCACTGTAGTGATATGGGGCATGGAGAATTGTGAAGATAGGTGTCATGGATCATTGTGATGACAAGGGTCATGGAGCATTCTGATGAGAAGCTTGTGGAGTATTGTGATGACAATGGCATGGAGCATTGTGATGAAAAATGCATGGAGCATTGTGATGAAAAAGACATGGAACCTTTTCATGACAGGGATCAAGGAGCATTCTGACGTCAAGTGTCAGGGAGCATTGTGATGACAAGTGTATTGAGCATTGTGATAACTATGCTCATGGAGCATTGTGATGACAGGCATCATGGAGCATTGTGATGAGAAGGCCATGGAGCATTCTGATGACATGCGTCATGGAGCTTTGTGATGACAAGGGCATGCAGCATTGTGATTTCAGGGGTCTTGGAGCATGGTGATGAAAAGGGCATGGATCATTGTGACGGAAAATGCATGGAGCCTTGTCATGACAAGGTTCAAGGAGCATAGTGACGACAAGTATCAGGGAGCATTGTGATGACAAGTGTATTGAGCATTGTGATGACAAAGGTCATGGAGCATCGTGATGAGAAAACCATGGATAATTGTGATGACGAGCGTCATGGGGCGTTGTGATGACAAGTGTTATGGAACATTGTGATCACAAGGGTTTGGAGCATTTTGATGACAGGGTTCATCGAACATTGAGATGAAAAGGGGCATGGAGCATTGTGATTAAAGTGGTCTAGGAGCATTGTGATGACAAGGGCATGGACCATTGTGATGAGAATGCAATGGAGCATTCTGATGACATGCGTCATGCAGCTTTGTGATGACAAGGGCATATAGCATTGTGATGACAGTGGCATGGAACATTGGACTAACAAGTTTCATGGATTATTGTGATTACAGTGGGCATGGTGCATTGTGATGACAAGGACATGGAGCATTGTGATGACAAGGTCATGGAATACTCTGAAGACAGGTGACAGGGAGCATTGTGATGACATATGTCATGGTCCATTGAGATGACAATGGCATGGAACATTGTGATGCCAAGTGTAATGGAGGATTGTGATGACAAAGGTAATGGAGCATTGTGATGACAACGGCTTGGAGCATTGTGATGACAACGGACATTGAGAATTTTTATGACAAGGTTTTGAAGCATTTTGATGACAAAGGCATGGAGCTTGCTATGACAGGGTTCATGGGGCATTGCGAAGACAAGTTCATGGAGAATTGTGAAGAGAAGAGCATGTAACATTGTGATGAGAAGTGTCATGGAGCTTTGTGATGACAAGGACATGGAGAATTGTGATGAAAAGGGACATGGAGCATTGTTATTAACAGGGAATGGAGCATTGTGATGGCAAGACCGTGGAGCACTGTGATGAGAAGACCATGAATAACTGTGATGACGAGCATCATGGGACACTGTAATGACAAGGGTCATGGAGCATTCTGAAGACCGGTGTCATGGAGCATTGTGTTGACAGGTGTCATGGAACAATGTGATGACAAGGGTCATGGAGCATTGTGAAGGCAAGGTTCATGGAGCATTCTGATGATAAGCTTGTGGAGTATTGTGATGACATTGGCATGGAGCATTGTGATGAAAAGGGCATGGATCATTGTGATGAAAAAGGCATGGAGCCTTGTCATGACAAGGTTCAAGGAGCATACTGATGACAAGTGTCAGGGAGCAGTGTGATGACAAGTGCATGGAGCATGGTGTTGAGAAGGCCATGGAGCATTCTGATGATATGGGTAATGGAGCTTTGTGATGACAGGGGCATGGAGCACTGTGATTACTGGGGTCTTGGAGCATTGTGATGAAAGGCGCATGGATCATTTTGATGAAAAAGGCATGGAGCCTTGTCATGACAGGGTTCAAGAAGCATACTGACGACAAGTGGCAGGGAGCATTGAGACGACAAGTGTATTGAGCATTGTGATGACAAAGGTCACGGAGCATTGTGATGAGAAGAGCATGGATAATTGTCATAAGGAGCATCATGTGGAATTGTGATGACAAGTGTTATGGAACATTGTGATCACAAGGGTTTGGAGCATTGTGATGACAGAGGTCATGTAGCATTTTGATTTCATTGTGATGACAATAGCATTAAGCATTATGATGTTGGGCATGGTGCATTGGAATGGCAGAGTTCATGGAGAATTGAGATGAAAAGGGGCATGGAGCATTGTGAACACAGGGGTCTTGGAGCACTGTGATGACAAGGGCATGGAGCATTGTGATGAGAAGGCCATGGAGCATTCTGATGACATAAGTCATTGAGCTTCGTGATGAGAAGGGCTTGGAGCATTGTGATTACAGGGCTCTTGGAGAATTGTGATGACAAGGGTCAGGGAGCCTTGTGATGGCGAGGCCGTGGAACATTGTGATGGCAGGGGTCATGGAGCATTGTTATGACACGGGTAATGGAGCCTTTTGATGACAAGGGCATGGAGCATTTGTGTGAAAATTTTCATGGATTATTGTGATGAGAGTGGGCATGGAGCATTGTGATGTCAAGAGCAAGGAACACGGTGATACATGGATCATGGAGGATTGTAATGACATGGGCATGGAGCACTGTGATGAGAAGTGCATTGTGCATTGTGATGACAAGCGTCATGGAGCCTTGTGATGACAAGGGCATGGAGCAATGTGATGAGAGGGTTCTTGGAGCACTGTGATGACAATGGCATGGAACATTGTGATGTCCAGGGTCATGGAGCACTGGGATGACAAGCGTCAGGGAGCATTCTGATTACAGGTGTCATGGAGCATTGGGATGACAAGCGCATGGATCATTTTGATGACAAGTGTCATGGAGCATTTTGATGACAAGAGTCCCAGAACATTGTGTTGTCTGCGGTCATGGAGCGCTGTGATGACACTGGTCATGGAGCATTGTGATGACAGGTGTAAAGGAGCATTGTGATGGCAATGGAATGGAGCATTGTGATGAGAAGGCCATGGAACATTTTGATGACATGCATCATGGAGCTTTGTGATGACAAGGGCATGGAGCATTGTGATTACAGGGGTCATGGAACATTGTGATGACAGGGGTTAGGGCGTATTGTGATGACTAGTGATGGAACATTGTGATATCAGTGGTGAGAGAGCCTTTGGATGAGAAGTGCATGGCGCACTGTGATAACAAGGTTTATGGAGCATTGTGATGACAAGGTTCTGGAGCATTGTGATGAGAAGTGCTTGGCACATTGTGATGTCATGGGTCATGGAGCATTGTGCTGAGAAGCGCATGGAGCATTGTGATGACAAGGGACATGGAGCATTGTGATGGCAAGACCATGGAGCATTTTGATGACAAGTGTCATCGAGAACTGTAATGACACGTGGCATGGAGAATTGTGATGACAAGTGTCATGGATCATTGTGATGACAAGGGTCAAGGAGCATTCTGATGACAAGCTTGTGGAATATTGTGATGGCAATGGCATGGAGCATTGTGATGAAAAAGGCATGGAGCATTGTGATGAAAAAGCCATGGAACCTTTTCATGACAGGGATCAAGGAGCATTCTGACGTCAAGTGTCAGGGAGCAATGTGATGACAAGTGTATTGAGCATTATGATGACAAAGTTCATGGAACATTGTGCTGAGAGGACCATGGATAACTGTGATGAGGAGCGTCATGGGGCATTGTGATGACAAGTGTTATGGAACATTGTGATCACAAGTGTTTGGAGCACTGTGATGACAGAGGTCATGGAGCATTTTGATTTCATTGTGATGACAATAGCATGAAGCATTACGATGATGGGCATGGTTCGTTGTGATGAGAGGGTTCATGGAGCATTGAGATGAAAAGGAGTATGGAGCACTGTGATTACTCGTGTCATGGTGCCTTGTGATGACAAAGCCCTGGAACATTGTGATGACAGGGGTGAGGGAGTATTGTGATGACTAGTGATGGAAAATTGTGATATCAGTGGTGAGAGAGCATTTTGATGCGAAATGCATGGAGCTTTGTGATGACAATGTTTATGGAGCATTGAGATGACAAGTTTGGGGAGCACTGTGATGACAAGGGCATGGAGCATTGTGAATGAGAAGGCCATGGAGCATTCTGATGACATGCGTCATAGAGCTTTGTGATGACAAGGACTTGGAGCATTTGTCTGAAAATTTTCATGGATTATTGTGATGAGAGTGGGCATGGAGCATTGTGATGACAAGGACACGGAACACTGTGATACATGGGTCATGGAGGATTGTAATGACAAGGTCATGGAGCATTGTGATGAGAAGTGCATCGAGCATTGTGATGACAAGCGTCATGGAGCTTTGTGATGACAAGGGCATGGAGCAATGTGATGAGAGGCTTCATGAAGCACTGTGAAGACAATGGCATGGTGAATTGTGATGCCAAGGGTCACAGAGCATTGTGATTAAAAGTTCATGGAGCATTGTGGTGACAAAGGTCACAGAGACTTGTGATGATGAGGGCACGGACCACTGTGATGAGAAAGTCTTGAAGCATTGTGATGAATGGTGTCACGGAGCATTGTGATGACAGGTGTCATGGAGCATTGTGATGACAAGTGCATGGAGCATTGTGATGACAGGGGCATGGAGCATCGGTCTGAAAAATTTCATGGATTATTGTGATGAGAGTGGGCATTGCGTATTGTGATGACAAGGGCATGGAGCACTGTGAAGAAAAGGTCATGGAGTATTGTGAAGTCAGGTGTCAGGGAGCATTGTGATGACCTATGTCATGGTGCATTGTGATGACAATGGCATGGAGCATTGTGATGACAAGTGTCATGGAGGATTGTGATGACAAAGGTAATGGAGCATTGTGATGACAAGGGCTTGTTGCATTGTGATGACAATGGTCATGGAGCATTGTGATGACAAGCGCTTTTGGGAATTTTGATGACAGGTTCGTGAAGCACTGTGATGAAAAGCACATGGAGCTTGCTATGACAGGTGTCATGAAGCATTGCGATGAAAAGTGCATGGAGAAATTGATTACAAGAGCATGTAACATTGTGATTTGAAGTGTCATGGAGCATTGTGATGGCAAGACGGTGGAGCATTGTGATGAGAAGACCATGGATAATTGTGATGACGAGCGTCATGGAGAACTGTAATGACAAGGGGTATGGAGCATTGTGATGACAGGTGTCATGGAGCATTGTGATGACAGGGGTCATGGAGCATTTTGATGACAAGGGTCATGGAGCATTCTGATGAGAAGCTTGTGGAGTATTGTGATGACAATGGCATGGAGCATTGTGATGAATAGGTCATGGAGCATTGTGATGAAAAAGGCATAGAGCCTTTTCATGAGAAGTTTCGAGAAGCATTCTGATGACAAGTGTCAGGGAACATTGTGATGACAAGTGTATTGAGCATTGTGATGACAAAGGCATGGAGTATTGTGATGACAGGCATCATGGAGCATTGTGATGACAAGTGTGAGGGAGTATATTGATGACTAGTGATGGAACATTGTGATATCAGTGGTGAGAGATCATTTTCATGAGAAGTGCATGGAGCATTGTGCTGACAACCTCATGAAGCATTGTGATGACAAGGGTCATGGAGCATTGTGCTGACAAAGTCATGGAGCATTGTGATGCCAAGGGTTACAGAGCATAGTGATGAAAAGTTCATGGACCATTGTGATGACAAAGGTCATGAAGCATTGTGATGACTGGAGTCACGGAGCATTGTGATGACAGGAGTCATGGAGCATTGTGATGACAAGGGCATGGAGCATTGTGATGACAGGGGCATGGAGCACTGTTCTGACAAGTTTCATGGATTATTGTGATGACATTGGGGATGGCGCCTTGTGATGACAAGGGAATGGAGCTTTGTTATGACAAGGTCATGGATTATTGTGAAGACAGGTGTCAGGGAGCATTGTGATGACATGTATCATGGTGCATTGTGATGACAATGGCTTGCAGCATTTTGATGACAAGTGTCATGGAGGAATGTGATGACAAAGGTAATGGAGCATTCTGAAGACAAGGGCTTGGAGCATCGTGATGACAACGGTCATGGAGCATTGTGATGACAAGGGCATGGAACATTGTGATGACAAGGGCACGGAGCATTGTGATGACAACGGCCATTGAGAATTTTGATGACAACGTCGTGAAGCATTGTGGTGACAAGCACATGGAGCTTGCTATGACAGGTGTCATGGAGCATTGCGATGACAACTGCATGGATAATTGTGATGACAAGAGCATGTAACATTGTGATGAGAAGTATCATGGAGCATTGTGATCACAGGGACGAGGAGAATTGTGATGACAAGGGACCTGGAGCATTGTGATGACCAGGGAATTGAGCATTGTGATGGCAAGACGGTGGAGCATTGTGATGAGAAGACCATGGATAATTGTGATGACGAGTGTCATGGAGAACTGTAATGACAAGGGGCCTTGAGCATTGTGATGACAGGTGTCATGGAGCTTTGTGATGACAGGTGTCATTGAGCATTGTGATGAGAAGATCATGGAGCATTGAGCTGAAAATATTCATGGAGTATTCTGATGAAAGGTGTCATAGAGCATTGTGATGACAAGGGCATGGATTACTCTGATGAGAAGAACATGGAGCCTTGTGATGAGAAGTCTCATGGAGTGTTCTGATGAAAACGGGCATGGAGCATTGTGATTACACGGGTCTTGGAGCATTGTGATGAAAAGGGCATGGATCATTGTCATGAAAAAGGCATGGAGCCTTGTCATGACAGGGTTCAAGGAGCATACTAACGACAAGTGTCAGGGAGCATTGTGATGACAAGTGTATTGAGCATTGTGATGACAAAGGTCATGGAACATTGTGATGAGAAGTGCATGGATAAATGTGATGTCGAGCCTCATGGGGCGTTGTGATGACAAGTGTTATGGAGCATTGTGATCACAAGGGTTGGGAGCATTGTGATGACAGAGGTCATGGAGCATTTTGATTTCATTGTGATGACAATAGCATGGAGCATTATGATGATGGGCATGGTTCATTGTGATGACAGGGTTCATGGAGCAGTGAGATGAAAAGGGGTATGGAGCATTGTGATTACTCGGGTCATGGAGCCTTGTGATGACAAGGCCGTGTAACATTGTGATGACATTGGTGAGGGAGTATTGTGATGACTAGTGATGGAACATTGTGATATCAGTGGTGAGAGAGCATTTTGATTCGAAGTGCATGGAGCTTTGTGATGACAATATTTATGGAGCATTGTGATGACAAGTTTGGGGAGCATTGTGATGACAAGTGCATGGCACAGTGTGATGACATGGGTCATGGAGCATTGTTCTGACAAGCGCACGGAGCATTGTGATAACAAGGGTCATGTAGCATTGTGCTGACAAAGGCATGGAGCGTTGTTATGACAAGGCTCAGAGAGCATGGGGATGAAAGATCATGGAGAATTGTGGTGAAAAAATTCACAGAGCCTTGTGATGACGAGGGCATGGATCATTGTGATGAAAAATGTCGTGAAGTATTGTGATGACTGGAGTCACAGAGCATTGTGATGACAAGGGAATGGAGCATTGTGATGACAGCGGCATGGAACTTTGGTCTGGCAAGTTTCATGGATAATTGTGATGAGAGTCGGCATGGCGCATTGTGATGACAGGGGCATGGAGCATAGTGATGACAAGGTCATGGAGTATTGTGAAGACCGGTGTCAGGGTTCATTGTGATGGCATATGTTATGTTCCATTGTGATGACAATGGCATGGAGAATTGTGATGCCAATTGTCATGGAGGATTGTGACGACAAATGTAATGGAGCATTGTGATGACAAGGGCTTGGAGCATTGTGATGACAATGGTCATGGAACATTGTGATGAAAAGGGCATGGAGCATTGTGATGACAAGGGCTTTTGAGAATTTTGATGACAAGTTCGTGAAGCACTGTGATGAAAAGCACATGAGGCTTGCTATGACAGTGGTCATGGAGCATTGCGATGACAAGTGCATGGAGAATGTGATTACAAGAGCATGTAACATTGTGATTTCAAGGGTCATGGAGCATTGTGATTGCAAGACGGTGGAACATTGTGATTAGAATACCATGGATAATTGTGATGACGAGCGTCATGGAGAACTGTAATGACAAGGGGCATGGAGAATTGTGATGACAGGTGTCATGGAGCTTTGTGATGACAGGGGTCATGGAGCATTGTGATGACAAGGGTCATGGAGCATTCTGATGACAAGCTTGTGGAGTATTGTGATGACAATGGCATGGAGCATTGTGATGAAAAGGGCATGGAGCATTGTGATGAAAAAGGCATAGAGCCTTTCCATGACAGGGTTCGAGAAGCATTCTGACGACAAGTGTCAGGGAGCATTGTGATGACAAGTGTATTGAGCATTGTGATGACAAAGGTCATGGAGCATTGTGATGACAAGGGCATGGAGTATTGTGATGACAGGCATCATGGAGCGTTGTGATGACAGGTGTTATGGAACAATGTGATCACAAGGGTTTGGAGCACTGTGAAGACAGAGGTCATGGATCATTTTGATATCAAGGAGCATGGAGCCTTTTGATGACAGGGGTCATGGAGCATTGTAATGAGAAATCATGGAGCATTGAGCTGAAAATTTTCATGGAGTATTATGATGAAAGGAGTCATGGAGCATTGTGATGACAAGGTCCTGGAGCACTCTGATGAGAAGACCATGGAGCCTTGTGATGAGAAGTCTCATGGAGCATTCTGATGAAAAGGGGCATGGAGCATTGTGATTACAGGGGTCTTGGAGCATTGTGATTAGAAGGGCATGGAGCATTGTGAGAGATGTCCAAGGAACATTCTGATGACATGTGTCATGGAGCTGTGTGATGACCAGGGCAAGGAGCATTGTGATTACAGGGGTCTTGGAGCATTCTGATGAAAAAGGCATGGATCATTGTAATGAAAAAGGCATGCAGCCTTGTCATGACAGCGTCCAAGGAGCATACTGATGGCAAGAGTCAGGGAGCATTGTGATGACAAGTGTATTGAGCATTGTGATGACAAAGGTCATGGAACATTGTGATGAGAAGACCATGGATAATTGTGAAGACGAGCATCATGTGGCGTTGTGATGACAAGTGTTATGGAACATTGTGATCACAAGGGTTTGGAGCATTGTGATGACAAAGGCATGGAGTATTGTCATGACAGGCATCATGGAGCGTTGTGATGACAATGGCATGGAGCATTGTGATGCCAAGGGTCATGGAGCTTTGTGATGACAAAGGTCATGGAGCATTGTGATGAGAAGGGCATCGAGCATTGTGATGACAAGCGTCATGGAGCTTTGCGATGACAAGGGCATGGAGCAATGTGATGAGAGGCTTCATGAAGCATTGTGATGACAATGGCATGGAGCATTGTGATGCCAAGGGTCATGGAGCTTTGTGATGACAAAGGTCATGGAGCATTTTGATTACAAGGGAGTGGTGCATTGTGATGATAACGGTATGTAGCATTGTGATGCTAGGGGTCATGGAACACTGTGATGACAGGGGTGAAGGAGTATGGTGATGACTAGTGATGGAACATTGTGATATCAGTGGTGAGAGAGCATTTTCATGAGAAGTGCATGGAGCATTGTGATGCCAAGGGTCACAGAGCATTGTGATGAAATGTTCATGGAGCATTGTGGTGACAAAGGTCACAGAGACTTGTGATAATGAGGGCATGGACCATTCTGATGACAAAGTCTTGAAGCATTGTGATGACTGGAGACACGGAGCATTGTGATGACAGGTGTCATGGAGCATTGTGATGACAAGTGCATGGATCATTGTGATGACAGGGGCATGGAGCATCGGTCTGAAAAATTTCATGAATTATTGTGATGACAGTGGGCATTGCACATTGTGATGACAAGGGCATGGAGCACTGTGAAGAAAAGGTTATGGAGTATTGTGAAGTCAGGTGTCAGGGAGCATTGTGATGACCTATGTCATGGTGCATTGTGATGACAACGGCATGGGGCACTGTGATGACAAGTGTCATGGATGATTGTGATGACAAATGTAATGGAGCATTTTGATGACAATGGTCATGGATAATTGTGATGAAAAGGGCATGGAGCATTGTGATGACAAGGGCTTTTGAGAATTTTGATGACAAGTTCGTGAAGAACTGTGATGAAAAGCACATGGAGCTTGCTATCACAGGGGTCATGGAGCATTGCGATGACAAGTTCATGGAGAATGTGATTACAAGAGCATGTAACATTGTGATTTGAAGTGTCATGGATCATTGTGATGGCAAGACGGTGGAGCATTGTGATGAGAAGACCATGGATAATTGTGATGACGAGCGTCATGGAGAACTGTAATGACAAGGGGCCTGGAGCATTGTCATGACATGGGTCATGGAGCATTGTGATGAGAAGATCATGGAGCATTGAGCTGAAAATGTTCATGGAGTATTCTGATGAAAGGGGTCATGGAGCCTTGTGATGACAAGGTCCTGGAGCATTGTGATGAGAAGACCATGGAGCCTTGTGATGTGAAGTCTCATGGAGCTTTCTGATGAAAAGGGGCATGGTGCATTTTGATTACAGGGGTCTTGGAGCATTGTGATGAAAAGAGCATGGAGCATTGTGAGAGATGTCTAAGGAGCATTCTGATGACATTCGTCATGGAGCTTTGTGATGACCAGGGCAAGGAGCATTGTGATTACAGGGGTCTTGGAGCATTGTGATGAAAAAGGAATGGATCATTATCATGAAAATGGCATGGAGCCTTGTCATGACAGGGTTCAAGGAGCATACTGATGACAAGTGTCAGGGAGCATTGTGATGACAAGTGTATTGAGCATTGTGATGACAAAGGTCATGGAACATTGTGATGAGAAGTGCATGGATAATTGTGATGACGAGCCTCATGGGGCGTTGTGATGACAAGTGTTATGGAGCATTGTGATCACAAGGGTTGGGAGCATTGTGATGACAGAGGTCATGGAGCATTTTGATTTCATTGTGATGACAATAGCATGAAGCATTATGATGATGGGCATGGTTCGTTGTGATGACAGGGTTCATTGAGCATTGAGATGAAAAGGGGTATGGAGCATTGTGATTACTCGGGTCATGGAGCCTTGTGATGACAAGGCCGTGTAACATTGTGATGACAGGGGTGAGGGAGTATTGTGATGACTAGTGATGGAAAACTGAGATATCAGTGGTGAGAGAGCATTTTGATTCGAAGTGCATGGAGACTTGTGATGACAATGTTTATGGAGCATTGTGATGACAAGTTTGGGGAGCATTGTGATGACAAGTGCATGGCACACTGTGATGACATGGGTCATGGAGCATTGTTCTGACAAGCGCATGGAGCATTGTGATAACAAGTGTCATGGAGCATTGTGCTGACAAAGGCATGGAGCGTTGTTATGACAAGGCTCAGAGAGCATTGGGATGAAAAGATCATGGAGAATGGTGCTGACAAAGTTCCCAGATCCTTGTGATGACGAGGGCATGGATCATTGTGATGAAAAATGTCATGAAGTATTGTGATGACTGGAGTCACAGAGCATTGTGATGACAAGGGAATGGAACATTTTGATGACAGTGGCATGGAATATTGGTCTGGCAAGTTTCATGGATTATTGTGATGAAAGTCGGCATGGCGCATTGTGATGACAGGGGCATGGAGCATAGTGATGACAAGGTCATGGAGTATTGTGAAGACAGGTGTCAGGGTTCATTATGATGGCATATGTCATGTTCCATTGTGATGACAATGGCATGGAGAATTGTGATGCCAATTGTCATGGAGGATTGTGACGACAAAGGTAATGGAGCATTGTGATGACAAGGGCTTGGAGCATTGTGATGACAATGGTCATGGAGCAATGTGATGAAAAGGGCATGGAGCATTGTGATGACAAGGGCTTTTGAGAATTTTGATGACAAGTTCGTGAAGCACTGTGATGAAAAGCACATGAGGCTTGCTATGACAGGTGTCATGGAGCATTGCGATGACAAGTGCATGGAGAATGTGATTACAAGAGCATGTAACATTGTGATTTCAAGGGTCAAGGAGCATTGTGATTGCAAGACGGTGGAACATTGTGATTAGAAGACCATGGATAATTGTGATGACGAGCGTCATGGAGAACTGTAATGACAAGGGGCATGGAGAATTGTGATGACAGGTGTCATGGAGCTTTGTGATGACAGGGGTCATGGAGCATTGTGATGACAAGGGTCATGGAGCATTCTGATGACAATCCTGTGGAGTATTGTGATGACAATGGCATGGAGCATTGTGATGAAAAGGGCATGGAGCATTGTGATGAAAAAGGCATAGAGCCTTTCCATGACAGGGTTCGAGAAGCATTCTGATGACAAGTGTCAGGGAGCATTGTGATGACAAGTGTATTGAGCATTGTGATGACAAAGGTCATGGAGCATTGTGATGACAAGGGCATGGAGTATTGTGATGACAGGCATCATGGAGCGTTGTGATGACAAGTGTTATGGAACAATGTGATCACAAGTGTTTGGAGCACTGTGATGACAGAGGTCATGGATCATTTTGATATCAAGGAGCATGGAGCATTGTGATGACAGGGGTCATGGAGCATTGTAATGAGAAGATCATGGAGCATTGAGCTGTAAATGTTCATGGAGTATTCTGATGAAATGGGTCATGGAGCATTGTGATGACAAGGTCCTGGAGCACTCTGATGAGAAGACAATGGAGCCTTGTGATGAGAAGCCTCATGGAGCATTCTGATGAAAAGGGGCATGGAGCATTGTGATTACAGGGGTCTTGGAGCATTGTGATTACAAGGGCATGGAGCATTGTGAGAGATGTCCAAGGAGCATTCTGATGACATGTGTCATGGAGCTTTGTGATGACCAGGGCAAGGAGCATTGTGATTACAGGGGTCTTGGAGCATTGTAATGAAAAAGGCATGGAGCCTTGTCATGACAGTGTTCAAGGAGCATACTGATGGCAGGAGTCAGGGAGCATTGTGATGACAAGTGTATTGAGCATTGTGATGACAAAGGTCATGGAACATTGTGATGAGAAGGCCATGGATAATTGTGAAGACGAGCGTCATGGGGCGTTGTGATGACAAGTGTTATGGAACATTGTGATCACAAGGATTTGGAGCATTGTGATGACAGAGGTCATGGAGCATTTTGATTTCATTGTGATGACAATAGCATGAAGCATTATGATGATGGGAATGGTGCAGTGTGATGACAGGGTTTATGGATCATTGAGATGAAAAGCGACATGGAGCATTGTGATTACAGGTGTCTTGGAGCATTGTAATGGCAAGGGCATGGATCATTGTGAATGAGAAGGCCATGGAGCATTCTGATGACATGCGTCATGGAGCTTTGTGATGACAAGGGCATGGAACATTTGTCTGAAAATTTTTATGGATTATTGTGATGAGAGTGGGCATGGAGCATTGTGATGAAAAGGACACGGAACTCTGTGATACATGGGTCATGGAGGATTGTAATGACAAGGTCATGGAGCATTGTGATGAGAAGGGCATCGAGCATTGTGATGACAAGCGTCATGGAGCTTTGCGATGACAAGGGCATGGAGCAATGTGATGAGAGGCTTCATGAAGCATTATGATGACAATGGCATGGAGCATTGTGATGCCATGGGTCATGGAGCTTTGTGATGACAAAGACATGGAGCATATTGATGACAAGGGAGTGGTGCATTGTGATGATAACGGCATTTAGCATTGTGATGATAGGGGTCATGGAATATTGTGATGACAGGGGTGAGGGAGTATTGTGATGACTAGTGATGGAACATTGTGATATCAGTGGTGAGAGAGCATTTTCATGAGAAGTTCATGGAGCATTGTGATGCTAAGGGTCACAGAGCATTGTGATGAAATGTTCATGGAGCATTGTGGTGACAAAGGTCACAGAGACTTGTGATGATGAGGGCATGGACCATTCTGATGACAAAGTCTTAAAGCATTGTGATGACTGGAGACACGGAGCATTGTGATGACAGGTGTCATGGAGCATTGTGATGACAAGTGCATGGATCATTGTGATGACACGGGCATGGAGCATCAGTCTGAAAAATTTCATGGATTATTGTGATGACAGTGGGCATTGCACATTGTGATGACAAGGGCATGGAGCACTGTGAAGAAAAGGTTATGGAGTATTGTGAAGTCAGGTGTCAGGGAGCATTGTGATGACCTATGTCATGGTGCATTGTGATGACAACGGCATGGAGCATTGTGATGACAAGTGTCATGGATGATTGTGATGACAAATGCAATGGAGCATTTTGATGACAATGGTCATGGATCATTTTGATGAAAAGGGCATGGAGCATTGTGATGACAAGGGCTTTTGTGAATTTTGATGACAAGTTCATGAAGCACTGTGATGAAAAGCACATGGAGCTTGCTATGACAGGGGTCATGGAGCATTGCGATGACAAGTTCATGGAGAATGTGATTACAAGAGCATGTAACATTGTGATTTGAAGTGTCATGGAGCATTGTGATGGCAAGACGGTGGAGCATTGTGATGAGAAGACCATGGATAATTGTGATGACGACCGTCAGGGAGAACTGTAATGAGAAGGGGCCTGGAGCATTGTGATGACAGGGGTCATGGAGATTTGTGATGACAAGTGTCATGGAGCATTCTGATGACAAGCTTGTGGAGTATTGTGATGACAATGGCGTGGAGCATTGTGATGAAAAGGGCATGGAGCATTGTGATGAAAAAGGCATACAGCCTCTTCATGACAGGGTTCGAGAAGCATTCTGACGACAATTGTCAGGGAGCATTGTGATGACAAGTGTATTGAGCATTGTGATGACAAGGGCATGGAGTATTGTGATGACAGTCATCATGGAGCATTGTGATGACAAGTGTTATGGAACAATGTGATCACAAGGGTTTGGAGCACTGTGATGACAGAGGTCATGGATCATTTTGATATCAAGGAGCATGGAGCATAGTGATGACAGGGGTCATGGAGCATTGTGATGAGAAGATCATGGAGCATTGAGCTGAAAATGTTCATGGAGTATTCTGATGAAAGGGGTCATGGAGCATTGTGATGACAAGGTCCTGGAGCATTGTGATGAGAAGACCATGGAGCCTTGTGATGAGAAGTCTCATGGAGCATTCTGATGAAAAGGGGCATCGTGCATTTTGATTACAGGGGTCTTGGAGCATTGTGAGGAAAAGGGCATGGAGCATTGTGAGAGATGTCTAAGGAGCATTCTGATGACATTCGTCTTGGAGCTTTGTGATGACCAGGGCATGAAGCATTGTGATTACAGGGGTCTTGGAGCATTGTGATGAAAAAGGCGTGGATCATTATCATGAAAAAGGCATGGAGCCTTGTCATGACAGGGTTCAAGGAGCATACTGACGACAAGTGTCAGGGAGCATTGTGATGACAAGTGTATTGAGCATTGTGATGACAAATGTCATGGAACATTGTGATGAGAAGTGCATGGATAATTGTGATGACGAGCCTCATGGGGCGTTGTGATGACAAGTGTTATGGAGCATTGTGATCACAAGGGTTGGGAGCATTGTGATGACAGAGGTCATGGAGCATTTTGATTTGGTTGTGATGACAATAGCATGAAGCATTATGATGATGGGCATGGTTCGTTGTGATGACAGGGTTCATGGAGCAGTGAGATGAAAAGGGGTATGGAGCATTGTGATTACTCGGGTCATGGAGCCTTGTGATGACAAGGCCGTGTAACATTGTGATGACATTGGTGAGGGAGTATTGTGATGATTAGTGATGGAAAATTGAGATATCAGTGGTGAGAGACCATTTTGATTCGAAGTGCATGGAGCTTTGTGATGACAATGTTTATGGAGCATTGTGATGACAAGTTTGGGGAGCATTGTGATGACAAGTGCATGGCACACTGTGATGACATGGGTCATGGAGCATTGTTCTGACAAGCGAATGGAGCATTGTGATAACAAGGGTCATGGAGCATTGTGCTGACAAAGGCATGGAGCGTTGTTATGACACGGCTCAGAGAGCATTGGGATGAAAAGATCATGGAGAATTGTGGTGACAAAGTTCACAGAGCCTTGTGATGACGAGGGCATGGATCATTGTGATGAAAAATGTCATGAAGTATTGTGATGACTGGAGTCACAGAGCATTGTGATGACAAGGGAATGGAGCATTGTGATGACAGCGGCATGGAACATTGGTCTCGCAAGTTTCATGGATTACTGTGATGACAGTCGGCATGGCACATTGTGATGACAAGGGCATAGAGCATAGTGATGACAAGGTCATGGAGTATTGTGAAGACAGGTGTCAGGGTTCATTGTGATGGCATATGTCATGTTCCATTGTGATGACAATGGCATGGAGAATTGTGATGCCAATTGTCATGGAGGATTGTGACGACAAAGGTAATGGAGCATTGTGATGACAAGGGCTTTTGAGAATTTTGATGACAAGTTCTTGAAGCACTGTGATGAAAAGCACATGAGGCTTGCTATGACAGGGGTCATGGAGCATTGCGATGACAAGTGCATGGAGAATGTGATTACAAGGGCATGTAACATTGTGATTTCAAGGGTCATGGAGCATTGTGATTGCAAGCCGGTGGAACATTTTGATTAGAAGACCATGGATAATTGTGATGACGAGCGTCATGGAGAACTGTAATGACAAGGGGCATGGAGAATTGTGATGACATGTGTCATGGAGCTTTGTGATGACAGGGGTCATGGAGCATTGTGATGACAAGGGTCATGGAGCATTCTGATGACAAGCTTGTGGAGTATTTTGATGACAATGGCATGGAGCATTGTGATAAAAAGGGCATGGAGCATTGTGATGAAAAAGGCATAGAGCCTTTCCATGACAGGGTTTGAGAAGCATTCTGACGACAAGTGTCAGGGAGCATTGTGATGACAAGTGTATTGAGCATTGTGATGACAAAGGTCATGGAGCATTGTGATGACAAGGGCATGGAGTACTGTGATGACAGGCATCATGGAGCATTGTGATGACAAGTGTTATGGAACAATGTAATCACAAGGGTTTGGAGCACTGTGATGACAGAGTTCATGGATCATTTTGATATCAAGGAGCATGGAGCATTGTGATGACAGGGGTCATGGAGCATTGTAATGATAAGATCATGGAGCATTGAGCTGAAAATGTTCATGGAGTATTCTAATGAAATGGGTCATGGAGCATTGTGATGACAAGGTCCTGGAGCACTCTGATGAGAAGACCATGGAGCCTTGTGATGAGAAGTCTCATGGAGCATTCTGATGAAAAGGGGCATGGAGCATTGTGATTACAGGGGTCTTGGAGCATTGTGATTACAAGGGCATGGAGCATTGTGAGAGATGTCCAAGGAGCTTTCTGATGACATGTGTCATGGAGCTTTGTGATGACCAGGGCAAGGAGCATTGTGATTACAGGTGTCTTGGAGCATTGTGATGAAAAAGGCATGGATCATTGTAATGAAAATGGCATGGAGACTTGTCATGACAGTGTCCAAGGAGCATACTGATGGCGAGAGTCAGGGAGCATTGTGATGACAAGTGTATTGAGCATTGTGATGACAAAGGTCATGGAACATTGTGATGAGAAGACCATGGGTAATTGTGAAGACGAGCATCATGGGGCGTTGTGATGACAAGTGTTATGGAACATTGTGATCACAAGGGTTTGGAGCATTGTGATGACAGAGGTCATGGAGCATTTTGATTTCATTGTGATGACAATAGCATGAAGCATTATGATGATGGGCATGGTGCAGTGTGATGACAGGGTTCATGGATCATTGAGATGAAAAGTGACATGGAGCATTGTGATTACAGGTGTCTTGGAGCATTGTGATGGCAAGGGCATGGAGCATTGTGAATGAGAAGGCCATGGAGGATTCTGATGACATGCGTCATGGAGCTTTGTGATGACAAGGGCATGGAGCATTTGTCTGAAAATTTTCATGGATTATTGTGATGAGAGTGGGCATGGAGTATTGTGATGAAAAGGACACGGAACACTGTGATACATGGGTCTTGGAGGATTGTAATGACAAGGTCATGGAGCATTGTGATTAGAAGGGCATCGAGCATTGTGATGACAAGCGTCATGGAGCTTTGCGATGACAAGGGCATGGAGCAATGTGATGAGAGGCTTCATGAAGCATTGTGATGACAATGGCATGGAGCATTGTGATGCCAAGGTTCATGGAGCTTTGTGGTGACAAAGGTCATGGAGCATTTTCATGACAAGGGAGTGGTGCATTGTGATGATAACGGCATGTAGCATTGTGATGATAGGGGTCATGGAACATTGTGATGACAGGGCTGAAGGAGTATGGTGATGACTAGTGATGGAACATTGTGATATCAGTGGTGAGAGAGCATTTTCATGAGAAGTGCATGGAGCATTGTGATGCCAAGGGTCACAGAGCATTGTGATCAAATTTTCATGGAGCATTGTGGTGACAAAGGTCACAGAGACTTGTGATGATGAGGGCATGGACCATTCTGATGACAAAGTCTTGAAGCACTGTGATGACTGGAGACACGGAGCATTGTGATGACAGGTGTCATGGAGCATTGTGATGACAAGTGCATGGATCATTGTGATGAAAGGGGCATGGAGCATCGGTCTGAAAAATTTCATGGATTATTGTGATGACAGTGGGCATTGCACATTGTGATGACAAGGGCATGGAGCACTGTGAAGAAAAGGTTATGGAGTATTGTGAAGTCAGGTGTTCAGGGAGCATTGTGATGACCTATGTCATGGTGCATTGTGATGACAACGGCATGGAGCATTGTGATGAAAAGTGTCATGGATGATTGTGATGACAAATGTAATGGAGCATTTTGATGACAATGGTCATGGATCATTGTGATGAAAAGGGCATGGAGCATTGTGATGACAAGGGCTTTTGAGAATTTTGATGACAAGTTCGTGAAGCACTGTGATGAAAAGCACATGGAGCTTGCTATGACAGGGGTCATGGAACATTGCGATGACAAGTTCATGGAGAATGTGAATACAAGAGCATGTAATATTGTGATTTGAAGTGTCATGGAGCATTGTGATGGCAAGACGGTGGAGCATTTTGATGAGAAGACCATGGATAATTGTGATGACGAGCGTCATGGAGAACTGTAATGACAAGGGGCCTGGAGCATTGTGATGACAGGGGTCATGGAGAATTGTGATGACAAGTGTCATGGAGCATTCTGATGACAAGCTTGTGGAGTATTGTGATGACAATGGCGTGGAGCATTGTGATGAAAAGGGCATGGAGCATTGTGATGAAAAAGGCATACAGCCTCTTCATGACAGGGTTCGAGAAGCATTCTGACGACAAGTGTCAGGGAGCATTGTGATGACAAGTGTATTGAGCATTGTGATGACAAGGGCTTGGAGTATTGTGATGACAGGCATCATAGAGCGTTGTGATGACAAGTGTTATGGAACAATGTGATCACAAGGATTTGGAGCACTGTGATGACAGAGGTCAAGGATCATTTTGATATCAAGGAGCATGGAGCATTGTGATGACAGGAGTTATGGAGCATTGTAATGAGAATATCATGGAGCATTGAGCTGAAAATATTCATGGAGTATTCTGATGAAATGTGTCATGGAGCATTGTGATGACAAGGTCCTGGAGCACTCTGATGAGAAGACCATGGGGCCTTGTGATGAGATGTCTCATGGAGCATTCTGATGAAAAGGGGCATGGAGCATTGTGATTACAGTGGTCTTGGAGCATTGTGATTACAAGGGCATGGAGCATTGTGAGAGATGTCCAAGGAGAATTCTGATGATATGTGTCATGGAGCTTTGTGATGACCAGGGCAAGGAGCATTGTGATTACAGGGGTCTTGGAGCATTGTGATGAAAAAGGCATGGAGCCTTGTCATGACAGTGTTCAAGGAGCATACTGATGGCAGGAGTCAGGGAGCATTGTGATGACAAGTGTATTTAGCATTTTGATGACAAAGGTCATGGAACATTGTGATGAGAAGACCATGGATAATTGTGAATACGAGCGTCATGGGGCGTTGTGATGACAAGTGTTATGGAACATTGTGATCACAAGGGTTTGGAGCATTGTGATGACAGAGGTCATGGAGCATTTTGATTTCATTGAGATGACAATAGCATGAAGCATTAGGATGATGGGCATGGTGCAATGTGATGACAGGGTTCATGGATAATTGAGATGAAAAGGGACATGCAGCATTGTGATTACAGGTGTCTTGGAGCATTGTGATGGCAAGGGCATGGAGCATTGTGAATGAGAAGGCCATGGAGCATTCTGATGACATGTGTCATGGAGCTTTGTGATGACAAGGGCATGGAGCATTTGTCTGAAAATTTTCATGGATTATTGTGATGAGAGTGGGCATGTAGCATTGTGATGAAAAGGACACGGAACACTGTGATACGTGGGTCATGGAGGATTGTAATGACAAGATCATGGAGCACTGTGATGAGACGGGCATGGAGCATTGTGATGACAAGCGTCATGGAGCTTTGCGATGACAAGGGAATGGAGCAATGTGATGAGAGGCTTCATGAAGCATTGCATGAAAATGGCATGGAGCATTGTGATGCCAAGGGTCATGGAGCTTTGTGATGACAAAGGTCATGGAGCATTTTGATGACAAGGGAGTGGTGCATTGTGATGATAACTGCATGTAGCATTGTGATGATAGGGGTCATGGAACATTGTGATGACAGGGGTGAAGGATTATGGTGATGACTAGTGATGGAACATTGTGATATCAGTGGTGAGAGAGCATTTTCATAAGAAGTGCATGGAGCATTGTGATGCCAAGGGTCACAGAGCATTGTGATGAAATATTCATGGAGCATTGTGGTGACAAAGGTCACAGAGACTTGTGATGATGAGGGCATGGACCATTCTGATGACAAAGTCTTGAAGCATTGTGATGACTGGAGAAACGGAGCATTGTGATGACAAGGGTCATGGAGCATTCTGCTGACAAAGGCATGGAGCTTTGTGATGACAAGGGTCACAGAGCATTGTGATAAAAATTTCATGGAGCATTGTGGTGACAAAGGTCACAGACCTTTGTGTGACGAGGTCATGGACCATTGTGATGACAAATGTCATGAAGCATTGTGATGACTGGAGTCACGGAGCATTGTGATGACATGGGTAATGGAGCATTGTGATGACAAGGGCATGGAGCAATGTGATGACAGGGTCATGGAACATTGGTCTGACAAGTTTCATGCATTATTGTGATGACAGTGGGCATGGATCATTGAGATGACAAGGGCATGGAGCATTGTGGTGACAAAGGTCACAGAGCCTTGTGTGATGAGGGCATGGACCATTGTTAGGAGAATGGTCATGAAGCATTGTGATGACTGGAGTCACGGAGCATTGTGATGACAGGGATCATGGAGCATTGTGATGACAAGGCCATGATGCATTGTATGACACTGGCATGGAACATTGGTCTGACATGTTTCATGGATTACTGTGATGACAGTGGGCATGGCACATTGTGATGACAAGGGCATGGAGCACTGTGATGACAAGGTCATGGAGTATTGTGAAGTCAGGTGTCAGGGAGCATTGTGATGACATATGTCATTGTCCATTGTGATGACAATGGCATGGAGCATTGTGATACCAAGTGTCATGGAGGATTGTGATGACAAACGTAATGGAGCATTTTGATGACAAGGGCTTGGAACATTGTGATGACAAGGGTCATGGAGCATTGTGATGACAAGGGCATGGAGCATTGTGATGACAAGGGCCATTGAGAATTTTGATGACAACGACGTGAAGCATTGTGATGACAAGCGCATGGAGCTTGCTATGACAGTGGTCACAGAGCATTGCGATGACAAGTGCATGGAGAATTGTGATGACAAGCTCATGTAACATTGTGATGAGAAGTGTCAAGAAGCATTGTGATGACAAGGACGTGGAGAATTGTAATGACTTGGGACATGGAGCATTGTGATGACAAGTGTCATGGAGCATTGTGATTACAGTGGTCAAGAAGCATTGTGATGACAAGGGAATGGAGCATTATGATTAAAAAATCCTGGAGCATTGTGATGAGAAGAGCATGGAGCCTTGTGATGACAAGTTTAATGGAGCATTCTGATGAATACGGGAATGGAGCATTGTGATTACAGGGGTCGTGGAGCATTGTGAAGACAAGGTCATGGAGCATTGTGATGAGAAGACCATGGATAATTTTGATGACCAGCGTCAAGGGACATTGTGATTACAAGTGTTATGGAACATTGTGATCAGAAGGGTTTGGTGCATTTTGATGACAGAAGTCATTGACAATTTTCAGTTCACTGTGATGACAATAGCATGAAATATTATGGTGATGGGCACGGTGCATTGTGATGACAGTGTTCATGGAGCATTGAGATGAAAAGGGGCATGCAGCACTGTGATTACAGGGGTGTTGGAGCATTGTGATGACAAGGGCATGGAACATTGTGATGACAAGATCATTGAATATTGTGAAGACAGGTGTCAGGGAGCATTGTGATGACATATGTCATTGTCCATTGTGAGGACAATGGCATGGAGCATTGTGATACCAAGTGTCATGGAGGATTGTGATGACAAAGTTAATGGAGCATTTTGATGACAATGGCTTGGAGCATTTTGATGACAATGGCTTGGAACATTGCGATGACAAGGGTCATGGAGCATTGTGATGACAAGGGCATGGAGCATTCTGATGAAAAGGTGCATGGAGCATTGAGATTACAGGGGATTTGAAGCAATGTGATGACAAGGGCTTGGAGCATTGTGATGAGAAGGCAATGGAGCATTCTGATGACATGCGTCATGGAGTTTGTGATGACAAGGACATGGAGCATTGTGATTACAGCGGTCTTGGACCACTGTGATGAAAATGGAATGGATCATTGTGATGAAAAATGCATGGAGCCTTGTCATGACAGGGTTCAAGAAGCATACTTATGACAACTGTCAGGGAGCATTGTGATGATAAGTGTATTGAGCATTGTGATGACAAAGATCATGGAGCATTGTGATGAGAAGACCATGGATAATTGTGATGACCAGCGTCATGGGGCACTGTGATGACAAGTGTTATGGAACATTGTGATCAGAAGGATTTGGTGCATTGTGATGACAGAGGTCATTGAGCATTTTGATTTCATTGTGATGACAATAGCATGAAATATTATGGTGATGGGCACGGTGCATTGTGATGACAGGGTTCATGGAGCATTGAGATGAAAAGGGGCATGGAGCATTGTGATTACAGGGGTCTTGGAGCATTGTGATGACAAGGGAATGGAGAATTGTGATGAGAAGGCCAGGGAGCATTCTGATGACATGCGTCATGGAGCTTTGTGATGACAAGGGCATGGAGAATTGTGATTACAGGGGTCATGGAATATTGTGATGACGGGGTGAGGGAGTATTGTGATGACTAGTGATGGAACATTGTGATATCAGTGGTGAGAATGCATTTTTAGGAGAAGTGCATGGAGCATTTTGATGACAATGTTTATGGAGCATTTTGATGACAAGGATGTGGAGCATTGTGATGACAAGTGCATGCTGCATTGTGATGACATGGGTTATGGAGCATTGTGCTGACACGCGCATCGAGCATTGTGATGACAAGGGTCATGGAGCATTGTGCTGACAAACGCATGGAGCTTTGGGATGACAAGGGTCACAGAGCATTGTGATAAAAATTTCATGGAGCACTGTGGTGACAAATATCACAGAGCTTTGTGTGACGAGGTCATGGACCATTGTGATGACAAATGTCATGAAGCATTGTGATGACTGCAGTCACGGAGCACTGTGATAACAGGGCTCTTGGAGCATTGTGATGAAAAGGGAATGGATCATTGTGATGAAAAAGGCATGGAGCCTTGTCATGACAGTGTTCAAGGAGCATACTGATGACAAGTGTCAGCGAGCATTGTGATGCCAATTGTATTGAGCGTTGTTGTGACAAATGTCATGGAGCATTGTGATGAAAACACCTTGCATCATTGTGATGACGAGCGTCATGGGGCATGTGATGCCAAGTGTTATGGAACATTGTGATCAGAAGGGTTTGGAGCATTGTGATGACAAAGGACATGGAGCATTTCGATTTCATTGTGATGACAATAGCATGAATCATTATGATGATGGGCATGGTGAATTGTGATGACAGTGTTCATGGAGCATTGAGATGAAAAGTGGCATGGAGAATTGTGATATCAGAGGTCTTGGAGCATTGTGATGACAAGGGTCATGGAGCCTTGTGATGACAAGGGTCATGGAGCCTTGTGATGACAAGGCCGTGGAATATTGTGATGGCAGGGGTCATGGAGCATTGTTATGACAGGTGTATTGGAGCATTGTGAAGAAACGGGCATGGAGCAATGTGATGAGAGATTTCATTGAGCATTGTGATGACAATGGTGTGGAGCATTGTGATGCCAAGGGTCATGGAGCATTGTGATGACAAATGTCATGGGGCATTTTGATGACAAGGGCGTGATGCATTGTGATGACAAGGGCATGAAGCATTGTGATGACAGGGGCATGGAGCATTTGTGTGACATGTTTCATGGATTATTGTGATGACTGTGGGCATGGCGCATTGTGATGACAAGGTCATGGAACATTGTGATGACAATGTCATGGAGTATTGTGAAAACAGGTGTAAGGGAACATTGTGATGACATATGTCATTGTCCATTGTGATGACAATGGCATGGAGCATTGTGATACCAAGTGTCATGGAGGATTGTGATGACAAAGGTAATGGAGCATTTTGATGACAAGGGCTTGGAACATTGCGATGACAAGGGTCATGGAGCATTGTGATGAAAAGGGCATGGAGCATTCTGTTGAAAATATACATGGAGCATTGAGATTACAGGGGTTTGGAAGCAATGTGATTACAAGGGCAAGGAGCATTGTGATGAGAAGACAATGGAGCATTCTGATGACATGCGTCATGGAGCTTTGTGATGACAAGGACATGGAGCATTGTGATTACAGGGATCTTGGGGCATTGTTAGGAAAGGGGCATGGATCATTGTGATGATCAGCATCATGGGCATTGTGATGACATGTGTTATGGAACATGGTGATCAGAAGTGTTTGGTGCATTGTGATTACAGAGGTCATTGAGCATTTTGATTTCATTGTGATGACAATAGCATGAAATATTATGGTGATGGGCATGGTGCATTGTGATGACAGGTTTCATGGAGCATTGAGATGAAAAGGGGCATGGAGCATTGTGATTACAGGTGTCTTGGAGCATTTTGATGACAAGGGTCATCCAGGCTTGTGATGACAAGGCCTTGGATCTTTGTGATGGCAGGGGTCATGGAGCATTGTTATGACAGGGGTAATAGAGCATTGTGATGACAAGGGCATGGGGCATTTGTCTGAAAATTTTCATGGATTATTGTGATGAGGGTGGGCATGGAGCATTGTGATGACAAGGGCACGGAACACTGTGATACATAGATCATGCAGGATTGTAATGACAAGGGCATGGACCATTGTGATGAGATGGGCATCGAGCATTGTGATGACAAGTGTCATGGAGCATTTTGGTGACAAGGGCATGGAGCATTGTGATGCCAAGTGTCATGCAGCTTTGTGATGACAAAGGTCATGGGGCCTTTTGACGACAAGGGCGTGGTGCATTGAGATGAGAAGGACAGGGAGCATTGTGATGACAGGGTCATCGAGCAACATGATGAAAATGGTCAGGGAATATTTTGTGACAGGGGTTATGGAACACTGTGATGTCAGTGGTCATGGAGGATTGTGATGATTACGGCATGTAGCATTGTGATGACAGCGGTCATGGAACACTGTGATGACGGGGTGAGGGAGTATTGTGATGACTAGTGATGTAACATTGTGATATATGTGGTGAGAGAGCATTTTGATGAGAAGTGCATGGAGCATTGTGATGACAAGTGTTATGGAGCATACCAATGATAAGGATGTGGAGTACTGTGATGACAAGCGCATGGCACATTTTGATGACATGGGTCATGGAGCATTGTGCGGACAAGAGCATGGAGCATTTTGATGACAAGTGTCATGGAGCATTGTGCTGACAAAGGCATGGAGCATTTTGATGACAAGGGACACAGAGCATTGTGATGAAATATTCATGGAGCATTGTGGTGAAAAAGATCACAGAGCCTTGTGTGACGAGTGCATGGACCATTGTGATGAGAATGGTCATGCAGCATTGTGATGACTGGAGTCACGGAGCATTGTGATGACAGGGGTCATGGAGCATTGCTCTGACAATATTATGGACTATTGTGATGAGAGTGGGAATCCGCATTGTGATGACAAGGGCATGGAACATTGTGATGACAAGGTCATGGATTATTGTGAAGACAGGTGTCAGGGAACATTGTAATGACATATGACATTGTCCATTGTGATGACAATGGCATGGAGCATTGTGATACCAAGTGTCATGGAGGATTGTGATGACAAACGTAATGGAGCATTTTGATGACAAGGGCTTGGAACATTGTGATGACAAGGGTCATGGAGCATTGTGATGACAAGGGCATGGAGCATTGTGATGACAAGGGCCATTGAGAATTTTGATGACAACGACGTGAAGCATTGTGATGACAAGCGCATGGAGCTTGCTATGACAGTGGTCATAGAACATTGTGATGACAAGTGCATGGAGAATTGTGATGACAAGCTCATGTAACATTGTGATGAGAAGTGTCAAGAAGCATTGTGATGACAAGGACGTGGAGAATTGTAATGACTTGGGACATGGAGCATTGGCCTGAAAATGTTCATGGAGTATTGTGATTACAGTGGTCAAGAAGCATTGTGATGACAAGGGAATGGAGCATTTTGATGACAAGGTCCTGGAGCAGTGTGATGAGAAGACCATGGAGCCTTGTGATGACAAGTTTAATGGAGCATTCTAATGAATACGGGAATGGAACATTGTGATTACAGGGGTCCTGGATCCTTGTGATGAAAAGGTCATGGAGCATTGTGATGAGAAGACCATGGATAATTGTGATGACCAGCGTCATGGGGCATTGTGATGACAAGGGTTATGGAACATTGTGATCAGAAGGGTTTGGTGCATTGTGATGACAGAGGTCATTGAGAATTTTGATTTCATTGTGATGACAATAGCATGAAATATTATGGTGATGGGCCCGGTGCATTGTGATGGCAGGGTTCATGGAGCATTGAGATGAAAAGGGGCATGGAGCATTGTGATTAAAGGTGTGTTGGAGCATTGTGATGACAAGGGCATGGAGCATTGTGATGAGAAGGCAATGGAGCATACTGAAGACATGCGTCATGGAGCTTTGTGATGAGAACGACATGGAGCATTGTGATTACAGGGGACATAGAGCATTGCGATGACAAGTGCATGGTGAATTGTGATGAAAATATCATGTAACATTGTGATAAGAAGTGTCAAGTCACGGAGCATTGTGATAACAGGGTTCTTGGAGCATTGTGATGAAAAGGGAATGGATCATTGTGATGAAAAAGGCATGGAGCCTTGTCATGACAGTGTTCAAGGAGCATACTGATGAGAAGTGTCAGCGAGCATTGTGGTGCCAAGGGTATTGAGCACTGTGGTGACAAAGGTCATGGAGCATTGTGATGACAAGGCCTTGCATCATTGTGATGACGAGCGTCAAGGGGCATGTGATGACAAGTGTTATGGAACACTGTGATCAGAAGGGTTTGGAGCATTGTGATGACAGAGGACATGGAGCATTTTGTTTTCATTGTGATGACAATAGCATGAATCATTATGGTGATGGTCATGGTGCATTGTGATGACAGTGTTCATGGAGCATTGAGATGAAAAGTGGCATGGAGAATTGTGATTACAGAGGTCTTGGAGCATTGTGATGACAAGGGTCATGGAGCCTTGTGATGACAAGGCCGTGGAACATTGTGATGGCAGGGGTCATGGAGCATTGTTATGACATGTGTAATGGAGCATTGTGATGACAAGGGCATGGAGCAATGTGGTGAGAGATTTCATTGAGCATTGTGATGACAATGGCATGGAGCATTGTGATGCCAAGGGTCATGGAGCTTTGTGATGACAAATGTCATGGGGCATTTTGATGACAAGGGCGTGGTGCATTGTGATGAGAAGGGCAGGGAGCATTGTGATGACAGGGTCATGGAGCCATTTGAATAAAATTGTCATGGAATATTTTGATGACAGGGGTTATGAAACATTGTGATGTCAGGGGTCATGAAGCATTGTGATGAAATGGGTCATGGAGGATTTTGTGACAGGGGTTATGGATCATTGTGATGTCAGGGGTCATGGAGCATTGTGATGAAAAGGGCATGGCACATTGTGATGACATGTGTCATGGAGCATTGTGCTGACAAGCGCATGGAGCATTTTGATGACAAGTGTCATGGGGCATTGTGATGACAAGGGACACAGAGCACTGTGATGAAAATTTCATGGAGCATTGTGGTGACAATGATCACAGAGCCTTGTGTGACGAGGGCATGCACCATTGTGAGGAGAAAGGTCATGAAGCATTGTGATGACTGGAGTCACGGAGCATTGTGATGACAGTGGTCCTGGAGCACTCTGAAGACAAGGTCATGGAGCAATGTGATGACAGGGGCATGGAACATTGGTCTGACAAGTTTCATGGATTATTGTGATGACAGTGGGCATGGAGCATTGAGATGACAAGAGCATGGAGCATTGTGGTGACAAAGGTCACAGAGCCTTGTGTGACGAGGGCATGGACCATTGTGAGGACAAAGGTCATGAAGCATTGTGATGACTGGATTCACGGAGCATTGTGAAGACAGGGGTCATGGAGCATTGAGTTGAAAAGGGCATGGAGCATTGTGATAACAGGGGCATGGAATATTGGTCTGACATGTTTCATGGATTATTGTGATGACAGTGAGCATGGTGCATTGTGATGACAATGACATGGAACATTGTGATGACAAGGTCATGGAGTATTGTGAAGACAGGTGTCAGGGAGCATTGTGATGACATATGTCATTGTCCATTGTGATGAAAATGGCATGGAGCATTGTGATACCCAGTGTCATGGAGGATTGTGATGACAAAGGTAATGGAGCATTTTGATGACAAGGGCTTGGAACAATGCGATGACAAGGGTCATGGAGCATTGTGATGACAAGGGCATGGAGCATTCTGAGGAAAAGGTGCATGGAGCATTGAGATTACAGGGGTTTTGAAGCAATGTGATGACAAGGGCATGGAGCATTGTGATGAGAAGGCAATGGAGCATTCTGATGACATGCGTCATGGAGCTTTGTGATGACTAGGACATGGAGCATTGTGATTACAGGGGTCTTGGAGCATTGTGATGAAAAGGGAATGGATCATTGTGATGAAAAATGCATGGAGCCTTGTCATGACAGGGTTCAAGGAGCATACTGATGACAACTGTCAGGGAGCATTGTGATGATAAGTGTATTGAGCATTGTGATGACAAAGATCATGGAGCATTGTGATGAGAAGACCATGGATAATTGTGATGACCAGCCTCATGGGGCATTGTGATGACAAGTTTTATGGAACATTGTGATCAGAAGGGTTTGGTGCATTTTGATGACAGAAGTCATTGAGCATTTTGATTTCATTGTGATGACAATAGCATGAAATATTATGGTGATGGGCACGGTGCATTGTGATGACAGGGTTCATGGAGCATTGAGATGAAAAGTGGCATGGAGAATTGTGATTACAGAGGTCTTGGTGCATTGTGATGACAAGGGTCATGGAGCATTGTGATGACTGGAGTCACGGAGCATTGTGATAACAGGGGTCTTGGAGCATTGTGATGAAAAGAGATTGGATCATTGTGATGAAAAAGGCATGGAGCCTTGTCATGACAGTGTTCAAGGAGCATACTGATGAGAAGTCTCAGCGAGCATTGTGATGTCAAGTGTATTCAGCACTGTGGAGACAAAGGTCATGGAGCATTGTGATGAGAAGACCATGGATAATTGTGATGACCAGCCCCATGGGGCATGTGATGACAAGTGTTATGGAACATTGTGATCAGAAGGGTTTGGAGCATTGTGATGACAGTGGACATGGAGCATTTTGATTTCATTGTGATGACAATAGCATGAATCATTATGATGATGGGCATGGTGCATTGTGATGACAGTGTTCATGGAGCATTGAGATGAAAAGTGGCAATGGAGAATTTTGATTACAGTGGTCTTGGAGCATTGTGATGACAAGGGTCATGGAGCCTTGTGATGACAAGGCCATGGAACATTGTGATGGCAGGGGTCATGGAGCATTGTTATGACATGTGTAATGGAGCATTGTGATGACAAGGGCATGGAGCAATGTGGTGAGAGATTTCATTGAGCATTGTGATGACAATGGCATGGAGCATTGTGATGCCAAGGGTCATGGAGCTTTGTGATGACAAATGTCATGGGGCATTTTGATGACAAGGGCGTGGTGCATTGTGATGAGAAGGGCAGGGAGCATTGTGATGACAGGGTCATGGAGCCATTTGAATAAAATTGTCATGGAATATTTTGATGACAGGGGTTATGAAACATTGTGATGTCAGGGGTCATGAAGCACTGTGATGAAATGGGTCATGGAGGATTTTGTGACAGGGGTTATGGATCATTGTGATGTCAGGGGTCATGGAGCATTGTGATGAAAAGGGCATGGCACATTGTGATGACATGTGTCATGGAGCATTGTGCTGACAAGCGCATGGAGCATTTTGATGACAAGTGTCATGGGGCATTGTGATGACAAGGGACACAGAGCACTGTGATGAAAATTTCATGGAGCATTGTGGTGACAATGATCACAGAGCCTTGTGTGACGAGGGCATGCACCATTGTGAGGAGAAAGGTCATGAAGCATTGTGATGACTGGAGTCACGGAGCATTGTGATGACAGTGGTCCTGGAGCACTCTGAAGACAAGGTCATGGAGCAATGTGATGACAGGGGCATGGAACATTGGTCTGACAAGTTTCATGGATTATTGTGATGACAGTGGGCATGGAGCATTGAGATGACAAGAGCATGGAGCATTGTGGTGACAAAGGTCACAGAGCCTTGTGTGACGAGGGCATGGACCATTGTGAGGACAAAGGTCATGAAGCATTGTGATGACTGGATTCACGGAGCATTGTGAAGACAGGGGTCATGGAGCATTGAGTTGAAAAGGGCATGGAGCATTGTGATAACAGGGGCATGGAATATTGGTCTGACATGTTTCATGGATTATTGTGATGACAGTGAGCATGGTGCATTGTGATGACAATGACATGGAACATTGTGATGACAAGGTCATGGAGTATTGTGAAGACAGGTGTCAGGGAGCATTGTGATGACATATGTCATTGTCCATTGTGATGAAAATGGCATGGAGCATTGTGATACCCAGTGTCATGGAGGATTGTGATGACAAAGGTAATGGAGCATTTTGATGACAAGGGCTTGGAACAATGCGATGACAAGGGTCATGGAGCATTGTGATGACAAGGGCATGGAGCATTCTGAGGAAAAGGTGCATGGAGCATTGAGATTACAGGGGTTTTGAAGCAATGTGATGACAAGGGCATGGAGCATTGTGATGAGAAGGCAATGGAGCATTCTGATGACATGCGTCATGGAGCTTTGTGATGACTAGGACATGGAGCATTGTGATTACAGGGGCATGGAGCAATGTGATGAGAGATTTAATTGAGCATTGTGATGACAATGGCATGGAGCAGTGTGATGCCAAGGGTCATGGAGCTTTGTGATGACAAATGTCATGGGGCATTTTGATGACAAGGGCGGGGTATATTATGATGAGAAGGGCAGGGAGCATTGTGATGACAGGGTCATGGTGCATTTTGAATAAAAGTGTCATGGAATATTTTGATGACAGGAGTTATGGAACATTGTGATGTTAGGGGTCATGAAGCATTGTGATGAAATGGGTCATGGAGCCATTTGTGAGAGGTTATATGGAACATTTTGATTTCAGGGGTCATGGAGCATTGTGATGATAATGGCATGTAGCACTGTGATGACAGTGGTCTTGGAACATTGTGATGACAGGGTTGAGCGAGTATTGTGATGACTAGTGATGGAACATTTTGATATATGTGGTGAGAGAGCATTTTGATGAGGAGTGCATGGAGCATTGTGATGACAAGTGTTATGGAATATTGTGAAGACAGGTGTCAGGGAGCATTGTGATGTCATATGTCATTGTCCATTGTGATGACAATGGCATGGAGCATTGTGATACCAAGTGTCATGGAGGATTGTGATGACAAATGTAATGGAACATTTTGATAACAAGGGCTTGGAACATTGAGATGACAAGGGTCATGGAGCATTGTGATGACAAGGGCATGGAGCATTATGATGAAAATGTGCATGGAGCATTGAGATTACAGGGGTTTTGAAGCAATGTGATTACAAGGGCATGGAGCACTGTGATGAGAAGGCAATGGAGCATTCTGATGACATGCGTCATGGAGCTTTGTGATGACAAGGACATGGAGCATTGTGATTACAGGGGTCTTTGAGCATTGTGATGAAAAGGGAATGGATCATTGTGATGAAAAATGTATGGAGACTTGTCATGACAGGGTTCAAGGAGCATACTGATGACAACTGTCAGGGAGCATTGTGATGACATATGTCATTGTCCATTGTGATGACAATGGCATGGAGCATTGTGATACCAAGTGTCATGGAGGATTGTGATGACAAATGTAAGGGAGCTTTTTGATAACAAGGGCTTGGAACATTGAGATGACAATGGTCATGGAGCATTGTGATGACAAGGGCATGGAGCATTCTGATGAAAATGTGCATGGAGCATTGAGATACAGGGGTTTTGAAGCAATGTGATTACAAGGGCATGGAGCATTGTGATGAGAAGGCAATGGAGCATTGTGTTGACATGCGTCATGGAGCTTTGTGATGACAAGGACATGGAGCATTGTGATTTCATTGTGATGACAATAGCATGAATCATTATGATGATGGGCACGGTGCATTGTGATGACAGTGTTCATGGATCATTGAGATGAAAAGGGGCATGGAGAATTGTGATTACACAAGTCTTGGAGCATTGTGATGACGAGGGTCATGTAGCCTTGTGATGACAAGGCCATGGAACATTGTGATGGCAGTGGTCATGGAGCATTGTTATGACAGGTGTAATGGAGCATTGTGATGACAAGGGCATGGAGCAATGTGATGAGAGATTTCATTGAGCATTGTGATGACAATTGCATGGAGCATTGTTATGCCAAGGGTCATGGAGCTTTGTGATGACAAATGTCATGGGGCATTTTGATGACAAGGGCGTGGTGCATTGTGATGAGAAGGGCAGGGAGCATTGTGATCAGAGGGTCATGGAGTAATTTGAATAAAAGTGTCATGGAATATTTTGATGTCAGTGGTTATGGAACACTGTGATGTCAGGGGTCATGAAGCATTGTGATGAAATGGGTCATGGAGCATTTTGTGACAGGGGTTATGGAACATTGTGATGTCAGGGGTCATGGAGCATTGTGATGATAAGGGCAAGTATCACTGTGATGACAGTGGTCATGGAACATTGTGATGACAGGTGTGAGCGAGTATTGTGATGACTAGTGATGGAACATTGTGATATATGTGGTGAGAGAGCATTTTGATGAGAAGTGCATGGAACATTGTGATGACAAGTTTTATGGAGCATAGCGATGAAAAGGATGTGGAGCATTATGATGAAAAAAGCATGGCACATTGTGATGACATGTGTCATGGAGCATTGTGCTGACAAGCGCCTGGAACATTTTGATGACAAGTGTCATGGAGCATTGTGCAGACAAAGGCATGGAGCACTGTGATGACAAGGGACACAGAGCATTGTGATGAAAATTTCATGGAGCATTGTGGTGACAAAGATCACAGAGCCTTGTGTGACGAGGGCATGGACCATTGTGATGAGAAAGGTCATGAATCATTGTGATGACTGGAGTCACAGGTCATTGTGATGACTGGAGTCACAGATCATTGTGATGACAGCGGTCATGGAGCATTGTGATGACAAGGGCATGGAGCAATGTGATGACAGGGGCATGGAACATTGGTCTGACAAGTTTCATGGATTATTGTGATGACAGTGGACATGGCGCTTTGTGATGACAAGGGCATGGAACATTGTGATGACAAGGTCATGGAGTATTGTGAAGACAGGTGTCAGGGAGCACTGTGATGACATATGTCATTGTCCATTGTGATGACAATGGCATGGAGCACTGTGATACCAAGTGTCATGGAGGATTGTGATGACAAAGGTAATGGAGCATTTTGATGACAGGGGCTTGGAACATTGCGATGACAAGGGTCATGGAGCATTGTGATGACAAGGGCATGGAGCATTCTGATGAAAAGTTGCATGGAGCATTGAGATTACAGGGGTTTTGAAGCAATGTGATGACAAGGGCATATAGCATTGTGATGACAAGTACATGGAGCATTGTGATTACAGGGGTCTTGGAGCATTGTGGTGAAAAGGGAATGGATCATTGTGATGAAAAAGGCATGGAGCCTTGTCATTACATGGTTCAAGGAACAAACTGATGACAACTGTCAGGGAGCATTGTGATGATAAGTGTATTGAGCATTGTGATGACAAAGATCATGGAGCATTGTGATGAGAAGACTATGGATAATTGTGATGACCAGCGTCATGGGGCATTGTGATGACAAGTGTTATGGAACATTGTGATCTGAAGGGTTTGGTGCATTGTGATGACAGAGGTCATTGAGCAATTTGATTTCATTGTGATGACAATAGCATGAAATATTATGGTGATGGGCATGGTGCATTGTGATGACAGGGTTCATGGAGCATTGAGATGAAAAGGGGCATGGAGCATTGTGATTACAGGGGTGTTGGAGCATTGTGATGACAAGGGCATGGAGCATTGTGGTGAGAAGGCCATGGAGCATTCTGATGACATGCGTCATGGAGCTTTGTGACGACAAGGGCATGGAGAATTGTGATTACAAGGGTCATGGAATATAGTGATGACAGGGGTGAGGGAGTATTGTGATGACTAGTGATGGAACATTGTGATATCAGTGGTGAGAAGGCATTTTGAGGAGAAGTGAATGGAGCATTGTGATGACAAGATTTATGGAGCCTTTTGATGACAAGGATGTGGAGCATTGTGATGACAAGTGCATGGTGCATTGTGATGACAAGGGTTATGGAACATTGTGCTGACACGCACATCAAGCATTGTGATGACAAGTGTCATGGAGCATTGTGCTTAAAAAGGCATGGAGCTTTTTGATGACAAGTTTCACAGAGCATTGTGATAAATATTTCATGGAGCATTGTGGTGACAAAGGTCACAGAGCTATGTGTGACCAGGTCATGGACCATTGTGATGACAAATGTCATGAAGCATTGTGATGTCTGGAGTCAGGGAGAATTGTGACAACATGGGTCTTGGAGCATTGTGATGAAAAGGGAATGGATCATTGTGATGAAAAAAGCATGGAGCCTTGTCATGACAGGGTTCAAGGAGCATACTGATGACAACTGTCAGGGAGCATTGTGATGATAAGTGTATTGAGCATTGTGATGACAACGATCATTGAGCATTGTGATGAGAAGACCATAGATAATTGTGATGACCAGCGTCATGGGGCATTGTGATGACAAGTGTTATGAAACTTTGTTTTCATAACGGTTTGGTGCATTGTGATGACAGAGGTCATTGTGCATTTTGATTTCATTGTGATGACAATACCATGAAATATTATGGTGATGGGCACGGTGCATTGTGATGACAGGTTTCATGATGCATTGAGACGAAAAGTGGCATGGAGCATTGTGATTACAGAGGTGTTGGAGCATTGTGATGAAAAAGGCATGGAGCATTGTGATGAGAAGGCCATGGAAAATTCTGATGACATGCGTCATGGAGCTTTGTGATGACAGTGGTGTTAGAGCATTGAGATGACAAGGGCATGGAACTTTGTGGTGACAAAGGTCACAGAGCCTTTTGTGACGAGGGCATGGACCATTGTGAGGACAAAGGTCATGAAGCATTTTGATGACTGGAGTCACGGAGCATTGTGATGACAGGGGTCATGGAGCATTGTGATGAAAAGGGCATGGAGCATTGTGATGACAAGGGCATGGAGCATTGTGATGACAGGGGCATGGAACATTGTTCTGACATATTTCATGGATTATTGTGATGACAGTGGCATGTCACATTGAGATGACAAGGGCATGGAGCATTCTGGTGACAAAGGTCACAGAGCCTTGTGTGACAAGGGCATGGACCATTGTGAGGACAAAGGTCATGAAGCATTGTGATGACTGGAGTCACGGAGCATTGTGATGACAGGGGTCATGGAGCATTTTGACGACAAGGTCATGGAGCATTTTGATGACAAGGGCATGGAAATTTGGTCTGACATGTTTCATGGATTATTGTGATGACAGTGCGCATGGCACATTGTGATGACAAGGGCAGGGAACATTGTGATGACAAGGTCATGGAGTATTGTGAAGATAGGTGTCAGGGAGCATTGTGATTACATATGTCATTGTTCATTGTGATGACAATGGCATGGCACATTGTGATACCAATTGTCATGGAGGATTGTGATGACAAAGGTAATGGAGCGTTTTGACGACAAGGGCTTGGAACATTGCGATGATAAGGGTCATGGAGCATTGTGATGACAAGTGCATGGAGCATTGTGATGACAATCGCCATTGAGAATTTTGATGACAAGGTCGTGAAGCATTGTGATGAAAGGCACATGGAGCTTGCTATGACGTGTCATGGAGCATTGTGATGACAAGTGCATGGAGAATTGTGATGACAAGATCATGTAACATTGTTATGAGATGTGTCATGGAGCATTGTGATGGCCAGACCGTGGAACATTGTGATGAGAAAACCATGGATAATTGTGATAACCAGCGTCATGGAGCACTGTAATGACATGGGCATGGAGCATTTTGATGACAAGTGTCATGGAGGATTGTGATGACAAGGGTCATGGAGGATACTGATGACAAGCTTGTGAAGTGTTGTGATGACAATGGCATGGAGCATTGTGGTGAAAAGTGCATGGAGCCTTTTCATGACACGGTTCAAAGAGCATTCTGACGAGAAATGACAGGGAGCATTGTGATGATAAGTGTATTGAGCACTGTGATGACAATGTTCATGGAGCATTGTCATGAGAAGTCCATGGATAATTGTGATGACAGGCATCAAAGTGTGTTGTGACGACAAGTGTTATGGAACATTGTGATCACAAGTGTTTGGAGCATTGTGATGACAGAGGTCATGGATCATTTTGATTTCAAGGAACATGGAGCATTTTGATGACAAGGGCTTGAAGCAATGTGATCCCAAGGTTCATGGAGGATTTTGATGACAATGGTAATGGAAAATTATGATGACAAGCGCATGGAGCATTGTGATGACAATGTCATGTAGGATTTTGCTGACAAAGCATGGAGCATTGTGATTACAAGTGTCACTGAGCAATGTGATGACAAGCGTCACAGAGCATTGTGATTACAGGGGCCATGGAACACTGGGATGACAAGGGCATGGATCAATGTGATGACAATGGTCATGGAGCATTTTGATGACAGTGTTCATGGAGCATTTTGATGACATGGGTCATGAAGCATTGTGATGAGAAGGTCATGGAACATTGGGCTGAAAATGTTCATGGAGTATTGTGATGACAGGTGTCATAGAACATTGTGATGACAAGGGAATGGAGCATTGTGATGACATGGTGCTGGAGCATTGTGATGAGAAGACCATGGACCCTTGTGATGACAAGTCTCATGGAGCATTCTGATGAAAAGGGGCATAGAGCATTGTGATTACTGGGTTCTTGGAGCATTGTGATGAAAAGGGCATGGAGCGTTGTGATGGAAACACCGTCGAGTATTGTGATGAGAAGACCATGGATAATCGTTTTGACAAGCATCATGGAGCATTATGATGACAAGAGCCATGGAGCATTCTGACATAAGATATCACTTATAAAGGAAATGTAAACATGGGTACACATGAACTGAATTAGTAAAGAGAACAGTGTCTCACATGTAGAAAATATACTTATGCCTGCTTAAGGGGAAAGGAGAGGTGGGGAGATGCATAAAGCCAGAATTTGATATTAACACAGGTACCATTACATAATCCAAATACAGAATAGACAAGACCTACTCCTTCCTCAGTGAACGGGATTCAACACCCCTATTCTCCGCAGAGGAATATATCTGACTAGTAAGAATTTTAAACCTATGTATTGATATGTCTCCGTAAGGGAATCAAGTGTGTCTAGACTGGCGTAAACATGGCCGTGAAAATCAGGTGAAACCCATGATAAAAAGGAATTTAAAAACAAAACAAAAAAAAGGGAAATTCTTTACAATTCCTTCAGGGGCTCTGATGAAACCTAGAATGACCCTATCTACGACAGCTGGATGTGGCATAAGCCTGGACACTTGGGACTGAGAGGATTGGTGAGATTCAGTGAGCAAATGCAGACCCTTTAAAGCAATAATGTGTGGCACCCATTCCTTGGGTCCCAACTCTCCAGGAAGAAGGGAATATTACTACAGCTATAACATGTACGGGAAACCTACAGAAGGGATACTCTGTGAAGAAACGAAAGGTTTCTAAAACTCAACTAATAGTCCCTCTCCTGGTGCTCCGGTTTGACTTTCCAACTGCTTTACTATCAATCTCCCAACTTGGAGAGACAGCCACTTTAAACTCCTGTTTCACACAGGTTGTCAATTTGGCAGAGGATGAAAGGGAAGAGGGAGAACCAATGACAGAGTAGCTGTTAGGCATTTGGACGGTCACAGGTCACTTTAATTTCCCGGCAGTAAGAAGAATTGACCAAAGTATCAGCCACCCGCCGGGAAACAGTAGAGGTCCAGAACCAAAATTTTGTACTTGTGGTCAGCTCACAAAAAACGAGTTGAAAAATGGAGCTCAGGGGCACAGCAATTCATAAACTGGCAGAGTATTAAAGGACAACTATCGTCCAATAGTCTGTTGAGGGAAGGCAACGAGGCGGACTTGAAAGCGAGCCAGAATAGCAGGAAACAGATTTCAAGAGGTATATTGGAATCGCCTTTAAAGCATAAGAAGAGGGGCACAATTTCGACAATGATGCACTTGGCCAAAAAGGGCGTATGCGTTTTCTCCTGAATATATTCAGGAGAAAATGCATACGCCCTTTTTGGCCAAGCAAGCAAGCGGCCAATGCAAATCTGCACTACAAAGAAGTGTCACTTCCCACCTGTCAAAGGGGACATCCGCAAAATGTATAAAAAACAGAAAGGCAAGACAGGACCTGGAGAACAGGGAGCCTAATTATGCTGACTGGTAGGATGTAATTTGCCAACTGCTTCTCTGGAGGACTGCATTGTGTTCCCTAAAACAGCTAAACAACAGAGCTAAAAAGCTAAGGGCACTTCCAATCTAGCGAATATACCTTGGGAAAAATGAAAATCAATAAGACAGAGCCACCCCAAAATTTAGGGCTGCACTGCTTACAAGAACCTCAACTTGGGTACACCTTAACTATCCTAGGAAAGACAAAAATGGTTCAACAAATTGTGTTAATTACGTACAATGGAATATCCCTCAGCCATGTAATCAATGTCATAAGGCCAGTAACAGCAAAATGAGTGGATTAAGGTACGATGATTCTAAGTGAAATAAGTCACAGAGAAAAAGAAACTTATCATAAGATATCACTTATGAAGGTCCTGTAAACATGGCTACCCATGAACTGAGTTACGAAAGAGAACAGTATCTCATATTTAGAAAACACTTTTATGCCTGCTTAAGGGGGAAGGAGAGGTGGGGTGATGCATAAAACCAGAGTGTGATATTAGTACAGGTACCGTTCCAAAAACCAGCTATGGAAAAGACAAGACCTACACCTTCCTCAGTGAAAGGGACTGAAAACACCATATTTCCCGGAGAGGAATATATATGACTAGTAAGAATCTTAAAACCTATGTATGGATATGTCTCCGTAAGGGAATCAAGTGTGTCTAGACTGGCATAAACATGGCAGTGAGAATCACCTCAAACCCACTATAAAAATGAATTTGAAAAACAAAACAAAAAAACAGGGAAATTCTATACAATTCCTTCAAGGGCTCTGATGAAACCTGGAATGACCCTATCTACAACGACAGCTGGATGTGGCATAAGGCTGGACACTTGGGACTGAGAGGATTGGTGAGATTTGGTGAGCATATGCAGACCATTTAAAGCAATAATGCATGGCACACATTCCAAGGATCCCAACTCTCCAGGTTGAAGGGAATATTACTACAGCTATAACATGTATGTGAAACCTAGAGAATGGACACATTGTGAATACGAAAGGTTTCTAAAACTCAACAAATAGTCCCTCTCCTTGTGCTCCGGTTTGACTTTCCAACTGCTTTACTATCAATGTCCCAACTTGGAGAGACAGCCCCTTTAACCTCCTGGATCGCACAGTTTGCCAATTTGGCACAGGATGAAAGGGAAGTGGGAGAACCAATGAGAGAGTAGCTGTTAGGCATTTGGACGGGCACATGTCACTCTAATTTCCTGGCAGGTATAAGAATTAACCAAAGTCTCAGCCACGCGCCGGGAACCAGTATAGTTCCTGAACCAAAGTTTTGGACCTGCCGTCATCTCACAAAAAACGAGTTGAAAAATGGAGCTCAAGGGCACAGCAATTCACAAACTGCAGAGTAATAAAGGACATCTATCGTCCAAAAATCCGCTGAGGGAAGGCAACGAGGCAGACTTGAAAGTGAGCGAGAATAGCAGGAAAGAGATTTCAAGACGTACATTGGAATCACCTTTAAAACACAGGAAGAGGGGCACAACTTCGACAACGTTGCACTTGGCCAAAAAGGGCGTATGCATTTTCTTCTGAATATATTCAGGAGAAAACGCATACGCCCTTTTTGGCCAAGCAAGCACATGGGCAATGAAAACCTGCACTATAAAGAAGTATCACTTCCCACCTGTAAAAAGGGATATACGCAAAATGTGTAAAATCCAGAAAGGCAAGAAAGGCCCTGGAGAACAGGGAGCCTAGTTATGCTGATGGGCAGGATGTAAATTGACAACTGCCTCTCTGGAGGAGTGCATTGTGTTCCCTAAAACAGGTAAACAACAGAGCTACAGAGCCAAGGGCACTTCCAGTCTAGGGAATATACCTTGGTAAAACTGAAAATCAATAAAACAGAGCAAACACAAAATTGAAGGCTGAACTGCCTACAAGAATCTCAACTTGGGTACACCTTAAATATCCCAGGAAAGACAAAAATGGTTCAAGAAATTGTGTAACTTACGTACAATTGAATACGCCTCAACCATGAAATCAATGCCATAAGGCCAGTAGCAGCAAAATGAGTGGATTCAGGTACGATGATTCTAAGTGAAATAAGTCAGAGAGAAGAAGAAACTTATCATAAGATATCACTTATGAAGGCCCTGTAAACATGGCTACACATGAACTGAGCTACGAAAGAGAACAGAATCTCACATTTAGAAAACACTCTTATGCCTGCTTAAGGGGGAAGGGAGGTGGGGTTATGCATAAAACCAGAGTTTGATATTAGTACAGGTACCGTTCCAAAAACCAACTACGGAAAAGACAAGACCAACACTTTCCTCAGTGAAAGCGACTCAAAACCCCATAATTCCTGCAGAGGAATATATCTGACTAGTAAGAATCTTAAAACCTCTGTACTTATACGTCCCCGTAAGTGAATCAAGTGAGTCTAGACTGGCATAAACATGGCAGTGAGAATCAGCTCAAACCCTCTATAAAAAGGAATTTAAAAAACAAAACAAAAAAACAGGGAAATTCTTTAAAATTCCTTCAGGGGCTGTGATGAAACCTGGAATGACCCTATCTACAACGACAGCTGGATGTGGCATAAAGATGGACACTTGGGACTGAGAGGATGGGTTAGATTTGGTGAGCAAATGCAGACCATTTAAAGCAATAATGCATGGCACACATTCCAAGTGTCCCAACTCTCCAGCTTGAAGGGAATATTACTACAGCTATAACATGTATGTGAAACCTAGAGAATGGACACATTGTGAATATGAAAGGTTTCTAAAACTCAACTAATAGTCCCTCTCCTGGTGCTCCGGTTTCACTTTCCAACTGCTTTACTATCAATGTCCCAACTTGGAGAAACAGCCCCTTTAACCTCCTGGTTCGCACAGGTTGCCAATTTGGCAGAGGATGAAAGGGAAGAGGGAGAACCAATGAGAGAGTAGCTGTTAGGCATTTGGACGGGCACATGTCACTCTGATTTCCCGGCAGGTAGAAGAATTAGCCAAAGTCTCTGCCACTCGCTGGGAACCAGTATAGTTCCTGAACCAATGTTTTCGACCTGCCGTCAGCTCACAAAAAAAGAAGTTGAAAAATGGAGCTCAGGGGCACAGCAATTCACAAACTGGCAGAGTAATAAAGGACAACTATCATCCAAATATCTGTTGAGGGAAGGCAACGAGGCGGACTTGAAAGCGATCCAGAACAGCAGGGAACAGATTTCAAGAGGTACATGGGAATCACCTTTAAAGCACAGGAAGAGGGTCACAAATTCGACAATCATGCACTTGGCCAAAAAGCGCGTATGCGTTTTCTCCTGAATATATTCAGGAGAAAACGCATATGCCCTTTTTGGCCAAGCAAGCAAGCGGGCAATGCAAATCTGCACTACAAAGAAGTCTCACCTCCCACCGGTAATAAGGGACATCCGCAAAATGTGCAAAAACCAGAATGGCAAGAAAGGCCCTGGAGAACAGGGAGCCTAGTTATGCTCATGGGCAGGATGTAAATTGCCAACTGCCTCTCTGGAGGAGTGCATTGTGTTCCGTAAAACAAATAAACAACAGAGCTAAAGAGCCAAGGGCACTTCCAGTCTAGGGAAGATACCTTGGGAAAATTGAAAATCAATAAGACAGAGCAAACACAAAATTGAGGGCTGCACTGCTTACAAGAACCTCAACTTGGGTACAACTTAAATATCCCAGGAAAGACAAAAATGGTTCAGGAAATTGTGTTACTTACGTACAATGGAATACCCCTCAGCCATGAAATCAATGTCATAAGGCCAGCTGCAGCAAAATGAGTGGATTCAGGTACGATGATTCTAAGTGAAATAAGTCACAGAGAAAAAGAAACTTATCATAAGATATCACTTATGAAGGTCCTGTAAACTTGGCTACACATGAACTGAGGTAGGAAAGAGAACAGTGTCTCACATTTAGAAAACACTCTTATGCCTGCTTAAGGGGGAAGGAGAGATGGGGTGATACATAAAAGAAGAGTTTGATAGTAGTACAGGTACCGTTCCAAAAACCAGATACAGAATAGAAAAGACCTACACATTCCTCAGTGAAAGGGACACAAAACACCATATTTCCCACAGAGGAATATATCTGACTAGAAAGAATCTTAAAATCTATGTATTAACATGTCTCCATAAGGGGATTAACTGTGTCTAGACTTGCATAAACATTGCAGTGAGAATCAGCTCAAAACCACTATAAAAAGGAATTTCAAAAAGAAAACAAAAGAACATGGAAATTCTTTACAATTCCTTCAGGGTCTCTGATGAAAACAGAAATGACCCTATCTACAACGACAGCTGGAAGAGGCATAAGGCAGAACACTTGGGAATGAGAGGATTCGTGAGATTCAGTGAGCAAATGCAGACCATTTAAAGCAATTATGTGTGGCACACATTCCAAGGGTCCCAACTCTCCAGGTAGAAGGGAATATTACTACAGCTATAACAAGTACGGGAAACCTAGAGAATGGACACACTGTGAATACAGAAGGTTTCTAAAACTCAACTAATAGTCCCTCTCCTGGTGCTCCGGTTTGACTTTCCAACTGCTTTACTATCAATCACCCAAATTGGAGAGACAGCCCCTTTAAAATCCTGGTTCGCACAGGTTGCCAATTTGTCAGAGGATGAAATGGAAGAGGGAGAACCAATGAGAGAGTAGCTGTTAGCCATTTGGACGGGCACATGTCACTCTGATTTCCCGGCAGGTAGAAGAATTAACCAAAGTCTCAGCCACCCACCAGGAACCAGTATATGTCCTGAATCAAAATTTTGGACTTGCGGTCAGCTCACAAAATACGAGTTGAGAAATGGAGCTCAGGGGCACAGCAATTCACAAACTGGCAGAGTAATAAAGGACAACTATCGTCCAAAAATCTGTTGAGGGAAGGCAAAGAGGAGGACTTGAAAGCGAGCCAGAATAGCAGGAAACAGATTTCAAGAGGTACATTGGAATCGCCTTTAAAGCACAGGAAGATGGGCACAACTTCGACAATGATGCACTTGGCAAAAAAGGGCATATGCATTTTCTCCTGAATATATTCAGGAGAAAACGCTTATGCCATAATTGGCCAAGCAACTAGGCAGGCAATGCAAATCTGCACTACAAAGAAGTATCACTTCCCACAGGTCAAAAGGGAAATCGCAAAATGTGTAAAAACGAGAAAGTCAAGACCGGTGCTGGAGAACAGGGAGCCTAGTTTTGCTGAAGGTCAGGATGTAAATTGCCAACTGCCTCTATGGAGGAGTGCGTTGTGTTCCCTAAAACAAGTAAACAACAGAGCTACAGAGCCAAGGGCACTTCCAGTCTAGGGAAGATACCTTGGGAAAACTGAAAATCAATAAGACAGAGCCACCCCAAAATTTAGGGCTGCACTGATTACAAGAACCTCAACTTGGGTACAAGTTAAATATCCCAGAAAAGACAAAAATGCTTCAAGAAATTGTGGTACTTACGTACGATGGAATATCCCTCAGCCATGAAATCAATGTCATAAGGGCAGTAGCAGCAAATGAGTGGATTCAGGTACAATGATTCTAAGTGAAATAAGTCACAGAGAAAAAGAAACTTATCAGAAGATATCACTTATGAAGGTCCAGTAAACATGGCTACACATGAACTGAGTTAGGAAAGACAACAGAACAATGAAACTTATCATAAGATATCAGTTATAGCGGGAATGTACACATGGCTACACATGAACTGAATTACAAACACAACAGAGTCACACATTTAGAAAACAAACTTCTGCCTGATTAAGGGGAAAGGCGAGGTGGGGTTATGCATAAATCCACAGTCCTTAATTAGCACAGATATCGTTCCATAAACCAAGTATGTAATAGACAACACCTACTCCCGCAAAATGAACTGGACTCAACAACTGCTATTCATTGAAGAGGAATATATCTGACTAGTAAATATTTTAAAACATATGTATTCTCATGTCTCCATAAATGAATCATGTGTGTGTATAATGACATGAACACAGCACTGAAATTCAGCTAAACCCCCTTATAAAAATAAATTTCAAAAGCAAAATGCAAAAACAGCGAAACAGGGAGAAAGTCTTAAAAATTACGTTCAGGGCCTGTGATGCAACCTGGATTGACCACCTTTACATCCACAGCTGGATGAGACATAAGACTGGACACTTGGGTCTGACAAGATTGCTGAGGTTGTGTGAGCAAAAGAACACCACTTAGAGCAATACTGTGTGCTACCCATTCTAGTGGCCCCAACTCTCCATGTTTAAGGGAATCTTCCTACAGTTAACACATGCATGGGAAACCCAGTGGATGGTACACTGTGTAATCGGGAAAGTTTTCTAAAAGGTACCTCATTTTTCCTTTCCTCATGCTCGGCTTCGCCATTCCATCTGCATTACTAAAAATCTCCCCACTTGGAGTGTCAGCGCCTTTACCCTCCTGTTATGCACAGTTTGCAAATTGTGCAGAGGATGAACAGGAAGAGGGGAAACAAATGAGAGATTAGCTGTAGGTGTTTGGATGGGCACATGTCACTCTAGTTTCCCATCAGGAAGAAGAATTAAACACAGGTTCAGCCTGCAACCCCGGGACCAGACTAGGGCCTAAAGCCATCCTGCGGTATTGCACCCAGCTCACAAATAAGCAAGTTGAAAAATGGAAATCAGGGGCACAGCAATTAACAAACTTGCAGAGTTATAAAGGACAACTATCATCCAGAAATATATTGAGGTAAGGCAGTGAAGAGGATTTGAATGCAAGGCAGAATTGAAGGAAACAGATTTCAAGAGGTAGATTGGAGTCGTCTTTAAAGCACATGAAAAGCGACAGAACTTCGACAATGTTGCCCTTGGCCGAAAAGGGAGTATGTGTATTTTCTTGAATATATTCGGGAAAAAAATGCATACGCCCTTTTTGGCCAAGCAAGCCATCAGGCATTGCAAATCCACCCTACATAGAAGTGTCACTTACCTCCGGTCAAAAGGGCTATCCACAAATAGTGTAAAAACCACAAATACAGGACAGGCCATGGAGAAAAGGGAGCCTGGTTACGCCGATGGACAGGATGTAAATGGCCAACAGCCTCTCTGGAGAACTGTATGTTGTTTTCTAAAACAGAGCTACAGAGCATAGCACACTTCCACTCATGGGCGTGTATTTTGGGAAAATTAAAAATCCACAACACACAGCCAGCCCAAAGTTTAGGGCTGCTCTGTTTACAAGAACCTCGACTTTGGTACACTTTAAATATCCCAGGAAAGGGAAAATAATGGATAAAGATGTCGTGGTACTTATATACAATGGAATGTCACTCAGACATAAAATCAATGTCATAAGGCCAATAGCAGCATAATGAGTGGGTTTAGGTATGATGATGCTAAGGGAAATGAGCCACAAAGAAAAAGAAACTTATTGTAACATATCACTTATAGAGGGAATGTAAACATGGATACACATGAACTGAATTTCAAAAGAGAACAGAGTTAGACATTTAGAAAACACACTTATGCCTCCTTAAGGGGAAAGGTGACGTGGGGTGATGTGTAAAAGCAGAGTTTGAAATTAGCACAGATACCATTCCATATACCAAATATGTAATAGACAAGACCTACTCCTTTCTCAATGAACTGGACACAAAACACCCTATTCACTGAAGAGGAATATATCTGACTGCTAATAATCTTGAAACCTATGTATTTATATGTCTCCATAATGGAATCAAGTGTATGCAGATTGGCATAAACACAGATCAATGGAACAGGACAGAAAGCTCAGAGATATACCTACATACCTATGGCTATCTCATCTATGACAAAGGAGCTAAGGATATAAAATGGAGAAAAGACAGTCTCTTCAGTAATTGGTGCTGGGAAAACTGGACCCCTACACATAAAAGAATGAAATTAGAACACTCCATAACACCATACACAAAAATAAACTCTAAATTGATTAGAGATCTAAATATAAGACCAGACACTATAAAACACTTAGAGGAAACCATAGGCAGAACACTCTATGACATAAATCACAGCAAGATCCTTTTTGACCCACCTCCTAGAGAAATGGAAATAAAAACAGAAATCAACAAATGGGACCTAATGAAACTTAAAAGCTTTTACACAGTACAAGAAAACATAAACAAGATGCAAAAACAACCCTCAGAATGGGAGAAAATATTTTCAAATGAAGCAATTGATAAAGGATTAATCTCCAAACTTTACAAGCACCTTATGTAGCTCAATATCACAAAAACAAACAACCCAAACCAAAAACGGGCAGAAGACCTAAATATACATTTCTCCAAAGAAGATATACAGATTACCAAGAAACACATGAAAGGATGCTGAACATCTCTAATCATTAGAGAAATGCAAATCAAAACTACCGTGAGGTATCACCTCACAGCAGTCAGAGTGGCAATCATCAAAAAAATCTACAAAACAATAAATGATGGAGAGGCCTTTATTGGAGAAAAGGGAACACACTTGCACTGTGGGTGGGAATGTAAATTGATATGGGCACTAGGGAGAACAGTAAGGAGGTTCCTTTAAATAACTAACAATAGAAGTACCATACGACACAACGATCCAACTACTGGGCATTTACCTTGTGAAAACCATAATTCAAAAAGAGTTATGTACAAAAATATTCATTGAAGCTCTATTTACAATAGCCAGGACATGGAAGCAACATAAGTGTCCATCGACAGATGAATGGATAAAGAAGATCTGGCACATATATACAATAGAATATTACTCAGCCATAAAAAGAAGCAAAACTGAGTTATTTGTACTGAGGTCGATGGATTAGAATCTGTCCTACACAGTGAAGTAAGTCAGAACGGGAAAAACAAATACTGTAAGTTAACAGAGATATACGGAATCTAATGAAGAAAAAAAAAAGATTATGAAGAAGCAAGTTGCAGGACAGGATTAAGGACAAAGAAGTAGAGAAAGGACTTGAGGACACCGGAAAGGGTATGGATAAGCTGGGACGAAGTGAGAGAGTGGCATGGACATAAATACATTACCACATGTAACACCGATAGCTACTGGGAAGCAGCCACATAGAACAGGGAGATCAGCTCGGTGCTTTGTGACCACCTAAAGGGGTGGGATATGGAGTGTGGGAGGGAGATGCAAGAGGGAGGGGATCTGGAGATATTTGTATATGTATAGCTGATTCACTTTGTTATACAGCAGAAATTAACACTCCATTGTAAAGCAATTATACTCCAATAAACGTGTAAAAGGAAAAAAAAAAAAAAAGAAAGCCCAGGGATAACCCTACACACCTATGGTCAACTAATCTATGACAAAGGAGGCAAGACTATACAATGGAGATAAGACAGTCTCTTCAATCAGTGGTGCTGGGAAATATGGACAGCTACATGTAAAAAATGAAATTAGAACACTCTCCAACACCATACATAAAAATATATTCAAAATGGATTAGAGACCTTAATGTAAGACCGGACAGTATAAAACTCTGAGAGGAAAACTTACGTAGAATACTCTGACGTAAATCACAGCAAGATCTTTTTTGATCCACCTCCTATAGTAATGAAATAAAAAATAGAAGCTAAACAGATGAGACCTAATGAAACGTAAAAGATTTTGCAAAGCAAAGGAAACTACAAACAAGACGAAAAGACAACCCTCAGAATGGCAGAATATATTTGCAAACGAATCAATGGACAAATGATTAATCTCCAATATATATAAACAGCTCATGCAGGTCAACATTAATAAGACAAAAAACCCAATACAAAAATGGAAGCAGATCTAAATAGACATTTCTTCCAAGAAGACATAGAGATGCCCAAGACGCACATGAAAATCTGCTCAACATCACTAATTATTAGAGAAATGGAAATCAAAACTACAATGAGGTATCACGTCACACCTGTTAGAATGGGCATCATCAGAAAATCTACAAATAACAAATTCTGGAGAGGGTGTGGAGAAAAGGAACCTTCTTCCACTATTGTTGGGAATGTAAATCGATACAGTCTCTATGGAGAACAGAATGGAGGTTCCTTAAAAAACTATAAATAGAATTACCATATAATCCAGCAATCCCACTACTGGGCATATACCCAAAGAAAAGCATAAACCAAAAAGACACATTCACCACAATGTTCATTGCAGCACTATTTACAATAGCCAGGTAATGAAAGCAACCTAAGTGCCCACAGACATACGAGTGGATAAAGATGTGGTACATATATACAATGGAATATTAATCAGCCATACATAGGAATGAAATTGGGTCATTTGTAGAGACCTTGATGGATCTAGAGACTGTCATACAGAGTGAAGTAAGTCAGAAAGAGAAAAACAAATATTGTATATTAATGCATATATGTGGAACCCAGACAATTGGTACAGATGAACCAGTTTGCAGGGCAGAGATAGAGACACAGATGTAGAGAACAAACATATGGACACCAAGAGGGGAACACAATGTGAGGGTGGTGGTGGGATGAATTGGGAGACTGGGATTCACATGTGCACACTTATATGTATAAAATAGATATCCAATAAGAACCTGCTGTATAAAAGAAATAAATAAATTTTAAAAAATTAAAAATAAATAAATAACATTTAATAAAATAAAATAGAAAAAAAAGTTTTTCCCTTCATATAGACGTCTTTATATTAATGCATTATTTCCATGTTTATATCTCTAAATTAAGAAAAAGGGGAATAAATAAAACCTACCTTGAACCAAAAAGAAAAAAAGGAAAAAAAAATACAGAACCCACCAGTTATACAGAGGAAAATCGTATCAGGGCACTTGCTCCAGTGGTAAAAAATTCTTAAGTTGTTCAGAAGTGGGAAATCATGTCCCATGCAGTCAGCAGCGGTCCACCCCACAAGGAGCATCCTCATTGCAAAACTGGGGGACTATGTCGAGGCGTCTGTGAGTAAATGTGAGCTGAGCCCCAGTCCTGCTGCAGCTGAAATCTTCCCACCCTTTCCAGGTAAAACACCTGAATATGTACAGGAACTTGCAAGCCTAGAGGAAGGGCTGTGTAGCCACACCAGCGACAGCATGCAGGCCGACGTGGTGCCTGCAGTACAGCCAGGATGGTCCTAGCACCAGATGCTCTTCTGGAAGCTTTCCATTTCCCTGCCTGAGATACCCTCCTGCCACGGCCCCCACTGCTTTTTTACTTCCTCACCTTTGCCTGGGGAGAAATTCCAGCGGCAGGTATGGGTGACACATCCTCTTCTTTAGCAGGTGGCAGCCTGGCAACTCCTGCAGAAAGTCCAGCAGAGCCCCACTCACACTGGACCACCCAGAAAGCCATGGCTCCTCACTCCCTCCCACCACCCCAGCCCCGACACTGCTGATGGCGCAGAGAATATGGCGTCAGGCACAGCTACAGGAGCTCTTGCTGACTGGAGAGGTGTTTATATTGACCTCAACCCAGGCACACCTGGGGAGGGCTGGCAGGCGGTGTCAGGCTGCCCAAATCAGCCAATCCTCACCCCTCTGGGGCTCACAGTTGCAGAAAATGAGCCTTGCTAAACGGGCCAGGCCCAAGGAACAGGTGTGGGCTCTTGAGAGTCAGGATAGACAAGGGGCTGCAGCTGTGGCTTGTTTTCTTATCATTTTATGTGGTCCATGAGTGGAAAACAACTTCAAGAAGACCCTATCCTAACGAGAGGAACCCAGGAGTCAGCAAGAGGAGTGATGGTGGGTGGAGACAGAGGCCTGTTGCCCTGGCTGCAGTGGAAGTGTCTGGAAGACCAGGCAGAGAGAGGCCACAGAGAGTGATACCCAGGGTCACAGACCTGTCAGAGCCGCTGCTTGTTATTTCAAGTCCTGCTCTGAGGTGTTCTGTGTCAACTGTGAGCGACAGTTGAGCTGGGGGTTCTCTGCAAGGTGGGCTATGTGCACGGTTCCTGTGTGTCCAGCCCTGCTGGTGTACATGCCCAGGGGAGCTCCGTATCCTGGTATGGGCCTGACTATGAGAGACCCATGGGCTGCTGGGTAGCTGCACAGGTGAGCTCCATACCCTGGGAGGGACTTGACCACGAGAGCCCCGTGGGCTGTGCGGTGGGGTGTGCAACCCAGGTGAGCTCCATATCCTGGGATTGACCTGACCACGAGAGCCCCATGGGCTGCTGGAGACCTGGTAAAGGATATCAGGATAGTCAGTGAAGCCACCGAGGATATATATCAAGTAGCTCCTATTTCCTACACCCTGCTGGTCATTTTAACATCCACCAGGCCATGGCATTCTGTATTAGACTTCAATGATGCCTTCTTCTGTATTCCATTCATCTCAGAGTCACAAGAATTTTTGGCTTGTGAGAGGCAGGACACAACATGCAACAAAAGCAATAATGTTGGGCCGTCCTTCCCCAGTGGTTCAAAAATCCCCACACAATCATTGGGGAAATGTCCTGTAAAGACCTAAAAGTTCTACCTCTGTAAAAGGGAACCCTCCTTCAATATGCAGATGGAATTCTGATCGCCAGGCCTACTAAAGACGCCCCTGAACTACCTAACCAAGGAAGGATAGAAGGTGTCCAAGAAAAAGGCTCAAATATCCCAGGCTAAGGCGACATGCCTGGGCTTCATTCTCACAGATATTTGGAGAAACGCATCCCAGGATAGGGAAGAAGCCATTTGCAGCCTTACCTCTTCTAAAACTAGAAGACAGCTTAGGGGTTCCTGGGGAGGCCAAAGTTTTCTGCATCTGGATCCCTAACTACAGTCTAATAGCTGGGCCTCTACATGAAACACTGACACAAAAAGATGATGATCCTTTTGAATAGAATGCAGTAGCAGCCTTTCAAGAATGGAAAGAGCAGTCAATTCAGACCCTTGCCCAGGAACTCCCTAATTTAGCTAAACCCTTTGACCTTTACATACCCGGTCAAATGTTAATCGCCCTTGGAGCCTTAGTGCAAAAACTGGGACCACTTGAAATGTGGCAACACAAGAATGCCCTTCAGGTATGATAAACTATGGTCACAAAGGGCTTTGCCCCCCGCCCCATCAGGCCAGAATACTGGGGTATCTAAAAAGCTGGAAATCAGCAGTCTGCAAGGCCAGCTCCCTCCTAAGGGAAAAGGACCCCACGTGGTGATCCTAACCACCCATCATGCCCTGAAGTTGCAGGGGTCGCTCTGTGAACACACTGACCTCGAGTGAGGAGGCCCTCCAACTCCAACCTACAGAGAGACAATCGGGGGCAATGGGCCCCCAAGAAGACACGTGTGACCATCACTTGACCTGAAGTTTCTCTCAGAAAACAAGTCTGTACCCCGAAAGAGCAGACTACTGCTTGCAGGACTTACTGCACCCAGACAGGAGCTAACAAGCTTGGCGGAGGAAACGTATATCAAAATTTCACCATAGAAAACCCAACAGACACCGCGGTGATGGTGGCCAATATGACCGGCTGGACTGCTGGCTACTTCAAAACGCTGTTGACTCAGTGGACGTCATGGTCCTGGATCACCACCGAACTTGGACTGTCTCAGAGTTGTGTGGGCAGGGCTCTGACACATGGTGCTGTTTGTACATTAATTCAGGGACCTAATTAAAGAAAACACAGACTACTGGTCAGAGCATCTAGCCTGGCAAAAACCGTCAGCCTAAGGTCGCCGAACAAATGTGCGGTGGGGTGAAACCTGCCACCGCAGCATCTCTGTGCATCTCTTTCCTGGACCCTTAAAGGTCAATCGAATCTATAACACTTCCAATGCTGCTGCTCAGGTGGAAGACCAGTGAGGCAGGAGTCCTTGGGACAATCAACCTCACCTGGAGGCTGCTGGCGAGAAGTTTTTCCCCTACCCCCGTGTATGAGGGCTCCCACCTCAGCATGAAGCAGTTACAAAAGAGGGGTCTGCACCCTCAGCACCCCAATAATGAGGAAAGGGACAAAAAGCAGAGGATGTGTTCATCTCCGGCAACGTTCATTAAAAATTCCTGGGAGATAAAAAGAGAATCTGGGCAATAAAATAAAGTCTAACCTGTTTTTCCTTTGTGCTTTGTCTAATTTCACGTGCTCCTAGGGTTCCGAAAGCAGAGGTCTCACACCCGGCACTTCAGACCCGATTTCCTACTGCAGAATGGCTGGGCCGACACCTCAGCTATTGGGGTCCCATGCAGACTCTGCGACATAGAGCCTGAGCTGCAGCCAACCCAGCCTTCGAGAGCTCCATCCCCTCCCTCCTGCTGACGCTGCCGGGATACATACACAGCAGCCCAGCCCACAGCCCACGGGGGAGTGCACGCTCTCACCTCTCCATTCTGTTTTCAAAATATAAAGTTTCCTTTGCTTCTGAACCAAACTCAGTCTTGATCTGTTGGCTCCAATGACACTGGGCACGGGGACTCCTGTTGGGGTCCACTGTGGAGGATCAGTAACAGAAATTGAGAACATTGTAACTTCAATGAACAGATGTGTGAGCCAAACTGTAGTCAACCTAGAGCAGTGTATAAGGCTCGGGTAAAATAAGATGTTTCTAAGACTTACATTTAATATTTCCATCACTTTATTATAAGCAAGTTCAGTGAAGACGTCTGTCTTATTTGTCAGGTCAACATTAGAGAAATGAAGTGATTTATTCCCAAGGATGTACATCGAATACACTTGGCTGAAGCTTCAATCTTGTTTTGAATGCTTTTCCATTGAAAATGATACCTCTCTTTCAGCTTCCCCATTTCTGAGAAGTATAAAATCTTATAATTTATTATTACCAAAGGGGAAAGGTAGGAGAAGGGATAAGTTAACAGTTTGGGATTAACACATACACACTGCTATGTATAAAACAGATCATCAACAAGGAACTATTGTATAGCACAGGGAACTACACTGAATATTTTGCAATAACCTATAAGGGGAAATAATCAGAAAAAGAATAGATATTTTTATTGACATCATCTATCAATGACAGATAAAATGTAACCTAAGCAAGGCCGATGGTGAGCACTTCTGACTCTGAAGATTTCAATCATCTAAAGTTTGGACTCTGCCTATTTCCCAAGGCCCTTAATGGACATATGTGTAGCCGTAGCTTAAAAATTCCCCAGTTTGGTGTTCGGGTGGCACTGATTTGGAAAAATCCCTGGTGTTCTCCTTACATGCAGGGGACCATTCCTACGGCTCAAACATGCCTGTCACACCTAGAGGATGGTACACCATTTGATCAGAAACAGTTTGGAAAAGGCACCTCATCTCCTCATCGCCTGGTGCTCGGGTTCACTCCTTCAGCATCTTTCCTAACAATCTCCTCACTTGGGGATATCAGCACCGTCAACATCTTGTTGCACACAGTTTGGAATTTGTCCAGAGGATGAAGCGGAAGGATGAGAAAAATTTAGAGACAAGTCCTAGGTGTTTGGACAGGCACATGCCACTCTAATTTCCAATACGGAAGACAAATTCATCAAAGGCTAGAATTGCCCATGGAAACAGAATAGGACTAGACGAAATCCCGCTGTTTTGTGTCCAGTTTCCAAAAACACAAGTTGAAAAATGGAAATCAGGGGCACTAAAATTTATGAAACTGCAGAGTTGAAAATATCTATCATCAAAAAATGTCTTGAGGTAAGTCACAGAAAAGGACTTGTAAGCAAGGGAGAGTGGCAGGAAACAGATTTCAAGAGGTAGAAAGGACTCCCTATTAAAGCACAAGAAAAGTGGCTGAACATCGCCAATGATGCAGTTGGCCAAAAAGGGCGTATGCATTTTTTCTGAATATATTCAAGTAAAGGCCATACACACATTTTATCCAACCAAACAGGTGGGCACTGGAAATCAATACTACAAAATGTATCACTACACATCAGTCAGAAGGGCCATCCACATAAAATGTAAACACCCGAAATGCAGGACAGGGTGAGGAGAAAAGGGAGCCCTGTGAGGCTGATAGTGGAAATGTAATTTGCCAAGGGCCACTCTGGAGAAGTGTATTGTGTTTGCTAAAACATCTAAAAAATGAGCTACAGAGCATAGGGCACTTTCACTCATGGGCGTAAAACTTGGGAAAAACAAAAATCGACAGAAAACAGGCACCCCAACGTTTACCACCTCTCTGTTAAAAAGGGCCTCAACTTGGATATAACCTAAATGTCCCTGGAAGGATAAAATGGATAAAAGAGATGGGGTACTTATTTAGAGTGGAATATTACTCATCCAGAAATAAGGCCTGTTGTAACAAGTCTGGAGGAGTTACATATGATCATTCTAAGTGACGTATGTCAGAAAGAAAAAGACACATATCATAAGATGTCACTTAAAGGTGGAATCAAAAATGGCTACACATGAAATAAATTACAAAACAGAAACATAGTCAAATATGTAGAAAATAGACATAAGGCTGCTAAATGGGAAAGGTGAGGAAGGGTGAGGTATTATCCAGGATGTTGAAATTAGCAAAGATACCATTTCAAGTACCATATTGAATAACTGACAAGGCCTACACGGTACCTCAAAGAACTGCACTCAGCCCACTCAAGTCACTGGAAAATAATACATATGAATGGAAAGCATCTGAAAAAGAATTTATTGTTGTCTCACAGTACATGAATCAAGTGGATGTACAGCAGCAAAAAACAGAGCTTTGAAAATCAGCTGTAACCAATATAAAAATAAATTTAAAAATATTTAGAAAAACAGTGATTCAGACAAAATTTCTTACAAATTTTGTTGAAGGGATATGATGTAACATGGATTGAACACAGGTAGACACACAGCAGGATGATATATACGTCTGGAAGCTATGCACGCTAAGAGATGTTAGAGAGGCTGGGTGAGGAAATGCAGAGCTTTAAAAGAAATACTGCCTGATTCCCATTCTATGGGTCCCAAATATGCAGGTTCAAGGGAATCTTCTGACAGCAAAAACATGCCTGGGGGACCGAAACAAATGTACACCATGTGATCAGGAAAGGGGTCTAAAACGCACCTCATTTTTGATCTCCTGGTGCTGGGGTTCGCCATTCCAGCCACATTACTAACAATCTCCCCACTTGGAGAATCAGCACCTTTAACCTCCTGTTTCACACAGTTTGCAATTTGTGCAGAGGATAAACGGGAAGAGGGGGAACCATTGAGAGACTAGCTGTAGGAGTTTTCACAGGGACATGTCACTCTAATTTCCCATTAGGAAGAAAAATTAACCAAAGGCTCAGCCTGCCTCCCCAGAACCAGAATAGAGCTGGAAGCAATACAATGGTTTGGAGGCCAGCTCACAAAAAATGCGAGTTGCAAAATGGAGCTCAGGAGCAGACAATTCAAAGACCTGCAAAGATAAAAATGAAAACCAACGTCCAAAAATATATTCAGGTAAGGCAACGAAGAGGATCTGAATGAGAGGCAGAATTGCAGGAAACAGATTTCAAAAGGGAGATTGGACTCACATTTAAAGCATATGAAAAGCAGCAGAATTTCTAAAATGATGTAGTTGGGCAAAAGGGTGTATGCGTTTTTTTCATGAATATCTTCAGGAAAAAAACACATAAAGATTTTTTGGCCAACCAAGCAAGCGGGAAATGCAAATCTGCACAACAAAGAAGTCTCAATTTCCACTGCTCAGAAAGGCCATCCAAAAAATGTGTACAAACCAGAAAAGCAGGAGAGGCCATGGAGAACAGGGAGCTAGTCACGCTGATGGGTGGGATATAAATATCCAAGAGCCACTCTGAAGAAGTGTATGCTGTTTCCTAAAACATCTAAAATACAAAGCTACCGAGCATAGGACACTTCCACTCATGGGCATATAACTTGGGAAGACTAAATATCAACAAGACACAGGCACCCCAAAGTTTAGGGCTGCTCTGCATACAAGAAGCTCAACTTCAGTACAACTTAAATATTCCAGGAAAGAGAAAATTGCGTAAAGAACTTGTGGTAATTTTGTACAATGGAATATAACTCAGACATGAAATCAATGTCATAAGGCCAGTAGCAGCAAAATGAGTGGATTTAGGTACGATGATTCTAAGTGAAATAAGTCACACAGAAAAGAAACTTATCATAAGATATCACTTATGAAGGTCCTGTAAACATGGCTACACATGAACTGAGGAAAGAGAACAGAGTCTCACATTGAGAAAACACTCTTTTGCCTGCTTAAGTGGGAAGGAGAGGTGGGGTGATGCATAAAACCAGAGTTTGATATTAGCACATGTATCATTCCATGAAGCAAATACAGAATAGACAAAACCTACACCTTCCTCAGTGAACGGGACTCAAAACCCCAATTCCCAGCACAGGAATATATCTGACTAGTAAGAATCTTAAAACCTATACATTGATATGTCTCCATAAGGGAATCAAGTGTGTCTAGACCGGCATAAACATATCGGTGAAAATCAGCTCAACCCCATTATATAAATGAATTTCAAAAACAAACAAACAAAAAAAACAGCGAAATTCTTACACAATTCCTTCAGGGGTTCTGATGAAACCTGGAATGACCCTATCTGCAAAGACTGCTAGATGAGACATAAGGCTGGACACTTGGGGCTGAGAGGACTGGTGAGATTGGGTGAGAAAATGCAGACCCTTTAAAGCAGTAATGCATGCCACCCATTCCATGGGTCCCAACTCTCCAGGTAGAAGGGAATATCAATACAGTTATAACATGTATGGGAAACCTAGAGAATGGACACCCTGTGATTGCAAAAGATTTCTAAAAGGCTCCTAATTTTTTTCCTCTCCTTGTGTTCCAGTTTGGCATTCCAACTGCTTTACTATCAATCTCCCAACTTGGAGAGTCAGCCCCTATAAGCTCCTGCTTCGCACAGTTTGCAAATTGTGCAGTGGATGAAAGGGAAGAGGGAGAACCAATCAGAGAGTAGCTGTAGGCATTTGGACGGACACATGTCAATCTAATTTCCCGTCTGGAAGGAAGAATTATCCTAAGTGTCAGCCTGCACCCCCGGAACCAGTATAGGTCCTGTAGCAAAATTTTGGATTTGTGGTCAGCTCACAAAAACACGAGTTGAAAATTGGAGCTCAGGGGCACAGCAATTCACAAACCTGCAGAGTTATAAAGGACAACTCTCTTCCAAAAATCTGTTGAGGGAAGGCAACGAAGCAGATTGAAAATGAGGCAGAATTGCACAAAACATATTTCAACTGGTAAATTGGAATCGCCTTTAAAGCACAGGAAAACCGTAACAACTTCGACAATGATGCACTTGGCCAAAAAGGGCGTATGCATTTTCTGCTGAATATATTCAGGAGAAAATGCATACGCCCTTTTTGGCAAATCAAGCAAGCTTGCAATGCAAATCCACACAACAAAGTATTGTCACTTCCCACCAGTCAAAAGGGACATCCGAAAATCTGTAAAAACCAGAAAATAAAGACAGAGATAACAAGAGCATGTTGCAATGTGATCCCAAGGGTCATGGAGGACTGTGATGACAAGGTCATGTAGCCTTGTGCTGACAAAGGCATGGAGCATTGTGATGACAAGGGTCACGGAACACTGTGATGACAAGCGTCACGGAGCATTGTGATTACAGGGGTCATGGAGAATTGGGATGACAAGGGCATGGATCATTGTGATGACAAGGGTTATGGAGCATTTTGATGACAAGAGTCCCGGATCACTGTGTTGTCTGGGGTCATGGAGGGTTGTGATGACAGTGGACATGGAGCATTGTGATGACAAGGGTCATGGAGAAGTGAGATGAGAAGGTCATAGAGCTTTGGGCTGAAAATGTTCATGGAGTATTTTGATGACATGGGTCATGGAGCATTGTGATGACAAGGGCATAGAGCATTGTGATGTCAGGGGCATGGCACATTTTGATGAAAAGAGCATGGAGCATTGTGGTGACAAAGGTCACAGAGCCTTGTGTGACAAGGGCATGGATCATTGTGATGACAAATGTCATAAAGCATTGTGATGACTGGAGTCACGGAGCATTGTGAAGACTGGAGTCACGGATAATTGTGATGACAGGGGTCATGGAGCATTGTGATGACAAGGGCATGGAGCATTGTGATGACAGGGACATGGAACACTGGTCTGACAAGTTTCATGGATTATTGTGATGACAGTGGGCCTGGCTCATTGTGATGACAAGGGCATGGAGCATTGTGATGAAAAGGTCATGGAGTATTGTGAAGACAGGTGTCAGGGAGCACAGTGATGACATATGTCATGGTCCATTGAGATGACAATGGCATGGAGCATTGTGATGCCAAGAGTCATGGAGGATAGTGATGACAAAGGTAATGGAGCATTTTGATGACAAGGGTTTGGTGCACCGTGATGACAAGGGTCATGGAGCATTGTGATAATAAAGGCACGGAACACTGTGATACATAGATCATGCAGGATTGTAATGACAAGGGCATAGTGCATTGTGATGAGAAGTGCATCGAGCGTTGTGATGACAAGCCTCATGGAGATTTGTGATGACAAGCGCATGGTGCATTGTGATGACATGGGTCATGGAGCACTGTGCTGACAAAGGCATGGTGCATTTTGATAACAAGGGTCAGAGTATTGTGATGAAAAGTTCATGGAGCATTGTGGTGACAAAGGTCACAGAGCCTTGTGTGACAATGGCATGGACGATTGAGATGACAGAGGTCATGAAGCTTTGTGATGCCTGGAGTCACGGAGCATTGTTACAACAGGGGTCATGGAGCATTGTGATGACAGGGTTCATGGGGCATTGTGATTAGAAGGTCATGGAGCATTGGGCTGAAAATGTTCATGGAGTATTGTGATGACATGGGTCATGGGGTATTTTGATGACATGGGAATGGAGCATTGTGATGAAAAGGGCATGGAGCATGGTGATGAGAAGTCCATGGAGCATTCTGAAGACATGAGTCATGAAGCTTTTTGATGACATTGGTATTGAGCATTGTGATTCCAGGGGTCTTGGAGCATTGTGAGGAAAAGGGCATGGATCATTGTGTTGAAAAATGCATGGAGCTTTGTCATGACAGGGTTCAAGGAGCATACTGACGACAAGTGTCAGGGAGCATTGTGATGACAAGTGTATTGAGCATTGTGATGACAAAGGTAATGGGGTACTGTGAATAGAAGCCCATGGATAACTGTGATGATGAGCGTCACTGGGCATTGTGATGACAAGTGTTATGGAACATTGTGATCACAAGTGTTTGGAGCATTGTGATGACAGAGGTCATGGAGAATATTGATTTCATTTTGATGACAATAGCATGAAGCATTATAATGATGCGCATGGTGCATTGTGATGACAGGGTTCATGGAGCATTGAGATGAAAAGGGGCATGGAGCATTGTGATTACAGGTGTCTTGGACCATTGTGATGACAAGGGCATGGAGCATCTTGAATGAGAAGGCCATGGAGCATTCTGATGACATGAATCATGGAGCTTTTTGATGACAAGTGTATGCAGAATTGTGATTACAGTGTTTGGTGCATTGTGATGACAAGTGTCATGGAGTCTTGTGATGACAAGGCCATGGAAACTTGTGAAGGCAGGTGTCATGGAGCATTGTTATGACAGGGATAATGGAGCATTGTGATGCAAAGAGCAAGGAGCATTGGTCTGAAATGTTTCATCGATTAATGTGATGAGAGTGGGCATGGAGCATTGTGATTACAAGGGCACAGAACACTTTGATACATGGGTCATGGAGGATTGTAATGACAAGGGCATGGAGCATTGTGATGAGAAGGGCATCGAGCATTGTGATGACAAGAGTCATGGAGGTTTGTGATGGGAAGGACATGGAGCAATGTGATGAGAGGCTTCATGGAGCATTGTGATGACAATGGCATGGAGCATTGTGATGCCAAGTGTCATGGAGTTTTGTGATGACAAAGGTCATGGAGCATTTTGATGACAAGGTCGTGGAGCGTTGTGATGAGAAGAGCAGGGAGCACTGTGCTAACAGGGTCATGGAGCAATTCGGTGAAAAAGTCATGGAATATTTTGATGAGAGTGGTTATGGAAAATTGTGATGTCAGGGGTAATGGAGCATTGTGATGAAAATGGTAATGGAGCATTTTGATGACAGGAATTATGGAGCATTGTGATGTCATTGGTCATGGAGCATTTTGATGATAAGTGCATGTAGCATAGTGATGATAGGGGTCATGGAACATTGTGATGACAAGGGTGAGGGAGTATTGTGGAGACTAGTGATGGAACATTGTGATATCAGTGGTGAGAGAGCATTTTGATGAGAAGTACATGGAGCATTGTGATGACAAGGTTTATGGAGCATTGTGATGACAAGGATGTGGAGCATTGTGATGACAAGCGCATGGTGCATTGTGATGACATGTTTCAAGGAGCATTGTGCTGAAAAGCACATGAAGCATTGTGATGAGAAGTGTCATGGAGCACTGTGCTGACAAAGGCATGGTGCATTGTGATGACAAGGGTCACAGGGCATTGTGATGAAAAGGACATGGATCATTGTGATGCATAATTCATGGAGCCTTGTCATGACAGGGTTCAAGGAGCATACTGATGACAAGTGTCAGCGAGCATTGTGATGACAAGTGTATTGAGCATTGTGATGACAAAGTTCATGGAGTATTGTGAATAGAAGGCCATGGATAATTGTGATGATGAGTGTCATGGGGCATTGTTATGACAAGTGTTATGGAACATTGTGATCACAAGGGTTTGGAGCATTGTGATCACAGAGTTCATGGAGCATTTTGATTTCATTTTGATGACAATAGCATGAAGCATTATGATGATGGGCATGGTGCATTTTGATGACACGGTTCATGGAGATTTGAGATGAAAAGGGGCATTGAGCATTGTGATTACAGAGGTCTAGGAGAATTGTGATGACAAGGGCATGGAGCATCGTGAATGAGAAGGCCATGGAGCATTCTGATGACATGCGTCATGGAGCTTTTTGATGACAAGGACAAGGAGCATTGTAATGACAAGGGTTATGGAGCCTTGTGATGACAAGGCCATGGAATATTGTAATGGCAGGTGTCATGGAGCATTGTTATAACAGGGGTAATGGAGCATTTTGAGGACAAGGGCATGGAGCATTGGTCTGAAAAGCTTCATGGATTATTGTGATGAGAGGGGGCATGGAACATTGTGATGACAGGGGCACGGAACACTGTGATACATGGGTCATGGCGGATTGTAATGAAAAGGGCATGGAGCATTGTGTTAAGAAGAGCATCGAGCATTGTGATGAAAAGCATCACGGAGTCTGTGATGACAAGGGCATGGAACAATGTGATGAGAGTGTTCATGGAGCATTTTGATGACAATGGAATGGAGCATTGTGATGCCGAGGGTCATGTAGCTTTGTGATGCCAAGTGTCATGGAGGAATGTGATGACAAAGTTAATGGAGCATTGTGATGACAGGGGTTTGGATCATTGTGATGACAACGGTCATGGAGCATTGTGATGATAAGGGTCATGGAGCATTCTGATGACAAGCTTGTGGAGTATTGTGATGACAATGGCATGGAGCATTGTGAGGAAAAGGGCATGGATCATTGTGATGAAAAAGGCATGGAGCCTTTTCATGAAAGGGTTCAAGGAGCATTCTGACGAAAAGTGTCAGGGAGCATTGTGATGACAAGTGTATTGAGCATTGGGATGACAAATTTCATGGAGCATTGTGATGACAAGGGCATGGAGTATAGTGATGACAGGCATCATGGAGCAATGTGATGACAATTGTTATGGAACATTGTGATCAGAACAGTTTGGAGCATTGTGATGACACAGGTCATGGATCATTTTGATTTCAAGAATCATGGAGTATTGTGATGAGGGCATGAAACAATGTGATCCCAAGGTTCACAGAGGATTGTGATGACACTGGTAATGGAGAATTGTGATGACAAGTGCATGGAACATTGTGATGACAAGGTCATGTAGCATTTTGCTGACAAAGGCATGGAGAATTGTGATGACAAGTGTAAGGAGCTATGTGATGACAAGCGTCAAAGAGCATTGTGATTACAGGTGTCATGGAGCATTGGGATGACAAGCACATGGAACATTCTGATGACAAGTGGCATGGATCATTTTGATGACTGTGGTCATGTGGCATTGTGATGACATGGGTCATGGAGCTTTGTGATGAGAAGGTCATGGAGCATTGGGCTGAAAATGTTCATGGAGTATTGTGATGACAGGGGTCATGGAGCATTGTGATGACAGGGTCATAGAGCATTGTGATAAGAAGGTCATGGAGCACTGGGCTGAAAATGTTCATGGAGTATTGTGATGACAGGGGTAATAGGGCATTGTGTTGACAAGGGAATGGAGCATTGTGATGACAAGGTCCTGGGGCATTGTGATGAGAAAACCATGTACCCTTGTGATGACAAGTATCATGGAGCATTCTGATGAAAACGTGCATGGAGCATTGTGTTTACAGGGGTCATGAAGCATTGTGATGAAAATGGCATGGAGCATTGTGATGCCAAGTGTCATGGAGCTTTGTGATGACAAAGTTCATGGAGCATTTTGATGACAAGGTCGTGGTGCATTGTGATGAGAAGGGCAGGGAGCATTTTGATGACAGGGTCATGGAGCAATTTGATGAAAAGTATCATGGAATATTTTGATGACAGTGGTTATGGAACACTGTTATGTCAGGGTCATGGAGCATTGTGATGAAAAGGGTCATGGAGCATTTTGATGACAGGGGTTATGGAACATTGTGATGTCAGGGTTCATGGAGCATTGTGATGATATGGTCAAGCAGCATTGTCATGACAGGGATCGTGGAACATTGTGATGACAGGGGGAAGAGTGCATTTTGATGAGAAGTGCATGGAGCATTGTGATGACAAGGTTTTTGGAGCACTGTAATGACAAAGATGTGGAGCATTGTGATGACAAATGCATGGCACAGTATGATGACATGGGTTATGGAGCATTGTGATGACAAGGGTCATGGAGCATTGTGCTGACAAAGGCATGCAGCATGGTGATGACAAGGATCACAGAGCATTTTGATGAAAAGTTCATGGAGCATTTTGGTGAGAAAGGTCAGAGAGCCTTGTGTGACGAGGACATGGACCATTGTGATGACAAATGTTATGAAGCCTTATGATGACTGGAGTCACAGAGCATTGAGATGACAGGGGTCTTGGAGCACTGTGATGACAAGGACATGGAGCATTGTGATGAGAAGGCCATGGAGCATTCTGATGACATGCATCATGGAGCTTTGTGATTAAACGTCATGGGGCATTGTGATTAAACGGGTCTTGGAGCATTGTGATGAAAATGACATGGAGCCTTGTCATGACAGGGTTCAAGGAGCATACTGATGACAAGTGTCAGGGAGCATTGTGATGACAAGTGTATTGAACATTGTGATGACAAAGGTCATGGAGCACTGTGATGAGAAGACCATGGATAATTGTGATGATGAGCGTCATGGTGCATTGTGATGACAATGGTTATGGAACATTGTGATCACAAGGGTTTGGAGCATTTTGATGACAGAGGTCATGGAGCATATTGATTTCACTGTTATGACAATAGCATGAAGCATTATGATGATGGACATGGTGTATTGTGATGACAGGGTCATGGAGCATTTTGTTGAAAAGGGCCATGGAACATTTTGATGACAGTGGTTATGGAACACTGTGATGTCAGGGGTCTTGGAGCCTTGTGATGAAAAGGGTGATGGAGCATTCTGATGACAGAGGATATGGAACATTTTGATGTCAGGGGTCATGGAGCATTGTTATGATATGGCATGTGGCATTGTGATGACAGAGGTCATGGAAAATTGTGATGACAGTGGTGAGGGAGTATTGTGATGACTACTGATGGAACATTGTGATATTAGTGGTGAGAAAGCATTTTGATGAGAAGTGCAAGGAGCATTGTGATGACAAGGTTTATGGAGCATTGTGATGACAGCGCTGTGGAGCATTCTGATGACAATTACATGGCGCATTTTGATGACATGGGTCATGGAGCATTGTGCTGAGAAGCGCATGGAACATTGTGATGACACGGGTCATGGAACATTGTGACGACAACGGTCACAGAGCATTGTGATGAAAAGTTTATGGAGCACTGTGGTGACAATGGTCACAGAGTCTTGTGATGACGAGGGCAAGGACCATTGTGATGACAAAGGTCATGAAGCATTGTGATGACTGGAGTCACGGAACATTGTGATGACAAGGGTATGGAGCATTCTGATGACAGGGGCATGGTGCATTGGTCTGAGAAATTTCATGGTTTATTGTGATGACAGTGGGCAAGGCGCATTCTGATGAGAAGAGCATGGAGCATTATGATGAGAATGTCATGGAGTACTGTGAAGACAGGGGTCTGGGGTCATTATGATGACATATGTCATGGTCCATTGTGATGACAATGGCATGGAGTAATGTGATGCCAAGTGTCATGGAGGAATGTGATGACAAAGTTAATAGAGCATTGTGATACAGGGGTTTGGAGCATTGTGATGACAAGGGTCATGGAGCATTTTGATGACAAGGGCATGGAGGATTGTGATGACAAGGGCCATTGAGAATTTTGATGACAAGTTCCTGAAGCACTGTGATGAAAAGCACATGGAGCTTGCTATGACAGGGGTCATGGAGCATTGAGATGACAAGTGCATGGAGAACTGTGATGACAAGAGCATGTAACATTGTGATGAGAAGTGTCATGGAGCATTGTGATGGCAAGACCGTGGAGCTTTGTGATGAGAAGACCATGGATAATTTTGATGACTAGTGTCATGGAGCACTGTAATGACAAGGGGCATGGAACATTGTGATGACTGGTGTCATGGAGCATTCTGATGACATGGGTCATGGAGCATTGTGATGACAAGGGTCATGGAGCATTCTGATGACAAGCGTGTGGAGTATTGTGATGACAATGGCATGGAGCATTGTGATGAAAAGGGCATGGAGCATTGTGATGAAAATGGCATGGAGCCTTTTCATGACAGGGTTCAAGGAGCATTCTGACGAAAAGTGTCAGGGAGCATTGTGATGACAAGTGTATTGAGCATTGTGATGACAAAGTTCATGGAGCATTGTGATGACAAGGGTATGGAGTATTTTGATGACAGGCATCATGGAGTGTTGTGATGACAACTGTTATGGAACATTGTGATCACAAGAGTTTGGAGCATTGTGATGACACAGGTCATGGATCATTTTGATTTCAAGAATCACGGAGCACTGTGATGATAAGGGCATGAAACAATGTGATCCCAAGGTTCACGGAGGATTGCGATGACAATGGTAATGGAGAATTGTGATGACAATTCCATGGAGCATTGTGATGACAAGGTCATGTAGCATTTTGCTGACAAAGGCATGGAGAATTGTGATGACAAGTGTCATGGAGCTGTGTGACGACAAGCGTCAAGGAGCATTGTGATTACAGGTGTCATGGAGCATTGGGTTGACAAGCACATGGAACATTCTGATGACAAGTGGCATGGATCATTTTGATGACTGTGGTCATGTAGAATTGTGATGACATGGGTCATGGAGCTTTGTGATGAGAAGGTCATGGAGCATTGGGCTGAAAATATTCATGGAGAACTGTGATGACAGGGGTCATGGAGCATTGTGATGAGAAGGGAATGGAGCAATGTGATGAGAAGGTCCTGGAGTATTGTGATGAGAGGGCCATGGAGCCTTGTGATGACAAGGGTCATGGAGCCTACTGATGAAAAGTTGCAAGGAGCATTGAGATTACAGGGATTTTGAATGATTGTGATGACAAGGGCATGGAGTATTGTGATGAGAAAGCAATGGAGCATTCTGATGACATGAGTCATGGAGCTTTGTGATGACAAGGACATGGAGCATTGTGATTACAGGGGTCTTGGAGCATTGTGATGAAAAGGGAATGGATCATTGTGATGAAAACTGCATAGAGCCTTGTCATGACAGGGTTCAAGGAGCATACTGATGACAACTGTCAGGGAGCATTGTGATGATAAGTGTATTGAGCATTGTGATGACAAAGTTCAAGGAGCATTGTGATGAGAAGTCCATGGATAATTGTGATGACGAGCGTCATGGGGCATTGTGATGACAAGTGTTATGGAACATTGTGATCAGAAGGGTTTGGTGCATTGTGATGACAGAGGTCATTGATTGTTTTGATTTCATTGTGATGACAATAGCATGAAATATTATGGTGATAGACACGGTGCATGGTGATGACAGGGTTCATGGAGCATTGAGATGAAAAGGGGCATGGAGCATTGTGATGAGAAGGCCATGGAGCATTCAGATGACATGCGTCATGGACCTTTGTGATGACAAGGGCATGGAGCATTGTGATTACAGGGGTCTTGGAGCATTGTGATGACAAGTGTCATGGAGGCTTGTGATGACAAGGCCGTGGAGGCTTGTGGTGACAAGGCCGTGGAACCTTGTGATGGCAGGGGTCATGGATCATTCTTATGACAGGGGTAATGAAGCTTTGTGATGACAAAAGTCATGAGGCATTTTGATGACAAAGGCGTGGTGCATTGTGATGACAGAGGTCATGGAGCATTTTGATGACAACGTCGTTGTGCATTGTGTTGAGAAGGGCAGGGATCATTGTGATGACAGGGTCTTGGAGCAAATTGATGAAAAGTGTCAGGGAACATTTTGATAACAGGGGTTATGGAACATTGTGATGACAAGGGCATGGAGTATTGTGATGTGGAGGCAATGGAGCATTCTGAAGACATGTGTCATGGAGCTTTGTGATGAAAAGTACAAGGAGCATTGTGATTACAGGGGTCATAGAGCATTGTGATGACAAGTGCATGGAGAATTGTGATGAAAGTATCATGTAACATTGTGATAAGAAGTATCATGGAGCATTTTGATGACAAGGACTTGGAGAATTGTGTTGACATGGGACATGGAGCATTGTGATGGCAAGACCGTGGAGCATTGTGATGAGAAGATCACGGATTATTGTGATGATGAGCGTCATGGAGCACTGTAATGACAAGGGGCATGGAGCATTGCGATGACAAGGGCATGGAGCATTGTGATGAGAAGGCCTCGGGGCATTCTGATGACATGCGTCATGAATCTTTGCGACAACAAGGGCATGGAAAATTGTGATTACAGAGGTCTTGGAGCACTGTGATGACAAGGGTCATGGCGCCTTGTATGACAAGGCCGTGGAACATTGTGATGGCAGGGGTCATTTTTATGACAGGGGTAATGGAACATTGTGATGACAAGGGCATGGAACATTAGTCTGAAAATTTCATGGATTATTGTGATGACATTCGGAATGGAGCATTGTGATGACTAAGGCACGGAACACTGTGACACATGTTTCATTGGGGATTGTAATGACAAGGGCATGGAGCATTGTGATGAGAAGAGTATCGAGCATTGTGATGACAAGCGTCATGGAGCATTGTGCTGACAAGGGCATGGAGCAATGTGATGAGATGTTTCATGTAGCATTGTGATGAAATGGCATGGAGCATTGTGATGCCAAGGGTCATGGATCTTTGTGATGACAAAGGTCATGGAGCATTTTGATGACAATGTCGTGGTGCATTGTGATGAGAAGGGCAGGGAGCATTGTGATGACAGGGTCATGGAGCAAATTGATGAAAAGTGTCAAGGAACATTTTGATTACAGTGGTTATGGAACATTGTGATGTCAGGGGTCATGGAGCATTTTGATGAAAATGGTCATGGAGCATTCTGATGAAAAGCTTCATGGAGAATTGTGATTACAGGGGTTTTGAAGCATTGTGATGACAAGGGCAAGGAGCATTGTGATGAGAAGGCAATGGAGCATTTTGATGACATGCGTCATGGAGATTTGTGATGACAAGGACATGGAGCATTGTGGTGACAAAGGTCACAGAGCCTTGTGTGACGAGGGAATGGACCATTGTGATGACAAAGGTCATGAAGCATTGTGATGACTGAAGTCACGGAGCATTGTGATGACAGGGTTCATGGAGCATTGTGATGACAAGGGCATGGTGCATTGTGATGACTGGGGCATGGAACATTGGTCTGACAAGTTTCATGGATTATTGTGATGACAGTGGGCATGTAGCATTGTGATGACAAGGGCATGGAGCATTGTGGTGACAAAGGTCACATAGCCTTGTGTAACGTGGGCATGGACCATTGTGATGACAAATGTCATGAAGCATTGTGATGACTGAAGTCACGGAGCATTGTGATGACATATGTCATTGTCCATTGTGATGACAATGGCATGGAGCATTGTGATACCAAGTGTAATGGAGGATTGTGATGACAAAGGTAATGGAGCATTTTGATGACAAGGGCTTGGGACATTGTGATGACAAGGGTCATGGAGCATTGTGATGACAAGGGCATGGAGCATTGTGATGACAAGGGCCATTGAGAATTTTGATGACAATGTCGTGAAGCATGTGATGACAAGCTCATGGAGCTTGCTATGACAGAGGTCATAGAGCATTCCGATGACAAGTGCATGGAGAATTGTGATGACAAGATCAGATAACATTGTGATAGGAAGTGTCATGGAGCATTGTGATGACAAGGACGTGGAGAATTGTGATGACATGGGACATGGAGCATTGTGATGACCAGGGCATGGAGCATTGTGATGGCAAGACCGTGGAGCATTGTGATGAGAAGATCACGGATAATTGTGATGACGAGCGTCATGGAGCACTGTAATGACAAGGGGCATGGAACATTGTGAATCCAGGGATCCTGGAGCATTGTGATGACAAGGGAATGGAGCATTTTCATGAGAAGGCCATGGAGCATTCTGATGACATGCGTCATGAATCATTGTGACGACAAGGGCATGGAACATTGTGATTACAGAGGTCTTGGAGCACTATGATGACAAGGGTAATGGAGCTTTGGATGACAAGGCCGTGGAACATTGTGATGGCAGGGGTCATGGAGCATTGTTATGACAGGGGTAATGGAGCATTGTGATGACATGTGCATGAAACATTGGTCTGAAAATTTCATGGATTATTGTGATGAGATTCGGCATGGAGCATTGTGATGACTAGGGCACGGAACACTTGATACATGTGTCATGGAGGATTGTAATGACAAGGGCATGGAGCATTGTGATGAGAAGAGTATCGAGCATTGTGATGACAAGCGTCATGGAGCATTGTGCTTACAAAGGCATGGAGCATAGTGAAGCCATGGGTAAAAGAGCATTGTGATGAAATTTTCATGGAGCATTATGGTGACAAATTTCACAGAGCCTTTTAATGAAGTGTGCATGGACCAGTGTGATGACAATGTACTGGAGCATTGTGATGAGAGGACCATGGAGCCTTTTGGTGACAATTCTCATGGAGCATTCTGATGAAAAATGGCATGGAGCATTGTGATTACAGGGGTATTGGATCCTTGTGATGACAAGACCGTTGAACATTGTGATGGCAGGGTTCATGGAGCATGGTTATGACATGGGCAATGGAGGATTGTGATGACAAGGGCATCGAGCATTGGTTTGAAAACTTTCATGCATTACTGTGATGAGAGTGGGCATAGAGCATTGTGATGACTAGGGCACGGGACACTGTGATACATGGATCATGGATGTTTGTAATGACAAGGGCATGGGGCAATGTTATGAGAGGCTTCATGGAGCATTGTGATGACAAGGGCATGGAGCTTTGTGATGACAAGGGTCATGGAGCATTTTGAATACAAGATTCCCATATCATTGTGTTGTCAGGGGTCATGGAGCTCTGTGATGACAGTGGTCATGGAGCATTGTGATGACAGGGTCATGGAGCATTGTGATAAGAAGGTCATGGAGCATTGGGCTGAAAATGTTCATGGAGTATTGTGATGACAGGGTAATGGGGCATTGTGATGAGAAAACCATGGAGTCTTGTGATGACAAGTCTCATGGAGCATTGTGATGAAAATGTGCATGGAGCACTGTGATGCCAAGGGTCATGGAGTTTGTGATGACAAAGTTCATGGGGCATTTTGATGAGAAGGTCGTGGTGCATTGTGATGAGAAGGGCAGGGATCATTTTGATGACAGGGTCATGGAGCAATTTGATGAAAAGTATCATGGAATATTTTGATGACAGTGGTTATGGAACATTGTGATGACAGGGGTCATGGAGGATTGTGATGAAAAGGGTCATGGAGCATTTTGATGACAGAGGTAATGGAACATTGTGATGTAAGCGTTCATGGAGCATTGTGATGATAAGGTCATGTAGCATTGTCATGACACTGATCATGGAAGATTGTGATGACAGGGCGAGAGAGCATTTTAATGAGAAGTGCATGGAGCATTGTGATGACAAGGTTTTTGGAGCTCTGTAATGACAAGGATGTGGAGCAATGTGATGGCAAGCGCATGGGGCATTGTGATGACATGTGTTGTGGAGCATTGTGCTCACAAGCGCATGGAGCATTGTGATGACAAGGGTCATGGAGCATTGTGCTGAAAAAGGCATGGAGCATGGTGATGACAAGGATCACAGAGCATTGTGATGAAAAGTTCATGGAGCATTGTGATGAGAAGGCCATGGAGCATTCTGATGACATGCGTCATGGAGCTTTGTGATGACAAGGGCATGGAGAATTGTGGTTACAGGGGTCATGGAATATTGTGATGACAGGGGTGAGGGAATATTTTGATGACTAGTGATGGAATATTGTGATATCAGTGGTGAGAAGGCATTTTGAGGAGAAGTGCATGGAGCATTGTGATGACAAGGTTTATGGAGCATTTTGATGACAAGGATGTGGAGCATTGTGATGACAAGTGCATGGTGCATTGTGATGACATGGGTTATGGAGCATTGTGCTGACACGCGCATTGAGCATTGTGATGACAAGAGTCATGGAGCATTGTGCTGACAAAGGCATGGAGCTTTGAGATGACAAGGGTCACAGAGCATTGTGATAAAAATTTCATGGAGCATTGTGGTGACAAAGATCACAGAGCTTTGTGTTACGAGGTCAAGGACCATTGTGATGACAAATATCATGAAGCATGGTGATGACTGGAGTCACGGAGCATTGTGATAACAGGGGTCATGGAGCATTGTGATGAAAAGGGAATGGAGCATTGTGAAGAAAAAGGCATGGAGCCTTGTCATGACAATGTTCAAGGAGCATACTGATGACAAGTGTCAGCCAGCATTGTGATGCCAAGTGTATTGAGCATTGTGATGACAAAGGTCATGGTGCATTGTGATGAGAAGACCTTGTATAATTGTGATGACGAGCGTCATGGGGCATGTGATGACAAGTGTTATGGAACATTGTGATCAGAAGGGTTTGGAGCATTGTGATGACAGAGGACTTGGAGCATTTTGATTTCATTGTGATGACAATAGCATGAATCATTATGATGTTGGGCATGGTGTATTGTGATGACAGTGTTCATGGAGCATTGAGATGAAAAGTGGCATGGAGATTAGTGATTACAGAGGTCTTGGAGCATTGTGATGACAAGGGTCATGGATCCTTGTGATGACAAGGCCGTAGATCATTGTGATGGCAGGGGTCATGGAGCATTTTTATGACAGGTGTCATGGAGCATTGTGATGACAAGGGCATGGAGTAATGTGATGAGAGATTTCATTGAGCATTCTGATGACAATGGCATTTAGCATTGTGATGCCAAGGTCATGGAGCTTTGTGATGACAAATGTCATGGGGCATTTTGATGACAAGGGCGTGGTGCATTGTGATGAGAAGGGCAGGGAGCATTGTGATGACAGGGACATGGGTAAATTTGATGAAAAGGGTCATGGAATATTTTGATGACAGGGGTTATGGAACATTGTGATGTCAGGGGTCATGAAGTATTGTGCTGAAATGGGTCATGAAGCATTTTGTGACAGGGGTTATGGAACATTGTGATGTCAGGGGTCATGGAGCATTGTGATGATAAGGGCATGTAGAACTGTGATGACAGTGGTCATGGAACATTGTGATGACAGGGGTGAGCAAGTATTGTGATGACTAATGATGGAAAATTGTGATATAAATGGTGAGAGAGCATTTTGATGAGAAGTGCAAGGAGCATTGTGATGACAAGTTTTATGGAGCATAGCGATGAAAAGGATGTGGAGCGTTGTGATGACAAGAGCATGGCACATTGTGATGACATGTGTCATGGAGCAATGTGCTGACAAGCGCATGGAGCATTTTGATGAGAAGTGTCATGGAGCATTGTGCTGACAAAGATCACAGAGCCTTGTGTGACGAGGGCATGGACCATTTTGAGGACACAGGTCATGAATTTTTGTGATGACTGGAGTCACGGTGCATTGTGATGAAAGCGGTCATGGAGCATTGTGATGACAAGGGCATGGAACATTGGTCTGACATGTTTCATGGATTATAGTGATGAGAGTGGGCATGGCGCATTGTGATGACAAGGGCATGGAACATTGTGATGACAAGGTCATGGATTATTGTGAAGACAGGTGTCAGGGAGCATTGTGATGACATATGTCATTGTCCATTGTGATGACAATGGCATGGAGCATTGTGATACCAAGTGTCATGGAGGATTGTGATGACAAAGGTAATGGAGCATTTTGATGACAAGGGCTTGGAACATTGCAATGACAAGGGTCATGGAGCATTGTGTTGACAAGGGCCTGGAGCATTCTAATGAAAAAGTGAATGGAACATTGAGATTACAGGGGTTTTGAAGCAATGTGATGACAAGGACATGGAGCATTGTGATGAGAAGGCAATGGAGCATTCTGATGACATGCGTCATGGAGCTTTGTGATGACAAGGACATGGAGCATTGTGATTACAGGGGTCTTGGAGCATTGTGATGAAAAGGGAATGGATCATTGTGATGAAAAATGCATGGAGCCTTGTCATGACAGGATTCAGGGAGAATACTGATGACAACTGTCAGGGAGCATTGTGATGATAAGTGTATTGAGCATTGTGATGACAAAGGTCATGGAGCATTGTGATGAGAAGACCATGGATAATTGTGATGATCAGCGTCATGGGGCATTGTGATGACAAGTGTTATGGAACATTGTGATCAGAAGGGTTTGGTGCATTGTGATGACAGAGGTCATTGAGAATTTTGATTTCATTGTGATGACAATAGCATGAAATATTATGGTGATGGGCACGGTGCATTGGGATGACAAGGTTCATGGAACATTGAGATGAAAACGGGCATGGAGCATTGTGATTACAGGGGTTTGGAGCATTGTGATGACAAGGGCATGGAGCATTGTAATGAGAAGGCCATGGGGCATTCTGATGACATGCCTCATGGAGCTTTGTGATGACAAGGGCATGGAGAATTGTGATTACAGGAGTCATGGAATATTGTGATGACAGGGGTGAGGGAGTATTGTGATGACTAGTGATGGAACATTGTGATATCAGTGGTGAGAAGGCCTTTTGAGGAGAAGTGCATGGAGCATTGTGATGACAAGTTTTCAGGAGCATTTTGATGACAAGGATGTCGAGCATTGTGATGACAAGTGCATGGTGCATTGTGATGACATAGGTTATGGAGCATTGTGGTGACATGCACATCGAGCATTGTGATGATAAGGGTCATGGAGCATTGTGCTGACAAAAGTATGGAGCTTTGTGATGACAAGGGTCACAGAGCATTGTGATAAAAATTTCATGGAGCATTGTGGTGACAAAGGTCACAGAGCTTTGTATGACGAAGTCATGGAACATTGTGATGACAAATATCATGAAGCATCGTGATGAATGCAGTCACGGAGCTCTGTGATAACAGGGTTCTTGGAGCATTGTGATGAAAAGGGAATGGATAATTGTGATGAAAAAGGCATGGAGCCTTGTCATGACAGTGTTCAAGGAGCATACTGACGACAAGTGTCAGCGAGCATTGTGATGCCAAGTGTATTGAGCATTGTGGTGACAAAGGTCATGGAGCATTGTGATGAGTAGACCTTGCATAATTGTGATGACGAGCGTCATTGGGCATGTGATGACAAGTGTTTTGGAACATTTTGATCAGAAGGGTTTGGAGCATTGTGATGACAGAGGTCATGAAGCATTTTAATTTCATTGTGATGACAATAGCATGAATCATTATGATGATGGGAATGGTTCATTGTGATGACAGGGTTCATGGAGCATTGAGATGAAAAGGGGCATGGAGAATTGTGATTACAGAGGTCTTGGAGCATTGTGATGACAAGGGTCATGGAGCCATGTGATGACACGGCAGTGGAACATTGTGATGACAAGGGTCATGGAGCATTGTGATGACAAGTGCCATTGAGAATTTTGATGACAAATTCGTGAAGCATTGTGATGACAAGCGCATGGAGCTTGCTATGACAGGGGTCATAGAGCATTGCGATGACAAGTGCATGGAGAATTGTGATGAAAAGATCATGTAACATTGTGATAAGAAGTGTCATGGAGCATTGTGATGACAAGGATGTGGAGAATTGTGATGACATGGGACATGGATCATTGTGATGACCAGGGCATGGAGCATTGTGATGGCAAGACGTGGAGCACTTTGATGAGAAGATTACGGATAATTGTGATGATGAGCGTCATGGAGCACTGTAATGACAAGGGGCATGGAGCATTGTGATTACAGGGGTCTTGGAGCATTGTGATGACAAGGGCATGAATCATTGTGATGAGAAGGCAACGGAGCATTCTGATGACATGCGTCATGAATCTTTGTGATGACAAAGGCATGGAGCATTGTGATTACAGGGGTCTTGGAGAACTGTGATGACAAGGGTCATGGAGCATTGTGATGACAAGTGCCATTGAGAATTTTGATGACAAATTCGTGAAGCATTGTGATGACAAGCGCATGGAGCTTGCTATGACAGGGGTCATAGAGCATTGCGAAGACAAGTGCATGGAGAATTGTGATGAAAAGATCATGTAACATTGTGATAAGAAGTGTCATGGAGCATTGTGATGACAAGGACGTGGAGAATTGTGATGACATGGGACATGGATCATTGTGATGACCAGGGCATGGAGCATTGTGATGGCAAGACGTGGAGCACTTTGATGAGAAGATCACGGATAATTGTGATGATGAGCGTCATGGAGCACTGTAATGACAAGGGGCATGGAGCATTGTGATTACAGGGGTCTTGGAGCATTGTGATGACAAGGGCATGAATCATTGTGATGAGAAGGCAACGGAGCATTCTGATGACATGCGTCATGAATCTTTGTGATGACAAAGGCATGGAGCATTGTGATTAGAGGGGTCTTGGAGAACTGTGATGACAAGGGTCATGGAGCCTTGGATGACAAGGCCGTGGAACATTGTGATGGCAGTGGTCATGGAGCATTGTTAGGACAGGGGTAATGGAGCATTGTGATGACAAGGTCATGGGACATTAGTCTGAAAATTTCATGGATTATTGTGATGAGATACGGCATGGAGCATTGTGATGACTAGGTCACGGAACACTGTGATATCTGTGTCATGCGGGATTGAGGTGACAAGGGCATGGAGCATTGTGATGAGAAGAGTATCGAGCATTGTGATGACAAGCGTCATGGAGCATTGTGCTGACAAGGGCATGGAGCAATGTGATGAGAGGTTTCATGTAGCATTGTGATGAAATGGCATAGAGCATTGTGATGCCAAGGGTAACGGAGCTTTGTGATGACAAAGGTCATGGAGCATTTTGATGACAAGGTCGTGGTGCATTGTGATGAGAAGGGCAGGGAGCATTGTGATGACAAGGTCATGGAGCAAATTGATGAAAAGTGTCATTTATCATTTTGATGACAGGCGTTATGGAACACTGTGATGTCATGGGTCATGGAGCATTTTGATGAAAAGGGTCATGGAGCATTCTGATGAAAAGGTGCATGGAGCATTGTGATTACAGGGGTTTTGAAGCATTGTGATGACAAGGGCAAGGAGCATTGTGATGAGAAGGCAATGGAGCATTCTGATGACATGCGTCATGGAGCTTTGTGATGACAAGGACATGGAGCACTGTGGTGACAAAGGTCACAGGGCCTTGTGTGAGGAGGGCATGGACCATTGTGATGACAAAGATCATGAAGCATTGTGATGACCGGTGTCATGGAGCATTGTGATGACAAGGGCATGGAGCATTGTGATGACACGGGCATGGAACATTGGTCTGACATGTTTCATGGATTATTTTGATGACAGTGGGCATGGTGCATTGTGAAAACAAGGGTATGGAACATTGTGATGATAAGGTTATCGAGTATTGTGAAGACATGTGTCAGGGAGCATTGTGATGACATATGTCATTGTCCATTGTGATGACAATGGCATGGATCATTGTGATACCAAGTGTCATGGAGGATTGTGATGACAAAGGTAATGGAGCATTTTGATGACAAGGGATTGGAACATTGTGATGACAAGGGTCATGGAGCATTGTGATGACAAGGGCATGGAGCATTGTGATGACAAGGGCCATTGAGAATTTTGATGACAATGTTGTGAATCATTGTGATGAGAAGCGAATGGAGCTTGCTATGACAGGGATCATAGAGCATTCTGATGACAAGTGCATGGAGAATTGTGATGACAAGATCATGTAACATTGTGATAAGAAGTGTCATTGAGCATTGTGATGACAAGGACGTGGAGAATTGTGATGACAAGTGTCATGGAGCTCTGTGACGACAAGCGTCAAGGAGCATTTTGATTACAGGGGTCATGGAGCATTGGGATGACAAGCACATGGAACATTCTGATGAAAAGTGGCATGGATCATTTTGATGACTGTGGTCATGTAGCATTGTGATGACATGGGTCATGGAGCTTTGTGATGAGAAGGTCATGGAGCATTTGGCTGAAATTATTCAAGGAGTACTGTGATGACAGGGGTCATGGAGCATTGTCATGAGAAGGGAATGGAGCAATGTGATGAGAAGGTCCTGGAGCATTGTGATGAGAGGGCCATGGAGCCTTGTGATGACAAGGTTCATGGAGCATACTGATGAAATGGTGCATGGAGCATTGAGATTGCAGGGGTTTTGAAGCAATGTGATTACAAGTGCATGGAGCATTGTGATGAGAAGGCAATGGAGTATTGCGAAGACAGGTGTCAGGGAGCATTGTGATGACATATGTCATTGTCCATTGTGATGACAATGGCATGGAGCATTGTGATACCAAGTGTCATGGAGGATTGTGATGACAAAGGTAATGGAGCATTTTGATGACAAGTGCTTAGAACATTGTGATGACAAGGGTCTTTGAACATTGTGATGACAAGGGCATGGATCATTCTGATAAAAATGTGCATGGAGCATTGAGATTACAGGGGTTTTGAAGCAATGTGATTTCAAGGGCATGGAGCATTGTGATGAGAAGGCAATGGAGCATTCTGATGACATGCGTCATGGAGCTTTGTGATGACAAGGACATGGAGCATTGTGATTACAGGTGTCTTGGAGCATTGTGATGAAAAGGGAATGGGTCATTGTGATGAAAAATGCATGGAGCCTTGTCATGACAGGGTTCAAGGAGCATACTGATGACAACTGTCAGGGAGCATTGTGATGATAAGTGTATTGAGCATTGTGATGTCAAAGATCATGGAGTATTGTAATGAGAAAACCATGGATAACTGTGATGACCAGCGTCATGGGGCATTGTGATGACAAGTGTTATGGAACATTGTGATAAGAAGGGTTTGGTGCATTGTGATGACAGAGGTCATTGAGCATTTTGATTTCATTGTGATGACAATAGCATGAAATATTATGGTGATGGGCACGGTGCATTGTGATGACAGGGTTCATGGAGCATTGAGATGAAAACGAGCATAGAGCATTCTGATTACAGGGGTGTTGGAGCATTGTGATGACAAGGGCATGAAGCATTGTGATGAGAAGGCCATGAAGCATTCTGATGACATGCGCCATGGAGATTTGTGATGACAAGGGCATGGAGAATTTGATTACATAGGTCATGGTATATTGAGATGACAGGGGTGAGGGACTATTGTGATGACAAGTGATGGAACATTGTGATATCAGTGGTGAGAAGGCATTTTGAGGAGAAGTGCATGGAGCATTGTGATGACAAGTTTTATGGAGCATTTTGATGACAAGGATGTGGAGCATTGTGAAGACAAGTGTATGGGGCATTGTGATGACATGGGTTATGGAGCATTGTGCTGACATGCGCATCGAGCATTGTGATGACAAGGGTCATGGAGCATTGTGCTGACAAAGGCATGGAGCTTTGTGATGACAATGGTCACAGAGCATTGTGATAAAAATTTCATGGAGCATTGTGGTGACAAAGGTCACAGAGCTTTGTATGACGAGGTCATGGACCATTGTGATGACAAATGTCATGAAGCATCGTGATGAATGGAGTCACCGAGCTCTGTAATAACAGGGGTCTTGGAACATAGTGATGAAAAGGGAATGGATCATTGTGATGAAAAAGGCATGGAGCCTTGTCATGACAGTGTTCAAGGAGCATACTGATGACAAGTGTCAGCGAGCATTGTGATGCCAAGTGTATTGAGCATTGTGGTGACAATGGTCATGGAGCATTGTGATGAGAAGACCTTGCATAACTGTGATGACGAGCGTCATGGGGCATGTGATGACAAGTGTTATGAAACATTGTGATCAGAAGGGTTTGGAGCATTGTGATGACAGAGGTCATGGAGCATTTTAATTTCATTGTGATGACAATAGCATGAATCATTATGATGATGGGCATGGTGCATTGTGATGACAGGGTACATGGAGCCTTGAGATGAAAAGGGGCATGGAGAATTCTGATTACAGAGGTCTTGGTGCATTCTGATGACAAGGGTCTGGGAGCCATGTGATGACCGGGCAGTGGAACATTGTGATGGCAGGGGTCATGGAGCATTGTTATGACAGGTGTAATGGGGCATTGTGATGACAAGGGCATGGAGCAATGTGATGAGAGATTTCATTGAGTACTGTGATGACAATGGCATGGAGCATTGTGATGCCAAGTGTCATGGATCTTTGTGATGACAAATGTCATGGGGCATTTTGACGACAAGGGCATGGTTCATTGAGATGAGAAGGACAGGGAGCATTGTGATGACAGGGTCGTGGAGCAATAGGATGAAAAGGGTCATGGAATATTTTGATGACATGGGTTATGGAACATTGTGATGTCAGCGATCATGAAGCATTGTGATGAAATGGGTCATGGAGCATTTTGTGACAGGGGTTATGGAACATTGTGATGTCAGGGGTCATGGAGCATGGTGATGATAACGGCATGTAGCATTGTGATGACAGTGTCATGGAACACTGTGATGAGTGGGGTGAGGGAGTATTGTGATGACTATTGATGTAACATTGTGATATATGTGGTGAGAGAGCATTTTGATGAGAAGTGCAAGGAGCATTGTGATGACAAGTGTTATGGAGAATAGCAATGATAAGGATGTGGAGTATTGTGATGACAAGCGCATGGCACACTGTGATGTCATGGGTCATGGAGCACTGTGCTGACAAGCACATGGAGCATTTTGATGACAAGTGTCATGGAGCATTGTGCTGACAAAGGCATGGAGCATTTTGATGACAAGGGACACAGAGAATTGTGATGCAATATTCATGGAGCATTGTGGTGAAAAAGATCACAGAGCCTTCTGTGACGAGGGCATGGATCATAGTGATGAGATAGGTCATGAAGCATTGTGATGACTGGAGTCACGGAGCATTGTGATGAAAGGGGTCATGGAGCATTGTGATGACAAGGGCATGCAGCAATGTGATGACAGGGGCATGGAACATTGGTCTGACGAATTTCATGGATGAATGTGATGACCCTGGGCATGGAGCATTGTGATGACAAGGGCATGGAGCATTGTGGTGACAAAGGCATGCATCATTTTAATGACAAGGGACACAGAGCATTGTGATGAAATATTCATGGAGCATTGTGGTGTAAAAGAACACAGAGCCTTGTTGAAGAGGACTTGGACGAATGTGATGACAAAGGTCATGAAACATTGTGATGACTGGAGTCACAGGGCATTGTGATGACAGGGATCATGGAGCATTGCTCGGAGAAGATTATGGATTATTGTGATGAGAGTGGGCATGGCGCATTGTGATGACAAGGGCATGGAACATTGTGATGACAAGGTCATGGAGTATTGTGAAGACAGGTGTCAGGGAGCATTGTGATGACATATGTCATTGTCCATTGTGATGACAATGGCATGGAGCATTGTGATACCAAGTGTCATGGAGGATTGTGATGACAAAGGTAATGGAGCATTTTGATTACAACGGCTTGGAACATTGTGATGACAATGGTCATGGAACATTGTGATGACAAGGGCATGGAGAATTGTGATGACAAGGGCCATTGAGAATTTTGATGACAAAGTCGTGAAGCATTGTGATGACAAGCGCATGGAGCTTGCTATGACAGTGGTAATAGAGCATTGCGATGACAAGTGCATGGAGAATTGTGATGACAAGATCATATAACATTGTGATGAGATGTGTCACGAAGCATTGTGATGACAAGGACGTGGAGAATTGTAATGACTTGGGACATGGAGCACTGTGATGAACAGGGCATGGAGAATTGTGATAGCAAGACCGTGGAGCATTGTGATGAAAAGACCATGGATAATTATGATGAAGAGCGTCATGGATCACTCTAATGACAAGGGGCATGGAGCATTGTGATGACAGGTGTCATGGAGCATTGTGATGAGAGCGGTCACGGAGCATTGTGATGACAAGGGTAATGGAGCATTGTGATGAGACGGTCATGGAGCATTGGCCTGAAAATGTTCATGGAGTATTGTGATTACAGTGGTCAAGGAGCATTGTGATGACAAGGGAATGGAGCATTTTGATGACAAGGTCCTGGAGCAGTGTGATGAGAAGTCCATGGATCCTTTTGATGACAAGTCTCATGGAGCATTCTGATGAATAGGGGCATGGAGCATTGTGCATACAGGGGTCTTGGAGCACTGTGATGACAAGGTCAGGAGCATAGTGATGAGAAGACCATGGAGCATTCTGATGACAATTGTCATGGATCTTTGTGATGACACGGGCATGGAGCATTGTGATTACAGGGGTCTTGGAGCATTGTGATGACAAGGGTCATGGAGCCTTGGATGCCAAAACGGTGGAACATTGTGATGGCAGGGGTCATGGAGCATTGTTATGACAGGGGTAATGGAACATTGAGATGACAAGGGCATGGAGCAATGTGATGAGAGATTTCATTGAGCATTGTGCTGACAATGGCATGGAGCATTGTGATGCCAAGGGTCATGGAGCTTTGTGATGACAAATGTCATGGTGCATTTTGATGACAAGGGAATGGTGCATTGTGATAAGAAGGGCAGGGAGCATTTTGATGACAGGGTCATGGAGCAATTTGATGAAAAGTTTGATGGAACATTTTGATGACAGGGGTTATGGATCATTATGATGTCCGGGGTCATGGAGCATTTTGATGAAAAGGGTCATGGAGCATTCTGATGAAAAGGTGCATGGAGCATTGAGATTACAGGGGTTTTGAAGCAATGTGATTACAAGGGCATGGAGCATTGTGATGAGAAGGCAATGGAGCATTCTGATGACATGCGTCATGGAGCTTTGTGATGACAAGGACATGGAGCATTGTGATTACAGGGGTCTTGGAGCATTGTGATGAAAAGGGAATGGATCATTGTGATGAAAAATGCATGGAGCCTTGTCATGACAGTGTTCAAGGAGCATACTGATGACAACTGTCAGGGAGCATTGTGATGATAAGTGTATTGAGCATTGTGATGACAAAGATCATGGAGCATTGTGATGAGAAGACCATGGATAATTGTGATGACCAGCGTCAAGGGGCATTGTGATGACAAGTGTTATGGAGCATTGTGATCAGAAGGGTTTGGTGCATTGTGATGACAGAGGTCATTGAGCATTTTGATTTCATTGTGATGACAATAGCATGAAATATTATGGTGATGGGCACGGTGCATTTTGATGACAGGTTTCATGGAGCATTGAGATGAAAAGGGGCAGGGAGCATTCTGATTACAGGGGTGTTGGAGCATTGTGATGACAAGGGCATGGAGCATTGTGATAAGAAGGCCATGGAGCATTCTGATGACATGCGTCATGGAGATTTGTGATGACAAGGGCATGGAGAATTGTGATTACAGGGATCATGGAATATTTTGATGACAACGGTGAGGGAGTATTGCGATGACTAGTGATGGAACATTGTGATATCAGTGGTGAGAAGGCATTTTGAGGAGAAGTGCATGGAGCATTGTGATGACAAGTTTTATGGAGCATTTTGATGACAAGAATGTGGAGCATTGTGATGACAAGTGCATGGTGCATTGTGATGACATGGGTTATGGAGCATTGTGCTGACATGTGCATCGAGCATTGTGATGACAAGGGTCATGGAGCATTGTGCTAACAAAGGCATGGAGCTTTGTGATGACAAGGGTCACAGAGCATTGTGATAAAAATTTCATGGAGCATTGTGGTGACAAAGGTCACAAAGCTTTGTGTGAAGAGGTCATGGACCATTGTGATGACAAATGTCATGAAGCCTCGTGATGACTGGAGTCACGGAGCATTGTGATAACAGGGGTCTTGGAGCATTGTGATGAAAATGGAATGGATCATTGTGATGAAAAAGGCATGGAGCCTTGTCATGACAGTGTTCAAGGAGCATACTGATGACAAGTGTCAGCGAGCATTGTGATGCCAAGTGTATTGAGCATTGTGGTGACAAAGGTCATGGAGCATTGTGATGAGAAGAGCTTGCATAATTGTGATGACGAGCGTCATTGGGCATGTGATGACATGTGTTATGGAACATTGTGATCAGAAGGGTTTGGAGCATTGTGATGACAGAGGTCATGGAGCATTATAATTTCATTGTGATGACAATAGCATGAATCATTATGGTGATGGGCATGGTGCATTTTGATGACAGGGTTCATGGAACATTGAGATGAAAAGGGGCATGGAGAATTGTGATTACACAGGTCTTGGTGCATTCTGATGACAAGAGTCATGGAGCCATGTGATGACACGGCCGTGGAACATTGTGATGGCAGGTGTCATGGAGCATTGTTATGACAGGTGTAATGGAGCATTGAGATGACATGGGCATGGAGCAATGTGATGAGAGATTTCATTGAGCATTGTGATGACAATGGCATGGAGCATTGTGATGCCAAGTGTCATGGAGCTTTGTGATGACAAAGGTCATGGGGCATTTTTGACGACAAGGGCATGGTGCATTGAGATGAGAAAGACAGGGAGCATTGTGATGACAGGGTCATGGAGCAATTTGATGAAAAGGTTAATGGAGCATTTGGGGACAGGGGTTATGGAACATTGTGATGTGAGGAGTCATGGAGTATTGTGATGATAAGGGCATGTAACACTGTGATGACAGTGGTCATTGAACACTGTGATGACAGGGGTTAGTGAGTATTGTGATGACTAGTGATGTAACACTGTGATATATGTGGTGAGAGATCATTTGGATGAGAAGTGCATGGAGCATTGTGATGACAAGTGATATGGAGCATAGCAATGATAAAGTTGTGGAGTATTGTGATGACAAGCACATGGCGCATTGTGATGACAAGTGTCATGGATCATTGTGCTGACAAAGGCATGGAGCATTTTGTTGACAACGGACACAGAGCATTGTGATGAAATATTCATGGAGCATTGTGGTGAAAAAGATCACAGAGCCTTGTGTGACGAGTGCATGGACCATAGTAATGAGATAGATCATGAAGCATTGTGATGACTGCAGTCACGGAGAATTGTGATGAAAGTGGTCATGGAGCATTGTGATGACAAGAGCTGGAGCATTGTGATGACAGGGGCATGGAACATTGGTCTGACGAATTTCATGGATTATTGTGATGAGAGTTGGCATGGAGCATTGTGATGACAAGGGCATGGAGCATTGTGGTGACAAAGGCATGGAGCATTTTGATGACAAGAGACACAGAGCATTGTGATGAAATATTCATGGAGCATTGTGGTGTAAAAGATCACAGAGCCTTGTTTGAAGAGGACATGGACCACTGTGATGACAAAGGTCATAAAACATTGTGATGACTGGAGTCACGGAGCATTGTGATGACAAGGACGTGGAGAGTTGTAATGACTTGGGACATGGAGCACTGTGATGAACAGGGCATGGAGAATTACTCTGACAAGATTATGGATTAGTGTGATGAGAGTGGGCATGGCGCATTGTGATGACAATTGCATGGAATATTGTGATGACAAGGTCATGGAGTTTTGTGAAGACAGGTGTCAGGGAGCATTGTGATGACATATGTCATTGTGCATTGTGATTTCAATGGCATGGAGCATTGTGATACCAAGTGTCATGGAGGATAGTGATGACAAAGGTAATGGAGCATTTTGATGACAAGGGCTTGGAACACTGTGATGACAATGGTCATGGAGCATTGTAATGACAAGGGCATGGAGAATTGTGATGAAAAGTTCCATTGAGAATTTTTTTTTTTTTTTTTTTTTGTGGTACGCGGGCCTCTCACTGTTGTGGCCTTCTCCCGTTGCGGAGCACAGGCTCTGGATGCGCAGGCTCAGCAGCCATGGCTCACGGGCCCAGCCGCTCCGCGGCATATGGGATCCTCCCAGACCGGGGCACGAACCCGTATCCCCTGCATCGGCAGGCGGACTCTCAACCACTGCGCCACCAGGGAGGCCCCCATTGAGAATTTTGATGACAACGTCGTGAAGCATTGTGATGACAAGCGCATGGAGCTTTCTATGACAGTGGTCATAGAGCATTGCGATGACAAGTGCATGGAGAATTGTGATGACAAGATCATGTAACATTGTGATGAGAAGTGTCACGAAGCATTGTGATGACAAGGACGTGGAGAATTGTAATGACTTGGGACATGGAGCACTGGGATGAACAGGGCATGGAGAATTGTGATAGCAAGACCGTGGAGCATTGTGATGAGACGACCATGGATAATTATGATGAAGAGCATCATGGATCACTGAAATGACAAGGGGCATGGAGCATTGTGATGACAGGTGTCATGGAGCATTGTGATGAGAGCGGTCATGGAGCATTGTGATGACAAGAGTAATGGAGCATTGTGATGAGACGGTCATGGAGCATTGGCCTGAAAATGTTCATGGAGTATTGTGATTACAGTGGTCAAGGAGCATTGTTATGACAAGGGAATGGAGCATTTTGATGACAAGGTCCTGGAGCAGTGTGATGAGAAGACCATGGAGCCTTGTGATGACACGTCTCATGGAGCATTCTGATGAATAGGGGCATGGAGCATTGTGATTACAGGGGTCTTGGAGCATTGTGATGACAAGGTCATGGAGCATAGTGATGAGAAGGCCATGGAGCATTCTGATGACATGTGTCATTGATCTTTGTGATGACAGGGGCATGGAGCATTGTGATTACAGGGGTCTTGGAGCATTGTGATGACAAGGGTCATGGAGCCTTGGATGCCAAGGCGGTGGAACATTGTGATGGCAGGGGCCATGGAGCATTGTTATGACAGGGGTAATGGAGCATTGTGATGACAAGGGCATGGAACATTGGTCTGAAAATTTCATGGATTATTGTGATGAGATTTGGCATGGAACATGGTGATGACTAGGGCACGGAACACTGTGATACATGAGTCAAGGAGGATTGTAATGACAAGGGCATGGATCATTGTGATGAGAAGTGTATCGAGCATTGTGATGACAAGTGTCATGGAGCATTGTGGTGACAAGGGCATGGAGCAATATGATGAGAGGTTTCATGTAGCATTGTGATGAAATGGCATGGAGCATTGTGATTAAATGGCATGGAGCATTGTGATGACAAAGGTCATGGATCATTTTGATGACAAGGCGGTGGTGCATTGTGATGAAAAGGGCAGGGAGCATTGTGATGATAGGGTCATGTATCAAATTGATGAAAAGTGTGATGGAACATTTTGATGACAGTGGTTATGGAACATTGCGATGTCAGAGGTCATGGAGCATTTTGATGAACATGGTCATGGAGCATTCTGATGAAAAGGTGCATGGAGCATTGAGATTACAGGGGTTTTGAAGCAATGTGATTACAAGGGCATGGAGCATTGTGATGAGAAGGCAATGGAGCATTCTGATGACATGCGTTTTGGAGCTTTGTGGTGACAAGGACATGGAACATTGTGATTACAGGGGTCTTGGAGCATTGTGATGAAAAGGGAATGGATCATTGTGATGAAATATGCATGGATCATTGTCATGACAGGGTTCAAGGAGCATACTGATGACAACTGTCAGGGAGCATTGTGATGATAAGTGTATTGAGCATTGTTATGACAAAGATCATGGAGCATTGTGATGAGAAGACCATGGATAATTGTGATGACCAGCGTCACGGGGCATTGTGATGACAAGTGTTATGGAACATTGTGATCAGAAGGGTTTGGTGCATCGTGATGACAGAGGTCATTGAGCATTTTGATTTCATTGTGATGACAATACCATGAAATATTATGGTGATGGGCACGGTGCATTGTGATGACAGGGATCATGGAGCATTGAGATGAAAAGGGGCATGGAGCACTGTGATTACAGGGGTGTTGGAGCATTGTGATGACAAGGGTCATGGAGCCTTGTGATGACAAGGCCGTGGAGCATTGTGATGGCAGGCGTCAAGGAGCATTGTTATGACAGCTGTAATGGAGCATTGTGATGACAAGGGCATGGAGCAATGTGATGAGAGATTTCATTGAGCATTGTGATGACAATGGCATGGAACATTGAGATGCCAAGGGTCATGGAGTTTTGTGATGACAAATGTCATGGGGCATTTTGTTGACAAGGGCGTGGTGCATTGTGATGAGAAGGGCAGGGAGCATTTTGATGACAGGGTATTGGAGCAATTTGAATAAAAGTGTCATGGAGCATTTTGTGACAGGGGTTATGGAACATTGTGATGTCAGGGGTCATGGAGCATTGTGATGATAAGGGCATGTAGCACTGTGATCACAGTGGTCATGGAACATTGTGATGACAGGTGTGAGCGAGTATTGTGATGACTAGTGATGGAACATTGTGATATATGTGGTGAGAGAGCATTTTGATGAGAAGTGCATGGAGCATAGCAATGAAAAGGATGTGGAGCATTGTGATGACAAGAGCATGGCACATAGAGATGACATGTGTCTTGGAGCATTGTGCTGACAAGCGCATGGAGCATTTTGATGACAAGTGTCATGGAGCATTGTGCTGACAAAGGCATGGAGCATTGTGATGACAAGGGACACAGAGCACTGTGATGAAAATTTCATGGAGTATTGTGGTGACAAAGATCACAGAGCCTTGTGTGACGAGGGCTTGGACCATTGTGAGGACATAGGTCATGAATCGTTGTGATGACTGGAGTCACGGTGCATTGTGATGAAAGCGTTGATGGAGCATTCTGATGACAAGGGCATGGAGCAATGTGATGACAGGGGCATGGAACATTGGTCTGACAAGTTTCATGGATTATTGTGATGACAGTCGGCATGGAACATTGAGATGACAAGGGCATGGGGCATTGTGGTGAAAAATGTCACAGAGCCTTGGGTGACGAGGGCATGGACCATTGTGAGGAGAATGATCATGAAGCATTGTGATGACTGGAATCACGGAGCATTGTGATGACAGGGGTCATGGAGCACTGTGATGACAGGGGCATGGAGCATTTATAGGACAGGGGCATGGAACATTGGTCTGACATGTTTCATGGATTATAGTGATGAGAGTGGGCATGGCACATTGTGATGACAAGGGCATGGAACATTGTGATGACAAGGTCATGGAGTATTGTGAAGACAGGTGTCAGGGAGCATTGTGATGACATATGTCATTGTCCATGGTGATGACAATGGCATGGAGCATTGTGATACCAAGTGTCATGGAGGATTGTGAAGACAAAGGTAATGGAGCATTTTGATGACAAGGGCTTGGAACATTGAGATTACAGGGGTTTTGAAGCAATGTGATTACAAGGGCATGGAGCATTGTGATGAGAAGGCAATGGAGCATTCTGATGACATGCGTCATGGAGCTTTGTGATGACAAGGACATGGAGCATTGTGATTACAGGGGTCTTGGAGCATTGTGATGAAAAGGGAATGGATCATTGTGATGAAAAATGCATGGAGCCTTGTCATGACAGGGTTCAAGGAGCATACTGATGACCACTGTCAGGGAGCATTGTGATGATAAGTGTATTGAGCATTGTGATGACAAAGATCATGGAGCATTGTGATGAGAAGACCATGGATAATTGTGATGACCAGCGTCATGGGGCATTGTGATGACAAGTGTTATGGAACATTGTGATCAGAAGGGTTTGGTGCATGGTGATGACAGAGGTCATTGAGCGTATTGATTTCATTGTGATGACAATAGCATGAAATATTATGGTGATGGGCACGGTGCATTGTGATGACAGGGTTCATGGAGCATTGAGATGAAAAGGGGCATGGAACATTGTGATTACAGGGGTGTTGGAGCATTGTGATGACAGGGGCATGGAATATTGTGGTGAGAAGGCCATGGAGCATTCTGATGACATGCGTCATGGAGATTTGTGATGACAAGGGCATGGAGAATTGTGATTACAGGGTTCATGGAATATTGTGATGAGAGGGGTGAGGGAGTATTGTGATAACTAGTGATGGAACATTGTGATATCAGTGGTGAGAAAGCATTTTTAGGTGTAGTGCATGGAGCATTGTGATGACAAGGTTTATGGAGCATTTTGATGACAATGATGTGGAGCATTGTGATGACAAGTGCATGGTGCATTGTGATGACATGGGTTATGGAGCATTGTGCTGACACGTGCATCGAGCATTGTGATGACAAGGGTCATGGAGCATTGTGCTGACAAAGGCATGGAGCTTTGTGATGACAAGGGTCACAGAGCATTGTGATAAAAATTTCATGGAGCATTGTCGTGACAAAAGTCACAGAGCTTTGAGTGACCAGGTCATGGACCATTGTGATGACAAATGTCATGAAGCATTGTGATGACTGGAGTCAAGGAGCATTGTGAATAACAGGGCTCTTGGAGCATTGTGATAAAAAGGGAATGGATCATTGTGATGAAAAAGGCATGTGGCCTTGTCATGACAGTGTTCAAGAGCATTCTGATGACAAGTGTCAGCGAGCATTGTGATGCCAAGTGTATTGAGCATTGTGGTGACAAAGGTCATGGAGCATTGTGATGAGAAGACCTTGCATCATTGTGATGACGAGAGTCTTGGGGCATGTGATGACAAGTGTTATGGAACATTGTGATCAGACGGGTTTGGAGCATTGTGATGACAGAGGACATGGAGCATTTTAATTTCATTGTGATGACAATAGCATGAATCATTATGATGATGGGCATGGTGCATTGTGATGACAGTGTTCATGGAGCATTGAGATGAAATGTGGCATGGATAATTGTGATTACAGAGGTCTTGGTGCATTGTGATGACAAGGGTCATGGAGCCTTGTGATGACAAGGCCGTGGAACATTGTGAAGGCAGCGGTCATGGAGCATTGTTATGACAGGTGTAATGGAGCATTGTGATGACAAGGGCATGGAGCAATGTGATGAGAGATTTCATTGAGCATTGTGATGACAATGGCATGGAGCATTGTGATGCAAAGGGTCATGGAGCTTTGTGATGACAAAGGACATGGAGCATTTTGATGACAAGTTCGTGGTGCATTTTGATGAGAAGGGCAGGGAGCATTGTGATGACAGGGTCATGGAGCATATTGATGAAAAGTGTAATGGAACATTTTCATGACAGGGGTTATGGAACATTGCGATGTCAGGAGTAATGGAGCATTTTGATGAAAAGATTCATGGAGCTTTCTGATGAAAAGGTACATGGAGCATTGAGATTACAGGGCTTTTGAAGCAATGTTATTACAAGGGCATGGAGCATTGTGATGAGAAGGCAATGGAGCATTCTGATGACATGCGTCATAGAGCTTTGTGATGAAAAGGACATGGAGCATTGTGTTTACAGGGGTCTTGGAGCATTGTGATGAAAAGGGAATGGATCACTGTGATGAAAAATGCATGGTGCCTTGTCATGACAGGGTTCAAGGAGCTTACTGATGACAACTGTCAGGGAGCATTGGGATGATAAGTGTATTGAGCATTGTGATGACAATGATCATGGAGCATTGTAATGAGAAGACGATGGATAATTGTGATGACCAGCGTCACGGGGCATTGTGATGACAAGTGTTATGGAACATTGTGATCAGAAGGGATTGGTGCATTGTGATGACAGAGGTCATTGAGCATTTTGATTTCATTTTGATGACAATAGCATGAAATATTATGGTGATGGGCACAGTGCATTGTGATGACAGGTTTCATGGTGCATTGAGATGAAAAGGGGCATGGAGCATTGTGATTACAGGGGTGTTGCAGCATTGTGATGACAAGGGCATGGAGCATTGTGATGTGAAGGCCATGGAGCATTCTGATGACATGCGTCATGGAGCTTTGTGATGACAAGGGCATGGAGAATTGTGATTACAGGGGTCATGGAATATTGTGATGACAGGGGTGAGGGAGTATTGTGATGACTAGTGATGGAACATTGTGATATCAGTGGTGAGAAGGCATTTTGAGGAGAAGTGCATGAAGCATTGTGATGATAATGTTTATGGAGCATTTTGATGACAAGGATGTGGAGCATTGTGATGACAAGTACATGGTGCATTGTGATGACATGGGTTATGGAGCATTGTGCTGACAGGCACATCGAGCATTGTGATGACAAGGGTCATAGAGCATTGTGCTTACAAAGGTATGGAGCTTTGTGATGACAAGGGTCACAGAGCATTTTGGTGACAAATGTCACAGAGCTTTGTGTGATGAGGTCATGGACCATTGTGATGACAAATGTCATGAAGCACTGTGATGACTGGAGTCACGGAGCATTGTGATAACAGGGGTCTTGGAGCATTGTGATGAAAAGGGAATGGATCACTGTGATTAAAAAGGCATGGAGCCTTTTCATGACAGTGTTCAAGGAGCATACTGATGACAAGTGTCAGCGAGCATTGTGATGCCAAGTGTATTGAGCATTGTGGTGACAAAGGTAATGGAGCATTGTGATGAGAAGACCTTGCATCATTGTGATGACGAGCGTCATGGGGCATGTGATGACAAGTGTTATGGAACATTGTGATCAGAAGGAATTGGAGCATTGTGATGACGCAGGACATGGAGCATTTTGATTTCACTGTGATGACAATAGCATGAATCATTATGATGATGGGCATGGTGCATTGTGATGACAGTGTTCTTGGAGCATTGAGATGAAGAGTGGCATGGAGAATTGCGATTACAGAGGACTTGGAGCATTGTGATGACAAGGGTCATGGAGCCTTGTGATGACAAGCCGTGGATCATTGTGATGGCAGGGGTCATGGAGCATTGTTATGACAGGTGTAATGGAGCATTGTGATGACAAGGGCATGGAGCAATGTGATGAGAGATTTAATTGAGCATTGTGATGACAATGGCATGGAGCATTGTGTTGCCAAGGGTCATGGAGCTTTGTGATGACAAATCTCTTGGGGCATTTTGATGACAAGGTCGTGGTCCATTGTGATGAGAAGGGCAGGGAGCATTGTGATGACAGGGTCATGGAGCAATTTGAATAAAAGTGTCATGAAATATTTGGATGACAGGGGTTATGGAACATTGTGATGTCAGGGGTAATGAAGCATTGTAATGAAATGGGTCATGGAGCATTTTGTGACAGGGGATATGGAACATTGTGATGTCAGGGGTCATGGAGCTTTGTGATGATAAGGGCATTAGCACTGTGATGACAGTGGTCATGGAACATTTTGATGACAGGTGTGAGCGAGTATTGTGATGACTAGTGATGGAACATTGTTATACATGTGGTGAGAGAACATTTTGATGCGAAGTGCATGGAGCATAGTGATGACAAGTTTTATGGAGCATAGTGATGAAAAGGATGTGGAGCATTGTGATGAAAAGAGCATGGCACATTGTGATGACATGTGTCATGGAGCATTGTGCTGACAAGCGCATGGAGCATTTTGATGACAAGTGTCATGGAGCATTGTGCTGGCAAAGGCAAGGAGCATTGTGATGACAAGGGACACAGAGCATTGTGATGAAAATTTCATGGAGCATTGTGTTGACAAAGATCACAGAGCCTTGTGTGACGAGGGCATGGACCATTGTGAGGACAAAGGTCATGAATCATTGTGATGACTGGAGTCACGGTGCATTGTGATGGCATGGGTCATGGAGCATTGTGATGACAAGGGCATGGAGCAATGTGATGACAGGGGCATGGAACATTGGTCTGACAAGTTTCATGGATTATTGTGATGACAGTGGGCATGGAGCATTGAGATGACAAGGGCATGGAGCATTGTGGTGACAAAGGTCACAGAGCCTTGTGTGACGAGGGCATTACCATTGTGAGGACAAAGTTATGAAGCATTTTGATGACTGGAGTCACGGAGCATTGTGATGACAGGGGTCCTGGAGCATTGTGATGACAAGGGCATGGACCATTGTGATGACAGGGGCATGGAACAGTGGTCTGACATGTTTCATGGATTATTGTGATGACAGTGGGCATGGCGCATTGTGATGACAAGGGCATGGAACATTGTGATGACAAGGTCATGGAGTATTGTGAAGAGAGTTGTCAGGGAGCATTGTGATGACATATGTCATTGTCCATTGTGATGACAATGGCATGGAGCATTGTGATACCAAGTGTCATGGAGGATTGTGATGACAAAGGTAATAGAGCATTTTGATGACAAGGGCTTGGAACATTGCGATGACAAAGGTCATGGAGCATTGTGATGAAAAGGGCATGGAGCATTCTAATGAAAAGGTGCATGGAGCTTTGAGATTACAGGGTTTTTGAAGCAATGTGATTACAAGGGCATGGAGCATTGTGATGAGAAGGCAATGGAACATTCTGATGACATGCGTCATGGAGCTTTGTGATGACAAGGACATGGAGCATTGTGATTACAGGGGTCTTGGAGCATTGTGATGAAAAGGGAATGGATCATTGTGATGAAAAATGCATGGAGCCTTGTCATGACAGGTTTCAAGGTGCATACTGATGACAACTGTCAGGAAGAATTGTGATGATAAGTGTATTGAGAATTGTGATGACTAAGATCATGGAGCATTGTGATGAGAAAACCATGGATAATTGTGATGACCAGCGTCATGGGGCATTGTGATGACAAGTATTATGGAACATTGTGATCAGAAGGGTTTGGTGCATTGTGATGACAGAGGTCATTGAGCATTTTGATTTCATTGTGATTACAATAGCATGAAATATTATGGTGATGGGTACGGTGCATTGTGATGACAGGGTTCATGGAGCATTGAGATGACAAGGGCATGGAGCATTGTGGTGAGAAGGCCATGGAGCACTCTGATGACATGCGTCAGGAAGCTTTGTGATGACAATGGCAAGGAGAATTGTGATTACAGGGTTCATGGAATATTGTGATGACAGGGGTGAGGGAGTATTGTGATGACTAGTGATGGAACATTGTGATATCAGAGGTGAGAAAGCATTTTGAGGAGAAGCGCATGGAGCATTGTGATGACAATGTTTATGGAGCATTTTGGTGACAATGATGTGGAGCATTGTGATGACAAGTGCATGGTGCATTGTGATGAGAAGGCAATGGAGCATTCTGATGACATGCGTCATGGAGCTTTGTGATGACAAGGACATGGAGCATTGTGATTACAGGGCCTTGGAGCATTGTGATGAAAAGGGAATGGATCATTGTGATGAAAAATGCATGGAGCCTTGTCATGACAGTGTTCAAGGAGCATACTGATGACAACTGTCAGGGAGCATTGTGATGATAAGTGTATTGAGCATTGTGATGACAAAGATCATGGAGCATTGTGATGAGAAGACCATGGATAATTGTGATGACCAGCGTCAAGGGGCATTGTGATGACAAGTGTTATGGAGCATTGTGATCAGAAGGGTTTGGTGCATTGTGATGACAGAGGTCATTGAGCATTTTGATTTCATTGTGATGACAATAGCATGAAATATTATGGTGATGGGCACGGTGCATTTTGATGACAGGGTTCATGGAGCATTGAGATGAAAAGGGGCAGGGAGCATTCTGATTACAGGGGTGTTGGAGCATTGTGATGACAAGGGCATGGAGCATTGTGATAAGAAGGCCATGGAGCATTCTGATGACATGCGTCATGGAGATTTGTGATGACAAGGGCATGGAGAATTGTGATTACAGGGATCATGGAATATTTTGATGACAACGGTGAGGGAGTATTGCGATGACTAGTGATGGAACATTGTGATATCAGTGGTGAGAAGGCATTTTGAGGAGAAGTGCATGGAGCATTGTGATGACAAGTTTTATGGAGCATATTGATGACAAGAATGTGGAGCATTGTGATGACAAGTGCATGGTGCATTGTGATGACATGGGTTATGGAGCATTGTGCTGACATGTGCATCGAGCATTGTGATGACAAGGGTCATGGAGCACTGTGCTGACAAAGGCATGGAGCATTGTGATGACAAGGGTCATGGAGCCTTGGATGCCAAGGCGGTGGAACATTGTGATGGCAGGGGCCATGGAGCATTGTTATGACAGGGGTAATGGAGCATTGTGATGACAAGGGCATGGAACATTGGTCTGAAAATTTCATGGATTATTGTGATGAGATTTGGCATGGAACATGGTGATGACTAGGGCACGGAACACTGTGATACATGAGTCAAGGAGGATTGTAATGACAAGGGCATGGATCATTGTGATGAGAAGTGTATCGAGCATTGTGATGACAAGTGTCATGGAGCATTGTGGTGACAAGGGCATGGAGCAATATGATGAGAGATTTCATGTAGCATTGTGATGAAATGGCATGGAGCATTGTGATTAAATGGCATGGAGCATTGTGATGACAAAGGTCATGGATCATTTTGATGACAAGGCGGTGGTGCATTGTGATGAAAAGGGCAGGGAGCATTGTGATGATAGGGTCATGTATCAAATTGATGAAAAGTGTGATGGAACATTTTGATGACAGTGGTTATGGAACATTGCGATGTCAGAGGTCATGGAGCATTTTGATGAACATGGTCATGGAGCATTCTGATGAAAAGGTGCATGGAGCATTGAGATTACAGGGGTTTTGAAGCAATGTGATTACAAGGGCATGGAGCATTGTGATGAGAAGGCAATGGAGCATTCTGATGACATGCGTTTTGGAGCTTTGTGGTGACAAGGACATGGAACATTGTGATTACAGGGGTCTTGGAGCATTGTGATGAAAAGGGAATGGATCATTGTGATGAAATATGCATGGATCATTGTCATGACAGGGTTCAAGGAGCATACTGATGACAACTGTCAGGGAGCATTGTGATGATAAGTGTATTGAGCATTGTTATGACAAAGATCATGGAGCATTGTGATGAGAAGACCATGGATAATTGTGATGACCAGCGTCACGGGGCATTGTGATGACAAGTGTTATGGAACATTGTGATCAGAAGGGTTTGGTGCATCGTGATGACAGAGGTCATTGAGCATTTTGATTTCATTGTGATGACAATACCATGAAATATTATGGTGATGGGCACGGTGCATTGTGATGACAGGGATCATGGAGCATTGAGATGAAAAGGGGCATGGAGCACTGTGATTACAGGGGTGTTGGAGCATTGTGATGACAAGGGTCATGGAGCCTTGTGATGACAAGGCCGTGGAGCATTGTGATGGCAGGCGTCAAGGAGCATTGTTATGACAGCTGTAATGGAGCATTGTGATGACAAGGGCATGGAGCAATGTGATGAGAGATTTCATTGAGCATTGTGATGACAATGGCATGGAGCATTGAGATGCCAAGGGTCATGGAGTTTTGTGATGACAAATGTCATGGGGCATTTTGTTGACAAGGGCGTGGTGCATTGTGATGAGAAGGGCAGGGAGCATTTTGATGACAGGGTATTGGAGCAATTTGAATAAAAGTGTCATGGAGCATTTTGTGACAGGGGTTATGGAACATTGTGATGTCAGGGGTCATGGAGCATTGTGATGATAAGGGCATGTAGCACTGTGATCACAGTGGTCATGGAACATTGTGATGACAGGTGTGAGCGAGTATTGTGATGACTAGTGATGGAACATTGTGATATATGTGGTGAGAGAGCATTTTGATGAGAAGTGCATGGAGCATAGCAATGAAAAGGATGTGGAGCATTGTGATGACAAGAGCATGGCACATAGAGATGACATGTGTCTTGGAGCATTGTGCTGACAAGCGCATGGAGCATTTTGATGACAAGTGTCATGGAGCATTGTGCTGACAAAGGCATGGAGCATTGTGATGACAAGGGACACAGAGCACTGTGATGAAAATTTCATGGAGTATTGTGGTGACAAAGATCACAGAGCCTTGTGTGACGAGGGCTTGGACCATTGTGAGGACATAGGTCATGAATCGTTGTGATGACTGGAGTCACGGTGCATTGTGATGAAAGCGTTGATGGAGCATTCTGATGACAAGGGCATGGAGCAATGTGATGACAGGGGCATGGAACATTGGTCTGACAAGTTTCATGGATTATTGTGATGACAGTCGGCATGGAACATTGAGATGACAAGGGCATGGGGCATTGTGGTGAAAAATGTCACAGAGCCTTGGGTGACGAGGGCATGGACCATTGTGAGGAGAATGATCATGAAGCATTGTGATGACTGGAATCACGGAGCATTGTGATGACAGGGGTCATGGAGCACTGTGATGACAGGGGCATGGAGCATTTATAGGACAGGGGCATGGAACATTGGTCTGACATGTTTCATGGATTATAGTGATGAGAGTGGGCATGGCGCATTGTGATGACAAGGGCATGGAACATTGTGATGACAAGGTCATGGAGTATTGTGAAGACAGGTGTCAGGGAGCATTGTGATGACATATGTCATTGTCCATTGTGATGACAATGGCATGGAGCATTGTGATACCAAGTGTCATGGAGGATTGTGAAGACAAAGGTAATGGAGTATTTTGATGACAAGGGCTTGGAACATTGAGATTACAGGGGTTTTGAAGCAATGTGATTACAAGGGCATGGAGCATTGTGATGAGAAGGCAATGGAGCATTCTGATGACATGCGTCATGGAGCTTTGTGATGACAAGGACATGGAGCATTGTGATTACAGGGGTCTTGGAGCATTGTGATGAAAAGGGAATGGATCATTGTGATGAAAAATGCATGGAGCCTTGTCATGACAGGGTTCAAGGAGCATACTGATGACCACTGTCAGGGAGCATTGTGATGATAAGTGTATTGAGCATTGTGATGACAAAGATCATGGAGCATTGTGATGAGAAGACCATGGATAATTGTGATGACCAGCGTCAAGGGGCATTGTGATGACAAGTGTTATGGAACATTGTGATCAGAAGGGTTTGGTGCATGGTGATGACAGAGGTCATTGAGCGTATTGATTTCATTGTGATGACAATAGCATGAAATATTATGGTGATGGGCACGGTGCATTGTGATGACAGGGTTCATGGAGCATTGAGATGAAAAGGGGCATGGAACATTGTGATTACAGGGGTGTTGGAGCATTGTGATGACAGGGGCATGGAATATTGTGGTGAGAAGGCCATGGAGCATTCTGATGACATGCGTCATGGAGATTTGTGATGACAAGGGCATGGAGAATTGTGATTACAGGGTTCATGGAATATTGTGATGAGAGGGGTGAGGGAGTATTGTGATAACTAGTGATGGAACATTGTGATATCAGTGGTGAGAAAGCATTTTTAGGAGAAGTGCATGGAGCATTGTGATGACAAGGTTTATGGAGCATTTTGATGACAATGATGTGGAGCATTGTGATGACAAGTGCATGGTGCATTGTGATGACATGGGTTATGGAGCATTGTGCTGACACGTGCATCGAGCATTGTGATGACAAGCGTCATGGAGCATTGTGCTGACAAAGGCATGGAGCTTTGTGATGACAAGGGTCACAGAGCATTGTGATAAAAATTTCATGGAGCATTGTCGTGACAAAAGTCAGAGAGCTTTGAGTGACCAGGTCATGGACCATTGTGATGACAAATGTCATGAAGCATTGTGATGACTGGAGTCAAGGAGCATTGTGAATAACAGGGCTCTTGGAGCATTGTGATAAAAAGGGAATGGATCATTGTGATGAAAAAGGCATGTGGCCTTGTCATGACAGTGTTCAAGAGCATTCTGATGACAAGTGTCAGCGAGCATTGTGATGCCAAGTGTATTGAGCATTGTGGTGACAAAGGTCATGGAGCATTGTGATGAGAAGACCTTGCATCATTGTGATGACGAGAGTCTTGGGGCATGTGATGACAAGTGTTATGGAACATTGTGATCAGACGGGTTTGGAGCATTGTGATGACAGAGGACATGGAGCATTTTAATTTCATTGTGATGACAATAGCATGAATCATTATGATGATGGGCATGGTGCATTGTGATGACAGTGTTCATGGAGCATTGAGATGAAATGTGGCATGGATAATTGTGATTACAGAGGTCTTGGTGCATTGTGATGACAAGGGTCATGGAGCCTTGTGATGACAAGGCCGTGGAACATTGTGAAGGCAGCGGTCATGGAGCATTGTTATGACAGGTGTAATGGAGCATTGTGATGACAAGGGCATGGAGCAATGTGATGAGAGATTTCATTGAGCATTGTGATGACAATGGCATGGAGCATTGTGATGCAAAGGGTCATGGAGCTTTGTGATGACAAAGGACATGGAGCATTTTGATGACAAGTTCGTGGTGCATTTTGATGAGAAGGGCAGGGAGCATTGTGATGACAGGGTCATGGAGCATATTGATGAAAAGTGTCATGGAACATTTTCATGACAGGGGTTATGCAACATTGCGATGTCAGGGGTCATGGAGCATTTTGATGAAAAGGGTCATGGTGCATTCTGATGAAAAGGTGCATGGAGCATTGAGATTACAGGGCTTTTGAAGCAATGTTATTACAAGGGCATGGAGCATTGTGATGAGAAGGCAATGGAGCATTCTGATGACATGCGTCATGGAGCTTTGTGATGACAAGGACATGGAGCATTGTGTTTACAGGGGTCTTGGAGCATTGTGATGAAAAGGGAATGGATCACTGTGATGAAAAATGCATGGTGCCTTTTCATGACAGGGTTCAAGGAGCTTACTGATGACAACTGTCAGGGAGCATTGTGATGATAAGTGTATTGAGCATTGTGATGACAATGATCATGGAGCATTGTAATGAGAAGACCATGGATAATTGTGATGACCAGCGTCACGGGGCATTGTGATGACAAGTGTTATGGAACATTGTGATCAGAAGGGATTGGTGCATTGTGATGACAGAGGTCATTGAGCATTTTGATTTCATTTTGATGACAATAGCATGAAATATTATGGTGATGGGCACGGTGCATTGTGATGACAGGGTTCATGGTGCATTGAGATGAAAAGGGGCATGAAGCATTGTGATTACAGGGGTGTTGGAGCATTGTGATGACAAGGGCATGGAGCATTGTGATGAGAAGGCCATGGAGCATTCTGATGACATGCGTCATGGAGCTTTGTGATGACAAGGGCATGGAGAATTGTGATTACAGGGGTCATGGAATATTGTGATGACAGGGGTGAGGGAGTATTGTGATGACTAGTGATGGAACATTGTGATATCAGTGGTGAGAAGGCATTTTGAGGAGAAGTGCATGGAGCATTGTGATGACAATGTTTATGGAGCATTTTGATGACAAGGATGTGGAGCATTGTGATGACAAGTACATGGTGCATTGTGATGACATGGGTTATGGAGCACTGTGCTGACACGCACATCGAGCATTGTGATGACAAGGGTCATAGAGCATTGTGCTTACAAAGGTATGGAGCTTTGTGATGACAAGGGTCACAGAGCATTGTGATAAAAATTTCATGAAACATTGTGGTGACAAATGTCACAGAGCTTTGTGTGATGAGGTCATGGACCATTGTGATGACAAATGTCATGAAGCACTGTGATGACTGGAGTCACGGAGCATTGTGATAACAGGGGTCTTGGAGCATTGTGATGAAAAGGGAATGGATCACTGTGATTAAAAAGGCATGGAGCCTTTTCATGACAGTGTTCAAGGAGCATACTGATGACAAGTGTCAGCGAGCATTGTGATGCCAAGTGTATTGAGCATTGTGGTGACAAAGGTCATGGAGCATTGTGATGAGAAGACCTTGCATTACTGTGATGACGAGCGTCATGGGGCATGTGATGACAAGTGTTATGGAACATTGTGATCAGAAGGAATTGGAGCATTGTGATGACGCAGGACATGGAGCATTTTGATTTCACTGTGATGACAATAGCATGAATCATTATGATGATGGGCATGGTGCATTGTGATGACAGTGTTCATGGAGCATTGAGATGAAGAGTGGCATGGAGAATTGCGATTACAGAGGACTTGGAGCATTGTGATGACAAGGGTCATGGAGCCTTGTGATAACAAGCCGTGGATCATTGTGATGGCAGGGGTCATGGAGCATTGTGATGACAAGGGCATGGAGCAATGTGATGAGAGATTTAATTGAGCATTGTGATGACAATGGCATGGAGCACTGTGTTGCCAAGGGTCATGGAGCTTTGTGATGACAAATCTCTTGGGGCATTTTGATGACAAGGGCGTGGTCCATTGTGATGAGAAGGGCAGGGAGCATTGTGATGACAGGGTCATGGAGCAATTTGAATAAAAGTGTCATGAAATATTTGGATGACAGGGGTTATGGAACATTGTGATGTCAGGGGTCATGAAGCATTGTAATGAAATGGGTCATGGAGCATTTTGTGACAGGGGATATGGAACATTGTGATGTCAGGGGTCATGGAGCATTGTGATGATAAGGGCATTAGCACTGTGATGACAGTGGTCATGGAACATTTTGATGACAGGTGTGAGCGAGTATTGTGATGACTAGTGATGGAACATTGTGATACATGTGGTGAGAGAACATTTTGATGCGAAGTGCATGGAGCATAGTGATGACAAGTTTTATGGAGCATAGCGATGAAAAGGATGTGGAGCATTGTGATGAAAAGAGCATGGCACATTGTGATGACATGTGTCATGGAGCATTGTGCTGACAAGCGCATGGAGCATTTTGATGACAAGTGTCATGGAGCATTGTGCTGACAAAGGCAAGGAGCATTGTGATGACAAGGGACACAGAGCATTGTGATGAAAATTTCATGGAGCATTGTGGTGTTAAAGATCACAGAGCCTTGTGTGACGAGGGCATGGACCATTGTGAGGACAAATGTCATGAATCATTGTGATGACTGGAGTCACGGAGCATTGTGATGGCATGGGTCATGGAGCATTGTGATGACAAGGGCATGGAGCAATGTGATGACAGGGGCATGGAACATTGGTCTGACAAGTTTCATGGATTATTGTGATGACAGTGGGCATGGAGCATTGAGATGAAAAGGGCATGGAGCATTGTGGTGACAAAGTTCACAGAGCCTTGTGTGACGAGGGCATGGACCATTGTGAGGACAAAGTTATGAAGCATTTTGATGACTGGAGTCACGGAGCATTGTGATGACAGGGGTCATGGAGCATTGTGATGACAAGGGCATGGACCATTGTGATGACAGGGGCATGGAACAGTGGTCTGACATGTTTCATGGATTATTGTGATGACAGTGGGCATGGCGCATTGTGATGACAAGGGCATGGAACATTGTGATGACAAGGTCATGGAGTATTGTGAAGAGAGTTGTCAGGGAGCACTGTGATGACATATGTCATTGTCCATTGTGATGACAATGGCATGGAGCATTGTGATACCAAGTGTCATGGAGGATTGTGATGACAAAGGTAATAGAGCATTTTGATGACAAGGGCTTGGAACATTGCGATGACAAAGGTCATGGAGCATTGTGATGAAAAGGGCATGGAGCATTCTAATGAAAAGGTGCATGGAGCTTTGAGATTACAGGGTTTTTGAAGCAATGTGATTACAAGGGCATGGAGCATTGTGATGAGAATGCAATGGAGCATTCTGATGACATGCGTCATGGAGCTTTGTGATGACAAGGACATGGAGCATTGTGATTACAGGGGTCTTGGAGCATTGTGATGAAAAGGGAATGGATCATTGTGATGAAAAATGCATGGAGCCTTGTCATGACAGGTTTCAAGGTGCATACTGATGACAACTGTCAGGAAGCATTGTGATGATAAGTGTATTGAGAATTGTGATGACTAAGATCATGGAGCATTGTGATGAGAAAACCATGGATAATTGTGATGACCAGCGTCATGGGGCATTGTGATGACAAGTATTATGGAACATTGTGATCAGAAGGGTTTGGTGCATTGTGATGACAGAGGTCATTGAGCATTTTGATTTCATTGTGATTACAATAGCATGAAATATTATGGTGATGGGCACGGTGCATTGTGATGACAGGGTTCATGGAGCATTGAGATGACAAGGGCATGGAGCATTGTGGTGAGAAGGCCATGGAGCACTCTGATGACATGCGTCATGGAGCTTTGTGATGACAATGGCAAGGAGAATTGTGATTACAGGGTTCATGGAATATTGTGATGACAGGGGTGAGGGAGTATTGTGATGACTAGTGATGGAACATTGTGATATCAGAGGTGAGAAAGCATTTTGAGGAGAAGTGCATGGAGCATTGTGATGACAATGTTTATGGGGCATTTTGGTGACAATGATGTGGAGCATTGTGATGAAAAGTGCATGGTGCATTGTGATGACATGGGTTATGGAGCATTGGGCTGACACACGCTTCGAGCATTGTGATGACAAGGGTCACAGAGAATTGGAATAAAAATTTCATGGAGCATTGTGGTGACAAAGGTCACAGAGCTTTGTTTGACGAGGTCATGGACCATTGTGATGACAAATGTCATGAAGCATTGTGATGACTGGAGTCACGGAGCATTGTGATAACAGGGGTCTTGGAGAGTTGTGATGAAAAGGGAATGGAGCATTGTGATGAAAAAGGCATGTGGCCTTCTCATGACAGTGTTCAAGGAGAATACTGATGACAAGTGTCAGCGAGCATTGTGATGCCAAGTGTATTGAGCATTGTGGTGAAAAAGGTCATGGAGCATTGTGATGAGAAGACCTTGCATAATTGTGATGACGAGCGTCATGGGGCATGTGATGACAAGTGTTATGGAACATTGTGATCAGAAGGGTTTGGAACATTGTGATGACAGAAGACATGGAGCATTTTGATTTGATTTTGATGACAATAGCATGAATCATTATGATGAAGGGCAGGGTGCATTGTGATGACAGTGTTCATGGAGCATTGAGATGAAAAGTGGCATGGAGAATTGTGATTACAGAGGTCTTGGAGCATTGTGATGACAAGGGTCATGGAGCCTTGTGATGCCAAGGCCGTGGAACATTGTGATGGCAGGGGTCATGGAGCAATGTTATGACAGGTGTAATTGAGCATTGTGATGACAAGGGCATGGAGCAATGTGATGAGAGATATCATTGAGCATTGTGATGACAATGGCATGGAGCATTGTGATGCAAATGGTCAAGGAGCTTTGTGATGACAAAGGTCATTGAGCATTTTGGTGGCAAGTTCGTGGTGCATTGTAATGAGAAGGGCAGGGAGCATTGTGATGACAGTGTCATGGAGCAAATTGATGAAAAGTGTCATGGAACATTTTGATGAGAGGGGTTAGGGAACATTGCGATGTCAGGTGTCATGGAGCATTTTGATGAAAAGGGTCATGGAGCATTCTGATGAAAAAGTGCATGGAACATTGAGATTACAGGGGTTTTGAAGCAATGTGATTACAGGGGCATGGAGCATTGTGATGAGAAGGCAATGGAGCATTCTGATGACATGCGTCATGGAGATTTGTGATGACAAGGACATGGAGCACTGTGATTACAGGGGCCTTGGAGCATTGTGATGAAAAGGGAATGGATCACTGTGATGAAAAATGCATGGATTCTTTTCATGACAGGTTTCAAGGAGCATACTGATGACAAATGTCAGGGAGCATTGTGATGATAAGTCTATTGAGCATTGTGATGACAAAGATCATGGAGCATTGTGATGAGAAGACCATGGATAATTGTGATGACCAGCGTCACGGGGCATTGTGATAACAAGTGTTATGGAACATTGTGATCAGAAGGGTTTGGTGCATTGTGATGACAGAGGTCATTGAGCATTTTGATTTCATTGTGATGACAATAGCATGAAATATTATGGTGATGGGCACGGTGCATTGTGATGACAGGGTTCAGGGAGCATTGAGATGAAAAGGGGCATGGAGCACTGTGATTACAGGGGTGTTGGAGCATAGTGATGACAAGGGCATGGAGCATTGTGATGAGAAGTCCATGGAGGATTCTGATGACATTCGTCATGGAGCTTTGTGATGACAAGGGAATGGAGAATTATGATTAGAGGGGTCATGGAATATTGTGATGACAAGGGTGAGGGAGTATTGTGATGATTAGTGATGGAACATTTTGATATCAGTGGTGAGAAGGCATTTTGAGGAGAAGTGCATGGAGCACTGTGATGACAATGTTTATGGAGCATTTTGATGACAAGGATGTGGAGCATTTTGATGACATGTGTTATGGAGCATTGTGCTGACACGCGCACCAAGCATTGTGATGACAAGGGTCATGGAGCATTGTGCTGACAAAGGCATGGAGCTTTGTGATGACAAGGGTCACAGAGCATTGTGATAAAAATTTCATGGAGCATTGTGGTGACAAAGGTCATAAAGATTTGTGTGACGAGGTCATGGACCATTGTGATGACAAATGTCATGAAGCATTGTGATGACTGGAGTCACGGAGCATTTTGATAACAGGGGACTTGGAGCATTGTGATGAAACGGGAATGGATCATTGTGATGAAAAAGGCATGGAGCCTTGTCATGACAGTGTTCAAGGAACATACTGATGACAAATGTCAGCGAGCATTGTGATGCCAAGTGTACTGAGAACTGTGGTGACAAAGGTCATGGAGAATTGTGATGAGAAGACCTTGCATCATTGTGATGACGAGCGTCATGGGGCAAGTAATGACAAGTGTTATGGAACATTGTGATCAGAAGGGTTTGGAGCATTGTGATGACAGAGGACATGGAGCATTTTGATTTCATTGTGATAACAATAGCATGAATCATTATGATGATGGGCATGGTGCATTGTGATGACAGTGTTCATGGAGTATTGAGATGAAAAGTGGCATGGAGAATTGTGATTACAGAGGTCTTGGAGCAATGTGATGACAAGGGTCATGGAGCCTTGTTATGACAAGGCCGTTGAACATTGTGAAGTCAGGGGTCATGGAGCATTGTTATGACAGGTGTAATGGAGCATTGTGATGACAAGGGCATGAAGCAAGGTGATGAGAGATTTCATTGAGCATTGTGATGACAATGGCATGGAGCATTGTTATGACAGGGGTCATAGAGCTTTGTAATGACAAAGCTCATGGGGCATTTTGATGACAAGGGCGTGGTGCATTGTGATGAGAAGGGCAGGGAGCATTGTGATGACAGGGTCATGGAGCAACTTGATGAAAAGTGTCATGGAATATTTTGATGACAGGGCTTATGGAACATTGCGATGTCAGGGGTCATGAAGCATTGTAATGAAATGGGTTATGGAGCATTTTGTGACAGGGTTTATGGAACATTGTGATGTCAGGGGCCATGGAGCATTGTGATGATAAGGGCATGGAGCACTGTGATGACCATGGTCATGGAACATTTTGATGACAGTGGTGAGCGAGTATTGTGATGGCTAATGATGTAACATTGTGATATATGTGGTGAGAGAGCATTTTGATGAGAAGTGCATGGAGCATTGTGATGACAAGTTTTATGGAGCATAGCGATGAAAAGGATGTGGAGCATTGTGATGAAAAGAGCATGGCACATTGTGATGACATGTGTCATGGAGCATTGTGCTGACAAGCGCATGGAGCATTTTGATGACAACTGTCATGGAGCATTGTGCTGACAAATGCATGGAGCATTGTGTTGACAAGGGACAAAGAGCATTGTAATGAAAATTTCATGGAGCATTGTGGTGACAAAGATCACAGAGCCTTGTCTGACGAGGGCATGGACCATTGTGATGAGAAAGGGCATGAATCATTGTGATGGCTGGAGTCACGGAGCATTGTGAAGACAGGGGTCATGGAGCATTGTGAAGACAAGGGCATGGATCAATGTGATGACAGGGGCATGGAACATTGTTCTGACATGTATCATGGATTATTGTGATGACAGTGGGCATGGAGCATTGAGATGACAAGGGCATGGAGCCTTATGGTGACAAAGGTCACAGAGCCCTGTGTGACGAGGGCATGTACCATTGTGAGGACAATGGTCATGAAGCATTGTGATGACTGGAGTCACGGAGCATTGTGATGACAGGGGTCATGAAGCACTGTGATGACAAGGGCATGGAGCACTGTGATGACAGTGGCATGGAACAGTGGTCTGACATGTTTCATGGATTATTGTGATGACAGTGGGCATGGCGCATGTGATGACAAGGGCATGGAATATTTTGATAACAAGGTCATGGAATATTGTGAAGACAGGTGTCAGGGAGCATTGTGATGACATATGTCATTGTCCATTGTGATGACAATGGCATGGAGCATTGTGATACCAAGTGTCATGGAGGATTGTGATGACAAAGGTAATGGAGCATTTTGATGACAAGGGCTTAAAACATTGCGATGAAAAGTGTCATGGAGCATTGTGATGACAAGGGCATGGAGCATTCTGATGAAAAGGTGCATGGAGCATTGAGATTACTGGGTTTTTGAAGCAATGTGATGACAAGGGCATGGAGCATTGTGATGAGAAGGCAATGGAGCACTCTGATGACATTCGTCATGGAGATTTGTGATGACAAGGACATGGAGCATTGTGATTACAGGGATCTTGGACCATTGTGTTGAAAAGGGAATGGATCATTGTGATGAAAAATGCATGGAGCCTTGTCATGACAGGGTTCAAGGAGCATACTGATGACAACTGTCAGGGAGCATTGTGATGATAAGTGTATTGAGCATTGTGATGACAAAGATCATGGAGCATTGTGATGAGAAGACCATCGATAATTGTGATGACCAGCGTCATGGGGCACTGTGATGACAAGTGTAATGGAACATTGTGATCAGAAGGGTTTGTTGCATTGTGATGACAGAGGTCATTGAGCATTTTGATTTCATTGTGATGACGATAGCATGAAATATTATGGTGATGGGCACGGTGCATTGGGATGACAGGGTTCATGGAGCATTGAGATGAAAAGGGGCATGGAGCATTGTGATTACAGGGGTGTTGGAGCATTGTGATGACAAGGGCATGGAGCATTGTCATGAGAAGGCCATGGAGCATTCTGATGACATGTGTCATGGAGCTTTGTGATGACAAGGGCATGGAGAATTGTGATTAAAGGGGTCATGGAATATTGTGATGACAGGGGTGAGGGAGTATTGTGATGACTAGTGATGGAACATTGTAATATCAGTGGTGAGAAAGCATTTTGAGGAGAAGTGCATGGAGCATTGTGATGACAAGGTTTATGGAGCATTTGGATGAAAAGTATGTGGACCATTGTGATGACAAGTGCATGGTGCATTGTGATGACATGGGTTATGGAGCATTGTGCTGACACACACATCGAGCATTGTGATGACAAGTGTCATGGAGCAATGTGCGGAAAAACGCAGGGAACTTTGTGATGACAAGGGTCACAGAGCATTGAGATAAAAATTTCATGGAGCATTGTGGTGACAAAGGTCACAGAGCTTTGTGTGACGAGGTCATGGACCATTGTGATGACAAATGTCATGAAGTATTGTGATGACTGGAGTCACGGAGCATTGTGAAAACTCTGTTCTTGGAGCATTGTGATGAAAAGGGAATGGATCATTGTGATGAAAAAGGCATGGAGCCTTGTCATGACAGTGTTCAAGGAGCATACCGATGACAAGTGTCAGCGAGCATTGTGATGCCAAGTGTATTAAGCATTGTTGTGACAAAGGTCATGGAGAATTGTGATGAGAAGACCTTGCATAATTGTGATGACGAGCGTCATGGGGTATGTGATGACAAGTGTTATGGAACATTGTGATCAGAAGGGTTTGGAGCATTGTGATGACAGAGGACATGGAGCATTTTAATTTCATTGTGATGACAATAGCGTGAATCATTATGATGAAGGGCATGGTGCATTGTTATGACAGTGTTCTTGGAGCACTGAGATGAAAAGTGGCATGGAGAATTGTGATTACAGATGTCTTGGAGCATTGTGATGACAAGGGTCATGGAGCCTTGTGATGACAAGGCCGTGGAACATTGTGATGCCAGGGGTCATGGAGAATTGTTATGACAGTTGTAATGGAGCATTGTGATGACAAGGGCATGGAGCAATGTGATGAGAGATTTCATTGAGCATTGTGATGACAATGGCATGGAGCATTGTGATGCCAAGGGTCATGGAGCTTTGTGATGGCAAATGCCATGGGGAATTTGATGACAAGGGTGTGGTGCATTGTGATGAGAAGGGCAGGGAGCACTGCGATGAAAGGGTCATTGAGCAATTTGAATAAAATTGTCATGGAATATCTCGATGACAGTGGTTATGGAACACTGTGATGTCAGGAGTCATGAAGCATTGTGATGAAATGGGTCATGGAGCATTTTGTGACAAGGGTTATGGAACATGGTGATGTCAGGGGTCATGGAGCATTGTGATGATAAGGGCATGTAGCACTGTGAAGACAGTGGTCCTGGAACATTGTGATGACAGGGGTGAGCGAGTATTGTGATGACTAGTGATGGAACATTGTGATATATGTGGTTAGAGATCATTTTGATGAGAAGTGCATGGAGAATTGTGATGACAAGTTTTATGGAGCATAGCGATGAAAAGGATGTGGAGCATTGTGATGAAAAGAGCATGGCACATTTTGATGACATGTGTCATGGAGCATTGTGCTGACAATCGCCTGGAGCATTTTGATGACAAGTGTCATGGAGCATTGTGCTGACAAACGCATGGAGCATTGTGATGACAAGGGACACAGAGCATTGTGAAGAAAATTTCATGGAGCATTGTGATGACAACGGCATGGAGCAATATGATGACAGGGGCATGGAACATTGGTCTGACAAGTTTCATGGATTATTGTGATGACAGTGGGCATGGAGCTTTGAGATGACATGGGCATGGAGCATTGTGGTGAAAAAGGTCACAGAGCCTTGTGTGACGTGGGCATGGACCATTGTGAGGACAAAGGTAATGAAGCATTGTGATGACTGGAGTCACGGAGCATTGTGTTGAGAAGACCATGGAGTCTTGTGATGACAAGTCTCATGGAGCATTCTGATGAAAAGCTGCATCGAGCATTGTAATTACAGGGGTCTTGGAGCATTGAGATGACAAGAGCATGGAACATGGTGATGAGAAGGCCATGGAGCATTCCGATGACATGCGTCATGGAGCTTTGTGAAGACAAGCACATGGAGCATAGTGATTACCGGGGACTTGAAGCATTGTGATGAAAAGGGCATGGAACATTGTGATGAAAAATGCATGGAGCCTTGTCATGACAGGGTTCAAGGAGCACACTGAGGACAAGTGTCAGGGAGCATTGAGATGCCAAGTGTATTGAGCATTGTGATGACAAAGGTCATGGAGCATTGTGATGAGAAGACCATGGATAATTGTGATGACGAGCGTAATGGGGCGTTGTGATGCCAAGTTTTATGGAACATTGTGATCACAAGGGTTTGGGGCATTTTGGTGTCAGAGATCATGGAGCATATTGATTTCATTGTGATGACAATAGCATGAAGCATTATGATGATAGGCATGGTGCACTGTGATGACTGGGTTCATGCAGCATTGAGATGAAAAGTGGCATGGAAAATTGTAATGACAAATGTCATGAAGCATTGTGATGACTGGAGTCACGGAGCATTGTGATGACAGAGGTCATGGAGCATTGTGATGACAAGGGCATGGAACATTGGGATGAAAGTGGCATGGAGTATTGGCCTGACATATTTCATGGATTATTGTGATGACAGAGGGCATCGCACATTGTGATAACTAGTGCATGGAGCATTGTGATGACAAGGTCATTGATTATTGTGAAGAAAGGTGTCAGGGAGCATTGTGGTGACATATGTCACGGTGCACTGTGATGACAATGGCATTGAGCATTGTGATGCCAAGTGTCATGGAGAAATGTGATGACAAATGTAATGGAGCATTGTGATGACAAGGGCTTGGAGCATTGTGATGACAATGATAATGGAGCATTGTGATGACAAGGGAATGGATCATTGTGATGACAAGGGTCATGGAGCATTTTGATGACAAGAGTCCCGGATCATTGTGTTGTCAGGGTTCATGGAGCATTGTGATGACATGGGTCATGGGGCATTGTGATGACAGGGTTCATGGGTCATGCTGATGAGAAAGTTATGGAGCATTGGGCTGAAAATGTTCATGGAGTATTGTGGTGACAGGGGTCATGGGGCATTTTGATGACAAGGGAATGGAGCATTGTGATGAAAATATCATGGAGCATGGTGATGAGAAGGCCATGGAGCATTCTAAAGACATTCGTCATGAAGCTGTGTGATGACAACGGCATGGAGCTTTGTGATTAGAGTGGTCTTGGAGCATTGTGAGGAAAAGGGCATGGATCACTGTGATGAAAAATGCATGGAGCCTTGTCATGTCAGGGTTCAAGGAGCATACTGACGACAAGTGTCAGGGAGCATTGTGATGACAAGTGTATTGAGCATTGTGATGACAAATGTATTGAGCATTGTGATGACAAGGTCATGGAGTATTGTGAAGACAGTTGTCAGGGAGCATTGTGATGACATATGTCATGTTCCATTGCGATGACAATGGCATGGGGCATTGTGTGGCCAAGTGTCATGGAGGATTGTGATGAAAAAGATAATGGGACATTGTGATGATTAGGGCTTGAAATATTATGATGACAAGGGACATTGAGAATTTTGATGAGGAGGTCGTGAAGCATTGTGATGACAAGGTCCTGGAGCATTATGATGAGAAGACCATGGAGCCTTGTGAAGACAAGTCTCATGGAGCACACTGATGACAAGGGGCATGGAGCATTGTGATTACTGGGGTATTGGAGCATTGTGATGACAAGGGTCATGGAGCCTTGTGATGACAAGGCCGTGGAACATTGTCATGACAGGGGTGAGGGAGTATTGTAATGACTAGTGATGGAACATTTTGATATCAGTGTTGAAAGTGCATTTTGATGAGAAGTGCATGGAGCTTTGTGATGACAATGTTTACAGAGCATTGTGAAGATAAGCTTGTGGAACACTGTGATGACAAGCGCATGGCACATTGTGATGACATGGGTCATGGAGCATTGTTCTGACAAGCTTATGGAGCATTCTGATGTCAAGGGTCATGGAGCACTCTGCTGACAAAGGCATGGAGCATTGTGATGACAAGGGTCAGAGAGCATTGTGATGAAAAGTTCATGGAGCATTATGGTGACAAATTTCAAAGAGCACTGTGATGAGGAGGGCATGGACCATTGTGATGACAAAGGTCATGGAGCAATGTGATGACTGGAGTCACGGAGCACTGTGATGACAATGGCATGGAGCATTTTGATGACAGGGGCATGGAGCATTGGTCTGACAAGTTTCATGGATTATTGTGATGATAGTGGGCATGGCACATTGTGATGACAAGGGCATGGAGCATTGTTATAACCAGGTCATGGAATATTGTGAAGACAGGTGTCAAGGAGCATTGTGATGACATATGTCATGTTGCATTGTGATGACAATGACATGGAGCATTGTGAAGCCACGTGTCATGGAGGATTGTGATGACAACGGTAATGGAGCATTGTGATGACAAGGGCCATTGAGAATCGTGATGACAAGTTCGTGAAGCACTGTGATGAAAAGCACATGGAGCTTGCTATGACAGGGGTCATGGAGCATTGCAATGACAAGTGCATGGAGAATTGTGATGACAAGAGCATGTAACATTGTTATGAGAAGTGTCATGGAGCATTGTGATGGCAAGACCGTGAAGCACTGTGATGAGAAGACCATGGATAATTGTGATGACGAGCGTCATCGAGCATTGTGATGACAAGGGCCATTGAGAATTTTAATGCCAACGTCATGAAGCATTTTGATGACAAGCACACGGAGCTTGCTATGACAGGGGACATGGAGCATTGCGATGACAAGTGCATGGAGAATTGTGATGACAAGAGCATGTAACACTGTGATGAGAAGGGTCATGGAGCATTGTGATGGAAAGACCGTGGAGCATTGTGATGAGAAGATCATGGATATTTGTGATGACGAGCGTCATGGAGCACTGTTATGACAAGGGGCATGGAGCATTTTGATGACAGGTGTCATGGAGCATTGTGATGACAGGGATCATGGAGCATTGTGATGACAAGGGTCTTGGAGCATTCTGATGACAAGCTTGTGGAGTATTGTGATGACAATGGCATGGAACATGGTGAGAAAAAGGGCATGGAGCATTGTGATGAAAAAGGCATGGAGCCTTTTCATGACAGTGTTCAAGGAGCATTCTGAGGAAAAGTTTCAGGGAGCATTGTGATGACAGGTGTATTGAGCATTGTGATGACAAAGTTCATGGAGCATTGTGATGACAAGGGCATGAAGTATTGTGATGACAGGCATCATGGAGCGTTGTGATGACAAGTGTTATGGAACATGGTGATCACAAGGGTTTGGAGCATTGTGATGACAGATGTCATGGATCATTTTGATTTCAAGTATCATGGAGAATTGTGATGACAAGGGCATGAAGCAATGTGATCCCAAGGTTCATGGAGGATTGTAATGACACTGGTAATGGAGAATTGTGAGGACAAGTGCATGGAGCATTGTGATGACAAGGTCATGTAGCATTTCGCTGACAAAGGCATGGAGCACCGTGATGACAAGTGTCATGGAGCTCTGTGACGACAAGCGTCAAGGACCATTGTGATTACAGGGGTCATGGAGCATGGGGATGACAAACGCATGGAATATTCTGATGACAAGTGTCATGGATTATTTTGATGCCAGTGGTCATGTAGCATTGTGATGACATAGGTTATGGAGCATTGTGATGAGAAGGTCATGGAGCATTGGGCTGAAAATATTCTTGGAGTACTGTGATGACAAGGGTCATGGAGCATTGTGATGAGAAGGGAATGGAGCAATCCGATGAGAAGGTCCTGGAGCATTGTGATGAGAGGGCCATGGCGCCTTGTGATGACAAGGGTCATGGATCATACTGATAAAAAGGTTCATGGAGCATTGTGATTACTGGGGTTTTGTAGCATTGTGAAGACCAGGGCATGGAGCATTGTGATGAGAAGGCCATGGAGCATTCTGATGACATGCGTCATGGAGCTTTGTGATGACAGGGACATGGAGCATTGTGATTAGAGGGGTCTTGGAGGATTGTGATGAAAAGGGAATGGATCATTGTGATGAAAAATGCATGGAGCCATGTCATTACAGTGTTCAATGAGCATACTGATGGCAAGAGTCAGGGAGCATTGTGATGATAAGTGTATTGAGCATTGTGATGACAAAGGTCATGGAGCATTGTGATGAGAAGACCATGGATAATTGTGATGACAAGTGTCATGGGGAATTGTGATGACAAGTGTTATGGAACATTGTGATCACAAGGGTTTGGAGCATTGTGATGACAGAGGTCATGGAACATTTTGATTTCACTGTGATGACAATAGCATGAAGCATTATGATGATGGGCATGGTGGATTGTGATGACAGGGTTCATGGTGCATTGAGATGAAAAGGGGCATGGAGCATTGTGATTACAGGGGTGTTGGAGCATTGTGATGACAAGGGCATGTAGCGTTGTGATGAGAAGGCCATGGAGCATTCTGATGATATGCATCATGGAGCTTTGTGATGACAAAGAAATGGAGCAGTGTGATTAGAGGGGTCTTGGAGTACTGTGATGACAAGGGTCATGGAGGCTTCTGATGACAAGGCTATGGAACCTTGTGATCGTAAGTGTCATGGAGCATTATTATGACAGGGGTATTGGAGCAATGTGATGACAAGGACATGGAGCACTGGTCTGAAATGTTTCATGGATTATTGTGATGAGAGTGTGCATGGATCATTGTGATGACAAGGGCATGGAACACTATGATACATAGGTCATGGAGGATTGTAATGATAAGGGCATGGAGCATTGTGATGAGAAGGGCATCGAGCATTGTGATGACAAGCGTCATGGAGCTTTGAGATCACAAGGGCATGGAGCAATGTGATGAGAGGGTTCAAGGAGCATTTGATGATAATGGCATGGAGCACTGTGATGACAATGGTCATGGAGCTTTGTGATGAAAAATGTCATGGAGCATTTTAATGACAAGGCCGTGGTGCATTGTGATGAGAAGTGCAGGGAGCATTGTGATGACAGGGTCATGGAGCAATTTGATGAAAAGGTTCATGGAACATTTTGATGAGGGGGTAATGGAAAATTGTGATGTCAGGTGTCATGGAGCATTGTGATGAAAAGGGTCATGGAGCAGTGTGTGACAGGGATTATTGAACATTCTGATGTCAGGGGGCAGGGAGCATTCTGATGAAACGGGTCACTGAGCATTTTGATGACAGGTGTCATGGAGCATTGTGATGATAGGGGCATATAGCATTTCGATGACAGGGGTCATGGAACATTGTGATGACGGGGGTGAGGGAGTATTGTGATAACTAGTGACGGAACACTGTGACATCTTTGGTGAGAGAGCATTTTGATGAGAAGTGTATGGAGCATTGTGATGACAATGTTTAGGGATCATTTTGATGACAAGGATGTGGAGCATTGTGATGACAAGCACATGGCGCATTGTGATGACATGGGTTATGAAGCATTGTGCTGACAAGCGCATGGTGCATTGTGATGACAAGGGTCATTGAGCATTGTGCTGACAAACGCATGGAGCATTGTGATGACAGGGTTGACAGAGCTTTGTGATGTAAAGTCCATGGAGCATTGTGGTGACAAAGGTCACAGAGCCTTCTGTGATGAGGTCATGGACCATTGTGATGACAAATGTCATGAAGCACTGTGATGACTGTAGTCACGGAGCATTGTGATTACAGGGGTCTTGGAGCATTGTGATGAAAAGGGAATGGATCATTGTGATAAAAAAAAAGCATGGAGCCTTTTCACGGCAGTGTTCGTGAAGCATACTAATGACAAGTGTCAGGGAGCATTGTGATGATAAGTCTATTGCGGATTGTGGTGACAAAGGTCACGGAGCATTGTGATGAGAAAACCATTCATAATAGTGATGACGAGCGTCATGGGGCATTTTGATGACAAGTGTTATGGAACACTGTGATCACAAGGATTTGGAGCATTGTGGTGACAAATGTCATGGAGCATTTTGATTTCATTGTGATGACAATAGCATGAAGAATTATGATGATGGGCATGGTGCATTGTGATGACAGGGTTCATGGAGCATTGAGATGAAAAGGGGAATGGAGCATTGTGATTACAGTGGTCTTGGAGCATTGTGATGACAAGGGCATGGAGTATTGTGATGAGAAGGCCATGGAGCATTCTGATGACATGCGTCATGGAACTTTGTTACGACAAGCGCTGGGAGCATTGTGATTACAGGGGTCTTGGAGCATTGTGATGACAAGGGTCATGGAGCCTTGTGATGACAAGGCCGTGGAACATTGTGATGGCAGGGCTCATGGAGCATTGTTATGACGGGTGTAATGGAGCATTGTGATGACAAGGGCATGGAGCAATGTGATGAGAGATTTCATTGATCATTGTGATGACAATGGCATGGAGCATTGTGATGCAAAGGGTCTTGGAGCTTTGTGATGACAAAGTCATGGGGCATTAGGTGACAAGGGCTTGGTGCATTGAGATGAGAAGGGCAGGGAGCATTGTGATGACAGGGTCATGGAAAAATTTGATGAAAAGAGTAATGGAATATTTTGATGACAGGGGTTATCGAACGTTGTAATGTCAGGGGTCATGAAGCATTGTGATGAAATGGGTCATGGAGCATTTTCTGACAGAGTTTATGGAACATTGTGATGTCAGTGGTCATGGTGCATTGTGAAGATAAGGGCATGTAGCACTGTGATGACTGGGGTCATGGCACACTGTGATGACAGGGGTGAGGGAGTATTGTGATGACTAGTGTTGGAACATTGTGATATATGTGGTGAGAGAGCATTTTGATGAGAAGTGCATGGAGCATTGTGATGACAAGGGCAAGGAGCAATGTGATGACAGGGGCATGGAACATCTGTCTGACAAGTTTCATGGATTATTGTAATGACAGTGAGCTTGGAGCATTGTGATGAAAATGGCATGCAGCATTGTGGTGACAAAGGTCACAGAGCGTTGTGTGACGAGGTCATGCACCATTGTGATGACAAAGGTCATGAAGCATTGTGATGACAAAGGTCATGAAGCATTGTGATAACTGGAGTCATGGAGCACTGTGATGACAGGGGTCATGGAGCATTGTGATGACAAGGGCATGGAACATTGTGATGACAAGGTCATGGAGTATTTTGAAGACAGGTGTCAGGGAACATTGTGATGACATATGTCATTGTCCATTGTGATGACAATGGCATGGAGCATTTTGATACCAATTGTCAGGGAGGATTGTGATGACAAAGGTAATGGAGCATTTTGATGACAAGGGCTTGGAACATTGTGATCACAAGGGTTTGGAGCATTGTGATGACAGAGGTCATGGAACATTTTGATTTCACTGTGATGACAATAGCATGAAGCATTATGATGATGGGCATGGTGGATTGTGATGACAGGGTTCATGGTGCATTGAGATGAAAAGGGGCATGGAGCATTGTGATTACAGGGGTGTTGGAGCATTGTGATGACAAGGGCATGTAGCGTTGTGATGGGAAGGCCATGGAGCATTCTGATGATATGCATCATGGAGCTTTGTGATGACAAAGAAATGGAGCAGTGTGATTAGAGGGGTCTTGGAGTACTGTGATGACAAGGGTCATGGAGGCTTCTGATGACAAGGCTATGGAACCTTGTGATCGTAAGTGTCATGGAGCATTATTATGACAGGGGTATTGGAGCAATGTGATGACAAGGACATGGAGCACTGGTCTGAAATGTTTCATGGATTATTGTGATGAGAGTGTGCATGGATCATTGTGATGACAAGGGCATGGAACACTATGATACATAGGTCATGGAGGATTGTAATGATAAGGGCATGGAGCATTGTGATGAGAAGGGCATCGAGCATTGTGATGACAAGCGTCATGGAGCTTTGAGATCACAAGGGCATGGAGCAATGTGATGAGAGGGTTCAAGGAGCATTTGATGATAATGGCATGGAGCACTGTGATGACAATGGTCATGGAGCTTTGTGATGAAAAATGTCATGGAGCATTTTAATGACAAGGCCGTGGTGCATTGTGATGAGAAGTGCAGGGAGCATTGTGATGACAGGGTCATGGAGCAATTTGATGAAAAGGTTCATGGAACATTTTGATGAGGGGGTAATGGAAAATTGTGATGTCAGGTGTCATGGAGCATTGTGATGAAAAGGGTCATGGAGCAGTGTGTGACAGGGATTATTGAACATTCTGATGTCAGGGGGCAGGGAGCATTCTGATGAAACGGGTCACTGAGCATTTTGATGACAGGTGTCATGGAGCATTGTGATGATAGGGGCATATAGCATTTCGATGACAGGGGTCATGGAACATTGTGATGACGGGGGTGAGGGAGTATTGTGATAACTAGTGACGGAACACTGTGACATCTTTGGTGAGAGAGCATTTTGATGAGAAGTGTATGGAGCATTGTGATGACAATGTTTAGGGATCATTTTGATGACAAGGATGTGGAGCATTGTGATGACAAGCACATGGCGCATTGTGATGACATGGGTTATGAAGCATTGTGCTGACAAGCGCATGGTGCATTGTGATGACAAGGGTCATTGAGCATTGTGCTGACAAACGCATGGAGCATTGTGATGACAGGGTTGACAGAGCTTTGTGATGTAAAGTCCATGGAGCATTGTGGTGACAAAGGTCACAGAGCCTTCTGTGATGAGGTCATGGACCATTGTGATGACAAATGTCATGAAGCACTGTGATGACTGTAGTCACGGAGCATTGTGATTACAGGGGTCTTGGAGCATTGTGATGAAAAGGGAATGGATCATTGTGATAAAAAAAAAGCATGGAGCCTTTTCACGGCAGTGTTCGTGAAGCATACTAATGACAAGTGTCAGGGAGCATTGTGATGATAAGTCTATTGCGGATTGTGGTGACAAAGGTCACGGAGCATTGTGATGAGAAAACCATTCATAATAGTGATGACGAGCGTCATGGGGCATTTTGATGACAAGTGTTATGGAACACTGTGATCACAAGGATTTGGAGCATTGTGGTGACAAATGTCATGGAGCATTTTGATTTCATTGTGATGACAATAGCATGAAGAATTATGATGATGGGCATGGTGCATTGTGATGACAGGGTTCATGGAGCATTGAGATGAAAAGGGGAATGGAGCATTGTGATTACAGTGGTCTTGGAGCATTGTGATGACAAGGGCATGGAGTATTGTGATGAGAAGGCCATGGAGCATTCTGATGACATGCGTCATGGAACTTTGTTACGACAAGCGCTGGGAGCATTGTGATTACAGGGGTCTTGGAGCATTGTGATGACAAGGGTCATGGAGCCTTGTGATGACAAGGCCGTGGAACATTGTGATGGCAGGGCTCATGGAGCATTGTTATGACGGGTGTAATGGAGCATTGTGATGACAAGGGCATGGAGCAATGTGATGAGAGATTTCATTGATCATTGTGATGACAATGGCATGGAGCATTGTGATGCAAAGGGTCTTGGAGCTTTGTGATGACAAAGTCATGGGGCATTAGGTGACAAGGGCTTGGTGCATTGAGATGAGAAGGGCAGGGAGCATTGTGATGACAGGGTCATGGAAAAATTTGATGAAAAGAGTAATGGAATATTTTGATGACAGGGGTTATCGAACGTTGTAATGTCAGGGGTCATGAAGCATTGTGATGAAATGGGTCATGGAGCATTTTCTGACAGAGTTTATGGAACATTGTGATGTCAGTGGTCATGGTGCATTGTGAAGATAAGGGCATGTAGCACTGTGATGACTGGGGTCATGGCACACTGTGATGACAGGGGTGAGGGAGTATTGTGATGACTAGTGTTGGAACATTGTGATATATGTGGTGAGAGAGCATTTTGATGAGAAGTGCATGGAGCATTGTGATGACAAGGGCAAGGAGCAATGTGATGACAGGGGCATGGAACATCTGTCTGACAAGTTTCATGGATTATTGTAATGACAGTGAGCTTGGAGCATTGTGATGAAAATGGCATGCAGCATTGTGGTGACAAAGGTCACAGAGCGTTGTGTGACGAGGTCATGCACCATTGTGATGACAAAGGTCATGAAGCATTGTGATGACAAAGGTCATGAAGCATTGTGATAACTGGAGTCATGGAGCACTGTGATGACAGGGGTCATGGAGCATTGTGATGACAAGGGCATGGAACATTGTGATGACAAGGTCATGGAGTATTTTGAAGACAGGTGTCAGGGAACATTGTGATGACATATGTCATTGTCCATTGTGATGACAATGGCATGGAGCATTTTGATACCAATTGTCAGGGAGGATTGTGATGACAAAGGTAATGGAGCATTTTGATGACAAGGGCTTGGAACATTGTGATGACAATGGTCATGGATCATTGTGATGGCAAGGGAATGGAGCATTGTGATGACAAGGGCCATTGAGAATTTTGATGAAAACGTCGTGAAGCATTGTGATGAAAAACACATGGAGCTTGCTATGACTGTGGTCATAGAGCATTGTGATGACAAGTGCATGGAGAATTGTGAAGACAAGATCATGTAACATTGTTATGAGAAGTGTTAAGGATCATTGTGATGACAAGGACGTGGAGTATTGTAATGACAAGGCACATGGAGCATTGTGATGGCAAGACCGTGGAGCATTGTGATGAGAAGACCATGGATAATTGTGATGAAGAGCGTCATGGAGCACTGTAATGACAAGGGGCATGGAACATTGTGATGACAGGGGTCATGGAGCATTGTGATGACAAGGTTCATGGAGGATACTGATGACAAGTTGTTAAGTATTGTGATGACAATGGCATCGAGCATTGTGATGAAAGGGGCATGGAGCCTTTTCATGACACGGTTCAAGGAGCATTCTGATGAGAAGTGACAGGGAGCATTGTGATGACAAGTGTATTGAGCATTGTGATGACAAATGTCATGGAGCATTGTCATGAGAAGTCCATGGATAATTGTGATGACAGGCATCAAAATGTGTTGTGATGCCAAGTGTTATAGAAAATTGTGATCACAAGTGTTTGGAGCATTGTGATGACAGAAGTCATGGATCATTTTGATTTCAAGGAGCATGGAGCATTTTGATGACAAGGGCATGAAGCAATGTGATCCCAATGTTCATGGAGGATTTTGATGACAATGATAATGGAGAATTATTATGACAACCACATGGAGGATTTTGATAACAATGATAATGGAGAATTATTATGACAACCGCATGGAGCATTGTGATGACAAGGTAATGTAGCATTTTGCTGACAAAGGCATGGAGCATTGTGATGACAAGGGTCACGGAGCAATGTGATGACAAGCGTCACAGAGCATCGTGATTACAGGGACCATGGAACACTGGGATGACAAGGGCATGGATCATTGTGATGACAATGATCATGGAGCATTTTGATGCCAGTGGTCATGGAGCATTGTGATGACATGGGTCATGAAACATTGTGATGAGAAGGTCATGGAGCATTGGGCTGAAAATGTTCATGGAGTATTGAGATGACAGGTGTCATAGAACATTGTGATGACAAGGTAATGGAGAATTGTGATGAAAAGGTTCTGGAGCATTGTGATGAGAAGACCATGGACCCTTGTGATGAAAAGTCTCATGGAGCATTCTGATGAAAAGGGGCATAGAGCATTGTGATTACAGGGTTCTTGGAGCATTGTGATGAAAAGGGCATGGAGCATTGTGATGAAAGGGGCATGAAACATTGGTCTGACAAGTTTCATGGATTATTGTGATGACAGTGGGCATGGCACATTGTAATGACAAGGGCATGGAGCATTGTGATGACAAGGTCATGGAGAATTGTGAAGACCGGTGTCAGGGAGCATTGTGATGACATGTGTCATGGTCCATTGTGATGACAATGGCATGGAGCATTGTGATGCCAAGTGTCATGGAGGATTGTGATGACAAAGGTAAAGGAACATTGTGATGACAAGATCATGGATCACTGTGATGACAAGGGCCATAGAGAATTCTAATGACCAGGTCTTGAAACATTGTGATGACAAGTCCATGGAGCTTGCTATGACAGGGGTCCTGGAGCATTGTGATGACAAGTGCATGCAGAATTGTGATGACAAGAGCATATCACATTGTGAGGAGAAGTGTCAAGGAGCATTGTGATGACAAGGATGTAGAGAATTGTAATGAGAAGGATCATGGAACATTGAGATGAACAGGGCATGGAGCATTGTGATGGTAAAACCCTGAAGCATTGTGATGAGAATACCTTGGGTAATTGTGATGACGAGCATCATGGAGCACTGTACTGACAAGGGGCATGGAGCATTGTGATGACAGTTTTCAGGGAACATTGTGATGACAGAGGTCATGGAGCATTGTGATGACAAGGGCCTGGAACTTTGTGATGACAAGGGCCTGGAGCATTGTGATGACAAGTGGCATGGAGCATTGTGATGACATTGGCATGGAGCACTGTCATGACAAGGGACATTGAGAATTTTTTTAACAATGTCATGAAGCATTGTGATGACAAGCATATGGAGCTTGCTATGACATGGGTCAGGGAGCATTGCAATGACAATTGTATGGATAATTGTGATGACAAGAGCATGTAACTTTGTGAAGAGAAGTGTCAGGGAGCATTGTGATGACAAAGAGGTGGAGAATTGTGATGACAAGGGACATGGAGCATTGTGATGACCAGGACATGGAGCAATGTGATGGCAAGACGGTGGAGCATTGTGATGAGAAGGCCATGGATAATTGTGATGACGAGCATCATGGAGCATTATTATGACAAGAGCCGTGGAGCATTCTGACATAAGATATCACTTATGAAGGAAATGTAAACATGGCTACACATGAACTGAATTAGGAAAGAGAACTGTGTCTCACATTTAGAAAACATACTTATGCTTGCTTAAGGGGAAAGGAGAGGTGTGGAGATGCACAAAACCAGAGTTTGATATTAGCACAGGTACCGTTGCATAATCCAAATACAGAATAGACAAGAGCTACTCCTTCCTCAGTGAACGGGACTCAACAGCCCTATTCCTGCAGAGGAATATATCTGACTAGTAAGAATCTTAATACCTATGTATTGATATGTATCCGTAAGGGAATCAAATGTGACTAGACCAGCATAAACACGTCAGTGAAAATAAGCTCAACCTCATTATATAAATGATTTTCATAAACAAAACAAAAAAACAGTGAAATCCTAACACAATTCCTTCAGGTGTTCTGATGAAACCTGGAATGACCCTATCTAAAATGACAGCTGGATGAGACATAAGGCTGGACACTTTTGACTGAGAGGATTGGTGAGATTGAACGAGAAAATGCAGACCGTTTAAAGCAATAATGCATGCCACCAATTCCATGGGTCACAACTCGCCAGGTAAAAGGGAATAACACTACAGTTATAACATGTATGGGAAACGTAGAGAATGCACACACTGTGAAGACGAAAGGATTCTAAAACTCAACTAATAGTCCCTATCCTGGTGCTCCGGTTTGAGTTTCCAACTGCTTTACTATCAATCTCCCAACTTGGAGAGACAGCCCCTTTAAACTCCTGGTTCGCACAGGTTGCCAAATTGGCAGAGGATGAAAGGGAAGAGGGAGAACCAATGAGAGAGTAGCTGTTAGGCATTTGGACGGGCACATGTCACTATAATTTCCCGGCAGGAAGAAGAATTAACCAAAGTCTCAGCCACCCACCGGGAACCAGTATAGGTCCTGAACCGAAATTTTGGACTTCACGTCAGCTCACACAAACGAGTTGAATAATGGAGCTCAGGGCTCAGCAATTCACAAAATGGCAGAGTAATAAAGGACAACAATCGTCCAAAAATATGTTGAGAGAAGGCAAAGGGGCAGACTTGAAAGAGAGCTAGAATAGCAGGCATCAGATTTCAAGAGGTACATTGGAATTGCCTTTAAAGCACAAGAAGAGGGGCAGAACTTCGACAATGATGTACTTGGCCAAAAAGGACGTATGCGTTTTCTCCTGAATATATTCAGGAGAAAACGCATACGTCCTTTTTGGCCAAGCAAGGAAGCGGGCAATGCAAATCTGCACTACAAAGAAGTATCACTTCCCACCAGTCAAAAGGGACATCCGCAAAATGTGTAAACACCAGAAAGGCAAGACAGGCACTGGAGAACTGGGAGCCTAGTTATGCTGATGGGCAGGATGTAAATTGCCTACTACCTCTCTGGAGGAGTGCACTGTGTTCCCTAAAACAAGTAAACAACAGAGCTACAGAGTCAAGGGCAATGCCAGTCTAAGGAATATACCTTTGGAAAACTGAAAATCAATAAGACAGAGCCACCCCACCATTTAGAGCTGCACTGCTTACAAGAACCTCAACTTGGGTACACCTGAAATATCCCAGGAAAGGCAAAAATGGTTCAAGAAATTGTGGTATTTATGTATGATGGAATATCCCTCAGCCATGAAATCAATATCATAAGGCCAGTAGCAGCAAAATGAGTGGATTCAGGTACGATGATTCTAAGTGAAATAAGTCACAGAGAAAAAGAAACTTATCATAAGATATCACTTATGAAGTTCCTGTAAACATGGCTACACATGAACTGAGTTAGGAAAGACAACAGAGTCTCACATTGAGAAAAAACTCTTATGCCTGCTTAAGCGGGAAGGAGAGGTGGGGTGATGCATAAAACCAGAGTTTGATATTAGTACATGTACCGTTCCAAAAACCAACTACGTAGTAGAAAAGACCTAAAACTTCCTAAGTGAAAGGGACTCAAATCCCCATATTTCCCGCAGAGGAAAATATCTGAATAGTAAAAATCTTAAAACCTATGTATTGATATGTCTCCATAAGGGAATCAGGTGTGTCTAGACTCGCATAAACATGGCAGTGAGAATCAGCTCAAACCCATTCTAAAAAGGAATTTCACAAACAAAACAAAAAATCAGGGAAATCCTTTACAATTCCTTCAGGGTCTCTGATGAAACCCGGAATGACCCTATACACAACAACAGCTGGATGTGGCATAAGGCTGGACACTTGGGACTGAGAGGATTGGTGAGATTCGGTGAGCAAATGCAGACCACTTAAAGCAATAATGCGTGGCACACATTCCAATGGTCCCAACTCTCCATGTTGAAGGGAATACTACTACAGTTATAACATGTATAGGAAACCTAGAGAATGGACACACTGTGAATACGAAATGTTTCTAAATCTCTACTAATAATCCCTCTCCTGGTGCTCCGGTTTGACTTTCCAACTGCTTTACTATCAATCTCCCAACATGGAGAGACAGCCCCTTTAACCTCCTGGTTCGCACATGTTGCCAATTTGGCAGAGAATGAAAGGGAAGAGGGAGAATCAATGAGAGAGTAGCTGTTAGGCATTTGGACGGGCACATGTCACTCTAATTTCCCGGCAGGAAGAAGAATTAACCCAAGTCTCAGCCACCCGCGAGGAACCAGTTTAGGTCCTGAACCAAAATTTTGGACTTGTGGTCAGCTCACAAAAACGAGTTAAAAAATGGAGGTCAGGGGCACAACAATTCACAAACTGGCAGAGTAATAGCGGACAACAATCATCCAAAAATCTGTTGAGGGAAGGCAACGGGGTGGACTTGAAAGGGAGCCAGTACAGCAGGAATCAGATTTCAAGAGGTACATTGGAATTGCCTTTAAAGAACAGGAAGAGGGGCACAACTTCGACAATGATGCAATGGGCCAAAAAGGGGTTTGCGATTTCTCCTGAATATATTCAGGAGAAAATGCATACCCCCTTTTTGGCCGAGCAAGCAAGCGGGCAATGCAAATCTGCACTACAAAGCAGTATCACTTCCCACCAGAAAAAAGAGACATCCACAAAATGTGTAAAACCTAGAAAGGCAACAGAGGCCCTTTAGAGCTGGGAGCCTAGTTATGCTGATGGGCGGGACGTAAATTGCCAACTGCCTTTCTGGAGGAGTGCATTGTGTTCCCTAAAACAAGTAACCAACAGAGCTACAGAGCCAAGTACACATCCAGTCTAGGGAATATGCTTTGGGAAATCTGAAAATCAATAAGACAGAACCACCCCAAATTTAGGGCTGCACTGCCTACAAGAACCTCAACTTGGGTACACCTGAAATATCCCAGGAAAGACAAAAATGGTTCAAGAAATTGTGGTATTACGTATGATGGAATATCCCTCAGCCATGAAATCAATGTCATAAGGCCAGTAGCAGCAGAAGGAGTGGATTCATATACGATGATTCTAACTGAAATAAGTCACAGAGAAATAGAAACTTATCATAAGATATCACTTATGAAGGTCCTGTAAACATGGCTACACAAGAACTGAGTTAGGAAAGAGAACAGAGTCTCACATTTAGAAAACACTCTTATGCCTGCTTAAGGGGGAAGGAGAGGTGGGGTGATGCATAAAACCAGAGTTTGATATTAGTACAGGTACCGTTCCAAAAACGAACTACGGAAGAGACAAGCCCTACACCTTCCTCAGTGAAAGGGTCTCAAAACCCCATATTTCCCACAGAGGAATATATCTGGCTAGTAAGTATCTTAAAACCTATGTATTGATATGTCTCCATCAGGGAATCAAGTGTGTCTACACTAGCAGAATCATGTCAGTGAGAATCAGCTCAAACAGGGAAATTCTTTACAATTCCTTCAGGGGCTCTGATGAATCCTGGAATGACCCTATCTACAATGACAGCTGGATGTGGCATAAGGCAGGACACTTGGGACTGAGAGGATTGGTGAGATTCGGTGAGCAAATGCAGCCCATTTAAAGCAATATTTTATGGCACACATTGCAAGGGTTCCAACTCACCAGGTTGAAGGGAATATTACTACAGATATAACATGTACGGGAAACATAGAGAATGGACCCACTGTCAATACAAAAGGTTTTTAAAACTCAACTAATAGTCGTTCTCCTGGTGCTCCGGTTTGAATTTCCAACCACTTTACTATCCATCTCCCAAATTGGAGAGACAGACCCTTTAACCTCCTGGTTCTCACATGTTGCCAATTGGCAGAGGATGAAAGGTAAGATGGAGAACCAATGAGAGAGTAGCTGTTAGACATTTGGACGGGCACATGTCTCTCTAATTTCCCGGCAGGAATAAGAATTAATCAAAATAAGCCACCCGCCGGGAACCAGTATAGGTGCTGAACCAAAATTTTGGACTTGCGGTCAGCTCACAAAAAACGAGTTGAAAATTGGAGCTCAGGGTCACAGCAATTCACAAACGGGCAGAGTAATATAGGAAAACTATCGTCCAAAAATCTGTTGAGGGAAGGCAACGAGGCAGACTTGAAAGCAAGCCAGAATAGCAGGAACCAGATTTCAAGAGGTACATTAGAATCACTTTTAAAGCACAGGAAGAGGGGCACAACTTCGACAATGATGCACTTGGCCAAACAGGGCATATGCGTTTTATCCTGAATATATTCAGGAGAAAACGCACACACACTTTTTGGCCAAGCAAGCAAGCGGGCAATGCAAATCTGCAGTACAAAGAAGTATCACTTCCCAGCAGACAAAAGGGACATCCGCAAAATATGTAAAAACCAGAAAGGCAAGACAGGCCCTGGAGAAGAGCGAGCCTAGTTATGCTGATGGGCGGAATGTAAATTGCCAACTGCCTCTCTGGAGGAGTGCATTGTGTTCCCTAAAACAAGTGAACAACAGAGCTACAGAGACACGGGCACTTCCGGTCTAGGGAATATACCTTTGGAAAACTGAAAATCGATAAGACACAGCCACCTCAAAATTTAGGGCTGCACTGCTTACAAGAACCTCAACTTGGGTACACCTGAAATATCCCAGGAAAGACAAAAATGGTTCAAGAAATTATGGTACTTACGTACGATGCAATATCCCTCAGCCATGAAATCAAAGTCATGAGGCCAGTAGCAGCAAAATGAGTGGATTCAGGTACGATGATTCTAAGTGAAATAAGTCACAGAGGAAAAGAAACTTATCATAAGATATCACTTATGAAGGTCCTGTAAATATGGCTACACATGAACTGAGTTAGAAAAGACAACAGAGTCTCACATTTAGAAAACACTCTTATGCCTGCTTAAGGGGGAAGGAGAGGTGGGGTGATGCATAAAACCAGAGTTTGATATTAGTACATGTACCGTTCCAAAAACCAACTACGGAGTAGAAAAGACCTACAACTTCCTAAGTGAAAGGGACTCAAAACCCCATATTTCCCGCAGAGGAAAATATCTGACTAGTAAAAATCTTAAAACCTATGTATTGATATATCTCCGTAAGAGAATCAAGTGTGTCTAGACTCGCATAAACATGGCAGTGAGAATCAGCTCAAACCCATTCTAAAAAGGAATTTCACAAACAAAACAAAAAATCAGGGAAATCCTTCACAATTCCTTCAGGGTCTCTGATGAAACCCGGAATGACCCTATGTACAACGACAGCTGGATGTGGCATAAGGCTGGACACTTGGGACTGAGAGGATTGGTGAGATTCGGTGAGCAAATGCAGACCATTTAAAGCAATAATGTGTGGCACACATTCCAATGGTCCCAACTCTCCAGGATGAAGGGAATACTACTACAGCTATAACATGTACGGGAAACCTAGAGAATGGACAAACTGTGAATATGAAAGGTTTCTAAAACTCAACTAATACTCCCTCTCCTGTTGCTCCGGTTTGAATTTCCAACTGCTTTACTATCAATCTCCCAACTTGGAGAGACAGCCCGTTTAACCTCCTGGTTCTCACATGTTGCCAATTGGCAGAGGATGAAAAGTAAGATGGAGAACCAATGAGAGAGTAGCTGAGAGACATTTGGACGGACACATGTCACTCTAATTTCCCGGCAGGAAGAAGAATTAATCAAAGTCTCAGCCACCCTCCGGGAACCAGTATAGGTCCTAAACCAAAATTTTGGACTTGTGGTCAGCTCACAAAAAACGAGTTGAAAAATGGAGCTCAGGGGCACAGCAATTCACAAACGGGCAGAGTAATAAAGGAAAACTATCCTCCAAAAATCTGTTCAGGGAAGGCAACGAGGCAGAATTGAAAGCAAGCCAGAATAGCAGGAAACAGATTTCAAGAGGTAAATTGGAATCACCTTTAAAGCACAGGAAGAGGGGCACAACTTCGACAATGAGGCAGTTGGCCAAACAGGGCATATGCGTTTTCTCCTAAATATATTCAGGAGAAAACACATAAGCCCTTTTTGCCCAAGGAAGCAAGCGGGCAATGCAAATCTGAACTACAAAGCAGTATCACTTCAAACCAGACAAAAGGGACATCCACAAAATATGTAAAAACCAGAAAGGCAAGGCAGGCACTGGAGAAGAGTGAGCCTAGTTATGCTGATGTGCGGGATGTAAATTGCCAACTGCCTCTCTGGAGGAGTGCATTGTGTTCCCTAAAACAAGTAAACAACAGAGCTACAGAGACACGGGCACTTCCAGTCTAGGGAATATACCTTGGGAAAACTGAAAATCAATAAGACAGAGTCACCTCAAAATTTAGGGCTGCACTGCTTACAAGAACCTCAACTTGGGTACATCGGAAATATCCCAGGAAAGACAAAAATGGTTCAAGAAATTGTGGTAATTAGGTACAATGGAATATCCCTCAGCCATGAAATCAATGCCATAAGGCCAGTAGCAGCAAAATGAGTGGATTCAGGTACGATGATTCTAAGTGAAATAAGTCACAGAGAAAAAGAAACTTATCATAAGATATCACTTATGAAGGTCCTGTAAACATGGCTACACATGAACTGAGTTAGGAAAGAGAACAGAGACTCACATTTAGAAAACACTCTTATGCCTGCTTAAGGGGGAAGGAGAGGTGGGGTGATGCATAAATCCACATTCCTAAATTAGCACAGATACCGTTCCATAAACCAAGTATGTAATAGACAGCACCTACTCCCTGTACAATGAACTGGACTCAAGAACCCCTATTCATTGCAGAAGAATATATCTGACTTGTAATAATTCTAAAACATATGTATTCTCATGTCTCCATAAAGGAATCATGCGTGTGTATAACAGAATGCACAGCACTGAAATTCAGCTAAACACCCTTATAAAAATAAATTTCAAAAGCAAAATGAAAAAAAAAGCAAAACAGAGAGAAAGTCTTAAAAATTACGTTCAGGGCCTGTGATGCAACCTGGATTGACCACCTTTATACCCACAGCTGGAGGAGACATAAGACGGGACACTTGGGGCTGACAGGATTGCTGAGGTTGTGTGAGCAAAAGAACACCACTTAGAGCAATACTGTGTGCTACCCATTCTAGTGGCCCCAAATCTCCAGGTTTAAGGGAATCTTCCTACAGTTAAAACATGCATGGGAAACCCGTTGGATGGTACACTGTGTAATCGGGAAAGTTTTCTAAAATGTACCTCATTTTTCCTTTCCTCGTGCTCGGCTTAGCGATTCCATCTGCAATACTGAAAATCTCCCCACTTGGAGTGTCAGCGCCTTTACCCTCCTGTTATGCACAGTTTGCAAATTGTGCAGAGGATGAACAGGAAGAGGGGAAACAAATGAGAGATTAGCTGTAGGTGTTTGGATGGGCACATGTCACTCTAGTTTCCCATCAGGAAGAAGAATTAAACAAAGGCTCAGCCTGCAACCCCGGAAACAGACTAGGGCCTAAAGCCATCCTGCGGTATTGCAGCCAGCTCACAAATAAGTGAGTTAAAAAATGGAAATCAGGGGCACAGCAATTCACAAACTTGCAGAGTTATAAAGGACAACTATCATCCAGAAATATATTGAGGTAATGCAGTGAAGAGGATTTGAAAGCAAGGCAGAATTGAAGGAAACAGATTTCAAGAGGTAGATTGGAGTCGTCTTTAAAGCACATGAAAAGCGACAGAACTTCGACAATGTTGCCCTTGGCCGAAAAGGGAGTATGTGTATTTTCTTGAATATATTCGGGAAAAAAATGCATACACCCTTTTTGGCCAAGAAAGCCATCAGACATTGCAAATCCACACTACATAGAAGTGTCACTTACCACCAGTCAAAAGGGCCATCCGCAAATAGTGTAAAAATCACAAATGCAGGACAGGCCATGGAGAAAAGGGAGCCTGGTTATGCCGATGGACAGGATGTAAATTGCCAACAGCCTCTCTGGAGAACTGTATGTTGTTTTCTAAAACAGAGCTACAGAGCATAGCACACTTCCACTCATGGGCGTGTATTTTGGGAAAACTAAAAATCCACAACACACAGCCAGCCCAAAATTTAGGGCTGCTCTGTTTACAAGAACCTCGACTTCGGTACACTTTAAATATCCCAGGAAAGGAAAAAAAAATGGATAAAGATGTTGTGGTACTTGTATACAATGGAATGTCACTCAGACTTAAAATCAATGTCATAAGGCCAATAGCAGCATAATGAGTGGCTTTAGGTACGATGATGCTAAGTGAAATGAGCCACAAAGAAAAAGATACTTATTGTAATATATCACGTATAGAGGTAATATAAACATGGCTACACATGAAATGAATTTCAAAAGAGAACAGAGTTACACATTTAGAAAACACACATATGCCTCCTTAAGGGGAAAGGTGACGTGGGGTGATGTGTAAAAGCAGAGTTTGAAATTAGCACAGATACCATACCATATACCAAATATGTTATAGACAAGACTTACACCTTTCTCACTGAACTGGACACAAAACACCCTATTCACTGAAGAAGAATATATCTGACTGGTAATAATCTTGAAACCTATGTATTTATATGTCTCCATAATGGAATCAAGTGTATATAGATTGGCATAAACACAGATCAGTGGAACAGGACAGAAAGCCCAGAGATAAACCTACATACCTATGGCTATCTCATCTATGACAAATGAGCTAAGGATATACAATGGAGAAAAGACAGTCTCTTCAGTAATTGGTGCTGGGAAAACTGGACCCCTACACATAAAAGAATGAAATTAGGACACTCCATAACACCATACACAAAAATAAACTCTAAATTGATTAGAGATCTAAATATAAGACCAGACACTATAAAACACTTAGAGGAAACCATAGGCAGAACACTCTATGACATAAATCACAGCAAGATCCTTTTTGACCCACCTCCTAGAGAAATGGAAATAAAAACAGAAATCAACAAATGGGACCTAATGAAACTTAAAAGCTTTTACACAGTACAAGAAAACATAAACAAGATGCAAAAACAACCCTCAGAATGGGAGAAAATATTTTCAAATGAAGCAATTGACAAAGGATTAATCTCCAAACTTTACAAGCACCTCATGTAGCTCAATATCACAAAAACAAACAACCCAATCCAAAAACGGGCAGAAGACCTAAATAGACATTTCTCCAAAGAAGATATACAGATTGACAAGAAACACAAGAAAGGATGCTGAACATCACTAATCATTAGAGAAATGCAAATCAAAACTACTGTGAGGTATCACCTCACAGCAGTCAGAGTGGCAATCATCAAAAAATTCTACAAAACACTAAATGCTGGAGAGGCCTTTATTGGAGAAAAGGGAACACACTTGCACTGTGGGTGGGAATGTAAATTGATATGGGCACTAGGGAGAACAGTAAGGAGGTTGCTTTAAATAACTAACAATAGAAGTACCATACGACACAACAATCCAACTACTGGGCATTTGCCTTGTGAAAACCATAATTCAAAAAGAGTTATGTACAAAAATGTTCATTGCAGCTCTATTTACAATAGCCAGGACATGGAAGCAACCTAAGTGTCCATCGACAGATGAATGGATAAAGAAGATCTGGCATATATATACAATGGAATATTACTCAGCCATAAAAAGAAGCAAAACTCAGTTATTTGTACTGAGGTGGATGGACTTAGAATCTGTCCTACACAGTGAAGTAAGTCAGAAAGGGAAAAACAAATACTGTATGTTAACAGAGATATATGGAATCCAACGAAGAAAAAAAAGTTTTGAAGAACCTAGTGGCAGGACAGGATTAAGGACACAGACATAGAGAAAGGATTTGAGGACAACAGAAGGGGGATGGGTAAGATGGGAAGAAGTGAGAGAGTGGCATGGACATAAATACATTACCAAATGTAATACTGATAGCTACTGGGAAGCAGCCACATACAACAGGGTGATGAGCTCGGTGCTTTGTGACCACCTAAACGTGTGGGATATGGAGTGTGGGAGGGAGATGCAAGAGGGAGTGGATCTGGTGATATTTGTATATGTATAGCTGATTCACTTTGTTAGACAGCAGAAACTAACACTCCATTGTAAAGCAATTATACTCCAATAAACATGTAAAAGGAAAAAAAAAAGAAAGCCCAGGGATAAACCTACACACCTATGCTCAACTAATCTATGACAAAGTAGGCAAGGCTTTACAATGGAGAAATGAGAGTATCTTCAATCAGTGGTGCTGGGAAATATGGCCAGCTACATGTAAAAGAATGAAATTAGAACACTGCCCAACACCATACATAAAAATATATTCAAAATGGATTAGAGACCTTAATGTAAGACTGGACAGTATAAAACTCTGAGAGGAAAACTTACGAAGAATACTCTGACGTAAATCACAGCAAGATCTTTTTTGATCCACCTCCTATACTAATGAAATAAAAAAAAAGAAACGAAACAGATGGGACCTAGTGAAACGTAAAAGCTTTTGCAAAGCAAAGGAAACTACAAACAAGACGAAAAGACAACCCTCAGAATGGCAGAAAATATTTGCAAATGAATCAATGGGAAATGCTTAATCTCCAATATATATAAACAGCTCATGCAGCTCAATATTAATAAAACAAACAACCCAATATAAAAATGGAATAATATCTAAATAGACATTTCTTCCAAGAAGAAATAGAGATGGCCAAGACGCACATGAAAATCTGCTCAACATCACTAATTATTAGAGAAATGGAAATCGAAACTACAATGAGGTATCACGTCACACCTGTTAGAATTGGCATCATCAGAAAATCTACAAACAACAAATGCTGGAGAGGGTGTGGAGAAAATGAACCTTCTTCCACTATTGTTGGGAATGTAAATCGATACAGTCTCTATGGAGAACAGTATGGAGGTTCCTTTAAAAACTAAAAATAGAATTACCATATAATCCAGCAATCCCACTACTGGACATATACCCAGAGAAAACCATAAATCAAAAAGACACATTCACCATAATGTTCATTGCATCACTATTTACAATAGCCAGGTAATGAAAGCAACCTAAGTGCCCACAGACAGACGAATAGATAAAGATGTGGTACATACATACAATGGAATATTACTCAGCCATACATAGGAATGAAATTAGGTCATTTTTAGAGACCTTGATGGACCTAGAGACTGTCATACAGAGTGAAGTAAGTCAGAAAGAGAAAAACAAATATTGTATATTAATGCATATATGTGGAACCTAGAAAAATGGTACAGATGACCCGGTTTGCAGGGCAGAGATAGAGACACAGATGTAGAGAACAAACATATGGACACCAAGGGGGGAACGTCATGTGAGGGTGGTGGTGGGATGAATTGGGAGACTGGGATTCACATGTGCACACTTATATGTATAAAATAGATATCCAATAAGAACCTGCTGTATAAAAGAAATAAATAAATTTTAAAAAATTAAAAATAAATAAATATCATTTAATAAAATAAAACGGAAAAAGTTTTTCCCTTCATATAGACGTCATTATATTAATGCATTATTTCTATGTTTATATTTCTAAATTAAAAGAAAGAGGAATAAATAAAATCTACCTTGAACGAAAAAGAAAAAAAGGAAAAAAAAAAAAAAAAACAGAAACCACCAGTTATACAGAGGAAAATCGTATAAGGGCACTTGCTCCAGTGGTAAAAAATTCTTAAGTTGGTCAGAGGTGGGAAATAATCTCCCATGCAGTCAGCAGCGATCCGCCCCACAAGGAGCATCCTCATTGCAAAACTGGGGGACTGTGTCGAGGCGTCTGTAAGTAAATGTGAGCTGATCCCGAGTCCTGCTGCAGCTGAACTCTTCCCACCCTTTCCAGGTAAAACACCTGAATATGTACAAGAACTAGCTAGCATAGAGGAAGGGCTGTGGAGCCACACCAGCGACTGCACGCAGGCCGACTTGGTGCCTGTAGTCCAGCCAGGATGGTCCTGGCCCCAGATGCTCTTCTGGAAGCTTTCCATTTCCCTGCCTGAGATACCCCTCCTGCCACAGCCCCCACTGCTTTTTTACTTCCTCACCTCTGCCTGGGGAGAAATTCCAGCGGCAGGTATGGGTGACACATCCTCTTCTTTAGCAGGTGGCAGCCTGGCAACTCCTGCAGAAAGTCCAGCAGAGCCCCACTCACACTGGGCCACCCACAAAGCCACGGCCCCTCACTCCCTCCCACCACCCTAGCCCCGACACTGCTGACGGGGCAGAGAATATGGCGTCAGGCACAGCTACAGGAGCTCTGGCTGACTGGAGAGGTATTTATATTGACCTCAACCCAGACACACCTGGGTAGGGCTGGCAGGCAGTGTCAGGCTGCCCAAATCAGCCAATCCTCACCCCTCAAGGGCTCACAGTTGCAGAAAATGAATCTTGCTAAACGTGCCTGGCCCAAGGAAAAGGTGTGGGCTCTTGTGAGTCAGGATAGACAAGGGGCTGCAGCTGCTGCTTGTTTTCTTATCATTTTATCTGGTCCATGAGTGGAAAACAACTTCAAGAAGACCCTATCCTAATGAGAGGAACCCAGGAGCCAGCGAGAGGAGTGATGGTGGGTGGAGACAGGGGCCTGGTGCCCTGGCTGCAGTGGAAGTGTCTGGAATAGCAGGCAGAGAGAGGCCACACAGAGTGATACCCAGGGACACAGAACTGTCAGAGCTGTTGTTTGTTAGTTCAAGTCCTGCTCTGAGGTGTTCTGTGTCAGCTGTGAGCGACAGGTGAGCAGGGGGTTCTCTGAAAGGTGGGCTATGTGCACGGTTCCTGTGGGTCCAGCCCTACTGGGGTACCTGCCCAGGGGAGCTCCGTATCCTGGTAAGGGCCTGACTATGAGAGACCCATGGGCTGCTGTGTTGCTGCACAGATGAGTTCCATACTCTGGGAGAGAGTTGACCACAAGAGCCCTGTGGGCTGTGGTGTGGGGGGTGCAGCCCAGGTGAGCTCCATATCCTGGGATTGGCCTGACCACGAGAGACCCATGGGCTGATGGAGACCTGGTAAAGGATATCAGGACAGTCAGTGAAGCCACCGAGGATATACATCCAGTAGCTCCTATTTCCTACACCCTGCTGGTCATTCTACCATCCACCAGACCATGGCATTCTGTATTAGACTTCAATGATGCCTTCTTCTGTATTCCAATCATCTCAGAGTCACAAGAATTTTTGGCTTGTGAGTGGCAGGACACAACATGCAACAAAAGCAATAATACTGGGCCATCCTGCACCAATGGTTCAAAAATCCCCACACCATCATTGGGGAAATGTCCTCTAAAGACCTAAAATTTCTACCTCTGTAAAAGGGAGCCCTCCGTCAATATGCAGATGACATTCTGATTGTCAGGTCTACTAAAGACGCCTCTGAACTACCTAGCCAAGAAAGAATAGAAGGTGTCCAAGGAAAAGGCTCAAATATCCCAGGCTAAGGTGACATGCCTGGGCTTCATTCTCACAGATATTCGGAGAAACGCATCCCAGGATAGGGAAGAAGCCATTTGCAGCCTTACCTCTTCTAAAACTAGAAGACAGCTTAGGGGTTCCTGGGGAGGCCAAGGTTTTATGCATCTGGATCCATAACTGCAGTCTAATAGCTAGGCCTCTACATGAAACACTGACACGAAAAGATGATGATCCTTTAGGATAGAATCCAGAAACAGCCTTTCAAGAATGGAAAGAGCAGTCAATTCAGGCCGTTGCCCAGGAACTCCCTAATTTAGCTAAACCCTTTGAACTTTACATACCCGGTCAAAGGTTAAACACCCTTGGAGCCTTAGTGCAAAAACTGGGACAACTTGAAATGGAGCAACACAAGAATGCCCTTCAGGTATGAAAAACTATGGTCACAAAGGGCTTTGCTCACCGCCCTATCAGGCCAGGATACTGGGGTATCTAAATGGCTGGAAATCAGCAGCCCGCAAGGCCAGCTCCCTCCTAAGGGAAAAGGATCCCACGTGGTGATCCTAACCACCCATCATGCCCTGAAGTTGCAGGGGTCGCTCTGTGGACACACTGACTTCGAGTGAGGAGGCCCTCTAACTCCAAACTCCAGAGAGACAAACGGGGGCAATGGGCCCCCAAGAAGACACGTGTGACCATCACTTGACCTGGAGTTTCTCTCAGAAAACAAGTCTGTACCACGAAAGAGTAGACAACTGCTTGGAGGATTTACTGCACCCAGAGGGGAGCTAATAAGCTTGGCGGGGGAATCGTATATTCACGATTTCACCATAGAAAACCCTACAGACACCATGGTGATGGTGGCCAATATGACCGGCTGGAATGCTGGCTACTTCAAAAGGCCGTTGACTCAGCGGACGTCATGGTCCTGGATCACCACCGACCCTGGAATGTCTGGGAGTTGAGCGGGCAGGGCTCTGACACATGGTGCTGTTTGTACATTAATTCAGGGACCTAATTAAAGAAAGCACAGACTACTGGTCAGAGCATCTAGGCTGGCAAAAACCGTCAGCCTAAGGTCGCTGAACAAATGTGGGGTGGGGTGAAACCTGCCACTGTAGCATCTCTGTGCATCTCTTTCCTGGACCCTTAAAGGTCAATCGAATCTATAACACTTCCAATGCTGGTGCTCAGGTGGACGAGCAGTGAGGCAGGAGGCCTTGGGACAATCAACCTCACCTGGAGGCTGCTGGGGAGAAATTTTGCCCCTCCCCCGTGTATGAGGGCTCCCAGCTCAGCATGAAGCAGTTACAAAAGAGGGGTCTGCACCCTCAGCACCCCAAGAATGAGGAACGGGACAAAAAGCAGAGGAGGTGTTCATCTCCGGCAACGTTCATTAAAAATTCCTGGGAGATAAAAAGAGAATCTGGGCACTAAAATAAAGTCTAACCTGTTTTCCTTTGTGCTTTGTCTAATTTCACATGCTCCTAGGGTTCAGCATGCAGAGGTCCCACACCCGGCACTTCAGACCAGATTTCCTAGTGCAGAATGGCTGGGTCGACACCTCAGCTAGCGGGGTCCCATGCAGACTCTGCAACATAGAGCCTGAGCTGCAGCCAACCCAGCCCTCGAGAGCTCCATCCCCACCCTCCCGATGACGCTGTTGGGACCCCTACACAGCAGCCCAGCCCACAGCCCACGGGGGAGTGCACGCTCTCACCTCTCCATTCTGTTTTCAAAATATAAAGTTTCCTTTGCTTCTGAACCAAACTCAGTCTTGATCTGTTGGCTCCAATGACATTGGGCTTGGGGACTCCTGTTGGGGTCCACTCTGGAGGATCAGTAACAGAAATTGAGAACATTGTAACTTCAATGAACAGATGTGTGAGCCAAACTGTAGTCAACCTAGAGCAGCGTATAAGGCTCGGGTAAAATAAGATGTTTCTAAGACTTACATTTGATATTTCCAACACTTTATTATAAGCAAGTTCAGTGAAGAAATCTGTCTTATTTGTCAGGTCAACATTAGAGAAATGAAGTGATTTATTCCCAAGGATGTACATCGAATACTCTTGGCTGAAGCTTCAATCTTGTTTTGAATGCTTTTCCATTGAAAATGATACCTCTCTTTCAGCTTCCCCATTTCTGAGAAGTATAAAATCATATAAATTATTATTACCAAAGGGGAAAGGTAGGAGAAGGGATAAATTAACAGTTTGGGATTAACACATACACACTGCTATGTATAAAAGAGTTCATCAACAAGGAACTACTGTATAGCACAGGGAACTACACTGAATATTTTGCAGTAACCTATAAGGGGAAATAATCTGAAAAAGAATAGATAATTTTATTGACATCATCTCTCAATGACAGATAAAATGTAACCTAAGCAAGGCCGATGGTGAGCACTTCTGATCCCGAGGATTTCAATCATCTAAAGTTTGGACTCTGCCTATATTCCAAGGCCATTAATGGACATATGTGTAGCAGTAGCTTAAAAATTCCCCAGTTTGGGGTTCGGGGAGGCAGTAATTTGGAAAAAAAACCCTGGTGTTCCCCTAATATGCACGGGACCCTATCTACAGCTAAAACATGCCTGTCACACCTAGAGGATGGTACACCGTTTGATCGGAAAGAGTTTTTAAAAGACACCTCATCTCCTCATCGCCTGGTGCTCGGGTTCACACCTCCAGCATCTTTCCTAACAATCTCCTCACTTGGAGATATCAGCACCGTCAACATCCTGTTGCACACAGTTTGGAATTTGTCCAGAGGATGAAGCGGAAGGATGAGAAATATTTAGAGACAAGTCTTAGGTGTTCAGACAGGCACATGCCACTCTAATTTCCAATCCGGAAGGCAAATTCATCAAAGGCTAGAATTGCCCACGGAAACAGAATAGGGCTAGAGGAAATCCCGCTGTTTAGTGTCCAGTTTCCAAAAACACAAGTTGAAAAATGGAACTCAGGGGCACTAAAATTCATGAAACTGCAGAGTTGAAAATATCTATCGTCAAAAAATGTCTTGAGGTAAGTCACAGAAAAGGACTTGTAAGCAAGGGAGAGTGGCAGGAAACAGATTTGAAGAGGTGGAAAGGACTCCCCATTAAAGCACAAGAAAAGGGGCTGAACATCGCCAATGATGCAGTTGGCCAAAAAGGGCGTATGCATTTTTTCTGAATATATTCAAGTAAAGGCCATACACACTTTTTATGCAACCAAACAGGTGGGCACTGGAAATCAATACTACAAAATATATCACTTCACATCAGTCAGAAGGGCCATCCACATAAAGTGTAAACACCAGAAATGCAGGACAGGGTGAGGAGAAAAGAGAGACCTGTGAGGCTGACAGTGGAAATGTAATTTGCCAACGGCCACTCTGGAGAAGTGTATTGTGTTTGCTAAAACATCTAAAAAATGAGCTACAGAGCATAGGGCACTTGCACTCATGGGCGTATACCTTGGGAAAAACAAAAATCAACAGAAAACAGGCACCCCAACGTTTACCACCTCTCTGTTAAAACGGGCCTCAACTTGGATATAAAATATGTCCCTGGAAGGATAAAATGGATAAAAGAGATGGGGTACTTATGTAGAGTGGAATATTACTCATCCAGAAATCAATGAAATAAGGCCAGTTGTAACAACTCTGGAGGAGATACATACGATCATTCTAAGTGACGTATGTCAGAAAGAAAAAGACACATATCATAAGATGTCACTTAAAGGTGGAATCAAAAATGGCTACACATGAAATAAATTACAAAACAGAAACATAGTCAAATATGTAGAAAATAGAAATAAGGCTGCTAAATGGGAAAGGTGGGGAAGGGTGAGGTATTATCCAGGAGGTTGAAATTAGCAAAGATACCATTCCAAGTACCAAATTGAATAACTGACAAGGCCTACATGGTACCTCAAAGAACTGCACTCAGCCCACTCAAGTCAATGGAAAATAATACATATGACTGGTAAGCATCTGAAAAAGAATTTATTGTTGTCTCACAGTACATGAATCAAGTGGATGCACAGCAGCAAAAAACAGAGCTTTGAAAATCAGCTGTAACCAATATAAAAATAAATTTAAAAATATGTATAAAAATAGTGAGACAGACAAAAATTCTTACAACTTTTGTTGAAGGGCTACGATGTAACATGGATTGAACACATGTAGACCCACAGCAGGATGATATATAAGGCTGGAAGCTATGCACGCTAAGAGATGTTAGAGAGGCTGGGTGAGGAAATGCAGACCTTTTAAAGTAATACTGCCTGGTACCCATTCCATGGGACCCAAATCTGCAGGTTCAAGGGAATCTTCCGAAAGCGAAAACATGCCTGGGAAACCGAGACGAATGTACACCGTGTGATCAGGAAAGGTGTCGAAAATGCACCTCATTTTTGATCTACTGGTGATGGGGTTCACCATTCCAGGCGAATTACTAACAATCTCCCCACTTGGAGAATCAGCACCTTTAACCTCCTGTTTCACACAGTTTGCAATTTGTGCAGAGGATAAACGGGAAGAGGGGGAACCAATGAGAGACTAGCTGTAGGAGTTTTGACAGGCACATGTCACTCTAATTTACCATTAGGAAGAAGAATTAACCAAAGGCTCAGCCTGCCTCCCCAGAACCAGAATAGGGCCAGAAGCAATACAATGGTTTGGCGGCCAGCTCTCAAAAAATGCGAGTTGCAAAATGGAGCTTAGGAGCAAATAATTCAAAGACCTGCAAAGATAAAAATGATAACCAACGTCCAAAAATATATTCAGGCACGGCAACGAAGAGGATCTGAATGAGAGGCAGAATTGCAGGAAACAGATTTCAAAAGGTAGATTGGACTCACATTTAAAGCATATGAAAAGCAGGAGAATTTCTAAAATGATGCAGTTGGGCAAAACAGTGTATGCGTTTTTTCGTGAATATCTTCAGGAAAAAAACACATACAGAGTTTTTGGCCAAGCAAGCAAGCAGGAAATGCAAATCCGCACAACAGAGAAGTCTCAATTTCCACTGCTCAGAAAGGCCATCCAAAAAATGTGTACAAACCAGAAATGCAGGAGAGGCCATGGAGAACAGGGAGCTACTCACGCTGATGGGTGGGGTATAAATATCCAAGTGCCACTCTGAAGAAGTGTATGTTGTTTCCTAAAACATTTAAGTACAAAGCTACCGAGCATAGGGCACTTCCACTCATGGGCCTATAACTTGGGAAGACTAAATATCAACAAGACACAGGCACCCCAAAGTTTAAGGCTGCTCTGCAAACAAGAACCTCAACTTCAGTACACCTTAAATATTCCAGGAAAGAGAAAATTGCATAAAGAACTTGTGGTAATTTTGTTCAAAAGAATATCACTCAGACATAAAATCAATGTCATAAGGCCAGCAACAGCATAATGAGTGGATTTAGGTACGATGATTCTAAGTGAAATAAGTCACACAGAAAAAGAAACTTATCATAAGATATCACTTAGGAAGGTCCTGTAAACATGGCTACACATGAACTGAGTTAGGAAAGAGAAGAGAGTCTCACATTGAGAAAACACTCTTATGCCAGCTTAAGCGGGCAGGAGAGGTGGGCTGATGCATAAAGCCAGAGTTTGATATTAGCACATGTACCATTCCATAAACCAAATACAGAATAGACAAAACCTACACCTTCCTCAGTGAACGGGACTTAACACACCTATTCCCCGCAGAGGAATATATCTGACTAGTAAGAATCTTAAAACCTATATATTGATATGTCTCCATAAGGGAATCAAGTGTGTCTAGACCGGCATAAACACGTCGGTGAAAATCAGCTCAAACCCATTATAAAAATGAATTTCAAAAACAAAACAAAACAAAACAAAAAAACAGCGAAATTCTTACACAATGCATTCAGGGGTTCTGATGAAACCTGGAATGACGCTACCTGCAAAGACAGCTAGATGAGACATAGGGCTGGACACTTGGGAATGAGAGGACTGGTGAGATTGGGTGAGAAAATGCAGACCCTTTAAAGCAGTATTGCATGCCACCCATTCCATGTGTCCCAACTCTCCAGTTAGAAGGGAATATAACTACAGTTATAACATGTATGGGAAACCTAGAGAATGGACACCCTGTGATGGCGTAAGATTTGTAAAAGGCTCCTAATTTTTCCTCTCCTTGTGCTCCAGTTTGGCAATCCAACTGCTTTACTATAAATCTCCCACCTTGGAGAGTCAGCCCCTATAACCTGCTGCTTTGCACAGTTTGCAAATTGTGCAGAGGATGAAAGGGAAGAGGGAGAACTAATCAGAGAGTAGCTGTAGGCATTTGGACGGACATATGTCAGTCTAATTTCCCGTCTGGAAGAAGAATTAACCAAAGCGTCAGCCTGCACCCCCGGAACCAGTATATGTCCTGAAGGAAAATTGTGGATTTGCGGTCAGCTCACAAAAACGCGAGTTGAAAATTGGAGTTCGGGGCAGATCATTTCACAAACCTGCAGAGTTATAAAGGACAACTCACTTCCAAAAATCAGTTGAGGGAAGGCAACGAAGTGGACTTGAAAATGAGGCAGAATTGCACAAAACATTTCACGAGGTAAATTGGAATCGCCTTTGAAGCACAGGAAAAGCGTAACAACTTCGACAATGATGCACTTGGCCAAAAAGAGTGTATGCATTTTCTGCTGAATATATTCAGGAGAAAACACATATGCTCTTTTTGGCCAATCAAGTAAGTGCACAATGCAAATCCGCACTACAAAGAATTGTCAATTCCCACCGGTCAAAAGGGACTTCCGAAAATCTGTAAAAACCAGAAAAGAAAGACAGAGATGACAAGGGCATGAAGCAATGTGATCCCAAGGGTCATCGAGGATTGTGATGACAAGGTCATGTAGCATTTGCTGAAAAATGCATGGATCATTTTGATGACAAGGGACATGGAGCACTGTGATGACACGTGTCACGGAGCATTGTGATTACAGGGGTCATGGAGCATTGGGATGACAAGGGCATGGATCATTGTGATGACAAGGATTATGGAGAATTTTAATGACAAGAGTCCCGGATCATTGTGTTGTCAAAGGTCATGGAGCATTGTGATGACAGTGGTCATGGAGCATTGCGATGACAAGGGTTCTGGAGAAGTGAGATGAGAAATTCATGGAGCTTTGGGCTGAAAATGTTAATGGAGTATTGTGATGACAGGGGTCATGGAGCATTGTGATGACATGGGCATGGAACATTCTGCTGAGAAAAACATGGAGCATTCTGATGACATGCATCATGGAGCTTTGTGATGAAAAGGGCAAGGAGCATTGTGATTACAGTGGTCTAGGAGCACTGTGAAGAAAAGGGCATGGATCATTGTGATGAAAAAGGCATGGAGCATTGTCATGACAGGGTTCAAGGAGCATATTGATGACAAGTGTCAGGGAGCATAGTGATGACAAGGGTATTGAGCATTGTGATGACAAAGTTCATGGAGCATTTTGATGAGAAGACAATGGATAATTGTGAAGACGAGCGTCATGGGGAGTTGTGATGACAAGTGTTATGGAACATTGTGATCACAAGGGTTTTCAGCATTGTGATGACAGAGAACATGGAGCATTATGATTTCATTGTGATGTCAATAGCATGAAGCATTATGATGATGGGCAGGGTGCATTGTGATGACAGTGTTCATGGACCCTTGTGATTACAGGTGTCTTGGAGCATTGTGATGACAAGGGCATGCAGCATTGTGATGAGAAGGCCATGGAGCATTCTGATGACATGCGTCATGGAGCTTTGTGATGACAAGGGCATGCAGCATTTTGATTTCAGGGGTCTTGGAGCATGGTGATGAAAAGGGCATGGATCATTGTGAAGGAAAATGCATGGAGCCATGTCATGACAGGGTTCAAGGAGTATACTGACGACAAGTGTCAGGGAGCATTGTGATGACAAAGTTCATGGAGCATCGTGATATGAAAACCATGGATAATTGTGATGACGAGCGTCATGGGGCGTTGTGATGACAAGTGTTATGGAACATTGTGATCACAAGGGTTTGGAGCATTGTGATGACAGGGTTCATGGAGCATTGAGATGAAAAGGGGCATGGAGCATTGTGATTACAGGGGTGTTGGAGCATTGTGATGACAAGGGCATGGAGCATTGTGACGAGAAGGCCGTGGAGCATTCTGATGACATGCGTCATGGAGCTTTGTGATGACAAGGGCATGGAGAATTGTGATTACAGGGGTCATAGAACATTGTGATGAGAGGGGTGAGGGAGTATAGTGATGACTAGTGATGGAACATTGTGATATCAGTAGTGAGAGAGCATTTAGATGAGAAGATCATGGAGCATTGTGATGACAAGTTTTATGGAGCTTTGTGATGACAAGGTTGTGGAGCATTGTCATGACAAGTGCATGGCACATTGTGATGACATGTGTCTTGGAGCATTGTGCTGAGAAGCGCATGTAGGATTGTGATGACAAGGGTCATGGAGCATTGTGCTGACAAAGGCATGGAGCATTGTGATGACAAGTTTTACAGAGCACTGTCATGACGAGGGAATGGACCATTGTGATGACAAAGGTCATAAAGCATTGTGATGAGTGGAGTCACGGAGCATTTTGATGTGAGGGGTCATGGAGCATTGTGATGACAAGGGCATGGAGCATTGTGATGACAAGGTCATGGAGTATTGTGAAGACAGGTGTCAGGGTGCAATGTGATGGCATATATCATGTTCCATTGTGATGACAATGGCATGGAGAATTGTGATGCCAATTGTCATGGAGCATTGTGAAGACAAAGGTAATGGAGCATTGTGATGACAAGGGCTTGGAGCATTGTGATGACAATGATCATGGAGCATTGTAATGAAAAGGGCTTTTCAGAATTTTGATGACAAGTTCGTGAAGCACTGTGATGAAAAGCAAATGGATCTTGCTATGACAGGGGTCATGGAGCATTGCGATGACAAGTGCATGGAGAATGTGATTACAAGAGCATGTAAAATTGTGATTTGAAGTGTCATGGAGCATTGTGATGGCAAGACGGTGGAGCATTGTGATGAGAAGACCATGGATAATTGTGATGACGAGCGTCATGGAGAACTGTAATGACAATGGGCATGGAGCATTGTGATGACAGGGGTCATGGAGCATTGTGATGACAAGGGTAATGGAGCATTTCGATGACAAGCTTGTGGAGTATTGTGATGACAATGGCATGGAGCATTGTGATGAGAAGACCATGGAGCCTTTTGATGAGAAGTCTCATGGAGCATTCTGATGAAAAGGGGCATGGAGCATTGTGATTACAGGGGTCTTGGTGCATTGTGATTACAAGGGCATGGAGCATTGTGAGAGATGTCCAAGGAGCATTCTGATGACATGCATCATGCAGCTTTGTGATGACCAGTGCAAGGAGCATAGTGATTACATGGGTTTTGGAGCATTGTGATGAAAAAGGCATGGAGCCTTGTCATGACAGGGTTCAAGGAGCATACTGATGGCAAGTGTCAGGGAGCATTGTGATGACAAGTGTATTGAGCATTGTGATGACAAATGTCATGGAGCATTGTGATGAGAAGACCATGGATAATTGTGATGACGAGCGTCATGGTGCGTTGTGATGACAAGTGTTATGGAACATTGTGATAACAAGGGTTTGGAGCATTGTGATGACAGAGGTCATGGAGCATTTTGATTTCATTGTGAAGAGAACAGCATGAAGCATTATGATGATGGGCCTCGTGCATTGTGATGACAGGTTTCATGGAGCATTGAGATGAAAAGTGGCATGGAGCATTGTGATTACAGGTGTCTTGGAGCATTGTGATGACAAGGGCATGGAGCATTGTGAATGAGAAGGCCATGGAGCATTCTGATGACATGCGTCATGGAGCTTTGTGATGACAAGGGCATGGAGCATTTGTCTGAAAATGTTCATGGATTACTGTGATGATAGTGGGCATGGAGCATTGTGATGACAAGGACACGGAACACTGTGATACATGGGTCATGGAGGATTGTAATGACAAGGTCATGGAGCATTGTGTTGAGAAGGGCATCGAACATTGTGATGACAAGCGTCATGGAGCTTTGTGATGACAAGGGCATGGAGCAATGTGATGAGCGGCTTCATGAAGCATTCAGATGACAACGGCATGGGGCATTGTGATGCCAAGGGTCATGGAGCTTTGTGAAGACAAAGCTCATGGAGCATTTTGATGACAAGGGAGTGGTGCATTGTGATGATAACGACATGTAGCATTGTGATGATAGGGGTCATGGAACATTGTGATGACAGGGGTGAGGGAGTATTGTGATGACTAGTGATGGAACATTGTGATATCAGTGGTGAGATAGCATTTTCATGAGAAGTGCATGGAGCATTGTGATGACAATATTTATGTAGCATTGTGATGACAAGGATGTGGAGCATTGTGATGACAACCGCATGGCACATTGTTATCACATCGGTCATGGAGCATTGTGCTGACAAGCTCATAGAGCACTGTCATGACAAGTGTCATGGAACATTGTGCTGACAAAGGCATGGATCATTGTGATGCCAAGGGTCACAGAGCATTGTGATGAAAAGTTCATGGAATATTTTGGTGACAAATGTCACAGAGACTTGTGATGATTAGGGCATGGACCATTGTGATGACAAAGTCTTGAAGCATTGTGATGACTGGAGTCACAGAGCATTGTGATGACATGTGTCATGGAGCATTGTGATGACAAGTGCATGGAGCATTGTGATGACAGGGGCATGGAGCCTCGGTCTGAAAAATTTCATGGATTATTGTGATGACAGTGGGCATTGCACATTGTGAATGCAAGGGCATGGAGCACTGTGAAGAAAAGGTCATGGAGTATTGTGAAGTCAGGTGTCAGGGAGCATTGTGATGACCTATGTCATGGTGCATTGTGATGACAATGGCATGGAGCATTGTGATGACAAGTGTCATGGAGGATTGTGATGACAAAGGTAATGGAGCATTGTGATGAAAAGCGCTTGGAGCATTGTGATGAGAAGTGTCATCGAACATTGTAATGACAAGGGCATGGAGCATTGTAATGACCAAGGCCACTGAGAATTTTGATGCCAACGTCGTGAAACATTGTGATGACAAGCACATGGAACTTGCTATGACAGGTGTCATGGAGCATTGTGATGACAAGTGCATGGATAATTGTGATGACAATAGCATGTAACTTTGTGATGAGAAATGTCATGGAGCATTGTGATGACAAGGACGTGGAGAATTGTGATGACAAGGGACATGGAGCTCTGTAATGACCAGGGCATTGAGAATTGTGATCGAAAGACCGTGGAGCATTGTGATGAGTAGGTCATGGATAATTGGGATGACGAGCGTCATGGAGCACTGTAATGACAAAGGAAATGGAGCATTTTGATGACATGTGTCATGGATCATTGTGATGACAGGGGTCATGGAGCATTCTGATGACAAGCTTGTGGAGTATTGTGATGACACTGGCATGGAGCATTGTGATGAAAAAGGCATGGAACCTTTTCATGACAGGGTTCAAGGAGCATTCTGACGACAAGAGTCAGGGAGCATTGTGATGACAAGTGTATTGAGCATTTTGATGACAAATTTCATGCAGCATTGTGATGACAGGCATCATGGAGCGTTGTGATGACAAGTGTTATGGAACATTGTGTTCACAAGGGTTTGGAGCATTGTGATGATAGATGTCATGGATCATTTTCATTTCAAGGAGCATGGAGCATTGTGATGACAAGGGCATGAAGCAATGTGAACCCAAGGTTCACCGAGGATTTTGATGACAATTGGAATGGAGTATTGTGAAGTCAAGTGCATGGAGCATTGTGATGACCATGTCATGAAGCATTTTGCTGAAAAATGCATGGAGCATTTTGATGACAAGAGTCATGGAGCACTGTGAAGACAAGCGTCACGGAGCATTGTGATTTCGGGGGTCATGGAGCATTGGGATGGCAAGGGCATGGATCATCGTGATGACAAGGGTCATGGATCATTTTGATGACAAGAGTCCCGGATCATTGTGTTGTCTGGGGTCATGGAGCATTGTGATGACAGTGATAATGGAGCATTGTGATGACAGGTTCATGGAGCATTGTGATGAGAAGGTCATAGAGCATTGGGCTAAAAATATTTATGGAGTATTTTGAAGGCGGGGGTCACGGAGCATTGTGATGACAAGGGAATGGAGCATTGTGATGAGAAGGTACTGAAGCATTGTGATAAGAAAACATTGGAGCCTTGTATTCACGAGTCTCATGGAGCATTCTGATGAAAAGGGGCATGGAGAATTGTGATTACATGGGTCTTGGAACATTGTGAAGAAAAGAGCATGGATCATTGTGATGAAAAAGTCATGGAGCCTTGTCATGACTGGGTTCAAGGAGCATAATGACGACAAGTGTCAGGGAGCATTGTGATGAGTAGACCATGGATAATAGTGATGACGAGCGTCATGGGGCATTGTGATGACAAGTTTTATGGAACAATGTGATCACAACGGTTTGGAACATTGTGATGACAGAGGTCATGGAGCATTTTGATTTCATTGTAATGAAAATAGCATGAAACATTATGATGATGTGCATGGTTCATTGTGATGACAGGGTTCATGGAGCACGGAGATGAAAAGGGGCATGGAGCATTGTGATTACAGGGGTCTTGGAGCATTGTGATGAGACGTTCAAGGAGCATTGGGCTGAAAATGTTCATGGAGAATTGTGATTACAGGGGTCATGGAACACTGTGATGAGAAGGGTCATGGAGCATTGTGATGACAAGCGTCACAGAATATTCTGATTAAAGGTGTCATGGAGCATTGGGATGACAAGGGCATGGATCATTGTGATGACAAGTATCATGGAGATTTTTGATAAAAAGAGTCCCGGATCATTGTGTTGTGAGGGGTCATGGAGCGCGGGGATGACAGTGGTCATGGAGCATTGTGATGACAGTGGTCATGGTGCATTGTGATGAGAAGGTCATGGATCATTGGACTGAAAATGTTCATGGAGTATTGTGATGACAGGGGTCATGGAGCATTGTGATGACAAGGGAATGGAGCATTGTGATGACAAGGTCCTGGAGCATTGTGCTGAGAAGACCATGGAGTCTTGTGATGACAATTCTCATGGAGCATTCTGATGAAAAGCGGCATGGAGCATTGTAATTAATGGGGTCTTGGAGCATTGAGATGAGAAGGGCGTGGAGCATGGTGATGAGAAGCCCATGGAGCTTTCTGATGACATGCGTCATGGAGCTTTGTGAAGACAAGCACATGGAGCATTGTGATTACCGGGGTCTTGGCGCATTGTGATGAAAAGGGCATGGATCATTGCGATGAAAAATGCATGGAGCCTTGTCATGACAGGGTTCAAGGAGCATACTGAGGATAAGTGTCAGGGAGAATTGAGATGACAAGTGTATTGAGCTTTGTGATGACAAGTTTATTGAGCATTGTGATGACAAGGTCATGGAGTATTGTGAAGACAGGTGTCAGGGAGCATTGTGATGACATATGTCATGTTCCATTGCGATGACAATGGCATGGGGCAATGTGATGCCAAGTGTCATGGAAGATTCTGATGACAAATATAATGGGCATTGTGATGATTAGGGCTTGGAACATTATGATGACAAGGGACATTGAGAATTTTGATGAGGAGGTCGTGAAGCATTGTGATGACAAGGTGTTGGAGCATTGTGATGTGAAGACCATGGAGCCTTGTGATGACAAGTCTCATGGAGCACACTGATGACAAGGGGCATGGAGCATTGTGATTACTGGGGTATTGGAGCATTGTGATGACAAGGGTCATGGAGCCTTGTGATGACAAGGCCGTGGAACATTGTCATGACAGGGGTGAGGCAGTATTGTAATGACTAGTGATGGAACATTTTGATATCAGTGGTGAAAGAGCATTTTGATGAGAAGTGCATGGAGCTTTGTGATGACAATGTTTACGGAGCATTGTGATGATAAGGTTGTGGAACATTGTGATGAGAAGCGCATGGCACATTGTGATGACATGGGTCATGGAGCATTGTTCTGACAAGCGCATGTAGCATTTTGATGCCAAGGGTCATGGAGCACTCTGCTGAAAAAGGCATGGAGCATTGTGATGACAAGGGTCACAGAGCATTGTGATGAAAAGTTCATGGAGCATTATGGTGACAAATTTCAAAGAGCACTGTGATGAGGAGGGCATGGACCATTGTGTTGACAAAGGTCATGAAGCAATGTGATGACTGGAGTCACGGAGCACTGTGATGACAAAGGCATGGAGAATTGTGATGATAGGGGCATGGAGCATTGGTCTGACAAGTTTCATGGATTATTGTGATGATAGTGGGCATGGCACATTGTGATGACAAGGGCATGGAGCATTGTTATGACCAGGTCAAGAGTACTGTGAAGACAGGTGTCAGGGAGCATTGTGATGACATATGTCATGGTGCATTGTGATGACAATGGCATGGAGCATTGTGAAGCCAAGTGTCATGGAGGATTGTGATGACAACGGTAATGGAGCATTGTGATGACAAGGGCCATTGAGAATTGTGATGACAAGTTCATGAAGCACTGTGATGAAAAGCACATGGAGCTTGCTATGACATGGGTCATGGAGCATTGCGATGACAAGTGCATGGAGAATTGTGATTAAAAGATCATGTAACATTGTGATGAGAAGTGTCATGGAGCATTGTGATGGCAAGACCGTGGAGCACTGTGATGAGAAGACCATGGATAATTGTGATGACGAGTATCATGGAGCATTGTGATGACAAGGGCCATTGAGAATTTTGATGCCAAAGTCGTGAAGCATTGTGATGACAAGCGCACGGAGCTTGCTATTACAGGTGACATGGAGCATTGCGATGAAAAGTGCATGGAGAATTGTGATGACAGGGGTCATGGAGCATTGTGATGAAAAGGGCATGGAGCATTGTGATGGAAAAGGCATGGAGGTCTTCATGAAAGTGTTCAAGGAGCATTCTGACGACAAGTGTCAGTGAGCATTGTGATGACAAGTGTATTGTGCATTGTGATGACAAAGTTCATGGAGCACTGTGATGACACGGGCATGGAGTATTATGATGACAGGTATCATGGAGCGTTGCAATGACAAGTGTTGTGGAACAATGTGATCACAAGGGTTTGGAGCATTGTGATGATAGAGGTCAGGGATCATTTTGATTTCAAGGAGCAGGGAGCATTTTGATGAAAGGGGTCATGGAGCATTGTGATGAGAATATCATAGAGAATTGGGTTGAAAATATTCATGGAGTATTGTGATGACATGGTTCTTGGAGCATTGTGATAACACGGGCATGGAGAATTGTGATGAGAAGGCCATAGTGCATTCTGATGACATGCGTCATGGAGGTATGTGATGATAAGGGCAAGAAGCATTGTGATTACAGGGGTTTTGGAGCATTGTGATAAAAAGGGCATGGAGCCTTGTCATGACAGGGTTCAAGGAGCATACTGATGACAAGTGTCTGGGAGCATTGTGATGACAAGTGTATTGAGCATTGTTTTAACAAAGTTCATGGAGCATTGTGATGAGAAGACCATGGATAACTGTGATGAGGAGCATCATGGGGCATTGTTATGACAAGTGTTAGGGAACATTGTGATCACAAGGCTTTGGGGCATTGTGATGACAGAGGTCATGGAGCATTTTGATTTCATTGTGATGACAAAAGCATGAAGCATTATGATGATGGGCATGATGCATTGTGATGACAGGGTTCATGGAGCATTGAGATGAAAAGTGGCATGGAGGATTGTGATTACAGGTGTCTTGAAGCATTGTGATGACAAGCGAATGGAGCATTGTGAATGAGAAGGCCATGGAGCATTCTGATGACATGCGCCATGGAGCTTTGTGATGACAAGTGCATGGAGCATTGTGATTACAGGGTCTTGGAGCATTGTGATCACAAGGGTCATGGAGTCTTGTGATTACAATGCCGTGGAACCTTGTGATGGCAGGTGTCATGGAGCATTGTTATGACAGGGGTAATGGAGCATTGTGATGACAAGGACATCAGCATTGGTCTGAAGAATTTCATGGATTATTGTGATGAGAGTGGTCATGGAGCATTGTGATGACAAGGTCACGGAACACTGTTACATGGGTCATGGAGGATTGTAATGACGGGGCATGGGGCCTTGTGATGAGAAGGGCATCGAGCATTGGTATCACAAGCGTCATGGAGCTTTGTGATGACAAGTGCATGGAGCAATTTGATGAGAGGGTTCATGAGCATTGTGATGACAATGGCATGGAGCATTGTGATGCCAAATGTTATGGAATTTTGTGATGAGAAATGTCATGGAGCAATTTGATGACAAGGGCATGGAGCATTGTGATTAGAAGGGCAGGGAGCATTGTGATGACAGGGTCATGGAGAAATTTGATGAAAAGGGTCATGGAACATTTTGATTATAGGGGTTATAGAATATTGTGATGTCAGCGGTCATGGAGCAATGTGATGAAAGGGGTCATGGAGCATTTTGATGACAGGGGTTATGGAACATTGTGATGCCAGTGGTCATCGAACATTGTGATGATAAGTGCATGTAGCATTTTGATGACATGGTTCATGGAACATAGTGATGACAGGGGTGATGGAGTATTGGGATGACTAGTTATGGAACACTGTGATATCAGTGGTGAGAGAGCATTTTGATGAGAAGTGCATGGAGCACTGTGATGACAAGTTTTATGGAGCATTGTGCTGAGAAGTACATGGTGCATTGTGATGACATGGGTCATGCAGCATTGTGCTGATAAGCACATGGAGCATTGTGATGACAAGGGTCATGGAGAATTGTGATGAAAAGTTCATGGAGCATTGTGGTGACACATGTCAGAGAGACTTGTGATGACGAGGGCATGGACCATTTTGATGAGAAAGGTCATGAAGCATTGTGATGACAGGAGTCACGGAAAGTTGTGATGACGGGTCATGGAGCATTGTGATGACAAGGGCATGGATTATTGTGATGACAAGTGTCATGGAGCATTTTGATGACAGGTGTCCCAGATCATTGTGTTGTCTGGTGTTATGGAGTGTTTTGATGACAGTGGTCATGGAGCATTGTGATGACAGGGGTCATGGTGCATTGTGAGGATAGGGGTCATGGAGCATTGTGATCAGAAGTTCATGGAGCATTGGGCTGACAGTATTCATTGAGTATTGTGATGGCAGGTGTCATGGAGCATTGTGATGACAAGTTCCAGGAGCATTGTGAGGAGAACGGCTTGGAGCACTGTGGTGACAAGGGCCATTGAGAATTTTGATGACAAGGTCGTGAAGCATTGTTATGACAAGCACATGGAGCTTGCTATGGCAGGGGTCATGGGGCATTGCGATGACAAGTGCATGGAGCATTGTGATTACAGGGGTCTTGGAGCATTGTGATGACAATGACATGGAGCATTGTGATGCCAAGGGTTATGGAGCGATGTGATGACAAATGTCATGGAGCATTTTGATGACAAGGGCATGGTGCATTGTGATGAGAAGGGCAGGGAGCATTGTGATGACAGGGTCATGGAGCAATTTGATGAAAAGGGTCATAGAACATTTTGATTACATGGGTTATAGAATATTGTGATGTCTGGGATCATGGAGCAGTGGGATGAAAAGTGTCCTAGAGCATTGTGATGACAAGGGTCGCAGAGCATGTTGATGAAAAGTTCATGGAGCATTGTGGTGACAAATGTCAAAGAGACTTGTGATGACGAGGGCATGGACCATTGTGATGAGAAATGTCATGAAGCATTGTGATGACAGGAGACACAGTGCATTATGATGACGGGTCATGGAGCATTGTGATGACAAGGGCATGGAGCATTGTGATGACAGGGGCATGGAGAATTGGTCTTACAAGTTTCATGGATCATTGCGATGACAGTGGGAATGGCGCATTGTGATGACAAGGGCATGGAGCATTGTGATGACAAGGTCATGCAGTATTTGAAGACAGGTGTCTGGGAGCATTTTGAAGACATAAGTCATGGCCCATTGTGATGACAATGCCATGGAGCGTTGTGATGCCAAGTGTCATGGAGGTTTGTGATGACAAAGGTAATGGAGCATTGTGATGATAAGGGCTTGGAGCCTTGTGATGACAAGGTTCATAGCACACTGTGCTGACAATGGCATGGAGCATTGTGATGACAATGGTCATGGAGCATTGTATTGAGAAAGGCTTTGAGCATTGTGATGAAAACGGTCACAGACCATTATGATGAAAATTTCATAGAGCATTGTGGTGACAAATGTCACAGAGCCTTGTGAAAACGAGGGCATGGACCATTGTGATGACAAAGGTCGTGAAGCATTGTGATGACTGGAGTCATGGAGTATTGTGATGACAGGGCTCATGGAGCATTGTGATGGCAAGGGCATGGATCATTGTGATGACAAGTGTCATGGAGCATTTTGATGACAAGTGTCCCGGATCACTGTGTTTTCTGGTGTCATGGAGCGTTGTGATGACAGGGGTCATGAAGCATTGTGATGACAGGGGTAATGGAGCATTGTGATCAAAATTTCATGGAGCATGGGACTGACAGTATTCATTGAGTATTGTGATGGCATGAGTCATGGAGCATTGTGATGACAATGGAATGGAGCATTGTGATGACAAGGTCCTGGAGCATTGTGAGGAGAAGACCATGGAGCCTTGTGATGACAAGTATCATGGAGCATACTGATGAAAAGGGGCATGGAGCATTGTGATTGCATGGGTCTTGGAGCATTGTGAAGAATAGGGCATGGATGATTGTGATGAAAGAGCATGGTGCCTTGTCATGAGAGGATTCAAGGAGCATACTAACGACAAGTGTCAGGGAGCATTGTGATGACAAGTGTATTGAGCATTGTGATGACAAAGGTCATGGAGCATTGTGATGAGAAGACCATGGATAACTGTGATGATGAGCGTCATGGGGAGTTGTGATGACAAGTGTTATGGAACAATGTGAACACAATGGTTTGGAGCATTGTGATCACAGAGGTTATGGTGCATTCTGATTTCATTGTGATGACAATAGCATGAAGCATTATGATGATGGGCATGGTTCATTGTGATGACAGAGTTCATGCAGCATTTTGATGAAAAGGGCATGGAGCATTGTGATGAGAAGGCCATGGAGCTGTCTGATGACATGCGTCATGGTGCTTTGTGATGACAAGAGCATGGAGCAGTGTGATTACAGGGGTCTTGGAGCATTGTGATGACAAGGGTCATGGAGACTTGTGATGACAAGGCCGTGGAACATTGTCATGACAGGAGTGTGGGAGTATTGTAATGACTAGTGACGGAACATTTTGATATCTTCGGTGAAAGAGCATTTTAATGAGAAGTGCATGGAGCTTTGTGATGAGAAGGTTTATGGAGCATTGGGATGACAAAGATGTGGAACATTGTGATGACAAGCGCATGGCATATTGTGATGACATGGGTCATGGAGCATTGTGCTGACAAGCACATGGAGCATTGTGATGACAAGGGACATGGAGCACTCTGCTGACAAAGGCATGGAGCATTGTGATGACAAGGGTCACAGACCATTGTGATGATAAGTTCATGGAGCATTATGGTGACAAAGTTCACAGAGCCCTGTGATTACGAGGGCAAGGACCATTGTGATGACAAAGATCAAGAAGCAGTGTGATGACTGGAGTCACGGAGCATTGTGATGACAAGGGCATGGAGCATTGTGATGACAGGGGCATGGAGCATTGGTCTGAGAAGTATCATGGATTATTGTGATGAAAGTGTGCATGTTGCATTGTGATGAAAAGGGCATGGAACATTGTTATGACCAGGTCATGGATTATTGTGAAGACAGGTATCAGGGAGTATTGTGATGACATATGTCCTGGTGCATTGTGATGACAATGTCATGGAGCATTGTGAAGCCAAGTGTCATGGAGGATTGTGATGACAAAGGTAATGGAGCATTGTGATGACAAGGGCTTGGAGCATTGTGGTGACAAGGGCCATTGAGTATTCTGATGACAAGGTCGTGAAGCATAGTTATGACAAGCGCACGGAGCTTGCTATGACATGGGTCATGGAGCATTTAGATGACAAGTGCATGGAGCATTGTGATTAGAGGGGTCTTGGAGCATTGTGATGAAAAGGGCATGGAGCATGGTGATGACAATGCCATGGAGCATTCTGATGACATGCGTCCTGGAGATTTGTGATGACAAGCACATGGAGCATTGTGATTACAGGGGTCTTGGAGCATTGTGATGAAAAGTGCATGGATCATTGTGAGGAAAAGGCAAAGAGACTTGTCATGACAGGTTTCAAGTAGCATACTGAAGACAAGTGTCAGGGAGCATTGTGATGACAAGTGTATTGAGCATTGTGTTGACAAATGTCATGGAGCATTTTGATGAGGAGACCATGGATAATTGTGAGGACGAGCGTCATGGCGCATTGTGATGACAAGTGTTATGAAACATTGTGATCAGAAGGATTTGGAGCATTGTGATGACAGAGGTCATTGAGCATTTTGATTTCATTGTGATGACAATAGCATGAAATATTATGGTGATGGGCACGGTGCATTGTGATGACAGTGTTCATGGAGCATTGAGATGAAAAGTCGCATGGAGTATTGTGATTACAGAGGTCTTGGAGCATTGTGATGACAAGGGTCATGGAGCCTTGTGATGACAAGGCCGTGGAACATTGTGATGGCATGGGTCATTGAGCAATGTTATGACAGGTGTAATGGAGCATTTTGATGACAAGGGCATGGAGTATTGTGATGCCAAGGGTCATGGAGCTTTGTGATGACAAATGTCATGGGGCATTTTGATGACAAGGGCGTGGTACATTGTGATGAGAAGGACAGGGAGCATTGTGATGACAGGGTCATGGAGCAATTTGAATAAAAATGTCATGGAATATTTTGATGACAGGTGTTATGGAACATTGTGATGTCAGGGGTCATGGAGCATTGTGGTGATAAAAGCAAGTAGCACTCTGATGAGAGTGGTCATGGAACATTGTGATGACAGGGGTGAGCGAGTATTGTGATGACTAGTGATGGAAAATGGTGATATATGTGGTGAGAGAGCATTTTGATGAGATGTGCCTGGAGCATATTGATGACAAGTTTTATGGAGCATAGCGATGAAAAGAATGTGGATCATTGTGATGTAAAGGGTCATGGAGTCTTGTGATTACAAGGCCGTTCAACATTGTGATGGCAGGGGTTATGGAGCATTGTTATGACAGGTGTAATGGAGCATTGAGATGACAAGGGCATGGAGCAATGTGATGAGAGATTTCATTGAACATTGTGATGACAATGGCATGAATCATTGTGATGACTGGAGTCACGGAGCACTGTGATGACAGGGGTCATGGAGCACTGTGATGACCAGGACATGGAGCAATGTGATGACAGGGTCATGGAACATTGGTCTGACAATTTTCATGGATTATTGTTATGACATTGGGCATGGAGCATTGTGGTGACAAAGGTCACAGAGCCTTGTGTGACGAGGGCATGGACCATTGTGAGGACAAAGGTCATGAAGCATTGTGGTGACTAGAGTCACGGAGCATTGTGATGACAGTGGTCATGGAGCATTGTGATGACAAGAGCATGAAGCATTGTGATGACAGGGGCATGAAACATTGGTCTTACAAGTTTCATGGATTATTGTGATTAAAAGGGAATGGAACATTGTGATGACAAGGCCATGGAGTATTGTGAAGACATGTGTCAGGGAGCATTGTGATGACATATGTCATTGTCCATTGTGATGACAATGGCATGGAGCACTGTGATACCAAGTGTCATGGAGGATTGTGATGACAAAGTAATGGAGCATTTTGTTGACAAGGGCTTGGAACATTGCGATGACAAGGGTCATGGAACATTGTGTTGACAAGGGCATGGAGCATTCTGATGTAAAGGTGCATGGAGCATTGAGATTACAGGGGTTTTGAAGCAATGTGATTACAAGGGCATGGAGCATTGTGATGACAAGGGCATGGAGCATTGTGATAAGAAGGCCATGGAGCATTCTGATGACATGCGTCATGGAGATTTGTGATGACAAGGGCATGGAGAATTGTGATTACAGGGGTCATGGAATATTGTGATGACAGGGGTGAGGGAGTATTGTGATGACTAGTGATGGAACATTGTGATATCAGTGGTGAGAAAGGATTTTGAGCAGAAGTGCATGGAGCATTGTGATGACAAGGTTCATGGAGCATTTTGATGACAAGTATGTGGAGCACTGTGATGACAAGTGCATGGTGCATTGAGATGACATGGGTTATGGAACATTGTGCTGACACATGCATCGAGCATTGTGATGACAAGGGTCATGGAGCATTTTGCTGACAAAGGCATGGAGCTTTGTGATGACAAGGGTCACAGAGCATTGTGATAAAAATTTAATGGAGCCTTGTGGTGACAAAGGTCACAGAGCTTTGTGTGACCAGGTCATGGACCATTGTGATGACAAATGTCATGAAGCATTGTGATGACTGGAGTCACGGAGCATTGTGATAACAGGGGTCTTGGAGCATTGTGATGAAAAGGTAATGGATCATTGTGATGAAAAAGGCATGGAGCCTTGTCATGACAGTGTTCATGGAGCATACTGATGACAAGTGTCACCGAGCATTGTGATGCCAAGTGTATTGAGCATTGTGGTGACAAAGGTCATGGAGCACTGTGATGAGAAGGCCTTGCATAATTGTGATGACGAACGTCATGGGGATTTTGATGACAAGTGTTATGGAACATTGTGATCAGAAGGGTTTGGAGCATTGTGATGACAGAGGACATGGAGCATTTTGATTTCATTGTGATGACAATAGCATGAATCATTATGATGATGGGCATGGTTCATTTTGATGACAGTATTCATGGAGCATTGAGATGAAAAGTGGCATGGAGAATTGTGATTACAGAGGTCTTGGAGCATTGTGATGACAAGGGTCATGGAGCCTTGTGATGACAAGGCCGTGGAACATTGTGATGGCAGGGGTCATGGAGCATTGTTATGACAGGTGTAATGGAGCATTGTGATGACAAGGGCATGGAGCAATGTGATGAGAGATTTCATTGAGCATTGTAATGACAATGGCATGGAGCATTGTGATGCCAAGTGTCATGGAGCTTTGTGATGACAAAGGTCATGGGGCATTTTGACGACAAGTGCATGTTGCATTGAGATGAGAAGGGCAGGGAACATGGTGATGACATGGTCATGGAGCAATTTGATGAAAAGGGTCATGGAATATTTTGATGACAGGGTTTATGGAACATTGTGATGTCAGGGGTCATGAAGCATTGTGATGAAATGGGTCATGGAGCATTTTGTGAGAGTGGTTATGGAACATTGTGATGTCAGGGGTCATGGAGCATTGTGATGATAAGGGCATGTAGCACTGTGATGACATGGGTCATGGAACACTGTGCTGACAGGGGTGAGGGAGTATTGTGATGACTAGTGATGTAACATTGTGATATATGTGGTGAGAGAGCATTTTGATGAGAAGTGCATGGAGCATTGTGATGACAAGTGTTATGGAGCATAGCAATGATAAGGATGTGGAGTATTGTGATGACAAGCGCATGGCGCATATTGATGACATGCGTCATGGAGCATTGTGCTGACAAGCGCATGGAGCATTTTGATGACAAGTGTCAGGGAGCATTGTGCTGACAAGGGAAACAGAGCATTGTAATGAAATATTCATGGAGCAATGTGGTGAAAAAGATCACAGAGCCTTGTGTGACGAGGGCATGGACCATTGTGATGAGATAGGTCATGTAGCATTTTGATGTCTGGAATCACGGAGCATTGTGATGAAAAGGATCATGGAGCATTGTGATGACAAGGGCATGGAGCAAAGTGATGACAGGGGCATGGAACATTGGTCTGACAAGTTTCATGGATTATTGTGATGAGAGTGGGCATGGCGCATTGTGATGACAAGGGCATGGAGTATTGTGATGACAAGGTCATGGAGTATTGTGAAGACAGGTGTCAGGGAGCACTGTGTTGACATATGTCATTGTCCATTGTGATGACAATGGCATGGAGCATTGTGATACTAAGTGTCATGGAGGATTGTGATGACAAAGGTAATGGAGCATTATGATGACAAGGGCATGGAGCATTGTGATGACAAGGGCCATTGAGAATTTTGATGACAACGTCGTGAAGCATTGTGATGACAAGCACATGGAGCTTGCTATGACAGGGGTCATAAAACATTGCGATGACAAGTGCATGGAGAATTGTGATGACAAGATCATGTAACATTGTGATGAGAAGTGTCATTAAGCATTGTGATGACAAAGACGTGGAGAATTGTAATGACTTGGGACATGGAGCATTGTGATGAACAGGGCATGAAGAATTGTGATACCAAGACCGTGGAGCATTGTGATGAAACGACCATGGATAATTATGATGAAGAGCGTCCTGGATCTCTGTAATGACAAGGGACATGGGGCATTGTGATGACAGGTGTCATGGAGCATTGTGATGAAAGCGGTCATGGAGCATTGTGATGACAAGGGAATGGAGCATTGTGATGACAATGTCCTGGAGCAGTGAGATCAGAAGGCCATGGAGCCTTGTGATGACAAGTGTCATGGAGCATTCTAATGAATAGGGGCATGGAGCATTGTGATTACAGGGGTCTTGGAGCATTGTGATGACAAGGGCATGGAGCATTGTGATGAGAAGGCCATTGGGCATTCTGATGACATGTGTCATGGAGGATTGTAATGACAAGGGCATGGAGCATTGTGATGAGTAGAGTATCGAGCATTGTGATGACAAGTGTCATGGAGCATTGTGGTGACAAGGGCATGGAGCAATGTGATGAGATGTTTCATGTAGCATTGTGATGAAATGGCACGGAGCATTGTGATGCCAAGGGTCATGGAGCTTTGTGATGACAAACGTCATGGAGCATTTTGATGACAAGGTCGTGGTGCTTTGTGATGAGAATGGCAGGGAGCATTGTGATGACAGGGTCATAGAGCAAATTGATGAAAAGTGTCATGGAAGATTTTGATGACAGGGGTTATGGAACATTGTGATGTCAGGGTTAATGGAGCATTTTGATGAAAAGGTTCATGGAGCATTCTGACGAAAATGTTCTTGGAGCATTGAGATTACAGGGGTTTTGAAGCAATGTGATTACAAGGGCATGGAGCATTGTGATGAGAAGGCAATGGAGCATTCTGATGACATGCGTCATGGAGCTTTGTGATGACAAGGACATGGAGCATTGTGATTACAGGGATCTTGGAGCATTGTGATGAAAAGGGAATGGATCATTGTGATGAAAAATGCATGGAGCCTTGTCATGACAGTGTTCAAGGAGCATACTGATGACAACTGTCAGGGCGCTTAGTGATGGTAAGTGTATTGAGCATTGTGATGACAAAGATTTTGGAGCATTTTGATGAGAAGACCATGGATAATTGTGATGACCAGCGTCATGGGGCATTGTGATGACAAGTGTTATGGAACAGTGTGATCAGAAGGGTTTGGTGCATTGTGATGACAGAGGTCATGGAGCATTGAGATGAAAAGGGGCATGGAGCTTTGTGATTACAGGGGTGTTGGAGCATTGTGATGACAAGGGCATGGAGCATTGTGATGACAAGGCCGTTGAACATTGTGATGGCAGGTGTAATGGAGCATTGTTATGACAGGTGTAAAGGAGCACTGTGATGACAAGGGCATGGAGCAATGTGATGAGAGATTTCATTGAGCATTGGGATGACAATGGCATGGAACATTGTGATGCCAAGGGTCATGGAGCTTTGTGATGATAAATGTCATGGGGCATTTTGACGACAAGGGCATGGTGCATTGAGATGAGAAGGACAGGGTGCATTGTGATGACAGGGTCATGGAGCAATTTGATGAAAAGTGTCATGGAATATTTTGATGACAGTGGTTATGGAACATTGTGATGTCAGGGGTCATAGAGCATTGTGATGATAAGGGCATGTAGCAATGTGATGCCAGGTGTCATGGAGCATTGTGATGATAAGGGCATGTAGCACTGTGATGACAGGGGTCATGGAACACTGTGATTACGGTGGTGAGGGAGTATTGTGATGACTAGTGATGTAACTTTGTGATATATGTGGTGAGAGAGCATTTTGATGAAAAGTGCATGGAGCATTCTGATGACAAGTGTTATGGAGCATAGCAATGATAAGGATGTGGAGTATTTTGATGACAAGCGCATGGTGCATTGTGATGACATGGGTCATGGAGCATTGTGGTGACAAGCGCATGGAGCAATTTGAAGACATGTGTCATGGAGCATTGTGCTGACAAAGGCATGGAACATTTTGATGACAAGGGACACAGAGCATTGTGATGAAATATTCATGGAGCATTGTGGTGAAAAAGATCACAGAGCCTTGTGTGACGAGGGCATGGACCATTGTGATGAGATAGGTCATGAAGCATTGTGATGACTGGAGTCATGGAGCATTGTGATGAAAGGGGTCATAGAGCATTGTGATGGCAAGGGCATGGAGCAATGTGATGACAGGGTCATGGAACATTGGTGTGACAAGTTTCATGGATTATTGTGATGACAATGGGCATGGAGCATTGTGATGACAAGGGCATGGAGCATTGTGGTTACCAAGGCATGGAGCATTTTGATGACAAGGGACAAAGAGCTTTGTGATGAAATACTCATGGAGCATTGTGGTGAAAAAGATAAAAGAGCCTTGTGTGAAGAGGGGATGGACCACTGTGATGACAAAGGTCATGAAGCATTGTGATGACAGGAGTCACAGAGCATTGTGATGACAAGGGTCATGGAGCATTGCTCTGACAAGATTTATGGATTATTGTGATGAGAGTGGGCATGGCGCATTGAGATGACAAGGTCATGGAACATTGTGATGACAAGGTCATGGAGTATTGTGAAGACAGTTGTCAGGGAGCATTGTGATGACATATGTCATTGTCCATTGTGATGACAATGGCATGGAGCATTGTGATACCAAGTGTCATGGAGGATTGTGATGACAAATGTAATGGAGCCTTTTGATGACAAGGGCTTGGATCATTGTGATGACACGGGTCATGGAGCATTGTGATGACAAGGGAATGGAGCATTTTGATGACAATGGCCATTGAGAATTTTGATGACAACCTCGTGAAGCATTGTGATGAGAAGCGCATGGAGATTGCTATGACAGGGGTCATAGGGCATTGCGATGACAAGTGCATGGAGAATTGTGATGACAAGATCATGTAACATTATGCTGAGAAGTGTCACGAAGCATTGTGATGACAAGGACGTGGAGAATTGTAATGACATGGGACATGGAGCATTGTGATGAACAGGGCATGGAGAATTGTGATACCAAGACGTTGGAGCATTGTGATGAAAAGACCATGGATAATTATGATGAAGAGCGTCATGGATCACTGTAATGACAAGGGGCATGGAGCATTGTGATAACAGGTGTCATGGAGCATTGTGATTAGAGGGGTGATGGAGCATTGTGATGTCAGGGTTAATGGAGCATTTTGATGAAAAGGTTCATGGAGCATTCTGATGAAAAGGTGCTTGGAGCATTGAGTTTACAGGGGTTTTGAAGCAATGTGATGACAAGGGCATGGAGCATTGTGTTGACAAAGGTATGGACCTTTGTGATGACAAGGGTCACAGAGCATTGTGATAAAAATTTCACGGAGCTTTGTGGTGACCAATATCACAGAGCTTTGTGTGACGAGGTCATGGACCATTGTGATCACAAGTGTCATGAAGCATTGTGATGACTGGAGTCACGGACCATTGTGATAACAGGGGTCTTGGAGCATTGTGATGACAAGAGTCATGGATCCTTGTGATAACAAGGCCATGGAACATTGTGATGGCAGGGTTCATGGAGCATTGTAATGACAGGTGTAATGGAGCATTGTGATGACAAGGGCATGGAGCAATGTGATGAGAGATTTCATTGAGCATTATGATGACAATGGCATGGAGCATTGTGATGCCAAGGGTCATGGAGCTTTGTGATGACAAATGTCATGGGGCATTTTGATGACAAGGGCGTGGTGAATTGTGATGAAAATGGCAGGGAGCATTGTGATGACAGGGTCATGCAGCAATTTGATGAAAAGGGTCATGGAATATTTTGATGACAGGTGTTATGGAACATTGTGATGTCAGGGGTTATGAAGCATTGTGATGAAATGGGTCATGGAGCATTTTGTGACAGGGCTTATGGAACATTGTGATGTCAGGGGTCATGGAGCATTGTGATGATAAGGGCATGTAGCACTGTGATGACAGTGGTCATGGAACATTGTGATGACAGGGGTGATCGAGTATTGTGGTGACTAGTGATGGAACATTGTGATATATGTGGTGAGAGAGCATTTTGATGAGAAGTGAATGGAGCATTGTGATGACAAGTTTTATGGAGCATAGCGATGAAAAGGATGTGGAGCATTGTGATGAAAAGAGCATGGCACATTTTGATGACACGTGTCAAGGAACATTGTGCTGACAAGCGTAGGGAGCATTTTGATGACAAGTGTCATGGAGCATTGTGCTGACAAAGGCATGGAGCACTGTGATGACAAGGGACACAGAGCATTGTGATTAAAATTTCATGGAGCATTGTGGTGACAAAGATCACAGAGTCTTTTGTGATGGGGGCATGGACCATTGTGATGAGAAAGGTCATGAATCATTGTGATGACTGGAGGCAAGGAGCATTGTGATGACAGGGTTCATGGAGCATTGTGATGACAAGGGAATGGAGCAATGTGATGACAGGGGCATGGATCATTGGTCTGACAAGTTTCATGGATTATTGTGATGACAGTGGGCATGGAGCATTGAGATGACAAGGGCATGGAGCATTGTGGTGACGAAGGTCACAGAGCCTTGTGTGACGAGGTCATGGACCATTGTGAGGACAAAGGTCATGAAGCATTGTGATGACTGGAGTCACGGAGCATTGGGATGACAGGGGTCATGGAGCATTGTGATGACAAGGGCATGGAACATTGTGATGTCAGGGGCATGGAACATTGGTCTGACATGTTTCATTGATTATTGTGATGACAGTGGGCATGGCACATTGTGATGACAAGGGCATGGAACATTGTGATGACTAGGTCATGGAGTATTGTGAATACAGGTATCAAGGAGCATTGTGATGACATATGTCATTGTTCATTGTGATGACAATGGCATGGAGCATTGTGATACCAAGTGTCATGGAGGATTGTGATTACAAACGTAATGGAGCATTTTGATGACAAGGGCTTGGAACATTGCGATGACAAGGGTCATGGAGCATTGTGATGACAAGTGCATGGAGCATTCTGATGAAAAGGTGCATGGAGCATTGAGATTACAGGGGCTTTGAAGCAATGTGATTACAAGGGCATGGAGCATTGTGATGAGAAGGCAATGGAGCATTCTGATGACATGTGTCATGGAGCTTTGTGATGACAAGGACATGGAGCATTGTGATTACAGGGGTCTTGGAGCATTGTGATGAAATGGTAATGGATCATTTTGATGAAAAATTCATGGAGCCTTGTCATGACAGGGTTCAAGGAGCATACTGATGACAACTGTCAGGGAGCATTGTGATGATAAGTGTATTGAGCATTGTGATGACAAAGATCATGGAGCATGGTGATGACAAGACCATGGATAATTGTGATGACCAGCGTCATGGGGCATTGTGATGACAAGTGTTATGGAACATTGTGATCAGAAGGGTTTGGTGCATTGTGATGACAGAGGTCATTGAGCATTTTGATTTCATTGTGATGACAATAGCATGAAATATTATGGTGATGGGCACGGTGCATTGTGATGACAGGGTTCATGGAGCATTGAGATGAAAAGGGGCATGGAGCATTGTGATTACAGGGGTGCTGGAGCATTGTGATGACAAGGGCATGGAGCATTGTGATGAGAAGGCCATGGAGCATTCTGATGACATGCATCATGGAGCTTTGTGATGACAAGGGCATGGAGAATTGTGATTACATGGGTCATGGAATATTGTGATACCAAGGGTGAGGGAGTATTGTGATGACTAGTGATGGAACATTGTGATATCAGTGATGAGAAGGCATTTTGAGGAGAAGTGCATGGAGCATTGTTACGACAAGTTTTATGGAGCATTTTGATGAAAATGATGTGGAGCATTGTGATGACAATTGCATGTTGCATTGTGATGACATGTGTTATGGAGCATTGTGCTGACACGCACATTGATCATTGTGATGACAAGGGTCATGGAGCATTGTGCTGACAAAGGCATGGAGCTTTGTGATGACAAGGGTCACAGAGCATTGTGATAAAAATTTCATGGAGCATTGTGGTGACAAATGTCACAGAGCTCTGTGTGACGAGGGAATGGACCATTGTGATGAGAAGGGTCATGAATCATTGTGATGACTGGAGTCACGGAGCACTGTGATGACATGGGTCATGGAGCATTTTGATGACAAGGGCATGGAGCAATATTATGACAGGGGCATGGAACATTGGTCTGACAAGTTTCATGGATTATTGTGATGACAGTGGGCATGGAGCATTGACATGACAAGGGCATGGAGCATTGTGGTGACAAAGGTCACAGAGCCTTGTGTGACGAGGGCATGGACCATTGTGAGGACAAAACTCATGAAGCACTGTGATTACTGGAGTCACGGAGCATTGTGATGACAGGGGTAATGGAGCATTGTGATGACAAGGGTATGGAACATTGTGATGACAGGGGCATGGAACATTGGTCTTACATGTTTCATGGATTATTGTGATGACAGTGGTCATGGCGCATTGTGATTACAGGGGCATGGAACATTGTGATGACAAGGTCATGGAGTATTGTGAAGAGAGGTGTCAGGGAGCATTGGAATGATATATGTCATTGTCTATTGTGAATATAATGGCATGGAGCATTGTGATACCAATTGTCATGGAGGATTGTGATGACGAAGGTAATGCAGCATTTTTATGAGAAGGGCTTGGAACATTGCGATGACAAGGGTCATGGAGCATTGTGCTGACAAAGGCATGGATCTTTGTGATGACAAGGGTCACAGAGCATTGTGATTAAATTTCATGGAGCATTGTGGTGACAAAGAACACAGAGCTTTGTGTGACGAGGTCATGGACCATTGTGAAGACAAAGGTCATGAAGCATTGTGATGACTGGAGTCACGGAGCATTGTGATAACAGGGGTCATGGAGCAATGCTCTGAAAAGATTTATGGATTATTTTGCTGAGAGTGGGCACGGCGCATTGTGATGACAACGGCATGGAACATTGTGATGACATGGTCATGGATTATTGTGAATACAGGTGTCAGGGAGCATTTTGATGACATATATCATTGTCCATTTTGATGACAATTGCACGGAGCATTGTGATACCAAGTGTCATGGAGGATTGTGATGACAAAGTAATGGAGCATTTTGATGACAAGGGCTTGGAACATTGTGATAACAAGGGTCATGGAGCATTGTGATGACAATGGCATGGAGCATTCTGATGACAAGGGCCATTGAGAATTTTGATGACCACGTCGTGAAGCATTGTGATGACAAGCGCATGGAGCTTGCTATGACAGGGGTCATAGAGCATTGCGATGACAAGTGCATGGAGAATTGTAATGACAAGATCATGTAACATTGTGATGAGAAGTGTAACAAAGCATTGTGATGACAAGGACGTGGAGAATTGTAATGACATGGCACATGGAGCATTGTGATGAACAGGGCATGGAGAATTGTGATAGCAAGACCGTGGAGCATTGTGATGAAAAGACCATGGATAATTATGATGAAGAGCGTCATGGATCACTGTAATGACAAGGGGCATGGAGCATTGTGATGACAGGTGTCATGGAGCATTGTGATGAGAGGGTTCATGGAGCATTGTGATGAAAACGGTCATGGAGCACTGTGAGGAGAAAGTAATGGAGCATTTGCCTGAAAATGTTCATGGAGTGTTGTGATGACAGTGGTCAAGGAGCATTGTGATGACAAGGGAATGGAACATTATGATGACAATGTCCTGGAGAAGTGTGATGAGAAGACCATGGAGCCTTGTGAGGACAAGTCTCATGAAGCATTCTGATGCATAGGGGCATGGAGCATTGTGATTACAGGGGTCCTGGAGCATTGTGATGACAAGGGCATGGAGCATTGTGATTAGAAGTCCATGGAGCACTCTGATGACATGCGTCATGGAGCTTTGTGATGACAAGGACATGGAGCATTGTGATTACAGGGGTCTTGGATCATTCTGATGAAAAGGGAAGGGATCATTGTGATGAAAAATGCATGGAGCATTGTCATGACAGTGTTCAAGGAGCATACTGATGAAAACGGTCAGGGAGCATTGTGATGATAAGTGTATTGAGCATTGTGATGACAATTGCATGGTGCACTGTGATGACATGGGTTATGGAGCATTGTGCTGACACGTGCATCGAGCATTGTGATGACAACGGTCATGGAACATTGAGCTGACAAAGGCATGGAGCTTTGTGATGACAAGGGTCACAGAGCATTGTGATAAAAATTTCATGGAGCATTGTGTTGACAAAGGTCACAGAGCTTTGTGTGACGAGGTCATGGACTATTGTGATGACAAAAGTCATGAAGCATTGTGATGACTGGAGTCACGGAGCATTGTGATGACAGGGGTCATGGAGCATTTTTCTGGCAAGATTTATGGATTATTTTGAAGAGAGTGGGCATGGCGCATTGTGATGACAAGGGCATGGAATATTGTGAACACAGGTGTCAGGGAGCATTGTGATTACATATGTCATTGTCCATTGTGATGACAATGGCATGGAGCATTCTGATACCAAGTGTCATGGAGGATTGTGATGACAAAGGTAATAGAGCCTTTTGGTGACAAGGGCTTGGAACATTGTGATGAGTCATGGAGCATTGTGATGACAATGGCATGGAGCATTCTGATGACAAGGGCCATTGAGAATTCTGATGACCACGTCGTGAAGCATTGTGATGACAAGCGCATGGAGCTTGCTATGACAGGGTTCATAGAGCATTGCGATGACAAGTGCATGGAGAATTGTGATGACAAGATCATGTAACATTATGATGAGAAGTGTCACGAAGCATTGTGATGACAAGGACGTGGAGAATTGTAATGACATGGGACATGGATCATTTTGATGAACAGGGCATGGAGAATTTTGATAGCAAGACCGTGGAGCATTGTGAGGAAAAGACCATGGAAATTATGATGAAGAGCGTCATGGATCACAGTAAAGACAAGGGGCATGGAGTATTGTGATGACAGGTGTCATGGAGCATTGTGATGAGAGGGGTCATGGAGCATTGTGATGACAAGGGTCATGGAGCACTGTGATGAGAAGGTCATGGAGCATTGGCCTGAAAATGTTCATGGAGTATTGTGATGACAGTGGTCAAGGAGCATTGTGATGACAAGGGAAAGGAGCATTGTGATGACAAGGTCCTGGAGAAGTGTGAAGAGAAGACCATGGAGCCTTGTGATGACAAGTCTCATGGAGCATTCTGATGAATAGGGGCATGGAGCATTGTGATTACAGGGGTCTTGGAGCATTGTGTTGACAAGGGCATGGAGCATTGTGATGAGAAGACCATGGAGCATTCTGATGACATGTGTCATGGATCTTTGTGATGACAAGGGCATGGAGCATTGTGATTACAGGGGTCTTGGAGCATTGTGATGACAAGGGTCATGGAGCCTTGGATGCCAAGGCAGTGGGACGTTTTGATGGCAGGGGTCATGGAGCATTGTTATGACAGGTGTAATGGAGCATTGTGATGACAAGGGCATGGAACATTGGTCTGAAATTTTCATGGATTATTGTGATGAGATTCTGCATGGAACATTGTGATGACTATACCACGGAACACTGTGATACATGTGTTATGGAGGATTGTAATGACAAGGGCATGGAGCATTGTGATGAGTGGAGTATCGAGCATTGTGATGACAAGCGTCATGGAGCATTGTGGTGACAAGGTCATGGAGCAATGTGATGAGAGGTTTCATGTAGCATTGTGATGAAATGGCATGGAGCATTGTGATGCCAAGGGTCATGGAGCATTGTGATGACAAACGTCATGAAGCATTTTGATGACAAGGTCGTGGTGCATTGTGATGAGAAGGGCAGGGAGCATTGTGATGACAGGGTCTTGGAGAAAATTGATGAAAAGTGTCATGGAACAATTTGATGACAGGGGATATAGAACATTGTGATGTCAGGGGTAATGGAGCATTTTGATGAAAAGGGTCATGGAGCATTCTGATGAAAATGTGCATGGAGCATTTAGATTACAGGGGTTTTGAAGCAATGTGATTACAAGGGCATGGAGCATTGTTATGAGAAGGCAATGGAGCATTCTGATGACATGCGTCATGGAGCTTTGTGATGACAAGGACATGGAGCATTGTGATTACAGGGGTCTTGGATCATTGTGATGAAAAGGGAATGGATCATTGTGATGAAAAATGCATGGAGCCTTGTCATGACAGGGTTCAAGGAGCATACTGATGACAACTGTCAGGGAGCATTGTGATGATAAGTGTATTGAGCATTGTGATGACAAAGATCATGGAGCATTGTGATGAGAAGACCATGGATAATTGTGATGATCAGCGTCATGGGGCATTGTGATGACAAGTGTTATGGAACATTGTGATCAGAAGGGTTTGGTGCATTGTGATGACAGAGGTCATTGAGCATTTTGATTTCATTGTGATGACAATAGCATGAAATATTATGGTGTTGGGCACGGTGCATTGTGATGACTGGGTTCATGGAGCATTGAGATGAAAAGGGGCATGGAGCATTGTGATTATAGGTGTGTTGGAGCATTGTGATGACAAGGGCATGGAGCATTGTGATGAGAAGGCCATGGAGCATTCTGATGACATGCGTCATGGAGATTTGTGATGACAAGGGCATGGAGAATTGTGATTACAGGGGTCATGGAATATTGTGATGACAGGGGTGAGGGAGTATTGTGATGACTAGTGATGGAACATTGTGATATCAGTGGTGACAAAGCATTTTGAGGAGAAGTGCATGGAGCATTGTGATGACAAGGTTTATGGAGCATTTTGATGACAATGATGTGGAGCATTGTGATGACAAGTGCATGGTGCATTGTGATGACATGGGTTATGGAGCATTGTGCTGACAAAGCCATGGAGCTTTGTGATGACAAGGGTCACAGAGCATTGTGATAAAAATTTCATGGAGCATTGTGGTGACAAAAGTCACAGAGCTCTCTGTGACGAGGTCATGGACTATTGTGATGACAAAGGTCATGAAGCATTGTGATGACTGGAGTAATGGAGCATTGTGATGACAGGGGTCATGGAGCATTGCTCTGACAAGATTTATGGATTATTTTGATGAGAGTGGGCATGGTGCAATGTGATGACAAGGGCATGGAACAATGTGATGACAACGTCATGGAATATTGTGAAGACAGGTGTCAGGGAGCATTGTGATGACATATGTCATTGTCCACTGTGATGACAATGGCATGGAGCATTGTGATACAAAGTGTCATGGAGGATTGTGATGACAAAGGTAATGGAGCCTTTTGATGACAAGGGCTTGGAACATTGTGATGACAAGTGTCATGGAGCATTGTGATGACAATGGCATGGAGCATTCTGATGACAAGGGCCATTGAGAATTTTGATGACCACGTCATGAAGCATTGTGATGACAAGAACATGGAGCTTGCTATGACAGGGTTCATAGAGCATTGCGATGACAAGTGCATGGAGAATTGTGATGACAAGATCATGTAACATTGTGATGAGAAGTGTCACGAAGCATTGTGATGACAAGGACATGGAGAATTGTAATGACATGGGACATGGAGCATTGTGATGAAAAGGGCGTGGAGAATTGTGATAGCAAGACCGTGGAGCATTGTGATGAAAAGACCATGGATAATTATGATGAAGAGCGTCATGGATCACTGTAATGACAAGGGGCAAGGAGCATTGTGATGACAGGTGTCATGGAGCATTTTGATGAGAGGGGTCATGGAGCATTGTGATGACAAGGGTCATGGAGAACTGTGATGAGAAGGTCATGGAGCATTGGCCTGAAAATATTCATGGAGTATTGTGATGACAGTGGTCAAGGAGCGTTGTGATGACAAGGGAATGGAGCATTGTTATGACAAGGTCCTCGAGCAGTGTGATGAGAAGACCATGGAGCCTTGTAATGACAAGTCTCATGGAGCATTCTGATGAATAGGGGCATGGAGCATTGTGATTACAGGGGTCTTGGAGCATTGTGATGACAACGTCATGGAGCATTGTGATGAGAAGGCCATGGAACATGCTGATGACATGCGTCATGGATCTCTGTGATGACATGGGCATTGAGCATTGTGATTACAGGGGTCTTGGAGCATTGTGATGACAAGGGTCATGGAGCCTTGGATGCCAAGGCGGTGTAACATTGTGATGGCAGGGGTCATGGAGCACTGTTATGACAGGGGTAATGGAGCATTGTGATGACAAGGGCATGGAACATTGGTCTGAAAATTTTATGGATTATTGTGATGAGATTCGGCATGGAACATTGTGATGACTAAGGCACGGAACACTGTGATACATGTGTCATGGAGGATTGTAATGACAAGGTCATGGAGCATTGTGATGAGAAGAGTATCGAGCATTGTGATGACAAGCGTCATGGATCATGGTGGTGACAAGGGCATGGAGCAATGTAATGAGAGGTTTCATGTAGCATTGTGATGAAATGGCATGGAGCATTGTGATGACAAGGGCATGGAGCATTGTGATGACAGAGGCATGGAACAGTGGTCTGACAAATTTCATGGATTATTGTGATGACAGTGGGCATGGCGCTTTGTGATGTCAAGGGCATGGAACATTGTGATGGCAAGGTCATGGAATATTGTGAAGACAAGTGTCAGGGAGCATTGTGATGACATATGTCATTGTCCATTGTGATGACAATGGCATGGAGCATTGTGATACCAAGTGTCATGGAGGATTGTGATGACAAAGGTAATGGAGCATTTTGATGACAAGGGCTTGGAACATTGCGATGACAAGGGTCATGGAGCATTGTGGTGACAAGGGCATGGAACATTCTGATGAAAAGGTGCATGGAGCTTTGAGACTACTGGGGTTTTGAAGCAATGTGATTACAAGGGCATGGAGCATTGTGATGAGAAGGCAATGGAGCATTCTGATGACATGCGTCATGGAGCTTTGTGATGACAAGGACATGGAGCATTGTGATTACAGGGGTCTTGGAGCATTGTGATGAAAAGGGAATGGATCATTGTGATGAAAAATGCATGGAGCCTTGTCATGAGTGGGTTCAAGGAGCATACTGATGAAAAGTGTCAGGGAGCATTGTGATGATAAGTGTATTGAGCATTGTGATGACAAAGATCATGGAGCCTTGTGATGAGAAGACCATGGATAATTGTGATGATCAGCGTCATGGGGCATTGTGATGACAAGTGTTATGGAACATTGTGATCAGAAGGGTTTGGTGCATTGTGATGACAGAGGTCATTGAGCATTTTGATTTCATTGTGATGACAATAGCATGAAATATTATGGTGTTGGGCACGGTGCATTGTGATGACTGGGTTCATGGAGCATTGAGATGAAAAGGGGCATGGAGCATTGTGATTATAGGTGTGTTGGAGCATTGTGATGACAAGGGCATGGAGCATTGTGATGAGAAGGCCATGGAGCATTCTGATGACATGCGTCATGGAGATTTGTGATGACAAGGGCATGGAGAATTGTGATTACAGGGGTCATGGAATATTGTGATGACAGGAGTGAGGGAGTATTGTGATGACTAGTGATGGAACATTGTGATATCAGTGGTGACAAAGCATTTTGAGGAGAAGTGCATGGAGCATTGTGATGACAAGGTTTATGGAGCATTTTGATGACAATGATGTGGAGCATTGTGATGACAAGTGCATGGTGCATTGTGATGACATGGGTTATGGAGCATTGTGCTGACAAAGCCATGGAGCTTTGTGATGACAAGGGTCACAGAGCATTGTGATAAAAATTTCATGGAGCATTGTGGTGACAAAAGTCACAGAGCTCTCTGTGACGAGGTCATGGACTATTGTGATGACAAAGGTCATGAAGCATTGTGATGACTGGAGTAATGGAGCATTGTGATGACAGGGGTCATGGAGCATTGCTCTGACAAGATTTATGGATTATTTTGATGAGAGTGGGCATGGTGCAATGTGATGACAAGGGCATGGAACAATGTGATGACAACGTCATGGAATATTGTGAAGACAGGTGTCAGGGAGCATTGTGATGACATATGTCATTGTCCACTGTGATGACAATGGCATGGAGCATTGTGATACAAAGTGTCATGGAGGATTGTGATGACAAAGGTAATGGAGCCTTTTGATGACAAGGGCTTGGAACATTGTGATGACAAGTGTCATGGAGCATTGTGATGACAATGGCATGGAGCATTCTGATGACAAGGGCCATTGAGAATTTTGATGACCACGTCATGAAGCATTGTGATGACAAGAACATGGAGCTTGCTATGACAGGGTTCATAGAGCATTGCGATGACAAGTGCATGGAGAATTGTGATGACAAGATCATGTAACATTGTGATGAGAAGTGTCACGAAGCATTGTGATGACAAGGACATGGAGAATTGTAATGACATGGGACATGGAGCATTGTGATGAAAAGGGCGTGGAGAATTGTGATAGCAAGACCGTGGAGCATTGTGATGAAAAGACCATGGATAATTATGATGAAGAGCGTCATGGATCACTGTAATGACAAGGGGCAAGGAGCATTGTGATGACAGGTGTCATGGAGCATTTTGATGAGAGGGGTCATGGAGCATTGTGATGACAAGGGTCATGGAGAACTGTGATGAGAAGGTCATGGAGCATTGGCCTGAAAATATTCATGGAGTATTGTGATGACAGTGGTCAAGGAGCGTTGTGATGACAAGGGAATGGAGCATTGTTATGACAAGGTCCTCGAGCAGTGTGATGAGAAGACCATGGAGCCTTGTAATGACAAGTCTCATGGAGCATTCTGATGAATAGGGGCATGGAGCATTGTGATTACAGGGGTCTTGGAGCATTGTGATGACAACGTCATGGAGCATTGTGATGAGAAGGCCATGGAACATGCTGATGACATGCGTCATGGATCTCTGTGATGACATGGGCATTGAGCATTGTGATTACAGGGGTCTTGGAGCATTGTGATGACAAGGGTCATGGAGCCTTGGATGCCAAGGCGGTGTAACATTGTGATGGCAGGGGTCATGGAGCATTGTTATGACAGGGGTAATGGAGCATTGTGATGACAAGGGCATGGAACATTGGTCTGAAAATTTTATGGATTATTGTGATGAGATTCGGCATGGAACATTGTGATGACTAAGGCACGGAACACTGTGATACATGTGTCATGGAGGATTGTAATGACAAGGTCATGGAGCATTGTGATGAGAAGAGTATCGAGCATTGTGATGACAAGCGTCATGGATCATGGTGGTGACAAGGGCATGGAGCAATGTAATGAGAGGTTTCATGTAGCATTGTGATGAAATGGCATGGAGCATTGTGATGACAAGGGCATGGAGCATTGTGATGACAGAGGCATGGAACAGTGGTCTGACAAATTTCATGGATTATTGTGATGACAGTGGGCATGGCGCTTTGTGATGTCAAGGGCATGGAACATTGTGATGGCAAGGTCATGGAATATTGTGAAGACAAGTGTCAGGGAGCATTGTGATGACATATGTCATTGTCCATTGTGATGACAATGGCATGGAGCATTGTGATACCAAGTGTCATGGAGGATTGTGATGACAAAGGTAATGGAGCATTTTGATGACAAGGGCTTGGAACATTGCGATGACAAGGGTCATGGAGCATTGTGGTGACAAGGGCATGGAACATTCTGATGAAAAGGTGCATGGAGCTTTGAGACTACTGGGGTTTTGAAGCAATGTGATTACAAGGGCATGGAGCATTGTGATGAGAAGGCAATGGAGCATTCTGATGACATGCGTCATGGAGTTTGTGATGACAAGGACATGGAGCATTGTGATTACAGGGGTCTTGGAGCATTGTGATGAAAAGGGAATGGATCATTGTGATGAAAAATGCATGGAGCCTTGTCATGAGTGGGTTCAAGGAGCATACTGATGAAAAGTGTCAGGGAGCATTGTGATGATAAGTGTATTGAGCATTGTGATGACAAAGATCATGGAGCCTTGTGATGAGAAGACCATGGATAATTGTGATGATCAGCGTCATGGGGCATTGTGATGACAAGTGTTATGGAACATTGTGATCAGAAGGGTTTGGTGCATTGTGATGACAGAGGTCATTGAGCATTTTGATTTCATTGTGATGACAATAGCATGAAATATTATGGTGTTGGGCACGGTGCATTGTGATGACTGGGTTCATGGAGCATTGAGATGAAAAGGGGCATGGAGCATTGTGATTATAGGTGTGTTGGAGCATTGTGATGACAAGGGCATGGAGCATTGTGATGAGAAGGCCATGGAGCATTCTGATGACATGCGTCATGGAGATTTGTGATGACAAGGGCATGGAGAATTGTGATTACAGGGGTCATGGAATATTGTGATGACAGGAGTGAGGGAGTATTGTGATGACTAGTGATGGAACATTGTGATATCAGTGGTGACAAAGCATTTTGAGGAGAAGTGCATGGAGCATTGTGATGACAAGGTTTATGGAGCATTTTGATGACAATGATGTGGAGCATTGTGATGACAAGTGCATGGTGCATTGTGATGACATGGGTTATGGAGCATTGTGCTGACAAAGCCATGGAGCTTTGTGATGACAAGGGTCACAGAGCATTGTGATAAAAATTTCATGGAGCATTGTGGTGACAAAAGTCACAGAGCTCTCTGTGACGAGGTCATGGACTATTGTGATGACAAAGGTCATGAAGCATTGTGATGACTGGAGTAATGGAGCATTGTGATGACAGGGGTCATGGAGCATTGCTCTGACAAGATTTATGGATTATTTTGATGAGAGTGGGCATGGTGCAATGTGATGACAAGGGCATGGAACAATGTGATGACAACGTCATGGAATATTGTGAAGACAGGTGTCAGGGAGCATTGTGATGACATATGTCATTGTCCACTGTGATGACAATGGCATGGAGCATTGTGATACAAAGTGTCATGGAGGATTGTGATGACAAAGGTAATGGAGCCTTTTGATGACAAGGGCTTGGAACATTGTGATGACAAGTGTCATGGAGCATTGTGATGACAATGGCATGGAGCATTCTGATGACAAGGGCCATTGAGAATTTTGATGACCACGTCATGAAGCATTGTGATGACAAGAACATGGAGCTTGCTATGACAGGGTTCATAGAGCATTGCGATGACAAGTGCATGGAGAATTGTGATGACAAGATCATGTAACATTGTGATGAGAAGTGTCACGAAGCATTGTGATGACAAGGACATGGAGAATTGTAATGACATGGGACATGGAGCATTGTGATGAAAAGGGCGTGGAGAATTGTGATAGCAAGACCGTGGAGCATTGTGATGAAAAGACCATGGATAATTATGATGAAGAGCGTCATGGATCACTGTAATGACAAGGGGCAAGGAGCATTGTGATGACAGGTGTCATGGAGCATTTTGATGAGAGGGGTCATGGAGCATTGTGATGACAAGGGTCATGGAGAACTGTGATGAGAAGGTCATGGAGCATTGGCCTGAAAATATTCATGGAGTATTGTGATGACAGTGGTCAAGGAGCGTTGTGATGACAAGGGAATGGAGCATTGTTATGACAAGGTCCTCGAGCAGTGTGATGAGAAGACCATGGAGCCTTGTAATGACAAGTCTCATGGAGCATTCTGATGAATAGGGGCATGGAGCATTGTGATTACAGGGGTCTTGGAGCATTGTGATGACAACGTCATGGAGCATTGTGATGAGAAGGCCATGGAACATGCTGATGACATGCGTCATGGATCTCTGTGATGACATGGGCATTGAGCATTGTGATTACAGGGGTCTTGGAGCATTGTGATGACAAGGGTCATGGAGCCTTGGATGCCAAGGCGGTGTAACATTGTGATGGCAGGGGTCATGGAGCATTGTTATGACAGGGGTAATGGAGCATTGTGATGACAAGGGCATGGAACATTGGTCTGAAAATTTTATGGATTATTGTGATGAGATTCGGCATGGAACATTGTGATGACTAAGGCACGGAACACTGTGATACATGTGTCATGGAGGATTGTAATGACAAGGTCATGGAGCATTGTGATGAGAAGAGTATCGAGCATTGTGATGACAAGCGTCATGGATCATGGTGGTGACAAGGGCATGGAGCAATGTAATGAGAGGTTTCATGTAGCATTGTGATGAAATGGCATGGAGCATTGTGATGACAAGGGCATGGAGCATTGTGATGACAGAGGCATGGAACAGTGGTCTGACAAATTTCATGGATTATTGTGATGACAGTGGGCATGGCGCTTTGTGATGTCAAGGGCATGGAACATTGTGATGGCAAGGTCATGGAATATTGTGAAGACAAGTGTCAGGGAGCATTGTGATGACATATGTCATTGTCCATTGTGATGACAATGGCATGGAGCATTGTGATACCAAGTGTCATGGAGGATTGTGATGACAAAGGTAATGGAGCATTTTGATGACAAGGGCTTGGAACATTGCGATGACAAGGGTCATGGAGCATTGTGGTGACAAGGGCATGGAACATTCTGATGAAAAGGTGCATGGAGCTTTGAGACTACTGGGGTTTTGAAGCAATGTGATTACAAGGGCATGGAGCATTGTGATGAGAAGGCAATGGAGCATTCTGATGACATGCGTCATGGAGCTTTGTGATGACAAGGACATGGAGCATTGTGATTACAGGGGTCTTGGAGCATTGTGATGAAAAGGGAATGGATCATTGTGATGAAAAATGCATGGAGCCTTGTCATGAGTGGGTTCAAGGAGCATACTGATGAAAAGTGTCAGGGAGCATTGTGATGATAAGTGTATTGAGCATTGTGATGACAAAGATCATGGAGCCTTGTGATGAGAAGACCATGGATAATTGTGATGACCAGCATCATGGGGCATTGTGATGACAAGTGTTATGGAACATCGTGATCAGAAGGGTTTGGTGCATTGTGATGACAGAGGTCATTGAGCATTTTGATTTCATTGTGATGACAATAGCATGAAATATTATGGTGATGGGCACGGTGCATTGTGATGACAGGGTTCATGGAGCATTGAGATGAAAAGCGGCATGGAGCATTGTGATTACAGGGGTGTTGGAGCATTGTGATGACAAATGCATGGAGCATTGTGATGAGAAGGCCATGGAGCATTCTGATGACATGCGTCATGGAGCTTTGTGATGACAAGGGCATGGAGAATTGTGATTACAGGGGTCATGGAATATTGTGATGACAGGGTTGAGGGAGTATTGTGATGACTAGTGATGGAACACAGTGATATCAGTGGTGAGAAAGCATTTTGAGGAGAAGTGCATGGAGCATTGTGATGACAAGGTTTATGGAGCATTTTGATGACAAGGATGTGGAGCATTGTGATGACAAGTGCATGGTACATTGTGATGACATGTGTTATGGAGCATTGTGCTGACACGTGCATCGAGCATTGATATGACAAGCGTCATGGAGCATTGTGCTGACAAAGGCATGGAGCTTTGTGATGACAAGGGTCACAGAGCATTGTGATAAAAATTTCATGGAGCATTGTGGTGAAAAAGGTCACAGAGCTTTGTGTGACGAGGTCATGGACCACTGTGATGACAAATGTCATGAAGCATTGTGATGACTGGAGTCATGGAGCATTGTGATAACAGGGGTCTTGGAGCATTGTGATGAAAAGGGAATGGATCATTGTGATTTAAAAGGCATGGGGTCTTGTAATGACCGTGTTCAAGGATCATACTGATGACAAGTTTCAGCGAGCATTGTGATGCCAAGTGTATTGAGCATTGTGGTGACAAAGGTTATGGAGCATTGTGATGAGGAGACCTTGCATAATTGTGATGACGAGCGTCATGGGGCATGTGATGACAAGTGTTGTGGAACATTGTGATCAGAAGGGTTTGGAGCATTGTGATGACAGAGGACATGGAGCATTTTGATTTCATTTTGATGACAATAGCATGAATCATTATGATGATGGGCATGGTGCATTGTGATGACAGTGTTCATGCAGCATTGAGATGAAAAGTGACATGGAGAATTGTGATTACAGAGGTATTGGAGCATTGTGATGACAAGGGTCATGGAGCCTTGTGATGAAAAGGCCGTGGAACATTGTGATGGCAGGGGTCATTGAGCATTGCTATGACAGGTGTAATGGAGCATTGTGATGACAAGGGCATGGAGCATAGCGATGAAAAAGATGTGGAGCATTGTGATGAATACAGCATGGAACATTGTGATGACATGTGTCATGGAGTATTGTGCTGACAAGCGCAATGAGCATTTTGATGACAAGTGTCATGGAGCATTGTGCTGACAAAGGCATGGAGCATTGTGATGACAAGGGACACAGAGCATTGTGATGAAAATTTCATGGAGCATTGTGGTGAAAAAGATCACAGAGCCTTGTGTGACGAGGTCATGGACCATTGTAAGGACAAAGGTCATGAATCTTTGTGATGACTGGAGTCACGGAGAATTGTGATGACAGTGGTCATGGAGCATTGTGATGACAGGCACATGGAGCAATGTGATAACAGGGGCATGGAACATTAGTCTGACAAGTTTCATGGATTATTGTGATGACAGTGGGCATGGAGCATTGAGATCACAAGGGCATGGAGCATTGTGGTGACAAAGGTCACAGAGCCTTGTGTGACGAGGGCATGGACCATTGTGAGGACAAAAGTCATGAAGCATTGTGATGACTGGAGTCACAGAGCATTGTGTTGACAGGGGTCATGGAGCATTGTGATGACAAGTGCATGGAGCATTGTGATGACAGGGGCATGGAACATTGGTCTGACATATTTCATGTATTATTGTGATGACAGTGGGCATGGCGCATTGTGATGACAAGGGCAGGGAACATTGTGATGAGAAGGTCATGGAGTATTGTGAAGACAGCTGTCAGGGAGCATTGTAATGACATATGTCGTTGTCCATTGTGATGACAATGGCATGGAGCATTGTGATACCAAGTGTCATGGAGGATTGTGATGACAAAGGTATTGGAGCATTTAGATGACAAGGGCTTGGAACATTTCGATGAAAAGGGTCATGGGGCATTGTGATGACAAGGGCATGGAGCATTCTGATGAAAAGGTGCATGGAACATGGAGATTACAGTGGTTTTGAAGCAATATGATTACAAGGGCATGGAGCATTGTGATGAGAAGGAAATGGAGCATTCTGATGATATGCGTCATGGAGCTTTGTGATGACAAGGACATGGAGCATTGTGATTACATGGGTCTTGGAGCATTGTGATGAAAAGTGAATGAATCATTGTGATGAAAAACGCATGGAGCATTGTCATGACATGGTTCAAGGAGCATACTGATGACAAGTGTCAGGGAGCATTGTGATGATAAGTGTATTGAGCATTGTGATGACAAAGATCATGGAGCATTCTAATGAGAAGACCATGGATAACTGTGATGACCAGCGTCATGGGGCATTGTGATGAGAAGTGTTATGGAACATTGTGATCAGAAGGGTTTGGTGCATTGTGATGAGAGAGGTCATTGAGCATTTTCATTTCATTGTGATGACAATAGCATGAAATATTATGGTGATGGGCATGGTGCATTGTGATGACAGAGTTCATGGAGCATTGTGATGACAAGAGCATGGAGCAATGTGATGAGAGATTTCATTGAGCATTGTGATGACAATGGCATGGAGCATTGTGATGCCAATGGTCATGGAGCTTTGTGATGACAAATGTCATGGGGCATTTTGATGACAAGGGCGTGGTGCATTGTGATGAGAAGCGCAGGGCGCATTGTGATGACAGGGTCATGGAGCAATTTGAATAAAAGTGTCATGGAATATTTTGATGACAGTGGTTTTGGAACTTTGTGATGTCAGGAGTCATGAAGCATTGTGATGAAATGGGTCATGGAGCATTTTGTGACAGGGGATATGGAACATTGTGATGACAATGGCATGGAGCATTGTGATGAGAAGGCCAAGGAGCATTCTGATGACATGCGTCATGCAGCTTTGTGATGACAAAGGCATGGAGAATTGTGAGTACAGGGGTCATGGAACATTGTGATGACAGGGGAGAGGGAGTATTGTGATGACTAGTGATGGAACATTGTGATATCAGTGGTGAGAAGGCATTTTGAGGAGAAGTTCATGGAGCATTGTGATGACAAGGTTTATGGAGCATTTTGATGACAAGGATGTGGAACATTGTGATGACAAGTGCATGGCGCATTGTGATGACATGGGTTATGGAGCATTGTGCTGACACAGGCATTGAGCATTGTGATGACGATGGTCATGGAGCATTGTGCTGACAAAGGCATGGAGCTTTGTGATGACAAGGGTCACAGAGCATTGTGATAAAAATTTCATGGAGCATTGTGGTGACAAAGGTCACAGAGCTTTGTGTGACGACATTATGGACCATTTTAATGATAAGTGCCATGAAGCACTGTGATGACTTGAGTCATGGAGCATTGTGATAACAGGGGTCTTGGAGCATTGTGATGAAAAGGAAATGGATCATTGTGATGAAAAAGGCATGGAGCCTTGTCAGGACAGTGTTCAAGGAGCATACTGATGACAAGTGTCAGCGAGCATTGTGATGCCAAGTGTATTGAGCATTCTGATGACAAAGGTCATGGAGCATTGTGATGAGAAGACCATGGAAAATTTTGATGACGAGAGTCATGGACCTTTGTGATGACAAAGGTCATGGAGCATTTTGTTGACAATGGCGTTGTGCATTGTGATGAGAAGGGCAGGGAAAATTGTGATGACAGGGTCATGGAACAATTTGTTGAAAAGGGTCATGGATCATTTTGATGACAGGGGATATGGAACATTGCGATGTCAGTGGTCATGGAGCTTTGTGATGAATAGGGTCATGGAGCATTTTGATGCCAGGGGTTATGGAACATTGTGATATCAGGCGTCATGGTGCCTTGTGATGACAAGGGCATGGAACATTGGTCTGAAAATTTCATAGATTATTGTGTTGACAGTGGGCATGGGGCATTGTGATGACAAGGGCACGGAACACTGTGATACATGGGTCAAGGAGGATTGTACTGACAAGGGCATGGAGCATTGTGATGAGAAGGGCATCGAGCATTGTGATGACAAATGTAATGGAGCTTTGTGATGACAAGGGCATGGAACAATGTGATCAGAGGGTTCATGCAGCATCGTGATGACAATGGCATGGAGTATTCTGATGCCAAGGGTCATGGAGATATGTGACGACAAATGTCATGGAGCATTTTGACGACAAGGGTGTGGTGCATTGTGTTTTGAAGGGAAGGGAGCATTGTGATGACAGAGTCGAGCAGCAATTTGATGAAAAGGGTCATGGAAGATTTTGATGATATGGGTAATGGAACATTGTGATGTCAGGGGTCATGGAGCATTTTGCTGAAAAGGGTCATGGGGCATTTTGATGACAGGGGTTATGGAAGATAGTGATGTCAGGGGTCATGGAACATTGTGATGACAGGGGTGAGGAAGTATTGTGATGACTAGTGATGGAACATAGTGATATCAGTTGTGAGAGAACATTTTGTTGAGAAGTGCATGGAGCATTGTGATGACAAGGGTTTATGGAGCATTGTGATGACAAAGTTGTGGAGCATTTTGATGACAAGCGCATGGCACGTTGTGATAACATGGGTCATGGAGCAATGTGCTGACAAGCACATGGAGCATTGTGATGAAAAGGGGGATGGAGTACTGTGCTGAGAAAGGCATAGAGCATTCTGATGACAAGGGTCAGAGAGCATTTTTATGAAAATTTCATGGAGCATTGTGGTGACAAAGTCACAGAGACTTGTGATGATGAAAGCATGGACCATTGTGATGACAAAGTTCATAAAGCACTGTGATGACTGGAGTCACGGAGCATTGTGATGACACGGGAATGGAGCATTATGATGACATGGGCATAGAGCATTGCTCTGACAAGTTTTATGGATTATTGTGATGACAGTGGGCATGGCACATTGTGATTACAAGGGCATGGAGCATTGTGATGACAAGGTCATACAGTATTGTGAAGACGGGTGTCAGGGAGTATTGGGATGACATATGTCATGGTCCATTGTGATGAGAATGGCATGGGGCATTGGAATGCCAAGTGTCATGGAGGATTGTGATGACAAAGATAATAGAGCATTGTAATGACAAGGGCTTGGAGCTTCGTGATGACAAGGTCATGAAGCATTTTGATGACAACATCATGGAGCATTGTGATGAAAAGGGCCTTTGAGAATTTTGATGACAAGGTCGTGAAGCATTGTGATGACAAGCGCATGGAGCTTTCTATGACAGGGGTCATGGAGCATTGCGATGACAAGTGCATGGAGAATTGTATTGACAAGAGCATGTAACATTTTGATGAGAAGTGTCATGGAGCATTGTGATGAAAAGGACATGTAGAATTGTGATGACCAGGGCATGGAGCATTGGGATGACAAGTCCGTGGAGCATTGTCATGAGAAGACCATGGATAATTGTGATGAGGATCGTCATGGAGCACTGTAATGACAAGGGGCATGGAGCATTGTAATGACAGGTGTCATGGATCATTGTGATGACAAGTGTCATGGACCATTCTGATGACAAGCTTGTGGAGTAATGTGATGACAATGGCATGGAGCATTTTGATGAAAAGGGCATGGAGCATTGTGATGAAAAAGGCATGGTGCCTTTTTATGACAGTGTTCAAGGAGCATTCTGATGACAAGACTCAGGGAGCATTGTGATGACAAGTGTATTGAGCATTGTGATGACAAAGGTCATGGAGCATTGTGATGACAGGCATCATGGAGCATTATGATGACAAGTGTTATGAACATTGTGATCACAAGGCTTTGGAGCATTGTGATGACAGAAGTCATGTATCATTTTCATTTCAAGGAGCATGGATCATTGTGATGACAAGGGCATGAAGCAATGTGAACCCAAGGTTCATGGAGGATTTTTATGACAATGGGAATGGAGTATTGTGATGACAAGCGCATGGAGCATTGTGATGACAAGGTCATGTAGCATTTTGCTGACAAATGTATGGAGCATTTTGATGACAAGTGTCATGGAGCGTTGTGATGACAAGCGTCATGGAGCATTGTGATTACAGGGGTCATGGATCTTTGGGATGGCAAGGGCATGGATCATTGTGATGACAAGGGTCATGGAGCATTTCGATGACAAGATTCCCACATCATTGTGTTGTCTGGTGTCATGGAGCATTGTGATGACAGTGGTCATGGAGCATTGTGATGACAGGGGTCATGGAGCATTGTGATCAGAATTTCATGGAGCACTGAGCTGACAATATTCCTTGAGTATTGTGATGGCAGGGCTCATGGAGCATTGTGATGACAAGGGAATGGAGCATTGGGATGACAATGTCCTGGAGCATTGTGATGACAAGTTTCATGGAGCATTCTGATGAAAAGGGGCATGGAGCATTGTGATTACATGGTCTTGGGGCATTGTTATGAAAAGGGTCATGGAGCCTTGTGATGACAACACCGTGGAACATTGTGATGGCAGGGGTAATGGAGCATTGTGATGACAAGGGCATGGAGTATTGGTTTGAAAAGTTTCATGGATTATTGTGATGAGAGTGGGCATGGAGCACTGTGATGACAAGGGCACAGAACGACGGTGATACATGGGTCATGGAGGATTGTAATGACAAGGGCATGGATCATTGTGATGAGAAAGGCATCGAGCATTGTGATGACAAGCATCATGGAGCTTTGTGATGACAAGAGCAAGGAACAATGTGATGATAGGTTTCATGGAGCATTGTGATGACAATGGCATGGAGCATTGTGATGCCAAGGGTCATGGAGTTTGTGATGAGAAAGGTCATGGAGCATTTTGATGAAAAGAGCATTGTGCATTGTGATGAGAAAGGCAGGGAGCATTGTGATGACAGGGTCATGGAGCAATTTGATGAAAATCGTCAGGGAACATTTTCATGACAGGGTTTTGGAACATTGTGTTGTCAGTGGTCATGGAGCATTATTATGATAAGGGCATGTAGCATTTTGATGATAGGGGTCATGGAACATTGTGATGAACGGGGTGAGGGAGTATTGTGATGAATAGTAATGGAACATTGTGATATCAGTGGTGAGAGAGCATTTAGATGAGAAGTGCAAGGAGCATTGTGATGACAAGGTTTATGGAGCATTGTGATGATAAGGTTGTGGAGCATTGTGCTGACAAGCGCATGGATCATTGTGATGACAAGGGTCATGGAGCATTATGCTGACAAAGGCATGGAGCATTGTGATGAAACGTGTTACAGAGGACTGTGATGATGAGGGAAAGGACCATTGTGATGACAAAGGTCATAAAGCATTGTGATGACTGGATTCACGGAGAATTATGATGTGCGGGGTCATGGAGAATTGTGATGACAAGGGCATGGAGCATTGTGATGACAAGGGCATGGAGCATTGGTCTGACAAGTTTCATGGATTATTGTGATGACATTCGGCATGGCGGATTGTGGTGACAAGGGCATGGAGCATTGTGATGAATAGGTCATGGAGTATTGTGAAGACAGGTGTCAGGGAACATTGTGATGACATATGTCATGTTCCATTGCGATGACAATGGCGTGGGGCATTGTGATGCCAAGTGTCATGGAGGAATGTGATGACAGATAATGGGGCATTGTGAAGATTAGGGCTTGGAACATTATGATCACAAGGGCCATTTAGAATCTTGATGAGATGGTCGTGAAGCATTGTGATGACAAAATCCTTGAGCATTGTGTTGAGTAGACCATGGAGCCTTGTGATGACAAGTCTCATGGACCATACTGATGAAAAGAGGCATGGAGCATTGTGTTTACAGGGATCTTGGAACATTGTGATGACAAGGGCATGGAGCATTGTGATGAGAGGGCCAAGGAGCATTCTGCTGACATGCGTCATGGAGCTTTTTGATGACAAGGGCATGGAGCATTGTGAATACAGGGGTCTTGGAGCATTGTGATGACAAGGGCATGGAGCATTGAGATGAGAAGACCATGGAGCATTCTGATGACATGCGTCAAGGAGCTTTGTGATGACAATTGCATGGAGCATTGTGATTACAGGGGTCTTGGAGCATTGTGATGACAAGTGTCATGGAGCCTTGTGATTAAAAGGCCGTGGATCATTGTGATAGCAGTGGTCATGGAGCACTGTTATGACAGGTGTAATGGAGCACTGTGATGACTAGGGCATGGAGCATGGGTCTGAAAAGTTTCATGGATTATTGTGATGAGAGTGGGCATGGAGCATTTTGATGAGAAGGGCACAGAACACTGTGATACATGGGTCATGGGGGATTATAATGACAAGGACATGGAGCATTGTGATGAGAATGGCTTCGAGCACTGTGATGGCAAGCGTCATGGAGCTTTGTGATGACAAGGGCATGGAACAATGTGATGAGAGGGTTCATGGAACATTGTGATGACAATGACATGGAGCATTGTGATGCCAATTGTCATGGAGATGTGTGACGACAAATGTCATGGAGCATTTTGATGACAAGTTCGTGGTGCACTGTGTTGTGAAGGGAAGGGAGCATTGTGATGACAGGGTCATGGAGCAATTTGATGAAAAGGGTCATGGAAGATTTTGATGACAGGGGTTATGGAACATTGTGATGTCAGGGGTCATGGAGCATTTTGATGAAAAGGGTCATGGAGCATTTTGATGACAGGGGTTATGGAACATTGTGATGTCAGGGGTCATCGAACATTGTGATGATAAGTGCATGTAGCAATGTGATGACAGGGGTCATGGAACATTGTGATGACAGGGGTGAGGGAGTATTGTGATGACTTGTGATGGAACATTGTGATATCAGTTGTAAGAGAGCATTTTGTTGAGAAGTGCCTGGAGCATATTGATGACAAGGTTTATGGAGCATTGTGATGACAATGTTGTGGAGCACAGTGATGACACGCGCATGGCACATTTTGATAACATGGGTCATGGACCAATGTGCTGAGAAGCACATGGAGCTTTGTGATGACAAGTGTCATGGAGCATTGTGCTGAGAAAGGCATAGAGCATTGTGATGACAATGGTCAGAGAGCATTGTGATGAAAAGTTCATGGAGCATTGTGGTGACAAAGGTCACAGAGAATTGTGATGATGAGGGCATGGACCATTGTGATGACAAAGTTCATGAAGCACTGTGATGACTGGAGTCACGGAGCATTGTGATGACAGGTTTCATGGAGCATTGTGATGACAAGGCCGTGGAACATCATTATGACAGTGGTCATGGAGCATTGTTATGACAGGGGTAATGGAATATTGTGATGGCAAGGGTATGGAGCATTGTGATGAGAAAGCCATGGAGCATTCTGATGACATGCGTCATTGAGCTGTGTGATGACAAAGGCTTGGAGCATTGTGATTACAGGGGTCTTGGATCATTGTAATGACAAGGGTTATGGAGCCTTGTGATGACAAGGCCGTGGAACATTTTGATGGCAGTGGTTATGGAGCATTGTCATGACAGGGGTAATGGAGCATTGTGATTACAAGTTTATGGAGCATTGGTCTGAAACTTTTCATGGATTATTGTGATGAGAGTGGGCATGGAGCATTATGATGACAAGCGAAAGGAACAATGTGATACATGGGTCATGGAGAATTGTACTGACAAGTTCATGGAACATTGTGATGAGAAGGGAATCGTGCATTTTGATGACAATCATCGTGGAGCTTTGTGATGATAAGGACATGGAAGCAATGTGATGAGAGGCTTCAGGAAGCATTGTGATGACAATGGCTTGGATCATTCTGATGCCAAGGGTCATGGACCTTGGTGAAGACAAAGATCATGGAGCATTTTGATGACAAGTGCATGGAGCATTGTGATGACAAGGGTCACGGAGCACTGTGCTGAGAAACACACATCACACATTGTGATGACAAAGGTCACAGAGCATTGTGATGAAAAGTTCATGGAGCATTGTGGTGACAAAGGTCACAGAGACTTGTGATGACGAGGGCATGGACCATTGTGATGAGAAAGGTCATGAAGCATTTTGATGACAGGAGTCACGGAGCATTGTGATGACGTGTCATGGAGCATTGTGATGACAAGGGCATGCAGCATTGTGATGACAGGGGCATGGAACATTGGTCTTACAAGTTTCATGGATTATTTCGATGACACTGGGAATGGCACATTGTGATGAAAAGGGCATGGAGCATTGTGATGAGAAACTCATGCATTATTGTGAAGACAGGTGTCTGGGAGCATTGTGAAGACATATGTCATGGCCCATTGTGATGACAATGCCATGGAGCATTGTGATGCCAAATGTCATGGAGGATTGTGATTACAAAGGTAATGGAGCATTTTGATGACAAGCGCATGGAGCATTGTGATGACAAGGGTCATGGATCACTGTGCTGACAAGGGCATGGAGCATTGTGATGACAAGGGTCATGGAGCATTGTGCTGAGAAAGGCATGGAGCATTGTGATGACAACGGTCACAGACCATTATGATGAAAATTTCATGGAGCATTGTGGTGACAAATGTCACAGAGCCTTGTGATGACGAGGGCATGGACCATTGTGATGACAAAGGTCATGAAGCATTGGGATGACTGGAGTCACGGAGCATTGTGATGACTGGGGTCATGGAGCATTGTGATGACAAGGGTCATGCAACATAATGATGACAAGCTTGTGGAGTATTGTGATGACAATGGCATGGATCTTTGTGATGAACAGGACATGGAGCATTGTGATGAAAAAGGCATGGTGCCTTTTCATGTCAGGGTTCAAGGAGCATTCTGATGACCAGTGTCAGGGAGCATTGGGATGACAAGTGTATTGAACATTTTGATGACAAAGCTCATGGAGCATTGTGATGACACGGGCATGGAGTATTGTGATGACAGGCATCATGGAGTGTTGTGATTAAAAGTGTTGTGGAACAATGTGATCACAAGGGTTTGGAGCATTGTGATGACAAGGGCATGGAGCATTGTGATGAGAAGGCCATGGAGCATTCTGATGACATGTGTCATGGAGCTTTGTGATGACAAGGACATGGAGCATTGTGATTACAGGGGTCTTGGAGCATTGTGATGAAAAGGGAAAGGATCATTGTGATGAAAAATGCATGGAGCCTTGTCATGACAGGGTTCAAGGAGCATACTGATGACAACTGTCAGGGAGCATTGTGATGATAAGTGTATTGAGCATTGTGATGAGAAAGGTCATGGAGCATTGTGATGAGAAGACCATGGATAATTGTGAAGACGAGCATCATGGGGAGTTGTGAGGAGAAGTGTTATGGAACATTGTGAACACAAGGCTTTGGAGAATTGTGATGACAGTGTTTATGGAGCATTTTGATTTCATTTTTATGACAAAAGCATGAAGCATTATGATGATGTGCAAGTTTCATTGTGATGACAGAGTTCATGGAGCATTGAGATGAAAAGGGGCATGGAGCATTGTGATTACAGGTGTTTAGGAACATTTTGATGAAAAGGGCATGGAGCATTCTGATGCTAAAGCCATGGAGCTGTCTGATGACAAGCGTCATGGAGCTATGTGATGACAAGAGCAAGCAGCATTGTGATTACAGTGGTCTTGGAGCATTGTGATGACAAGGGTCATGGAGCTTTGTGATGAGAAGCATTGGAACATTGTCATGAAAGGCGTGAAGGAGTATTGTAATGACTAGTGATGGAACATTTTGACATCAGCGGTGAAAGAGCATTTTGATATGAAGTGCATGGAGTTTTTTGATGACAATGTTTATAGAGTATTGTGATGACAAAGTTGTGGAACATTGTGATGACAAGTGCATGGCACATTGTGATGACCTGGGTCATGGAGCATTGTTCTGACAAGCCCATGGAGCATTGTGATGACAAGGGTCATGGAGCACTCTGCTGACAAAGGCATGGAGCATTGTGATGACAAGGGTCAAAGAGCATTGTGATGAAAAGTTCATTGGAGCATTATGGTGACAAAGTTCACAGAGCCCTGTGATGAAGAGGTTGTGGATGATTGTGAGGACAAAGGTCATGTAGCATTGTGATGACTGGAGTCACGCACAATTTTGATGACAAGGGCATGGAGCATTGTGATGACAGGAGCATGGAGCATTGGTCTGACAACTTTCACTGATTATTGTGATGATAGTGGGCATGGCGCACTGTGATGACAGCGGCATGGAGCATTAATATGACCAGGTCATGGAATATGGTGAAGAAAGTTGTCAGGGAGCATTGTGATGACATATGTCATGGTGCATTGTGATGACAATGGCATGGAGCATTGTGAAGCCAAGTGTCATGGAGGATTGTGATGACAAATGTAATGGAGCATTGTGATGACAAGGGCTTGGAGCACTGTGAGAGAAGACCATGGATAATTGTGATGACCAGCGTCATGGGGCATTGTGATGACAAGTGTTATGGAGCATTGTGATCACAAGGATTTGGTGCATTGTAATGACAGACGACATTGAGCATTTTGATTTCATTGTGATGACAAAAGCATGAAATATTATGGTGATGGGCACGGTGCATTGTGATGACAGGGTTGATGGAGCATTGAGATGAAAAGGGGCATGGAGCATTGTGATTCCAGGGGTGTTGGAGCATTGTGATGACAAGGGCATGGAGCACTGTGAGGAGAAGGCCATGGAGCATTCTGATGACATTAGTCATGGAGCTTTGTGATGACAAGGGCATCGAGATTTGTGATTACAGGGGTCTTGGAGCATTGTGATGACAAAGGTCACAGAGCCTTGTGTGAAGAGGGCATGGACCACTGTGTTGACAAAGGTCATGAAGCACTGTGATGACTGGAGCCACGGAGCATTGTGATGGCAGGGGTCATGGAGCTTTGTGCTGACAAGCACAAGGAGCATTTTGATGACAAGTGTCATGGAGAATTGTGGTGACAAAGGCATGGAGCATGGTGATGGCAAGGGACACAGAGCATTGTGATGAAATATTCATGGAGCATTGTGGTGACAAAGATCACAGAGCCTTGTGTGACGGGGGCATGGACCATTGGTCTGACAAGTTTCATGGATTATTGTGATGACAGTGGGCATGGAGCATTGTGATGACAAAAGTCATGAAGCATTGTGATGACTGGAGGCAAGGAGCATTTTAATGACATGAGTAATGGAGCATTGTGATAACATGGGCATGGAGCATTGTGATGACAGTGGCATGGAACATTTGTCCGACAAGTCTCATGGATTATTCTGATGACAGTGGGCATGGCGCATTGTGATGACAAGGGCATGGAACATTGTGATGACAAGGTCATGGAGCACTGTGAGGAGAAAGCCATGGAGCATTCTGATGACATGAGTCATGGAGCTTTGTGATGACAAGGGCATCGAGATTTGTGATTACAGGGGTCTTGGAGAATTGTTATGACAAGGGTCATGGAGGCTTGTGATGACAAGACCGTGGAAACTTGTGATGGCAGGGGACATGGAGCATTCTTATGACAGGGGTAATGGAGCATTGTGATGACAAGGACATGGGGCATTGGTCTGAAAAGTTTCATGGATTATTGTGAAGAGAGTGGGCATGGAGCAGTGTGATGACAAGGGCATGGAACACTGTGATACATAGATCATGCAGGATTGTAATGACAATGGCATGGAGCATTGTGATGAGAAGGGCATCGAGCATTGTGATGACAAGCGTCATGGAGATTTGGGATAACAAGTGCATGGAGCAATTAGATGAGAGGGTCCATGGAGCATTGTGATGACAATGGAATGGAGCATTGTGATGCAAAGGGTCATGGAGCTTTGTGATGACAAATGTCATGTAGCATTTTGATGACAAGGGCCTGGTGCATTGTGATGAGAAGGGCAGGGAGCATTGTGATGACAGGGTCATGGAGCAATTTGATGAAAAGGGTCATGGAATATTTTGATGACAGGGGTTATAGAACATTCTGATGTCAGGGATCATGGAGCTCTGTGATGAAAAGGGTCATGGAGCATTTTGTTTACAGGGGTTATGGAACTTTGTGATGTCAGGTGTCATGGATCATTGTGATGATAATGGCATGTAGCACTGTGATGACAGGGGTAATGGAACATTGTGATGACAGGGTTGAAGGAGTATTCTGATGACTAGTGGTGGAACATTGAGATATCAGTGGTGCTAGAGCATTTTGATAAGTGCATGGAGCATTGTGATGACAAGGTTTATGGAGCATTTTGATGAAAAGGATGTTGAGCATTGTGATGACAAGTTCATGGCGAATTGTGATGACATTGGTAGTGGAGCATTGTGCTGACACGTGCATCGAGCATTGTGATGACAAGAGTCATGGAGCATTGTGCTGAAAAAGGCATGGAGCTTTGTGATGACAAGGGTCACAGAGCATTGTGATAAAAAGTTCATGGAGCTTTGTGTGACAAGGTCATGGACCATTGTGATGACAAATGTCATGAAGCATTGTGATGATTGGAGTCACGGAGCATTGTGAATCCAGGGGTCTTGGAGCATTGTGAAGAAAAGGGAATGCATCATTGTGATGAAAAATGCAGGGAGCCTTGTCATGACAGTGTTCAAGGAGCATAGTGATGACAAGTGTCATGGAGCATTGTGATGACAAGTGTATTGAAAATTGTGTTGACAAAGGTCATGGAGCATTGTGATGAGAAGACCTTGCATAATTGTGATGACGAGCGTCATGGGGCATTGTGATGACAAGTGTCATGGAACATTGTGATCAGAAGGGTTTGCAGCTTTGTGATGACAGAGGTCATGGAGCATTTTGATTTCATAGTGATGACAATAGCATGAATCATTATGATGATGGGCATGGTGCATTGTGATGACAGGGTTGATGGAGAATTGAGATGTAAAGGGACATGGAGAATTGTGATTACAGAGGTCTTGGAGCATTGTGATGACAAGGGTCAAGGAGCCTTGTGATGACAAGGCCCATGGAGCCTTGTGATGACAAGGCCGTGGAACATTGTGATGGCAGGGGTCATGGAGCATTGTTATGACAGGTGTAATGGAGCATTGTGATGACAAGGGCATGGAGCAATGTGATGAGAGATTTCATTGAGCATTGTGATGACAATGGCATGGAGCATTGTGATGCCAGGGGTCATGGAGCTTTGTGATGAAAATTGTCATTGGTCATTTTAATGACAAGGGCGTGGTGCATTGTGATGAGAAGGGCAGGGATCATTGTGTTGACAGGGTCATGGAGCAATTTGATGAAAAGTGTCATGGAATATTTTGATGACAGGCGTTATGGAACATTCTGATGTCAGGGGTCATGAAGCACTGTGAAGAAATGGGTCATGGAGCATTTTGTGACAGGGGTTATGGAACATTGTGATGTCAGGGGTCATGGAGCATTGTGATGACAAGGGCAGGGAGCAATGTGATGACAGGGGCATGGAACATTTCCCTGACAAGTTTTATGGATTATTGTGATGACAGTGGGCATGGAGCATTGTGATGACAACGGTCACAGAGCCTTGTGTGAAGAGGGCATGTACCACTGTGTTGACAAAGGTCTTGAAGCACTGTGATGACTGGAGTCACGGAGCATTGTGATGGCATGGGTCATGGAGCATTGTGATGACATGGGCATGGAACATTGGTCTGAAATTTCATGGTTTATTGTGATGAGATTCGGCATGGAACATTGTGATGACTAGGGCATGGAACACAGTGATACATGTGTCATGGAGGATTGTAATGACAAGGGCACGGAGCACTGTGATGAGAAGAGTATCGAGCATTGTGATGACAAGTGTCATGGAGCATTGTGCTGACAAGGGCATGGAGCAATATGATGAGAGGTTTCATATAGCATTGTGATGAAATGGCATGGAGTATTGTGATGCCAAATGTCATGGAACTTTGTGATGACAATGTCATGGAGCATTTTGATGACAAGGTCGTGGTGCATTGTGATGAGAAGGGTCACAGAGCATTGTGATAAAAATTTCATGGAGCATTTTGGTGACAAAGGTCACAGAGCTTTGTATGCCGAGGTCATGGCCCATTGTGATGGCAAATGTCATAAAGCATTGTGATGAATGGAGTCACGGAGCTTTGTATTAACAGGGGTCTTGGAGCATTGTGATGAAAAGGGAATGGATCATTGTGATGAAAAAGGCATGGAGCCTTGTCATGACAGTGTTCAAGGAGCATACTGATGACAAGTGTCAGCAAGCATTGTGATGCCAAGTGTATTGAGTATTGTGGTGACAAAGGACATGGAGCATTGTGATGAAAAGACCTTGCATAATTGTGATGACGAGCGTCATGGGGCATGTGATGAAAAGTTTTATGGAATATTGTGATCAGAAGGGTTTGGAGCATTGTGATGACAGAGGACATGGAGCATTTTGATTTCATTGTGATGACAATAGCATGAATCATTATGATGATGGGCATGGTGCATTGTGATGACAGCGTTTATGGAGCATTGAGATGAAAAGTGGCATGGAGAATTGTGATTACAGAGGTCTTGGAGCATTGTGATGACAAGGGTCATGGAGCCTTGTGATGACAAGGCCGTGGAACATTGTGATGACAGGGGTCATGGAGCATTGTTATGACAGGTGTAATGGAGCATTGTGATGACAAGGGCATGGAGCAATGTGATGAGAAATTTCATTGAGCATTGTGATGACAATGGCATGGAGCATTGTGATGCCACGGGTCATGGAGCTTTGTGATCACAAATGTCATGGGGCATTTTGATGACAAGGGTGTGGTGCATTGTGATGAGAAGGGCAGGGAGCATTGTGATGACAGGGTCATGGAGCAATTTGAATAAAAGTGTCATGGAATATTTGATGACAGGTGTTATGGAACATTGTGATGTCTGGGGTCATGAAGCATTGTGATGAAATGGGTCATGGAGCATTTTGTGACAGGGGTTATGGAACATTGTGATGTCAGGGGTCATGGAGCATTGTGATGATAAGGGCATGTAGCACTGTGAAGACAGTGGTCATGGAAAATTGTGATGACAGGGTTGAGGGAGTACTGTGATGACTAGTGATGGAACATAGTGATATATGAGGTGAGAGCGCATTTTGATGAGAAGTGCATGGAGCATTGTGATGACAAGTTCTATGGAGAATAGCGATGAAAAGGATGTGGAGCATTGTGATGACAAGCTCATGGCACATTGTGATGACATGTGTCATGGAGCATTGTGCTGACAAGCGCATGGAGCATTTTGATGACAAGTGTCATGGAACATTGTGCTGACAAAGGCATGGAGCATTGTGATGACAAGGGACACAGAGCATTATGATGAAAATATCATGGAGCATTGTGGTGACCAAGATCAGAGAGCCTTGTGTGACGAGGGCATGGAACATTGTGATGACAAATGTCATGAATATTTGTGATGACTGGAGTCACGGAGCATTGTGATGACGGGGTCATGGAGCATTGTGATGACAAGGGCATGGAGCAATGTGATGACAGGGGCATGGAACATTGCTCTGACAAGTTTCATGGATTATTGTGATGACAGTGCGCATGGAACATTGAGATGACAAGGGCATGTAGCATTGTGGTGACAAAGGTCACAGAGCCTTGTGTGACTAGGGCATGGACCATTGTGAGGACAAAGGTCATGAAGAATTTTGATGACTGGAGTCACGGAGCATTGTGATGACAGGGGTCATGGAGCATTGTGATGAGAAGGCCAAGGAGCATTCTGCTGACATGCGTCGTGGAGCTTTGTGGTGACAAGGGTATGGAGCATTGTGAATACAGTGTTCTTGGAGCATTGTGATGACAACCGCATGGAGAAATGTGATGAGAAGGTCGAGGAGCATTCTGATGACATGCGTCATGGAGCTTTGTGATGACAAGGGCATGGAGCCTTGTGATTACAGGGGTCTGTGAGCATGGTGATGACAAGGGTCCTGGAGCCTTGTGATGACAAGGCCGTGCAATATTGTGATGGCAGGGGTCATGGAGCATTGTTATGACAAGTGTAATGGAGCATTGTGATGACAAGGGCATGGAGAATTGGTCTGAAAATTTTCATGGATTATTGTGATGAGAGTGGGCATGCAGCATTGTGATTACTAGGGTACAGAACACTGTGATACCTGTGTCATGGAGGATTGTAATGACAAGGGCATTGAGAATTGTGATGAGAAGAGTATCGAGCATTGTGATGCCAAGGGTCATGGAGCTTTGTGATGACAAAGGTCATGTAGCATTTTGATGACAAGGTTGTGGTGCACTGTGATGAGAAAGGCAGGGAACATTTTGATGACAGGATCATGGAGCAAACTGATGAAAAGCGTCATGGAACATTGTGATGACAGGGGTTATGAAACATTGTGATGTCAGGGGTCATGGAGCATTTTGAGGAAAAGGGTCATGGAGCATTCTGATGAAAAGTTGCATGAGGCATTGTGATTAGAGGGGTTTTGAATCATTGTGAAGACAAGGGCATGGAGCATTGTGATGAGAAGGCAATGGAGCATTCTGATGACATGCGTCATGGAGCTTTGTGATGACAAGGACATGGAGCATTGTGATTACAGGGGTCTTGGAGCATTGTGATGAAAAAGGCATGGATCATTGTGATTTCCAGCTTCATGGGGCATTGTGATGACAAGTGTTATGGAACATTTTGATCAGAAGTGTTTGGTGCATTGTGATGACTGAGGTCATTGAGCATTTTGATTTCATTGTGATGACAATAGCATGAAATATTATGGTGATGGGCACGGTGCAATGTGATGACAGGGTTCATGGAGCATTGAGATGAAAAGGGGCATGGAACATTGTGATTACAGGGGTGTTGGAACATTGTGATTACAGGGGCATGGAGCATTGTGATGAGAAGGCCATGGAGCATTCTGATGACATGCGTCATGGAGCTTTGTGATGACAAGGGCATGGAGCATTGTGATTTCAGGGGTCTTGGAGCATTTTGATGACCAGGGTCATCAAGGTTAGTGATGACAAGTCCGTGGAACCTTGTGTTGGAAGGGGTCATGGAGCATTGTTATGAGAGGGGTAATGGATCTTTGTGATGACATGGGCATGGGGCATTGGTCTGAAAATTTTCATGGATTATTGTGATGACAGTGGGCATGGAGCATTGTGATGACAAGGGCACGGAACACTGTGATACATAGATCATGCAGGATTGTAATGACAAGTGCATGGAGCAATGTAATGAGAGGGTTCATGGAGCATTGTGATGACGATGGAATGGAGCATTGTGATGCAAAGGGTCATGGACCTTTGTGATGACAAAGGTCATGGAGCATTTTGATGACAAGGGCGTGGTGCATTGTGATGAGAAGGGCAGGGAGCAGTGTGATGACAGGGTCATGGAGCAATTTGAGGAAAAGGGTCATGGAATAATTTGATAACAGGGTTTAAAGAACATTGTGATGTCAGTGGTCATGGAACTTGGTGATGAAAAGGGTCATGGAGCATTTTGATTACAGGGGTTATGGAACATTGTGATCTCAGGTGTCATGGAGCATTGTGATGATAAGGGCATGTAGCATTGTGATGACAGTGGTCATGAAACATTGTAATGACAGGGGTGAGGGAGTATTGTGATGACTAGTGATGGAACATTGTGATATCAGTGGTGAGAGAGCATTTTGAGGAGAAGTGCATGGAGCATTGTGATGACAAGGCTTATGGAGCATTTTGATGACAAGGATGTGGAGCATTGTGATGACAAGTGCATGGCGCATTGTGATGACAAGGGTCACGGAGCATTGTGCTGACAAAGGCATGGAGCTTTGTGATGACAAGGATCAGAGAGCATTGTGATTAAAATTTCATGGAGCATAGTGGTGACAACGGTAACAAAGCTTTGTGTGACGAGGTCATGGACCATTGTGATGACAAATGTCATGAAGGGTTGTGATGACTGAAGTCACAGAGCATTCTGATAACAGGGGACTTGGAGCATTGTGCTGAAAAGGGAATGGATCATTGTGATGAAATAGGCATGGATTCTTGTCATGACAGTGTCAGGGAGCATTGTGATGACAATTGTATTGAGCATTGTGGTGACAAAAGTCATGGAGCATTGTGATGAGACGACCTTGCATAATTGTGATGACGAGCGTCATGGGGTATTGTGATGACAAGTGTTATGGAACATTGTGATCAGAAGGGTTTGGAGCATTGTGATGACAGAGGTCATGGAGCATTTAAATTTCATTTTGATGACAATAGCAAGAATCATTATGATAATGGGCATGGTGCATTGTGATGACATGGTTCATGGAACATTGAGATGAAAAGTGACATGGAGAATTGTGATTACAGAGGTCTTGGAGCATTGTGATGACAAGGGTCATGGAGCCTTGTGATGACAGGGCCGTGGAACATTGTGATGGCAGGGGTCATGGAGCATTGTTATGACAGGTGTAATGGAGCATTGTTATGACAAGGGCATGGAGCAATGTGATGAGATATTTCATTGAGCATTGTGATGACAATGGCATGGAGCTTTGTGATGACAAAGGTCATGGGGCATTTTGATGACAAGGGCATGGGGCATTTGTCTGAAAATTTTCATGGATCATTGTGATGAGAGTGATCATGGAGCATTGTGATGACAAGGGCATTGTGATGACAAGGGCATGGAACACTGTGATACATAGATCATGCAGGATTGTAATGACAAGGGCATGGATCATTGTGATGAGAAGGGCATCGAGCATTGTGATGACAAGTGTCATGGAGCTTTGTGATGACAAAGGTCATGGAGTATTTTGACGACAAGGGCATGGTGCATTGTGATGAAAAGGAAAGGGAGCATTGTGATTACAGGGTCATGGAGCAATTTGATGAAAATGGTCATTGAATATTTTGTGACAGGGGTTATGGAACATTGCGATGTCAGTGGTCATGGAGCATTGTGATGATAAGGGCATGTAGCACTGTGATGACAGTGATCATGTAACACTGTGATGACAGGGGTGAGGGAGTATTGTGATGACTAGTGATGTAACATTGTGATATATGTGGTGAGAGAGCATTTTGATGAGAAGTGCATGGAGCATTGTGATGACAAGTTTTATGGAGCATAACGATGAAAAGGATGTGGAGCATTGAGAGGAAAAGAGCATGGCACATTGTGATGACTTGTGTCATGGAGCATTGTGCTGACAAGCGCATGGAGCATTTTGATGACAAGTGTCATGGAGCATTGTGCTGACAAAGGCATGGAACATTGTGATGACAAGGGACACAGAGCATTGTGATGAAAATTTCATTGAGCATTATGGTGACAAAGATCACAGAGCCCTGTGTGACGAGGGCATGGACCACTGCGATGAGAAAGGTCATGAATCATTGTGATGACTGGAGTCACGGAGCACTGTGATGACAGGGGTCATGGAGCATTATGATGACAGGGGCATGGAGCAATATGATGACAGGGGCATGGAACATTGGTCTGACAAGTTTCATGGATTATTGTGATGACAGTGGGCATGGAGCATTGAGATGAAAAGGGAATGGATCATTGTGATGAAAAAGGCATGGAGCCTTGTAATGACAGTGTTCAAGGAGCATACTGATGACAGGTGTTCAGCGAGCATTGTGATGCCAAGTGTATTGAGCATTGTGGTGACAAAGGTCATGGAGCATTGTGATGAGAAGACCTTGCATAATTGTGAAGACGAGCGTCATGGGGCATGTGATGACAAGTGTTATGGAACATTGTGAGCAGAAGGGTTTGGAGCATTGTGATGACAGAGGACATGGAGCATTTTGATTTCATTGTGATGACAATAGCATGAAATATTATGGTGATGGCCATGGTGCATTGTGATGACAGTGTTCATGGAGCATTGAGATGAAAAGTGGCATGGAGAATTGTGATTACAGAGGTCTTGGAGGATTGTGATGACAAGGGACATGGAGCCTTGTGATGACAAGGCCGTGGAACATTGTGATGGCAGGGGTCTTGGCAGATTGTTATGTGAGGTGTAATGGAGCACTGTGATAACAAGGGCATGGAGCAATGTGATGAGAGATTTCATTCAGCATTGTGATGACAATGACATGGAGCATTGTGATCCTAAGGGTCATGGAGCTTTGTGATGACAAATGTCATGGGGCATTTTGATGACAAGGGCGTGGTGCATTGTGATGAGAAGGGCAGGGAGCATTGTGATGACAGGGTCATGGAGCAATTTGATGAAAAGGGTCATGGAATATTTTGATGACAGGGGTTATGGAACATTGTGATGTCAGGGGTCATGAAGCATTGTGAAGAAATTGGTCATCGAGCATTTTGTGACATGGGTTATGGAACATTGTGATGTCAGAGGTCATGGAGCATTGTGATGATAAGGGCATGTAGCACTGTGATGACAGTGGTCATGGAACATTGTGATGACAGGGGTGAGCGAGTATTGTGATGACTAGTGATGTAACATTGTGATATATGTGGTGAGAGAGCATTTTGATGAGAAGTGGATGGATCACTGTGATGACAAGTTTTATGGAGCATAACGATGAAAAGGATGTGGAGCATTGAGAGGAAAAGAGCATGGCACATTGTGATGACTTGTGTCATGGAGCATTGTGCTGACAAGCGCATGGAGCATTTTGATGACAAGTGTCATGGAGCATTGTGCTGACAAAGGCATGGAAAATTGTGATGACAAGGGACACAGAGCATTGTGATGAAAATTTCATTGAGCATTGTGGTGACAAAGATCACAGAGCCTTGTGTGACGAGGGCATGGACCATTGTGATGAGAAAAGTTATGAATCATTGTGATGACTGGAGTCACGGAGCATTGTGATGACAGGAGCATGGAGCAATATGATGACAGGGGCATGGAACATTGGTCTGACAAGTTTCATGGATTATTGTGATGACAGTGGGCATGGAGCATTGAGATGAAACGGGCATGGAGCATTGTGGTGACAAAGGTCACAGAGTCTTGTGTGACGAGGGAATGGAACATTGTGAGGACAAATGTCATGAAGTATTGTGATGACTGGAGTCACGGAGCATTGTGATGACAGGGGTCATGGAGCATTGTGATGACAAGGGCATGGAGCATTGTGATGATAGGGGCATGGAACATTGGTCTGAGATATTTCATGGATTATTGTGATGACAGTGGGCATGGCGCATTGTGATACCATGTGTCATGGAGGATTGTGATGACAAAGGTAATGGAGCATTTTGATGACAAGGGCTTGGAACATTGTGACGACAAGGGTTATGGAGCATTGTGATGCCAAGTGTATTGAGCATTGTGATGACAAAGATCATGGAGCATTGTGATGAGAAGACCATGGCTAATTGTGATGACCAGGCTCATGGGGCATTGTGATGACAAGTGTTATGGAACATTGTGATCAGAAAGGTTTCATGCATTGTGATGACAGAGGTCATTGAGCATTTTGATTTCATTGTGATGACAATAGCATGAAATATTATGGTGATGGGCACGGTGCATTGTGATGACACGGTTCATGGAGCATTGAGATGAAAAGGGGCATAGACCATTGTGATTACATTGGTGTTGGAGAATTTTAATGACAAGGGCATGGAGCATTGTGATGAGAAGGCCATGGAGCATTCTGATGACATGCGTCATGGAGCTTTGTAATGACAAGGGCATGGAGAATTGTGATTACAGTGGTCATGGAATATTGTGATGACAGGGGTGAGGTAGTATTGTTATGACTAGTGATGGAACATTGTGATATCAGTGGTGAGAAAACATTTTGAGGAGAAGTGCATGGAGCATTGTGATGACAAGGTCTATGGAGCATTTTGATGACAAGGATGTGGAGCATTGTGATGACAAGTGCATGGTGCATTGTGATGACATGTGTTATGGAACATTGTGCTGACACGCGCATCGAGCATTGTGATGACAAGGGTCATGGAGCATTGTGCTGACAAAGGCATGGAGCTTTGTGATGACAAGGGTCAAACAGCATTGTGATAAAAATTTCATTGAGCATTGTGGTGACAAAGGTACAGAGCTTTTTGTGACCAGGTCATGGACCATTGTGATGACAAAATTCATGAAGCATTGTGATGACTGGAGTCAAGGAGCATTGTGATAACAGGGGTCTTGGAGCATTGTGATGAAAAGGGAATGGATCATTGTGATGAAAAACGCATGGAGCCTTGTCATGACAGTGTTCAATGAGCATACTGATGACAAGTGTCAGCGAGCATTGTGATGCCAAGTGTATTGAGCATTGTGGTGACAAAGGTCATGGAGCATTGTGATGAGAAGACCTTGCATAATTGTGATGACGAGCGTCATGGGGCATGTGATGACAAGTGTTATGGAACATTGTGATCAGAAGGGTTTGGAGCATTGCGATGACAGAGGACATGGGAGCATTTTGATTTCATTGTGATGACAATAGCATGAAATATTATGGTGATGGGCATGGTGCATTGTGATGACAGTGTTCATGGAGCATTGAGATGAAAAGTGGCATGGAGTATTGTGATTACAGAGGTCTTGGAGCATTGTGATGACAAGGGTCATGGAGCCTTTTGATGACAAGGCCGTGGAACATTGTGATGGCAGGGGTCATGGAGCATGGTTATGACAGGTATAATGGAGCATTGTGATGACAAGGGCATGGAACAATGTGATGAGAGATTTCATTGAGCATTGTGATGACAATGCCATGGAGCATTGTGATGCCAAGGGTCATGGAGCTTTGTGATGACAAATGTCATGGGGCATTTTGATGACAAGGGCTTGGTTCATTGTGATGAGAAGGGCAGGGAGCATTGTGATGACAGGGTCATGGAGCAATTTGAATAAAATGGTCATGGAATATTTTGATGACATGGGTTATGGAACATTGTGATGTCAGGTGTCATGAAGCATTGTGATGAAATGGGTCATGGAGCATTTTGTGACAGGGGTTATGGAACATTGTGATGTAAGGGGTCATGGAGCATTGTGATGATAAGGGCATGTAGCACTGTGTTGACAGTGGTCATGGAACATTGTGATGACAGGGGTGAGCGAGTATTGTGATGACTAGTGATGGAACATTGTGATATATGTGGTGAGAGAGCATTTTGATGAAAAGTGCAAGGAGCATTGTGATGACAAGTTTTATGGAGCATAGCGATGAAAAGGATGTGGAGCATTGTGAGGAAAAGAGCATGGCACATTGTGATGACATGTGTCATGGAGCATTGTGCTGACAAGTGCATGGAGCATTTTGATGACAAGTGTCATGGAGCATTGTGCTGACAAAGGCATGGAGCATTGTGATGACAAGGGACACAGAGCATTTTGATGAAAATTTCATGGAGCATTGTGGTGACAAAGATCACAGAGCCTTGTGTGACGAGGGCATGGACCATTGTGAGGACAAAGGTCATGAATCATTGTGATGACTGGAGTCACGGAGCATTGTGATGACAGGGGTCATGGAGCATTGAGATGAGAAGGGCATGGAGCAATGTGATGACAGGGGCATGGAACATTGGTCTGACAAGTTTCATGGATTATTGTGATGACAGTGGTCAAGGAGCATTGAGATGACAAGGTCACGGAGCATTGTGGTGACAAAGGTCACAGAGCCTTGTGTGACGAGGGCATGAACCATTGTGAGGACAAAAGTCATGAAGCATTGTGATGACTGGAGTCACGGAGCATAGTGATGCCAGGGTTCATGGAGCGTTGTGATGACAAGGGCATGGAACATTGGTCTGACCTGTTTCATGGATTACTGTGATGACAGTGGGCATGGCGCATTGTGATGACAAGGGCATGGAACATTGTGATGACAAGGTCATGGAGTATTGTGAAGACAGGTGTCAGGGAGCATTGTGATGACATAATCATTGTCCATTTTGATGACAATGGCATGGAGAATTGTGATACCAAGTGTCATGGAGGATTCTGATGACAAAGGTAATGGAGCATTTTGATGTCATGGGCTTGGAACATTGCAATGACAATGGTCATGGAGCATTGTTATGACAAGGCGTGGAGCATTGTGATGAAAAGCTGCATGGAGCATTGAGATTACAGGTGTTTTTAAGCAATGTGATTACAAGGGTATGGAGCATTGTGATGAGAATGCAATGGAGCATTCTGATGACATGCGTCATGGAGCTTTGCGATAACAAGGACTTGGAGCATTGTGATTACAGGGGTCTTGGAGCATTGTGATGAAAAGGGAATGGATCATTGTGATGAAAAATGCATGGAGCCTTGTCATGACAGGGTTCAAGGAGCATACTGATGACAACTGTCAGGGATCATTGTGATGATAAGTGTATTGAGCATTGTGATGACAAAGAGCATGGAGCATTGTGATGAGAAGACCATGGATAATTGTGATGACCAGCGTCATGGGGCATTGTGATGACAAGTGTTATGGAACATTGTGATCAGAAGGGTTTGGTGCGGTGTGATGACACAGTTCATTGAGCATTTTGATTTCACTCTGATGACAATAGCATGAAATATTATGGTGATGGGCATGGTGCATTGTGATGACAGGGTTCAAGGAGCATTGAGATGAAAAGGGGCATGGAGCATTGTGATTACAGGGGTGTTGGAGCATTGTGATGAAAAGGGCATGGAGCATTGTGATGAGAAGGTCATGGAGCATTCTGATGACATGCGTCATGGAGCTTTGTGATGACAAGGGCATGGAGAATTGTGATTACAGGGGTCATGGAATATTGTGATGACAGGGGTGAGGGAGTATTGTGATGACTAGTGATGGAACATTGTGATATCAGTGGTGAGAAGGCATTTTGAGGAGAAGTGCATGGAGCATTGTGATGACAATGTCTATGGAGCATTTTGATGACAAGGATGTGGAGCATTGTGATGACAAGTGCATGGTGCATTGTGATGACATGGGTTATGGAGCATTGTGCTGACACGTGCATCGAGCATTGTGATGACAAGGGTCAAGGAGCATTGTGCTGAAAAATTCATGGAGCTTTGTGATGACAAGGGTCACAGAGCATTGTGATAAAAATTTCATGGAGCATTGTGGTGACAAAGATCAGAGATCTCTGTGTGACGAGGTCATGGACCATTGTGATGACAAATGTCATGAAGCATTGTGATGACTGGAGTCACGGAGCATTGTGATAACTGGGTTCTTGGAGCATTGTGATGAAAAGGGAATGGATCATTGTGATGTAAAAGGCATGGAGCCTTGTCATGACAGTGTTCAAGGAGCATACTAATGACAAGTGTCAGCGAGTACTGTGATGCCAAGTGTATTGAGCATTGTGCTGACAAAGGTCATGGAGCTTTGTGATGAGAATACCTTGCATAATTGTGATGACGAGCGTCATGGGGCATGTGATGACAAGTGTTATGGATCACTGTGATCAGAAGTGTTTGGAGCATTGTGATGACAGAGGACATGGAGCATTTTGATTTCATTGTGATGACAATAGCATGAATCATTATGATAATGGGCATGGTGCATTGTGATGACATTGTCCATGGAACATTGAGATGAAAAATGGCATGGAGAATTCTGATTACAGAGGTCTTGGATCATTGTGATGACAAGGATCATGGAGCATTGTGCTGACAAATGCATGGAGCATTGTGATGACAAGGGACACAGAGCATTGTGATGAAAATTTCATGGAGCATTGTGGTGACAAAGATCACAGAGACTTGTGTGACGAGGGCATGGACCATTGTGAGGACAAAGGTCATGAATCATTGTGATGACTGGAGTCACGGAGCATTGTGATGACAGGGGTCATGGAGCATTGTGATGACAAGGTCATGGAGCAATGTGATGACAGGGACAGGGAACATTGGTCTGACAAGTTTCATGGATGATTGTGATGACAGTGGGCATGGAGCATTGAGATGACAATGGCATGGAGCATTGTGGTGACAAAGGTCACAGAGCTTTGTGTGACGAGGTCAAGGACCATTGTGAGGACAAAGGTAATGAAGCATTGTGATGACTGGAGTCACGGAGCATTGTGATGACAGGGGTCATTGAGCATTGTGATGAAAAGGGAATGGATCATTGTGATGAAAAAGGCATGGAGCCTTGTCATGACAGTGTTCAAGGAGCATACTAATGACAAGTGTCAGCGAGCACTGTGATGCCAAGTGCATTGAGCATTGTGCTGACAAAGGTCATGGAGCTTTGTGATGAGAATACCTTGCATAATTGTGATGACGAGCGTCATGGGGCATGTGATGACAAGTGTTATGGAACATTGTGATCAGAAGTGTTTGGAGCATTGTGATGACAGAGGACATGGAGCATTTTGATTTCATTGTGATGACAATAGCATTAATCATTATGATAATGGGCATGGTGCATTGTGATGACAGTGTTCATGGAACATTGAGATGAAAAGTTGCATGGAGAATTGTGATTACAGAGGTTTTGGAGCATTGTGATGAAAAGAGTCATGTAGCCTTGTGATGACAAGGCCGTGGAACATTGTGATGGCAGGGGTCATGGAGCATTGTTATGACAGGTGTAATGGAGCATTGTGATGACAAGGGCATAGAGCAATGTGATGAGAGATTTCATTGAGCATTGTGATGACAATGGCATGGAACACTGTGATGCCAAGGGTCATGGAGCTTTGTGATGACAAATATCTTGGGGCATTTTGATGACAAGTTCATGGTGCATTGTGATGAGAAGGGCAGGGAGCATTGTGATGACATGTTCATGGAGCAATTTGAATAAAAGTGTCATGGAATATTTTGATGACAGGGGTTATGGAACATTGTGATGTCAGTGGTCATGAAGCATTGTGATGAAATGGGTCATGGTGCATTTTGTGACATGGGTTATGGGATATTTTGATGGCAGGGGTTATGGAACATTGTGATGTCAGGGGTCATGAAGCATTGTGATGAAATTGGTCATGGAGCATTTTGTGACATGGGTTATGGAACATTTTGATGTCAGGGTTCATGGAGCATTGTGATGATAAATGCATGTAGCACTGTGATGAGAGTGGTCTTGGAACATTGTGATGACAGGGGTGAGCGAGTATTGTGATGACTAGTGATGGAACATTGTGATATATGTGGTGAGAGAGCATTTTGATGAGAAGTGCATGGAGCATTGTGATGACAAGTTTTATGGAGCATAGCGAAGAAAAGGATGTGGAGCATTGTGATGAAAAGATCATGGCACATTGTGATGACATGTGTCATGGAGCATTGTGCTGACAAGCGCATGGAACATTTTGATGACAAGTGTCATGGAGCATTGTGCTGACACAGGCATGGAGCATTGTGATGACAAGGGACACAGAGCATTGTGATGAAAAATTCATGGAGCATTGTGGTGACAAAGATCACAGAGCCTTGTGTGATGAGGGCAGGGACCATTGTGATGAGAAAGGTCATGAATCATTGTGATGACTGGAGTCACGGAGCAGTGTGGTGACAGGGGTCATGGAGCATTGTGATGACAAGGGCATGGAGCAATGTGATGACAGGGGCATGGAACTTTGTTCTGACAAGTTTCATGGATTATTGTGTAGAAGGTGGGCATGGTGCATTGAGATGACAAGGGCATGGAGCATTGTGGTGACAAAGGTCACAGAGCCTTGTGTGACGAGGGCATGGACCATTGTAAGGACAAATGTCATGAAGCATTGCGATGACTGGAGTCACGGAGCATTGTGATGACAGGGGTCATGAAGCATTGTGATGACAAGGACAAGGAGCATTGTGATGACAGGGACAAGGTACACTGGTCTGACATATTTCATGGGTTATTGAGATGACAGTGGGCATGGCGCATTGTGATGACAAGGGCATGGAACATTGTGATGACAAGGTCATGGAGTACTGTGAAGACAGGTGTCAGGGAGCATTGTGATGACATATGTCATTGTCCTTTGTGATGACAATGGCATGGAACATTGTGATACCAAGTGTCATGGAGGATTGTAATGACTAAGGTAATGGAGCATTTTGATGACAAGGGCTTGGAACATTGCGATGACAAGTGTCATGGAGCATTGTGATGACAAGGGCGTGTAGCATTCTGATGAAAAGGTGCATGGAGCATTGAGATTACAGTGGTTTTGAAGCAATGTGATTACAAGGGCATGGAACATTGTGATGAGAAGGCAATGGAGCATTCTGATGACATGCGTCATGGAGCTTTGTGATGACAAGGACATGGAGAATTGTGATTACAGGGGGCTTGGAGCATTGTGATGAAAAGTGAATGGATCATTGTGATGAAAAATGCATGGAGCCTGGTCATGACAGGGTTCAAGGAGCATACTGATGACACCTGTCAGGGAGCATTTTGATGATAAGTGTATTGAGCATTGTGATGACAAAGCGCATGGAGCATTGTGATGAGAAGACCATGGATAATTGTGATGACCAGCGTCATGGGGCATTGTGATGACAAGTGTTATGGAACATTGTGATCAGAAGGGTTTGGTGCATGGTGATACAGAGGTCATTGAGCATTTTGATTTCATTGTGATGACAATAGCATGAAATATTATGGTGATGGGCACGGTGCACTGTGATGACAGGGTTCACGGAGCATTGAGATGAAAAGAGGCATGGAGCATTGTGATTACAGGGGTGTTGGAGCATTGTGATGACAAGGGCATTGAGCATTGTGATGAGAAGGCCATGGAGCATTCAGATGACATGCGTCATGGAACTTTGTGATGACAAGGGCATGGAGAATTGTGATTACAGGGGTCATAGTATATTGTGATGACAGGGGTGAGGGAGTATTGTGATGACTATTAATGGAACCTTGTGATATCAGTGGTGAGAGAGCATTTTGATGAGAATTACATGGAGCTTTGTGATGACAAGGTTTATGAAGCATTTTGATGACAAGGATGTGGAGCATTGTGATGACAAGTGCATGGTGCATTGTGATGACATCTGTTATGGAGCATTTTGCTGACATGCGCATCGAGCATTGTGATGACAAGGGTCATGGAGCATTGTGCTGACAAAGGCATGGAGCTTTGTGATTACAAGTGTCACAGAGCATTGTGATAAATATTTCATGAAGCATTGTGGTGACAAAGATCACAGAGCTTTGTGTGACGAGCTAATGGACCAGTTTGATGATAAGTGTCATGAAGCACTGTGATGACTGGAGTCACGGAGCATTGTGTTAACAGGGGTTTTGGAGCATTGTGATGAAAAGGGAATGGATCATTGTGATGAAAAAGGCATGGAGCCTTGTCAGGACAGTGTTCAAGGAGCATACTGAGGACAAGTGTCAGCGAGCATTGTGATGCCAAGTGTATTGAGCATTGTGGTGACAAAGGTCATGGAGCATTGTGATGAGAAGACCTTGCATAATTGTGAATAGGAGCGTAATGGGGCATGCGATGACAAGTGTTAGGGAACATTGTGATCAGAAAGGTTTGGAGCATTGTGATGACAGTGGCCATGGAGCATTTTGATTTCATTGTGATGACAATAGCATGAATCATTATGATGATGGGCATGGTGCATTGTGATGACCGTTTTCATGGAGCATTGAGATGAAAAGTGGCATGGAGAATTGTGATTACAGAGTTCTTGGAGCATTGTGATGACAAGGGTCATGGAGCATTGGGATGACAAGTGTCATGGAGAATTGTGATGACAATGGCAGGGAGCATTGTGATGTCATGGGTCATTGAGAATTTTTATAACAATGTCATGAATTATTGTGATGACAAGCATATGGAGCTTGCTATGACAGGGTTCAGGGTGCATTGCGATGACAATTGCACAGAGAATTGTGATGACAAGAGCATGTAACATTGTAATGAGAAATGTCATGGAATATTGTAATGACAAAGAGGAGGAGAATTGTGATGACAAGGGACATGGAGCAATGTGATGGCATGACCGTGTAGCATTGTGATGAGAAGACCATGGATAATCGTGCTGACAAGCATCATGGAGCATTATGATGACAATAGCCATGGAGCATTCTGACATAAGATATCACTCATGAAGGAAATGTAAACATGGGTACACATGAACTGAATTAGTAAAGAGAACAGAGTCTCACATATAGAAAACATACTTATGCCTGCTTTCGGGGAAAGGAGAGGTGGGAAGATGCATAAAACCAGAGTTTGATATTAGCACAGGTACCATTCCATAATCCAAATACAGAATAGACAAGACCTACTCCTTCCTCAGTGAACAGGACTAAAAACCCCTATTCTCTGCAGAGGAATATATCTGACTAGTAAGAATCTTAAAACCTATGTATTGATAGGTCTCCGTAAGGGAATCAAGTGTGTCTAGACCAGCATAAACATGTCAGTGAAAATCACCTGAAACCTACGGTAAAAAGGAATTTAAAAACAAAACAAAAAAACAGGGAAATTCTTTACAATTCCTTCAGGGGTTCTGATGAAACCTGGAATGACCCTATCTACAATGACAGCTGGATGTGGCATAAGGCTGGACACTTGGGACTGAGAGGATTGGTCAGATTGGGTGAGCAAATGCAGACCCTTTAAAGCAATAATGCGTGGCACCCATTCCTTGGGTCCCAACTCTCCAGATATAAGGGAATATTACTACAGCTATAACATGTACGGGAAACCGAGAGAATGGACACACTGTGAATACGAAAGGTTTCTAAAACTCAACTAAGAGTCCCTCTCCTCGAGCTCCAGTTTGAATTTTCAACTGCTTTACTATCAATCTCCCAACTTGCAGAGACAGCCCCTTTAACCTCCTGGTTCGCACAGGTTACCAAATTGGCAAAGCATGAAAGGGAAGAGGGAGTACAAATGAGAGAGTAGCTGATAGGCATTTGGACGGGCACATGTCACTCTAATTTCCCGGCACGAAGAAGAATTAACCAAAGTCTCAGCCAACCGCCGGGAACAAGTAAAGGTCCTGAACCAACATTTGGTACTTGCGGTAAGCTCACAAAAAAACGAGTTGAAAAAATGGAGCTCAAGGGCACAGCAATTCACAAACTGGCAGAATAATAAAGGACAACAATCTTCCAAAAATCTGTTGAGGGAAGGCAACGAGGTGGACTTGAAAGCGAGCCAGAATAGTAGGAAACAGATTTCAAGAGGTACATTGGAATCACCTTTAAGACACAGGAAGAGGGGCACAACTTCGACAATGATGCACTTGGCCAAAAAGGGCATATGCATTTTCTCCAGAATATATTCAGGAGAAAACGCATACACCCTTTTTGGCAAAGCAAGCAAGCGGGCAATGCAAATCTGCACTACAAAGAAGTATCACTTCCAACCGGTGAAATGGGACATCCGTAAAATGTGTAAAAACCAGAAAAGCAAGACACGCCCTGGAGAACAGGGAGCCTAGTTATGCTGATGGGCAGGATGTAAATTGGCAACTGCCTCTCTGGAGGAGTGCATTGTGTTCCCTTAAACAAGTTAACAACAGAGCTACAGAGCCATGGGCACTTCCAGTCTAGGGAATATACCTTGGGTAAACTGAAAATCAATAAGACAGAGCCACCCCAAAATTTAGGGCTGCACTGCTTACAAGAACCTCAACTTGGGTAAAACCTTAAATATCCCAGGAAAGACAAAAATGGTTCAAGAAATTGTGTTACTTACATACGATGGAATATCCCTCAGCCATGAAATCAATGTCATAAGGCCAGTAGCAGCAAAATGAGTGGATTCAGGTATGATGATTCTACGTGAAATAAGTCACGGAGAAAAAGAAACTTATCATAAGATATCATTTATGAAGGTCCTGTAAACATGTCTGGATACACATGAACTGAGTAAGGAAAGAGAACAGAGTCTCACATTTAGAAAACACTCTTGTGCCTGCATAAGGGTGAAGGAAAGGTGGGGTGACGCATAAAACCAGAGTTTGATATTAGTACAGGTACCATTCCAAAAACCAAATAAGGAATAGACAAGACTTACACTTTCCTCAGTGAAAGGGACTCAAAACCCCATATTTCCTGCAGAGGAATATATCTGACTAGAAAGAATCTTAAAACCAATGTATTCATATGTCTCTGTAAGGGAATCAAGTGTGTCTAGACTGGCATAAACATGGCATTGAGAATCAGCTCAAATCCACTATAAAAAGGAATTTCAAAAACATAACAAAAAACAAGGAAATTCTTTACAATTCCTACAGGGGCTCTGATGAAACCTGGAATGACCCTATCTACAACGACAGCTGGATGTGGCATAAAGCTGGACACTTGGGACTGAAAGGATTGGTGAGATTTGGTGAACAAATGCAGACAATTTAAAGCAATAATGCATGGCAAACATTCCAAGGGTCCCAACTCTCCAGGTTGAAGGGAATATTACTACAGCTATAACATGTACGGGAAACCTAGAGAAAGTACAAACTGTGAATACGAATGGTTTCTAAAACTCAACTAATATTCCCTCTCCTGGTTCTCCGGTTTGACTTTCCAACTGCTTTACTATCAGTCTCCCAACTTGGAGAGACAGCCCCTCAAACCTCCTGGTTTGCACAGATTGCCAAATTGGAAGAGGATGAAAGGGAAAGGGAGAACCAATGAGATAGTAGCTTTTAGGCATTTGGACGGGCACATGTCACTCTAATTTCCTGGCAGGAAGAAGAATTAACCAAAGGCTCAGCCACCCACCAGGAACCAGTATTGGTCCTGAACCAACATTTGGGAATTGTGGTCAGTTCACAAAAAACGTGTTGAAAAACAGATCTCAGGTGCATAGCAATTCACAAACTGGCAGAGTAATCAAGGACAACTATCGTTCAAAAATCTGTTGAGGGAAGGAATCGAGGTGACCTTGAAAGCAAGCCAGAATAGCAGGAAACAGATTTCAAAAGGTACATTGGAATTGCATTTAAAGCACAGGAAGAGGGGCACAACTTCAACAATGATGTGCTTGGGAAAAAAGGGCATATGCGTTTTCTCCTGAATATATTCAGGAGAAAACCCATACGACATTTTGGCCAAGCAAGCAAGTAGGCAATGCAAATCTGCACTAAAAAGAAGTGTCACTTCCCACCGGTCATAAGGGACATCCGCAAAATGCGTAAAACCAAAAAGGCAAGAGATGCCCTGGAGAACAGGGAGCCTATTTATGCTGATGGGCAGGATGTAAATTGCCAACTGCCTCTCTGGAGGAGTGCATTGTGTTCCCTCAAACAAGTAAACAACAGAGCTACAGAGCCAAGGGCACTTCCAGTCTAGGGAATATACCTTGGGAATACTGAAAATCAATAAGACAGAGCCACTCCAAAATTTAGGGCTTCACTGCTTACAAGAACCTCAACTTGGGTACACCTTAAATATCCCATTTAAGACAAAATTGGTTAAAGAAACTGTGTTACTTAGGTAAGACGGAATATCCCTCAGCCATGAAATCAATATCATAAGGCCAGTAGCAGCAACATGAGTGGATTCAGGTACGATGATTCTAAGTGAAATAAGTCACAAACATAAAGAAACATATCATAAGATATCACTTATGTAGGTCCTGTTCACATGGCTACACATGAACTGAGTTAGGAAAGAGAACAGTGTCTCACATTTAGAAAACACTCTTATGCCTGCTTAAGGGGGAAGGAGAGGTGGGGTGATGCATAAGACCAGAGTTGGATATTAGTACATGTACCAGTCCAAAAACCAACTACGGAATAGACAAGACCTACACCTTCCTCAGTGAAAGGGACTCCAAACCCCATATTTCCCGCAGAGGAATATAACTGACTAGTACGAATCTTAAAACCTATGTATTGATATGTCTCCATAAAGGAAGCAAGTGTGTCTAGACTGGCATAAACATGGCAGTGAGAATAAACTCAAACATACGATAAAAAGGAATTTCAAAAACAAAACAAACAAAACGGGGAAATTCTTTACAATTCCTTCAGGGGCTCTGATGAAACCTGGAATGACCCTATCTACAACGACAGCTGGATGAGGCATAAGGCTGGACCCTTGCGACTGAGAGGATTGGTGACATTCGGTGAGCAAATGCAGACCATTTAAAGCAAAAATGCGTGGCACACATTCCACGGGTCCCAACTCTCCAGTTCGAAGGGAATATTACTACAGCTATAACATGTAAGGGAAACCTAGAGAATGGAAAAACTGTGAATACGAAAGGTTTCTAAAACTCAAATAAAAGTCCCTCTCCTGGTGCTCCGGTTTGAATTTCCAACTGCTTTACTAACAGTCTCCGAACTTGAAGAGACAGCCCCTTTAACCTCCTGGTTCTCACAGGTCGCCAAATTTGCAGAGGATGAAAGGGAAGATGGAGAGCCAATGAGAGAATAGCTGTTAGGCATTTGGACGGGCACATGTCACTCTAATTACCCGGCAGGAAGAAGAATTAATCAAAATCTCAGCCAACCGCCAGGAACCAGTATAGGTCCTGAACCAAAATTTTGGACTTGGGGTCAGCTCACAAAAAACGAGTTGAAAAATGGAGCTCAGGGGCACATCAATTCACAAACTGGCAGAGTAATAAAGGACAACTATCGTCCAAAAATCTATCGAGGGAAGGCAACTAGGCGGACTTGAAAGCGAGCCAGAATAGCAGGAAACAGATTTCAAGAGGGACATTGGAATCGCCTTCAAAGGACAAGAAAAGGGGCAAAACTTCAACAATGATGCACTTGGACAAAAAGGGCGTATGCATTTTCTCCTGAATATATTCAGGAGAAAATGCATACGCCATTTTTGGCCAAGCAAGCAAGCGGGCAATGCAAATGTGCACTACAAAGAAGTATCACTTCACACCGGTCAAAAGGGACATCCGCAAAATGTGTAAAAACCAGAATGGCAAGAAAGGCCCTGGAAAACAGGGAGCCTAGTTATGCTGATGGGCAGGATGTAAATTGACAACTGCCTCTCTGGAGAAGTGCATTGTGTTCCCTAAAACAAGTAAACAACAGAGCTACAGAGCAAAGGGCACTTACAGTCTAGGGAAGATACCTTGGGAAAACTGAAAATCAATAAGACAGAGCAAACACAAAATTGAGCTCTGCACTACTTACAAGAACCTCAACTTGGGTACACCTTAAATATCCCAGGAAAGACAAAAATGGTTCAAGAAATTGTGTTACTTACGTACAATGGAATACCCTTCAGCCATGAAATCAATGTCTTAAGGCCAGTAGTAGCAAAATGAGTGGATTCAGGTACGATGATTGTAAGTGAAATAAGTCACAGAGAAGAAGAAACTTATCATAAGATATCACTTATGAAGGTCCTGTAAACATGGCTACACATGACCGGAGTTAGGAAGGAGAACAGAGTCTCACATTTAGAAAACACACTTATGCCTGCTTAAGGGGGAAGGAGAGGTGGGGTGATGCATTAAACCAGAGTTTGATATTTGTACAAGTACCGTTCCAAAAACAAACTATGGAAAGACAAGTCCTACACCTTTCTCAGTGAAAGGGACTCAGAGCCCCATATTTCAAGCAGAGGAATATATCTGACAGTTAAGAATCTTAAAACCTATGTATTGATATGTCTCCGTAAGGGAATCAAGTGTGTCTACACTGGTATCAACATGGAAGTGAGAATCAGCTCAAACCCACTATAAAAAGGAATTTGAAAAAGAAAACAAAAAAACAAGGAAATTCTTTACAATTCCTTCAGAGTCTCTGATGAAACCTGGAATGACCCTATCTAGAATGACACCTGGATGTGGCATAAGGCAGGACACTTGGGACTTAGAGGATTGGTGAGATTCGGTGAGCAAATGCAGACCATTTAAAGCAATAATGTGTGGCACACATTCCAAGGGTGCCATTTCTCCAGGTTGAAGGGAATATTACTACAGCTATAACATGTATGGGAAACCTAGAGAATGGACACACTGTGAATACGAAAGGTTTCTAAAACTCAACTAATAGTCCCTCTCCTGGTGCTCCGGTTTCACTTTCCAACTGCTTTACTATCAATGTCCCAACTTGGAGAGACAGCCCCTTTAAACTCCTGGTTCTCTCAGGTTGCCAATTTGGCAGAGGATGAAAGGGAAGAGGGAGAACCAATGAGAGAGTAGCTGTTAGGCATTTGGACGGGCACATGTCACTCTAATTTTCCGGCAGGTAGAAGAATTAATCAAAGTCTCAGCCACCCACTGGGAACCTGTATAGGTCCTGAACCAAAATTTTGTACTTGTGGTCAGCTGACAAAAAATGAGTTGAAAAATGGAGCTCAGGGGCACAGGAATTCACAAACTGGCAGAGTACTAATGGGTAACTAAGGTCCAAAAATCTGTTGAGGGAATGCAAAAAGGCAGACTTGAAAGCGAGCCAGAATAGCAGGAAACTGATTTCAAGAGGTACATTGGAATCGCCATCAAGGCACAGGAAGTGGGGCACAACTTCGACAATGATGCACTTGGCCGAAAAGGGTGTATGCGTTTTCTCCTGAATATATTCATGAGAAAACACATACGCCCTTTTAGGCCAAGCAAGCAAGAGGGCAATGGAAATCTTATCTACAAAGAAGTATCAATTCCCACCGGTCAAAAGGGACATCCGCAAAATGTGTAAAAACCAGAAAGGCAAGACAGGCCCTGGAGAACAAGGAGCCTTGTTATGCTGATGGGCGTGATGTCAATTGCCAACTCCCTCTCTGGTGGAGTGCATTGTGTTCCCTAAAACAGGTAAACACCAGAGCTTCAGAGCCAAGGGCACATCCACTCTAGGGAATATACCTTGGGAAAATTGAAAATCAATAAGACAGAGCCACCCCAAAATTTAGGGCTGCACTGCTTACAAGAACCTCAACTTGGGTACACCTTAAATATCCCAGAAAGACAAAAATGGTTCAAGAAATTGTGTTACTAACATACGACGGAATACCCGTAAGCCATGAAATCAATGTCATAGGCCAGTAGCAGCAAAATGAGTGGATTCAGGTACGATGATTCTAAGTGAAATAAGTCACAGAGAAAAAGAATCTTATCATAAAATATCACTAATGAAGGTCCTGTAAATATTGCTACAAATGAACTGAGTTAGGGAAGAGAACAGAGTCTCACATTTAGAAAACACTCTTATGCCTGCTTAAGGTGGAAGGAGAGGTGGGGTGACGCATAAAACCAGAGTTTGATATTAGTACATGTACCATTCGAAAAACCAACTACCGAATAGACAAGACTCACACATTCGTCAGTGAAAGGGACTCAAAACCCCATATTTCCCGCAGAGGAATATATCTGACTAGTAAGAATCTTAAAACCTATGTATTGATATGTCTCCATAAGGGAATCAAGTGGGTCTAGACTGGCATAAACATGGCAGCGAGAATCAGCTCAAAGCCACTATAAAAAGGAATTTCAAAGACAAAAGAAATAAAGGGGAAATTCTTTATATTTCCTACAGAGGCTCTGATGAAACCAGGAATGGCACTGTGTACAAGGACAGCTGGATGTGGCATAAGCCTGGACACTTGGGACTGAGAGGTTTGGTGAGATACAGTGAGCAAATGCAGACCATTTAAAGCAATAATGCGTGGCACACATTCCAAGGGTCCCAACTCTCCAGTTTGAAGGGAATATTACTGCAGCTATAACATGTACGGGAAACCTAGAGAATGGACACACTCTGAATACGAAAAGTTTCTAAAACTCAACTAATACTCCCTCTCCTGGTGCTCCAGTTTGACTTTACAACTGCTTTACTATCAATCTCCCAAATTGGAGAGACAGCCCCTTTAACCTCCTGGTTCGCAGAAGTTGCCAATTTGACAGAGGATGAAAGGGAAGAGGGAGAACAAATGAGAGAGTAGCTGTTAGGCATTTGGACGGGCACATGTCACTCTAATTTCCCGGCAGGAAGAAGAATTAACCAATGTCTCAGCAACCAGCCAGGAACCACTATAGGTCCTGAACCAAAATTTTCGACTTGCGGTCAGCTCACAAAAAACAAGTAGAAAAATGGAGCTCAGAGGCACAACATTTCACAAACTGGCAGAGTAATAAAGGACAACTATCGACAAAAAATCTGTGGAGGGAAGGCAACGAGGCGAACTTGAAAGCAAGACAGAATAGCAGGAAACAGATTTCAAGAGGTACATTGGAATCGCCTTTAAAGCCCAGGAAGAGGGGCACAACTTCGACAATGATGCACTTGGCCAAAAAGTGCATATGCGTTTTCTCCTGAATATATTCAGGAGAAAACGCATATGCCCATTTGGCCAAGCAACCAAGCGGGCAATGCAAATCTGCACTACAAAGAAGCATCATTTCCCACAGGTGAACAGGGACATCCACAAAATGTGTAAAAACCAGAAAGGCAAGACAGTCCCTGGAGAACAGGGAGCCTAGTTATGCTGATGGGCAGGATGTAAATTGCCATCTGCCTCTCTGGAGGAGTGCATTGTGTTCCCTAAAACAAGTTAACAACAGAGCTACAGAGCCAATGGCACTTCCAGTCTAGGGAATATACCTTGGGAAAACTGAAAATCAATAAGACAGAGGAAACACAAAATTGAGGGCTGCACTGCTTACGAAAACCTCAAGTGGGGTACACCTTAAATATCGCAGGAAAGACAAAAATGGTTCAAGAAATTGTGTTACTAACGTACGAAGGATTATCCCTCATCCATGAAATCAATGTCATAATGCCAGTAGCAGCAAAATGATTGGATTCAGGTACGATGATTCTAAATGAAATAAGTCTCAGAGAAAAAAGAAACTTATCATAAGATATCACTTATGAAGGTCCTGTAAACATGGCTACACATGAACTGAGTTAGGAAAGAGAACAGTGTCTCACATTTAGAAAATATTCTTATGCCTGCTTAAGTGGAAAGGAGAGGTGGGGTGATGCATAAAACCAGAGTTTGATATTAGCACAGGTACCGTGCCAAAAGCCAACTACGGATTATACAAGTCCTAAACCTTCCACAGTGAAAGGGACTGAAAACCCCATATTTCCCACAGAGGAATATATCTGCATAGTAAAAATCTTAAAACCTATGTATTGATATGTCTCCGTATGGGAATCAAGTGTGTCTAGACAGGCATAAACATGGCAGTGAGAATCAGCTCAAACACACTATAAAAAGGAATTTCAAAAACAAAACAAAAAAATAGGGAAATTCTTTACAATTCCTTCAGGGGCTCTGATGAAACCTGGAATGACCCTATCTACAACGACAGCTGGATGTGGCATAAGGCTGGACACTTGGGACTGAGAGGATTGGTGAGATTGGGTCAGCAAATGCAGACCATTTAGATGAATAATACGTGGCACACATTCCAAGGATCCCAACTCTCCAGGTTGAAGGGAATATTAATACAGCTATAACATGTACAGGAAACCAAGAGAATGGACACACTGTGAATAAGAAAGGTTTCTAAAATTCAACTAATAGTCCCTCTCCTGGTGCTTCGGTTTGAATTTCCAACTGCTTTACTGTCAATCTCCCAACTTGGAGAGACAGCCCCTTTAAACTCCTGGTTCTCACAGGTTACAAATTAGGAAGAGGATGAAAAGAAAGATATGCAACCAATGAGAGAGTAGCTGTTAGGCATTGGGATGGGCACATGTCACTCTAATTTCCCGGCAGAAAGAAGAATTAACCAAAGTCTCAGCCACCCACCGGGAACCAGTATAGATCCTGAACCAAAATTTTGGACATGCGGTCAGCTCACAAAAGACGACTTGAAAAATTGAGCTCAGGGGCACGGCAATTCACAAACTGGCAGAGTAATAAAGGTCAACTATCGTCCAAAAATCTGTTGAGGCAAGGCAACGAGGTGGACTTGAAAGGGAGCCAGAATATCAGGAAACAGATTTCAAGAGGTACATTGGAATCGCATTTAAAGCACAGGAAGAGGGGCACAATTTCAACAATGATGCACTTGCCCAAGAAGGGCGTATGCGTTTCCTCCTGAATATATTCAGGAGGAAATGCATACGCCCTTTTTGGCCAAGCAAGAAAGCGGGCAATGCAATTCTGCAGTACAAAGAAGTATCACTTCCCTGCGGTCAAAAGGGACATCTGCAAAATGTGTAAAAACCAGAAAGGCAAGACAGGCCCAGGAGAACTGGGAGCCTTGTTATGCTGATGGGCAGGATATAAATTGCCAACCGCCTCTCTGGAGGAGTGCAATGTGTTCCCTAAAACAATTAAACAACAGAGCTACAGAGCAAAGGGCACTTCCAGTCTAGGGAATATACCTTGGGAAAACTGAAAATCAATATGACAGAGGCATCCCAATATTTAGGGCTGCAGTGCTTACAAGAACCTCAACTTGGTTACATTTTGATGACAAGCGCATGGCGCATTTTGATAACATGGGTCATGGAGCAATGTGCTGACAAGCACATGGAGCACTCTTATGACAAGGGTCAGGGAGCATTGTGCTGTGGAAGGCATAGAATATGGTGATGACCAGTGTCAGAGAGCATTGTGATGAAAAGTTCATGGAGCATTGTGGTGACAAAATCAAAGAGACTTGTGATGACGAGTGTATGGACCGTTGTGATGACAAAGGTCATGAATCATTGTTATGACGAGTCACGGAGCATTGTGATGACAGGGTCATGGAGCATTGTGATGACAAGGGCATGGAGCATTGTGATGACAGGGTCATAGAGCATTTCTCTGACAAGATTTATGGACTATTGTGATGAGAGTGGGCATGGCACATTGTGATGACAAGGGAATGGAGCATTGTGATGACAAGGTCATAGAGTATTTTGAAGAGAGGTGTCATGGGGCATTGTGATGACATATGTCATGGCCCATTTTGATGACAATGACGTGGGGCCTTGTGATGCCAGGTGTCATGGAGTATTGTGATGACAAAGGTAATGGAGCATTGTGTTAACAACGGCTTGGAGCACTGTGATAACAAGGGTCATGGAGCATTGTGATGACAAGGGCATGGAGCATTGTGATGACAACGGACACTGAGAATTTTGATGACAATGTCGTGAAGAATTTTGATGACAAAGGCATAGAGCTTGCTATGACAGGGGTCATATGGCATTGAGATGAAAATTTCATGGAAAATTTTGATGACAAGTGCATGTAACATTGTGATGAGAAGTGTCATGGAGCATTGTGATGACAAGGACGTGGATAACTCTGATGACAAGGGACATGGAGCATTGTTATTACCAGGGAATGGAGCATTGTGATTACCAGGGAATGGAGCATTGTGATAGCAAGACCGTGGAGCACTGTGATGAGAAGGCCATGAATAACTGTGATGATGAGCCTCATGGAGCACTGTAATGACAAGGGGCATGGAGCATTCTGATGACAGTTGTCATGGAGCATTGTGATGACAGGGTTCATGGAACATTGTGATGACAGGGGTCATGGAGCATTGTGATGACAAGGGTCACGGAGCATTCTGATGATAAGCTTGTGGAGTATTGTGATGACAATGGCATGGAGCATTGTGATGAAAAGGGCATGGATCATTGTGATGAAAAAGGCATGGAGCGTTGTCATGAGAGGGTTCAAGGAGCATACTGATGACAAGTGTCAGGGAGCATTGTGATGACCAGTGTATTGAGCATTGTGATGACAAAGGTCATGGAGCATTGTGATGAGAAGACCATGGAAAATTTTGATGACGAGAGTCATGGACCTTTGTGATGACAAAGGTCATGGAGCATTTTGATAGCAATGGCGTTGTAAATTGTGATGAGAAGGACAGGGAACATTGTGATGACAGGGTCATGGAACAATTTGATGAAAAGGGTCATGGATCATTTTGATGACAGGGGATATGTAACATTGCGATGTCAGGGGTCATGGAGCTTTGTGATGAATAGGGTCATGGAGCATTTTGATGCCAGGGGTTATGGAACATTGTGATATCAGGCGTCATGGAGCATTGTGATGACAAGGGCATGGAGCATTGGTTTGAAAATTTCATGGATTATTGTGATGAGAGTGGGTATGGGGCATTGTGATGACAAGGGCACGGAACACTGTGATACATGGGTCATGGAGGATTGTAATGACAAGGGCATGGAGCATTGTGATGAGAAGGGCATCGAGCATTGTGATGACAAATGTCATGGAGCTTTGTGATGACAAGGGCATGGAACAATGTGATCAGAGGGTTCATGGAGCATCTTGATGACAATGGCATGGAGCATTGTGATGCCAACTGTCATGGAGATATGTGACGACAAATGTCATGGAGCATTTTGATGACAAGAGCGTGGTGCATTGTGTTGTGAAGGGAAGGGAGCATTGTGATGACAGAGACGAGGAGCAATTTGATGAAAAAGGTCATGGAAGATTTTGATGATATGGGTTATGGAACATTGTGATGTCAGGGGTCATGGTGCATTGTGCTGAAAAGAGTCATGGAGCATTTTGATGACAGGGGTTATGGAACATAGTGATGTCAGGGGTCATGGAACATTGTGATGACAGGGGTGAGGAAGTATTGTGATGACTAGTAATGGAACATAGTGATATCAGTTGTGAGAGAGCATTTTGTTGAGAAGTGCATGGAGCATTTTGATGACAAGTGTCATGGAGCATTGTGATGACAAGCGTCATGGAGCATTGTGATTACAGGGGTCATGGAGCATTGGGATGGCAAGGGCATGGATCATTGTGATGACAAGGGTCATGGAGCATTTCGATGACAAGATTCCCAGATCATTGTGTTGTCTGGTGTCATGGAGCGTTGTGATGACAGTGGTCATAGAGCATTGTGATGACAGGGGTCATGGAGCATTGTGATGAGAATTTCATGGAGCACTGAGCTGACAATATTCCTTGAGTATTGTGATGGCAGGGGTCATGGAGCATTGTGATGACAAGGGAATGGAGCATTTGGATGACAATGTCCTGGAGCATCATGATGAGAAAACCATGGATCATTGTGATGACAAGTCTCATGGAGCATTCTGATGAAAAAGGGCATGGAGCATTGTGATTACAGGGGTCTTGGAGCATTGTTATGACAAGGGTCATGGAGCCTTGTAATGACAACACCGTGGAACATTGTGATGGCAGGGTCATGGAGCATTGTTATGACAGGGGTAATGGAGCATTGTGATGACAAGGGCATGGAGTATTGGTTTGAAAAGTTTCATGGATTATTGTGATGAGAGTGGGCATGGAGCATTGTGATGACAAGGGCTCAGAAAGACGGTAATACATGGGTCATGGAGGATTGTAATGACAAGGGCATGGATCATTGTGATGAGAAAGGCATCGAGCATTGTGATGACAAGCATCATGGAGCTTTGTGATGACAAGAGCAAGGAACAATGTGATGATAGGTTTCATGGAGCATTGTGATGACAACGGCATGGAGCATTGTGATGCCAAGGGTCATGGAGTTTGTGATGACAATGGTCATGGAGCATTTTGATGACAAGAGCGTTGTGCATTGTGATGAGAAAGGCAGGGAGCATTGTGATGACAGGGTCATGGAGCTATTTGATGAAAATCGTCAGGGAACATTTTCATGACAGGGATATGGAACATTGTGTTGTCAGTGGTCATGGAGCATTATGATGATAAGGGCATGTAGCATTTTGATGATAGGGTTCATGGAACATTGTGATGAAAGTGGTGAGGGAGTATTGTGATGAGTTGTAATGGAACATTGTGATATCAGTAGTGAGAGAGCATTTAGATGAGAAGTGCAAGGAGCATTGAGATGACAAGGGCATGGAGCATTGTGATGACAGGGGCATGGAGCATTGGTCTGACAAGTTTCATGGATTATCGTGATGACATTCGGCATGGCGGACAGTGGTGACAAGGGCATGGAGCATTGTGATGAAAAGGTCATGGAGTATTGTGAAGACAGGTGTCAGGGAGCATTGTGATGACATATATCATGTTCCATTGCGATGACAATGGCGTGGGGCATTGTGATGCCAAGTGTCATGGAGGAATGTGATGACAAAGATAATGGGGCATTGTGATGATTAGGGCTTGGAACATTATGATCAAAAGGGCCATTTAGAATCTTGATGAGAAGGTCGTGAAGCATTGTGATGACAAAGTCCTGGAGCATTGTGTTGAGAAGACCATGGAGCCTTGTGATGACAAGTCTCATGGAACATAATGATGAAAACAGGCATGGAGCATTGTGTTTACAGGGATCTTGGAACATTGTGATGACAAGGGCATGGAGAATTGTGATGAGAAGGCCAAGGAGTATTCTGATGACATGAGTCATGGTGCTTTTTGATGACAAGGGCATGGAGCATTGTGAATACAGGCGTCTTGAAGCATTGTGATGACAAGGGCATGGAGCATTGTGATGAGAAGGCCATGGAGCATTCTGATGACATGCGTCAAGGAACTTTGTGATGACAATTGCATGGAGCATTGTGATTACGGGGGTCTTGGAGCATTGTGATGAGAAGGTCATGGAGCATCGGGCCGAAAATATTCATGGAGTATTGTGATGACAGCGGTCAAGGAGCATTGTGATGACAAGTGTATTGAGCATTGTGATGACAAAGGTCAAGGAGCATTGTGATGAGAAAACCAAGGATAATTGTGATGACGAGCGTCATGGGGCGTTGAGATGACAAGTGTTATGGAACATTGTGATCACCAGGGTTTGGAGCATTGGGATGACAAATGTCATGGAGCATTTTGATTTCATTGTGATGACAATAGCATGAAGCATTATGATGATGGGCATGGTGCATTGTGATGACAGGGTTCATGGAGAATTGAGATGAAAAGTGGCTAGGAGCATTGTGATTAAAGTGCTCTTGTAGCATTATGATGACAAGGGCATGGAGCATTTTGATGAGAAGGCAATGGAGCATTCTGATGACATGCGTCATATAGTTTTGTGATGAAAAGGGCATGGAGCATTGTGAAGACAGTGGCATGGAAAATTGGTGTAACAAGTTTTATGGATTATTGTGATGACAGTGGGCATGGCGAATTGTGATGACAAGGGCATGGAGCATTGTGACGCCAAGTGTCATGGAGGATTGTGATGACAAATGTAATGGAGCATTGTGATGACAAGGGCTTGGAGCATTGTGATAACAAGGGTCATGGAGCATTGTGATGAAAACGGGCATTGAGAATTTTGATGACAAGGTATGAAGCATTTTGATGTCAAAGCCATGGATCTTGCTATGACAGGTGTCATGGGACATTTCGATGACAGGTGCATGGAGAATTGTGATGACAAGAGCATGTAAAATTGTGATGAGAATTGTCATGGAGCATTGTGATGACAAGAACGTGGAGAATTGTGATGACAAGGGACATGGAGCATTGTTTTGACCAGGGAATGGAGCATTGTGTTTGAAAGACCATAGAGCACTCTGATGAGAAGAAAAATGGATAACTGTGATGACGAGCATCATGGAGCACTGTAATGACAAGGGGCATGGAGCATTCTGATGACAGCCGTCATGGAGCATTGTGATGACAGGCGTCATGGAGCATTGCGATGACAGGGGTCATGGAGCATTCTGATGATAAGCTTGTGGAGTATTGTGGTGACAATGGCATGGAGCCTTGTGATGAAAAGGGAATGGATCATTGTGATGAAAAATGCATGGAGCCTTTTCATGACAGATTTAAAGGAGCATTCGGACAACAAGTGTCAGGGAGCATTGTGATGACAAGTGTATTGAGCATTGTGATGAAAATGGTCATGGAGCATTCTGATGACAAGGGCATGTAGTATTGTGATGACAGGCATCATGGAGCATTGTGATGTCAAGTGTTATGGAACATTGTGATCACAAGGGTTTGGAGCATTGTGATGACAGGTCATGGAACACTCTGATACATGGGTCATGAAGGATTGTAATGACAAGGGCATGGAGCATTGTGATGAGAAGGGCATCAAGCATTTTGATGACAAGCGTCTTGGAGGTTTGTGATGACCAGGACATGGAACAATGTGATGAGAGGCTTCATGAAGCATTGTGATGACAATGGCATGGAACATTGTGATGCAAAGCGTCATGGAGCTTTGTGATGACAAAGGTCATGGAGCACTTTGATGACAAGTGTGTCGTGCATTGTGATTAGAAGGTCAGCGTGCATTGTGATGACAGGGTCATGGAGCAATTTGATGAAAAGTGTCATCGAACATTTTGATGACAGGGGTTATGGAACATTGTGATGTCAGGGTTAATGGAGCATTTTGATGAAAGGGGTCATGGAGAATTTTGATGACAGGTGTTATGAAACATTGTGATGTCAGGGGTCATTGAACATTGGGATGATAAGGGCATATACCATTGTGATGACAGGGGTCATGAAACATTGTGATGACAGGGGTGAGGGACTATTGTGATGACTAGTGATGCAACATTGTGATATCAGTGGTGAGAGAGCATTTTGATGAGAAGTGTACGGAGCATTGTGATGACAATGTTTATAGAGCGTTGTGATGACAAGGTTGTGGAGCATTTTGATGACAAGTGCATGACACATTGTTTTGACATGAGTTATGGAGCATTGTGCTGATTAGCACATGGAGCATTGTGATGACAAAGGTCATGGAGCATTGTGCTGAGGAAGGCATGGAACATTGTGATGACAAGGGTCACGGAGCATTGTGATCAAAAGTTCATGGACCATTGTGATGACAAAGGTCATGAATCATTGTTATGACTGGAGCCAAGGAGGACTGTGATGACAGGGGTAATGGAGCATTGTGATGAAAAGGACAAGGAGCATTGTGATGACAGGGCCATAGAGCATAGCTCTGACAAGTCTTATGGATTATTGTGATGAAAGTGGGCATGGCGCTTTGTGATGACAAGGGCATGGAGCATTGTGATGACAAGGTGATACAGTATTGTGAAGACTGGTGTCAGGGAACACTGTGATGACATATGCGGTGGTCCATTGTGATGACAATGGCATGGAGCATTGTGATGCCAAGTGTCATGGAGGATTGTGATGACAAGGGCTTGGAGCATTGTGATGACAAGGGTCATGGAGCATTGTGATGAAAAGGGCATGGAGCATTTTGATTACAGGGGTCTTGGAGCATTGTGATGAAAAGGGCATGGATCATTGTGATGGAAAAGGCATGGAGCCTTGTTAGGACAGGGTTCAAGGAGCATACTGACCACAAGTGTCAGGGAGCATTGTGATGACAAGTATATTGAGCATTGTGATGACAAAGGTCATGGAGCATTGTGATGAGAAAACCATGAATAATTGTGATGACGAGCGTCATGGGGCGTTGTGATGACAAGTGTTATGGAACATTGTGTTCACAAGGGTTTGGAGCATTGTCATGACAGAGTTCATGGAGCATTTTGATTTCATTGTGATGACCATAGCATGAAGCATTATGATGATGAGAATGGTGCATTGTGATGACAGTGTTCATGGAGCATTGAGATGAAATGGGGCATGGAGAATTGTGATTAAATTGGTCTTGGAGCATTGTGATGACAAGGGCATGTAGCATTGTGATGAGAAGGCAATGTAGCATTCTGATGACATGCGTCATGGAGCTTTGTGATGACAAGGGCATGGAGCATTGTGATGACAGTGGCATGGAAAATTGGTCTAACAAGTTTCATGGATTATTGTGATGACAGTGGGCATGGATTATTTTGATGACAAGGGCATGGAGCATTCTGATGATAAGCTTGTGGAGTATTGTGATGACAATGGCATGGAGCATTGTGATGAAAATGGCATGGATCATTGTGATGAAAAATGCATGGAGCCTTTTCGTGACAGGTTTCAAGGAGCATTCTGACAACAAGTGTCAGTGATCATTGTGATGACAAGTGTATTGAGCATAGTGATGACGATGGTCATGGAGCATTGTGATGACAATGGCATGGAGTATTGTGATGACAGGCATCATGGATCATTGTGATGTCAAGGGTTATGGAACATTGTGATCACAAGGTTTTGGAGCATTGTGATGACAGGTCATGGATCATTTTGATTTCAAGGAGCATGGAGCATTGTGATGACAAGGGCATGAAGCAATGTGATCCAAAGTTTCATGGAGGATTTTGATGAAAAGTGCATGGGGCATTGTGATGACAATGTCATGTAGCATTTTGCTGACAAAGGCATGGAGCATCGTGATGACAATTTTCATGGAGCACTGTGAAGACAAGCATCACGGAGCATTGTGATTACAGCAGTCATGGATAATTGGGATGGCAAGGGCACGGATCATTGTGATGACAAGGGTCAGGGAACATTTTGATGAGAAGGCCATGGAGCATTCTGATGACATTCATCAAGGAGCTTTGTGATGACAAGGGCATGGAGCATTGTGATGAGAAGGCCATGGAGCATTCTGATGACATGCATCAAGGAGCTTTGTGATGACAAGGGCATGGAGCATTGTGATTACAGGGTCTTGGAGCATTGTGATGACAAGTGTCATGGAGCATTGTGATGACAAGGCTGGGAAACATTGTGATGGCAGGGGTCATGGAGCATTGTTATGCCAGGGGTAATGGAGCATTGTGATTACAAGGGTATGGAGCATTGGTCTGAAAAGTTTCATGGATTATTGTGATGAGAGTGTGCATGGCACATTGTGATGACAAGGTCACACAACACTGTGTTACATGGGTCATGAAGGATTGCAATGACAAGGGCATGGAGCATTGTGATGAGAACGGCATCGAGCATTTTGATGACAAGCATCGTGGAGCTTTGTGATGACAAGGACATGGAAGCAATGTGATGAGAGGTTTCAGGAAGCACTGTGATGACAATGGCATGGAGCATTGTGATGCCAAAGGTCATGGAGGTTTGTGATGACAAATGTCATGGAGCATTTTGTTGACAAGTGCGTGGTGCATTGTGATGAGAAGGGCAGGGTGCTTTGTGATGACAGGGTCATGGAGCAATTTGATGAAAAGGGTAATCGAACATTTTGATAAGAGGGGTTATGGAACATTGTGATGTCAGAGGTCATGGAGCATTGTGATGAAAAGGGTCATGGAGCATTTTGATGACAGGGATTATGGAACGTTGTGATATCAGGGGTCATCGAACATTGTGGTGATAAAGGCATGTAGCATTGTGATTACAGGGGTCATGGAACATTGTGATGACAGGGGTGAGGGAGTATTCTGATATCTAGTGATGGAATACTGTGATATCAGTGGTGAGAGAGCATTTTGATGAGAAGTGTATGGAGCATTGTGATGACAATGTTTATGGAGCGTTGTGATGACAAGGTTGTGGAGCATTGTGATGACAAGCGCGTGGTGCATTGTTATGACATGTGTTATGGAGCATTGTGCTGACTAGCGCATGGAGCATTGTGATGAAAAGGGTCATGGAGCATTGTGCTGAGAAAGGCATGGAGCATTGTGATGACAAGGGTCACGGAGCATTGTGATAAAAATTTCATGGAGCATTGTGGTGACAAAGCTCACAGAGACTTGTGATGACGAAGGCATGGAGTATTTTGATAACAAAGGTCATGAATCATTGTTATGACTGGAGTCACGGAGCATTGTGATGACAGGGGTCATGGAGCATTGTGATGACAGGTGTCATGGATCATTGTGATGACAAAGGTCATGGACCATTGTGATGACAAGCTTTTGGAGTAATGTGATGACAATGACATGGATCATTGTGATGAAAAGGGCATGGAGCATTGTGATGAAAAAGGCATGGAGCCTTTTCATGACAGTGTTCAAGGAGCATTCTGACGACAAGTGTCAGGGAGCATTGTGATGACAATTGTATTGAGCATTGTGATGACAAAGGTCATGGAACATTGTGATGACAGGCATCATGGAGCATTGTGATGACAAGTGTTATGGAACATTGTGATGACAGAAGTCATGTATCATTTTCATTTCAAGGAGCATGGAGCATTGTGATGACAAGGGCATGAAGCAATGTGAAACCAAGGTTCATGGAGGATTTTGATGACAATGGGAACGGAATATTGTGATGACAAGCCCATGGAGCATTGTGATGACAAAGTTATGTAGCATTTTGCTGACAAATGCATGGAGCATTTTGATGACAAGGGTCATGGAGCATTGTGAATGACAAGCGTCATGGAGCATTGTTTTTACAGGGGTCATGGAGCATTGGGATGGCAAAGACATGGATCATTGTGATGACAAGGGTCATGGAGCATTTTGATGACAAGAGACCCGCATCATTGTGTTGTCTGGTGTCATGGAGCGTTGTGATGACAGTGATCATGGAACATTGTGATGCCAGGGGTCATGGAGCATTGTGATGAGAAGTTCATTGAGCATTTGGTTGAGAATATTCATTGAGTATTGTGGTGACAGGGGTCATGGAGCATTGAGATGACAAGGGAATGGAGCATTGTGATGACAAATCTCATGGAACATTCTGATGAAAAAGGGCATGGAGCATTGTGATTACAGGGGTCTTGGAGCATTGGGAAGACAAGGGCATGGAGCATGGTGATGAAAATGCCAGGAGCATTCTGATGACATGTGTCATGGAGCTTTCTGATGACAAATGCATGCAGCATTGTGATTACAGGGGTCTTGGTGCATTGTGATGAAAAGTCCATGGATCATTGTGAGGAAAAGGCATGGAGCCGTGTCATGACAGGGTTCAAGGAGCATACTGAAGACAAGTTTCAGGGAGCATTGTGATGACAAAGGTCATGGAGCATTGTGATGAGAAGACCATGGATAATTGTGATGAGGAGTGTCATGGGGCATGGTGATGACAAGTGTTATGGAACATTGTGATCACAAGGGTTTGGAGCATTGTGATGACAGAGGTCATGGAGCATTTTGATTTCATTGTGATGACAACAGCATGAAGCTTTATGATGATGGGCATGGTGCAATGTGATGACAGTGTTCATGGAGAATTGAGATGAAAAGGGACATGGAGCCTTGGGATTACAGGGGTCTTGGAGCATTGTTATGACAAGGGTCATGGAGCCTTGTCATGACAATGCCGTGGTACACTGTGATGGCAGGGCTCATGGAGCATTGTTATGACAGGGGTAATGGAGAATTGTGATGACAAGGACATGGAGTATTGGTATGAAAAATTTCATGGATTATTGTGACGAGAGTGGTCATGGAGCATTGTGATGACAAGGGCACAGAACACGGTGATACACGGGTTATGGAGGATTGTAATGACAAGGGAATGGATTATTGTGATGATAAAGGCACCGAGCATTGTGATGACAAGGGCCCAGAACACGGTGATACATGGGTTATGGAGGATTGTAATGACAAGGGGATGGATCATTGTGTTGAGAAAGGCATCGAGCATTGTGATGACAAGCGTCATGGAGCTTTGTGATGACAAGGGCAAGGAGCAATGTGATGATAGGGTTCATGGAACATTGTGATGACAATGGCATGGAGCATTGTGATGCCAAGGGTCATGGAGATTTGTGAGAACAAAAGTCAATGAGCATTTTTATGACAAGAGCATTGTGCATTGTGATGAGAAGGGCAGGGAGCATTGTGATGACAGGATCATGGAGCAATTTGATGAAAAATGTCAGGGAATATTTTGATGACAGGGGTTATGGAACAGTGTGACGTCAGTGGTCATGGAGCACTGTGATGATAAGCACATGTAGCATTTTGATGAGGGGGTCATGGAACATTGTGATCAAAGGGGTGAGGGAGTATTATGATGACTAGTGATGGAACATTGTGATATCAGTGGTGAGAGAGCATTTAGATGAGAAGTGCATGGAGAATTGTGATGACAAGGTTTATGGAGCATTTTGATGATAAGGTTGTGGAGCATTTTGATGACAAGTGCATGGCATATTGTGATGACTTCTGTCTTGGAGCATTGTGCTGACAAGCGCATGGAGCCTTGTGATGACAACGACCATGGTGCATTGTGCTGACAAAGGCATGGAGCACTGTGATGACACGTGTTACAGAGCATTGTGATGATGAGGGAATGGACCATTGTGATGACAAAGATCATAAATCATTGTGATGACTGGTTTCATGGAGCATTATGATATGAGGGCTCATGGAACATTGTGATTACAAGGGCATGGAGCATTGGAATGACAGGGGCATGGAGCATTGGTCTGCCAAGTTTCATGGATTATTGCTATGACAGTGGGCGTGTCGCATTGTGATGACAAGGGAATGGAGCATTGTTATGACAAGGTCATGTAGTATTGTGAAGACAGGTGTCAGGAAACATTGTGATGACATATGTCATGGTGCATTGTGATGACAATGGCATGGAACATTGTGATGCCAAGTGTCATGGAGGATTGTGATGAGAAATGTAATGGAGCATTGTGATGAGAAGACCATAGAGCCTTGTGATGACAAGTCTCATGGAGCATTCTGATGAAAAGGGGCATGGAGCATTGTGATTACAGGGGTCTTGGAGCATTGTGATGAAAAGGGCATGGATCATTGTGATGAAAAGGGCATGGAGCCTTGTCATGACAGTGTTCAAGGAGCATACTGATGACAATTGTCAGGGACCATTATGATGACATGAGTATTGAGCATTGTGATGACAAATGTCATGGAGCATTGTGATGAGAAGACCATGGATAATTGTGATGACGAGCATCATGGGGCGTTGTGATTACAAGTGTTATGGAATATCATGATCACAAGTGTTTGGAGCATTGTGATGACACAGGTCATGGAGCATTTTGATTTCATTGTGTTGACAATAGCATGAAGCATTATGATGATGGGCATTTTGCATTGTGATGACAAGGCCGTGGAACATCGTGATGACAGTGGTCATGGAGCATTGTTATGACTGGGGTAATGGAGTATTGTGATGGCAAGGGTATGGAGCATTGTGATGAGAAAGCCATGGAGCATTCTGATGACATGCGTCATGGAGCTTTGTGATGACAAAGGCATGGAGGTTTGTGATTACAAGGGTCTTGGATCATTGTGATGACAAGGGTTATGGAGCCTTGTGATGAGAAGGCCGTGGATCATTTTGATGGCAGGGTTAATGGAGCATTGTCATGACAGGGGTAATTGAGCATTGTGATTACAATTGTATGGAGCATTGGTCTGTAAAGTTTCATGGATTATTGTGATGAGAGTGGGCATGGCGCATTGTGATGACAAGGTCACACAACACTGTGTTACATGGTTCATGGAGGATTGTAATGACAAGGGCATGGAGCATTGTGATGAGAAGGGCATCGCGCATTTTGATGACAAGCATCGTGGAGCTTTGTGATGACAAGGACATGGAAGCAATGTGATGCGAGACTTCAGGAAGCACTGTGATGACAATGGCATTGATCTTTGTGATGCCAAGGGTCATGGACCTTTGTGATGACATAGGTCATGGAGCATTTTGTTAACAAGTGCGTGGTGCATTGTAATGAGAAGGGCAGGGTGCATTGTGATGACAGGGTCATTTAGCAATTTGATGAAAATGGTCATCGAACATTTTGATGACAGGGGTTATGGAACATTGTGATGTCAGGGGTCATGGAGCATTGTGATGAAAAGGGTCATGGAGCATTTTGATGACAGGGATTATGGAACGTTGTGATGTCAGGGGTCATCGAACATTGTGGTGATAAGGGCATGTAGCATTGTGATTACAGGGGTCATGGAACATTGTGATGACAGGGGTGAGGTAGTATTTTGATGACTAGTGATGGAACATTGTGATATTAGTGGTGAGAGAGCATTTTGATGAGAAGTGTATGGATCATTGTGATGACAAGTTTTATGGAGCGTTGTGATGACAAGGTTGTGGAGCATTGTGATGACAAGCGTGTGGTGCATTGTTATGACATGTGTTATGGAGCATTGTGCTGACTAGCACATGGAGCATTGTGATGAAAAGGGTCATGGAGCATCGTGCTGAGAAACGCCTGGAGCATTGTGATTACAAGGGTCATGGAGCATTGTGATCAAAAGTTCATGGAGCATTGTGGTGACAAAGGTCACAGAGACTTGTGATGACGAGGGCATGGACCATTTTGATGACCAAGGTCATGAATCATTGTTGTGACTGGAGTCACGGAGCATTGTGCCGACCCGGGTCATGGAGCATTGTGATGACAAGGGCATGGAGGATTGTGATGACAGAGGCATAGAGCATTGCTCTGACAAGTTTTATGGATTATTGGATGACAGTTGGCATGGCTCATTGTGATGACAAGGGCATGGAGCATTGTGATGACAAGGTTATACATTATTGTGAAGGCAGGTGTCAGGGAGCATTGTGATGACGTATGTCACGATCCATTGTGATGACAATGCCATTGGGCATTGTGATGCCAAGTGTCATGGAAGATTGGGATGACAAATATAATGGAGCATTGTGATGACAAGGGCTTTGAGCATCGTGATGACAAGGTCAAGGAGCACTCTGATGACAAGATCATGGAGAGTTGTGATGACAAGTGCCATTGAGAATTTTGAGGAGAAGTTCGTGAAGCATTGTGATGAGAAGTGCATGGAGCTTGCTATGACAGGGGTCATGGAGCACTGCAATGAAAAGTGCATGGAGAACTGTATTGACAACAGGATGTAACATTTTGATGAGAAGTGTCTTGGAGCATTGTGATATCAAGGACATGTAGAATTGTGATGACCAGGGCATGGGGCATTGTGATGGCAGGGCCGTGGAGCATTGTGATGAGAAGACCATGGATAATTGTGATGATGAGCGTCATGGATCACTGTAATGACAAGGGGCATGGAGCATTGTGATGACAGGTGTCATGGATCATTGTGATGACAAGTGTCATGGACCCTTCTGATGACAAGCTTGTGGAGTCATGTGCTGAAAAAGGCATGGAGCCTTTTCATGAGAGTGCTCCAGGAGCATTCTGACGACAAGTGTCAGGGAGCATTGTGATGACATGTGTATTGAGAATTGTGATGACAAAGGTCATGGAGCATTGTGATGACAGGCATCATGGAGCATTGTGATGACAAGTATTATGGAACATTGTGATCACAAGGATTTGGAGCACTGTGATGACAGATGTCATGTATCATTTTCATTTCAAGGAGCATAGAGCATTGTGATGACAAGGGAATGAAGCAATGTGAACCCAAGGTTCATGGAGGATTTTGATGACAATGGGAAAGGAGTATTGTGATGACAAGCTCATGGAGCTTTGTGATGACAAGGTCATGTAGCATTTTGCTGACAAATGCATGGAGCACTGTGATGAGAAGCATCATGGAGCATTGTGTTTACAGGGGTCATGGAGCTTTGGGATGGCAAAGACATGGATCATTGTGATGACAAGGGTAATGGAGAATTTTGATGACAAGAGTCCCGGATCATTGTGTTGTCTGGTGTCATGGAGAGTTGTGATGACATTGGTCATGGAACATTGTGATGAGAAGTTCATGGAGTATTGGGCTGACTATATTCATTGAGTATTGTTATGGCGGGTGTCAATGAGCATTGTGATGACAAGGGAATGGAGCATTGTGATGACAAAGTCCTGGGGCATTGTGATGAGAAGACCATGGAGCATTGTGATGACAAGTCTCATGGAAAATTCTGATGAAAAAGGGCATGGAGCATTGTGGTTACAGGGGTCTTGGAGCATTGTGATGACAAGGGCATGGAGCATGGTGATGACAATGCCAGGAGCATTCCGATGACATGCGTCATGGATATTTCTGATGACAAGGGCATGGAGCATTGTGATTACAGGTGTTTTGGAGCATTGTGATGAAAAGTCCATGGATCATTGTGAGGAAAAGGCATGGAGCCGTGTCATGACAGGGTTCAAGGAGCATACTGAAGACAAGTGTCAGGGAGCATTGTGATGACAAAGGTCATGGAGCATTGTGATGAGAAGACCATGGATAATTGTGATGAGGAGTGTCATGGGGCATGGTGATGACAAGTGTTATGGAACATTGTGATCAGAAGGGTTTGGAGCATTGTGATGACAGAGGTCATGGAGCATTTTGATTTCATTGTGATGACAATAGCATGAAATATTATGGTGATGGGCACGGTGCATTGTGATGACAGGGTTCATGGAGCATTGAGATGAAAACGGGCATGAAGCATTGTGATTACAGGGGTCTTGGAGCATTGTGATGACAAGGGTCATGGATCCTTGTCATGACAACGCCCTGGTACACTGTGATGGCAGGGGTCATGGAGCATTGTTATGACAGGGGTAATGGAGCATTGCGATGACAAGTGCATGGAGCATTGGTTTGAAAAGTTTCATGGATTATTGTGACGATAGTGGTCATGGAGCTTTGTGATGACCAGGGCACAGAACACGGTGATACATGGGTTATGGGGGATTGTAATGACAAGGGGATGGATCATTGTGATGAGAAAGGCATCGAGCATTGTGATGACAAGCGTCATGGAGCTTCGTGATGACAAGGGCAAGGAGCAATGTGATGATAGGGTTCATGGAACATTGTGATGACAATGGAATGGAGCATTGTGATGCCAAGGGTCATGGAGATTTGTGAGGACAAAGGTCAATGAGCATTTTGATGACAAGAGCATTGTGCATTGTGATGAGAAGGGCAGGGAGCATTGTGATGACAGGATCATGGAGCAATTTGATGAAAAGGGTCAGGAAACATTTTGATGAAAGGGGTTATGGAACAGTGTTACGTCAGTGGTCATGGAGCATTGTGATGATAAGGGCATGTAGCATTTTGATGACAGGGGTCATGGAACATTGTGATGACAGGGGTCAGGGAGTATTGTGATGACTAGTGATGGAACATTGTGATATCAGTGGTGAGAGAGCATTTAGATTAGAAGTCCATAGAGCATTGTGATGACAAGGTTTATGGAGCATTGTGATGACAAGGTTGTGGAGCATTGTTAAGACAGGTGCATGGCATATTGTGATGACCTGTGTCTTGGAGCATTGTGCTGACAAGCGCATGGAGCATTGTGATGACAAGGGTCATGGAGCATTGTGCTGACAAAGGCATGGAGCATTGTGATGACACGTGTTACAGAGCATTGTGATGACGAGGGAATGGACCATTTTCATGACAAAGTCATAAAGCATTGTGATGACTGGATTCACGGAGCATTATGATGTGAGGGTTCATGGAGCATTGTGATTACAAGGGCATGGTGCATTGTGATGACAGGGGCATGGAGCATTGGTCTGATAAGTTTCATGGATTATTGCTATGACAGTGAGCATGGCGCATTGTGATGACAAGGGCATGGAGCATTGTTATGACTAGGTCATATAATATTGTGAAGACAGGTGTCAGGGAGCATTGTGATGACATATGTCGTGGTGCATTGTGATGACAACGGCATGGAGCATTGTGATGCCAAGTGTCATGGAGGATTGTGATGACAAAGGTAATGGAGCATTGTGATGAGAAGACCATAGAGCCTTGTGATGGCAAGTCTCATGGAGCATTCTGATGAAAAGGGGTATGGAGCATTGTGATTACAGGAGCCTTGGAGCATTGTGATGACAAGGGCATGGAGCATTGTGATGAGAAAGCCATGGAGCATTCTGATGACATGGGTCATGAAGCTTTGTGATGACAAGGGCATGGAGAATTGTTATTACAGGGGTCTTGGAGCATTGTGATGAAAAGTCCATGGATCATTGTGATGAAAAAGTCATGGAGCCTTGTCATGACAGGGTTCAAGGAGCATACTGATGACAAGTGTCAAGGAGCATTGTGGTGACAAAGGTCATGTAGCATTGTGATGTGAAGACCATGGATAATTGTGATGAGGAGCGTCATGGGGCATTGTGATGACAAGTGTTATGGAACATTGTGATCACAAGGGTTTGGAGCATTGTGATGACAGACGTCATGGAGCATTTTTATTTCATTGTGATGACAATAGCATGAAGCTTTATGATGATGGGCATGGTGCATTGTAATGACAGTGCTCATGGAGAATTGAGATGAAAAGTGGCATGGAGCCTTGTGATTACAGGGGTCATGGAGCATTGTTATGACAAGGGTCATGGAGCCTTGTGATGACAACGCCGTGGAATATTGTGATGGCAGGGGTAATGGAGCATTGTTATGACAGGTGTAATGGAGCATTGTGATGACAACGCCGTGGATTATTGTGATGGCAGGGGTCATTGAGCATTGTTATGACAGGTGTAATGGAGCATTGTGTTGACAAGGGCATTGAGCATTGGTTTTTAATGTTTCATGGATTATTGTGATGAGAGTGGGCATGGAGCATTGTGATGACAAGTCACAGAACACGGTGATTCATGGGTCATGGAGGATTTTAATGACAAGGTCATGGACCATTGTGATGAGAAAGGCATTGAGCATTGTGATGACAAGCGTCATGGAGCTTTGTGATGACAAGGGCAAGGAGCAATGTGATGATAGGGTACATGGAGCATTGTGATGCCAAGGGTCATGGAGCTTTGTGATGACAAATGTCATGGAGCATTTTGATGACAAGAGCATTGTGCATTGTGATGAGAAGGACAGGGAGCATTGTGATGACAGGGTCATGGAGCAATTTGATGAAAAGTGTCGGGGAACATTTTGATGACAGGGGTTATGGAACATTGTGATGTCAGTGGTCATGGAGCATTGTGATGATAATGGCATGTATCATTTTGATGACATGGGTCATGCAACATTGTGATGAAAGGGGTGAGGGAGTATTGTGATGACTAGTGATGGAACATTGTGATATCAGTGGTGAGAGAGCATTTATATGAGAAGTTCATGGAGCATTGTGATGACAAGGTTTATGGAGCATTGTGATGACAAGGTTGTGGAGCATTGTGATGACAAGTGCATGGCATATTGTGATGACATGTGTCTTGGAGCATTGTGCTGACAAGCGCATGGAGCATTGTGATGACAAGGTCATGGAGCATTGTGCTGACAAAGGCATGCAGCATTGTGATGACAAGTGTTACAGAGCACTGTGATGACGAGGGAATGGACCATTGTGATGACAAAGGTCATAAAGCATTGTGATGACTGGATTCACGGAGCATTATGATGTGAGTGGTCATGGAGCATTGTGATTACAAGGGCATGGAGCATTGTGATGACAGGGGCATGGAGAATTGGTCTGCCAAGTTTCATGGATTATTGCTATGAGGGTGGGCATGGCACATTGTGATGACAAGGGAATGGAATATTGTTATGACAAAATCATGTAGTATTGTGAAGACAAGTGTCAGGGAGCATTGTGATGACATATGTCATGGTGCATTGTGATGACAATGGCGTGATGAATTATGATGATGGGCATGATTCATTGTGATGACAGGGTTCATGGAGCATTGAGATGAAAAGGGGCATGGAGAATTGTGATTACGGGGGTGTTACAGCATTGTGATGACAAGCGCATGTAGCAATGTGATGAGAAGGCAATGGAGCATTCTGATGACATGTGTCATTGTGCTTTGTGATGACAAGGGCATGGAGCATTGTGACTACAGGGTCTTGGAGCATTGTGACGACAAGTGTCATGGAGCATTGTGATGACACGGCTGTAGAGCATTGTGATGGCAGGGGTCATGGAGCATTGCTATGACAGGGGTAATGGAGCTTTGTGATGAGAAGGGCAATGAGCATTGGTCTGAAAAATTTCATGGATTATTGTGATGAGAGTGGGCATGGAGAATTGTGATGACAAGTTCATGGAACACTGTGATACATTGGTCATGGAGGATTGTAATGACAAGGGCTTGGAGCATTGTGATGAGAAAGGCATTGAGCATTGTGATGACAAGCGTCATGGAGCTTTGTGATGACAAGGGCATGGATCAATGTGATGAGAGGGTTCATCGAGCATTGTGATGACAATGACATGGAGCATTGTGATGCCAAGGCTCATCGAGCTTTGAGATGACAAATGTCATGGAGCATTTTGATGACAAGGGCATTGTGCATTGTGATGAGAAGGGCAGGGAGCATTGTGATGACAGGGTCATGGAGCAATTTGATGAAAAGTGTCATGGAACATTTTGATGACAGGTGTTTTGGCACATTGTGATATCATGTGTCATGGTGCATTGTGATGATAAGTGCATGTAGCATTGTGACGACGGGGTCCTCGATCATTGTGATGATAGGAGTGAGTGAGTATTGTGATGACTAGTGATGGAACATTGTGATATAAGTGGTGAGAGAGCATTTTGATGCGAAGTGCATGGAGCATTGTGATGACAATGTTTATGTAGCATTGTGATAACAAGGTTGTGGACTATTGTGATGAAAAGCATGTGGCACATTGTGATGACAAGGGTCCTGGAGTATTGTGCTGACAAAGGCAAGGAGCATTGAGATGACAAGGGTCATGGAGCATTGTGATGACGCGGGCATGGCTACTGTGATGACTAAGGTCATGAAGCATTGTGATGACTGGAGTCACGGAGCATTGAGATGACAAGGGCATGGAGCATTGTGATGACAGGGGCATGGAGCATTGGTCTGACAATTTCATGGATTATTGTGATGACAGTGGGCATGGCGGATTGTGATGACAAGGGCATGGAGCATTGTGATGACAAGGTCACGGAGTATTGTGAAGACAGGTATCAGGGAGCATGTGATGACTTATGTCATGGTCCATTGCGATGACCACGGCATGGGGCATTGTGATGCCAAGTGTCATGGAGGATTGTGATGAGAAAGATAATGGGGCATTATGATGATTAGGGCTTGGAACATTATGATGACAAGGGCCATTGAGAATTTTGATGAGAAGGTCCTGAGACATTGTGATGACAATGTCCTGCAGCATTGTGATGAGAAAACCATGGAGCCTTGTGAGTACATGTCTCATGGAGCATACTGATGAAAAGGGGCATGGAGCATTGTGATTACAGGGGTCTTGGAACATTGTGATGACAAGGGCATGGAGCATTGTGATGAGAAGGCCAAGGAGCATTCTGCTGACAGGCATCATGGAGTTTTGTGGTGACAAGGGTATGGAGCATTGTGAATACAGTGTTCTTGGAGCATTGTGATGACAAGGGCATGGAGCATTGTGATGAGAAGGCCGTGGAGCATTCTGATGACATGGGTCATGGAGCTTTGGGATGACAAGGGCATGGAGCATTGTGATTACAGGGGTCTGGGAGCATTGTGATGACAAGACCGTGCAATATTGTGATGGCAGGGTTCATGGAGCATTGTTATGACAAGTCTAATGGAACATTGTGATGACAAGGGCATGGAGAATTGGTCTGAAATTTCCATGGATTTTTGCGATGAGAGTGGGCATGGAGCATTGTGATGACAAGAGCAAGGAACACTGTGATACATGGGTCATGGAGGATTGTAATGACAAGGGCCTGGAGCATTGTGATGAGAAGGGCATCGAGCATTGTGATGACAAGCGTCATGGAGCTTTGTGATGACAAGGGCATGGAACATTGTTATGACATGGTCATGGAGTATTGTGAAGACATGTGTCAGGGAGCATTGTGATGACAAGTGTATTGAGCATTGCGATGACAAAAGTCAGGGAGCATTGTGATGACAAGGGCATGGAGTATTGTGATGACAGGCATAATGGAGCGTTGTGATGACAAGTGTTATGGAACATTGTGATCACAAGGGCTTGGAGCATTATGATGACAGAGGTCATAGATCATTTTGATTTCAAGTAGAATGCACCATTGTGATGACAAGGGCATGAAGCAATGTGATCCAAGGTTCATGGAGGATTGTGATGACAAAGGTAATGGAGTATTTTGATGACAAGCACATGGAGCATTGTGATGACAAGGTCATGTAGCATTTTGCTAACAAAGGCATGGAGCATTGTGAGGACAAGGGTCATGGAGCACTGTGATAACAAGCGTCACAGAGCATTCTGATTAATGGGGTCATGGAGCATTGGGATGACAAGGGCATGGAGCATTGTTATGACAAGTGTCATGGAGCATTTTGATGACAAGAGTCCCTGATCATTGTGTTGTCATGGGTCATGGAGCATTGTTATGACAGGGCTAATGGAGTATTTTGATGTCAAGGGCATGGAGCATTGTGATGAGAAGGCCATGGAGCATTCTGGTGACATGTGTCATGGAGTTTTGTGATGACAAAGGCATGGAGAATTGTGATTACAGGGATCTTGGATCATTTTGATGCCAAGGGTTATGGAGCCTTGTGATGACAAGGCCGTGGATCATTTTGATGGCTGGGGTAATGGAGCATGATCATGAAGGTGTAATGGAACATTGTGATTACAAGGGCATGGAGCTTTGGTCTGAAAAGTTTTATGGTTTATTGTGATGAGATAGGGCATGGAGCATTGTGATGACAAGGGCATGGAACACTGTGATACATGGGTCGTGGAGTATTGTAATGAAAAGGGCATGGAGCATTGTGTTGAGAAGGGCATGGAGCATTTTGATGACAAGCATCGTGGAGCTTTGTGATGACGAGGACATGGAGCAATGTGATGAGAGGCTTCATGAAGCATTGTGATGACAATGGCATGGAGCATTGTGATGCCAAAAGTCATGGAGCTTTGTGATGACAAAGGTCATGGAGCATTTTGAAGACAAGGGCGTGGTGCATTGTGATGAGAAGGGCAGGGTGCATTGTGATGACAGGGTCATGGAGCAATTTGATGAAAAGGGTCATCGAACATTTTGATGACAGGTGTTATGGATCATTGTGATGACAGGGGTGAGGGAGTGTTTTAATGACTAGTGATGGAACATGGTGATATCATTGGTGAGAGAGCATTTTGATGAGTAGTGTATGGAGCATTGTGATGACAAGTTTTACGGAGCATTGTGATGACAAGGTTGTGGAGCATTGTGATGACAAGCGCATGGCACATTGTGATGACATATGTCATGGAGCATTGTGATGACTAGAACATCCAGCATTGTTATGACATGTGTTATGGAACATTGTGCTGACTAGCGCAAGGAGCATTGTGATGACATGGGTCATGGTGCATTGTGCTGAGAAAGGCATGGAACATTGTGATGACAAGGGTCACGGAGCATTGTGATGAAAAGTTCATGGAGCATTGTGGTGACAAAGGTCACAGAGACTTGTGATGATGTGGGCATGGACCATTGTGATGACAAAGGTTATGAAGAATTGTGATGACTGGAGTCACGGAGCATTGTGACGACAGGGGTCATGCAGCATTGTGATGCAAGGGAATGGAGCATTGTGATGACAGGGGCATAGAGCATTGCTATGACAAGTTTTATGGATAATTGTGATGACAGTGGGCATGGCACATTGTGATGACAAGGGCATGGAGCATTGTGATGACAAGGTCATACAGTATTGTGAATACAGGTGTCAGGGAGCATTGTGATGACATATGTCATGGTCCATTGTGATGACAATGGCATGGGGCATTGGGATGCCAAATGTCATGGTGGATTGTGATGACAAAGGAAATGGAGCATCGTGATGACAAGGGTCATGGAGCATTGTGATGACAAGATCATGGAGCACTGAGTTGACAAGGGCCATTGAGAATTTTGATGAGAAGATCGTGAAGCATTTGATGACAAGCGCATGGAGCCTGTTATGAAGGGGTCAGGGAGCATTTCGATGACAATTGCATGGAGAATTGTATTGACAAGAGCATGTAACATTTTGATTAGAAGTGTCATGGAGCAATGTGATGACAAGGATATGTAGAACTGTGATGGCCAGGGCATGGAGCAGAGTGATGGCAAGACCGTGGAGCATTGTGATGAGAAGACCATGGAAAATTGTGATGACGAGCGTCATGGAGCACTGTAATGACAAGGGGCATGGAACATTGTGATGACTGGTGTCATGGATCATTGTGATGAAAAGGGTCATGGAGCATTCTGATGACAAGCTTGTGGAGTAATGTGATGACAATGGCATGGAGCATTGTGATGAAAAGGGCATGGAGCATTGTGATGAAAAAGGCATGGAGCCTTTTCATGACAGTGTTGAAGGAGCATTCTGACGACAAGTGTCAGGGAGCATTGTGATGACAAGTGTATTGAGCATTGTGATGACAAATGTCATGGAGCATTTTGATGACAGGCATCATGGAGCATTGTGATGACAAGTGTTATGGAACATTGTGATCACAAGGATTTGGAGCATTGTGATGACAGAAGTCATGTATCATTTTCATTTCAAGGAGCATGGAGCATTGTGATGACAAGGGCTTGAAGCAATGTGAACCCAAGGTTCATGGAGGATTTTGATGACAATGGGAATGGTGTATTGTGATGACAAGCGCATGGAGCATGTGATGACAAGGTCATGTAGCATTTTGCTGACAAATGCATGTAGCATTTTGATGACAAGTGTCATGGAGCACTGTGATGACAATCGTCATGGTGCATTGTGATTTCAGGGGTCATGAGCATTGGGATGGCAAGGGCATGAATCATTGTGACGACAAGTGTCATGGAGCATTTTGCTGACAAGAGTCCCGGATCATTGTGTTGCCTGGTGTCATGGAGCGTTGTGATGACTGTGGTCATGGAACATTGTGATGACAGGGGTCATGGAGCATTGTGAACAGAAGTTCATGGAGCATTGGGATGACAATATTCATTGAGTATTGTGATGGCAGGTGGAATGGAGCATTGTGATGACAAGGTCCTGGAGCATAGTGAGGAGAAGACCATGGAGCCTTGTAATGACAAGTCTCATGGAGCATTCTGATGAAAAGGGGCATGGAGCATTCTGATTACAGGGGTCTTGGAGCATTGTGATTACAGGGGTCTTGGAGCATTGTGATGAATAGGGCATGGGTGATTGTGATGAAAAAGCATGGAGCCTTGTAATGAGAGGGTTCAAGGAGCATACTGACGACAAGTGTCAGGGAGCATTGTGATGACAAGTGTATTGAGCACTGTGATGACAAAGGTCATGGAGCATTATGATGAGAAGACCATGGATAATTGTGATGACGAGCATCATGGGGAGTTGTGATGACAAGTGTTATGGAACACTGTGATCACAAGGGTTTGGAGCATTGTGATGACAGAGCTTATGGAGCATTTTAATTTCATTGTGATGACAATAGCAGGAAGCATTATGATGATGGGCATGGCTCATTGTGATGACAGAGTTCATGGCACATTGTGGTGACATGGGTCATGGAGCATTGTGCTGACAAGCGCATGGAGCATTGTGATGAAAAGGGTCATGGAGCACTCTGCTGACAAAGGCATGGAGCTTTGTGTTGACAAGGGTCACAGAGCATTGTGATGAAAACTTCATGAAGCATTATGTGACAAATTTCACAGAGTCCTGTGATAACGAGGGCATGGACCATTGCGATGACAAAGGTCATGAAGCACTGTGATGACTGGAGTCACCGAGCATTTTGATGACAAGGGCATGCAGCATTGTGATGACAGGGGCATGGAACATTTGACTGACAATTTTCATGGATTATTGTGATGATAGTAGGCATGGCACATTGTGATGACAAGGGCATGGAACATTGTTATGACAAGGTCATGGAATATTGTGAAAACAGGTGTCAGGGAGCATTGTGATGACATAAGTCATGGTGCATTGTGATGACATTGGCATGAAGCATTGTGAAGCCAAGTGTCATGGAGGATTTTGATGACAAAAGTAATGGAGCATTGTGATGATAAGGTCTTTGAGCATTGTGATGACAATGGTCATGGAACATTGTGATGACAACGGCATGGAGCATTGTTATGACAAGGGCCATTGAGAATTTTGATGACAAGGTCGTGAAGCACTGTGATGAAAAGCACATGGAGCTTGCTATGTCAGGTGTCATGGAGCATTGCGATGACAAGTTCATGGAGAACTGTGATGACAAGAGCATGTAACATTGTGATTTGAAGTGTCATGGAGCATTGTGATGGCAAGACGGTGGAGCACTGTGATTAGAAGACCATGGATAATTGTGATGACGATCGTCATGGAGCACTGTAATGACAAGGGGCATGGAGCATTGTGATGACAAGGGTCATGGAACATTCTGATGACAAGCTTGTGGAGTATTGTGATGACAATGGCATGGAGCATTGTGATAAAAAGGGCATGGAGCATTGTGATGAAAAATGCATAGAGCCATTTCATGAAAGTGTTCGAGAAGCATTCTGGCAACAAGTGTCAGGGAACATTGTGATGACAAGTGTATTCAGCATTGTGATGACAAAGGTCATGGAGCATTGTGATGACAAGGGCATGGAGTATTGTGATGACGGGCATCATCGAGTGCTGTGACGACAAGTGTTATGGAACAATGTGATCACAAGGGTTTGGAGCACTGTGATGAGAGAGGTCATTAATCATTTTGATATCAAGGAGCATGGAGCATTGTGATGACAGAGGTATTGGAGCATTGTGATGAGAAGATCATGGAGCATTGAGCTGAAAATATTCATGGAGTATTCAGATGAAAGGTGTCATGGAGCATTGTGATGACCAGGCCCTGGAGCACTCTGATGAGAAGACCATGGAGCCTTGTGATGAGAAGTCTCATGGAGCATTCTGATGAAAAGGGGCATGGAGCATTGTGATTACAGGGGTCTTGGAGCATTGTAATTACAAGGGCATGGAGCATCGTGAGAGATGTCCAAGGAGCATTCTGATGACATGCGTCATAGAGGTTTGTGATGATCAGGGCAAGGAGCTTTGTGATTACAGGGGTCTTGGAGAATTGTGATGAAATGGGCATGGATCATTGTGATGAAAAAGGCATGGAGCCTTGTCATGACAGTGTTCAAGGAGCATACTGATGGCAAGAGTCAGGGAGCATTGTGATGACAAGTGTATTGAGCATTGTGATGACAAATATTATGGAGCATTGTGATGAGAAGATCATGGAGCATTGAGCTGAAAATGTTCATGGAGTATTCTGATGAAAGCGGTCATAGAGCATTGTGATGACAAGGTCCGGGAGCACTCTGATGAGAAGACCATGGAGCCTTGTGATGAGAGGTCTCATGGAGCATTCTGATGAAAAGGGGCATGGAGCATTGTGATTACAAGGGCATGGAGCATTGTGAGAGATGTCCAAGGAGCATTTTGATGACATGCGTCATGGAGCTTTGTGATGACCAGGACAAGGAGCATTGTGATTACAGTGGTCTTGGAGCATTGTGATGAAAAGGGCATGGATCATTGTGATGAAAAAGGCATGGAGCCTTGTCATGACAGTGCTCAAGGAGCATACTGATGGCAAGAGTCAGTGAGCATTGTGATGACAAATGTATTGAGCATTGTGATGACAAATGTTATGGAGCATTGTGATGAGAAGACCATGGATAACTGTGATGACGGGCCTCATGGGGCATTGTGATGACAAGTGTTATGGAACCTTGTGATCACAAGGTTTTGGAGCATTGTGATGACAGAGGTCATGGAGCATTTTGATTTCATTGTGATGAAAATAGCATGAAGCATTATGATGAAGGGCCTGGTTCGTTGTGATGACAGGGTTCATGGGGCATTGAGATGAAAAGGGGCATGGAACATTGTGATTACATGTTTCATGGAGCCTCGTGATTACTCGGGTCATGGAGCCTTGTGATGACAAGGCCGTGGAACATTGTGATGACAGGTGTGAGGGAGTATTGTGATGACTAGTGATAGAAAATTGTGATATCAGTGGTGAGAGGGCATTTTGATGCGAAGTGCATGGAGCTTTGTGATGACAATGTTTGTGGAGCATTGTGATGACAAGTTCTCGAAGCATTGTGATGACAAGTGCATGGCGCACTGTGATGACATGGGTCAGGGAGCATTGTGCTGACAAGGGTCATGGAGCATTTTGATGACAAGGCTCAGAGAGCATTTGGATGAAAAGTTCATGGAGCATTGTGGTGACAAAGTTCACAGAGCCTTTTGATGACGAGGGCATGGACCATTGTGATGACAAAGCTCATGAAGCATTGTGATGACTGGAGTCACAGATCATTTTGATGACAAGGGAATGGAGCATTGTGATGAGAGGGGCATGGAGCATTGGTCTGACAAGTTTCATGGATTATTGTCATGACAGTCGGCATGGCGCATTGTGATGACAAGGGCATGGAGCATTGTGATGACAAGGTCATGGAGTATTGTGAAGACAGGTGTCAAGGTGCATTGTGATGGCATATGTCATGTTCCATTGTGATGACAATGGCATGGAGAATTGTGATGCCAATTGTCATGGACGATTGTGAAGACAAACGTAAAGGAGCATTGTGATGACAAGGGCTTGGAGCATTGTGATGAAAATGGTCATAGAGCATTGTGATGAAAAGGGCATGGAGCATTGTGATGACAAGGGCTTTTGAGAATTTTGATGACAAGTTCGTGAAGCACTGTGATGAAAAGCACATGGAGCTTGCTAGGACAGGGGTGATGGAGCATTGCGATGAGAAGTGCATGGAGAATGTGATTACAAGAGCATGTAACGTTGTGATTTGAAGTGTCATGGAGCATTGTGATGGCAAGACGGTGGAGCATTGTGATGAGAAGACCATGGATAATTGTGATGATGAGCGTCATGGAGAACTGTAATGACAAGGGGCATGGAACATTGTGATGACAGGTGTCTTGGAGCATTGTGATAAGAGGTGTCATGGAGCATTGTGATGACAAGGGTCATGGAGCATTCTGATGACAAGCTTGTGGAGTATTGTGATGGCAATGGCATGGAGCATTTTGATGAAAAGGGCATGGAGCATTGTGATGAAAAATGCATAGAGCCATTTCATGAAAGTGTTTGAGAAGCATTCTGACAACAAGTGTCAGGGAACATTGTGATGACAAGTGTATTGAGCATTATGATGACAAAGGTCATGGAGCATTGTGATGACAAGGGCATGGAGTATTGTGATGACAGGCATCATCGAGTGCTGTGACGCCAAGTGTTATGGAACAATGTGATCACAAGGGTTTGGAGCACTGTGATGAGAGAGGTCATTAATCATTTTGATATCAAGGAGCATGGAGCATTGTGATGACAGTGGTATTGGAGCATTGAGATGAGAAGATCATGGAGCATTGAGCTGAAAATACTCATGGAGTATTCAGATGAAAGGTGTCATGGAGCATTGTGATGACCAGGCCCTGGAGCACTCTGATGAGAAGACCATGGAGCCTTGTGATGAGAAGTCTCATGGAGCATTCTGATGAAAAGGGGCATGGAGCATTGTGATTACAGGGGTCTTGGAGCATTGTGATTACAAGGGCATGGAGCATCGTGAGAGATGTCCAAGGAGCATTCTGATGACACGCGTCATGGAGGTTTGTGATGACCAGGACAAGGAGCTTTGTGATTAGAGGGGTCTTGGAGAATTGTGATGAAATGGGCATGGATCATTGTGATGAAAAAGGCATGGAGCCTTGTCATGACAGTGTTCAAGGAGCATACTGATGGCAAGAGTCAGGGAGCATTGTGATGACAAGTGTTTTGAGCATTGTGATGACAAATATTATGGAGCATTGTGATGAGAAGACCATGGATAATTGTGATGACGAGCGTTAAGGGGCGTTGTGATGACAAGTGTTATGGAACATTTTGATCACAAGGGTTTGGAGCATTGTGATGACAGTGGTCATGGAGCATTTTGATTTCATTGTGATGACAATAGCATGAAGCATTATGATGATGGGCATGGTGCATTGTGATGACAGGGATCATGGAGCTTTGAGATGAAAAGGGACATGGTGCATGGTGATTACAGGTGTCTTGGAGCATTGTGATGACAAGGGCATGGAGCATTGTGAATGAGAAGGCCATGTAGCATTCTGATGACATGCGTCAAGGAGCTTTGTGATGACAAGGGCATGGAGCATTTGTCTGAAAATTTTCATGGATTATTGTGATGAGAGTGGGCACGGAGCATTGTGATGACAAGGACACGGAACACTGTGATACATGGGTCATGGAGTATTTTAATGATAAGGTCATGGAGCATTGTGATGAGAAAGGCATTGAGCATTGTGATGACAAGCGCCATGGAGCTTTGTGATGACAAGGGCATGGAGCAATGTGATGAGAGGCTTCATGAAGCATTGTGATGACAATGGCATGGAGCATTGTGATGCCAAGTGTCATGGAGCTTTGTGATGACAAAGGTCATGGAGCATTTTGATGACAAGGGAGTGGTGCATTGTGATGATAACGACATGTAGCATTGTGATGATAGGGGTCATGGAACAGTTTGATGACAGGGGTGAGGGAGTATTGTGATGACTAGTGATGGAACACTGTGATATCAGTGGTGAGAGAGCATTATCATGAGAAGTGCATGCAGCATTGTGATGACAATGTTTATGGATCATTGTGATGACAACCGCATGGCGCATTGTGATCACATCGGTCATGCAGCATTGTGCCCACAAAGCTCATGGAGCATTGTGATGATAAGTGTCATGGAACATTGTGCTGACAAAGGCATGGAGCATTGTGATGCCAAGGGTCACAGAGCATTGTGATGAAAAGTTCATGGAGCATTGTGGTGACAAAGGTCACAGAGACTTGTGATGATGAGGGCATGGACCATTCTGATGACAAAGTCTTGAAGCATTGTGATGACCGGAGTCACGGAGCAGTGTAATGACAGGTGTCATGGAGCATTGTGATGACAAGTGCATGGAGCATTGTGATGACAGGTGCATGGAGCATTTGTCTGAAAAATTTCATGGATTATTGTGATGACAGTGGGCATTGCATATTGTGATGACAAGGGCATGGAGCACTGTGAAGAAAAGGTCATGGAGTATTGTGAAGTCAGGTTTCAGGGAGCATTGTGATGACCTATGTCAAGGTGAATTGTGATGACAACGGCAAGGAGCTTTGTGTTGACAAGTGTCATGGAGGATTGTGATGACAAATGTAATGGAGCATTGGGATGACAATGGTCATGGAACATTGTGATGACAATGGTCATGGATCATTGTGATGAAAAGGGCATGGAGCATTTTGATGATAAGGGCATTAAGCATTGTGATGACTAGGACCATTGAGAATTTTGATGCCAACGTCGTGAAGCATTGTGATGACAAGCACATGGAACTTGCTATGACAGGTGTCATGGAGCATTGTGATGACAAGTGCATGTATAATTATGATGACAATAGCATGTAACTTTGTGATGAGGAGTGTCAAGGAGCATTGTGATGACAAGGATGTGGAGAATTGTGATGACAAGGGACATGGAGCACTGTGATGAACAGGGCATTGAGCATTTTGATCGCAAGGCCGTGGAGCATTGTGATGAGAATATCAGCGATAATTGTGATGACGAGCGTCATGGAGCACTGTAATGACAAGGGAAATGGAGCATTTTGATGACAAGTGCCATGGATCATTGTGATGACATGGCTCCTGGAGCATTCTGGTGACAAGCTTCTGGAGTATTGTGATGACACTGGCATGGATCATTGTGATGAAAAGGGCATGGAGCATTGTGATGAAAAAAGCATGGAGCCTTTTCATGACAGCGTTCAAGCAGCATTCTGATGACAAGTGTCAGGGAGCGTTGTGTTGACAAGTGTATTGAGCATTGTGATGAAAAAGTTCATGCAGCATTGTAATGACAGGCATCATGGAGCGTTGTGATGACAAGTGTTATGGAACATTCTGATCACAAGGGTTTGGAGCTTTGTGATGACAGATGTCATGTATCATTTTCATTTCAAGGACCATAGAGCATTGTGATGACAAGGGCATGAAGCAATGTGAACCCAAAGTTCATCAAGGATTTTGATGAAAAGGGGAATGGAGTATTGTGATGACAAGTGCATGGAGCATTGTGATGACAATGTCATGAAGCATTTTGCTGACAAATGCATGGAACATTTTGATGGCAAGAGTCATGGAGCACTGTGATGACAAGCGTCACAGAACGTTGTTATTACAGGGGTCATAGAGCATTAGGATGACAAGGACATGGATCATTGTGATGATAAGTGTCATTGAGCATTTTAATGACAAGAGTCCCGGATCATTGTGTTGTCAGAGGTCAAGGAGCGTTGTGATGACAGTGGTCATGGAGCATTGTGATGACAGTGGTCATGGAGCATTGTGATGACAAGGACATGGAGCATTGTGAATGAGAAGGCCATGGAGCATTCTGATGGCATGTGTCATGGAGCTTTATGATGAAAAGGACATGGAGCATTGTGATTACAGGGTCTTGGAGCGTTGTGATGACAAGGGTCATAGAGTCTTGTGAACACAAGGCCATGGAACCTTCTGATGGCAGGGGTCATGGAGCATTGTTATGAAAGGGGTAATGGAGCATTGTGATGACAAGGGCATGGAGCATTGGTCTGAAAAGTTTCATGGATTATTGTAATGAGACTGAGCATGGAGCATTGTGATGACAAGGGCAAGTAACACTGTGATACATGGGTCATGGAGGACTGTAGTGACCAGGGCATGGAGCATTGTGATGAGAAGGGCATCGAGCATTGTGATGAGAAGTGTCATGGAGCTTTGTGATGACAAGGGCATGGATCAATGTGATGAGAGGCTTCATGGAGCATTGTGATGACAATGGCATGGAGCATTGTGATGCCAAGGTTCATGGAGCTTTGTGATGACAAATGTTATGGAGCATTGTGATGACAAGGGAGTGGTACATTGTGATGATAAGGGCATGTAGCATTGTGATGACTGGGGTCATGGAACATTGTGATGACAAGTGTGAGGGAGTATTGTGATGACTAGTGATGGAACATTGTGATATCAGTGGTGAGAGATCATTTTCATGAGAAGTGCATGGAGCATAGTGATGACAAGTTTTATGGAGCATTGTGATGACAAGGATGTGGAGCATTGTGATGACAAGCACATGACGCCTTGTGATGACATGTGTATAGAGCATTGTGCTGACAAGCTCATGGAGCATTGTGATGACAAGGGTCATGGAGCATTGTGCTGACAAAGTCATGGAGCATTGTGATGCCAAAGGTCACAGAGCATAGTGATGAAAAGTTCATGGACTACTGTGATGACAAAGGTCATAAAACATTGTGATGACTGGAGTCATGGAGCATTGTGATGACAGGGGTCATGGAGCATTGTGATGACAAGGGCATGGAGCATTGTGATGACAGGGGCATGGAGCATTGGTCTGAAAAGTTTCCTGGATTATTGTGATGACATTGGGCATGGCACCTTGTGATGACAAGGGAATGGAGCTTTGTGGTGACAAGGTCATGGATTATTGTGAAGACAGGTGTCAGGGAGCATTGTGATGACATATATCATGGTGCATTGTGATGACAATGGCTTGCAGCATTGTGATGACAAGTGTCATGGAGGAATGTGATGACAAAGGTAATGGAGCATTGTGAAGACAAGGGCTTGGAGCATCGTGATGACAAGTGTCATGGAGCATTGTGATGACAAGGGCATGGAGCATTGTGATGACAAGGCCACGGAGAATTGTGATGACAACCGCCATTGAGAATTTTGATGACAACGTCGTGAAGCATTGTGATGAGAAGAACAGGGAGCTTGCTATGACAGGGGTCATGGAGCATTGCGATGACAAGTGAATGGATAATTGTGATGACAAGAGCATGTAACATTGTGATGAGAAGTATCATGGATCATTGTGATCACAGGGACGAGGAGAATTGTGATGACAAGGGACCTGGAGCATTGTGATGACCATGGCATTGAGCATAGTGATGGCAAGACGGTGGAGCATTGTGATGAGAAGGTCATGGGTAATTGTGATGACGACCTTCATGGAGCACTGTAATGACAAGGGGAATGGAGCATTGTGATGACAGGGGTCATGGATCATTTTGATGACAGGGTTCATGGAGCCTTCTTATGAAAGCTTGTCGAGTATTGTGATGACACTGGCATGGAGCACTGTGATGAAAAAGGAATGGAGCCTTTCCATGACAGGTTTCAAGGAGCATTCTGACCACAAGTGATAGAGAGCATTGTGATGACAAGTGTATTGAGCATTGTGATGACAAATTTCATGCAGCATTGTGATGACAGGCATCATGGAGCGTTGTGATGACAAGTGTTATGGAACATTGTGATCACAAGGGTTTGGAGCATTGTGATGACAGAGGTCATGGATCATTTTCATTTCAAGGACCATGGAGCATTGTGATGACAAGGGCATGAAGCAATGTGAACCCAAGGTTCACCGAGGATTTTGATGACAATGGGAATGGAGTATTGTGATGACAAGCGCATGGAGCATTGTGATGACAAAGTCATGAAGCATTTTTCTGACAAATGCATGGAGCATTTTGATGACAAGAGTCATGGAGCACTGTGATGACAAGCGTCATGGAGCATTGTGATTACAGGGGTCATGGAGCATTTGGATGGCAAGGGCATGGATCATCGTGATGACAAGGGTCATGGAGAATTTTGATGACAAGAGTCCCAGATCATTGTGTTGTCAGGGGTCATGGAGCATTGTGATGACAGTGGTCATGGAGCATTGTGATGACATGGTTCATGGAGCATTGTGATGAGAGGGTCATAGAGCATTGGGATAAAAATGTTCATGGAGTATTGTGAAGGCAGGGGTCATGGAGCATTGTGATGACAAGGGAATAGAGCATTGTGATGGGAAGGTACTGAAGCATTGCGATGAGAAAACATTGGAGCCATGTATTGACGAGTCTCATGGAGCATTCTGATGAAAAAGGGCATGGAGAATTGTGATTACATTGGTTTTGGAACATTGTGATGAAAAGGGCATGGATCATTGTGATGAAAAAGGCGTGGAGCCTTGTCATGCCAGGGTTCAAGGAGCATAATGACGACAAGAGTCAGGGAGCATTGTGATGACAAGTGTATTGAGCATTGTGATGACAAAGGTCATGGAGCATTGTGATGAGAAGACCATGGATAATTTGATGACGAGCGTCATGGGGCATTGTGATGACAAGTTTTATGGAACATTGTGATCACAAGGGTTTGGAACATTGTGATGACAGAGGTCATGGAGCATTTTGATTTCATTGTAATGAAAATAGCATGAAGCATTATGATGATTGGCATGGTTCATTGTGATAACAGGGTTCATGGAGCACGGAGATGAAAAGGGGCATGAAGCATTGTGATTACAGGGGTCTTGGAGCATTGTGATGAAAAGATCATGGAGCATTCAGCTGAAAATGTTCATGGAGTATTCTGTTGAAAGTGGTAATGGAGCATTGTGATGACAAGGGTCATGGAGCATTCTGATGACAAGGGTCATGGAACATTCTGAAGACAAGCTTGTGGAGTATTGTGATGACAATGGAGTGGAGCATTGTGATGACAACGGCATGGAGTATTGTGATGACAGGCATCATGGAGCGTTGTGATGACAAGTGTTATGGAACAATGTGATCACAAGGGTTTGGAGCACTGTGATGCCTGAGGTCAAGGATCATTTTGATATCAAGGAGCATGGAGCATTGTGATGACAAGGGCATGGAGCATTGTGATGACAAGGTCATGGAGCATTGTGATGACAATTCTCATGGAACATTGTGCTGACAAAGGCATGGAGCATTGTGATGCCAAGAGTCACAGAGCATTGTGATGAAAAGTTCATGGAGCATTGTGGTGACAAAGGTCACAGAGACTTGTGATGATGAGGGCATGGACCATTGTGATGACAAAGTCTTGAAGCATTGTGATGACTGGAGTCACGGAGCATTGTGATGACAGGTGTCATGGAGCATTGTGATGACAAGTGCATGGAGCATTGTGATGACAGGGACATGGAGCATCGGTCTGAAAAATTTCATAGATTAATGTGATGACAGTGGGCATCACACATTGTGATGACAAGGGCATGGAGCACTGTGAAGAAAAGGTCATGGAGTATTTTGAAGTCAGGGGTCAGGGAGCATTGTGATGACCTATGTCATGGTGCATTGTGATGACAACGGCATGGAACATTGTGATGACAAGTGTCATGGAGGATTGTGATGACAAAGGTAATGGAGCATTGTGATGACAATGGTCATGGAGCATTGTGATGAAAAGGGCATGGAGCATTGTGATGAAAAGGGCTTTTGAGAATTTTGATGACAAGTTCGTGAAGCACTGTGATGAAAAGCACATGGAGCTTGCTAGGACAGGGGTCATGGAGCATTGCGATGACAAGTGCATGGAGAATGTGATTACAAGAGCATGTAACATTGTGATTTGAAGTGTCATGGAGCATTGTGATGGCAAGACGGTGGAGCATTGTGATGAGAAGACCATGGATAATTGTGATGATGAGTATCATGGAGAACTATAATGAAAAGGGGCCTGGAGCATTGTGATGACAGTTGTCATGGAGCATTGTGATGACATTGGTCATGGAGAATTGTGATTACAAGGGTCATGGTGCCTTCTGATGACAAGCTTGTGGAGTATTGTGATGGCAATGGCATGGAGCATTGTGATGAAAAGGGCATGGAGCATTGTGATGCAAAAGGCATAGAGCCTTTTCATGACAGGGTTCTAGAAGCATTTTCATGACAAGGGTCAGGGAACATTGTGATGACAAGTGTATTGAGCATTGTGATGACAAAGTTCATGGAGCATTGTGATGACAAGGGCATGGATTATTGTGATGACAGGCATCATGGAGCGTTGTGATGACAATTGTTATGGAACAATGTGATCACAAGGGTTTGGAGCACTGTGATGACAGAGGTCATGGATCATTTTGATATCAAGGAGCATGGAGCTTTGTGATGACAGGGGTCATGGAGCATTGTGATAAGAAGATCATGGAGCATTGAGCTGAAAATGTTCATGGAGTATGTTGATGAAAGGGGTCATGGAGCATTGTGATGACAAGGTCCTGGAGCATTGTGATGAGAAGACCATGGAGCCTTGTGATGAGAAGTCTCATGGAGCATTCTGATGAAAAGGGGCATGGAGCATTGTGATTACAGGGGTCTTGGAGCATTGTGATGAAAAGGGCATGGAGCACTGTAAGAGATGTCAAAGGAGCATTCTGATGACATGCATCATGGCGCTTTGTGATGACCAGGGCATGGAGCATTGTGTTTACAGGGGTCTTGGAGCATTATGATGAAAAGGGCATGGATCATTGTGAGGAAAAAGGCATGGAGCCTTGTCATGACAGGGTTCAAGGAGCATACTGACGACAAGTGTCTGGGAGCATTGTGATGACAAGTGTATTGAGCATTGTGATGACAAGGTCATGGCACATTGTGATGAGAAGTGCATGGATAATTGTGATGACGAGCCTCATGGGTCGTTGTGATTACAAGTGTTACGGAGCATTGTGATCACAAGGGTTTGGAGCATTGTGATGACATAGGTCATGGAGCATTTTGACTTCATTGTGATGAAAATAGCATGAAGCATTATGATGAAGCGCATGGTTCGTTGTGATGACAGGGTTCATGGAGCATTGAGATGAAAAGTGGTATGGAGTATTGTGATTACTCGGGTCATGGAGCCTTGTGATGACAAGGCCTTGGAGCATTGTGATGACAGGAGTGAGGGAGTATTGTGATGACTAGTGATGGAACATTGTGATATCAGTGGTGAGAGAGCATTTTCATGAGAAGTGCATGGAGCATTGTGATGACAATGTTTATGGAGCATTGTGATGACAAGGATGTGGAGCATTGTGTTGAGAACCGCATGGCCCATTGTGATCACATCGGTCATGGAGCATTGTGCTGACAAGCTCATGGAGCATTGTGATGACAAGTGTCAGGGAACATTGTGCTGACAAAGGAATGGAGCATTGTGATGCCAAGGGTCACAGAGCATTGTGATGAAAACTTCATGGAGCATTGTTGGGAAAATGGTCACAGAGACTTGTGATGATGAGGGCATGGACCATTGTGATGTCAAAGTCTTGAAGCATTGTGATGACTGGAGTCACGGAGCATTGTGATGACAGGTGTAATGGAGCATTGTGATGACAAGTTCATGGAGCATTGTGTTGAAAGGGGCATGGAGCATCGGTCTGAAAAATTTCATGGATTATTGTGATGACATTGGGCATTGCACATTGTGATGACAAGGGCATGGAGCACTGTGAAAAAAAGGTCATGGAGTACTGTGAAGTCAAGTGTCAGGGAGCATTGTGATGACCTATGTCATGGTGCATTGTGATGACAATGGCATGGAGCATTGTGATGAAAAGTGTCATGGAGGATTGTGATGACAAAGGTAATTGAGCATTGTGATGACAATGGTCATGGAGCATTGTGATGAAAAGTGTCATGGAGCATTGTGATGACAAGGGCATGGAGCATTGTGATGACTAGGGCCATTGAGAATTTTGATCCCAACGTCGTGAAACATTGTGATGACAAGCACGTGAACTTGCTAAGACAGGTGTCATGGAGCATTGTGATGACATGGACGTGGAGAAATGTGATGACAAGGGACATGGAGCACTGTGATGACCAGGGCATTGAGCATTGTGATTGCAAGACCGTGGAGCATTGTGATGAGAAGTTCATGTATAATTGGGATGACGAGCGTCATGGATCGCTGTAATTACAAGGGAAATGAGCATTTTGATGACAGGTGTCATGGATCATTGTGATGACAGGGGTCATGGAGCATTCTAATGACAAGCTTGTGGAGTATTGTGATGACAATGGCATGGAGCATTGTGATGAAAAGGGCATGGAGCATTGTGATGAAAAAGGCATGGAGCCTTTTCATTACAGGGTTCAAGGAGCATTCTGACGACAAGTGTCAGGGAGCATTGTGTTGACAAGTGTATTTAGCATTGTGATGACAAATTTCATGCAGCATTGTAATGACAGGCATCATGGCGCTTTGTGATGACAAGTGTTATGGAACATTGTGATCACAAGGGTTTGTAGCATTGTGATGACAGAGGTCATGGATCATTTTCATTTCAAGTAGCATGGAGCATTGTAATGACAAGGGCATGAAGAAATGTGAACCCAAGGTTCACCGAGGATTTTTATGACAATGGGAATGGAGTATTGTGATGACAAGCGCATGGAGCATTTTAATGACAAGGGCATCAAGAAATATGAACCCAAGGTTCACCTAGGATTTTTATGACAATGGGAATGCAGTATTGTGATGACAAGCGCATGGAGCATTGTGATGAAAATGTCATGAAGCATTTTGCTGACAAAGGCTTGGAGCATTTTGATGACAAGTGTCATGGAGCACTGTGATGACAAGCGTCATGGAGCATTTTGATTACAGGGGTCATGGAGCATTGGGATGGCAAGGGCATGGATCATCGTGATGACAAGTGTCATGGAGAATTTTGATGACAAGAGTCCCGGATCATTGTGTTGTCAGGGGTCATGGAGCATTGTGATGACAGTGGTAATGGAGCATTGTGATGACAGGGTTCATGGAGCATTGTTATGAGAAGGTCATACAGCATTGGCCTAAAAATATTCATGGAGTATTGTGAAGGCGGGGGTCATGGAGCATTGTGATGACAAGGGAATGGAGCATTGTGGTGAGTAGGTACTGAAGCACTGTGATGAGAAAACATTGGAGCCTTGTATTGACGAGTCTCATGAAGCATTCTGATGATAAGGGGCATGGAGAATTGTGATTACATGGGTCTTGGAACATTGTGAAGAACAGGGCATGGATCATTTTGATGAAAAAGGCATGGAGCCTTGTCATGACAGGGATCAAGGAGCATAATGACTACAAATGTCAGGGAGCATTGTGATGACAAGTGTATTGAGCATTGTGATGACAATGGTCATGGAGCATTGTGATGAGAAGACCATGGATAATTGTGATGACGAGCGTCATGGGGCGTTGTGATGACAAGTTTTATGAAACACTGTGATCAAAAGGGTTTGGAACATTGTGATGACATAGGTCATGGAGCATTTTGATTTCATTGTAATGAAAATAGCATGAAACATTGTGATGATGGACATGGTTCATTGTGATGACAGGGTTCATGAAGCACGGAGATGAAAAGGGGCATGGAGCATTGTGATTACAGGGGTCTTGGAACATTGTGATGTGAAGGTCATGGAGCATTGGGCTGAAAATGTTCATGGAGCACTGTGATTACAGGGGTCATGGGGCACTATGATGACAAGGGTCATGGAGCATTGTGATGACAAGTGTCACGGAACATTCTGATTAAAGGTGTCATGGGGCATTGCGATGACAAGGGCATGGATCATTGTGATGACAAGTGTCATGGAGATTTTTGATGACAAGATTCCCGGATCATTGTGTTGTGAGGGATCATGGAGCGCGGGGATGACAGTGGTCATGGAGCATTGTGATGACAGGGGTCATGGTGCATTGTGATGAGAAGGTCATGGATCATTGGGCTGAAAATATACATGGAGTATTGTGATGACAGGGGTCATGGAGCATTGTGATGACAAGGGAATGGAGCATTGTGATGACAAGTTCCTGGAGAAATGTGTTGAGAAGACCATGGTGTCTTGTGATGACATGTCTCATGGAGCATTCTGATGAAAAGCAGCATGGAGCATTGTAATTAAAGGGGTCTTGGAGCATTGAGATGACAAGGGCATGGAGCATGGTGATGAGAAGGCCATGGAGCATTCTGATGACATGCGTCATGGAGCTTTCTGAAGACAAGCACATGGAGCATTGTGATTACCGGGGTCTTGGAGTATTGTGATGAAAATGGCATGGATCATTGTGATGAAAAATGCATGGAGCCTTGTCATGACAGTGTTCAAGGAACACACTGAGGACCAGTGTCAGGGAGCATTGAGATGACAAGTGTATTGAGCATTGTGATTACAAAGGTCATGGAGCATTGTGATGAGAAGAGCATGGATAATTGTGTTTAGGAGTGTAATGGGGCGTTGTGATGCCAAGTGTTATGGAAAATTGTTATCACAAGGGTTTGGGGCATTTTGGTGTCAGAGGTCATGGAGCATTTTGATTTCATTGTGATGACAATAGAATGAAGCATTATGATGATGGGCATGGTGCATTGTGATGACAGGGTTCATGCAGCATTGAGATGAAAAGTGGCATGGAACATTGTGATGACAAATTTCACGAAGCATTGTGATGACTGGAGTCACGGAGCATTGTGATGACAGGGGTCATGGAGCATTGTGATGACAAGGGCATGGAGCATTGGGATGAAAGGGGCATGGAGCATTGGTCTGACATGTTTCATGGATTATTGTGATGACAGAAGGCATGGCATATTGTGATAACTAGCGCATGGAGCATTGTGATGACAAGGTCATTGATTATTGTGAAGTAATATGTCAGGGAGAATTGTGGTGACATATGTCACGGTGCATTGTGATGACAATGGCATTGAGCATTGTGATGCCAAGTCTCATGGAGAAATGTGATGACAAATGTAATGGAGCATTGTGATGACAAGGGAATGGATCATTGTGATGACAATGGTCATGGAGCATTTTGAGGACAAAAGTCCCGGATCATTGTGTTGTCAGGGTTCATGGAGCATTGTGATGACATGGGTCATGGAGCACTGTGATGAGAGGGTTCATGGGGCATGGTGATGAGAAGGTCATAGAGAATTTGGCTGAAAATGTTCATGGAGTATTGTGGTGACAGAGGTCAAGGGGCATTTTGATGACAAGGGAATGGAGCATTTTGATGAAAATATCATGGAGCATGGTGATGAGAAGTCCATGGAGCATTCTGAAGACATTCGTCATGAAGCTGTGTGATGACAACGGCATGGAGCATTGTGATTACAGGGGTCTTGGAGCATTGTGAGAAAAGGGCATGGATCATTGTGATGAAAAATGCATGGAGCCTTGTCATGTCAGGGTTCAAGGAGCATACTGACGACAAGTGTCAGGGAGCATTGTGATGACAAGTGTATTGAGCATTGTGATGACAAGTGATTGAGCATTGTGATGACAAGGTCATGGAATATTGTGAAGACAGGTGTCAGGGAGCATTGTGATAACATATGTCATGTTCCATTGCGATGACAATGGCATGGGGCATTGTGATGCCAAGTGTCATGGAGGATTGTGATGAAAAAGATAATGGGCATTGTGATGATTAGGGCTTGGAACATTATGATGACAAGGGACATTGAGAATTTTGATGAGGAGGTCGTGAAGCATTGTGATGACAAGGTCCTGGAGCATTGTGATGAGAAGACCATGGAGCCTTGTGATGACAAGTCTCATGGAGCACACTGATGACGAGGGGCATGGAGCATTGTGATTACAGGGGTCTTGGAGTATTGTGATGACAAGGGTCATGGAGCCTTGTGATGACAAGGCCGTGGAACATTGTCATGACTGGGGTGAGGGAGTATTGTAATGACTAGTGATGGAACATTTTGATATCAGTGGTGAAAGAGCATTTTGATGAGAAGTGCATGGAGCTTTGTGATGACAATGTTTACGGAGCATTGTGATGATAAGGTTGTGGAACATTGTGATGACAAGCACATGGCACATTGTGATGACATGGGTCATGGAACATTGTTCTGACAAGCGCATGGAGCATTGTGATGCCAAGGGTCATGGAGCACTCTGCTGACAAAGGCATGGAGCATTGTGATGACAAGCGTCACAGAGCATTGTTATGAAAAGTTCATGGTGCATTATGGTGACAAATTTCTAAGAGCACTGTGATGAGAAGGGCATGGACCATTGTGATGACAAAGGTCATGAAGCAATGTGATGACTGGAGTCACGGAGCACTGTGATGACAAAGGCATGGAGCATTGTGATGATAGGGGCATGGAGCATTGGTCTGACAAGTTTCATGGATTATTGTGATGATAGTGGGCATGGCACATTGTGATGACAAGGGCATGGAGCATTGTTATGACCAGGTCATGAGTACTGTGAAGACAGTTGTCAGGTAGCATTGTGCTGACATATGTCATGGTGCATTGTGATGACAATGGCATGGAACATTGTGAAGCCAAGTGTCATGGAGGATTGTGATGACAACGGTAATGGAGTATTTTGATGACAAGGGCCATTGAGAACTGTGATGACAATTTCGTGAAGCACTGTGATGAAAAGCACGTGGAGCTTGCTATGACAGGGGTCATGGAGCATTGTGATGACAAGTGCATGGAGAATTGTGATGACAAGAGCATGTAACACTGTGATGAGAAGTGTCATGGAGCATTGTGATGGCAAGACCGTGGAGCACTGTGATGAGAAGACCATGGATAATTGTTATGACGAGCGTCATGGAGCATTGTGATGAAAAGGGCCATTGAGAATTTTGATGCCAACTTCTTGAAGCATTGTGAGGACAAGCACAAGTAGCTTGCTATGACAGGGGACATTGTGCATTGCCATGAAAAGTGCATGGAGAATTGTGATGACAAGTGTATTGTGCATTGTGATGACAAAGTTCATGGAGCATTGTGATGACACGGGCATGGAGTATTATGATGAAAGGTATCATGGAGCGTTGCAATGACAAGTGTTGTGGAACAATGTGATCACAAGGGTTTGGAGCATTGTGATGATAGAGGTCAGGGTTCATTTTGATTTCAAGGAGGATGGAGCATTGTGATGAAAGGGGTCATGGAGCATTGTGATAAGAATATCATAGAGAATTGGGCTTAAAATATTCATGGAGTATTCTGATGACATGGTTCTTGGAGCATTGTGATAACACGGGCATGGAGAATTGTGATGAGAAGGCCATAGTGCATTCTGATGACATGCGTCATGGAGGTTTGTGATGATAACGGCAAGGAGCATTTTGATTACAGGGGTCTTGGAGCATTGTGATGAATAGGGCATGGAGCCTTGTCATGACAGGATTCAAGGAGCATACTGATGACAAGTGTCTGGGAGCATTGTGATGACAAGTGTATTAAGCATTGTTTTAACAAAGTTCATGGAGCATTGTGATGAGAAGACCATGGATAACTGTGATGAGGAGCGTCATGGGGCATTGTGATGACAAGTGTTACGGAACATTGTGATCAGAAGGGTTTGGTGCATTGTGATGACAGAGGTCATTGAGCATTTTGATTTCATTGTGATGACAATAGCATGAAATATTATGGTGATGGGCACGGTGCATTGTGATGACAGGGTTCATGGAGCATTGAGATGAAAAGGGGCATGGAGCATTGTGATTACAGGTGTCTTGAAGCATTGTGATGACAAGGGAATGGAGCATTGTGAATGAGAAGGCCATGGAGCATTCTGATGATATGCGCCATGGAGCTTTGTGATGACAAGTGCATGGAGCATTGTAATTACAGGGTCTTGGAGCATTGTGATCACAAGGGTCATGGAGTCTTCTGATGACAAGGCCGTGGAACCTTGTGATGTCAGGTGTCATGGAGCATTGTTATGACAGGGGTAATGGAGCATTGTGATGACAAGGGCATCAGCATTGGTCTGAAGAATTTCATGGATTATTGTGATGAGAGTGGGCATGGAGCATTGTGATGACAATGTCATGTAACACTGTGTTACATGGGTCATGGAGGATTGTAATGACAAGGTCATGGAGCATTGCGATGAGAAGGGCATGGAGCATTGGTATCACAAGCGTCATGGAGCTTTGTGATGACAAGTGCATGGAGCAATTTGATGAGAGGGTTCATGGAGCATTGTGATGACAATGCATGGAGCATTGTGATGCCAAAGTTTATGGAACTTTGTGATGACAAATGTCATGGAGCAATTTGATGACAAGGGCATGTAGCATTCTGATTAGAAGGGCAGGGAGCATTGTGATGACATGGTCATGGAGAAATTTGATGAAAAGTGTCATGGAACATTTTGATTAGAGGGGTTATAGAATATTGTGTTGTCAGGGGTCATGGAGCAGTGTGATGAAAAGGGGGATGTAGCATTTTGATGACAGGGGTCGTGGAACATTGTGATGACAGGGGTGATGGAGTATTGGGATGACTAGTGATGGAAAATTGTGATATCAGTGGTGACAGAGCATTTTGATGAGAAGTGCATGGAGCACTGTGATGACAAGTTTTAAGGAGCATTGTGATGACAAGGATGTGGAGCATTGTGATGACAAGTACGGGGTGCATTGTGATGACAATGATGTGGAGCACTGTGATGACAAGTACATGGTGCATTGTGATAGCATGGGTCATGCAGCATTGTGCTGATAAGCCCATGGAGCATTGTGATGACAAGGGTCATGGAGAATCGTGGTGAAAAGTTCATGGAGCATTGTGGTGACACATGTCACAGAGACTTGTGATGACGAGGGCATGGACCATTTTGATGAGAAAGTTCATGAAGCATTGTGATGACAGCAGTCACGGAGCATTGTGATGACTGGTCATGGAGCATTGTGATGACAAGGGCATGGAGCATTGTGATGACAGGGGCATGGAGCATTGGTCTTACAAGTTTCATGTATTATTGCGATGACAGTGGGAATGGCGCATTGTGATGACAAGGTCATGGAGCATTGTAATGAAAAGGTCATGCAGTATTTGAAGACAGGTGTCTGGGAGCATTTTGAAGACATAAGTCATGGCCCATTGTGATGACAATACCATGGAGCGTTGTGATGCCAAGTGTCATGGAGGTTTGTGATGACAAAGGTAATGGAGCATTGTGATGATAAGGGCTTGGAGCTTTGTGATGACAAGGTTCATAGTGCACTGTGCTGACAATGGCATGGAGCATTGTGATGACAGTTGTCATGGAGCATTGTACTGAGAAAAGCTTGGAGCATTGTGATGACAATGGTCACAGACCATTATGATGAAAATTTCATGGAGCATTGTGGTGAAAAATGTCACAGAGCCTTGTGAAAACGAGGGCATGGACCATTGTGATGACAAAGGTCATGAAGCATTGTGATGACTGGAGTCATGGAGCATTGTGATGACAGGGCTCATGGAGCATTGGGATGGCAAGGGCATGGATCATTGTGATGACAAGTGTCATGGAGCATTTTGATGACAAGTGTCCCGGATCATTGTGTTGTCTGGTGTCATGGAGCGTTGTGATGACAGGGGTCATGGAGAATTGTGATGACAGGGGTCATGGAGCATTGTGATCAGAAGTTCATGGAGCATTGGACTGACAGTATTCATTGAGTATTGTGATGGCATGGGTCATGGAGCATTGTGATGATAATGGAATGGAGCATTGTGATGACAAGGTCCTGGAGCATTGTGAGGAGAAGGCCATGGAGCCTTGTGATGACAAGTATCATGGAGCATTCTGATGAAAAGGGGCATGGAGCATTGTGATTACATGGGTCTTGGAGCATTGTGAAGAATAGGGCATGGATGATTGTGATGAAAGAGCATGGAGCCTTTTCATGAGAGGGTTCAAGGAGTATACTAACGACAAGTGTCAGGGAGCTTTGTGATGACAAGTGTATTGAGCACTGTGATGACAAAGGTCATGGAGCATTGTGATGAGAAGACCATGGTTAATTGTGATGATGAGCGTCATGGAGAACTGTAAGGACAAGGGGCCTGGAGCATTGTGATGACAGGTGTCATGGAGCATTGTGATGATAGGGGTCATGGAGCATTGTGATGACAAGGGTCATGGAGCATTCTGATGACAAGCTTGTGGAGTATTGTGATGACAATGGCATGGAGCATTGTGATGAAAAGGGCATGGATCATTGTGATGCAAAAGGCATAGAGCCTTTTCATGACAGGGTTCGAGAAGCATTCTGACGACAAGTGGCAGGGAGCATTGTGATGACAAGTATATTGAGCATTGTGATGACAAAGGTCATGGAGCATTGTGATGACAAGGGCATGGAGTATTGTGATGACAGGCATCATGGAGCGTTGTGATGACAAGTGTTATGGATCAATGTGATCACAAGTGTTTGGAGCACTGTGATGACAGAGGTCATGGATCATTTTGATATCAAGGAGCATGGAGCATTGTGATGACAGGGGTCATGGAGCATTGTAATGAGAAGATCATGGAGCATTGAGCTGAAAATATTCATGGAGTATTCTGATGAAATGGGTCATGGAGCATTGTGATGACAAGGTCCTGGAGCACTCTGATGAGAAGACCATGGAGCCTTGTGATGAGAAGTCTCATGGAGCATTCTGATGAAAAGGGGCATGTAGCATTGTGATTACAGGGGTCTTGGAGCACTGTGATTACAAGGGCATGGAGCATTGTGAGAGATGTCCAAGGAACATTCTGATGGCATGCATCATGGAGGTTTGTGATGACCAGGGCATGGAGCATTGTGATTACAGGGGTCTTGGAGCATTGTGATGAAAAGGGCATGGATCATTTTGATGAAAAAGGCATGGACCCTTGTCATGACAGGGTTCAAGGAGCATACTGACGACAAGTGTCAGGGAGCATTGTGATGACAAGTGTATTGAGCATTGTGATGAAAAAAGTCATGGAACATTGTGATGAGAAGTGCATGGATAATTGTGATTACGAGCCTCATGGGGCGTTGTGATGACAAGTGTTATGGAGCATTGTGACCACAAGGGTTTGGAGCATTGTGATGACAGAGGTTATGGAGCATTTTGATTTCATTTTGATGACAAAAGCATGAAGCATTATGATAAAGGGCATGGTTCGTTGTGATGACAGGGTTCATGGAGCATTGAGATGAAAAGGGGTATGGAGCATTGTGATTACTAGTGTCATGGAGCCTTGTTATGACAAGGCCGTTGAACATTGTGATGACAGGGTTGAGGGAGTATTGTGATGACTAGTGATGGAAAATTGAGATATCAGTTGTGAGAGTGCATTTTGATGCGAAGTGCATGGAGCTTTGTGATGCAATGTTTATGGAGTATTGTGATGACAAGTTTGGGGAGCATTGTGATGACAAGTTCATGGTGCACTGTGATGACATGGGTCATGGAGCATTGTGCTGACAAGCGCATGGAGCACTGTGATGACAACGGTCATGGAACACTGTGCTGACAAAGGCATGGAACATTGTGATGACAAGGCTCAGAGAGCACTTGGATGAAAAGTTCATGGAGCATTGTGGTGACAAATTTCACAGTGCCTTGTGATGACGAGGGCTTGGACCATTGTGATGACAAAGTTCATGAAGCATTGTGATGACTGGAGCCACAGAGCATTGTGATGACAAGGGAATGGAGCATTGTGATTACAGGGGCATGGATAATTGGTCTGACAAGTTTCATGGATTATTGTGATGAGAGTCGGCATGGCGCATTGTAATGACAAGGGCATGGAGCATTGTGATGACAAGTTCATGGAGTATTGTGAAGACAGGTGTCAGACTGCATTGTGATGGCATATGTCATGTTCCATTGTGATGACAATGGCATGGAGAATTGTGATGCCAATTGTCATGGAGGATTGTGAAGACAAAGGAAATGGAGCATTGTGATGACATGTGCTTGAAACAATGGGATGACAATGGTCATGGAGCATTGTGAAGAAAAGGGCATGGAGCATTGTGATCACAAGCGGTTTTGAGAATTTTGATGACAAGTTCGTAAAGCACTGTGATGAAAAGCACATGGAGCTTGCTATGACAGGTGTCATGGAGCATTGTGATGACAAGTGCATGGAGAATGTGATTACAAGAGCATGTAACATTGTGATTTCAAGGGTCATGGAGCATTGTGATGGCAAAACGGTGGAGAATTGTGATGAGAAGACCATGGATAATTGTGATGACGAGCGTCATGGAGAACTGTAATGACAAGGGGCTTGGAGCATTGTGATGACAGGTGTCATGGAGCATTGTGATGACAGGGGTCATGGAGAATTGTGATGACAAGGGTAATGGAGCATTCTGATGACAAGCTTGTGGAGTATTGCGATGACAATGGCATGGAGCATTGTGATGAAAAGGGCATGGAGCATTGTGATGAAAAAGGCATAGAGCCTTTTCATGACAGGTTTCGAGAATCATTCTGACGACAAGTGTCAGGGAGCATTGTAATGACAAGTGTATTGAGCATTGTGATGACAAAGGTCATGGAGCATTGTGATGACAAGGGCATGGAGTATTGTGATGACAGGCATCATGGAGCGTTGTGATGACAAGTGTTATGGAACAATGTGATCACAAGGGTTTGGAGCACTGTGATGACAGAGGTCATGGATCATTTTGATATCAAGGAGCATGGAGCATTGTGATGACAGGTGTCATGGAGCATTGTAATGAGAAGATCATGGAGCATTGAGCTGAAAATGTTCATGGAGTATTCTGATGAAATGGGTCATGGAGCATTGTGATGACAAGGTCCTGGAGCACTCTGATGAGAAGACCATGGAGCCTTGTGATGAGAAGTCTCATGGAGCATTCTGATGAAAAGGGGCATGGAGCATTGTGATTAAAGGGGTCTTGGAGCATTGTGATTACAAGGGCATGGAGTATTGTGAGAGATGTCCAAAAAGCATTCTGATGACATGTGTCATGGAGCTTTGTGATGACCAGGGAAAGGAGCATTGTGATTACAGGGGTCTTGGAGCATTGTGATGAAAATGGCATGGATCATTGTAATGAAAAAGGCATGGAGCCTTGTCATGACAGTGTTCAAGGAGCATACTGATGGCAAGAGTCAGGGAGCATTGTGATGACAAGTGTATTGAGCATTGTGATGACAAAGGTCATGGAACATTGTGATGAGAAGACCATGGATAATTGTGAAGACGAGCGTCATGGGGCGTTGTGATGACAAGTGTTATGGAACATTGTAATCACAAGGGTTTGGAGCATTGTGATGACAGAGGTCATGGAGCATTTTGATTTCATTGTGATGACAACAGCATGAAGCATTATGATGATGGGCATGGTGCAGTGTGATGACAGGGTTCATGGATCATTGAGATGAAAAGGGACATAGAGCATTGTGATTACAGGTGTCTTGGAACATTTTGATGGCAAGGGCATGGAGCATTGTGAATGAGAAGGCCATGGAGCATTCTGATGACATGCGTCATGGAGCTTTGTGATGACAAGGGCATGGAGCATTTGTCTGAAAATTTTCATGGATTATTTTGATGAGAGTGGGCATGGAGCATTGTGATGAAAAGGACTCGGAACACTGTGATACATGGGTCATGGAGCATTGTAATGACAAGGTCATGGAGCATTGTGATGAGAAGGGCATCGAGCATTGTGATGACAAGCATCATGGAGCTTTGTGATGACAAAGGTCATGGAGCATTTTGATGACAAGGGAGTGGTGCATTGTGATGATAACGGCATGTAGCATTGTATGATAGGGGTCATGGAACATTGTGATGACAGGGGTGAAGGAGTATGGTGATGACTAGTGATGGAACATTGTGATATCAGTGGTGAGAGAGCATTTTCATGAGAAGTGCATGGAGCATTGTGGTGACAAAAGTCACAGAGACTTGTGATGATGAGGGCATGGACCATTCTGATGACAAAGTCTTGAAGCGTTGTGATTACTGGAGACACGGAGCATTGTGATGACAGGTGTCATGGAGCATTGTGATGACTGGTGACACGGAGCATTGTGATGACAGCAGTCACGGAGCATTGTGATGACTGGTCATGGAGCATTGTGATGACAAGTGCATGGATCATTGTGATGACAGGGGCATGGAGCATCGGTCTGAAAAATTTCATGGATTATTGTGATGAGAGTGGGCATTGCACATTGTGATGACAAGGGCATGGAGCACTGTGAAGAAAAGGTTATGGAGTATTGTGAAGTCAGGTGTCAGGGAGCATTGTGATGACCTATGTCATGGTGCATTGTGATGACAACAGCATGGAGCATTGTGATGACAAGTGTCATGGACGATTTTGATGACAAGTGTAATGGAGCATTTTGATGACAATGGTCTTGGATCATTGTGATGAAAAGGGCATGGAGCATTGTGATGACAAGGGCTTTTGAGAATTTTGATGACAAGTTCGTGAAGCACTGTGATGAAAAGCACATGGAGTTTGCTATGACAGGGGTCATGGAGCATTGTGATGACAAGTTCATGGAGAATGTGATTACAAGAGCTTGTTACATTGTGATTTGAAGTGTCATGGAGCATTGTGATGGCAAGACAGTGGAGCATTGTGATGAGAAGACCATGGATAATTGTGATGACGAGCGTCATGGAGAACTGTAATGACAAAGGGCCTGGAGCATTGTGATGACAGGGGTCATGGAGAATTGTGATAACAGGTGTCATGGAACATTGTGATGACAAGGGTCTTGGAGCATTCTGATGACAAGCTTGTGGAGTATTGTGATGACAATGGCGTGGAGCATTGTGATGAAAAAGGCATAGAGCCTTTTCATGACAGGGTTCGTGAAGCATTCTGACGACAAGTGTCAGGGAGCATTGTGATGACAAGTGTATTGAGCATTGTGATGACAATGGTCATGGAGCATTGTGATGACAAAGGCATGGAGTATTGTGATGACAGGCATCATTGAGAGTTGTGATGACAAGTGTTATGGAACAATGTGATCACAAGGGTTTGGAGCACTGAGATGACAGAGGTCATGGATCATTTTGTTATCAAGGAGCATGGAGCATAGTGATGACAGGGATCATGGAGCATTGTGATGAGAAGATCATGGAGCATTGAGCTGAAAATGTTCATGGAGTATTCTGATGAAAGGGGTCACGGTGCATTGTGATGACAGGTGTCATGGATCATTGTGATGACAAGTGCATGGAGCATTGTGATGACAGGGGCATGGTGCATCGGTCTGAAAAATTCCATGGAATATTGTGATGACAGTGGGCATTGCGCATTGTGATGACAAGGGCATGGAACACTGTGAAGAAAAGGTCATGGAGTACTGTGAAGTCAGGTGTCAGGGAGCATTGTGATGACCTATGTCATGTTGCATTGTGATGACAATGGCATGGAGCATTGTGATGACAAGTGTCATGGAGGATTGTGATGACAAAGGTAATGGAGAATTGTGATGACCAGCGCTTGGAGCATTGTGATGAGAAGTGTCATGGAGCATTGTGATGACAAGGGCATGGAGCATTGTGATGACTAGGGCCACTGAGAATTTTGATGCCAACGTCGTGAAACATTGTGATGACATGCACATGGAACTTGCTATGACAGGTGTCATGGAGCATTGTGATGACAAGTGCATGTATAATTGTGATGACAATAGCATGTAACTTTGTGACGATAAGTGTCTTGGAGCATTGTGATGACATGGACGTGGAGAAATGTGATGACAAGGGACATGGAGCACTGTGATGACCAGGGAATTGAGCATTGTGATCGCAAGACCGTGGAGCATTGTGATGAGAAGGTCATGGATAATTGTGATGACGAGCGTCATGGAGCACTGTAATGACAAGGGAAATGGAGCATTTTGATGACAGATGTCATGGATCATTGTGATGACAGGGGTCATGGAGCATTCTGATGACAAGCTTGTGGAGTATTGTGATGACAATGGCATGGAGCATTGTGATGAAAAGGGCATGGAGCATTGTTATGAAAAAGGCATGGAGCCTTTTCATGACAGGGTTCAAGGAGCATTCTGACGATAAGTGTCAGGGAGCATTGTGTTGACAAGTGTATTTAGCATTTTGATGACAAAGTTCATGCAGCATTGTAATGACAGGCATCATGGAGCATTGTGATGACAAGTGTTATGGAACATTGTGATCACAAGGGTTTGTAGCATTGTGATGACAGAGGTCATGGATCATTTTGATTTCAAGGATCATGGAGCACTGTAATGACAAGGGCATGAAGAAATGTGAACCCAAGGTTCACCGAGGTTTTTGATGACAATGGGAATGGAGTATTGTGATGACAAGCGCATGGAGCATTGTGATGACAATGTCATGAAGCATTTTGCTGACAAAAGCATGGAGCATTTTTATGACAAGTGTCATGGAGCACTGTGATGACAAGCGTCATGGAGCATTGTGATTACAGGGGTCATGGAGCATTGGGATGGCAAGGCATGGATCATCGTGATGACAAATGTCATGGAGCATTTTGAGGACAAGAGTCCCGGATCATTGTGTTGTCAGGGGTCATGGAGCATTGTGATGACTGTGGTAATGGAGCATTGTGATGACACGGTTCATGGAGCATTGTTATGAGAAGGTCATACAGCATTGGGCTAAAAATGTTCATGAATTATTATGAAGGCGGGGGTCATGGAGCATTGTGATGACAAGGGAATGGAGCATTGTGGTGAGTAGGTACTGAAGCATTGTGATGAGAAAACATTGGAGCCTTGTATTGACGAGTCTCATGAAGCATTCTGATGATAAAGGGCATGGAGAATTGTGATTACATGGGTCTTGGAACATTGTGAAGAACAGGGCATGGATCATTTTGATGTAAAAGGCATTGAGCCTTGTCATGACAGGGATCAAGGAGCATAATGACTACAAATGTCAGGGAGCATTGTGATGACAAGTGTATTGAGCATTGTGATGACAATGGTCATGGAGCATTGTGATGAGAAGACCATGGATAATTGTGATGACGAGCGTCATGGGGCGTTGTGATGACAAGTTTTATGAAACACTGTGATCAAAAGGGTTTGGAACATTGTGATGACATAGGTCATGGAGCATTTTGATTTCATTGTAATGAAAATAGCATGAAACATTATGATGATGGGCATGGTTCATTGTGATGACAGGGTTCATGAAGCACGGAGATGAAAAGGGGCATGGAGCATTGTGATTAAAGGGGTCTTGGAGCATTGTGATGAGAAGGTCATGGAGCATTGGGCTGAAAATCTTCATGGAGCATTGTGATTACAGGGGTCATGGAGCACTATGATGACAAGGGTCATGGAGCATTGTGATGACAAGCATCACGGAACATTCTGATTAAAGGTGTCATGGAGCATTGGGATGACAAGGGCATGGATCATTGTGATGACAAGTGTCATGGAGATTTTTGATGACAAGATTCCCGGATCATTGTGTTGTGAGGGGTCATGGAGAGCGGGGATGACAGTGGTCATGGAGCATTGTGATGAGAAGATCATGGATCATTGGGCTGAAAATGTTCATGGAGTATTTTGATGACAGGGGTCATGGAGCATTGTGATGACAAGGGAATGGAGCATTGTGATGACAAGGTCCTGGAGAATTGTGTTGAGAAGACCATGGAGTCTTGTGATGACATGTCTCATGGAGCATTCTGATGAAAAGCAGCATGGAGCATTGTAATTACAGGGGTCTTGGAGCACTGAGATGACAAGGGCATGGAGCATGGTGATGATAAGGCCATGGAGCATTCTGATGACATGCGTCATGGAGCTTTGTGAAGACAAGCACATGGAGCATTGTGATTACCGGGGTCTTGGAGCATTGTGATGAAAAGGGCATGGATCATTGTGATGAAAAATGCATGGAGCCTTGACATGACAGGGTTCAAGGAGCACACTGAGGACAAGTGTCAGGGAGCATTGAGATGACAAGTGTATTGAGCATTGTGATGACAAAGGTCATGGATCATTGTGATGAGAAGGCCATGGATAATTGTGTTGACGAGCGTAATGGGGCGTTGTGATGCCAAGTGTTATGGAAAATTGTGATCACAAGGGTTTGGGGCATTTTGGTGTCAGAGGTCATGGAACATTTTGATTTCATTATGATGACAATAGCATGAAGGATTATGATGATTGGCATGGTGCATTGTGATGACAGGGTTCATGCAGCATTGAGATGAAAAGTGGCATGGAACATTGTGATGACAAATGTCACGAAGCATTGTGATGACTGGAGTCACGGAGCATTGTGATGACAGGGATCATGGAGCATTGTGATGACAAGGGCATGGAGCATTGGGATGAAAGGGGCATGGAGCATTGGTCTGACATATTTCATGGATTATTGTGATGACAGAGGGCATGGCATATTGTGATAACTAGCGCATGGAGCATTGTGATGACAAGGTCATTGATTGTTGTGAAGAAAGGTGTCAGGGAGTATTGTGGTGACATATGTCATGGTGCATTGTGATGACAATGGCATTGAGCATTGTGATGCCAAGTCTCATGGAGAAATGTGATGACAAATGTAATGGAGCATTGTGATGACAAGGGCTTGAAGCATTGTGATGACAAGGGTAATGGAGCATTGTGATGACAATGGAATGGATCATTGTGATGACAAGGGTCATGGAGCATTTTGATGACAAAAGTCCCGGATCATTGTGTTGTCAGTGTTCATGGAGCATTGTGATGACATGGGTCATGGAGCATTGTGATGACAGGGTTCATGTGGCATGGTGATGAGAAGGTCATAGAGCATTGGGCTGAAAATGTTCATGGAGTATTGTGGTGACAGGGGTCATGGGGCATTTTGATGACAAGGGAATGGAGCATTTTGATGAAAATATCATGGAGCATGGTGATGAGAAGGCCATGGAGCATTCTGAAGACATTCGTCATGAAGCTGTGTGATGACAACGGCATGGAGCATTATGATTACAGGGGTCTTGGAGCATTGTGAGAAAAGGGCGTGGATCATTGTGATGAAAAATGCATGGAGCCTTGTCATGTCAGGGTTCAAGGAGCATACTGACGACAAGTGTCAGGGAGCATTGTGATGACAAGTGTATTGAGCATTGTGATGGCAAGTGTATTGAGCATTGTGATGACAAGGTCATGGAGTATTGTGAAGACAGGTGTCAGGGAGCATTGTGATGACATATGTCATGTTCCATTGCGATGACAATGGCATGGGGCACTGTGATGCCAAGTGTCATGGAGGATTGTGATGACAAAGATAATGGGCATTGTGATTAGGGTTTGGAACATTATTTTGACAAGGGACATTGAGAATTTTGATGAGGAGGTCGTGAAGCATTGTGATGACAAGGTCCTGGAGCATTGTGATGAGAAGACCATGGAGCCTTGTGATGACAAGTCTCATGGAGCACACTGATGACCAGGGGCATGGAGCATTGTGATTACAGGGGTCTTGGAGCATTGTGATGACAATGGTCAATGAGCTTTGTGATGACAAGGCCGTGGAACATTGTCATGACAGGGGTGAGGGAGTATTGTAATGACTAATGATGGAACATTTTGATATCAGTGTTGAAAGAGCATTTTGATGAGAAGTGCATGGAGCTTTGTGATGACAATGTTTAGGGAACATTGTGATGATAAGGTTGTGGAACATTGTGATGACAAGCGCATGGCATATTGGGATGACATGGGTCATGGAACATTGTTCTGACAAGCGCATGGAGCATTGTGATGCCAAGGGTCATGGAGCACTCTGCTGACAAAGGCATGGAGCATTGTGATGACAAGGGTCAGAGAGCATTGTGATGAAAAGTTCATGGAGCATTATGGTGACAAATTTCAAAGAGCACTGTGATGAGGAGGGCATGGACCATTGTGATGACAAAGGTCATGAAGCAATGTGATGACTGGAGTAACGGGGCACTGTGATGACAAAGGCATGGAGCATTGTGATGACAGGGGCATGGAGCATTGGTCTGACAAGTTTCATGGATTATTGTGATGATAGTGGGCATGGCACATTGTGATGACAAGGGCATGGAGCATTGTTATGACCAGGTCATGAGTACTGTGAAGACAGGTGTCAGGGAGCATTGTGATGACATATGTCATGGCGCATTGTGATGACAACGGCATGGAGCATTGTGAAGCCAAGTGTCATGGAGGATTGTGATGACAACGGTAATGGAGCATTGTGATTACAAGGGCCATTGAGAATTGTGATGATAAGTTCGTGAAGCACTTTGATGAAAAGCACATGGAGCTTGCTATGACAGGGGTCATGGAGCATTGCGATGACAAGTGCATGGAGAATTGTGATGACAAGCGCATGTAACATTGTGATGAGAAGTGTCATGGAGCATTGTGATGGCAAGACCGTGGAGCACTGTGATGAGAAGATCATGAATAATTGTGATGACGAGCGTCATGGAGCATTGTGATGAAAAGGGCCATTGAGAATTTTGATGCCAACGTCGTGAAGCATTTTGATGACAAGCACACGGAGCTTGCTATGACAGGGGACATGGAGCATTGCGATGAAAAGTGCATGGAGAATTGTGATGACAGGGGTCATGGAGCATTGTGATGAAAACGGCATGGAGCATTGTGATGGAAAAGGCATGGAGCTCTTCATGACAGGGTTCAAGGAGCATTCTGACGACAAGTATCAGTGAGCATTGTGATGACAAGTGTATTGTGCATTGTGAAGACAAAGTTCATGGAGCATTGTGATGACACGGGCATGGATTATTATGATGACCGGTATCACGGAGCATTGCAATGACAAGTGTTGTGGAACAATGTGATCACAAGGGTTTGGAGCATTGTGATGATAGAGGTCAGGGATCATTCCGATTTCAAGGAGCATGGAGCATTGTGATGAAAGGGGTCATGGAGCATTGTGATGAGAAGATCATAGAGAATTGGGCTGAAAATATTCATGGAGTATTGTGATGACAGGGTTCTTGCAGCATTGTGATATCACGGGCATGGAGAATTGTGATGAGAAGGCCATAGTGCATTCTGATGACATGCGTCATGGAGGTTTGTGATGATAAGGGCAAGGAGCATTGTGATTACAGGGGTCTTGGAGCATTGTGATGAAAAGGGCATGGAGACTTGTCATGACAGGGTTCAAGGAGCATACTGATGACAAGTGTCTGGGAGCATTGTGATGACAAGTGTATTGAGCATTGTTTTAACAAATTTCATGGAGCATTGTGATGAGAAGACCATGGATAACTGTGATGAGGAGCGTCATGGGGCATTGTGATGACAAGTGTTATGGAACATTGTGATCTCAAGGGTTTGGAGCATTGTGATCACAAGGGTCATGGAGTCTTGTGATGACAAGGCCGTGGAACCTTGTGATGGCAGGTGTCATGGAGCATTGTTATGACAGGGTTAAAGGAGCATTCTGATGACAAGGGCATCAGCATTGGTCTGAAGAGTTTTATGGATTATTGTGATGAGAGTGGGCATGGAGCATTGTGATGACAAGGTCACGGAACACTGTGTTACAGGGGTCATGGAGTATTGTAATGACAAGGGCATGGAGCATTGTGATGAGAAGGGCATCGAGCATTGGTATCACAAGCGTCATGGAGCTTTGTGATGACAAGTGCATGGAGCAATTTGATGAGAGGTTTCATGGAGCATTGTGATGCCAAAGGTTATGGAACTTTGTGATGACAAATGTCATGGAGCAATTTGATGACAAGGGCATGGAACACTGTGATTAGAAGGGCAGGGAGCATTGTGATGACTGGGTCATGGAGAAATTTGATGAAAAGTGTCATGGAACATTTTGATTAGAGGGGTTATAGAATATTGTGATGTCAGGGGTCATGGAGCAGTGTGATGAAAAGGGTCATGGAGCATTTTGATGACAGGGGTTATGGAACATTGTGATGTCAGGGGTCATCGAACTTTGTGATGATAAGTGCATGTAGCATTTTGATGACAGGGGTAATGGAACATTGTGATGACAGGGGTGATGGAGTATTGGGATGACTAGTGATGGAACATTGTGATATCAGTGGTGAGAGAGCATTTTGATGAGAAGTGCATGGAGCACTGTGATGACAAGTTTTATGGAGCATTGTGATGACGAGGATGTGGAGCATTGTGATGACAAGTACATGGTGCATTGTGATGACTTGGGTCATGCAGCATTGTGCTGATAAGCACATGGAGCATTGTGATGACAAGAGTCATGGAGAATTGTGATGACAATAGTCATGGAACACTGTACTGAGAAAGGCTTGGAGCATTGTGATGACAACGGTCCCAGACCATCATGATGAACATTTCATGGACCACTGTGGTGACAAATGTCACAGAGCATTGTGAAGACGGGGCATGGAGAATTGTGATGACAAAGGTCATGAAGCATTGTGATGACTGGCGTCATGGAGCATTGTGATGACAGGGGTCATGGAGCATTGTGATGGCAAGGGCATGGATCATTGTGATGACAAGTGTCATGGAGCATTTTGATGACAGGGGTCCCGGATCATTGTGTTGTCTGGTGTCATGGAGTGTTGTGATGACAGTGGTCATGGAGCATTGTGATGACAGGGGTCATAGTTCATTGTGATGACAAGGGTCATGGAGCATTGTAATCAGAATTTCATGGAGCATTGGGCTGACAGTATTCATTGAGTATTGTGATGGCAGGGGTCATGGAGCATTGTGATGACGAAGTCCTGGAGCATTGTGAGGAGAAGACCATGGAACCTTGTGATGACAAGTATCATGGAGCATTCTGATGAAAAGGGGCATGGAGCATTGTGATTACATGGGTCTTGGAGCATTGTGAAGAATAGCGCGTGGATGATTGTGATGAAAGAGCATGGAGCCTTGTCATGAGAGGGTTCAAGGAGCATACTAACGACAAGTGTCAGGGAGCATTGTGATGACAAGTGTATTGAGCATTGTGATGACAAAAGTCATGGAACATTGTGATGAGAAGACCATGGATAATTGTGATGATGAGCGTCATGGGGAGTTGTGATGACAAGTGTTATGGAACACTGTGAACACAAGGGTTTGTAGCATTGTGATGACAGAGTTTATGGTGCATTCTGATTTCATTGTGATGACAATAGCATGAAGCATTATGATTATGGGCATGGTTCATTGTGATGACAGAGTTCATGGAGCATTTTGATGAAAAGGGCATGGAGCATTGTGATGAGAAAGCCATGGAGCTGTCTGATGACATGCTTCATGGTGCTTTGTGATGACAAGAGCATGGAGCAGTGTGATTACAGGGGTCTTGGAGCATTGTGATGACAAGGGTCATGGAGCCTTGTGATGACAAGGCCGTGGAACATTGTCATGACAGGGGTGTGGGAGTATTGTATTGACTAGTGATGGAACATTTTGATGTGGTGATAGAGCATTTTAATGAGAAGTGCATGGAGCTTTGTGATGACAAGTTTTATGGAGCATTGGGATGACAAAGATGTGGAACATTGTGATGACAAGCGCATGGCATATTGTGATGACATGGGTCATGGAGCATTGTGCTGACAAGCGAATGGAACATTGTGATGACAAGGGTCATGGAGCACCCTGCTGACAAAGGCATGGAGCATTGTGATGACAAGGGTCACAGAGCATTGTGATGATAAGCTCATGGAGCATTATGGTGACAAAGTTCACAGAGCCCTGTGATTACGAGGGCATGGACCATTGTGATGACAAAGGTCAAGAAGCAGTGTGATGACTGGAGTCACGGAGCATTATGATGACAAGGGCATGGAGCATTGTTATGACCAGGTCATGGATTATTGTGAAGACAGGTATCAGGGAGCATTGTCATGACATATGTCCTGGTGCATTGTGATGACAATGTCATGGAGCATTGTGAAGCAAAGTGTCATGGAGGATTGTGATGACAAAGGTAATGGAGCATTGTGATGACAAGGGCTTGGAGCACTGCGGTGAAAAGGGCCATTGAGAATTTTGATGACAAGTTCGTGAAGCATTGTTATGACAAGCACATGGAGCTTTCTATGACAGGGGTCATGGAGCATTGTGATGACAAGTGCATGGAGCATTGTGATTACAGGGGTCTTGGAGCATTGTGATGACAATGGCATGGAGCATTGTGATGCCATGGGTTATGGAGCTATGTGATGACAAATGTCATGGAGCATTTTGATGACAAGGGCATGGTGCATTGTGATGAGAAGGGCAGGGAGCATTGTGATGACATGGTCATGGAGCAATTTGATGAAAAGGGTCATGGAACATTTTGATTACATGGGTTATAGAATATTGTGATGTCAGTGTTCATGGAACAGTGTGATGAAATGGTTCCTAGAGCATTGTGATGACAAGGGTCGCAGAGCATAGTGATGAAAAGTTCATGGAGCATTGTGGTGACAAATGTCAAAGAGACTTGTGATGACGAGGGCATGGACCATTGTGATGAGAAATGTTATGAAGTTTTGTGATGACAGGAGTCACGGTGCATTTTGATGACGGGTCATGGAGCATTGTGATGAAAAGGGCATGGAGCATTGTGATGACAGGGGTATGGAGCATTTGTATTACAAGTTTCATGGATTATTGCGATAACAGTGGGAATGGCGCATTGTGATGACAAGGGCATGGAGCATTTTGATGACAAGGTGATGCAGTATTTGAAGACAGGTGTCTGGGAGCATTTTGAAGAATAAGTCATGGCCCATTGTGATGACAATGCCATGGAGCGTTGTGATGCCAAGTGTAATGGAGGTTTGTGATGACAAAGGTAATGGAGCATTGTGATGATAAGGGCTTGGAGCCTTGTGATGACAAGGTTCATAGCGCACTGTGCTGACAATGGCATGGAGCATTGTGATGACAATGGTCATGGAGCACTGTACTGAGAAAGCCTTGGAGCATTGTGATGACAATGGTCACAGACCATTATGATGAAAATTTCATGGAGCATTGTGGTGAAAAATGTCACAGAGCCTTGTGAAAACGAGGGCATGGACCATTGTGATGACAAAGGTCATGAAGCATTGTGATGACTGGAGTCATGGAGCATTGTGTTGACAGGGCTCATGGAGCATTGTGATGGCAAGGGCATGAATCACTGTGATGACAAGTGTCATGGAGCATTTTGATGACAAGTGTCCCGGATCATTGTGTTGTCTGGTGTCATGGAGCGTTGTGATGACAGGGGTCATGGAGCATTGTGATGATAGGGGTCATGGAGCATTGTGATCAGGAGTTCATGGAGCATTGGACTGACAGTATTCATTGAGTATTGTGATGGCAAGGGTCATGGAGCATTGTGGTGACAATGGAATGGAGCCTTGTGATGACAAGGTCCTGGAGCATTGTGAGGAGAAGACAATGGAGCGTTGTGATGACAAGTATCATGGAGCATTCTGCTGAACAGGGGCATGGAGCATTGTGATTACATGGGTCTTGGAGCATTGTGAAGAATAGGGCATGGATGATTGTGATGAAAGAGCATGGAACCTTGTCATGAGAGGGTTAAAGGAGCATACTAACGACAAGTGTCAGGGAGCATTGTGATGACAAGTGTATTGAGCATTGTGATGACAAAGGTCATGGAGCATTGTGATGAGAAGTCCATGGATAATTGTGATGATGAGCGTCATGGGGAGTTGTGATGACAAGTGTTATGGAACATTGTGAACACAATGGTTTGGAGCATTGTGATGACAGAGGTTATGGTGCATTTTGTGTTCACTGTGATGACAATAGCATGAAGCATTATGATGATGGGCATGGTTCATTGTGATGACAGAGTTCATGGAGCATTGTGATGAAAAGGGCATGGAGCATTGTGATGAGAAGGCCATGGAGCTGTCTGATGACATGCGTCATGGTGCTTTGTGATGACAAGAGCATGGAGCAGTGTGATTACAGGGGTCTTGGAGCATTGTGATGACAAGGGTCATGGAGCCTTGTGATGATAAGGCCGTGGAACATTGTCATGACAGGGGTGTGGGAGTATTGTAATGACTAGTGATGGAACATTTTGATATCTGTGTTGAAAGAGCATTTTAATGAGAAGTGCATGGAGCTTTGAGATGACAAGGTTTATGGAGCATTGGGATGACAAAGATGTGGAACATTGTGATGACAAGCGCATGGCATATTGTGATGACATGGGTCATGGAGCATTGTGCTGACAAGCGCATGGAGCATTGTGAGGACAAGGGACATGGAGCACTCTGCTGACAAAGGCATGGAGCATTGTGATGTCAAGGGTCACAGAGCATTGTGATGATAAGTTCATGGAGCATTATGGTGACAAAGTTCACAGAGCCGTGTGATTAGGAGGGCATGGACCACTGTGATGACAAAGGTTAAGAAGCAGTGTGATGACTGGAGTCACGGAGCATTGTGATGACAGGGGTCATGGAACATTGTGATGACAGGGGCATGGAACACTGGTCTGAGAAGTATCATGGATTATTGTGATGAAAGTGTGCATGTCACATTGTAATGAGAAGGGCATGGAGCACTGTTATGACCAGGTCATGGATTATTGTGAAGACAGGTATCAGGGAGTATTGTGATGACATATGTCCTGGTGCATTGTGATGACAATGTCATGGAGCATTGTGAAGCCAAGTGTCATGGAGGATAGTGATGACAAAGGTAATGGAGCATTGTGATGACAAGGGCGATTGAGAATTCTGATGACAAGGTCGTGCAGAATAGTTATGAGAAGCGCATGGAACTTGCTATGACATGGGTCATGGAGCATTGCGATGACAAGTGCATGGAGCATTGTGATTAGAGGGGTCTTGGAGCATTGTGATGACAAGGGCATGGAGCATGGTGATGACAGTGCCATGGAGCATTCTGATGACATGCGTCCTGGAGATTTGTGATGACATGCAAATGGAGCATTGTGATTACAGGGGTCTTGGAGCATTGTGATGAAAAGTGCATGGATCATTGTGAGGAAAAGGCAAAGAGCCTTGTCATGACGGGTTTCAAGTAGCATACTGAAGACAAGTGTCAGGGAGCATTGTGATGACAAGTGTATTGAGCATTGTGTTGACAAAGGTCATGGAGCATTTTGATGAGGAGACCATGGATAATTTTGATGACGAGCGTCATGGCGCATTGTGATGACAAGTGTTATGGAACATTGTGATCAGAAGGGTTTGGAGCATTGTGATGACAGATGTCATGGAGCATTTTGATTTCATTGTGATGACAATAGCATGAAGCATTATGATGATTGGCATGGTGCATTTTGATGACAGTGTTCATGGAGAATTGAGATGAAAAGGGGTATGGAGCATTGTGATTACAGGGGTCTTGGAGCATTGTGATGACAATGTTCATGGAGCCTTGTGATGACAACGCCGTGGAACATTGTGATGGCAGGGGTAATGGAGCATTGTTATGACAGGGGTAATGGAGCATTGTGATGACAAGGGCATGGAGCATTGGTTTGAAATGTTTCATGTATTATTGTGATGAGTGTGGGCATGGAGCATTGTGATGACAAGGGCAGGGAACACGGTGATACATGGGTCATGGAGGATTGTAATGACAAGGCATGGATCATTGTGATGAGAAAGGCATCGAGCATTGTGATGACAAGCGTCATGGAGATTTGGGATGACAAGTGCATGGAGTAATGTGATGAGATGTTTCATGGAGCATTGTGATGACAATGGAATGGAGCATTTCGATGACAAGGGCGTGGTGCATTGTGATGAGTAGGGCAGGGAGCATTCTGATGACAGGTTCATGGAACAATTTGATGGAAAGGGTCAGGGAATATTTTGATTACAGGGGTTATGGAACATTGTGATGTCAGTGGTCATGGAGCATTGTGATGATAAGGGCATGTAGCAGTTTGATGACAGGGGTCATTGAACATTGTGATGACAGTGTTGAGGGAGTATTGTGATGACTGGTGATGTAACATTGTGATATCAGTGGTGAGAGAGCACTTAGATGAGAAGTGCATGGAGCATTGTGATGACAAGGTTTATGGAAAATTGTGATGACAAGGTTGTGGAGCATTGTGATGACAAGTGCATGGCACATTGTGATGACATGTGTCTTGGAGCATTGTGCTGACAAGCGCATGGAGCATTGTGATGACAAGTGTCATGGAGCATTGTGCTGACAATGGCATGGAGCATTGTGATGACACGTGTTACAGAGCATTGTGATGACGATGGAATGGACCATTTTCATGACAAAGGTCATAAAGCATTGTGATGGCTGGAGTCACGGAGCATTATGATGTGAGGGGTCCTGGAGCATTGTGATTACAAGGGCATGGAGCTTTGTGATGACAGGGGCATGGAGTATTGGTCTGACAATTTTCATGAATTATTGCTATGAGAGTGGACAGGGCACATTGTGATGACAAGGGCATGGAACATAGTTATGCAAGGTCATGTAGTATTGTGAAGACAGGTGTCAAGGAGCACTGTGATGAAATATGTCATGGTGCATTGTGATGACAATGTCATGGAGAATTGTGATGCCAAGTGTCATGGAGGATTGTGTTTACAACTGTAATGGAGCCTTTTGATGCCAAGTGTCATGGAGGATTGTGATGACAAAGGTAATGGAGCATTGTGATGAAAATTTCTTTTAGAATTGTGAAGAAAAGGGTCATGGTGCATTGTTATGACAAGGACATGGAGCATTGTTATGACAAGGGCCATTGAGAATTTTGATGCAAACGTCGTGAAGCATTGTGATGACCAGCGCAAGGAGCTTGCTATGACAAGGGACATTGAGCATTGCTATGAAAAGTGCATGGAGTATTGTGATGACAAGACCAGGTAACATTGTGATGAGAAGTGTCATGGATCCTTGTGATGGCAATACCGTGGAGCACTGTGATGAGAAACCATGTATAATTGTGATGACGTGCGTCATGGAGCACTGTAATGACAAGGGGCAAGGAGCATTTTGATGACAGGTGTCATGGAGCATTGTGATAGCAGGGGTCATGGAGCATTGTGATGACAGGTGTTATGGAGCATTCTGATGACAAGCTTGTGGAGTATTGTGATGACAATGGCATGAAGCATTGTGATGCAAAGGGCATGGAGCATTGTGATGAAAAAGGCATGGAGCCTTTTCATGACAGGGTTCAAGGAGCATTCTGACGACAAGTGTCAGGGAGCATTGTGATGACAAGTGTATTGAGCATTGGGATGAAAAAGGTAATGGAGCATTGTGAAGACAAGGGCATGGAGTATTGTTATGACAGGCACACTGGAGTGTTGTGAAGACAAGTGTTATGGAACAATGTGATCACAATGACTTGGAACATTGTGATGACATTGGTCATGGACCATTTTGATTTCAAGGATCATGGAGAATTGTAATGATAGGGGTAATGGAGCATTGTGATGAGAAGTTCATGGAGCATTGGGCTGAAAATGTTCTTGGAGTATTGTTATGAAAGGGGTCATGGAGCATTGTGATGACAAGGGAATGGAGCATTGTGATGACAAGGTCCTGGAGCATTGTGATGAGAAGACAATGGAGCCTTGTGATGACAAGTCTCATGGAGCATTCTGATGAAAAGGAGCATGGATCATTATGATGACAGTGGTCTTGGAGCATTGAGATGACAAGGTCATGGAGCATAGTGATGAGAAGGCCATTGAGAACTCTAATGACATGCATAATGGAGCTTTGTGATGACAAGGGCAAGGAGCATTGAGATTAGAGTGGTCTTGGAGCATTGTGATGAAAAGGGCATGGATCATTGTGATGAAAAATGCATGGAGCCTTGTCATGAAAAGATTCAAGGAGCATTCTGACGACAAGTGTCATGGAGCATTGTGATGACAAGTGTATTGAGCATTGTGATGACAAAGATCATGGAGCATTGTGATGAGAAAACCATGGATAATTGTGATGACCAGAGTCATGGGGCATTGTGATGACAAGTGTTATGGAACATTGTGATCACAAGGTTTTGGAGCATTGTGATGACAGAGGTCATGGAGCATTTTAATTTCATTGTGATGAGAATAGTATGAAGCATTTTGATGATGGGCATGGTGCATTGTTATGACCGTGTTCATGGAGCATTGAGATGAAAAGGGGCAGCGAGCATTGTCATTACAGGAGTCTTGGAGCATTGTGATGACAAAGATATGGAGCATCGTGAATGAGAAGGCCATGGAGCATTCTGATTACATGTGTCATGGATCTTTGTGATGACATGGGTTTGGAGAATTGTGATTACATTGTCTTGGAGCATTTTGATGAAAAGTGTCATGGAGTCTTGTGATGACAAGGTCGTGGAACCTTGTGTGGGCAGGTGTCATGGAGCAGTGTTATGACAGTGGTAATGGTGCGTTGTGATGACAAGGGCATGGTGAATTGGTCTGCAAAGTTTCATGGATTATTGTGATGACAAGCGCACGGAACACTTTGATACATGGGTCATGGTGGATTGTAATGACAAGGGCATGAAGCATTGTGATGAGAAGGGCATCAAGCATTGGGATCACAAGCGTCATGGAGCTTTGTGATGACAAGGGCATGGAGCAATGTGATGAGAGGCTTCATGGAGCATTGTGATGACAATGGCATGGAGCATTGTGATGCTAAGGTTCATGGATTTTTGTGATGACAAAGGTCATGGAGCATTTTAATGACAAGATCGAGGTGCGTTGTGATGAGAAGGGCAGGGAGCATTGTGATAACAGGGTCATAGAGCAATTTGATGAAAAAGGTCATGGAATATTTTGATGAGAGTGGTTATGGAAAATTGTGGTGTCAGGGGTCATGGAGCATTGTGATGAAAAGGGTATTGGAGTATTTTGATGACAGGGTTTATGGAACATTGTGATGTCATGGGTCATGGAGCATTTAATGATAAGTGCATGTAGCATTGTGGTGATAGGGGTCATGGAACATTGTGATGACAGGGTTGAGGGAGTATTGTGAAGACTAGTGATGGAACATTGTGATATCAGTGGGGAGAGAGCATTTTGATGAGAAGTGCATGGAGCATTGTGATGACACGGTTTATGGAGCATTGTGGTGACAAGGATGTGGAGCATTGTGATGACATGGGTCAAAAAGCATTGTGCCGAAAAGTGCATGAAGCATTGTGATGACAAGTGCATGGTACATTGTGATGCGATGTGTCAAGGAGCATTGTGATGACAAGCGCATGGAGCATTGTGATGACAAGTTTCATGGATCATTGTGCTGACAAATGCATGGTGCATTGTGATGACAAGGGTCAGAGAGCATTGTGATGAAATGTTCATGGAGCATTGTGGTGACAAATGACACAGAGCCTTGTGTGACAAGGGCATGGACCATTCTGATGACAAATGTCATGAAGCATTGTGATGACTGGAGTCACGGAGCCTTGTGATGACAGGGGTCATGGAGCATTGTGATGACAGGATTCATGGGGCATTGTGATGAGAAGGTCATGGAGCATTGGACTGAAAATATTCAAGGAGTATTGTGATGACAGGGGTCCTGGGGCAATTTTATGACAAGGGAAAGGAGCATTGTGATGAAAAGGGCATGGAGCATGGTGATGAGAAGGCCATGGAGCATTCTGAAGACATATGTCATGAAGCTTTGTGATGACAAGGTCATGGAGCATTGTGATTACAGGGGTCTTGGAGCATTGTCAGGAAAAGGGCATGGATCATTGTGATTAAAAAGGCATGGAGCCTTGTCATGACAGGTTTCAAGGAACATACTAACGACAAGTGTCAGGGAGCATTGTGATGACAAGTGTATTGAGCATTGTGATGACAAAGTTCATGGAGTATGGTGAATAGAAGGCCATGGATAATTGTGATGATGAGCGTCATGGGGCGTTGTGATGACAAGTGTTATGGAACAATGTGATCACAAGGGTTTGGAGCATTGTGATGACAGAGGTCATGGAGCATTTTGATTTCATTTTGATGACAATAGCATGAAGCATTATGATGATGGGCATGGTGCATTCTGATGACACGGTTCATGGAGCATTGAGATGAAAAGTGGCATGGAGCATTGTGATTACAGGGGTCTAGGAGAATTGTGATGACAAGGGCATGCAGCATCGTGAATGAGAAGGCCATGGAGGTTTCTGATGACATGCGTCATGGAGCTTTGTGATGACAAGGACATGGAGCATTGTGATGACATGGGTTATGGAGCCTTGTGATGACAAGGCCGTGGAACACTGTAATGGCAGGTGTCATGGAGCATTGTTATAAAGGGTAATGGAGCATTTTGATGACAAGGGCATGGAGCATTGGTCTGAAATGTTTCATGGCTTATTGTGATGAGAGGGGGCATGGAGCATTGTGATGACAAGTGCACGGAACACTGTGATACATGGGTCATAGCGGATTTTAATTGAAAGTGCATGGAGTATTGTGTTAAGAAGAGCATCGAGCATTGTGATGAAAAGCATCATGGAGCCTGTGATGATAATTGCATGGAACAATGTGATGAGAGTGTTCATGGAGCATTTTGATGACAATGGCATGGAGCATTGTGATGCCAAGGGTCATCGAGCTTTGTGATGACAAAGGTCATAGAGCATTTTGATGACAAGGGCGGGGTGCACTGTGATGAGAAGGGCAGAGAGCATTGTAATGAAATGGTCATGGAGCAATTTGATGAAAAGTGTCATGGGATATTTTTATGAAAGGGGTTATGGAACATTGTGATGTCAGGGGTCATGGAGCATTATGATGAAAAGGGTCATGGAGCATTTTGATGACAAGGGTCCTGGAACATTGTGATGAAAGGTGTGAGGGTGTATTGTGATGACTATTGATGGAACATTATGATATCCGTGGTGGGACAGCATTTTGATGGGAAGTGCATGGATCATTGTGTTGTCAAGATTTATGGAGCACTGTGATGAAAAGGTTGTTGAGCATTGTGATGACAAGCGCATGGCGCATTGTGATGACACAGGTCATGGGGCATTGTGCTGACAAAGGTATGGAGCATAGTGATGACATGAGTAACAGAGCATTGTGATGAAAATTTCATGGAGCATTGTGGTGTTAAATATCACAGAGCCTTTTGATGACGAGGGAATGGACCACTGTGTTGACAAAGGTCATAAAGCATTGTGATGACTGGAGTCACGGAGCATTGTGATGACAAGATCATGGAGCACTGTGATGAGAGGACGATGTAGCCTTGTGATGACAATTCTCATGGAGCATTCTGATGAAAACTGGCATAGAGCATTGTGATTACAGGGGTCTTGGAACCTTGTGATGACAAGGCCGTGGAACATTGTGATGGCAGGGGTCATGGAGCATTGTTATGACATGGGCAATGGACCATTGTGATTACAAGGGCATGGAGCAATGTGATTAGAGTGATCTTGGAGGACTGTGATGAAAAGGGCATGGATCATTGTGATGAAAAATGCATGGAGCCTTGTCATGACAGGGTTCAAGGAGCATACTGATGACAAGTGTCAGGGAGCATTGTGATGACAAGTGTATTGAGCATTGTGATGACAAAGGTCATGGAGCATTGTGATGAGAAGAACATGGATAATTGTAATTACCAGCGTCATGGATCATTGTGATGACAGGGATCATGGAGCATTGTACTGACAAGGGTCTTGGAGCATTCTGATGACAAGCTTGTGGAGTATTGTGATGACAATGGCATGGAGCATTGTGAGAAAAAGGGCATGGAGCATTGTGATGAAAAAGGCATAGATCCTTTTCATGACAGGGTTCAAGGAGCATTCTGAGGAAAAGTGTCAGGGAGCAGTGTGATGACAGGTGTATTGAGCATTGTGATGACAAAGTTCATGGGACATTGTGATTACAAGGGCATGGAGCATTGTGATGAGAAGACAATGGAGCATTCTGATGACATGCGTTATGGAGCTTTTTGATGACAAGGACATGGAGCATTGTGATTACAGGGGTCTTGGAGCATTGTGATGAAAATGGAATGGATCATTGTGATGAAAAATGCATGGAGCCTTGTCATGACAGGGTTCAAGGAGCATACTGATGACTACTGTCAGGGAGCATTCTGATGATAAGTGTATTGAGCATTGTGATGACAATGATCATGGAGCATTGTGATGAGAAGACCATGGATAATTGTGATGACCAGTGTCATGGGGCAGTGTGATGACAAGTGTTATGGAACATTGTGATCAGAAGGGTTTGGTGCATTGTGATGACAGAGGTCATTGAGCATTTTGATTTCACTCTAATGACAATAGCATGAAATATTATGGTGATGGGCATGGTGCATTGTGATGACAGGGTTCATGGAGCATTGAGATGAAAAGGGGCATGGAGCATTGTGATTACAGGGGTGTTGGGGCATTGTGATGACAAGGGCAGGGAGCGTTGTGATGAGAAGGCAATGGAGCATTCTAAAGACATGCGTCATGGAGTTTTGTGATGACAAGGGCATGGAGAATTGTGATTACAGGGGTCATGGAATATTGTGATGACAGGGGTGAGGGAGTATTGTTATGACTAGTGATGGTACATTGTGATATCAGTGGTGAGAAGGAATTTTGAGGAGAAGTTCATGGAGCACAGTGATGACAAGGTTTATGGGGCATTTTGATGACAAGGATGTGGAGCATTGAGATGACAAATGCATGGTGTATTGTGATGACATGGGTTATGGAGCATTGTGCTGACACGCGCATCGAGCATTGTGATGACAAGGGTCATGGAGCATTGTGCTGACAAAGGCATGGAGCTTTGTGATGACAAGGGTCACAGAGCATTGTGATAAAAATTTCATGGAGCACTGTGGTGACAAAGTTCACAGAGCTTTGTGTGACGAGGTCATGGACCATTTTGATGACAAATGTCATGAAGCATTGTGATGACTGAAGTCACAGATCATTGTGATAACAGTGGTCTTGGAGAATTGTAATGAAAAGGGAATGGATCATTGTGATGAAATAGGCAAGGATCCTTGTCATGACAGTGTTCAAGGAGCATACTGATGACAAGTGTCAGGGAGCATTGTCATGAAAAGTGTATTGAGCATTGTGGTTGCAAAGGTCATGGAGCATTTTGATGAGAAGACCTTGCATAATTGTGATGACAAGCCTCATGGGGTATTGTGATCACAAGTGTTATGGAACATTGTGATCAGAAGGTTTTGGTGCATTGTGATGACAGAGGTCATGGAGCATTTTAATTTCATTGCGATGACAATAGCATGAATCATTATGATGATGGTTATGGTGCATTCTGATGACAGCGTTCATGGAGCACTGAGATGAAAAGGGGCATGGAGAATTGTGATTACAGAGGTCTTGGTGCATTGTGATGACAAGGGTCATGGAGCCTTGTGATGACATGGCCGTGGAACATTGTGATGGCATGGGACATGGAGCATTGTTATGACAGGTGTAATGGAGTATTGTGATGACAATGGCATGGAGCATTGTGATGCCAAGTGTCAGGGAACATTGTGATGACAAAGGTCATGGGGCATTTTGACGACAAGGGCATGGCACGTTGAGATGAGAAGGGCAGGGAGCATTGTGATGACAGGGTCATGGAGCAATTTGTTGAAAAGTGTCATGGAATAATTTGATAACAGGGGTTATGGAACATTGTGATGTAAAGGGTCATGAAGCATTGTGATGAAATGGGTCATGGAGAATTTTGTGACAGGGGTTATGGAACATTGTGATGTCAGGGGTCATGGAGCATTGTTATGATAAGGGCATGTAGCACTGTGATGACAGGGGTCATGGAACACTGTGATGACAGGAGTGAGGGAGTATTGTAATGACTAGTGATGTAGCATTGTGATATATGTGGTGAGAGAGCATTTTGATGAGAAGTGCATGGAGCATTGTGTTGACCAGTTTTATGGAGCATAGCAATGACAAAGATGTGTATATTGTGATGAGAAGCGCATGGCGCATTGTGATGACATGGGTCATGGAGCATTGTGCTGACAAGCGCATGGAGCATTTTGATGACAAGTGTCATGGAGCACTGTGCTGACAAAGGCATGGAGCATGGTGATGACAAGGGACACAGAGCATTGTGATGAAATATTCATGGAGCATTGTGGTGAAAATGATCACAGAGCCTTGTGTGACGATTGCCTGGACCTTTGTGATGAGAACGGTCATGAAGCATTGTGATGACTGGAGTAACGGAGCATTGTGATGACAGGGGTCATGGAGCATTTTGATGACAAGGGCATGGAGCAATGTGATGACAGGGGAATGGAACATTGGTCTGACAAGTTTCATGGATTATTGTGATGACAGTGGGCATGGAGCATTGTGATGAAAAGGGCATGGAGCATTGTGGTGACAAAGACATGGAGCATTTTGATGACAAGGGACACAGAGCATTGCTATGAAATATTCATGGAGCATTGTGGTGAAAAAGATCACAGAGCCTTGTGAGAAGAGGGCATGGACCACTGTGATGACAAAGGTCTTGAAGAATTGTGATGACTGGTGTCACGGAGCATTGTGATGACAGGTGTCATGGAACATTGCTCTGACAAGATTTATGGATTATTGTGGTGAGAGTGGGCATTGCGCATTGTGATGACAAGGGCATGGAACATTGTGATGACAAGGTCATGGATTATTGTGAAGACAGGTGTCAGGGAGCATTGTGATGACATATGACATTGTCCATTGTGATGACAATGGCATGGAGCATTGTGATACCAAGTGTCATGAAGGATTGAGATGGCAAAGGTAATGGAGCATTTTGATGACAAGGGCTTGGAACATTGTGATGACATGCATCATGGAGCATTGTGATGACAAGGGCATGGAGCATTGTGATGACAAGGGCCATTGGGAATTTTGATGACAACGCCGTGAAGCATTGTGATGACAAGCGCATGGAGATTGCTATCACAGGGGTCATAGAGCATTGCGATGACAAGTGCATGGAGAATTGTGATGACAAGATCATGTAATATTGTGATTAGAAGTGTCACGAAGCATTGTGATGACAAGGACGTGGAGAATTGTAATGACATGGGACATGGAGCATTGTGATGAACAGGGCATGGAGAATTGTGATGGCAAGACCGTGGAGCATTGTGATGAAAAGACCATGGATAATTATGATGAAGAGCGTCATGGATCACTGTAATGATAAGGGGCATGGAGCATTGTGATGACCGGTGTCATGGAGCATTGTGATGAGAGGGGTCATGGAGCATTGTGATGACAAGGGTCATGGAGCATTGTGATGAGAAGGTCATGGAGCATTGGCCTGAAAATGTTCATGGGGTATTGTGATGACAGTGGTCAAGGAGCATTGTGATGACAAGGGAATGGAGCATTGTGATGACAAGGTCCTGGAGCAGTGTGATGAGAATACCATGGAGTCTTGTGATGACAAGTCTCATGGAGCATTCTGATGAATAGGGGCATGGAGCATTGTGATTACAGGGGTCTTGGAGCATTGTGATGACAAGGGCATGGAGCATTGTGATGAGAAGGCCATGGAGCATTCTGATGACATGTGTCATGGATCATTGTGATGACAAGGGCATGGAGCATTGTGATTACAGGGGTCTTGGAGCATTGTGATGACAAGGGTCATGGAGCCTTGGTCGCCAACGCGGTGGAACATTGTGATGGCAGGGGTCATGGAGCATTGTTATGACAGGGGTAATCGAGCATTGTGATGACAAGGGCATGGAACACTGTGATACATGTGTCATGGAGGACTGTAATGACAAGGACATGGAGCATTGTGATGAGAAGAGTATCCAGCATTGTGATGACAAGCGTCATGGAGCATTGTGGTGACAAGGGCATGGAGCAATGTGATGAGAGCTTTCATGTAGCATTGTGATGAAATGGCATGGAGCAAATTGATGAAAAGTGTCATGGAAAAATTTGATGACAGGGGTTATGGAACATTGTGATATCAGGGGTCATGGAGCATTGTGATGATAAGGGCATGTAGCACTGTGATGACAGTGGTCATGAAACATTGTGATGACAGTGGTGAGGGAGTATTGTGATGACTAGTGATGGAACATTTTGATATATGTGGTGAGAGAGCATTTTGATGAGAAGTGCATGGAGCATTGTGATGACAAATTTTATGGAGCATAGCGAAGAAAATTTTGTGGAGCATTGTGATGAAAATAGCATGGCACATTGTGATGACATGTGTCATGGAGCATTGTGCTGACAAGCGCATGGAGCATTTTGATGACAAGTGTCATGGATCATTGCGCTAACAAAGGCATGGAGCATGGTGATGACAAGGGACATAGAGCATTGTGTTGAAAATTTCATGGAGCATTGTGGTGACAAAGATCACAGAGCCTTGTGTGACGAGGGCATGGACCATTGTGTTGAGAAAGCTCATGAATCATTGTAATGACTGGAGTCACGGAGCACTGTGATGACAGGGGTCATGGAGCATTGTGATGACAAGGGCATGGAGCAATGGGATGACAGGGTCATGGAACATTGGTCTGACAAGTTTCATGGATGATTGTGATGACAGTGGGCATGGAGCATTGAGATGACAAGGGCATGGAGCATTGTGGTGACAAAGGTCACAGAGCCTTGTGTGACGAGGGCATGGACCATTGTGAGAACAATGGTCATGAAGAATTGTGATGACTGGAGTCAAGGAGCATTGTGATGACAGGGGTCATGGAGCATTGTGATGACAAGGGCATGGAGCATTGTGATGACAGGGGCATGGAGCATTGGTCTGACATGTTTCATGGATTATTGTGATGACAGTGGCCATGGCACATTGTGATGACAAGGTCATGGAACATTGTGATGACAAAATAATGGAGTATTGTGAAGACAGGTGTCAGGGAGCATTGTGATGACATATGTCATTGTCCATTGTGATGACAATGGCATGGAGCATTGTGATACCAAGTGTCATGGAGGATTGTGATGACAAATGTAATGGAGCATTTTGAGGTCAAGGGCTTGGAACATTGCGATGACAAGGGTCATGGATCATTGTGATGACAAGGGCATGGAGCATTGTGATGACAAGGTGCATGGAACATTGAGATTACAGGTGTTTTGAAGCCATGTGATTACAAGGGCATGGAGCATTTTGATGAGAAGGCAATGGAGCATTCTGATGACATGCGTCATGGAGCTTTGTGATGATAAGGACATGGAGAATTGTGATTACAGTGGTCTTAGAGCATTGTGATGAAAACAGAATGGATCATTGTAATGAAAAATGTATGGATCCTTGTCAGGACAGGGTCCAAGGAGCATACTGATGACAACTGTCGGGGAGCATTGTGATGATAAGTGTATTGAGCATTGTGATTACCAAGATCAAGGAGCATTTTGATGAGAAGACCATGGAAAATTGTGATGACCAGCGTCATGGGGCATTGTGATTACAAGGGAATGGAGCATTGTGATAAAAATGTCCTTGAGTAGTGTGATGAGAAGAACATGGAGCCTTGTGATGACAAGTCTCATGGAGCATTCTGATGAATAGGGACATGGAACATTGTGATTACAGGGGTCTTGGAGCATTGTGATGACAAGGGCATGGAGCATTGTGATGAGAAGTCCATGGAGCATTCTGATGACATGTGTCACGGAGATTTGTGATGACAAGGGCCTGGAGAATTGTGATTACAGGGCTCATGGAATATTGTGATGACAGGGGTGAGGGAGTATTGTTATGACTAGTGATGGAACATTGTGATATCAGTGGTGAGAAGGCATTTTGAGGAGAAGTGCATGGAGCATTGTGATGACAAGGTTTATGGAGCATTTTGATGACAAGGATGTGGAGCATTGTGATGACAAGTGCATGGTGCATTGTGATGACATGGGTTATGGAGCATTGTGCTGACACCCGCATCGAGCATTGTGATGACAAGGGTCATGGATCATTGTGCTGACAAAGGCATGGAACTTTGTGATGACAAAGGTCACAGAGCATTGTGATAAAAATTTCATGGAGCATTGTGGTGACAAAGGTCACAGAGCTTTGTGTGACGAGGTCATTGACCATTGTGATGACAACTGTCATGAAGCATTGTGATGACTGGAGTCACGGAGCATTATGATAACAGGGGACTTGGAGCATTGTGATGAAAAGGGAATTGATCATTGTGATGAAAAAGGCATGGAGCCTTTTCATGACAGTGTTCAAGGAGCATACTGATGACAAGTGTCAGCGAGCATTGTGATGCCAAGTGTATTGAGAATTGTGGTGACAAAGGACATGGAGCATTGTGTTGAGAAGACCTTGCATAATTGTGATGACGAGCGTCATGGGGCATGTGATGACAAGTGTTATGAAACATTGTGATCAGAAAGGTTTGGAGCACTGTGATGACAGAGGACATGGAGCATTTTGATTTCATTGTGATGACAATAGCATGAATCATTATGATGATGTGCATGGTGCATTGTGATTACAAGGGTCATGGAGCCTTCTGATGACAAGGCCGTGGAAAATTTTGATGGCAGGTGTCATGGAGCATTGTTATGACAGGTGTAATGGAGCATTGTGATGACAAGGGCATGGAGCAATGTGATGAGAGATTTCATTGAACAATGTGATGACAATGGCATGGAGCATTGTGATGCAATGGGTCATGGAGCTTTGTGATGACAAATGTCATGGGGCATTTTGATGACAGGGGCATGGTGCATTGAGATGAGAAGGACAGGGAGCATTGTGATGACAGGGTTATGGAGCAATTGGATGAAAAGTGTCATGGAATATTTTGATGACAGGGTTTATGGAACATTGTGATATCAGGGGTCATGAAGCATTGTGATGAAATGGGTCATGGAGCATTTTGTGACAGGGGTAATGGAACATTGTGATGTCAGGGGTCATGGAGCATTGTGATGATAAGGGCATGTAGCACTGTGATGACAGGGGTCATGGAACACTGTGATGACAGGGGTGAGGGAGTATTGTGATGACTAGTGATGTAACATTTTGATATATGTGGTCAGAGAGCATTTTGATGAGAAGTGCACGGAGCATTGTGATGACAAGTGTTTTGGAGCATAGCAATGGTAAGGATGTGGAGTATTCTGATGACAAGCGCATGGCGCATTTTCATGACATGGGTCATGGAGCATTGTGCTGAAAAGCGCATGGAGCATTTTGATGACAAGTGTCAGGGAGCATTGTGCTGACAAAGGCATGGATCATTTTGATGACAAGGGACACAGAGCATTGTGATGAAATATTCATGCAGCATTGTGGTGAATAAGATCACAGAGACCTGTGTGACAAGGGCATGGACCATTGTGATGAGATAGGTCATGAAGCATTTTGATGACTGGAGTCACGGAGCATTGTGACGAAAGGGGTAATGGAGCATTGTGATGACAAGGGCATGGAGCAATGTATGACAGGGGCATGGAATATTGCTCTGACAAGTTTCATGGATTATTGTGATGACAGTGGGCATGGAGCATTGTGATGACAAGGGCCATTGCGAATTTTGATGACAACGTCATGAAGCATTGTGATGACAAGCGCATGGAGCTTGCTATGACAGGGGTCATAGAGCCTTGCGATGACAAGTGCATGGAGAATTGTGATGATAAGATCATGTAACATTATGATGAGAAGTGTCACGAAGCATTGTGATGACAAGGACGTGGATAATTGTAATGACATGGGACATGGAGCATTGTGATGAACAGGGCATGGAGAATTGTGATAGCAAGACCGTGCAGCATTGTGATGAAAAGACCATGGATAATTATGATGAAGAGCATCATGGATCACTGTAATGACAAGGGGCATGGAGCATTGTGATGACAAGGGTCATGGAGCATTGTGATGAGAAGGTCATGGAGCATTGAGATTACAGGGGGTTTGAAGCAATGTGATTACAAGGCATGGAGCATTGTGATGAGAAGGCAATGGAGCATTCTGATGACATGCGTCATGGAGTTTTGTGATGACAAGGACATGGAGCATTGTGATTACAGGGGTCTTGGAGCATTGTGATGAAAAGGGAATGGATCATTGTGATGAAAAATGCATGGAGCCTTGTCATGACAGGGTTCAAGGAGCATACTGATGACAACTGTCAGGGAGCATTGTGATGATAAGTGTATTGAGCATTGTGATGACCAATAACATGGAGCATTGTGATGAGAAGACCATGGATAATTGTGATGACCAGCGTCAATGGGCATTGTGTTGACAAGTGTTATGGAACATTGTGATCAGAAGGGTTTGGTGCATTTTGAGGACAGAGGTCATTGAGCATTTTGATTTCATTGTGATGACAATAGCATGAAATATTATGGTGATGGGCACGGTGCATTTTGATGACAGGGTTCATGGAGCATTGAGCTGAAAAGGGGCATGGAGCATTGTGATTACAGGGGTGTTGGAGAATTGTGATGACAAGGGCATGGAGCATTGTGATGAGAAGGCCATGGAGAATTCTGATGACATGCGTCATGGAGCTTTGTGATGACAATGGCATGGAGAATTGTGATTACAGGGGTCATGGAATATTGTGATGACAGGGGTGAGGGAGTATTGTGATGACTAGTGATGGAACATTGTGATATCAGTGGTGAGAAAGCATTTTGAGGAGAAGTGCATGGAGCATTGTGATGACAAAGTTTCTGGAGCATTTTGATGACAAGAATGTGGAGCATTGTGATGACAAGTGCATGGTGCATTGTGATTACATGGGTTATGGAGCATTGTGCTGACACACGCATCGAGCATTGTGATGACAAGGGTCATGGAGCATTGTGCTGACAAAGGCATGGAGCTTTGTGATGAAAAGGGACACAGAGCATTGTGATAAAAATTTCATGGAGCATTGTGGTGACAAAGGTCACAGAGCTTTGTGTGACGATGTCATGGACCATTGACATGACAATGGCATGGAGCACTGTGATACCAAGTGTCATGGAGGATTGTGATGACAAAGGTAATGGAGCATTTTGATGACAAGTGCTTGGAACATTGTGATGACAATGGTCAAGGAGCCTTGTGATGACAAGGGCATGGAGCATTGTGATGACAAGGGCCATTGAGAATTTTGATGACAACGTCGTGAAGCATTGTGATGACAAGCGCATGGAGCTGGCTATGACAGTGGTCATAGAGCATTGCAATGACAACTGCATGGAGAATTGTGATGACAAGATCATGTAACATTGTGATGGGAAGTGTCACGAAGCATTGTGATGACAAGGACGTGGAGAATTGTAATGACATGGAGCATTGTGATGAACAGGGCATGGAGAATTGTGATGGCAAGACCGTGGAGCATTGTGATGAAAAAACCATGGATAATTATGATGAAGAGCATCATGGATCACTGTAATGACAAGGGGCATGGAGCATTGTGATGACAGGTGTCATGGAGCATTGTGATGAGAGGGGTCATGGAGCATTTTCAAGACAAGGGTCATGGAGCATTTTGATGAGAAGGTCATGGAGCATTGGCCTGAAAATGTTCATGGAGTATTGTGATGACAGTGGTCAAGGAGCATTGTGATGACAAGGGAATGGAGCATTGTGATGACAAGATCCTGGAGCAGTGTGATGAGAAGACCATGGAGCCTTGTGATGACAAGTCTCATGGAGCATTCTGATGAATAGGGGCATGGAAGATTGTGATTACAGGGGTCATGGAGCATTGTGATGACAAGGGTCATGGAGCCTTGGATGCCAAGGCGGTTGAATATGGTGATGGCAGGGATCATGGAGCATTGTTATGACAGGGGTAATGGAGCATTGTGATGACAAGTGCATGGAACATTGGTCTGAAAATTTCATGGATTATTGTGATGAGATTCGGCATGGAACATTGTGATGATTAGGGCACGGAACACTGTGATACATTTGTCATGGAGGATTGTAATGACAAGGGCATGGAGCATTGTGATGAGAAGAGTATCGAGCATTGTGATGACAAGCGTCATGGAGCATTGTGGTGACAAGGGCATGGAGCAATATGATGAGAGGTTTCATGTAGCATTGTGATGAAATGGCATGGAGTATTGTGATGCCAAGGGTCATGGAGCTTGGTGATGACAAAGGTCATGGAGCATTTTGATGACAAGGTCGTGGTGCATTGTGATTAGAAGTGCAGGGTGCATTGTGATGACAGGGTCATGGAGCAAATTTATGAAAAGTGTCATGGAACATTTTGATGACAGGGTTTATGGAACATTGTGATGCCAGGGGTAATGGAGCATTTTGATGAAAAGGGTCATGGAGCATTCTGATGAAAAGGTGCATGGAGCATTGTGATTACAGGGGTTTTGAAGCAATGTGATTACAAGGCATGGAGCATTGTGATGAGAAGGCAATGGAGCATTCTGATGACATGCGTCATGGAGCTTTGTGATGACAAGGACATGGAGCATTGTGATTACAGGGGTCTTGTAGCATTGTGATGAAAAGGGAATGGATCATTGTGATGAAAAATGCATGGAGCCTTGTCATGACAGGGTTCAAGGAGCATACTGATGACAACTGTCAGGGAGCATTGTGATGATAAGTGTATTGTGCATTGTGATGACCAATATCATGGAGGCTTGTGATGAGAAGACCATGGATAATTGTGATGACCAGCGTCATGGGGCATTGTGATGACAAGTGTTATGGAACATTGTGATCAGAAGGGTTTGGTGCATTGTGATGACAGAGGTCATTGAGCATTTTGATTTCATTGTGATGACAATAGCATGAAATATTATGGTGATGGGCACGGTGCATTGTGATGACAGGGTTCATGGAGCATTGAGATGAAAAGTGGCATGAAGCATTGTGATTACAGGGGTGCTGGAGCATTGTGTTGACAAGGGCATGGAGCATTGTGATGAGAAGGCCATGAGCATTCTGATGACATGCGTCATGGAGCTTTGTGATGACAAGGACGTGGAGAATTGTGATTACAGGGCTCATGGAATATTGTGATGACAGGGCTGAGGGAGTATTCTGATGACTAGTGATGGAACATTGTGATATCAGTGGTGAGCAGGCATTTTGAGGAGAAGTGCATGGAGCATTGTGATGACAAGGTTTATGGAGCATTTTGATGACAAGGATGTGGAGCATTGTGATGACAATTGCATGGTGCATTCTGATGACATGGGTTATGGAACACTGTGATCAGAAGGGTTTGGTGCATTGTGATGACAGAGGTCATTGAGCATTTTGATTTCATTTTGATGACAATACCATGAAATATTTTGGTGATGGGCATGGTGCATTTTGATGACAGGGTTCAAGGAGCATTCAGATGAAAAGGGGCATGGAGCATTGTGATAACACGGGTGTTGGAGCATTGTGATGACAAGGGCGTGGAGAATTGTGGTGAAAAGTTCACAGAGCCTTGTGTGACTCGGGCATGGACCATTGTGAGGACAAAGGTCATGAAGAATTTTGATGACTGGAGTCACAGAGCATTGTGATTACAGGGGTCATGGAGCATTGTGATGAGAAGGGCATGGAGCATTGTGATGACACGGGCATGGAACATTTGTCTGATATGTTTCATGGATTATTGTGATGACAGTGGGCATGGCACATTGTGATGACATGGGCATGGAACATTGTGATGACAAGGTCATGGAATATTGTGAAGAGAGGTGTCAGGGAGCATTGTGATGACATATGTCATTGTCAATTGTGATGACAATGGCATGGAGCATTGTGATACGAAGTGTCATGGAGGATGGTGATGACAAAGGTAATGGAGCATTTTGATGACAAGGGCGTGGAACATTGCGATGACAAGGGTCATGGAGCATTGTGATGACAAGGGCATGGAGCATTCTGATGAAAAGGTACATGGAGCATTGAGATTACAGTTGTTTTGAAGCAATGTGATTACAAGGGCATGGAGCATTGTGATGAGAAGGCCATGAGCATTCTGATGACATGCGTCATGGAGCTTTGTGATGACAAGGACGTGGAGAATTGTGATTACAGGGCTCATGGAATATTGTGATGACAGGGCTGAGGGAGTATTCTGATGACTAGTGATGGAACATTGTGATATCAGTGGTGAGCAGGCATTTTGAGGAGAAGTGCATGGAGCATTGTGATGACAAGGTTTATGGAGCATTTTGATGACAAGGATGTGGAGCATTGTGATGACAATTGCATGGTGCATTCTGATGACATGGGTTATGGAACACTGTGATCAGAAGGGTTTGGTGCATTGTGATGACAGAGGTCATTGAGCATTTTGATTTCATTTTGATGACAATACCATGAAATATTTTGGTGATGGGCATGGTGCATTTTGATGACAGGGTTCAAGGAGCATTCAGATGAAAAGGGGCATGGAGCATTGTGATAACACGGGTGTTGGAGCATTGTGATGACAAGGGCGTGGAGAATTGTGGTGAAAAGTTCACAGAGCCTTGTGTGACTCGGGCATGGACCATTGTGAGGACAAAGGTCATGAAGAATTTTGATGACTGGAGTCACAGAGCATTGTGATTACAGGGGTCATGGAGCATTGTGATGAGAAGGGCATGGAGCATTGTGATGACACGGGCATGGAACATTTGTCTGATATGTTTCATGGATTATTGTGATGACAGTGGGCATGGCACATTGTGATGACATGGGCATGGAACATTGTGATGACAAGGTCATGGAATATTGTGAAGAGAGGTGTCAGGGAGCATTGTGATGACATATGTCATTGTCAATTGTGATGACAATGGCATGGAGCATTGTGATACGAAGTGTCATGGAGGATGGTGATGACAAAGGTAATGGAGCATTTTGATGACAAGGGCGTGGAACATTGCGATGACAAGGGTCATGGAGCATTGTGATGACAAGGGCATGGAGCATTCTGATGAAAAGGTACATGGAGCATTGAGATTACAGTTGTTTTGAAGCAATGTGATTACAAGGGCATGGAGCATTGTGATGAGAAGGCAATGGAGCATTCTGATGACATGCGTCATGGAGCTTTGTGATGACAAGGACATGGAGCATTGTGATTACATGGGTCTTGGAGCATTGGGATGAAAAATGCATGAAGCCTTGTCATGACAGGGTTCAAGGAGCATACTGATGACAACTGTCAGGGAGCATTGTGATGATAAGTGTATTGAGCATTGTGATGACAAAGTTCATGGAGCATTGTGATGAGAAGACCATGGATAATTGTGATGACCATCGTCATAGGGCTTTGTGATGACAAGTGTTATGGAATATTGTGATCAGAAGGGTTTGGTGCATTGTGATGACAGAGGTCATTGAGCATTTTGATTTCATTGTGATGACAATAGCATGAAATATTATGGTGATGGGCACGGTGCATTGTGATGACTGGGTTCATGGCGCATTGAGATGAAAAGGGGCATGGAGCATTGTGATTACATGGGTGTTGGAGCATTGTGATGACAAGGGCATGGAGCATTGTGATGAAAAGGCCATGGAGCATTCAGATGACATGCGTCATGGAGCTTTGTGATGACAAGGGCATGGAGAATTGTGATTACAGGGGTCATGGAATACTGTGATGACAGGGGTGAGGGAGTATTGTGATGACTAGTGATGGAACATTGTGATATCGGTGGTGAAAAGGCATTTTGAGGAGAAGTGCATGGAGCATTGTGATGACAAGTTTTATGGAGCATTTTGATGACAAGGATGTGAAGCATTGTGATGACAGGTGCATGGTGCATTGTGATGACATGGGTTATGGAGCATTGTGCTGACACACGCATCGAGCATTGTGATGACAAGTGTCATGGAGCATTGTGCTGACAAAGGTATGGAGCTTTGTGATGAAAATGTCACAGAGCATTGTGATAAAAATTTCATGGAGCATTGTGGTGACAAATGTCAGAGAGCTTTGTGTGACGAGGTCATGTCCCATTGTGATGACAAATGTCATGAAGCATTGTGATGACTGGAGTCACGGAGCATTTTGATAACGGTGGTCTTGGAGCATTGTGATGAAAAGGGAATGGATCATTGTGATGAAAAAGACATGGAGCCTTGTCATGACAGTGTTCAAGGAGCATACTGATGACAAGTGTCAGCGAGCATTTTGGTGCCAAGGATACTGAGCATTGTGGTGAAAAATGTCATGGAGTATTCTGATGAGAAGACCTTGCATAATTGTGATGACGAGCGTCATGGGGCATTTGATGACAAGTGTTATGGAACATTTTGATCATAAGGGTTTTGAGCATTGGGATGACAGAGGACATGGAGCATTTTGATTTCATTGTGATGACAATAGCATGAATCATTATGATGATGGGGAAGGTGCATTGCGACGACAGTGTTCATGGAGCATTGAGATGAAAAGTGGCATGGAGAATTGTGACTACAGAGGTCTTGGAGCATTGTGATGACAAGGGTCATGGAGCCTTGTGATGACAAGGCCGTGGAACATTGTGATGGCAGCGGTCATGGAGCATTGTTATGACAGGTGTAATGGAGCATTGTGATGACAAGGGCATGGAGCAATGTGATGAGAGATTTCATTGAGCATTGTGATGACAATGGCATGGAGCATTGTGATGCCAAGGGTCATGGAGATTTGTGATGACAAATGTCATGGGTCATTTTGATGACAAGGGCGTGGTGCATTGTGATGAGAAGGGCAGGGAGCATTGTGATTACAGAGTCATGGAGCAATTTGAATAAAAGGGTCATGGAATATTTTGATGATAGGGGTTACGGAACATTGTGATGTCAGGGGTCATGAAGCATTGTGATGAAATGGGTCATGGAGCATTTTGTGACAGGGGTTATGGAACATTGTGAGGTCAGGGGTAATGGAGAATTGTGATGATAAGAGCATAAAGAACTGTGATGACAGGGGTTATGGAACATTTTGATGACTGGGGTGAGCGAGTATTGTGATGACTAGTGATGGAACATTGTGATATATGTGGTGAGAGAGCATTTTGATGAGAAGTGCATGGAGCATTGTGATGTCAAGTTTTATGGAGCATAGCGATGAAAAGGATGTGGAGCATTGTGATTAAAAGAGCATGGCACATTGTGATGACATGTGTCATGGAGCACTGTGCTGACAAATGCATGGTCCATTTTGATGACAAGTGTCGTGGAGCATTGTGCTGACAAAGGCAAGGAGCATTGTGATGACAAGGGACACATAGCATTGTGATGAAAATTTCATGGAGCATTGTGGTGACAAAGGTCACAGAGTCTTGTGTGAAGACTGCCTGGACCATTGTGATGACAAGGGCATGGAGCAATGTGATGAATGGAGTCATGGAGCATTGTGATGACAGGGGTCATGGAGCATTGTGATGACAAGGGCATGGAGCATTGTGATAACAGGGGCATGGAACATTGGTCTGACATGTTTCATTGATTATTGTGATGACAGAGGGCATGGCACATTGTGATGACAAGGGCTTGGAACATTGTGATGACAAGGTCATGGAGTATTGTGAAGACAGGTGTCAGGGAGCATTGTGATGACATATGTCATTGTCCATTGTGATGACAATGGCATGGAGCATTGTGATACCAAGTGTCATGGAGGATTGTGATAACCAAGGTAATGGAGCATTTTGAAGACAAGGGCTTCGAACATTGCGATGACAAGGGTAATGGAGCATTGTGATGACAAGGGCATGGAGCATTCTGATGAAAATGTGCATGGAGCATTGAGATTACAGGGGTTTTGAAGCAATGTGATTACAAGGGCATGGATCATTGTGATGAGAAGGCAATGGAGCATTCTGATGACATGCGTCATGGAGGTTTGTGATGACAAGGACATGGAGCATTGTGATTACAGCGGCCTTGGAGCATTGTGATGAAAAGGGAATGGATCATTGTGATGAAAAGTGCATGGAGCCTTGTCATGACAGCGTTCAAGGAGCATACTGATGACAACTGTCAGGGAGCATTGTGATGATATGTGTATTGAGCATTGTGATGACAAAGATCATGAAGCATTGTGATGAGAAGACCATGGATAATTGTGATGACCAGCGTCATGGGGCATTGTGATGACAAGTGTTATGGAACATTGTGATCAGAAGGGATTGGTGCATTGTGATGACAAAGGTCATTCAGCATTTTGATTTCATTTTGATGACAATAGCATGAAATATTATGGTGAAGGGCACGGTGCATTGTGATGACAGGGTTCATGGAGCATTGAGATGAAAAGGGGCATGGAGCATTGTAATTACAGGGTTGTTGGAGCATTGTGATGACAAGGGCATAGAGTATTGTGATGGCATGCGTCATGCAGCTTTATGATGACAAAGGCATGGAGAATTGTGATTACAGGGGTCATGGAATATTGTGATGACAGGGGTGAGGGAGTATTGTGATGACTAGTGATGGAACATTGTGATATCAGTGGTGAGAAAGCATTTTGAGGAGAAGTGCATGGAGCATTGAGATGACAAATTTTATGGAGCATTTTGATGACAAGGATGTGGAGCAATGTGATGACAAGTGAATGGCGCATTGTGATGACATGGGTTATGGAGCATTGTGCTGACACACGCATCGAGCATTGTGATGAAAAGGGTCATGGAGCATTGTGCTGACAAAGGCATGGAGCTTTGTGATGACAAGGGTCACAGAGCATTGTGATTAAAATTTCATGGAGCATTGTGGTGACAAATGTCACAGAGCTTTGTGTGACGATGTCATGGAACATTTTGATGATAAGTATCATGAAGCACTGTGATGACTGGAGTCACGGAGCATTGTGATAACAGGGATCTTGGATCATTTTGATGAAAAGAGAATGGATCATTGTGATAAAAAAGGCATGGAGCCTTGTCATGACAGTGTTCAAGGAGCATACTGATGACAAGTGTCAGCGAGTATTGTGATGCCAAGTGTATTGAGCGTTGTGGTGACAAAGGTCATGGAGCATTGTGATGAGAAGACCTTGCATAATTGTGATGACGAGCGTCATGGGGCATGTGATGACAAGTGTTATGGAACATTGTGATCAGAAATGTTTGGAGCATTGTGATGACAGAGGACATGGAGCATTTTGATTTCATTGTGATGACAATTGCATGAATCATTATGATGATGGGCATGGTGCATTGTGAACGACAGTGTTCATGGAGCATTGAGATGAAAAGGGGCATGGAGAATTGTGATTACAGACGTCCTGGAGCATTGTGATGACAAGGGACATGGAGCATTGTGATGACAAGTGCTTGGAGCATTGTGATGCCAAGTGTCATGGAGAATTGTGATGACAATGGCAGGGAGCATTGTGATGTCAAGGGACATTGATAATTTTTATAACAATGTCATGAAGCATTGTGATGACAAGCATATGGAGCTTGCTATGACAGGGTTCAGGGAACATTGCGATGACAAGTGCACGGAGAATTGTGATGACAAGAGCATGTAACATTTTGATGAGAAATGTCATGGAATATTGTGGTGACAAAGACGTGGAGAATTGTGATGACAAGGGACATGGAGCAATGTGATGGCAAGACCGTGGAGCATTGTGATGAGAAGACCATGGATAATCGTGGTGACAAGCATCATGGAGCATTATGATGACAAGAGCCATGGAGCATTCTGACGTATGATATCACTTATGAAGGAAATGTAAACATGGGTACACATGAACTGAATTAGTAAAGAGAACAGATTCTCACATATAGAAAACATACTTATGCCTGCTTACGGGGAAAGGAGATGTGGCGAGATGCATAAAACCAGAGTTTGATATTAGCACCAGTACCATTCCATAAACCAAATACAGAATAGACAAGACCAACTCCTTCCTCAGTGAACGGGACTCAACACCCCTATTCTCTGCAGAGGAATATATCTGACTAGTAAGAATCTTAAAATCTACGTATTGATATGTCTCCGTAAGGGAATCAAGTGTGTCTAGACTGGCATAAACATGGCAGTGAAAATCAGCGGAAACCCACGATAAAAAGGAATTTATAAACAAAACAAAAAAACAAGGAGATTCTTTACAATTCCTTCAGGGGCTCTGATGAAACGTGGAATGACCATATCTACAATGACAGCTGGATGTGTCATAAGGCTGGAACCTTGAGACTGAGACGATTGGTCAGATTGGGTGAGCAAATGCAGACCCTATAAAGCAATAATGCGTGGCACCCATTCCTTGGGGCCCAACTCTCCAAAAAAAAGGGAATATTACTACAGCTATAACATGTACGGGAAACTTAGAGAATGGACCCACTGTGAATACGAAAGGTTTCTAAAACTCAACTAATAGTCCCTCTCCTGGTGCTCCGGTTTCACTTTCCAACTGCTTTACTATCAATCTCCCAACTTGGAGAGACAGCCCCTTTAACCTCCTGGTTCGCACAGGTTGCCAAATTGGCAAAGGATGAAAGGGAAGAGGGAGTACCAATGAGAGAGTAGCTGTTAGGCATTTGGACGGGCACATGTCACTCTAATTTCCCAGCACGAAGAAGAATAAACCAAAGTCTCAGCCAACCGCCGGGAACCAGTATAGGTCCTGAACCAACATTTGGGACTTGCGGTCAGCTCACAAAAAACGAGTTGAAAAATGGAGCTCAGGGGCACAGCAATTCACAAACTGGCAGAGTAATAAAGGACAACAATCTTCCAAAAATCTGTTGAGGGAAGGCAACGAGGTGGACTTGAAAGCGAGCCCCAATAGTAGGAAACAGATTTCAAGAGGTACATTGGAATCGCCTTTAAAGCACAGGAAGAGGGGCACAACTTCGACAATGATGCACTTGGCCAAAATGTGCATATGCGTTTTCACCTGAATATATTCAGGAGAAAATGCATAGGCCCATTTGGCCAAGCAACCAAGCGGGAAATGCAAATCTGCACTACTAAGAAGTATTTTTTCCCACAGGTGAAAAGGGACATCCACAAAATGTGTAAAACCAGAAAGGCAATACAGGCCCCGTACAACAGGAAGCCTAGTTATGCTGATGGTCAGGATGTAAATTGCCAACTACTGCTCTGGAGGAGTGCATTGTGTTCCCTAAAACAAGTAAACACCAGAGCTACAGAGCCAAGGGCACTTCCAGTCAAGGGAATATACCTTGGGAAAACTGAAAATCAATAAGACAGAGCCACCGCAAAATATAGGGCTGCACAGCTTACAAGAATCTTAACTTGGGTACACCTTAAATATCCAAGGAAATAGAAAAGTGGTTGAAGAAATTGTGTTAGTTACATACGATGCAATATCCCTCAGCCATGAAATCAAAGTCATAAGGCCAGTAGCAACAAAATGAGTGGATTCAGGTACGATGATTCTAAGTGAAATAAGTGACAGAGAAAAAGAAACTTATCATAAGATATCACTTATGAAGGTCCTGTAAACATGGTTACTCATTCACTGAGATAGGAAAGAAAACAGAGTCTCACATTTAGAAAACATTCTTATGCCTGCTTAAGGGGGAAGGAGAGGTGGGGTGATGCATAAAACCAGAGTTTGATATTAGTACAGGTACCGTTCCAAAAACCAAATAAAGAATAGACATGACCTACACCTTCCTCAGTGAAAGGGACTCAAAATCCCATATTTCCCGCAGAGGAATATATCTGACTATTAAGAATCTTAAAACCTATGTATCAATATGTCTCCGTAAGGGAATACAGTGTGTCTAGACTGGCATAAACATGGCACTGAGAATCAGCTCAAACCCACTACAAAAAGGAATTTCAAAAACAAAACAAAAAAACAGGGAAATTGTTTACAATTCCTTCAGGGGCTCTGAAGACACCTGGAATGACCATATCTACAACGACAGCTGGATGTGGCATAAGGCTGGACACTTGCAACTGAGAGGATTGGTGAGATTCGGTGAGCAAATGCAGACCATTTAAAGCAATAATGCGAGGCACACATTCAAAGGGTCCCAACTCTCCAGGTTGAAGGGAATATTACCTAGCTATAACATGTACGGGAAACCTAGACAATGGACACAATGTGAATACAAAAGGTTTCTAAAACTCAACTAATTGTCCCTCTCCTGGTGATCTGGTTTCAATTTCCAACTGCTTTACTATCAATCTACCAACTTGGAGAGACAGCCCCTTTAACCTCCTGGTTCGCACAGGTTGCCAATCTGGCAGAGGATGAAAGGGAAGAGGGAGAACCAATGAGAGAGTAGCTGTTAGGCATTTGGACGGGCACATGTCACTCTGTTTTCCCGGCAGGAAGAAGAATTAATCAAAGTCTCAGCCACCCACTGGGAACCTGTATAGGTCCTAAACCAAAATTTTGGACTTGCGGTCAGCTCACAAAAAACGAGTTGAAAAATGGAGCTCAGGTGCACAGCAATTCACAAACTGGCAGAGTACTAAAGGGCAACCATAGTCCAAAAATCTGTTGAGGGAAGGCAACGAGGCGGACTTGAAAGCGATCCAGAATAGCAGGAAACTGATTTCAAGAGGTACATTGGAATCGCCTTCAAATCACAGGATGAGGGGCAGAACTTCGACAATGATGCACTTGGCAAAAAAGGGCGTATGCGTTTTCTCCTGAATATATGCAGGAGAAAACACATACGCCCTTTTTGGCCAAGCAAGCAAGCGGGCAATGCAAATCTGCACTACAAAATGTGTCACTTCCCACAGGTCAAAAGGGACATCCGCAAAATATGTAAAACCCAGAAAGGCAAGACAGGCCCTGGAGAACAGAGAGCCTAGTTATGATGATGGCCGGGATGTAAATTACCAACTGCCTTTGTGGAGGAGTTCACTGTATTCCCTAAAACAAGTAAACAAGAGAGCTACAGAACCAAGGGCACTTCCAGTCTAGGAAATATGCCTTGGGAAAACTGAAAATCAATAAGACAGAGCCACCCCAAAATTAGGGCTGCACTGCTTACAAGAACCTCAACTTGGGTACACCTGAAATATCCCAGGAAAGACAAAAATGGTTCAAGAAATTGTGGTACTTACGTACAATTGAATATCTCTCAGCCATGAAATCAATGTCATAAGGCCAGTAGCAGCAAAATGAGTGGATTCAGGTATGATGATTCTAAGGAAAATAAGTCACAGAGAAAAAGAAACTTATCATAAGATATCACTTATGAAGGTCCTGTAAACATGGCTACACATGAAGTGAGTTAGGAAAGAGAACAGAGTCTCACATTCAGAAAACACCCTTATGCCTTCTTAGGGGGAAGGAGAGGTGTGATGCATAAAACCAGAGACTGATATTAGTACAGGTACCATTCCAAAATCCAAATACGGAATAGACAAGACCAAAACTTTCCTCAGTTAAAGGAAATCAAAACCCCATATTTGCCGCAGAGGAATACATCTGACTAGTATAAATTTAAAACCTATGTATCGATATGTCTCCATAAGATAATCAAGTGTGTCTAGACTGGCATAAACATGGCAGAGAGAATCAGCTAAAACCCACTAAGGATGTATTTCAATAACAAAACAAAAAAGCAGGGAAATTCTTTAAAATTCCTTCAGGGGCTCTGATGAAACCTGGAATGACACTATCTACAATGACAGCTGGATGTGGCATAATGCTGGACACTTGGGACTGAGAGGATTGGTGAGATTCGGTGAGCAAATGCAGACCATTTAGAGCAATAATGTGTGGCACACATTCCAAGGGTCCCAACTCTCCAGGTTGAAGGGAATATTACTACATCTATAACATGTACTGGAAACCTAGAGAATGGACACAGTGTGAATACGAAAGGTTTCTAAAACTCAACTAATAGTCCCTTTCCTGGTGCTCCAATTTGAATTTCCAAATGCTTTACTATCAATCTCCCAACTTAGAGAGACAGCCCCCCCTTTAACCTCATGGTTCTCACATGTTGCCAATTTGGCGGAGGATGAAAGGGAAGATGGACAACCAATGAGAGAGTAGCTGTTAGGCATTTGGACGGGCACATGTCACTCTAATTTCCCAGATGGAAGAAGAATTAACCAAAGTCTCAGTCACCCGCCGGGAACCAGTATAGGTACTGTACCAAAATTTTGGATTTGCGGTCAGCTCACAAAAAACAAGTTGAAAAATGGAGCTCAGGGGCACAGCAATTCACAAACTGGCAGAGTAATAAAGGACAACTATAGTCCAAAAACCTGTTGAGGGAAGGCAACAGGGGAAATTGAAGGAGAGCCAGTATAGCAGGAAACAGATTTCAAGAGGTACATTGGAATCGCCTTTAAAGCACAGGAAGAGGGGCACAACTTCGAAAATGATGCACTTGGCCAAAAAGTGTGTATGTGTTTTCTCCTGAAAATATTTAGGAGAAAACACAAACGAACTTTTTGCCCAAGCAAGCATGTAGGCAATGCAAATCTGCACTAAAAAGAAGTATCACTTCCCACCAGTCAAAAGGGACATCCGCAAAATGTGTAAAAACCAGAAAGGCAAGACAGGCCCTGGAGAACAGGGAGCCTAGTTATGCTGATGGGCAGGATGTAAATTGCCACCTGCCTCTCTGGAGGAGTGCATTGTGTTCCCTCAAACAAGTAAACACCAGAGATACAGATCCAAGAGCACTTCCAGTCTAGAGAATATACAATGGGAAAACTGAAAATCAGTAAGACAGATCCACCCCAATATTTAGGGCTGCACTGCTTACAAGAACCTCAACTTGGGTACACCTTAAATATCCCGGGAAAGACAAAATTGGTTCAAGAAATTGTGGTACTTACGTTAGATGGAATATCCCGCAGCCATGAACTCAATGTCATGAGGCCAGTAGCAGCAAAATAAGTGGATTCAGTTACGATGATTCTAAGTGAAATAAGTCACAGAGAAAAAGAAACTTATCATAAGATATCACTTATGAAGGTCCTGTAAACATGGCTACACATAAACTGAGTTAGGAAAGAGAACAGAGTCTCACATTTAGAAAACACTCTTATGCCTGCTCAAGGGGGAAGGAGAGGTAGGGTGATGCATAAAACCAGAGTTTGATATTAGTACAGGTACCATTCCAAAAACCAACTACGGAATAGACAAGACCTACACCTTCCTCAGAGAAAGGGACTCAAAACCCCATATTTCCCGCAGAGGAATATATCTGACTAGTAATAATCAAAAAACCTATATATTGATATGTCTCCAAAACGGAATCAAGTGTGTCTAGACTGGCATAAACATGGCAGTGAGAATCAGCTCAAACCCACTATAAAAAGGAAATTCAAAAACAAAAAAAAAAGCCGGGAAATTCTTTACAATTCCTTCAGAGGCTCTAATGAAACCTGGAATGACCCTATCTACAATGACAGCTGGATGTGGCATAAGGCTGGACACTTGGGACTGAGAGGATTTGCGAGATTCAGTGAGCAAATGCAGACCACTTAAAGCAATAATGTGTGGCACACATTCCAAGGTTCCCAACTCTCCAGGTTGTAGGGCATATTACTACAATTATAACATGTACGTGAAACCTAGAGAATGGACACAGTGTGAATACAAAAGGTTTCTAAAACTCAACTAATAGTCACTCTCCTGGTGCTCCAGTTTGAATTTCCAACTGCTTTACTATCAATCTCCGAACTTGGAGAGGCAGCTCCTTAAACCTCCTGGTTCGCACAGGTTGCCAATTTGGAAGAGGATGAAAGGTAAGAGGGAGAACCAATGAGAGAGTAGCTGTTAGGCATTCGGACGGGCACATGTCATTCTAATTTCCCGGCAGGAAGAAGAATTAAGCAAAGTCTCAGACACCCGCCAGGAACCAGTATAGGTTCTGAACCAAAATTTTGGACTTGCGGTCAGCTCACAAAAAACGAGTTGAAAAATGGAGCTCAGGGCCACAGCAATTCACAAACTGGCAGAGAAATAAAGGACAACAGTCGTCCAAATATCTGTTGAGGGAAGGCAACGAGGTGGACTTGAAAGTGAGCCAGAATAGCAGGAAACAGATTTCAAGAGGTACATTGGAATCACCTTTAAAGCACAGGAATAGGGGCACAACTTCGACAATGATGCACTTGGCCAAATAGGGCGTATGCGTTTTCTCCTGAATATATTCAGGAGAAAATTCATAGGCCCTTTTTGGCCAAGCAAGCAAGCGGGCAATTCAAATCTGCACTACAATGAAGTATCACTTCCCACCGGTCAAAAGGGCCATCCGCAAAATGTGTAAAAACCAGAAAGGCAAGATAGGCCCTGGAGAACAGAGAGCCTAGTTATGCTGATGGACAGGATGTAAATTGCGAACTGCCTCTCTGGAGGAGTGCATTGTGTTCCCTAAAACAAGGAAACAACAGAGCTACAGAGCAAAGGGCAATTCCAGTCTAGGGGATATACCTTGGGAAAATGGAAAATAAATAAGACAGAGCCACCCCAAAATTTAGGGCTACACTGCTTACAAGAACCTCAACTTGGGTACACCTGACATATCCCAGGAAACACAAAAATGTTTCAAGAAATTTTGTTACTTACGTACGATGGAATATCAGTCAGCCATGAAATCAATGTCATAAGGCCAGTAGCTTCAAACTGAGTGGATTCAGGTACGATGATTCTAAGTAAAATAAGTCACAGAGAAAAAGAAACTTATCATAAGATATCACTTATGAAGGTCCTGTAAACCTGGCTGCACATGAACTGAGTTAGGAAAGAGAACAGAGTCTCACATTTAGAAAACACTCTTATGCCTGCTTAAGGGGGAAGGAGAGGTGGGGTGATGCATAAAACCAGAGTTTGTTATTAGTACATGTACCGTTTCAAAAACCAACTACGGAATAGACAAGACCTACACTTTCCTCAGTGAAATGGTCTCAAAACCCCATATTTCCTGCAGAGGAATATATCTGACTAGTAAGAAACTTAAAACCTATGTATTGGTATGTCTCCATAAGGGAATTAAGTGTGTCTTGACTGACATAAACATGGCAGTGAGAATCAACTCAAACCGCCTATAAAAAGGAATTTCACAAAAAAAAAAAAAAAACAGGGAAATTCTTTACAATTCCTTCAGGGGCTCTGATGAAACCTGGAATGACCCTATCTACAACCACAACTGGATGTGGCATAAGCCTGGACACTTTGGACTGAGACAATTGGTGAGATTCGGTGAGCAAATGCAGACCATTTAAAACAATAATATGTGGCACACATTCCAATGGTCCCAACTCTCCAGGTTGAAGGGAATATTACTACAGCTATAACATATACTGGAAACCTAGAGAATGGACACAATGTGAATATGAAAGGTTTCTAAAACTCAACTAATATTCCCTCTCCTGGTGCTCCGGTTTGACTTTCCAACTGCTTTACTATCGATCTCCCAACTTGGAGACACAGGCCCTTTAACCTCCTTGTTATCACAGGTGGCCAAAGTTGTAGAGGATGAAAGGGAAGACGGAGAACCAATGAGAGAGTAGCTGTTAGGCATTTGGACGGGCACATGTCATTCTAATTTCCAGGCAGGAAGAAGAATTAACCAAAGTCTCAGACACCCGCCGGGAACCAGTATAAGTCCTGAACCAAAATTTTGGACTTGCGGTCAGCTCACTAAAAACGAATTGAAAAATGGAGCTCAGGGACACAGCAATGCACAAACTGGCAGAGTATTAAAGGACAACAATCGTCCGAAAATCTGTTGAGGCAAGGCACAGAGGCGGACTTGAAAGCGAGCCAGAATAGCAGGAAACAGATTTCAAGAGGTACATTGGAATCACATTTAAAGCACTGGAATAGGGGCACAACTTCGACAATGATGCACTTGGCCAAAAAGGGCGTATGCGTTTTCTCCTGAATATATTGAGGAGAAAATGCATACGTGCTTTTTGGCCAAGTAAGCAAGCGGGAAATGCAAATCTGCACTACAATGAAGTATCACTTCCCAACGGTCAAAAGGGCCATCCGCAATATGTGTAAAAACCAGAAAGGCAAGATAGGCCCTGGAGAACAGGGAGCCTAGTTATGCTGATGGACAGGATGTAAATTGCGAACTGCCTCTCTGGAGGAGTGCATTGTGTTCCCTAAAACAAGGAAACAACAGAGCTACAGAGCCAAGGGCACTTCCAGACTAGGGAATATACATTGGGAAAACTGAAAATCAATAAGATAGAGCCACCGCAAAATTTAGGGCTGCTTATGTAGATGGTTTACTTATGTAGAGTGGAATATTACTCATCCAGAAATCAATGAATTAAGGCCAGTTGTAACAACTCTGGAGGATTTACATACGATCATTCTAAGTGACGTATGTCAGAAAGAAAAAGACACATATCATAAGATGTCACTTAAAGGTGGAATCAAAAATGGCTACACATGAAATAAATTACAAAAGAGAAACATAGTCAAATATGTAGAAAATAGACATAAGGCTGCTAAATGGAAATGTGAGGAAGGGTGAGGTATTATCCAGGAGGTTGAAATTAGCAAAGATACCATTCCAAATACAAAATTGAATAACTGACAAGGCCTACACGGTACTTCAAAGAACTGCACACAGCCCACTCAAGTCACTGGAAAATAATACATATGAATGGTAAGCATCTGAAAAAGAATTTATTGTTGTCTCACAGTACATGAATCAAGTGGATGTATACCAGCAAAAAACAGAGCTTTGAAAATCAGCTGTAACCAATATAAAAATAAATTAAAAATTATTTAGAAAAACAGTGAGACAGACAAAATTTCTTACAACTTTTGTTGAAGGGCTATGATGTAACATGGATTGAACACATGTAGACCCACAGCAGGATGATATATAAGGCTGGAAGCTATGCACGCTAAGAGATGTTAGAGAGGCTGGGTGAGGACATGCAGAACTTTAAAAGAAATACTTCATGATTCCCATTCCATGGGTCCCAAATCTGCAGGTTCAAGGGAATCTTCTGACAGCGAAAACATGCCTGGGAGACCGAGACAAATGTACACCGTGTGATCAGGAAAGAGGTCTAAAATGCACCTCATTTTTTATCTCCTGGTGCTGGGGTTCGCCATTCCAGCCCAATTACTAACAATCTTCCCACTTGGAGAATCAGCACCTTTAACCTCCTGTTTCACACAGTTTGCAATTTGTGCAGAGGATAAACGGGAAGAGGGGGAACCAATGAGAGACTAGCTGTAGGAGTTTTGACAGGCACATGTCACTCTAAATTCCCATTAGGAAGAAAAATTAACCAAAGGTTCACCCTGCCTCCCCAGAACCAGAATAGGGCCGGAAGCAATGAAATGGTTTTGCGGCCAGCTCACAAAAAAAGCGAGTTGCAAAATGGAGCTCAGGAGCAGACAATTAAAAGACCTGCAAAGATAAAAATGATAACCAACGTCCAAAAATATATTCAGGTAAGGCAACGAAGAGGATCTGAATGAGAGGCAGAATTGCAGGAAACAGATTTCAAAAGGGAGATTGGACTCACATTTAAAGCATATGAAAAGCAGCAGAATTTCTAAAATGATGTAGTTGGGCAAAAGGGTGTATGCGTTTTTTTCATGAATAACTTCAGGAAAAAAACACATACAGAGTTTTTGGCCAACCAAGAAAGCGGGAAATGCAAATCTGCACAACAAAGAAGTCTCAATTTCCACTGCTCAGAAAGGCCATCCAAAATATATGTACAAACCAGAAATGCAGGAGAGGCCATGGAGAACAGGGAGCTAGTCACGCTGATGGGTGGGGTATAAATATCCAAGAGCCACTCTGAAGTAGTGTATGCTGTTTCCTAAAACATCTAAAATACAAAGCTACCGAGCATAGGGCACTTCCACTCATGAGCATATAACTTGGGAAGACTAAATATCAACATGACACAGCCACCCCAAAGTTTAGGGCTGCTCTGCATACAAGAACCTCAACATCAGTACAACATAAATATTCCAGGAAAGAGAAAATTGCGTAAAGAACTTGTGGTAATTTTGTACAATTGAATATCACTCAGACATGAAATCAATGTCATAAGGCCAGTAGCAGCAAAATGAGTGGATTTAGGTACGATGATTCTAAGTGAAATAAGTCACACAGAAAAAGAAACTTATCATAAGATATCAATTAGGAAGTTCCTGTAAACATGGCTACACATTAACTGAGGAAAGAGAACAGAGTCTCACATTGAGAAAACACTCTTAAGCCTGCTTAAGGGGGAAGGAGAGTTGGGGTGATGCATAAAACCAGAGTTTGATATTAGCACATGTACCATTCCATGAAGCAAATACAGAATAGACAAAACCTACACCTTCCTCAGTGAACGGGACTCAAAACCCCAATTCCCAGCACAGGAATATATCTGACTAGTAAGAAACTTAAAACCTATATATTGATATGTCTCCATAAGGGAATCAAGTGTGTCTAGACCGGCATAAACATGTTGGTGAAAATCAGCTCATCCCCCTTATAAAAATGAATTTCAAAAACAAAACAAATAAAAACAGCGAAATTTTACACAATTCCTTCAGGGGTTCTGATGAAACCTGGAACGACCCTATCTGCAAAGACAGCTAGATGAGACATAAGGCTGGACACTTGGGGCTGAGAGGACTTGTGAGATTTGGTGAGAAAATGCAGATCCTTTAAAGCAGTAATGCATGCCACCCATTCCATGGGTCCCAACTCTCCAGGTAGAAGGGAATATCAATACAGTTATAACATGTATGGGAATCCTTGAGAAAGGACACCCTGTGATGGCAAAAGATTTCTAAAAGGCTCCTAATTTTTCCTCTCCTTGTGCTCCAGTTTGGCATTCCAACTGCTTTACTATCAATCTGCCAACTTGGAGAGTCAGCCCCTATAAGCTACTGGTTCGCACAGATTGCAAATTGTGCAGTGGATGAAAGGAAAGAGGGAGAACAAATCAGAGAGTACCTGTAGGCATTTGGACGGACACATGGCACTCTAATTTCCCGTCCGGAAGGAAGAATTAACCAAAGCGTCAGCCTGCACCCCCGGAACAAGTATAGGTCATGTAGCAAAATTGTAGATTTGTGGTCAGCTCACAAAAACACGAGTTGAAAATTGGAGCTCAGGGGCACAGCAATTCACAAACCTGCAGAGTTATAAAGGACAACTCTCTTCCAAAAATCTGTTGAGGGAAGGCAACGAAGCAGACTTGAAAATGAGGCCGAATTGCAGAAAACATATTTCAAGAGTTAAGCTGGAATCGCCTTTAAAGCACAGGAAAAGTGTAACAACTTCGACAATGATGCACTTGGCCAAAAAGGGCGTATGCATTTTCTGCTGAATATATTCAGGAGAAAAGGCATACGCCCTTTCTGGCCAATCAAGCAACCCCGCAATACAAATCCACACTACAAAGTATTGTCACTTCCCACCGGTCAAAAGGGACATCCGAAAATCTGTAAAATCCAGAAAATAAAGACAGAGATGACAAGAGCATGTTGCAATGTGATCCCAGGGGTCATGGAGGATTGTGATGACAAGGCCATGTAGCATTGTGCTGACAAAGGCATGGAGCATTTTGATAACAAGGGTCACGGAGCACTGTGATGACAATCCTCATGGAGCATTGTGATTACATGGATCATGGAGCATTGGGATGAAAAGGGCATGGATCTTTGTGATGACAAGGGTTATGGAGCATTTTGATGACAAGAGTCCCGGATCACTGTGTTGTCAAGGGTCATGGAGGGTTGTGATGACAGAGGTCATGGAGCATTTTGATGACAAGGGTCATGGAGAAGTGAGATGAGAAGGTCATGGATATTTGGGCTGAAAATGTTCATGGAGTATTGTGAAGACAGGGGTCATGGAGCACTGTGATGACAAGGTCCAGGAGCACTGTGATGAGAAGACCATGGAGTCTTGTGATGACAAGTCTCATGGAGCATTCTGATGAAAAGGGGCAAGGAGCATTGTGATTACAAGGGTCTTGGAGAATTGGGATGACAAGGGCATGGAGCATTTGGATGAGAAGACCATAGAGCGTTCTGATGACATGCATCATGGAGCTTTGTGATGAAAAGGGCATGGAGCATTGTGATTACAGGGGTCTTGGAGCATTGTGATGAAAAGGGCATGAATCATTGTGATGGAAAAGGCATGGAGCCTTGTCATGACAGGGTTCAAGGAGCATACTGACGACAAGAGTCAGGGAGCATTGTGATGACAAGTGTATTGAGCATTGTGATGACAAATGTCATGGAGCATTGTGATGAGAAACACCTGTAAAATTGTGATGACGAGCGTCATGGGGCGTTGTGATGACAAGTGTTATGGAACATTGTGATAACAACGGTTTGGAGCATTGTAATGACAGAGGTCATGGAGCATTTTGATTTCATTGTGATGACAATAGCAAGAAGCATTATGATGATGGGCATGGTGCATTGTGATGACAGGGTTCATGGAGCATTGAGATGAAAAGGGGCATGGAGCATTGTGATTAAAGTGGTCTTGGAGCATTGTGATGACAATGGCATGGAGCATTGTGATGAGAAGGCAATGGAGCATTCTGATGACATGCATCATGGAGCTTTGTGATGACAAGGACATGGAGCATTGTGATGACAGTGGCATGGAAAATTTGTCTAAGAAGTTTCATGGATTATTGTGATGACAGTGGGCATGGCGCATTGTGATGACAAGGGCATGGAGCATTGTGATTACAAGGTCATGGATTATTGTGAAGACAGGTTACAGGGAGCGTTGTGATCACATATGTCACGGTCCATTGAGATGACAATGGCATGGAGCATTGTGATGCCAAGTGTCATGGAGGATTGTGATGACAAAGGTAATGGAGCATTGTGATGACAAGGGCTTGGAGCATTGTGATGAGAAGTGTCATGGAGCATTGTGATGACAGGAGCATGGAGCATTGTGATGACAACGGACATCGGGAATTTTGATGACAAGGTATGAAGCATTTTGATGACAAAGGCATGGAGCTTGCTATGACAGGTGTCATGGGGCATTGCGATGACAGATGTATGGAGAATTGTGATGACAAGAGCATGTAACATTTTGATGAGAAGTGTGATGGAGCATTGTGATGACAAGGGCACGGAACACTGTGATACATGGGTCATTGAGGATTGTAATGACAAGGGCATGGAGCATTGTGATGAGAAGGGCATCTAGCATTGTAACAAGCATCATGGACCTTTGTTATCACAAGGGCATGGAGCAATGTGATGAGAGGCTTCATGGAGCATTGTGATGAGAAGACCATGGAGCCTTGTGATGACAAGTCTCATGGAGCATTCTGATGAAAAGGGGCATGGAACATTGTGATTACATGGGTCTTGGAGCATTGTGATTACAAGGGCATGGAGAATTGTGAGAGAAGGCCAAGGAGCATTCTGATGACATGCGACATGGAGCTTTGTGATGACCAGGGCAAAGATCATTGTGATTACAGGGGTCTTGGAGCATTATGATGAAAAGGCTCTGGATCATTGTGATGAAAAAGGCATGGAGCCTTGTCATGACAGGGTTCAAGGAGCATACTTATGGAAAGAGCCAGTGAGCATTGTGATGACGAAGGTCATGGAGCATTGTGATGAGAAGACCATGGGTAATTGTGATGACGAGCGTCATGGGGCATTGTGATGACAAGTGTTATGGAACATTGTGATCACAAGGGTTTGGAGCATTGTGATGACAGAGGTCATGTAGCATTTTGATTTCACTGTGATGACAATAGCATGAAGCATTATGATGATTGGCATGGTGCATTGTGATGAGAGGGTTCAAGGAGCATTGAGATGAAAAGGGGCATGGAGCATTTTGATTACAGGTGTCTTGTAGCATTGGGATGGCAAGGGCATGGAGTATTGTGATGGCAATGGTCATGGAGCATTTTCATGACAAGAGTCCCGGATCATTGTGTTGTCAAGGGTCATGGAGCATTGTGATGACAGGGGCATGGAACATTGGTCTGACAAGCTTCATGGAATATTGTGATGACAGTGGGCATGGCGCCTTGTGATAACAAGGGAATGGAGCATTGTGATGACAAGGTCATGGATTATTGTGAAGACAGGTGTCAGGGAGCATTGTGATGACATATGTCAAGGTGCATTGTGATGACAATGGCATGGAGCATTGTGATGCCAAGTGTCATGGAGGATTGTGATAACAAAGGTAATGGAGCATTGTGATGACAAGGGCTTGGAGCATTCTGATGAGAAGTGTCATGGAACATTGTGATGACAAGGGCATGGAGCATTGTGATGACAACGGCCATTGAGAATTTTGATGACAACGTCGTGAAGCATTGCGATGACAAGCACATGGGGATTGCTATGGCAGGGGTCATGGAGCATTGCGATGACAAGTGCATGGATAATTGTGATGACAAGAGCATGTAACATTGTGATGAGAAGTGTCGTGGTGCATTGTGATGAGAGGGCCGTGGAGAATTGTGATGACAAGGGACATGAAGCATTGTGATGACCAGGGCATTCAGCGTTGTGATGGCAAGACCGTGGAACATTGTGATGAGAAGATCATGGGTAACTGTGATGACGAGAGTCATGGAGCACTGTAATGACAAGGGGAATGGAGCATTGTGATGACAGGTGTCATGGATCATTTTGATGAGAGGGGTCATGGAGCCTTCTTATGACCAGCTTATGGAGTATTGTGATGACACTGACATGGAGCATTGTAATGAAAAGGGCATGGAGCATTGTGATGAAAAAGGCATGGAGTCTTTTCATGACAGGTTTCAAGTAGCATTCTGACGACAAGTGTCAGGGAGCTTTGTGATGACAAGTGTATTGAGCATTGTGATGACAAAGTTCATGCAGCATTGTGATGACAGGCATCATGGAGCGTTGTGATGACAAGGGTTATGGAACATTGTGATCACAAGGGTTTGGAGCATTGTGATGAGAGAGGGCATGGAACATTTTCATTTCAACGACCATGGAGCATTGTGATGACAAGGGCATGAAGCAATGTGAACCCAAGTTTCATCGAGGATTTTGATGACAATTTGAATGGAGTACTGTGATGACAAGCACATGGATCATTGTGATGACAAGGTCATGTAGCATTTTGCTGACAAATGCACGGAACATTTTGATGACAAGGCTCATGGAGCACTGTGATGACAAGCGTCACGGAGCATGGTGATTACAGGGGTCATGGAGCATTGGGATGGCAAGGTCATGGATCATTTTGATGACAAGGGTAATGGAGCATTCAGATGACAAGTGTCCCGGATCATTGTGTTGTCACGGGTCATGGAGCGTTGTGATGACAGTGGTCATGGAGCATTTTGATGACAAGGGATTGGTACATTGTGACGATAAGGGCATGTAGCATTGTGATGACTGGGGTTATGGAACATTGTGATGACAGGGTTGAGGGAGTATTGTGATTAATAGTGATGGAACATTGTGAAATCAATGGTGAGAGAGCATTTTGATGAGAAGTGCATTGAGCATTGTGATTACAAGTTTTATGGAGCATTGTGATGACTAGGATGTGGAGCATTGTGATGACAAGTGCATGGCGCATTGTGATGACATGGGTCAAGGAGCATTGTGCTGAAAAGCGCATGGAGCATTGTGATGACATGTGTCATGGATCATTGTGCTGACAAAGGCATGGTGCATTTTGATGACAAGGGTCACAGAGCACTGTGATTTAAAGTTCATGGAGCATTGTGGTGACAAAGGTCACAGAGCCTTGTGTGACAGGGGCATGGACCATTGTGATGAGAAATGTCATGAATCATTTTGATGACTGGAGTCACAGAGCATTGTGATGACAGGGGTCATGGAGCATTGAGATGAAAAGGGGCATGGAGCATTGTGATTACAGGGGTCTTGGACCGTTGTGATGACAAGGGTAATGGAGCCTTGGATGAAAAGCCCGGGGAACATTGTGATGGCAGGGGTCATGGAGCATTGCGATGACAAGTGCATGGAGAATTGTATTGACAAGAGCATGTAACATTTTGATGAGAAGTGTCATGGAGCACTGTGATGACAAGGACATGTAGAATTGTGATGACCAGGGCATGGAGCATTGTGATGGCAAGACCGTGGAGCATTGTGATGAGAAGACCATGGATAATTGTGATGACGAGCGTTATGGGGCATTGTGATGACAAGTGTTATGGAACATTGTGATCACAAGGGTTTGGAGCATTGTGATGACAGAGGTCATGTGGCATTTTGATTTCATTGTGATGACAATAGCATGAAGCATTATGATGATGGGCATGGTGCATTGTGATGAGAGGGTTCAAGGAGCATTGAGATGAAAAGGGGCATGGAGCATTGTGATTACAGTTGTCTTGTAGCATTGGGATGGCAAGGGCATGTAGTATTGTGATGGCAATGGTCATGGAGCATTTTCATGACAAGAGTCCCGGATCATTGTGTTGTCAAGGGTCATGGAGCATTGTGATGACAGGGGCATGGAACATTGGTCTGACAATTTTCATGGATTATTGTGATGACAGTGGGCATGGCGACTTGTGATAACAAGGGAATGGAGCATTGTGATGACAAGGTCATGGATTATTGTGAAGACAGTTGTCAGGGAGCATTGTGATGACATATGTCAAGGTGCATTGTGATGACAATGGCATGGAGCATTGTGATGACAACGGCCATTGAGAATTTTGATGACAATGTCGTGAAGCATTGCGATGACAAGCACATGGAGCTTGCTATGGCAGGGGTCATGGAGCATTGCGATGACAAGTGCATGGATAATTGTGATGACAAGAGCATGTAACATTGTGATGAGAAGTGTCATGGCGCATTGTGATGAGAGGGCCGTGGAGAATTGTGATGACAAGGGACATGGAGCATTGTGATGACCAGGGCATTCAGCATTGTAATGGCAAGACCGTGGCACATTGTGATGAGAAGATCATGGGTAATTGTGATGACGAGCGTCATGGAGCACTGTAATGACAAGGGGAATGGAGCATTGTGATGACAGGTGTCATGGATCATTTTGATGAGAGGGGTCATGGAGCCTTCTTATGACCAGCTTGTGGAGTATTGTGATGACACTGACATGGAGCATTATGATGAAAAGGGCATGGAGCATTGTGATGAAAAAGGCATGGAGTCTTTTCATGACAGGTTTCAAGGAGCATTCTGACGACAAGTGTCAGGGAGCTTTGTGATGACAAGTGTATTGAGCATTGTGATGACAAAGTTCATGCAGCATTGTGATGACAGGCATCATGGAGCGTTGTGATGACAAGGGTTATGGAACATTGTGATCAGAAGGGTTTGGAGCATTATGATGAGAGAGGGCATGGAACATTTTCATTTCAACGACCATGGAGCATTGTGATGACAAGGGCATGAAGCAATGTGAACCCAAGTTTCATCGAGGATTTTGATGACAATCGGAATGGAGTACTGTGATGACAAGCACATGGAGCATTGTGATGACAAGGTCATGTAGCATTTTGCTGACAAATGCACGGAACATTTTGATGACAAGGGTCATGGAGCACTGTGATGACAAGCGTCACGGAGCATGGTGATTACAGGGGTCATGGAGCATTGGGATGGCAAGGTCATGGATCATTTTGATGACAAGGGTAATGGAGCATTCAGATGACAAGTGTCCCGGATCATTGTGTTGTCACGGGTCATGGAGCGTTGTGATGACAGTGGTCATGGAGCATTTTGATGACAAGGGATTGGTACATTGTGACGATAAGGGCATGTAGCATTGTGATGACTGGGGTTATGGAACATTGTGATGACAGGGTTGAGGGAGTATTGTGATTAATAGTGATGGAACATTGTGAAATCAATGGCGAGAGAGAATTTTGATGAGAAGTGCATTGAGCATTCTGATTACAAGTTTTATGGAGCATTGTGATGACTAGGATGTGGAGCATTGTGATGACAAGTGCATGGCACATTGTGATGACATGGGTCAAGGAGCATTGTGCTGAAAAGCGCATGGAGCATTGTGATGACATGTGTCATGGATCATTGTGCTGACAAAGGCATGGTGCATTTTGATGACAAGGGTCAGAGAGCACTGTGATGAAAAGTTCATGGAGCATTGTGGTGACAAAAGTCACAGAGCCTTGTGTGACAGGGGCATGGACCATTGTGATGAGAAAGGTCATGAATCATTTTGATGACTGGAGTCACAGAGCATTGTGATGACAGGGGTCATGGAGCATTGAGATGAAAAGGGGCATGGAGCATTGTGATTACAGGGGTATTGGACCATTGTGATGACAAGGGCATGGAGTATTCTGATGACATGCGTCATGGATATTTGTGATGACAAAGGCATGGAACATTGTGATTACAAGGGTCTTGGAGCATTGTGATGACAAGGGTCATGGAGCCTTGGATGAAAAGGCCGGGGAACATTGTGATGGCAGGGGTCATGGAGCATTGTTATGACAAGGGTCATGGAGCATTGCGATGACAAGTGCATGGAGAATTGTATTGACAAGAACATGTAACATTTTGATGAGAAGTGTCATGGAGCACTGTGATGACAAGGACATGTAGAATTGTGATGTCCAGGGCATGGAGCATTGTGATGGCAAGACCGTGGAGCATTGTGATGAGAAGACCATGTATAATTGTGATGATGAGCATCATGGAGCACTGTAATGACAAGGGGCATGCAGAATTGTGATTACAGGTGTCATGGATCATTGTGATGACAAGGGTTATGGACCATTCTGATGACAAGCTTGAGGATTAATGTGATGACAATGGCATGGAGCATTGTGATGAAATGGGCATGGAGCATTGTGATGAAAAAGGCATGGAGCCTTTTCATGACAGTGTTCAAGGAGCATTCTGACGACAAGTGTCAGGGAGCATTGTGATGACAAGTTTATTGAGCATTGTGATGAAAATGGTAATGGAGCATTGTGATGAGAAGTGCATCGAGCATTGTGATGACAAGTGTTATGGAGCTTTGTGATGACAAGGGCATGGAGCAATGTAATGATAGGTTTTATGGAGCATTGTGATGACAATGGCATGGAGCATTGTGATGCCAAGGGTCATGGAGCACTGAGATGTAAAGCGTGATGGAGCATTCTGATTACAGGGGTCATGGAGCATTGGGATGACAAGCGCATGGATCACTGTGATTTCAAGTGTCATGGAGCATTTTGATGACAAGAGTCCCGGGTCATTGTGTTGTCAGGGGTCATGGAGCGCTGTGACGTCAGTGGTCATGGAGCATTGTGATGACAGTGGTAATGGAGCATTATAATGGCAAAGTCATGGAGCATTGTGATGAGAAGGCCATGGAGCATTCTGATGACATGCATCATGGAGCTTTGTGATGACAAGGGCATGGAGCACTGTGATTACTGGGGTCATGGAACATTGTGATGACAGTGGTGATGGAGTATTGTGATGACTAGTGATGGAACATTGTGATATTAGTGGTGAGAGAGCATTTTGATGAGAAGTGCATGGACCATTGTGATAACAAGGTTTATTTAGCATTGTGATGACAAAGTTGTGTAGCATTGTGATGACAAGTGCATGGCCCATATTGATGACATGGGTCATGGAGCATTGTGCTGAGAAGCGCATGGAGCATTGTGATGACAAGGGTCATGGAGCACTGTTCTGACAAAGGCATGGAGCATTGCGATGACAAGGGTCACGGAGCATTGTGATGAAAAGTTCATGGAGCATTGTGGTGACAAAGGTCACAGAGACTTGTGATGACGAGAGCATGGACCATTGTGATGACAAAGGTCATGAAGCATTGTGATGACTGGAGTCACGGAGCATCGTGATGACACAGTTCATGGTGCATTGTGACGACAACGGCATGGAGCATTGTGATGACAAGGGCATGGAGCATTGTTATGACATATTCATTGCTTATTGTGAAGACAGGTGTCAGGGAGCATTGTGATGGCATATGTCATGGTCCATTGTGATGACAATGGCATGGAGCATTGTGATGACAAGTGTCATGGAGGATTGTGATGACAAGAGCATGTATCATGGTGATCAGAAGTGTCATGGAACATTGTGATGACAAGGGACATGGAGCATTGTGATGTCCAGGGCCTGGAGCATTGTGATGGCATGTCCGTGGAGCATTGTGATGGCAAGACCATGGAGCATTTTGATGACGAGTGTCATCGAGCACTGTAATGACACGGGGCATGGATAATAGTGATGACAAGTGTCATGGATCATTGTGATAACAAGGGTCATGGAGCATTCTGATGACAAGTTTCTGGAGTATTGTGATGACAATAGCATGGAGCATTGTGATGAAAAAGGCATGGTGCATTGTGATGAAAAAGTCATGGAACCTTTTCATGACAGCTTTCAAGGAGCGTTCTTACGTCAAGTGTCAGGGAGCATTGTCATGACAAGTGTATTGAGCATTGTGATGACAACGGTCATGGAGCATTGTGATGACAGGCAGTATGGAGCGTTGTGATGACAAGTGTTATGGAACATTGTGATCACAAGGGTTTGGAGCATTGTGATGACAGAGGTCATGGATCATTTTCATTTCAAGTAGCATGGAGCATTGTCATGACATGGCATGAAGCAATGTAAACCCAAGGTTCATGGAGGATTTTGATGACAATGGGAATAGAGTATTTTGATGACAAGCGCATGGAGCATTGTGATGACAAGGTCATGTAGCATTTTGCTGACAAATGCATGGAGCATTTTGATGACAAGGGTAATGGAGCACTGTGATGAAAAGCGTCACGGAGCATTGTGATTACAGGTGTCATGGAGCATTGGGATGGCAAGGGAATGGATCATTGTGATGACAAGGGTCATGGAGCAGTTTGATGAAAAGAGTCCAGGATCATTTTGTTGTCAGTGGCCATGGAGCGTTGTGATGAGAATGGTCATGGAACATTGTGATGAGAAGGTCATAGATCATTGGGCTGAAAATGTTCATGGAGTTTTGTGATGGCAGGGGTCATGGAGCATTGTGTTGACAAGGGAATGGAACATTGTGATGACAAGGTCCTGGAGCATTGTGATGAGAAGCCCACTGAGCCTTGTGATGAGAAGTCTCATGGAGCATTCTGATGAAAAGGTGCATGCAGCATTGTGATCACAGGGGTCTTAGAGCATTGTGAAGTAAAGGACATGGATCATTGAGATGAAAAAGGCATGGAGCCTTGTCATGACAGGGTTCAAGTAGCATACTGACGACAAGTGTAAGGGAGCATTGTGATGACAAGTGTATTGAACATTGTGATGAAAAATGTCATGGAACATTGTGATGAGAAGTTCGTGGATAACTGTGATAACGACCGTCATGGGGCGCTGTAATGACAAGTGTTATGGAGCATTGTGATCACAAGGGTTTGGAGCATTGTGATGACAGATGTCATGTAGCATTTTGATTTCATTGTGATGACAATAGCGTGAGGCATTATGCTGATGGGCATGGTTCGTTGTAATGACAAGGTTCATGGAGCATTGAGATGAAAATTGGCATGGAGCATTGTGATTACTTGGGTCATGGAGCCTTGTGATGACAATGCCGTGAAACATTGTGATGACAGGAGAGAGGGAATATTGTGATGACTAGTGTTGGAAAATTATGATATTAGTGGTGAGACAGCATTTTGATGTGAAGTGCATGGAGCTGTGTGATGACAAGTTTTACGGAGCATTGTGATGACAAGGTTGGGGAGCCCTGTGATGACAAGCGCATGGCACACTGTGATGACATGGGTCATGGAGCATTGTGCTGACAAGGGCATGTAGCATTGTGATGACAATTGTCATGGAGCATTGTCCTGACAAAGGCATGGAGAATTGTGATGACATGGCTCACAGAGCATTGGGATTAAATGTTCATGGAGCATAGTGGTGAAAAAGTTCACAGAGCCTTGTGATGATGAGGGCATGAACCATTGTGATGACAAAGGTCATGAAGCATTGTGATGACTGGAGTCACGGAGCATTGTGATGACAAGGTTGGGGAGCATTGTGATGACAGGGGCATGGAGCAATGTGATGACAGGGGCATGGAACATTGGGCTGAAAAGTTTCATGGATTATTGTGATGACAGTGGGCATGGAACATTGTGAGGACAAGGGCATGGAGCATTGTGGTGACAAAGGTCACAGAGCCTTGTGTGACGAGGGTATTTACCACTGTGATGACAAGGGTCATGAAGCATTGTGATGACTGTTGTCATGGAGCATTGTGATGACAGGGGTCATAGAGCATTGTGATGACAAGGGCAGGGAAGTTTGTGATGACACGGTCATGGAACATTTGGCTGACAACTTTCATGGATTATTTTGATGACAGTCGGCATGGCACATTGTGATGACAAGTGCATGGAACATTGTGATAACAAGCTCATGGAGTATTGTGAAGACAGGTGTCAGGGAGCATTGTGATGACATATGTCATTGTCCATTGTGATGACAATGGCATCGAGCATTGTGATACCAAGTGTCATGGAGGATTGTGATGACAAAGGTAATGGAGCATTTTGAAGACAAGGGCTTGGAACATTGTGATGTCAAGGGTCAAGGGGCATTGTGATGACAGGGCATGGAGCATTGTGATGACAAGGGCCATTGAGAATTTTTATGACAATGTAATGAAGCATTGTGATGAAAAACGCATGGAGCTTGCTATGACAGGGGTCATAGAGCATTGCGATGACAAATGCATGGAGATTTGTGATGAAAATATCATATAACATTGTGATGAGAAGTGTCCTGGTGCATAGTGATGACAAGGATTTGGAGAATTGTAATGACATGGGACATGGAGCATTGTGATGAACAGGGCATGGAGAATTGTGATGGCAAGACCGTGGAGCATTGAGATGAAAAGACCATGGATAATTATGATGAAGAGCGTCATGGATCACTGTAATGACAAAGAGCATGGAGCATTGTGATGACAGGTGTCATGGATCATTGTGATGAGAGGGGTCATGGAGCATTGTGATGACAAGGGTCAATGAGCATTGTGATGAGAAGGTCATGGAGCATTGGGCTGAAAATATTCATGGAGTATTTTGATGACAGGGGTCATGGAGACTTGGATGACAAGGCCGTGGATCATTGTGATGGCAGGGGTCATCGAGCATTATTATGACAGGGGTAATGGAGCATTGTGATGACTAGGGCACGGAACACTGTGATACATGTGTCCTAGAGGATTATAATGACAAGGTTATGGAGCATTGTGATGAGAAGTGTATCGAGCATTGTGATGACAAGCGTCATGGAGCATTGTGGTGACAAGGACATGGAGCAATGAGATGGGAGGTTACATGGAGCATTGTGATGAAATGGCATGGAGCATTGTGATGCCAAGGGTCATGGAGCTTTGTGATGACAAAAGTCATGGAGCATTTTGATGACAAGGTCGTGGTGCATTGTGATGAAAAGGGCAGGGAGCATTGTGATGACAGGGTCATGGAGCAAATTGATGAAAAGTGTCATGGAACATTTTGATGACAGGGGTTATGGAACATTGTGATATCAGGGTTAATGGAGCATTTTGATGAAACGGGTCATGGAGCATTCTGATGAAAAGGTGCATGGAGCATTGTGATTACAGGGGTTTGGAAGAATTGTGATGACAAGGGCATGGAACATTGTGATGAGAAGCAATGGAGCATTTTGATGACATGCGTCATGGAGCTTTGTGATGACAAGGACATGGTTCATTTTGATTACAGGGGTCTTGGAGCATTGAGATGAAAAAGGAATGGATCATTGTGATGAAAAATGCATGGAGCCTTGTCATGACAGGGTTCAAGGAGCATACTGATGACAACTGTCAGGGAGCATTGAGATGATAAGTGTATTGAGCATTGTGATGACAAAGATCATGGAGCATTGTGATGAGAAGACCATGGATAATTGTGATGACCAGCGTCATGGGGCATTGTGATGACAAGTGTTATGGAACACTGTGATTAGAAGGGTTTGGAGCATTTTAATGACAAAGGTCCTTGAGCATTTTGATTTCATTGTGATGACAATAGAATGAAATATTATGGTGATGGGCACGGTGCATTGTGATGACAGGGGTCATTGAGCATTGTTATGACAGGGGTAATGGAGCATTTTGATGACAAGGCCATGGGGCACTGGTCTGAAATGTTTCATGGATTATTGTGATGAGAGTGGGCCTGGCGCCTTGTGATGACAAGGGCCCAGAACACTGTGGTACAGGGTCCATGGAGGACTGTAATGACAAGGGCATGGAGCATTGTTATGAGAAGGTAATCGAGCATTGTGATGACAAGCGTCATGGAGATTTGTGATGACAAAGGTCATGGAGCATTTTGATGATATGGGTTATGGAGCATGGTGAGGTAAGGGGTATTGGAGCATTGTGACGAAAAAGGTCTTGGAGCATTTTGATGACATGGGTTATGGAGAATTGTGATGTCATGGGTCATGGAGCACTGTGATGATAAGGGCATGTAGTATTGTGATGATAGCGGTCATGGAACATTGTGATGACAAGGATGAGGGCGTATTGTGATGACCAGTGATGGAACATTGTGATATCAGTGGTGACAAAGCATTTTGATGAGAAGTGCATGGAGCATTGTGATGACAAGCTGGTGGAGCATTTTGCTGACAAGCGCATGGAGCATTGTGATTACAAGTGTCATTGAGTGTTGTGCTGAGAAATGCATGGAGCATTGTAATGAAAAGTTCATGGTGCATTGTGGTTACACAGGTCACAGAGCCTTGTGATAACGAGGGCATTGACCATTGTGATGACAAATATCATGAACCATTGTGATGAATGGAGTCACGGAGCATTGTGATTACAGGGGCATGAAGCATTGGTCTCACAAATTTCATGGATTATTGTGATGAGAGTGGGCATGGTGCATTGTGATGAAAAGAGCATGGAACATTGTGATGACAACGTCATGGACTATAGTGAAGACAGGTGTCAGGGATCATTGTGATGACATATGTCATGGTCCATTGTGATGCCAATAACATGGAGCATTGTGATGACACGTGTCATGGACGATTGTGATGACAAAGGTAAAGGAGCATTGTGATGATCAGGGCATGGAGCAATGTGATGGCAAGACTGTGGATCATTGTGATGAGAGGACCATGGATAACTGTGATGAAGAGCACCATAGATCATCATGATGACAAGAGCCATGGAGCATTCTGACATAAGATATCACTTATGAAGGAAATGTAAACATGGCTACATATGAACTGAATTAGGAAAGAGAACAGTGTCTCACATGGAGAAAACATACTTATGCCTGCTTAAGGGGAAAGAGAGGTGGGAAGATGTACAAAACCAGAGTTTGATATTAGCACAGGTACGGTTCCATAATCCAAATACAGAATAGACAAGACCTACTCCTTCCTCAGTGAACGGGACTGAACACCCATATTCCCCGCAGAGGAATATATCAAAGTAGTAAGAATCTTAAAACCTATGTATCGATATGTCTCTGTAAGGGAATCAAGTGTGTCTAGATTGGCATAAACATGGCAGTGAGAATCAACTCAAAACCACCATAAAAATAATTTCAAAAACAAAACAAAATAAAACTGGGAAATTCTCTACAATTCCTTCAGGGGCTCTGATGAAACCTGGAATGACCGTATCTACAATGACAGCTGGATGTGGCATAAGGCTGGACACTTGGGACTGAGAGGATTGGTGAGATTCGGTGAGCAAATGCATACCATTTAAAGCAATAACGTGTGGCACACATTCCAAGGGTTCCAACTCTACAGATTGAAGGGAATATTACTACAGCTATAACATGTATGGGAAACCTAGAGAATGGACACACTGTGAATACGAAAGGTTTCTAAAATTCAACTAATAATCCCTCACCTGGTGCTCTGTTGTGACTTTCCAACTGCTTTACTATCAATCTCCCAACTTGTTTAGACAGGCCCTTTAACCTCCTGGTTCGCCCAGGTTGCCAATTTGACAGAGGATGAAAGGGAAGACGGAGAACCAATGAGAGAGTAGCTGTTAGGCATTTGGACGGGCACATGTCACTCTAATTTCCCGGCAGGAAGAAGAATTAACCAAAGTCTCAGCCACCCGCCGGGAACAAGTATAGGTCCTGAACCAAAATTTTGGTCTTGCGGTCAGCTGACAAGAAACGAGTAGAAAAATGGAGCTCAGGGGCACAGCAATTCACAAACTGGCAGAGTAATAAAGGACAACAATCTTCCAAAAATCTGTTGAGGGAAGGCAACGAGGTGGACTTCAAAGCTAGCCAGAATAGCAGGAAACAGATTTAAAGAGGTACATTGGTATCGCCTTTAAAGAACAGGAAGAGGGGCACAACATCGACAATGATGCACTCGGCCAAAAAGGGTGTATGCGTTTTCTCCTGAATATATTCAGGAGAAAACGCATACACCCTTTTTGGCCAAGCAAGGAAGCAGGCAATGCAAATCTGCACAACAAAGAAGTATCACTTCCCACCGGTCAAAAGGGACATCCGCAAAATGTTTAAAAACCAGAAAGACAAGACTGGCCCTGGAGAACAGGGAGCCTAGATATGCTGATGGGCAGGATGTAAATTTCCAACTACCTCTCTGGAGGAGTGCATTGTGTTCCCTAAAACAAGTAAACAACAGAGCTAGAGAGCCAGGGGCACTTTCAGTCTAGCGGAGATACCTTGGGAAAACTGAAAATCAATAAGACAGAGCCACCACAATATTTAGGGCTGCACAGCTTACAAGAACCTCAACTTGGATACACCTTAAATATCCCATGAAAGATAAAAATGGTTCAAGAAATTGTGGTACTTACGTACGATGGAATATCCCTCAGCCACAAATAAATGTCATAAGGCCAGTAGCAGCAAAATGAGTGGATTCAGGTACGATGAATCTAAGTTAAATAAGTCACAGAGAAAAAGAAACTTATCATAAGATATCACTTATTAAGGTCCTGTAAACATGGCTACACATGAACTGAGTTAGGAAAGAGAACAGTGTCTTACATTTAGAAAACGCTCTTATGCCTGCTTAAGGGGAAGGAGATTTGGGGTGATGCATAAAACCAGAGTTTGATATTAGTGCAGGTACCGTTCCAAAAACCAACTACGGATTAGAAAAGACCTACACCTTCTTCAGTGAAAGGGACTCCAAACACCATATTTCCCGCAGAGGAATATATCTGATTAGTAATAATCTTAAAAACTATTTATTGATATGTCTCCACAAGGGAATCAAGAGTGTGTAGACTGGCATAAACATGGCAGTGAGAATCAGCTCTAACCCACTATATAAAGGAATTTCAAAAACAAAACAAAAAACAGGGAAATTCTTTACAATTCCTTCAGGGGCTCTAATGAAACCTGGAATGACCCTATCTACAACTACAGTTGGATGTGGCATAAGGCTGGACACTTGGGACTGAGAGGATTGGTGAGATTCGGTGAGCAAATGCAGACAAATTAAAGCAATAATGCGTGTCACACATTCCAAGAATCCCAATTCTCCAGGTTGAAGGGAATATTACTACAGTTATAAAATGTATGGGAAACCTAGAGAATGGATACACTTTGAATCCGAAAGGTTTCTAAAACTCAACTAACAATCCCTCACCTGGTGCTCCGGTGTGACTTTCCAACTGCTTTACTATCAATCTCCCAACTTGTTTAGACAGCCCCTTTAACCTCCTGGTTCGCACAGGTTGCCAATTTGGCAGAGGCTGAAAGGGAAGAGGTAGAACCAATGAGAGAGTAGCTGTTAGGCATTGGACGGCCACATGTCACTCTAATTTCCTGGCAGGAAGAAGAATTAACCAAAGTATCAGCCACCCGCCGGGAACCATTATAGGTCCTGAACCAAAATTGTGGACTTGTGGTCAGCTCACAAAAAAACTAGTTGAAAAATGGAGCTCAGAGGCACAGCAATTCACAAACTCACAGAGTAATAAAGGACAACTATCGTCCAAAAATCTGTTGAGGGAAGGAAACGAGGCAGACTTGAAAGCGAGCCAGAATAGCAGGAAACAGATTTCAAGAGGTACATTGGAATCGCCTTTAAAACACCAGAAGAGGGGCACAACTTCGACAATGATGCACTTGGCCAAAAAGGGCATATGCATTTTCTCCTGAATATATTCAGGAGAAAACGCATATGCCCTTTTTGGCCAAGCAAGCAACCAGGCAATGCAAATCTGCACTACAAAGAAGTATCACTTCCCACTGGTCAAAAGGGACATCCGCAAAATCTGTAAAAACCAGAAAGACAAGACAGGCCCTAAAGAACAGGGATACCAGTTATGCTGATGGGCAGGATGTAAATTGCCAACTGCCTCTCTGGAGGAGTGCATTGTGTTCCCTAAAACAAGTAAACAACAGAGCTACAGAGACAAAGGCACTTCCAGTCTAGAGAAGATACCTTGGGAAAACTGAATATCAATAAGACAGAGCCATCCCCAAATTCAGGGCTGCACTGCTTACAAGAACCTCAACTTGGGTGCACCTTAAATATCCCAGGAAAGACAAAAATGGTTCAAGAAATTGTGGTACTTACGTACGATGGAATATCCCTCAGCCACGAAATCAATGTCATAAGGCCAGTAGCAGCAAAATGAGTGCATTCAGGTACGATGATTCTAAGTGAAATAAGTCACAGAGAAAAAGAAAGTTATCATAAGATATCACTTATTAAGGTCCTGTAAACATGGCTACACATGAACTGAGTTAGGAAAGAGAACAGTCTCACATTTAGAAAACACTCTTATGCCTGCTTAAGGGGGAAGGAGAGGTGGGGTGATGCATAAAACCAGAGTTTGATATTAGTACATGTACCGTTCCAAAAACCAACTATGGAATGGAAAAGACCTAGACTTTCCTCAGTGAAAGGGACTCAGAACGCCATATTTCCCGCAGAGGTATATATCTGACTAGTAAGAAACTTAAAACTTAAGTATTGATATGTCTCCGTAAGGGAATGAAGTGTGTCTTGACTGACATAAACATGGCAGTGAGAATCAGCTCAAACACAATATAAAAAGGAATTTCAAATACAAAACAAAAAACTGGGAAAATCTTTACAATTCCTTCAGGAGCTCTGATGAAACCTGCAATGACCCTATCTACACAGACAGCTGGATGTGGCATAAGGCTGGACACTTGGGACTGAGAGGATTTGTGAGATTCGGTGAGCAAATGCATACCAATGAAAGCAATAACGTGTGGCACACATTCCAAGGTCCCAACTCTACATATTGAAGGGAATATTACTACAGATATAACATGTATGGGAAACCTAGAGAAATGACACACTGTGAATACGAAAGGTTTCTAAAATTCAACTAATAATCCCTCACCTGGTGCTCCAGTGTCACTTTCCAACTGCTTTACTATCAATCTCCCAACTTGTTTAGACAGCCCCTTTAACCTCCTGGTTCGCACAGGTTGCCAATTTGGCAGAGGCTGAAAGGGAAGAGGTAGAACCAATGAGAGAGTAGCTGTTAGGCATTTGGACAGGCACATGTCACTCTAATTTCCAGGAAGGAAGAAGAATTAACCAAAGCCTCAGCCACCCGATGGGAACCTGTATAGGTCCTGAACCAAAATTTTGGACTTGCGGTCAGCTCACAAAAAAACGAGTTGAAAAATGGAGCTTAGGGGCACAGCAAAGCACAAACAGTCAGAGTAAAAAAGGACAAAAATCGTCCAAAAATCTGTTGAGGGAAGGCAACGAGGGAGACTTCAAAGCGAGCCAGAATAGCAGGAAACAGATTTCAAGAGGTACATTGGAATCGCCTTTAAAGCACAGGAAGAGGGGCAGAACTTTGACAATAATGTACTTGGCCAGAAAGGGTGTATGTGTTTTCTGCTGAATATATTCAGGAGAAAACGCATATGCCCTTTTTTCCAAGCAAGCAAGCGGGCAATGCAAATCTACACTACAATGAAGTACCACTTCCCACCGGTCAAAAGGGACATCCGCAAAATGTGTAAAAACCAGAAAGGCAAGACAGGCCCTGGAGAAAATGGAGCCTAGTTATGCTGGTGGGCAGGATGTAAATTGCCAACTGCCTCTCTGGAGGACTGCATTGTGTTCCCTAAAACAAGTAAACAACAGAGCTACAGAGCCAAGGGAACTTCCAGTCTAGGGAATATACCTTGGTAAAACTGAAAATCAATAAGACAGAGCAACCCCAAAATTTAGGGCTGCACTGCATACAAGCACCTCAACTTGGGTACACCTTAAATATCCCAGGAAAGACAAAAATGGTTCAAGAAATTGTGTTACATACGTACGATGGAATATCAGTCAGGCATGAAATCAATGTCATAAGGCCAGTAGCAGCAAAATGAGTGGATTCAGATACGATGATTGTAAGTGAAATAAGTCACACAGAAAAAGAAACTTATCAAAAGATATCACTTATGAAGGTCCTGTAAACATGGTTACACATGAACTGAGTTAGGATAGAGAACAGAGTCTCACGTTTAGAAAACACTCTTATGTCTGCTTAAGGGGGAAGGAGAGGTGGGGTGATGCATAAAACCAGAGTCTGATATTAGTACAAGTACCGTTCCAAAAACCAAATACGGAATAGACAAGACCTACACTTTCCTCAGTGAAAGGGACTCAAAACCCCATATTTCCCGCAGAGGTATATATCTGACTAGTAAGAAACTTAAAACCTATGTATTGATATGTCTCCGTAAGGGAATGAAGTGTGTCTTGACTGCCATAAACATGGCAGTGAGAATCCGCTCAAACGCACTATAAAAATGAATTTCAAAAACAAAACACAAAAAACAGGGAAATTCTTTACAATTCCTTCAGGGGCTCTGATGAAACCTGGAATGACCCTATCTACAATGACAGCTGGATGTGGCATAAGGCTGGACACTTGGGACTGAGAGGATTGGTGAGATTGGTTCAGTAAATGCAGACCATTTAAAGCAATAATGTGTGGCACACATTCCAATGGTCCCAACTCCGCAGGTTGAAGGGAATTCTACTACAGATATAACATTTACGGGAAACCTAGAGAATGGACACACTGTGAATACGAAAGGTTTTTAAAACTCAACTAATAATCCCTCTCCTGTTGCTCCAGTTTGAATTTCCAACTGCTTTACTATCAATCTCCCAACTTGTTGAGACAGCCCCTTTAACCTGCTGGTTCTCACATGTTGCCAATTGGCAGAGGATGAAAGGTAAGATGGAGAACCAATGAGAGAGTTGCTGTTAGGCATTTGGACTGGCACATGTCACTCTAATTTCCCGTCAGGAAGAAATAGTAACCAAAGTCTCAGTCACCCGCCAGGAACCAGTACAGGTCCTCAACCAAAATTGTGGATTTGCTGTCAGCTTACAAAAAATGAGTTGAAAAATGGAGCTCTGGGGCACAGCAATTCAAAAACTGGCAGCATAATGAACGAAAACTATCGTCCAAAAATCTTTTGACGGATGGCAATGAGGCGGACTTGAAAACGAGGCCCAATAGCATGAAACAAATTTCAAGAGGTACTTTGGAATCGCCTTTTAAGCACAGCAAGAGGGGCTCATTGTCGACAAAGATGCACTTGACCAAAAAGTGCATATGAGTTTTTTCCAGAATATATTCAGGAGAAAATGCATATGCCCTTTTTGGCAAAGCAAGCAAGCGGGCAATGCAAATCTGCACTACAAAGAAGTATCACTTCCAAGCGGTCAAAAGGGACATCTGCAAAATGTGTAAAAAACAGAAAGGCAAGACATGCCTAGAGAACAGGAAGCCTAGTTATGCTGATGGGAAGGATGTAAATTGCCAACTGACTCTCTGGAGGAGTGCAATGTGTTCCCTAAAACAATTAAACAACAGAGCTACAGAGCCAAGGGCACTTCCAGTCTAGGGAATATACCTTGGGAAAACTGAAAATCAATAAGACAGAGCCACCCCAAAATTTAGGGCTGAACTGTTTACAAGAGGCTCTACTTGGGTACACCTAAAATATCCCAGGAAAGACAAAATTGGTTCAAGAAATTTTGGTACTTATGTACGATGGATTATCCCTCAGCCATGAAATCAATGTCATAAGGCCAGTAGCAGCAAAATGAGTGGATTAAGGTACGATGATTCTAAGTGAAATAAGTCACAGAGAAAAAGAAACTTATCATAAGATATCACTTATGAAGGGCCTGTAAACATGGCTACACATGAACAGAGTTAGGAAAGAGAAAAGAGCCTCTCATTTAGAAAACACTCTTATGCCTTCTTAAGGGGAAAGGAGAGGAGGGGTGATGCATAAAACCAGAGTTTTATATTCGTACAGGAACCATTCCAAAAACCAAATATGTAATAGACAAGACCTACACCTTCCTCAGGGAAAGAGACACAAAACCCCATATTTCCCGCAGAGGAATATATCTGACTAGTAAGAATCTTAAAACCTATGTATTGATATGTCTCCGTAAGGGAATCAAGTGTGTCTAGACTGGCATAAACATGGCAGTGAAAATCAGCTCAAACCCACTATAAAAAGGAATTTCAAAAACCAAACAAAAAAATAGGGAAATTCTTTACAATTCCTTCAGGGGCTCTGATGAAACCTGGAATGACCCTATCTACAACGACAGCTGGATATGGCATAAGGCTGGACACTTGGGACTGAGAAGATTGGTGAGATTGGGTCAGCAAAAGCAGACCATTTAAAGCAATAATGCGTGGCACACATTCCAAGGATCCCAACTCTCCAGGTTGAAGGGAATATTAATACAGCTATAACATGTACGGGAAACCTAGAGAATGGACACACTGTGAATACGAAAGGTTTCTAACACTCAACTAATAGTCCCTCTCCTGGTGCTTCGGTTTGTATTTCCAACTGCTTTACTATCAATCTCCAAACTAGGAGAGACAGCCCCTTTAAACTCCTGGTTCTCAAAGGTTGCCAATTTGGCAGAGGATGAAAGGAAAGATGGAGAATCAATGAGAGAGTAGCTGTTAGGCATTTGGAAGGGCACATGTCACTCTAATTTCCCGGCAGAAATAAGAATTAACCAAAGTCTCAGCCACATGCTGTGAACCAGTATAGATCCTGAAGCAAAATTTTGGACTTGCGGTCAGCGCACAAAAAACGAGTTGAAAAATGGACCTCAGGGGTACAGCAATTCACAAACTGGCAGAGTAATAAAGGGCAACTCTCGTCCAAAAATCTGTTGAGGGAAGGCAACGAGGCGGACTTGAAAGGGAGCCAGAATAGCAGGAAACAGATTTCAAGAGGTACATTGGAATCGCCTTTAAAGCACAGCAAGAGGGGCAAAATTTCGACCGTGATGCACTTGCCCAAAAAGGGCGTATGCGTTTCCTCCTGAATATAATCAGGAGGAAACACATAGGCCCATTTTGGCCAAGCAAGCAAGCGGGCAATGAAATTCTGCAGTACAAAGAAGTATCACTTCCAAGCGGTCAAAAGGGACATCTGCAAAATGTGTCAAAAACAGAAAGGGAAGACAGGCCCTGGAGAACAGGGAGCCTAGTTATGCTGATGGGCAGGATGTAAATTGCCAACCGCCTCTCTGGAGGAGCGCAATGTGTTCCCTAAAACAATTAAACAACAGTGCTACAGAGCCAAGGGCACTTCCAGTCTAGGGAATATACCTTGGGAAAACTGAAAATCAATAAGACAGAGCCACCCCAAAATTTAGGGCTGCACTGTTTCCAAGAACCTCAATTTGGGTACACCTAAAATATCCCAGGAAAGACAAAATTGGTTCAAGAAATTTTAGTACTTACGTACGATGGATTATCCCTCAGCCATGAAATCAATGTCATAAGTCCAGTAGCAGCAAAATGAGTGATTTCAGGTACGATGATTCTGAGTGAAATAAGTCACAGAGAAAAAGAAACTTATCATAAGATATCACTTATGAACTTCCTCTAAACATGGCTACACATGAACAGAGTTAGGAAAGAGAAAACAGCCTCTCATTTAGAAAACATTCTTATGCCTTCATAAGGAGAAAGGAGAGGAGGGGTGATGCATAAAACCAGAGTTTTATATTCGTACAGGTACCATTCCAAAAACCAAATATGGAATAGACAAGACCTACACCTTCTTCAGTGAACGGGACTCCAAAACCCATATTTCCCACAGAGGAATATATCTGATTAGTAAGAATCTTAAAACCTATGTAATGATATGTCTCCGTAAGTGAATCAAGAGTGTGTAGACTGGCATAAACATGGCAGTGAGAATCAGCTCAAATCCACTATAAAAAGGAATTTCAAAAGCAAAACAAAAAACAGGGAAATTCTTTACAATTCCTTCAGGGGCTCTGATGAAACCTGGAATAACCCTATCTACAACAACAGCTGGATGTGGCATAAGGCTGGACACGTGGGACTGAGAGGATTTGCGCGATTCAGTGAGCAAATGCAGACCATTTAAAGCAATAATGCGTGACAAACATTCCAAGGCTCCCAACTCTCCAGGTTGAAAGGAATATTACTACAGCTATAACGTATACGGGAAACCTAGAGAATGGACACACTGTGAATACGAAAGGTTTATAAAACTCAACTAATAATCCCTCACCTGGTGCTCCGGTTTGACTTTCCAACTGCTTTACTATCAATCTCCCAACTTGGAGAGACAGACCCTTTAACCTCCTGGTTCACACAGGTTGCCAATATGGCAGAGGCTGAAAGGGAAGAAGTAGAACCAATGAGAGAGTAGCTGTTAGGCATTTGGATGGTCACATGTCACTCTAATTTCCCGGCAGTAAGAAGAATTAACCAAAGTCTCAGCAACCCACCGGGAACCAATATAGGTCCTAAACCAAAATTTTGTACTTGTGGTCATCTCACAAAAAACAAGTTGAAAATGGAGCTCAGGGGCATAGCAATTCACAAACTGGCAGAGTAATAAGGACAACTATCGTCCAAAAATCTGTTGAGGGAAGGCAACGAGGCGGACTTGAAAGAGAGCCAGAATAGCAGGAAACAGATTTCAAGAGGTACATTGGAATCACCTTTAAAACACCGGAAGAGGGGCACAACTTCGACAATGATGCACTTGCCGAAAAAGGGCGTATGTGTTTTCTCCTGAATATATTCAGGAGAAAACGCATACGCCCTTTTTGGCCAAGCAAGCAAACGGGCAATGCAAATCTGCACTACAAAGAAGTATCACTTCCCAACGGTCAAAAGGGACATCCGCAAAATCTGTAAAAACCAGAAAGACAGGACTGGCCCTGAAGAACAGGGATCCTAGTTATGCTGATGGGCAGGATGTAAATTGCCAACTGCCTCTCTGGAGGAGAGCATTTTGTTCCCTAAAACAAGTAAACAACAGAGCTATAGAGCCAAGGGCACTTCTAGTCTAGAGAAGATACCTTGGGAAAACTGAAAATCAATAAGACAGAGCCACCCCAAAATTTAGGGCTACACTGCTTACAAGAACTTCAACTTGGGTACACCTTAAATATCCGAGGAAAGACAAAAATGGTTAAAAGTAATTGTGTTACTTACGTACGATGGAATATCAGTCAGCCATGAAATCATTGTCATAAAGCCAGGAGCAGCAAAATGAGTGGATTTAGGTACGATGATTCTAAGTGAAATAACTCACAGAGAAAAAGAAACTTATCATAAGATATCACTTATGAAGGTCCTGTAAACATGGCTACACATGAACTGAGTTAGGAAAGAGAACAGAGTTTCACATTTAGGAAACACTCTTATGCCTGCTTAACGGGGAAGGAGAGGTGGGGTGATGCATAAAACCAGAGTTTGATAGTAGTACACGTAAAGTTCCAAAAACCAACTACGGAATAGACAACACCTACACTTTCCTCAGTGAAGGGACACAAAACCCCATATTTCCCGCAGAGGAATATAACTGACTAGTAAGAATCTTAAAACCTATGTATTGATATGTCTCCGTAAGGGAATCAAGTGTGTCTAGACAGGCATAAACATGGCAGTGAGAATCCGCTCAAACCCACTATAAAAAGGAATTTCAAAAACAAAACACAAAAAGAGGGAAATTCTTTACAATTCCTTCAGGGGTTCTAATGAAACCTGGAATGACCCTATCTACAACGACAGCTGGATGTGGCATAAGGCTGGACACTTTGGACTGAGAGGATTTGTGAGATTCAGTGAGCAAATGCAGACCATTTAAAGCAATAATGCGTGATAAACATTCCAAGGGTCCCAACTCTCCAGGTTGAAGGGAATATTACTACAGCTATAACATGTACGGGAAACCTAGAGAATGGACACACTGTGAATACGAAAGGTTTCTAAAACTTAACTAAAGTCCCTCTCCTGGTGCTCCGGTTTTTATTTCCAACTGCTTTACTATCAATCTCCCAAATTGGAGAGACAGTCCCTTTAACCCCCTGGTTCGCACAGGCTGCCAATTTGGCAGAGGATGAATGGGAAGAGGGAGAATCAATGAGAGAGTAGCTATTAGGCATTTGGAGGGGCACATGTCACTCTACTTTCCCGGCAGGAAGAAGAATTAATCAAAGTCTCAGCCACCCACTGGTAAACTGTATAGGTCCTGAACCAAAATTTTGGACTTGCGGTCAGCTCACAAAAAACGAATTGAAAAATGGAGCTCAGGGGCACAGCAATTCACAAACTGGCCGAGTAATAAAGGACAACTATCGTCCAAAAATCTGTTGAGGGAAGGCAACGAGGCAGACTTGAAAACGAACCAGAATAGCAGGAAACAGATTTCAAGAGGTAAATTGGAATCGAATTCGAAGCACAGGAAGAGGGGCACAACTTTGACAATGATGCACTTGGCGAAATAGGGCGTATGCGTTTTCTCCTGAATATATTCAGGAGAAAACGCATCCGACCTTTTTCGCCAAGCAAGCAAGCGGGCAATGCAAATCTGCACTACAAAGAAGTATCACTGCCCACCGGTCAAAAGGGACATCCACAAAATGTGTAAAACTAGAAAGGCAAGACAGGCCCTGGAGAACAGAGAGACTAGTTATGCTGATGGGCGGGATGTAAATTACCAACTGCCTTTGTGGAGGAGTTCACTTTGTTCCCTAAAACAAGGAAACAAGAGAGCTACAGAAACAAGGGCACTTCCAGTCTAGGGAATATACCTTGGGAAAACTGAAAATCAATAAGACATTGCCACCCCAAAATTAGGGCTGCACTGCTTACAAGAACTTCAACTTGGGTACACCTTCAATATCCCAGGAAAGACAAAAATGGTTTAAGAAATTGTATTACTTACAGACAATGGAATATCCTGAGCCATGAAATCAATGTCAAGAGGGCAGTAGCAGCAAAATGAGTGGATTCAGGTACGATGATTCTAAGTGAAATAAGTCACAGAGAAAAAGAAACTTATCATAAGATGTCACTTATGAAGGTCCTGTAAACATAGCTAAACATGAACTGAGTTAAGAAAGAGAACAGAGTCTCACATTTAGAAAACACTCTTATGCCTGCTTAAGGGGGAAGGAGAGGTGGGGTGATGCATAAAACCAGAGTTTGATATTAGTACAGATGCTCTTCCTAAAACCACGTACGGAATAGACAAGTCCTACACCTTCCTCATTGAAAGGGACTCAAAACCGCATATTTCCTAAAGAGGAATATATCTGAGTATTAAGAATCTTAAAACCTAAGTATTGATATGTCTCCATAAGGGAATCAAGTGTGTCTAGGCTGGCTTAAACATGGCAGTGAGAATCAGCTCAAACCCACTATAAAAAGGAAATTCAAAAACAAAAAAAAAAAAAAAAAGAGAAATTCTTTAATATTCCTTCAGGGACTCTGATGAAACCTGGAATGACCATATCTACAATGACAGCTGGATGTGTCATAAGGCTGGACACTTGGGACTGAGAGGATAGGTGAGATTGGGTAAGCAAATGCAGACCAAATAAAGCAATAATGCGTGGCACACATTCCAAGGTTCCCAACTCTCCAGGTTGAAGGGAATATTACTACAGCTATAACATGTACGGGAAACCTAGAGAATGGACACACTCTGAATACGAAAGGTTTCTAAAACTCAACTAGTAGTCCCTCTCCTGGTGCTCTGGTTTGAATTTCAAACTGCTTTACTATCAATCTCCCAACTTGGAGAGACAGCCCCTTTAACCTCCTGGTTCTCACAGGTGGCCAGTTTGGCAGAGGATGAAAGGGAAGATGGAGGACCAATGAGAGAATAGCTGTTAGGCATTTGGACGGGCACATGTCACTCTAATTTCCCGGCAGGAAGAAAAATTAATCAAAGTCTCAGCCTACCACCGGGAACCTGTTAGTTCCTGAAACAAAATTTTGGACTTGCGGTCAGCTCACAAAAAATGAGTTGAAAAATTGAGCTCAGGGCCACAGCAATTCACAAACAGGCAGAGTAATAAAGGACAACTATCGTCCAAAAATCTGTTGAGGGAAGGCAACGAGGCAGAATTGAATGCGAGCCAGAATAGCAGGAAACAGATTTCAGGAGGTACATTGGAATTGCCTTCAATGCACAGGAAGACGGGCACAATTTCGACAATGATGCACTTGGCCAAAAAGGGCGTATGCCTTTTCTCCTGAATATATTCAGGAGAAAACGCATACGCCCTTTTTGGCCAAGCAAGCAAGCGGCAATACAAATCTGCACTACAAAGAAGTATCTCTTCCCAACGGTCAAAAGGGACATCCGCAAAATGTGTAAAAACCAGAAAGGCAAGACAGGCCCTGGAAAACAGGGAGCATCGTTATGCTGATGGGCGGGATGTAAATTTCCAACTGCCTCTACGGGGGAGTTCATTGTGTTCCCTAAAACAAGTAAACAACACAGCTACAGTGCCAAGGGAACTTCCAGTCTAGGGAATATACCTTGGGAAAACTGAAAATCAATAACACAGAGCCACCCCAAAATTTAGGGCTGCACTGCTTACAAGAACCTCAACTTGGGTACACCTTAAATATCCCAGGAAAGACAAAAATGGTTCAAAAATTGTGGTATTTACATAAGATGTAATATCCCTCAGCTATGAAATCAATGTTATAAGGCCAGTAGCATCAAAATGAGTGGATTCAGGTACGATGATTCTAAGTGAAATAAGTCACAGAGAAAAATAAATTTATCATAATATATCACTTATGAAGGTCCTCTAAACATGGCTACACATGAACTGAGTTACGAAAGAGAACAGAGCCTCACATTTAGAAAACACTCCTGTGCCTGCTTAAGGGGCAAGGAGAGGTGGGGTGATGCATAAAACCAGAGTTTGATATTAGTACAGGTACCGTTCCAAAAACCAAATACGGAATAAAAAAGACCTACACTCTCCTCAGTGAAAGGGACTCAAAACGCCATATTTCACGCACAGGAATATATCTGACTGGTAAGAATCTTAAAATCTATGTATTGATATGTCTCCGTAAGGGAATCAATTTTGTCTAGACTGGCATAAACATGGCAGTGAGTATCAGTTCAAACCCACTATAAAAAGGAATTTCAAAATCAAAACAAAAAATCAGGGAAATTCTTTACAATTCCTTCAGGGGCTCTGATGAAACCTGGAATGACCCTATCTAAAACCACAGCTGGATGTGGCATAAGGCTGGACACTTGGGACTGAGAGGATTGGTCAGATTTGGTGAGCAAATGCAGACCATTTAAAGCAATAATGTGTGGCACACATTCCAAGGGTCCCAAATCTACAAGTTGAAAGGAATATTACTAAACCTATAACATGTACGGGAACCCTAGAGAATGAACACACTGTGAATATGAAAGATTACTAAAACTCAACTAATAATCCCTCTCCTGGTGCTCCGGTTTGACTTTCCAACATATTTACTATCTATCTCACAACATGGAAAGACAGCCCCTTTAACCTCCTGGTTCGCACAGGTTGCCAATTTGGCAGAGGATGAAAGGGAAGAGGGAGAACCAAAGAGAGAGTAGCTGTTAGGCATTTGGACGGGCACATGTCACTCTAATTTCCCGGAAGGAAGAAGAAATAACCAAAGTCTCAGCCACCCGCCGTAACCAGTATAGGTCTTGAACCAAAATTTTGGTCCTGCGGTCAGCTCACAAAAAACGAGTTGAAAAAATGGAGCTTAGGGGCACAGCAATGCACAAACAGTCAGAGAAGTAAAGGACAACAATCGTCCAAAAATCTGTTGAGGGAAGGCAACGAGGCGCACTTGAAAGCGAGCCAGAATAGCAGGAAACAGATTTCAAGAGGTACATTGGAATCACCTTTAAAGCACAGTAAGAGGGGCACAACTTCGACAATGATGCACTTGGCCAGAAAGGGCATATGTGTTTTCTCCTGAATATATTCAGGAGAAAACTCATACGTCCTTTTTGGCCAAGCAAGCAAGCGGGCAACGCAAATCTGAACTACAATGACGTATCACTTCCCACCTGTCAAAAGGGACATCTGAAAAATATGTAAAAGCCAGAAAGGCAAGACAGGCAATGGAGAACAGGGAGCCTAGTTATGCTGATGGACAGGATGTAAATTGCCAACTGCCTCTCTGGAGGAGTGCATTGTGTTCCCAAAAACAAATGAGTAACAGAGCTACAGAGCCAAGGTCACTTCCAGTCTAGGGAATATACCTTGGGAAAACTGAAAATCAATAAGATAGAGCCACCCCAAAATTTAGGCCTGCAATGCTTACAAGAATCTCAACCTGGGTACACCTTAAATACTCCAATAAAGACAAACATGGTACAAAAAATTGTGTTATTTACATAAGATGTAATATCCCTCAGCCAAGAAATCAATGTCATAAAGCCAGTAGCAGCAAAATGAGTGGATTCAGGTACGATGATTCTAAGTGAAATAAGTCACAGAGAAAAAGAAATTTATCATAAGGTATCACTTATGAAGGTCCTCTAAACATGGCTACACATCAACTGAGTTAGGAAAGAGAACAGAGCCTCACATTTAGAAAACACTCTTTTGCCTGCTTAAGGGCGAAGGAGAGGTGGGGTGATGCATAAAACCAGAGTTTGATAGTAGTACAGGTACTGTTCCAAAAACAAACTATGGAATAGAAAAGACCTACACTTTCCTCAGTGAAAGGGACTCAAAACCCCATTTTTCACGCAAATGTATATATCTGACTAGTAAGAAACTTAAAACCTATGTATTGATATGTCTCCATAAGGGAATGAAGTGTGTCTTGACTGCCATAAACATGGTAGTGAGAATCAGCTCAAACCCACTATAAAAAGGAATTTCAAAAACAAAACAAAAAAAACAGGGAAATTCTTTACAATTCCTTCAGGGGCTCTGATGAAACCAGGAATGACCCTATCTACAACGACAGCTGGATGTGGCATAAGGCTGGACACTTGGAACTGAGAGGAATGGTGAGATTCGGTGAGCAAATGCAGACCCTTTAAAGCAATAATGCGTGACACACATTCCCATGGTTCCAACTCTCCAGGATGAAGGGAATATTACTACAGCTATAACAGGTATGGGAGACCTAGAGAATGGACACAATGTGAATTCGAAAGGTTTGTAAAACTCAACTAATAATCCCTCTCCTGTTGCTCTGGTTTGACTTTCCAACTGCTTTACTATCAATCTCCCAACTTGGAGAGACAACCCCTTTAAGCTCCTGGATCTCACAGGTGGCCAATTTGGTAGAGAATGAAAGGGAAGAGGGAGAACCAATGAGAGAGTAGCTGTTAGGCATTTGGACGGCAAATGTCATTCTAACTTCCCGGCAGGAAGAAGAATAAACCAAAGTCTCAGACACCCGCCGGTAACCAGTATAGGTCCTGAACCAAAATTTTGGACTTGCGGTCAGCTCACAAAAAACGAGTTGAAAAATGGAGCTCAGGGGGACAGCATTGCTCAAACTGGCAGAGTAATAAAGGACAATTAACGTCCGAAAATCTGTTGAGGGAAGGCAACAAGGTGGACTTGAAAGCGAGCCAGAATAGCAGGAAACAGATTTCAAGAGGTACATTGGAATCGCCTTTAAAGCACAGGAATAGGGGCACAACTTCGATACTGATGCACTTGGCCAAAAAGGGCGTATGCGTTTTCTCCTGAATATATTCAGGAGAAAACGCATACGCCCTTTTTGGCCAAGCAAGAAAGCGGGCAATGCAAATCTGCACAACAATGAAGTATCACATCCCACCGGTCAAAAGGGACATCTGCAAAATGTGTAAAAACCAGAAAGGCAAGATAGGCCCTGGAGAACAGGGAGCCTAGTTATGCTGACGGAAAGGATGTAAATTGCCAACTGCCTCTCTGGAGGAGTGCACTGTGTTCCCTAAAACAAGGAAACAACAGAGCTACAGAGCCAAGGGCCATTATATTCTAGGGAATATACATTGGGAAAACTGAAAATCAGTAAGACAGAGCCACCCCAAAATTTAGTGCTCCACTGCTTACAAGAACCTCAACTTGGGTACACCTTAAATATCTCAGGAAACACAAAAATGGTTCAAGAAATTGTGTTACTTACGTACGATGGAATATCAGTCAGCCATGAAATCAATGTCATAAGACCAGTAGCTTCAAAATGAGTGGATTCAGGTACGATGATTCTAAGTGAAATAAGTCACAGAGAAAAAGAAACTTATCATAAGATATCACTTATGAAGGTCCTGTAAACATGGCTACACATGAACTGAGTTAGGAAAGAGAACAGAGTCTCACATTTAGAAAACACTCTTATGCCTGCTTAAGGGGGAAGGAGAGGGAGGGTGATGCATAAAACCAGAGTTTGATATTAGTACAGGTACAGTTCCAAAAACCAAATACGGAATAGACAAGACCTACACTCTCCTCAGTGAAAGGGACTCAAAACGCCATATTTCCCGCAGAGGAATATATCTGACTGGTAAGAATCTTAAAATCTATGTATTGATATGTCTCCGTAAGGCAATCAAGTTTGTCTAGAATGGCATAAACATGGCAGTGAGTATCAGTTCAAACCCACTATAAAAATGAAATTCAAAAACAAAACAAAAAACAGGGAAATTCTTTACAATTCCTTCAGGGTCTCTGATGAAACCTGGAATGACCCTATCTACAACGACAGCTGGATGTGTCATAAGGCTGGACACTTGGGACTGAGAGGATTGGTGAGATTCGGTGAGCAAATGCAGACCCTTTAAAGCAATAATGCGTGGCACACATTCGAAGGGTCCCAACTCTCCAGATTGAAGGGAATATTACTACAGCTATAACATGTACGGGAAACCTAGAGAATGGACACACTGTGAATAGGAAAGGTTTCTAAAACTCAACTAATAATCCCTGTCCTGGTGCTCCAGTTTTACTTTCCAACTGCTTTACTATCAATCTCCCAACTTGGAGAGACAGCCCCTTTAACCTCCTGGTTCTCACAGGTGGCCAATTTGGTAGAGGGTGAAAGGGAAGAGGGAGTACCAATGAGAGAGTAGCTGTTAGGCATTAGGACGGGCACATGTCATTCTAATTTCCCGGCAGAAAGAAGAATTAACCAAAGTCTCAGACACCCGCTGGGAACCAGTATAGGTCCTGAACCAAAATTTTGGACTTGCGGTCAGCTCACAAAAAACGAGTTGATAAATGGAGCTCCGGGCCTCAGCAATTCACAAACTGGCAGAGAAATAAAGGACAACAATCGTCCAAATATCTCTTGAGGGAAGGCTACGAGGCAGACTTTAAAGCGAGCCACAATAGCAGGAAACAGATTTCAGGAGGTACATTGGAATCGCCTTTAAAGCACAGGATGAGGGGCACAAATTCGACAATGATGCACTTGGCCAATAAGGGCGTGTGCGTTTTCTCGTGAATATATTCAGGAGAAAATGCATAGGCCCTTTTTGGCCAAGCAAGCAAGCGGGCAATTCAAATCTATACTACAAACAAGTATCATTTCCCACCGGTCAAAAGGGACATCCGCAAAATGTGTAAAACCCAGAAAGGCAAGACAGGCAATGGAGAATAGGGAGCCTAGTTATGCTGATGGAAAGGATGTAAATTGCCAACTGCCTCTCTGGAGGAATGCACTGTGTTCCCTAAAACAAGTAAACAACAGAGCTACAGAGCCAAGGGCACTTCCAGTCTAGGGAATATACATTGGGAAAACTGAAAATCAATAAGATAGAGCCACCCCAAAATTTAGGGCTGCTTATGTAGATGGTTTACTTATGTAGAGTGGAATATTACTCATCCAGAAGTCAATGAAATAAGGCCAGTTGTAACAATTCTGGAGGATTTACATACGATCATTCTAAGTGACGTATGTCAGAAAGAAAAAGACACATATCATAAGTTGTCACTTAAAGGTGGAATCAAAAATGGCTACACATGAAATAAATTACAAAACAGAAACATAGTCAAATATGTAGAAAATAGACATAAGGCTGCTAAATGGAAATGTGAGGAAGGGTGAGGTATTATCCAGGAGGTTGAAATTAGCAAAGATACCATTCCAAGTACCAAATTGAATAACTGACAAGGCCTACACGGTACCTCAAAGAACTGCACTCAGCCCACTCAAGTCACTGGAAAATAATACATATGAATGGTAAGCATCTGAAAAAGAATTTATTGTTGTCTCACAGTACATGAATCAAGTGGATGTATAGCAGCAAAAAACAGAGCTTTGAATATCATCTGTAACCAATATAAAAATAAATTAAAAATTATTTAGAAAAACAGTGAGACAGACAAAAATTCTTACAACTTTTGTTGAAGGGCTATGATGTAACATGGATTGAACACATGTAGACCCACAGCAGGATGATATATAAGGCTGGAAGCTATGCACGCTAAGAGATGTTAGAGAGGCTGGGTGAGTAAATGCAGAACTTTAAAAGAAATACTGCCTGATTCCCATTCCATGTGTCCCAAATCTGCAGGTTCAAGGGAATCTTCTGACAGCGAAAACATGCCTGGGAGACCGAGACGAATGTACAACGTGTGATCAGGAAAGGGGTCTAAAATGCACCTCATTTTTGATCTCCTAGTGCTGGGGTTCGCCATTCCAGCCAAATGACTAACAATCTCCCCACTTGGAGAATCAGCACCTTTAACCTCCTGTTTCACACAGTTTGCAATTTGTGCAGAGGATAAACGGGAAGAGGGGGAACCAATGAGAGACTAGCTGTAGGAGTTTTGACAGGCACATGTCACTCTAATTTCCCATTAGGAAGAAAAATTAACCAAAGGCTCAGCCTGCCTCCCCAGAACCAGAATAGGGCCGGAAGCAATACAATGGTTTTGCGGCCAGCTCACAAAAAAAGCGAGTTGCAAAATGGAGCTCAGGAGCAGACAATTCAAAGACATGCAAAGATAAAAATGATAACCAACGTCCAAAAATATATTCAGGTAAGGCAACGAAGAGGATCTGAATGAGAGGCAGAATTGCAGGAAACAGATTTCAAAAGGTAGATTGGACTCACATTTAAAGCATATGAAAAGCAGCAGAATTTCTAAAATGATGCAGTTGGGCAAAAGGGTGTATGCGTTTTTTTCATGAATAACTTCAGGAAAAAAACACATACAGATTTTTTGGCCAACCAAGCAAGCGGGAAATGCAAATCTGCACAACAAAGAAGTCTCAATTTCCACTGCTCAGAAAGGCCATCCAAAATATATGTACAAACCAGAAATGCAGGAGAGGCCATGGAGAACAGGGATCTAGTCACGCTGATGGGTGGGGTATAAATATCCAAGAGCCACTCTGAAGTAGTGTATGCTGTTTCCTAAAACATCTAAAATACAAAGCTACTGAGCATAGGGCACTTCCACTCATGGGCATATAACTTGGGAAGACTAAATATCAACAAGAAACAGGCACCCCAAAGTTTAGGTCTGCTCTGCATACAAGAAACTCAACATCAGTACAACTTAAGTATTCCAGGAAAGAGAAAATTGCGTAAAGAACTTGTGGTAATTTTGTACAATGGAATATCACTCAGACATGAAATCAATGTCATAAGGCCAGTAGCAGCAAAATGAGTGGATTTAGGTACGATGATTCTAAGTGAAATAAGTCACACAGAAAAAGAAACTTATCATAAGATATCAATTAGGAAGTTCCTGTAAACATGGCTACACATGAACTGAGGAAAGAGAACAGAGTCTCACATTGAGAAAACACTCTTATGCCTGCTTAAGGGGGAAGGAGAGTTGGGGTGATGCATAAAACCAGAGTTTGATATTAGCACATGTACCATTCCATGAAGCAAATACAGAATAGACAAAACCTACACCTTCCTCAGTGAACGGGACTCAAAACCCCAATTCCCAGCACAGGAATATATCTGACTAGTAAGAAACTTAAAACCTATATATTGATATATCTCCATAAGGGAATCAAGTGTGTCTAGAATGGCAGAAACATGTTGGTGAAAATCAGCTCAACCCCATTATAAAAATGAATTTCAAAAACAAAACAAAAAAACCAGCGAAATTCTTACACAATTCCTTCAGGGGTTCTGATGAAACCTGGAATGACCCCATCTGCAAAGACAGCTAGATGAGACATAAGGCTGGACACTTGTGGCTGAGAGGACTGTTGAGATTGGGTGAGAAAATGCAGACCCTTTAAAGCAGTAATGCATGCCACCCATTCCATGGGTCCCAGCTCTCCAGGTAGAAGGGAATATCACTACAGTTATAACATGTATGGGAAACTTAGAGAATGGACACCCTGTGATGGCAAAAGATTTCTAAAATGCTCCTAATTTTTCCCCTCCTTGTGCTCCAGTTTGGCATTCCAACTGCTTTACTATCAATCTCCGAACTTGGAGAATCAGCCCCTATAAGCTCCTGCTTCGCACAGTTTGCAAATTGTGCAGTGGATGAAAGGGAAGAGGGAGAACCAATTAGAGAGTAGCTCTAGGCATTTGGACGGACACATGTCACTCTAATTTCCCGTCTGGAAGGAAGAATTATCCAAAGTGTCAGCCTGCACCCCCGGAACCAGTATAGGTCCTGTAGCAAAATTGTGGATTTGCGGTCAGCTCACAAAAACACGAGTTGAAAATTGGAGCTCAGGGGTACAGCAATTCACAAACCCGCAGAGTTATAACGGACAACTCTCTTCCAAAAATCTGTTGAGGGAAGGCAACGAAGCAGACTTGAAAATGAGGCAGAATTGCACAAAACATATTTCAAGAGGTAAATTGGAATCGCCTTTAAAGCACAGGAAAAGCGTAACAACTTCGACAATGATGCACTTGAACAAAAAGGGCGTATGCATTTTCTGATGAATATATCCAGGAGAAAATGCATACACCCTTTTTGGCCAATCAAGCAAGCCCGCAATGCAAATCCACACTACAAAGAATTGTCACTTCCCACCGGTCAAAAGGGACATCCGAAAATCTGTAAAAACCAGAAAATAAAGACAGAGATAACAAGAGCATGTTGCAATGTGATCCCAAGGGTCATGGAGGACTGTGATGACAAGGTCACGGAGCATTTTGCTGACAAAGGCATGGAGCATTGTGATGACAAGCCTCAGGGAGCATTGTGATTACAGGGGTCATGGAGCATTGGGATGACAAGGGCATGGATCATTTTGATGACAAGTCTTATGGAGCATTTTGATGACAAGAGTCCCGGATCACTGTGTTGTCAGGGGTCATGGAGGGTTGTGATGACAGTGGTCATGGAGCATTGTGATGACAAGGGACATGTAGAAGTGAGATGAGAAGGTCATGGAGCTTTGGGGTGAAAATGTTCATGGAGTATTGTGATGACATGGGTCATGGAGCATTGTAATGAGAAGACCATGGAGCCTTGTGATGACAAGTCTCATGGAGCATTCTGATGAAAATGGGCATGGAGAATTGTGATTACAGGGGTCTTGGAGCATTGTGATGACAAGGGCATGGAGCATTTGGATGAGAAGACCATGGAGCGTTCTGATGACATGCATCATGGAGCTTTGTGATGACAAGGGCATGGAGCATTGTGATTACAGGGTTCTTGGAGCATTGTGATGAAAAGGGAATGGATCATTGTCATGGAAAAGGCATGGAGCCTTGTCATGACAGGGTTCAAGGAGCATACTGATGACAAGTGTCAGGGAGCATTGTGATGACAACTGTATTGAGCATTGTGATGACAAAGGTCATGGAGCATTGTGAAGAGAATACCATGGATAATTGTGATGATGAGCGTCATGGGGCGTTGTGATGACAAGTGTTATGGAACATTGTGATCACAAGGGTTTGGAACATTGTGATGTCAGAGGTCATGGATCATTTTGATTTCATTGTGATGACAATAGCATGAAGCATTTTGATGATAGGCATGGTGCATTGTGATGACAGGGTTCATGGAGCATTGAGATGAAAACTGGCATGGAGCATTGTGATTAAAGTGGTCTTGGAGCACTTTGATGACAAGGGCATGGAGCAATGTGATGAGAAGGCAATGGAGCATTCTGATGACATGCGTCATGGAGCTTTGTGATGACAAGGGCATGGAGCATTGTGATGACAGTGGCATTCAAAATTGGTCTAACAAGTTTCATGGATTATTGTGATGACGGTGGACATGGTGCATTTTGATGACAAGGGCATGGAGCATTGTGATTTCAAGGTCATGGAATATTGTGAAGACAGGTGACAGGGAGTGTTGTGATGACATATGTCATGGTCCATTGAGATGACAATGTCATGGAGCATTGTGATACCAAGTGTCATGGAGGATTGTGATGACAAAGTAATGGAGCATTTTGATGACAAGGGCTTGGAGCATCGTGATGACAAGGGTCATAGAGCACTGTGATGACAAGATCTTGGAGCACTGTGAGGAGAAGGGCCATTGAGAATTTTAATGAGAAGGTCGTGAAGCATTGTGATGAAAAGTGCACCGATCTTGCTATGACAGGGGTCATGGAGCATTGCGATGACAAGTGCATGGAGAATTGTATTGACAAGAGCATGTAACATTGTGATGAGAAGTGTCATGGAGCATTTTGATGATAAGGACATGTAGAATTTTGATGACCAGTGCATGGAGCATTGTGATGAAAAATGCTTAGATCCTTTTCATGACAGGGTTCAAGGAGCATTCTGACAACAAGTGTCAGGGAACATTGTGATGACAAGTGTATTGAGCATTGTGATGACAAAGGTCATGGATCATTGTGATGACAGGCATCATGGAGCGTTGTGATGACAAATGTTATGGAACATTGTGATCACAAGGGATTTGAGCATTGTGATGACAGAAGTCATGTATCATTTTCATTTCAAGGTGCATGGAGAATTGTGATGACAAGGGCATGGAGCTTGCTGTGATAGGGGTCATAGAGCATTGCAATGACAAGTGCATGGAGAATTGTGATGAGAAGAGCATGTAACATTGTGATGACAAGTGTCATGGAGCATTTTGATGATAAGGACATGTAGAATTTTGATGACCAGTGCATGGAGCATTGTGATGGAAAGACCGTGGAGCACTGTGATGAGAAACCCATGGATAATTGTGATGATGAGCGTCATGGAGCACTGTAATGACAAGGTGCATAGAGCATTGTGATGACAGGTGTCAGGGATCATTGTGATGACAAGTGTCATGGACCATTCTGATGACAAACTTGTGGAGTAATGTGATGACAATGGCATGGAGCATTGTGAGGAAAAGGGCATGGAGCATTGTGATGAAAAATGTTTGGAGCCTTTTCATGACAGGGTTCAAGGAGCATTCTGACGACAAGTGTCAGGGAGCATTGTGATGACAAGTGTATTGAGCATTGTGATGACAAAGGTCATGGAGCATTGTGATGACAGGCATCATGGAGCGTTGTGATGACAAATGTTATGGAACATTGTGATCACAAGGGTTTTGAGCATTGTGATGACAGAAGTCATGTATCATTTTAATTTCAAGGTGCATGGAGCATTGTGATGACAAGAGCATGAAGCATTGTGAACCCAAGATTCATGGAGGGTTTTGATGACAATGGGAATGGAGTATTGTGATGACAAGCACATGGAGCATTGTGATGACAAGGTCATGTAGCATTTTGCTGACAAATGCATGGAGCATTTTGATGACAAGTGTCATGGAACACTGTGATGACAAGCGTCATGGAGCATTGTGATTACAGTGGTCACGGAGCATTGGGATGGCAAGGGCATTGATCATTGTGATGACAAGGGTCATGGAGCATTTTGATTACAAGAGTCCTGGATCATTGTGTTGTCCGGTGTCATGGAGCACTGTGATGACAGTGGTCATGGAGCATTGTGATGACAAGGTCCTGGAGCATTGTGAGGAGAAGTGTCATGGAGCATTGTGATGGCAAGACCGTGGAGCACTGTGATGAGAAGACCATGGATAATTGTGATGTCGAGCGTCATGCAGCACTTTAATGACAAGGGGCATGGAGCATTGTGATGACAGGGGTCATGGAGCACTGTGATGAGAAGTTCATGGAGCATTGGGCTGACAATATTCATTGAGTATTGTGATGGCAGTGGTCATGGAGCATTGCGATGACAATGGAATGGAGCATTGTGATGACAAGCTCCTGGAGCATTGTGAGGAGAAGACCATGGAGCCTTGTGATGACAAGTGTCATGGAGCATTCTGATGAAAAGGGGTGTGGAGCATTGTGATTACATGGGTCTTGAGGCATTGTGATGAAAATGGCATGGGTGATTGTGATGCAAATGGCATGGAACAATGTCATGACAGGGTTCAAGGAGCATACAGACGACAAGTGTCAGGGAGCATTGTAATGACAAGTGTATTGAGCATTGTGATGACAAAGGTCATGGAGAATTGTGATGAGAAGACCATGGATAATTGTGATGATGAGCATCATGGGGCGTTGTGAAGACAAGTGTTAAGGAACATTGTGATCACAAGGGTTTGGAGCATTGTGTTGACAGAGTTTATGGAGCATTCTGATTTCATTGTGATGACAATAGGATGAAGCATTATAATAATGGGCATGGTTCATTGTGATTACAGAGTTCATGGAGCATTGAGAAGAAAAGTGGCATGGAGCATTTTGATTACACTTGTGTTGGAGCATTGTGATGACAAGGGCATGGAGCATTGTGATGAGAAGGCCATGGAGCAGATGGATGACATGCGTCATGGAACTTTGTGATGACAATAGCATGGAGCATTGTGATTACAGGGGTCTTAGAGCATTGTGATGACAAGGGTCATGGAGCCTTGTGATGATAAGGCCGTGGAACATTGTCATGACAGGGGTGAGGGAGTATTGTGATGACTAGTGATGGAACATTTTGATATCAGTGGTGAGAGAGCATTTTGATGAGAAGTACATGGAGCATTGTGATGACAAGTTTTATGGAGCATTCTGATGACAAGTTTGTGGAAAATTTTGATAACAAGCGCATGGAGCATTGTGATAACAAGGGTCATGGAGCACTCTGCTGACAAAGGCATGGAGCATTGTGATGGCAAGGGTCACAGAGCATTGTGAATGAAAAGTTCACGGAGCATTATGGTGACAAATTTCACAGAGCCTTGTGATGACGAGGGCATGGACCATTTTGATGCCAAAGGTCCTGAAGCGTTGTGATGACTGGAATCACGGAGCATTGTGATGACAAGGGCATGGAGCATTGTGATTACGGGGGCATGGAGCATTGGTCTGACAAGTTTCAGGGATTATTGAGATGACAGTGGGCATGGCGCATTGTGATGACAAGGGCATGCAGCATTGTTATGAGAGGGTCATGGAGTACTGTGCAGACAGGTGTCAGGGAGTATTGTGATGACATATGTCTTGGTGCATTGTGATGACAATGGCATGGAGCATTGTGAAGCCAAGTGTCATGGAGGATTGACATGACAAAGGTAATGGAGCATTGTGATAACAAGGGCTTGGAGCTTTTTGATGACAATGGTCATGGAGCACTGTGATGACAAGGGCATGGAGCACTGTGATGACAACGGCCATTGAGAATTTTGATGACAATGTCCTGAAGCACTGTGATGAAAAGCACTTGGAGCTTGCTATGACAGGGGTCATGGAGCATTGCGATGACAAGTGCATGGAGAATTGTGATGACAAGATCATGTAACATTGTGATGAGAAGTGTCATGGAGCATTGTGATGGCAAGACCGTGGAACACTGTGATGAGAAGACCATGGATAAATGTGATGTCTAGCGTCATGCAGCACTGTAATGACAAGGGGCCTGGAGCATTGTGATGACAGGGATCATGGAGCATTGTGATGACAGGGGTCATGGGGCATTGTGATGACAAGGGTCGAGGAGCATTCTGATGACAAGCTTGTGGAGTAATGTGATGAAAATGTCATGAAGCATTGTGATGAAAAGGGCATGGAGAATTGTGATGTAAAAGGCATGGAGGCTTTTCATGACAGCGTTCAAGGAGCATTCTGACGACAAGTGTCAGGGAGCATTGTGATGACAAGTGTATTGAGCATTGTGATAACAAAGGTTATGGAGCATTGTGATGACACGGGCATGGAGTATTGTGATGACAGGCATCATGGAGCGTTGTGATGACAAGTGTTGTGGAACAATGTGATCAGAAGGGTTTGGAGCATTGTGATGACAGAGGTCATGGATCATTTTGATTTCAAGGAGAACGGAGCGTTGTGATGACAGGGATCATGGAGCATTGTGATGAGAAGATCATGGAGCATTGGGATGAAAATATTCATGGAGTATTGTGATGACAGGGGTCTTTGAGCATTGTGATGAAAAGGGCATGGATCATTGTGATGAAAAAGGCATGGAACCTTGTCAGGGCAGGGTTAAAGGAGCATACTCTCGACAAATGTCAGGGAGCATTGTGATGACAATTGTATTGAGCATTGTGATGACAAAGTTCATGGAGCATTGTGATGAGAAGACCATCGTTAACTGTGATGAGGAGCCTCATGGGGCATTGTGATGACAAGTGTTATGGAACATTGTGATCACAAGTGTTTGGAGCATTGTGATGACAGAACTCATGGAGCATATTGATTTCATTGTGATGACAATAACATGAATCATTATGATGATGGGCATGGTGCATGGGATGACAGGGTTCTTGGAACATTGAGATTAAAAGGGGCATTGAGCATTGTGATTACATGGGTCTTGGAGCATTGTGATGACAATGGCATGGAGCATAGTGAATGAGAAGTCCACAGAGCATTCTGATGACATGCGTCATGGAGCTTTCTGAAGACAATTGCATGGAGCATTGTGATTACAGGGTCTTGGAGCATTGTGATGAATAGGGTCATGGAGTCTTGTGATGACAAGGCTGTGGATCCTTGTGATTGCAGGTGTCATGGAGCATTCTTATGACAGGGGGAATGGTGCATTGTGATGACAAGGGGTGGCACATTGGTGTGAAAAGTTTCATGGATTATTGTGATGAGAGTGGGAATGGAGCATTGTGATGAAAAGCGTCATGGAGCTTTGTGATGACAACGGCATGAAGCAATGTGTTGAGAGGGTACAGGGAGCATTGTGATGACAATGGCATGGAGCATTGTGATGCCCAGGGTTATGGTGATTTGTGATGACAAATGTCATGGAGCATTCTGATGACAAGGGTGACGTGCATTGTGATGATAAGGGCAGGGAGCACTGTGATGACAGGGTCATTGAGTAATTTGGTGAAAAGCGTCATGGTACATTTTGATTACAGTGGTTATGGAATATTGTGATGTCAGGGGTCATGGAGCTTTGTGATGAAAAGTGTCATGGAGCATTTTTATGACAGGGGTTATGGAATATTGTGATGTCAGGAGTCATCGAAAATTGTGATGATAAGTGCATGTAGCATTTTAATGACAGGGGTCATGGAACATTGTGATGACAGGGGTGATGGAGTATTGGAATGAATAGTGATGGAACATTGTGATATCAGTGGTGAGAGAGCATTTTGATGAGAAGTGCTTGGAGCACTGTAATGACAAGGTTTAAGCAGCATTGTGATGAAAAGGATGTGGAGCATTGTGATGACAAGAACATGGCGCGTTGTGATGACGTGGGTCATGGAGCCTTGTGATGAGAAGGCCGTGGAACATTGTAATGGCAGTTTTTATGGAGCATTGTTATAAAAGGGGTAATGGAGCATTTTCATGACAAGGGCATGGAGCATTGGTCTGAAAATTTTCATGGATTATTGTGATGAGAGGGGGCATGGAGCATTGTGATGACAAGGGCACGGAACACTGTGATACATGGGTCATGGAGGATTGTAATGACAAGCCTTGGAGCTTTGTGTTAAGAAAAGCATCGAGCATTGTGATGAAAAGCATCATGGAGCCTGTGATGACAAGGACATGTAACAATGTGATGAGAGGGTTCATGGAGCATTTTGATGACAATGGCATGGAGCATTGTGAGCCAAGTGTCACGGAGCTTTGTGATGACAAAGGTCATGGAGGGTTTTGATGACAAGGGTGTGGTGTACTGTGATGACAAGGGCAATGAGCATTGTGATGAAAGGGTCATGGAGCAATTTGATGAAAAGTGTCATGGGACATTTTGATGACAGAGGTTATGGAAAATTGTGATGTCAGGGGTCAGGGAGCATTGTGATGAAAAGGGTCATGGAGCATTGTGATGACAGGGGTCATGGAACATTGTGATGACAGGTGTGAGGGAGTATTGTGATGACAAGTGATGGAACATTATGAAATCAGTGATGGGAGAGCATTTTGATGGGAAGTGCATGGAGCATTGTGACAACAAGGTTTATCGAGAACTGTGATGACAAGGTTGTGGAGCATTGTGATGACAAGCGCATGTTGCATTGTGATGACACAGGTCATGGGGCATTTTGCGGAAAAGCACATGGAGCATTGTGATGACAGGTGTCATACAGCATTGTGCTGACAAAGGCATTTAGCATAGTTATGACATTAGTAAGAGAACATTGTGATGAAAATTTCATGGAGAATTGTTGTGCCAAATGTCACAGAGGCTTTTGATGACGAGCGCATGGACCATTGCGATGACAGGGGTCATGGAGCATTTTGATGACTGTGGTCATGGAGCATTGTGAAGACATGGGTCATGGAGCATTGTAATGAGATGGTCATTGAACATTGGGCTGAAAATGTACATGTAGTATTGTGATGACAGGGGTCATGGAGCATTGTGATGACAAGGGAATGGAGCACTGTGATGACAAGGTCCTGGAGCATTGTGATGAGAGGACCATGGAGCCTTGTGATGACAAGTGTCATGGAGCATTCTGATGAAAAGGTGCATGGAGCATTGTGATTACAGGGGTTTTGTAGCATTGTGATGACAAGGGCATGGAGCATTGTGATGTGAAGGCCATGGAGCATTCTGATGACATGCGTCATGGAGCTTTGTGATGACAAGCAAATGGAGCATTGTGATTACAGGAGTCTTGGAGCATTGTGATGAAAAGGGCATGGATCATTGTGATGAAAATTGCATGGAGCCTTGTCATGACAGGGTTCAAGGAGCATACTGATGAGAAGTGTCAGGGAGCATTGTGATGATAAGTGTATTTAGCATTGTGATGACAAAGATCAAGGAGCATTGTGATAAGAAGACCATTGATAATTGTGATGACCAGCCTCATGGGGCATTGTGATGACAAGGTTTATGGATCATTTTGATGACAAGGATGTGGTACATTGTGATGACAAGTGCATGGTGCATTGTGATGACGTGGGTTATGGAGCATTGTGCTGACACGTGCATCGAGCATTGTGATGACAAGGGTCATGGAGCATTGTGCTAACAAAGCCATGGAGCTTTGTGATGACAAGGGTCACAGAGCATTGGGATAAAAATTTCATGGAGCATTGTGGTGACAAAGGTCTCAGAGGTTTGTGTGACCAGGTCATGGAACATTGTGATGATAAATGTCATGAAGCATTGTGATGACTGGAGTCACGGAGCATTGTGATAACAGGGGTCTTGGAGAATTGTGATGAAAAGGGAATGGATCATTGTGATGAAAAAGGCATGGAGCCTAGTCATGACAGTGTTCAAAGAGCATACTGTTGACAAGTGTCAGCGAGCATTGTGATGCCAAGTGTATTGAGCATTGTGGTGACAAAGGTCATGGAGCACTGTAATGAAAAGACCTTGCATAATAGTGATGTCAAGCGTAAGCATGATCGGGCATTGTGATGACAAGTGTTATGGAACACTGTGATCAGAAGGGTTTGGAGCATTGTGATGACAGAGGACATGGAACATTTTGATTTCATTGTGATGACAAGAGCATGAATCATTATGATGATGGGCATGGTGCATTGTGATGACAGGGTTCATTGAGCATTGAGATGAAAAGTGGCATGGAGAATTGTGGTTACAGAAGTCTTGGAGCTTTGTGATTACAAGGGTCATGGAGCCTTGTGATGACAAGGCCGTGGAACATTGTGATGGCAGGGGTCATGGAGCATATTTATGACAGGTGTAATGGAGCATTGTGATGACAATGGCATGGAGCATTGTGATGCCAAGGGTCATGGAGCTTTGTGATGACAAATGTCATGGGGCATTTTGATGAAAAGGGCGTGGTGCCTTGTGATGAGAAGGGCAGGGAGCATTGTGATGACAGGGTCATGGAGCATTTTGAATATAAGGGTCATGGAATATTTTGATGACAGGGGTTATGGAACACTGTGATGAAAGGGGTCATGAAGCATTGTGATGAAATGGGTCATGGAGCATTTTGTGACAGGGGTTATTGGACATTGTGATGTCAGGGGTCATGGAGCATTGTGATAAAAAGGGCATGGCACATTGTGATGATATGTGTCATGGAGCATTGTGCTGACAAGCGCATGGAGCATTTTGATGACAAGAGTCATGGAGCATTGTGCTCACAAAGGCATGGAGCATTGTGATGACAAGGGACACAGAGCACTGTGATGAAAATTTCATGGAGCATTGTGGTGACAAAGATCACAGAGCCTTGTGTGACGAGGGCATGGACCATTGTGAGGACAAAAGTCATGAATCATTGAGATGACTGTAGTCACGGAGCATTGTGATGACAGGGGTCATGGAGCATTGTGATGACAAGGGCATGGAGCATTGTGATGACCAGGTCATGGAACATTGGTCTGACATGTTTCAAGGATTATTGTGATGACAGTGGGCATGGCGCATTGTGATGACAAGGGCATGGAACATTGTGAAGACAAGGTCATGGAGTATTGTGAAGACAGGTGTCAGGGAGCATTGTGATGACATAGGTCATTGTCCATTGTGATGACAATGGCATGGAGCATTGTGATACCAAGTGTCATGGAGGATTGTGATGACAAAGGTAATGGAGCATTTTGATGACAAGGGCTTGGAACATTGTGATGACAAGGGACATGGAGCATTGTGATGACAAGGGCAAGGAGCATTCTGATGAAAAGGTGCATGGAGCATTGAGATTACAGGGGTTTTGAAGCAATGTGATGACAAGGGCATGGACCATTGTGATGAGAAGGCAATGGAGCATTCTGATGACATGCGTCATGGAGCTTTGTGATGACAAGGACATGGAACATTGTGATTACAGGGGTCTTGGAGCATTGTGATGGAAAGGGAATGGATCATTGTGATGAAAAATGCATGGAGCCTTGTCATGACAGGGTTCAAGGAGCATACTGATGACAACTGTCAGGGAGCATTGTGATGATAAGTGTATGGAGCATTGTGATGACAAAGATCATGGAGCATTGTGATGAGAAGACCATGGATAATTGTGATGACCAGCGTCATGGGGCATTGTGATAACAAGTGTTATGGAACACTGTGATAAGAAGGGTTTGGTGCATTGTGATGACAGAGGTCATGGAGCAATTTGAATAAAAGGGTCATGGAATATTTTGATGACAAGTGTTATGGAACATTGTGATGTCAGGGGTCATAAAGAACTGTGATGAAATGGGTCATGGAGCATTTTGTGACAGGCGTTATGGAACACTGTGATGTCAGGGGTCAAGGAGCATTGTGATGAAAAGGGCATGGCATATTGTGATGACATGTATCATGGAGCATTGTGCTGACAAGCGCATGGAGCATTATGATGACTAGTGTCATGGAGCATTGTGCTGACAAAGGCATGGAGCATTTTGATGACAAGGGACACAGAGCATTGTGATGAAAATTTCATGGAGCATTGTGGTGACAGAGATCACAGAGCCTTGTGTGACGAGTGCATGGACCATAGTGATGAGAAAGGTCATGAATCATTGTGATGACTGGAGTCACGGAGGACTGTGATGACAGGGGTCATGGAGCATTGTGATGACAAGGGCATGGAGCATTCTGATGAAAAGGTGCATGGAGCATTGAGATTACAGGGGTTTTGAAGCAATGTGATTACAAGTTCATGGAGCATTGTGATGAGAAGGCAATGGAGCATTCTGATGACATGTGTCATGGAGCTTTGTGATGACAAGGACATGGAGCATTGTGATTTCAGGGGTCTTGGAGCATTGTGATGAAAAGGGAATGGATCATTGTGATGAAAAATGCATGGAGCCTTGTCATGACAGGCTTCAAGGAGCATACTGATGACAACTATCAGGGAGCACTGTGATGATAAGCGTATTGAGCATTGTGATGACAAAGATCATGGAGCATTGTGATGAGAAGACCATGTATAATTGTGATGACCAGCGTCATGGGGCATTGTGATGACATGTGTTATGGAACATTGTGATCAGAAGGGTTTGGTTCATTGTGATGACAGAGGTCATTGAGCATTTTGATTTCATTGTTATGACAATAGCATGAAATATTATGGTGATGGGCACGGTGCATTGTGATGACAGTGTTCATGGAGCATTGAGATGAAAAGTTGCATGGAGAATTGTGATTACACAGGTCTTGGAGCATTGTGATGACAAGGGTCATGGAGCCTTGTGATGACAAGGCCGTGGAACATTGTGATGTCAGTGGTCATGGAGCATTGTTATGACAGGTGTAATGGAGCATTGTGATGACAAGGGCATGGAGCAATGTGATGAGAGATTTCATTGAGCATTGTGATGACAATGGCATGGAGCATTGTGATGCCAAGGGTCATGGAGCTTTGTGATGACAAATGTCATGGGGCATTTTGATGACAAGGCGCGGTGCATTGTGAAGAGAAGTTCAGGGAGCATTGTGATGACAGGGTCATGCAGCAATTTGAATAAAAGTGTCATGGAATATTTTGATGACAGGGGTTATGGAACATTGTGTTGTCAGTGGTCATGAAGCATTGTGATGAAATGTGTCATGGAGCATTTTGTGACAGGGGTTATGGAACACTGTGATGTCAGGGGTCATGGAGCATTGTGATGAAATGGTCATGGCACATTGTGATGACATGTGTCATGGAGCATCGTCCTGACAAGCGCATGGAGCATTTTGATGACAAGTGTCATGGAGCATTGTGCTGACAAAGGCATGGAGCATAGTGATGACAAGGGACACAGAGCACTGTGATGAAAATTTCATGGAGAATTGTGGTGACAGAGATCACAGAGCCTTGTGTGACGAGGGCATGGACCACTGTGATGAGAAAGGTCATGAATCATTGTGATGACTGGAGTCACGGAGCACTGTGATGACAGGGGTCATGGAGCATTGTGATGACAAAGGCATGGAGCAATATGATGACAGGAGCATGGAATATTCATCTGACAAGATTCATGGATTATTGTGATGACAGTGCTCATGGAGAATTGAGATGACAAGGGCATGGAGCATTGTGGTGACAAAGGTCACAGAGCCTTGTGTGACGAGGGCATGGACCATTGTGAGGAAAAAGGTCATGAAGCATTGTGAAGACTGGAGTCACGGAGCATTGTGATGACAGGGGTCATGGAGCATTTTGATGACAAGGGCATGGAGCATTGTGATGACAGGGGCATGGAACATTGGTTTGACATGTTTCATGGATTATTGTGATGAGAGTGGGCATGGCGCATTGTGATGACAATGGCATGTAGCATTGTGATACCAAGTGTCATGGAGGATTGTGATGACAAAGGTAATGGAGCATTTTGATGACAACGGCTTGGAACATTGCGATGACAAGGTTCATGGAGCATTGTGATGACAAGGGCATGGAGCATTCTGATGAAAAGGTGCATGGAGCATTGAGATTACTGGGGATTTGAAGCAATGTGATGACAATGGCGTGGAGCATTGTGATGAGAAGGCAATGGAGCATTCTGATGACATGCGTCATGGAGCTTTGTGATGACAAGGACATGGAGCATTGTGATTACAGGGGTCTTGGAGAATTGTGATGAAAAGGGAATGGATCATTGTGATAAAAATGCATGGAGCCTTTTCATGACAGGGTTCAAGGAGCATACTGATGACAGCTGTCAGGGAGCATTGTGATGATAAGTGTATTGAGCATTGTGATGACAAAGATCATGGAGCATTGTGATGAGAAGACCATGGATAATTGTGATGACCAGCGTCATGGGGCATTGTGATGACAAGTGTTATGGAACATTGTGATCAGAAGGGTTTTTTGCATTGTGATGACAGAGGTCATTGAGCATTTTGATTTCATTGTGATGACAATAGCATGAAATATTATGTTGATGGGCACGGTGCATTGTGATGACAGGGTTCATGGATCATTGAGATGAAAAGGGGCATGGAGCATTGTGATTATAGGGGTGTTGGAGCATTGTGATGACAAGGGCAGGGAGCATTGTGATGAGAAGGCCATGGAGCATTCTGATGACATGCGTCATGGAGCTTTGTGATGACAAGGGCATGGAGAATTGTGATTACACGGGTCATGGAATATTGTGATGACAGGGGTGAGGGAGTATTGTGATGACTAGTGATGGAACATTGTGATATCAGTGGTGAGAAGGCATTTTGAGGAGAAGTGCATGGAGCATTGTGATGACAAGGTTTATGGAGCATTTTAATGACAAGTATGTGGAGCATTGTGATGACAAGTGCATGGTGCATGGTGATGACATGGGTTACTGAGCACTGTGCTGACATGCGCATCGAGCTTTGTGATGACCAGGGCATGGAGCATTGTGATGACATGCGTCATGAATCTTTGTGACGACAAGGGCGTGGAGCATTGTGATTACATGGGTATTGGAGCACTGTGATTACAAGGGTCATGGAGCCTTGGATGACAAGGCCGTGGAACATTGTGATGGCAGGCGTCATGGAGCATTTCTATGACAGGGGTAAAGGAGCATTGTGATGACAAGGGCTTGGAACATTGGTCTGAAAATTTCATGGATTACTGTGATGAGATTCGGCATGGAGAACTGTGATGACTAGGGCACGGAACACTGTGATACATGTGTCATGCGGGATTGTAATAAAAAGGGCATGGATCATTGTGATGAGAAGAGTATCGAGCATTGTGATGCAAAGGGTCATGGAGATTTTTGATGACAAACGTCATGGAGCATTTTGATGACAAGGTCGTGGTTCATTGTGATGAGAAGGGCAGGGAGCATTTTGATGACAGGGTCATGGAGCAAATTGATGAAAAGTGTCATGGAAAATTTTGATTACAGGGGTTATGGAACATTGTGATGTCAGGGGTAATGGAGCATTTTGATGAAAAGGGTCATGGAGCATTCTGATGAAAAGGTTCAAGGAGCATTGTGATTACAGGGGTTTTGAAGCATTGTGATGACAATGGCATGGAGTATTGTGATGAGAATGCGATGGAACATTCTGATGACATGCGTCAAGAAGCTTTGTGATGACAAGTACATGGAGCATTGTGATTGCAGGGGTCTTGGAGCATTGTGATGAAAAGGGAATGGATCATTGTGATGAAAAATGCATGGAGCCTTGTCATGACACTGTTCAAGGAGCATACTGATGATAAGTTTCCGGGAGCATTGTGATGATAAGTATATTGAGCATTGTGATGACAAAGGTCATGGAGCATTGTGATGAGAAGTCCATGGATAATTGTGAGGAGCAGGCTCATGGGGCATTGTGATGACAAGTGTTATGGAACATTGTGATCAGAATGGTTTGGTGCATTGTGATGACAGAGGTCTTTGAGCATTTTGATTTCATTGTGATGACAATAGCATGAAATATTATGGTGCTGGGCACGGTGCATTGTGATGACAGGGTTCATGGAGCATTGAGATGAAAAGGGGCATGGAGCATTGTGTTTACAGGGGTGTTGGGGCATTGTGACGACAAGGGCATGGAGCATTGTGATGTGAAGGCCATGGAGCATTCTAATGACATGCGTCATGGAGCTTTGTGATGACAAGTGAATGGAGCATTGTGATTACAGGGGTCTTGGAGCATTGTGATGACAAGGGTCATGGAGGCTTGTGATGACAAGGCCGTTGATCCTTGTGATGGCATTGGTCATGGAGCATTGTTATGACAGGAGTATTGGAGCATTGTGATGACAAGTGCATGGGGCATTGGTCTGAAAATTTTCATGGATTATTGTGATGAGAGTGGGCATGGAGCATTCTTATGACAAGGGCACAGAACACTGTGATACATAGATCATGCAGGATTGTAATGTCAATGGCATGGGGCATTGTGATGAGAAGGGCATCGAGCATTGTGATGACAAGCGTCATGGAGATTTGGGATGAAAATTGCATGGAGCGATGTGATGAGAGGGTTCATGGAGCATTGTGATGACAACGGAATGGAGCATTGTGATGGTAGGGTCATGGACCTTTGTGATGATAAAGGTCATGGAGCATTTTGATGACAAGGGCGTGGTGCATTTTGATGAGAAGGGCAGGGAGCATTGTGATTACAGTGGTCTTGGAGCATGTGATGACAAGTGCATGGAGCATTGTGATGAGAAGGCCATAGAGCATTTTGATGACATGCATCATGGAGTTTTGTGATGACAAGGGCAGGGAGATTTGTGATTACAGGTGTCTTGGAGCATTGTGATGACAAGGGTCATGGAGGCTTGTGATGACAAGGCCACGGAACCTTTTTTTTTTTTTTTTTTTTTTTTGCAGTACGTGGGCCTCTCACTGCTGTGGCCTCTCCCGTTGCGGAGCACAGGCTCCAGACGCGCAGGCTCAGCGGCCATGGCTCACGGGTCCAGCCGCTCCGCGGCATGTGGGATCTTCCCAGACCGGGGCACGAACCTGCGTCCCCTGCATCGGCAGGCGGACTCTCAACCACTGCGCCACCAGGGAAGCCCCAAGGCCGCGGAACCTTTTGATGGCAGGGGTCATGGATCATCGTTATGACAGGGGTAATGGAGCTTTGTGATGACAAAGGTCATGGGGCATTTTGATGACAAGGGCGTGGTGCATTGTGATGAGAAGGGCAGGGAGCATTGTGATGACAGAGTCATGGAGCAATTTGATGAAAAGGGTCATGGAATATTTTGATGACAGGGGTTATGGAACATTGTGATGTCAGGGGTCATGGAGCATTGTGATGACTAGGGACAAAGAGCATTGTGATGAAAAGTTCATGGAGCATTGTGGTGACAATGATTACAGAGCCTTGTGTGAAGAGGGCATGGATCATTGGTCTGACAAGTTTCTTGGAATATTGTGATGACAGTGGGCATGGAGCATTGTGATGACAAGGGCATGTAGCATTGTGGTGACAAAGGTCATGAAGCATTGTGATGACTGGAATCACGGAGCATTGTGATGACAATGGCATGGAGCATTGTGATACCATGTGTCATGGAGGATTGTGATGACAAAGTAATGGAACATTTTGATGACAAGGGCTTGGGACGTTGTGATGACAAGGATCATGGAGCATTGCGATGACAAGTGCCATTGAGATTTTTGATGACAACGTCGTGAAGCATTGTGATGACAAGCACATGGAACTTGCTATGACAGGGGTCATAGAGCATTGTGATGACCAGAGCATGGAGCATTGTGATGGCAAGACCGTGGAGCATTGTGATGAGAAGATCACGGATAATTGTGATTACGAGCGTCATGGAGCACTGTAATGACAAGGGGCACGGAGCATTGTGATTAAAGGGTTCTTGGAGCATTGAGATGACAAGGGCATGGAGCATTGTGATGAGAAGGCCACGGAGCATTCTGATGACATGTGTCATGAATCTTTGAGACGAAAAAGGCATGGAGCATTGTGATTACAGGGGTCTTGGAGAACTGTGATGACAAGGGTCATGGAGCCTTGGATGACAAGGCCGTGGAACATTGTGATGGCAGTGGTCATGGAGCATTGTTATGACAGGGGTAATGGAGCATTGTGACGACAAGGGCATGGGACATTAGTCTGAAAATTTCATGGATTATTGTGATGAGATTCGGCATGGAGCATTGTGATGACTAGGGCACGGAACACTGTGATACCTGTGTCATGGAGGATTGTAGTGACAAGGGCATGCACCATTGTGATGAGAAGAGTATCGAGCATTGTGATGACAAGCGTCATGGAGCACTGTGTTGACAAGGGCATGGAGAAATGTGATGAGAGGTTTCATGTAGCATTGTGATGAAATGGCATGGAGCATTGTGATGCAAAGGGTCATGGAGCTTTGTGATGACAAATGTCATGGAGCATTTTGATGACAAGGTCGTGGTGCATTGTGATGAGAAGGGCAGGGAGCATTGTGATGACAAGGTCATGGAGCAAATTGATGAAAAGTGTCATGGATCATTTTGATGACAGGGGTTATGGAACATTGTGATGTCATGGGTCATGGAGCATTTTGATCAAAAGGGTCATGGAGCATTCTGATGAAAAGTTTCATGGAGCATTGTGATTACAGGGGTTTTGAAGCTTTGTGATTACAAGGGCAAGGAGCATTGTGATGAGAAGGCAATGGAGCATTCTGATGACATGCGTCATGGAGCTTTGTGATGACAAGGACATGGAGCATTGTGGTGAAAAAGGTCACAGAGCCTTGTGTGACGAGGGCATGGAACATTTTGATGACAAAGGTCATGAAGCATTGTGATGACTGGTGTCATGGAGCATTGTGATGACAAGGGCATGGTGCATTGTGATGACAGGGGCATGGAATATTGGTCTTACATGTTTCATCGATTATTGTGATGACAGTGGGCGTGGCGCATTGTGATGACAAGGTCATGGAACATTGTGATGACAAGGTCATGGAGTATTGTGAAGACAGGTGTCAGGGAGCATTGTGATGACATATGTCATTGTCCATTGTGATGACAATGGCATGGAGCATTGTGATACCAAGTGTCATGGAGGATTGTGATGACAAAGGGAATGGAGCATTTTGATGACAAGGGCTTGGAACATTGTGATGACAAGGGTCATGGAGCATTGTGATTACATGGGCATGGAGCATTGTGATGACAAGGGTCATGGAGAATTTTGATGACAATGTCGTGAAGCATTGTGATGACAAGCTCATGGAGCTTGCTATGACAGGGATCATAGAGCATTCCGATGACAAGTGCATGGAGAATTGTGATGACAAGATCAGGTAACATTGTGATAAGAAGTGTCATGGAGCATTGTGATGACAAGGACGTGGAGAATTGTGATGACATGGGACATGGAGCATTTTTTTTTTTTTTTTTTTTTTTTTTTTTTTTTTTTTTTTTTTGTGGTACGCGGGCCTCTCACTGTTGTGGCCTCTCCCGTTGCGGAGCACAGGCTCCGGATGCACAGGCTCAGCAGCCATGGCTCACGGGCCCAGCCGCTCCGCGGCATATGGGATCCTCCCAGACCGGGGCACGAACCCGTATCCCCTGCATCGGCAGGCGGACTCTCAACCACTGCGCCACCAGGGAGGCCCGGACATGGAGCATTGTGATGACCAGGGCATGGAGCATTGTGATGTCAGGACCATGGAGCATTGTGATGAGAAGATCACGGATAATTGTGATGACGAGTGTCATGGAGCACTGTAATGACAAGTTGCATGGAACATTGTGAATCCAGGGTTCCTGGAGCATTGTGATGACAAGGGAATGGAGCATTTTCATGAGAAGGCCATGGAGCATTCTGATGACATGCGTCATGAATCATTGTGACGACAAGGGCATGGAGCATTGTGATTACAGAGGTCTTGGAGCACTATGATGACAAGGGTCATGGAGCTTTGGATGACAAGGCCGTGGAACATTGTGATGGCAGGGTTCATGGAGCATTGTTATGACAGGGGTAATGGAGCATTGTGATGACAAGTGCATGGAACATTGGTCTGAAAATTTCATGGATTATTGTGATGAGATTCGGCATGGAGCATTGTGATGACTAGGGCACGGAACACTTGATACATGTGTCATGGAGGATTGTAATGACAAGGGCATGGAGCATTGTGATGAGAAGAGTATAGAGCGTTGTGATTACAAGCGTCATGGAGCATTGTGCTGACAAAGGCATGGAGCATAGTGAAGACATGGGTAAAAGAGCATTGTGATGAAATTTTCATGGAGCATTGTGGTGACAAATTTCACAGAGCCTTTTGATTAAGTGGGCATGGACCAGTGTGATGACAAGGTACTGGAGCATTGTAATGAGAGGACCATGGAGCCTTTTGGTGACAATTCTCATGGAACATTCTGATGAAAAGGGGCATGGAGCATTGTGATTACAGGGGTATTGGATCCTTGTGATGACAAGACCGTTGAACATTGTGATGGCAGGGTTCATGGAGCATGGTTATGACATGGGCAATGGAGGATTGTGATGACAAGGGCATCGAGCATTCGTCTGAAAACTTTCATGGATTACTGTGATGAGACTGGGCATAGAGCATTCTGATGACAAGGGCATGGAACAGTGTGATACATGGATCATGGATGTTTGTAATGACAAGGGCATGGGGCAATGTGATGAGAGGCTTCATGGAGCATTGTGATGACAAGTGCATGGAGCATTGTGATGACAAGGGTCATGGAGCATTTTGAATACAAGATTCCCTTATCATTGTGTTGTCAGGGGTCATGGAGCTCTGTGATGACAGTGGTCATGGAGCATTGTGATGACAGGTTCATGGAGCATTGTGATAAGAAGGTCATGGAGCATTGGGCTGAAAATGTTCATGGAGTATTGTGATGACAGGGTAATGGGGCACTGTGATGACAAGGTCCTGGGGCATTGTGATGAGAAAACCATGGAGCCTAGTGATGACAAGTCTCATGGAGCATTCTGATGAAAATGTGCATGGAGCATTGTGATTACAGGGATCATGAAACATTGTGATGAAAATGGCATGGAGCATTGTGATGCCAAGGGTCATGGAGTTTGTGATGACAAAGTTCATGGGGCATTTTGATGACAAGGTCGTGGTGCATCGTGATGAGAAGTGCAGGGAGCATTTTGATGACAGGGTCATGGAGCAATTTGATGAAAAGTATCATGTAATATTTTGATGACAGTGGTTATGGAACATTGTGATGTCAGGGGTCATGGAGGATTGTGATGAAAAGGGTCATGGAGCATTTTGATGACAGGGGTTATGGGACATTTTGATGTCAGGGTTCATGGAGCATTGTGATGATAATTCATGTAGCATTGTCATGACACGGATCATGGAACATTGTGATGACAGGGGGGAGAGAGCATTTTAATGAGAAGTGCATGGAGCATTGTGATGACAAGGTTTTTGGAGCACTGTAATGACAAGGATGTGGAGCACTGTGATGACAAGCGCATGGCCCATTGTGACGACATGGGTTGTGGAGCATTGTGCTCACAAGCGCATGGAGCATTGTGATGACAACGGTCATGGAGCATTGTGCTGACAAAGGCATGGAGCATGGTGATGACAAGGATCACTGAACATTGTGATGAAAGGTTCATGGAGCATTGTGGTGAGAAAGGTCACAGAGCCCTGTGTGACGAGGACATGGACCATTGTGATGACAAATGTCATGAAGCCTTGTGATGACTGGAGTAACAGAACATTGAGATGAAAGGGGTCTTGGAGCACTGTGATGACAAGGACATGGAGCAATGTGATGAGAAGGCCATGGAGCATTCTGATGACATTCATCATGGAGCTTTGTGATTAAAGGTCATGGAGCATTGTGATTACAGGGGTCTTGGAGCATTGTGAAGAAAATGGTATGGATCATTGTGATGAAAAAGGCATGGAGCCTTGTCATGACAGGGTTCAAGGAGCATACTGATGACAAGTGTCAGGGAGCATTGTGATGAAAAGTGTATTGAGCGTTGTGATGACAAAGGTCATGGGGCACTGTGATGAGAAGACCATGGATAATTGTGATGATGAGCATCATGGTGCATTGTGATGACAATGGTTATGAAACATTGTGATCACAAGGGTTTGGTGCATTTTGATGACAGAGGTCATGGAGCATATTTGTTTCATTGTGATGACAATAGCATGAAGCATTATGATGATGGACATGGTGCATTGTGAGGACAGGGTCATGGAGCAATTTGATGAAAAGTGTCATGGAACATTTTGATGACAGTGGTTATGGAACATTGTGATGTCAGGGGTCTTGGAGCATTGTGATGAAAAGGGTGATGGAGCATTCTGATGACAGAGGATATGGAACATTTTGATGTCAGGGGTCACGGAGCATTGTGATGATATGGCATGTGGCATTGTGATGATAGAGGTCATGGAAAATTGTGATGACAGTGGTGAGGGAGTATTGTGATGACTACTGATGGAACATTGTGATATATGTGGTGAGAGAGCATTTTGATGAGAAGTGCATGGAGCATTGTGATGACAAATGTCATGGAGCACTGTGATGAGAAGACCATGGATAATTGTGATGACCAGCGTAATGGGGCATTGTGATGAGAAGTGTTATGGAACATTGTGATCAGAAGGATATGGAGCATTGTGATGAGAGAGGTCACGGAGTATTTTAATTTCATTGTGATGACAATAGCATGAATTATTATGGTGATGGGCATGGTGCATTGTGATGACAGGGTTCATGGAGCATTGAGATGAAAAGAGGCATGGAGAATTGTGATTACAGAGGTCTTGGTGCATTCTGATGACAAGGGTCATGGAGCCATGTGATGACACGGCCGTGGAACATTGTGGTGGCAGGGGACATGGAGCATTGTTATGACACGTGTAATGGAGCACTGTGATGACAAGGGCATGGAGCAATGTGATGAGAGATTTCATTGAGCATTGTGATGACAATGGCATGGAGCATTGTGATCCCAAGTGTCATGGAGCTTTGTGATGACAAAGGTCATGGGGCATTTTGACGACAAGGGAAAGTTGCATTGAGATGAGAAGGACAAGGAGCATTTTGATGACAGGGTCATGTAGCAATTTGATGAAAAGGGTCATGGAATATTTTGATGACAGGGGTTATGGAACATTGTGATGTCAGTGGTCATGAAGCATTGTGATGAAATGGGTCATGGAGCATTTTGTGACAGGGGTTATGGAACACTGTGATGTCAGGGGTCATGGAGGATTGTGATGATAAGGGCATGTAGCACTGTGATGACAGTGGTCATGGAACACTGTGATGAAAGGGGTGAGGGAGTATTGTGATGACTAGTGATGTAACATGGTGATATATGTGTTGAGAGAGCATTTTGATGAGAAGTGCATGGAGCATTGTGATGACAAGTGTTATGGAGCATAGCAATGATAAGGATGTGGAGTATTGTATGACAAGCGCATGGCACATTGTGATGACATGTGTCATGGAGGATTGTGCTGACAAGCACATGGAGCATTTTGATGACAAGTGTCATGGAGCATTGTGCTGACAAATGCATGGAGCAATTTTTTTTTTTTTTTTTTTTTTTTTTTTTTCCGGTACGCGGGCCTCTCACTGCTGTGGCCTCCCCCATTGCGGAGCACAGGCTCCGGACGCGCAGGCTCAGCGGCCAAGGCTCACGGGCCCAGCTCTGCAGCATATGGGATCCTCCTGTACCAGGGCACGAACCCGTATCCCCTGCATCGGCAGGCGGACTCTCAACCACTGCGCCACCAGGGAGGCCCAACATGGAGCATTTTGATGACAAGGGACACAGAGCATTATGATGAAATATTCATGGAGCATTGTGGTGAAAATGATCACAGAGCCTTGTGTGACGAGGGCATGTACCATAGTGATGAGATAGGTCATAAAGCATTGTGATGACTGGAGCCAAGGAGCATTGTGATGAAAGTGGTCATGGAGCATTGTGATGACAAGGGCATGGAGCATTGTGATGACAGGGGCATGGAACATTGGTCTGACGAATTTCATGGATTATTGTGATGACAGTGGGCATGGAGTATTGTGATGACAAGTGCATGGAGCATTGTGCTGACAAAGGCATGGAGCATTTTGATGACAAGAGACACAGAGCATTCTGATGAAATATTCATGGAGCATTGTGGTGTAAAAGATCACAGAGCCTTGTTTGAAGAGGAGATGGACCACTGTGATGACAAAGGTTTGAAACATTGTGATGACTGGATTCACGGAGAATTGTGATGACAGGGTTCATGGAGCATTGCTCTGACAAGATTATGGATTAGTGTGATGAGAGTGGGCATGGCGCATTTTGATGACAAGGGCATGGAACACTGTGATGACAAGGTCATGGAGTATTGTGAAGACAGGAGTCAGGGAGCATTGTGATGACATATGCCATTGTGCACTGTGATGACAATGGCATGGAGCATTGTGATACCAAGTGTCATGGAGGATTGTGATGACAAAGGTAATGGAGCATTTTGATGACAAGGGCTTGGAACATTGTGATGACAATGGTCATGGAGCATTGTGATGACAAGTGCATGGGGCATTGGTCTGAAAATTTTCATGGATTATTGTGATGAGAGTGGGCATGGAGCATTCTTATGACAAGGGCACAGAACACTGTGATACATAGATCATGCAGGATTGTAATGTCAATGGCATGGGGCATTGTGATGAGAAGGGCATCGAGCATTGTGATGACAAGGGTCATGGAGATTTGGGATGAAAAGTGCATGGAGCGATGTGATGAGAGGGTTCATGGAGCATTGTGATGACAATGGAATGGAGCATTGTGATGGTAGGGTCATGGACCTTTGTGATGATAAACGTCATGGAGCATTTTGATGACAAGGGCGTGGTGCATTTTGATGACAAGGGCAGGGAGCATTGTGATTACAGTGGTCTTGGAGCATGTGATGACAAGTGCATGGAGCATTGTGATGAGAAGGCCATGGAGCATTTTGATGACATGCATCATGGAGTTTTGTGATGACAAGGGCAGGGAGCTTTGTGATTACAGGGGTTTTGGAGCATTGTGATGACAAGGGTCATGGAGGCTTGTGATGACAAGGCCGCGGAACCTTTTGATGGCAGGGGTCATGGATCATTGTTATGACAGGGGTAATGGAGCTTTGTGATGACAAAGGTCATGGGGCATTTTGATGACATGGGCGTGGTGCATTGTGATGAGAAGGGCAGGGAGCATTGTGATGACAGAGTCATGGAGCAATTTGATGAAAAGGGTCATGGAATATTTTGATGACAGGGGTTATGGAACATTGTGATGTCAGGGGTCATGGAGCATTGTGATGACTAGGGACAAAGAGCATTGTGATGAAAAGTTCATGGAGCATTGTGGTGACAATGATTACAGAGCCTTGTGTGAAGAGGGCATGGATCATTGGTCTGACAAGTTTCATGGAATATTGTGATGACAGTGGGCATGGAGCATTGTGATGACAAGGGCATGTAGCATTGTGGTGACAAAGGTCATGAAGCATTGTGATGACTGGAATCACGGAGCATTGTGATGACAATGGCATGGAGCATTGTGATACCATGTGTCATGGAGGATTGTGATGACAAAAGTAATGGAGCATTTTGATGACAAGGGCTTGAGACGTTGTGATGACAAGGATCATGGAGCATTGCGATGACAAGTGCCTTTGAGAATTTTGATGACAACGTCGTGAAGCATTGTGATGACTAGCGCATGGAGCTTGCTATGACAGGGGTCATAGAGCATTGTGATGACCAGAGCATGGAGCATTGTGATGGCAAACCGTGCAGCATTGTGATGAGAAGATCACGGATAATTGTGATTACGAGCGTCATGGAGCACTGTAATGACAAGGGGCATGGGGCATTGTGATTAAAGGGTTCTTGGAGCATTGAGATGACAAGGGCATGGAGCATTGTGATGAGAAGGCCACGGAGCATTCTGATGACATGCGTCATGAAACTTTGTGACGAAAAAGGCATGGAGCATTGTGATTACAGGGGTCTTGGAGAACTGTGATGATAAGGGTCATGGAGCCATGGATGACATGGCCGTGGTACATTGTGATGGCAGTGGTCATGGAGCATTGTTATGACAGGGGTAATGGAGCATTGTGACGACAAGGGCATGGGACATTAGTCTGAAAATTTCATGGATTATTGTGATGAGATTCGGCATGGAGCACTGTGATGACTAGGGCACGGAACACTGTGATACCTGTGTCATGGAGGATTGTAGTGACAAGGGCATGCAGCATTGTGATGAGAAGAGTATCGAGCATTGTGATGACAAGCGTCATGGAGCATTGTGCTGACAAGGGCATGGAGAGATGTGACGAGAGGTTTCATGTAGCATTGTGATGAAATGGCATGGAGCATTGTGATGCAAAGGGTCATGGAGCTTTGTGATGACAAATGTCATGAAGCATTTTGATGACAAGGTCGTGGTGCATTGTGATGAGAAGGGCAGGGAGCATTGTGATGACAAGGTCATGGAGCAAATTGATGAAAAGTGTCATGGATCATTTTGATGACAGGGGTTATGGAACATTGTGATGTCATGGGTCATGGAGCATTTTGATCAAAAGGGTCATGGAGCATTCTGATGAAAAGTTTCATGGAGCATTGTGATTACAGGGGTTTTGAAGCTTTGTGATTACAAGGGAAAGGAGCATTGTGATGAGAAGGCAATGGAGCATTCTGATGACATGCGTCATGGAGCTTTGTGATGACAAGGACATGGAGCATTGTGGTGAAAAAGGTCACAGAGCCTTGTGTGACGAGGGCATGGAACATTTTGATGACAAAGGTCATGAAGCATTGTGATGACTGGTGTCATGGAGCATTGTGATGACAAGGGCATGGTGCATTGTGATGACAGGGGCATGGAATATTGGTCTTACATGTTTCATCGATTATTGTGATGACAGTGGGCGTGGCGCATTGTGATGACAAGGTCATGGAACATTGTGATGACAAGGTCATGGAGTATTGTGAAGACAGGTGTCAGGGAGCATTGTGATGACATATGTCATTGTCCATTGTGATGACAATGGCATGGAGCATTGTGATACCATGTGTCATGGAGGATTGTGATGACAAAGGGAATGGAGCATTTTGATGACAAGGGCTTGGAACATTGTGATGACAAGGGTCATGGAGCATTGTGATTACATGGGCATGGAGCATTGTGATGACAAGGGTCATGGAGAATTTTGATGACAATGTCGTGAAGCATTGTGATGACAAGCTCATGGAGCTTGCTATGACAGGGATCATAGAGCATTCTGATGACAAGTGCATGGAGAATTGTGATGACAAGATCAGGTAACATTGTGATAAGAAGTGTCATGGAGCTTTGTGATGACAAGGACGTGGAGAATTGTGATGACATGGGACATGGAGCATTGTGATGACCAGGGCATGGAGCATTGTGATGAGAAGATCATGGATAATTGTGATGACGAGCATCATGGAGCACTGTAATGACAAGTTGCATGGAACATTGTGAATCCAGGGTTCCTGGAGCATTGTGATGACAAGGGAATGGAGCATTTTCATGAGAAGGCCATGGAGCATTCTGATGACATGCGTCATGAATCATTGTGATGACAAGGGCATGGAGCATTGTGATTACAGAGGTCTTGGAGCACTATGATGACAAGGGTCATGGAGCTTTGGATGACAAGGCCGTGGAACATTGTGATGGCAGGGTTCATGGAGCATTGTTATGACAGGAGTAATGGAGCATTGTGATGACATGTGCATGGAACATTGGTCTGAAAATTTCATGGATTATTGTGATGAGATTCGGCATGGAGCATTGTGATGACTAGGGCATGGAACACTTGATACATGTGTCATGGAGGATTGTAATGACAAGCGCATGGAGCATTGTGATGAGAAGAGTATAGAGCATTGTGATGACAAGCGTCATGGAGCATTGTGCTGACAAAGGCATGGAGCATAGTGAAGACATGGGTAAAAGAGCATTGTGATGAAATTTTCATGGAGCATTGTGGTGACAAATTTCACAGAGCCTTTTGATTAAGTGGGCATGGACCAGTGTGATGACAAGGTACTGGAGCATTGTAATGAGAGGACCATGGAGCCTTTTGGTGACAATTCTCATGGAGCATTCTGATGAAAAGGGGCATGGAGCATTGTGATTACAGGGGTATTGGATCCTTGTGATGACAAGACCGTTGAACATTGTGATGGCAGGGTTCATGGAGCATGGTTATGACATGGGCAATGGAGGATTGTGATGACAAGGGCATCGAGCATTCGTCTGAAAACTTTCATGGATTACTGTGATGAGAGTGGGCATAGAGCATTGTGATGACAAGGGCACGGAACACTGTGATACATGGATCATGGATGTTTGTAATGACAAGGGCATGGGGCAATGTGATGAGAGGCTTCATGGAGCATTGTGATGACAAGGGCATGGAGCATTGTGATGACAAGGGTCATGGAGCATTTTGAATACAAGATTCCCATATCATTGTGTTTTCAGGGGTCATGGAGCTCCGTGATGACAGTGGTCATGGAGCATTGTGATGACAGGGTCATGGAGCATTGTGATAAGAAGGTCATGGAGCATTGGGCTGAAAATGTTCATGGAGTATTGTGATGACAGGGTAAGGGGCACTGTGATGACAAGGTCCTGGGGCATTGTGATGAGAAAACCATGGAGCCTTGTGATGACAAGTCTCATGGAGCATTCTGATGAAAATGTGCATGGAGCATTGTGATTACAGGGGTCATGAAACATTGTGATGAAAATGGCATGTAGCATTGTGATGCCAAGGGTCATGGAGTTTGTGATGACAAAGTTCATGGGGCATTTTGATGACAAGGTCGTGGTGCATTGTGATGAGAAGTGCAGGGAGCATTTTGATGACAGGGTCATGGAGCAATTTGATGAAAAGTATCATGGAATATTTTGATGTCAGTGCTTATGGAACATTGTGATGTCAGGGGTCATGGAGGATTGTGATGAAAAGGGTCATGGAGCATTTTGATGACAGGGGTTATGGGACATTGTGATGTCAGGGTTCATGGAGCATTGTGATGATAATTCATGTAGCATTGTCATGACACGGATCATGGAACTTTGTGATGACAGGGGGGAGAGAGCATTTTAATGAGAAGTGCATGGAGCATTGTGATGACAAGGTTTTTGGAGCACTGTAATGACAAGAATGTGGAGCACTGTGATGACAAGCGCATGGCGCATTGTGACGACATGGGTTGTGGAGCATTGTGCTCACAAGCGCATGGAGCATTGTGATGACAACGGTCATGGAGCATTGTGCTGACAAAGGCATGGAGCATGGTGATGACAAGGATCACAGAACATTGTGATGAAAAGTTCATGGAGCATTGTGGTGAGAAAGGTCACAGAGCCCTGTGTGACGAGGACATGGACCATTGAGATGACAAATGTCATGAAGCCTTGTGATGACTGGAGTAACAGAACATTGAGATGACAGGGGTCTTGGAGCACTGTGATGACAAGGACATGGAGCAATGTGATGAGAAGGCCATGGAGCATTCTGATGACATGCATCATGGAGCTTTGTGATTAAAGGTCAATGAGCATTGTGATTACAGGGGTCTTGGAGCATTGTGAAGAAAATGGTATGGATCATTGTGATGAAAAAGGCATGGAGCCTTGTCATGACAGGGTTCAAGGAGCATACTGATGACAAGTGTCAGGGAGCATTGTGATGACAAGTGTATTCAGCGTTGTGATGACAAAGGTCATGGAGCACTGTGATGAGAAGACCATGGATAATTGTGATGATGAGCGTCATGGTGCATTGTGATGACAGTGGTTATGGAACATTGTGATCACAAGGGTTTGGTGCATTTTGATGACAGAGGTCATGGAGCATATTTATTTCATTGTGATGACAATAGCATGAAGCATTATGATGATGGACATGGTGCATTGTGATGACAGGGTCATGGAGCAATTTGATGAAAAGGGTCATGGAACATTTTGATGACAGTGGTTATGGAACATTGTGATGTCAGGGGTCTTGGAGCATTGTGATGAAAAGGGTGATGGAGCATTCTGATGACAGAGGATATGGAACATTTTGATGTCAGGGGTCATGGAGCATTGTGATGATATGGCATGTGGCATTGTGATGACAGAGGTCATGGAAAATTGTGATGACAGTGGTGAGAGAGTATTGTGATGACTACTGATGGAACATTGTGATATCAGTGGTGAGAAAGCATTTTGATGAGAAGTGCATGGAGCATTGTGATGACAAGGTTTATGGAGCATTGTGATGACAAGGTTTATGGAGCATTGTGATGACAAGGCTGTGGAGCATTGTGTTGACAATTGCATAGCACATTTTGATGACATGGGTCATGTAGCATTGTGCTGGGAAGCGCATGGAGCATTGTGATGACAAGGGTCATGGAGCATTGTGCTGACAAATTCATGGAACCTTGTGATGACAACGGTCACAGAGCATTGTGCTGAAAAGTTCATGGAGCATTGTGGTGACAATGGTCACAGAGCCTTGTGATGATGAGGTTAAGTACCATTGTGATGACAAAGGTCATGAAGCATTGTGATGACTGGAGTTACAGAACAACGTGATGACAAGGGTATGGAGCATTCTGATGACAGGGGCATGGCGCATTGGTCTGACAAGTTTCATTGTTTATTGTGATGACAGTAGGCAAGGCGCATTCTGATGAGAAGAGCATGGAGCATTTTGATGAGAAGGTCATGGAGTACTGTGAAGACAGGGGTCTGGGGGCATGTGATGACATATGTCATGGTCCATTGTGATGACAATGGCATGGAGTATTGTGTTGCCAAGTGTCATGGAGGAATGTGATGACAAAGTTAATGGAGCATTGTGATGACAGGGGTTTGGAGCATTGTGATGGCAAGGGTCATGGAGCATTTTGATGACAAGGGCATGGAGGATTGTGATGACAAGGGCCATTGAGAATTTTGATGACAAGTTCCTGAAGCATTGTGATGAAAAGCACATGGAGCTTGCTATGACAGGGGTCATGGAGCATTGCGATGACAAGTGCATGGAGAACTGTGATGACAAGAGCATGTAACATTGTGATGAGAAGTGTCTTGGAGCATCGTGATGGTAAGACCGTGGAGCATTGTGATGAGAAGACCATGGATAATTTTGATGACGAGCGTCATGGAGCACTGTAATGACAAGGGGCATGGAGCATTGTGATGACAGGTGTCATGGAGCATTGTGGTGACAGGGATCATGGAGCATTGTGATGACAAGGGTCATGGAGCATTCTGATGACAAGCTTGTGGAGTATTGTGATGACAATGTCATGGAGCATTGTGAGGAAAAGGGCATGGAGCATTGTGATGAAAAAGGCATGGAGCCTTTTCATGACAGGGTTCAAGAAGCATTCTGACGAAAAGTGTCAGGGAGCATTGTGATGACAAGTGTATTGAGCATTGTGATGACAAAGTTCATGGAGCATTTTGATGACAAGGGCATGGAGTATTGTGATGATAGGCATCATGCAGCGTTGTGATGACAACTGTTATGGAACATTGTGATCACAAGAGTTTGGAGCATTGTGATGACACAGGTCATGGATCATTTTGATTTCAAGAATCACGGAGCATTGTGATGACAAGGGCATGAAACAATGTGATCCCAAGGTTCACGGAGGATTGTGATGACAGTGGTAAAGGAGAATTGTGATGACAATTGCATGGAGCATTGTGATGACAAGGTCATGTAGCATTTTGCTGACAAAGGCATGGAGAATTGTGATGACAAGTGTCATGGAGCTCTGTGACGACAAGCGTCAAGGAGCATTTTGATTACAGCGGTCATGGAGCATTGGGATGACAAGCACATGGAACATTCTGATGACAAGTGGCATGGATCATTTTGATGACTGTGGTCATGTAGCATTGTGATGACATGGGTCATGGAGCTTTATGATGAGAAGGTCATGGAGCATTCGGCTGAAATTATTCATGGAGTACTGTGATGACAGGGGTAATGGAGCATTGTCATGAGAAGGGAATGGAGCAATGTGATGAGAAGGTCCTGGAGCATTGTGATGAGAGGGCCATGGAGCCTTGTGATGACAAGGGTCATGGAGCATACTGATGAAATGGTGCATGGAGCATTGAGATTGCAGGGGTTTTGAAGCATTGTGATGACAAGAGCATGGAGTACTGTGATGAGAAAGCAATGGAGCATTCTGATGACATGCGTCATGGTGCTTCGTGATGGCAAGGAGATGGAGCATTGTGATTACAGGGGTCTTGGAGCATTGTGATGAAAAGGGAATGGATCATTGTGATGAAAAATGCATGGAGCCTTCTCATGACATGGTTCAAAGAGCATACTGATGACAACTGTCAGGGAGCATTGTGATGATAAGTGTATTGAGCATTGTGATGATAAAGATCATGGAGCATTGTGATGAGAAATCCATGGATAATTGTGATGACCAGCCTCATGGGGCATTGTGATGACAAGTTGTTATGGAACATTGTGATCAGAAGGGTTTGGTGCATTGTGATGACAGTGATCATTGAGCGTTTTGATTTCATTGTGATAACAATAGCATGAAATATTATGGTGATGGACACGGTGCATTGTGATGACAGGGTTCATGGAGCATTGAGATGAAAAGGGGCATGGAGCATTGTGATTACAGGGCTGTTGGAGCATTGTGATGACAAGGGCATGGAGCATGGTGATGAGAAGGCCATGGAGCATTCTGATGACATGCGTCATGGAGCTTTGTGATGACAAGTGCATGGAGCATTGTGATTACAGGGGTCTTGGAGCATTGTGATGACAAGGGTCATGGAGGCTTGTGATGACAAGGCCGTGGAACCTTGTGATGGCAGGGGTCATGGATCATTGTTATGACAGGGGTAATGGAGCTTTGTGATGACAAAGGTCTTGGGGCATTTTGATGACAAACGCGTGGTGCATTGTGATGACAAATGTCATGGAGCATTTTGATGACAAGGTCGTTGTGCATTGTGATGAGAATTTCAGGGAGCATTGTGATGAGAGGGTCTTGGAGCAAATTGATGAAAAGTTTCATGGAACATTTTGATAAGAGGGGTTATGGAACATTGTGATGACAAGGGCATGGAGTATTGTGATGAGGAGGCAAAGGAGCATTCTGATGACATGCGTCATGGAGCTTTGTGATGAGAAGGACATGGAGCATTGTGATTACAGGGGTCATAGAGCATTGCGATGACAAGTGCATGGAGAATTGTGATGAAAATATCATGTAACATTGTGATAAGAAGTGTCAAGGAGCATTGTGATGACAAGGACTTGGAGTATTGTGATGACATGGGACATGGAGCATTCTGATGACCAGGGCATGGAGCATTGTGATGGCAAGACCGTGGAGCATTGTGATGAGAAGAACACGGATAATTATGATGACGAGCGTCATGGAGCCCTGTAATGACAAGGGGCATGGAGCATTGTGATTACAGGGTTCTGGAAGCATTGTGATGACAAGGGCATGGAACATTGTAATGAGAAGGCCTCGGAGAGTTCTGAAGACATGCGTCATGAATCTTTGTGACGACATGGTCATGGAAAATTGTGATTACAGGGGTCTTGGAGCATTGTGATGACAAGGGTCATGGAGCCTTGTGAGGACAAGGCCGTGGAACATTGTGATGGCAGGGGTCATGGAGCATTGTTATGACAGGTGTAATGGAGCATTGTGATGACAAGGGCATGGAGCAATGTGATGAGAGATTTCATTGAGCATTGTGATGACAATGGCATGGAGCATTGAGATGCCAATGGTCATGGAGCTTTGTGATGACAATTGTCATGGGGCATTTTGATGACAAGGGGGTGGTGCATTGTGATGAGAAGTGTAGGGAGCATTGTGATGACAGGGTCATAGAGCAATTTCAATAAAAGTGTCATGGAATATTTTGATGACAGGGGTTATGGAACATTGTGATGCCAAGGGTCATGAAGCATTGTGATGAAATGGGTCATGGAGCATTATGTGACAGGGGTTATGGAAAATTGTGATGTCAGTGGTCATGGAGCATTGTGATGATAAGGGCATGGAACACTGTGATGACAGTGGTCATGGAATATTGTGATGACAGGGGTGAGCGAGTATTGTGATGACTAGTGATGGAACATTGTGATATATGTGGTGAGAGAGCATTTTGATGAGAAGTGCATGGAGCATTGTGATGACAAGTTTTATGGAGCATAGCGATGAAAAGTATGTGGAGCATTGTGATGAAAAGAGCATGGCACATTGTGATGACATGTGTCATGGAGCATTGTGCTGACATGCGCATGGAGCATTTTGATGACAAGTGTCATGGAGCATTGTGCTGTCAAAGGCATGGAGCATTGTGATGACAAGGGTCACAGAGCATTGTGATGAAAATTTCATGCAGCATTGTGGTGACAAAGATCACAGAGCCTTGTGTGACGAGGGCATGGACTACTGTGAGGACAAAGGTCATGAAATTTTGTGATGACTGGAGTCACGGTGCATTGTGATGACAGGGGTCATGGAGCATTGTAATGACAAGGGCATGGAGCAATGTGATGACAGGGGCATGGAACATTGGTCTGACATGTTTCATGGATTATTGGGATGACAGTGGGCATGGCACATTGTGATGACAAGGGCATGGAGCATTGTGGTGACAAAGGTCACAGAGCCTTGTGTGACGAGGGCATGGACCATTGTGAGGACAAAGGTCATGAAGCATTGCGATGAGTGGAGTCATGGAGCATTGTGATGACAGTGGTCGTGGATCATTGTGCTGACAAGCACATGGAGCATTTTGATGACAAGTGTCATGGAGCATTGTGCTGACAAAGGCATGGAGCATTTTGATGACAAGGGACACAGAGCATTGTGATGAAATATTCATGGATCATTGAGGTTAAATAGATCACAGAGCCTTGTGTGACGAGGGCATGGACCATAGTGATGAGATAGGTCATGAGGCATTGTGATGACTGTAATCAAGGAGCATTGTGATGAAAGGGGTCATGGAGCATTGTGATGACAAGGGCATGGAGCAATGTGAAGACAGGGGCATGGAACATTGGTCTGACAAGTTTCATGGATTATTGTGATGACAGTGGGCATGGAACATTGTGATGACAAGGGCATGGAGCATTGTGGTGACAAAGGCATGGAGCAATTTCATGACAAGGTACACAGAGCATTGTGATGAAATATTCATGGAGCATTGTGGTGTAAAAGATCACAGATCCTTGTTTGAAGAGGACATGGACCACTGTGATGACAAAGGTCATGAAGCATTGTGATGACTGGAGTCACGGACCATTGTGATGACAGGGGTCATGGAGCATTGCTCTGAGAAGATTATGGATTATTGTGATGAGAGTGGGCATGGCGCATTGTGATGACAAGGGCATGGAACATTGTGATGAAAAGGTCATGGATTATTGTGGAGACAGGTGTCAGGGAGCATTGTGATGACATATGTCATTGTCCATTGTGATGACAATGTTATGGAGCATTGTGATACCAAGGGTCATGGAGGATTGTGATGACAAAGGTAATGGAGCATTTTGATGACAAGGGCTTGGAACATTGTGATGACTAGGTTCATGGAGCATTGTGATGACAAGGGCATGGAGCACTGTGATGACAAGGGCCATTGAGAATTGTGATGACAACGTCATGAAGCATTGTGATGACAAGCGCATGGAGCTTTCTAGGACAGTAGTCATACAGCATTGTGATGACAAGTGCATGGAGAATTGTGATGACAAGATCATGTAACATTGTGATGAGAAGTGTCACGAAGCATTGTGATGACAAGGACGTGGAGAATTGTAATGACTTGGGACATGGAGCATTGTGATGAACAGGGCATGGAGAATGGTGATAGCATACCGTGGAGCACTGTGATGAAAAGACCATGGATAATTATGATGAAGAGCATCATTGATCACTGTAATGACAAGGGGCATGGAGCATTGTGATGACAGGTGTCATGGAGCATTGTGATGAGAGGGGTCATGGAGCATTGTGATGACAAGGGTAATGGAGCATTGTGATGAGAAGGTCATGGAGCATTGGCCTGAAAATGTTCATGGAGTATTGTGATGACAGTGGACAAGGAGCATTGTGATGACAAGGTCCTGGAGTAGTGTGATGAGAAGACCATGGAGCCTTGTGATGACAAGTCTAATGGAGCATTCTGATGAATAGGGTCATGGAGCATTGTGATTACAGGGGTCTTGGAGCATTTTGATGACAAGATCATGGAGCATAGTGATGAGAAGGCCCTGGAGCATTCTGATGACATGTGTCATGGATCTTTGTGATGACAGGGGCATGGAGCATTGTGATTACAGGGGTCTTGGAGCATTGTGATGACAAGGGTCATGGAGCCATGGATGCCAAGGCGGTGGAACATTGTGATGGCAGGGGTCATGGAGCATTGTTATGACAGGGGTAATGGAGCATTTTGATGACAAGGGCATGGAACATTGGTCTGAAAATTTCATGGATTATTGTGATGAGATTCGGCATGGAACATTGTGATGACTAGGGCACGGAACACTGTGATACATGTGTCATGGAGGATTGTAATGACAAGGGCATGGAGCATTGTGATGAGAAGAATATCGAGCATAGTGGTGACAAGTGTCATGGAGCATTGTGGTGACAAGGGCATGGAGCAATGTGATGACAGGGGCATGGAAAATTGGTCTGACAACTTTCATGGATTATTGTGATGACATGGGCATGGAGCATTGAGATGACAAGGGAATGGAGCATTGTCGTGACAAAGGTCACAGAGCCGTGTATGACGAGTGCATGGACGATTTTGAGGACAAAGGTCATGAAGCATGTGATGACTGGAGTCACAGAGCATTGTGATAACAGGTGTCAGGGAGCATTGTGATGACAAGGGCATGGAGCATTGTGGTGACAAATGTCACAGAGCCTTGTGTGACGAGGGCCTGGACCATTGTGAGGACAAAAGTCATGAAGCATTGTGATGACTGGAGTCACAGAGCATTGTGATGACAGGGGTCATGGAGCATTGTGATGACAAGGGCATGGAGCATTGTGATGACAGGGGCATGGAACAGTGGTCTGACATGTTTCATGGATTATTGTGATGACAGTGGGCATTGCGCATTGTGAGGACAAGGGCATGGAGTATTGTGAAGACAGGTGTCAGGGAGCATTGTGATGACATATTTCATTGTCCATTGTGATGACAATGGCATGGAGCATTGTGATACCAAGTTTCATGGAGGATTGTGATGACAAAGGTAATGGAGCATTTTGATGACAAGGGCTTGTAACAGTGCGATGACAAGGGTCATGGAGCACTGTGATGACAAGGGCATGGAGCATTCTGATGAAAAGTTGCATGGAGCATTGAGATTGCAGGTGTTTTGGAGCAATGTGATGACAAGGGCATGGAGCATTGTGATGAGAAGGCAATGGAGCATTCTGATGACATGTGTCATGGAGCTTTGTGATGACAAGGACATGGAGCATTGTGATAACAGGGGTCTTGGAGCATTGTGATGAAAAGGGAATGGATCATTCTGATGAAAAATGCATGGAGCCTTGTCATGAGAGGGTTCAAGGAGCATACTGATGACAACTGTCAGGGAGCATTGTGATGAAAAGTGTATTGAGCATTGTGATGACAAAGATCATGGGGCATTGTGATGAGAAGACCATGGATAATTGTGATGACCAGCGTCATGGGGCATTGTGATGACAAGTGTTATGGAACATTGTGATCAGAAGGGTTTGGTGCATTGTGATGACAGAGGTCATTGAGCATTTTGATTTAATTGTGATGACAATAGCATGAAATATTATGGTGATGGGCACGGTGCATTGTGATGACAGGGTTCATGGAGCATTGAGATGAAAACGGGCATGGAGATTTGTGATTACAGGGGTGTTGGAGCATTGTGATGACAAGGGTATGGAGCATTGTGGTGAGAAGGCCATGGAGCATTCTGATGACATGCGTCATGGAGATTTGTGATGACAAGGACATGGAGAATTGTGATTACAGGGGTCATGGAATATTGTGATGACAGGGGTGAGGGAGTATTGTGATGACTATTGATGGAACATTGTGATATCAGCGGTGAGAAAGCATTTTGAGGAGAAGTGCATGGAGCATTGTGATGACAAGGTTTATGGAACATTTTGATGACAAGGATGTGGAGCATTGTGATGACAAGTGCATGGTGCATTGTGATGACATGGGTTATGGAGCATTGTGCTGACACACGCATCGAGCATTGTGATGACAATGGTCATGGAGCATTGTGCTGACAAAGGCATGGAGCTTTGTGATGACAAGGGTCACAGAGCATTGTGATAAAAATTTCATCGAGCATTGTGGTGACAAAGGTCACAGAGCTTTGTGTGACGAGGTGATGGACCATTGTGATGACAAATGTCATGAAGCATTGTGATGACTGGAGTCACCGAGCATTGTGAATAACAGGGGTATTGGAGCATTGTGATGAAAAGGGAATGGATGATTGTGATGAAAAAGGCATGTGGCCTTGTCATGACAGTGTTCAAGGAGCATACTGATGACAAGTGTCAGCAAGCATTGTGATGCCAAGTATATTGAGCTTTGTGGTGACAAAGGTCATGGAGCATTGTGATGAGAAGACCTTGCATCACTGTAATGACGAGCGTCATGGGGCATGTGATGACAAGTGTTATGGAACATTGTGATCAGAAGGGTTTGGAGCATTGTGATGACAGAGGACATAGAGCATTTTGATTTCATTGTGATGAAAATAGCATGAATCATTATGATGATGGGCATGGTGCATTGTGATGACAGTGTTCATGGAGCATTGAGATGAAAAGTGGCATGGAGAATTGTGATTACAGAGGTATTGGAGCATTGTGATGACAAGGGTCATGGAAACTTGTGTTGACATGGCCGTGGAACATTGTGAAGACAGGGGTCATGGAGCATTGTTATGACAGGTGTAATGGAGCATTGTGATGACAAGGGCATGGAGCAATGTGATGAGAGATTTCATTGAGCATTGTGATGAAAATGGCATGGAGCATTGTGATGCAAAGGGTCATGGAGCTTTGTGATGACAAAGGTCATGGAGCCTTTTGATGAGAAGGTCGTGGTGCATTGTGATGAGAAGTGCAGGGAGCATTGTGATGCCAGGGTCATGGAGCAAATTGATGAAAATTGTCATGGAACATTTTGATGACAGGGGTTATGGAACATTGCGATGTCAGGGGTCATGGATAATTTTGATGAAAAAGTGCATGGAGCACTGAGAATACAGGGATTCTGAAGCAATGTGATTACAAGGGCATGGAGCATTGTGATGAGAAGGCAATGGAGCATTCTGATGACATGCGTCATGGAGCTTTGTGATGACAAGGACATGGAGCATTGTGATTACAGGGGTCTTGGAGCATTGTGATGAAAAGGGAATGGATCATTGTGATGAAAAATGCATGGATCCTTGTCATGACAGCGTTCAAGGAGCATAGTGATGACAACTGTCAGGGAGCATTGTGATGATAAGTGTATTGAGCATTGTGATGACAAAGATCATGGAGCATTGAGATGAAAAGGGGCATGGAGCACTGTGATTACAGGGGTGTTGGAGCATTGTGATGACAAGGGCATGGAACATTGTGATGAGAAGTCCATGGAGCATTCTGATGACATGCGTCATGGAGCTTTGTGATGACAAGGTCATGGAGAATTGTGATTACAGGGGTCATGGAATATTGTGATGACAGGGGTGAGGGAGTATTGTGATGACTAGTGATGGAACATTGTGATATCAGTGGTGAGAAGGCATTTTGAGGAGAAGTGCATGGAGCATTGTAATGACAAGGTTTATGGAGAATTTTGATGACAAGGATGTGGAGCATTGTGATGACAAGTACATGGTGCATTGTGATGACATGTGTTATGGAGCATTGTGCTGATACGCGCATCGAGCATTGTGATTACAAGGGTCATGGAGCATTGTGCTGACAAAGGCATGGATCTTTGTGATGAGAAGAGTCACAGAGCATTGTGATAAAAATTTCATGGAGCATTGTGGTGACAAAGGTCACAGAGCTTTGTGTGATGAGGTCATGGACCATTGTGATGAAAAATGTCATGAAGCATTGTGATGACTGGAGCCAAGGAGCATTGTGATAACAGGGGTCTTTGAGCATTGTGATGAAAAGGGAATGGATCACTGTGATGAAAAAGGCATGTAGCCTTGTCATGACAGTGTTCAAAGAGCATACTGATGACAAGTGTCAGCGAGCATTGTGATGCCAAATGTATAGAGCATTGTGGTGACACAGGTCATGGGGAATTTTGATGAGAAGACCTTGCATAATTGTGATGACGAGCGTCATGGGGCATGTGATGACAAGTGTTATGGAAGATTGTGATCAGAAGGGATTGGAACATTGTGATGACAGAGGACATGGAGCATTTTGATTTCATTGTGATGACAATGGCATGAATCATTATGATGATGGGCATGGTGCATTGTGATGACAGTGTTCATGGAGCATTGAGATGAAAAGCGGCATGGAGAATTGTGATTACAGAGGTCTTGGAGCATTGTGAGGACAAGGGTCATGGAGCCTTGTGATGACAAGGCCGTTGAACATTATGATGGCAGGGGTCATGGAGCATTGTTATGACAGGTGTAATGGAGCATTGTGATGACAAGGGCATGGAGCAATGTGATGAGAGATTTCATTGAGCATTGTGATGACAATGGCATGGAGCATTGTCATGCCAAGGGTCATGGAGCTTTGTGATGACAAATGTCCTGGGGCATTTTGATGACAAGGGTGTTGTCCTTTGTGATGAGAATGGCAGGGAGCATTGTGATGACAGGGTCATGGAGCAATTTGAATAAAAGTGTCATGGAATATTTTGATGACAGAGGTTATGGAACATTGTGATGTCAGGGGTCATGAAGCATTGTGATGAAATGCGTCATGGAGAATTTTGTGACAGGGGTTATGGAACATTGTGATGTCAGGGGTCATGGAGCATTGTGATGATAAGGGCATGGAGCACTGTGATGACAGGGGTCATGGAACATTGAGATGACAGGTGTGAGGGAGTATTGTGATGGCTAGTGATGGAACATTGTGATATATGTGGTGAGAGAGCATTTTGATGAGAAGTTCGTGGATTATTGTGATGACAAGTTTTATGGAGCATAGCGATGAAAAGGATGTGGAGCATTGTGATGACAAGAGCATGGCACATTGCGATGACATGTGTCATGGAGCAATGTGCTGACAAGCGCATGGAGCATTTTGATGACAAGTGTCATGGAGCATTTTGCTGACAAAGTCATGGAGCATTGTGATGACAAGGGACACAGAGCATTGTGATGAAAATATCTTGGAGCTTGGTGGTGACAAAGATCACAGAGCCTTGTGTGACGGGGGCATGGACCACTGTGACGACAAAAGTCATGAATCTTTTTGATGACTGGAGTCACAGTGCATTGTGATGACAGGGGTCATGGAGGATTGTGATGACAAGGGCATGGAGCAATGTGATGACAGGGGCATGGAACATTGGTCTGACAAGTTTCATGGGTTATTGTGATGACAGTGGGCATGGAGCATTGAGATGACAAGGGCATGGAGCATTGTGGTGACAAAGGACATGGAGCATTTTGATTTCATTGTGATGACAATAGCATGAATCATTATGATGATGGGCATGGTGCATTGTGATGACAGTGTTCATTGAGCATTGAGATGAAAAGTGGCATGGAGAATTGTGATTACAGAGGTCTTGGAGCATTGTGATGTCAAGGGTCATGGAGCCTTGTGTTGACAAGGCCGTGGAACATTGTGAAGGCAGGGGTCATGGAGCACTGTTATGACAGGTGTAATGGAGCATTGTGATGACAAGGGCATGGAGCAATGTGATGAGAGATTTCATTGAGCATTGTGATGACAATGGCATGGAGCATTGTGATGCAAAGGGTCATGGAGCTTTGTGATGACAAATGTCATGGGGCATTTTGATGACAAGATCGTGGTGCATTGTGATGAGAAGGGCAGGGAGCATTGTGATGACAGGGTCATGGAGCAAATTGATGAAAAGTGTCATGGAACATTTTGATGACAGGTGTTATGGAACATTGCTATGTCAGGGGTCATGGAGCATTTTGATGAAAAGGGTCATGGAGCATTCTGATGAAAAGGTGCATGGAGCATTGAGATTACAGGTGTTTTGAAGCAATGTGATTACAAGGGCATGGAGCATTGTGATGAGAAGGCAATGGAGCATTCTGATGACATTCGTCATGGAGCTTTGTGATGACAAGGACATGGAGCATTGTGATTACAGGGGTCTTGGAGCATTGTGATGAAAAGGGAATGGATTATTGTGATGAAAAATGCATGCATCCTTGTCATGACAGGGTTAAAGGAGCATACTGATGACAACTGTCAGGGAGCATTGTGGTGATATGTGTATTGAGCATTGTGATGACGAAGATCATGGAGCATTGTGATGAAAATTTCATGGAGCTTGGTGGTGACAAAGATCACAGAGCCTTGTGTGACGAGGGGATGGACCATCGTGAGGACAAAGGTCATGAAGCATTGTGATGACTGGAGTCACAGAGCATTGTGATGACAGGGGCATGGAGCATTGTGATGACAGGGGCATGGAACTTTGGTCTGACAAGTTTCATGGATTATTGTGATGACAGTGGGCGTGGCGCATTGTGATGACAAGGGCATGGAACATTGTGATGACAAGGTCATGGAGTATTGTGAAGACAGGTGTCAGGGAGCATTGTGATGACATATGCAATGGTCCATTGTGATGACAATGGCATGGAGCATTGTGATACCAAGTGTCATGGAGGATTGTGATGACAAAGGTAATGGAGCATTTTGATGACAAGGGCTTGGAACATTGCGATGACAAGGGTCATGGAGCATTGTGATGACTAGGGCATGGAGCATTCTGATGAAAAGTTGCACGTAGCATGGAGATTACAGTGGTTTTGAAGCAATGAGATTACAAGGGCATGGAGCATTGTGATGAGAAGGCAATGGATCATTCTGATGACATGCGTCATGGAGCTTTGTCATGAAAAGGACATGGAGCATTGGTATTACAGGGGTCTTGGAGCATTGTGATGAAAAGGGAAGGGATCATTGTGATGAAAAATGCATGGAGCCTTGTCATGACAGGGTTCAAGGAGCATACTGATGACAACTGTCAGGGAGCATGGTGATGATAAGTGTATTGAGCATTGTGATGACAAAGATCATGGAGCATTGTGATGAGAAGACCATGGATAATTGTGATGACCAGCCTCATGGGGCATTGTGATGACAAGTGTTATGGAAAATTGTGATCAGAAGGGTTTGGTGCATTGTGATGACAGAGGTCATTGAGCATTTTGATTTCATTGTGATGACAATAGCATGAAATATTATGGTGATGGGCATGGTGCATTGTGATGACAGGGTTCATGGAGCATTGAGATGAAAAGGGGCATGGAGCATTGTGATTACAGGGGTGTTGGAGCATTGTGATGACAAGGGCATGGAGCATTGTGATGAGAAGGCCATGGAGCATTCTGATGACATGCGTCATGGAGCTTTGTGATGACAAGGGCATGGAGAATTGTGATTACAGGGGTCATGGAATATTGTGGAGACAGTGGTGAGGGAGTATTGTGATGACTAGTGATGGAACATTGTGATATCCGTGGTGAGAAAGCATTTTGAGGAGAAGTGCATGGAGCATTGTGATGACAAGGTTTTTGGAGCATTTTGATGACAAGGATGTGGAGCATTGTGATGACAAGTGCATGGTGCATTGTGATGACATGGGTTATGGAGAATTGTGCTGACACGCGCATCGAGCATTGTGATGACAAGGGTCATGGAGCATTGTGCTGACAAAGGCATGGAGCTTTGTGATGAGAAGAGTCACAGAGCATTGTGATAAAAATTTCATGGAGCATTGAGGTGACAAAGGTCACAGAGCTTTGTATGACGAGGTCATGGATCATTGTGATGACAAATGTCATGAAGCATTGTGATGACTGGAGTCACGGAGCATTGTGATAACATGGGTCTTGGAGCATTGTGATGAAAAGGGAATGGATGATTGTGATGAAAAAGGCATGGGGTCTTGTCATGACAGTGTTCAAGGAGCATACTGATGATAAGTGTCAGCGAGCATTGTGATGCCAAGTGTATTGAGCATTGTGTTGACAAAGGTCATGGAGCATTGTGATGAGAAGACCTTGCATAATTGTGATGACGAGCGTCATGGGGCATGTGATGACAAGTGTTATGGAACACTGTGATCAGAAAGGTTTGGAGCATTGTGATGACAGAGGACATGGAGAATTTTGTTTTCATTGTGAGGACAATAGCATGAATCATTATGACGATGGGCATGGTGCATTGTGATGACAGTGTTCATGGAGCATTGAGATGAAAAGTGGCATGGAGAATTGTGATTAGTGAGGTCTTGGAGCATTGTGAAGACAAGGGTCATGGAGCCTTGTGATGAAAAGGCCGTGGAACACTGTGATGGCAGGGGTCATGGAGCATTGTTATGACAGGTGTAATGGAGCATTGTGATGACAAGGGCATGGAGCAATGTGATGAGAGATTTCATTGAGCATTGTGATGACAATGGCATGGAGCATTGTGATACCAAGGGTTATGGAGCTTTGTGATGACAAATGTCATTGGGCATTTTGATGACAAGGGCGTGGTGCATTGTGATGAGAAGGGCAGTGAGCACTGTGATGACAGGTTCAGGGAGCAATTTGAATAAAAGTGTCATGGAATATTTGGATGACAGGGGTTATGGAACATTGTGATGTCAGGGGTCATGAAGCATTGTGATGAAATGGGTCATGGAGCACTGTGATGACAGTGGTCATGGAACATTGTGATGACAGGGGTGAGCGAGTATTGTGATGACTAGTGATGGAACATTTTGATATATGTGGTGAGAGAGCATTTTGATGAGAAGTGCATGCAGCATTGTGATGACAAGTTTTATGGAGCATAGCGATGAAAAGGATGTGGAGAATTGTGATGAAAAGAGCATGGCACATTGTGATGACATGTGTCATGGAGCATTGTGCTGACAAGCACATGGAGTATTTTGATGACAAGTGTCATGGAGCATTGTGCTGACAAAGGCATGGAGCATTGTGATGACAAGGGACACAGAGCATTTTGATGAAAATTTCATGGAGCATTGTGGTGACAAAGATCACAGAGCCTTGTGTGACGAGGGCATGGACCATTGTGAGGACAAAGGTCATGAAACTTTGTGATGTCTGGAGTCACGGAGTATTGTTATGACAGGCGTCATGGAGCATTGTGATGACAAGGGCATGGAGCAATGTGATGACAGGGGCATGGAACATTGGTCTGACAAGATTCATGTATTATTGTGATGACATTGGGCATGGAGCATTAAGATGACATGGGCATTTTGCATTGTGGTGACAAAGGTCACAGAGCCTTGTGTGACGAGGGCATGGACCATTGTGAGGACAAAGGTCATGAAGCATTGTGATGACTGGAGTCACGGAGCATTGTGATGAGAGGGGTCATGGAGCATTGTGATGACAAGGGCATGCAGCATTGTGATGACAGGGGAATGGAACATTGGTCTGACATGTTTCATGGATTATTGTGATGACAGTGGGCATGGCACATTGTGATGACAAGGGCATGGAACATTGTGATGACAAGGTAATGGAATATTGTGAAGACAGGTGTCAGGGAGCATTGGGATGACATATGTCATTGTCCATTGTGATGACAATGGCATGGAGCATTGTGATACCAAGTGTCATGGAGGATTGTGATGACAAAGGTAATGGAGCATTTTGATGACAAGGGCTTGGAACATTGCGATGACAATGGTCATGGAGCATTGTGATGACAAGGGCATGGAGCATTCTGATGAAAAGGTGCATGGAGCATTGAGATTACAGGGATTTTGAAGCAATGTGATTACAAGGGCATGGAGCATAGTGATGAGAAGGCAATGGAGCATTCTGATGACATTTGTCATGGAACTTTGTGATGACAAGGACATGGAGCATTGTGATTACAGGGGTCTTGGAGCATTGTGATGAAAAGGGAAAGGATCATTGTGATGAAAAATGAATGGAGCCTTTTCATGACAGGGTTCAAGGATCATACTGATGACAACTGTCAGGGAGCATTGTGATGATAAGTGTATTGAGCATTGGGATGACAAAGATCATGGAGCATTGTGATGAGAAGACCATGGATAATTGTGATGACCAGCCTCATGGGGCATTGTGATGACAAGTGTTATGGAAAATTGTGATCAGAAGGGTTTGGTGCATTGTGATGACAGAGGTCATTGAGCATTTTGATTTCATTGTGATGACAATAGCATGAAATATTATGGTGATGGGCACGGTGCATTGTGATGACAGGGTTCATGGAGCATTGAGATGAAAAGGGGCATGGAACATTGTGATTACAGGAGTGTTGGAGCATTGTGATGACAAGGGCATGGAGCATTGTGATGAGAAGGCCATGGAGCATTCTGATGACATGCGTCATGGAGCTTTGTGATGACAAGGGCATGGAGAATTGTGATTACAGGGGTCATAGAATATTGTGGTGACAGGGGTGAGGGAGTATTCTGATGACTAGTGATGGAACATTGTGATATCAGGGGTGAGAAAGCATTCTGAGGAGAAGTGCATGGAGCATTGTGATGACAAGGTTTATGGAGCATTTTGATGACAAGGATGTGGAGCATTGTGATGACAAGTGCATGGTGCATTGTGATGACATGGGTTATGGAGCATTGTGCTGACACACGCATCGAGCATTGTGATGACAAGGGTCATGGAGCATTGTGTTGACAAAGGCATGGAGCTTTGTGATGACAAGTGTCACAGAGCATTGTGATAAAAATTTCATGGAGCACTGTGGTGACAAATGTCACAGAGCTTTGTATGACGAAGTCATGGACCATTTTGATGACAAATGTCATGAAGCATTGTGATGACTGGAGTCACGGATCTTTCTGATAACAGGGGTCTTGGAGCATTGTGGTTAAAAGGGAATGGATCATTGTGATGAAAAAGGCATGGAGCCTTGTCATGACAGTGTTCAAGGAGCATACTGATGATAAGTGTCAGCGAGCATTGTGATGCCAAGTGTATTGAGCATTGTGGTGACAAAGGTCATGGAGCATTGTGATGAGAAGACCTTGCGTAATTGTGATGACGAGCGTCATGGGGCATGTGATGACAAGTGTTATGGAACATTGTGATCAGAATGGTTTTTAGCATTGTGATGACAGAGGTCATGGAGCATTTTAATTTCACTGGGATGACAATAGCATGAATCATTATGGTGATGGTCATGGTGCATTGTGATGACAGTGTTCATGGAGCATTGAGATGAAAAGTGGCATGGAGAATTGTGATTACAGAGGTTTTGGTGCATTGTGTTGAGAAGTGTCATGGAGCCATGTGATGACAAGGCCGTGGAAAATTGTGATGGCAGGGGTAATGGAGCATTGTTATGACAGGTGTAATGGAGCATTGTGATGACAAGGGCATGGAGCAATGTCATGAGATATTTCATTGAGCATTGTGATGATAATGGCAAGGAGCACTGTGATGCCAAGTGTCATGGAGCTTTGTGATGACAAAGTCATGGGGCATTTTGACGTCAAGGGCATAGTGCATTGAGATGAGAAAGACAGGGAGCATTGTGATGACAAGGTCATGTAGCAAGTTGATGAAAAGTGTCATGGAATATTTTGATGACAGGGATTATGGAACATTGTGATGTCAGGGGTCATGAAGCATTGTGATGAAATGGGTCATGGAGCATTTTGTGACAGGGGTTATGGAACATTGTGATGTCAGGGGTCATGGAGCATTGTGATGATAAGGGCATGTAGCCCTGTGATGACAGGGGTCATGGAACACTGTGATGATAGGGGTGAGGGAGAATTGTGATGACTAGTGATGTAACATTGTGATATATGTGGTGAGAGAGCATTTTGATGAGAAGTGCATGGAGCATTGTGATGACAAGTGTTATGGAGCATAGCAATTATAAAGAGGTGGAGTATTGTGATGACAAGCGCATTGCGCATTGTGATGACATGGGTCATGGAGCATTGTGCTGACAAGCACATGGAGCATTTTGATGACAAGTGTCATGGAGCATTGTGCTGACAAGCACATGGAGCATTTTGATGACAAGTGTCATGGAGCACTGTGCTGACAAAGGCATGGAGCATTTTGATGACAAGGGACACAGAGCATTGTGATGAAATATTCATGGAGCATTGTGGTGAAAAAGATCACAGAGCCTTGTGTGACGAGGGCATGGACCATAGTGATGAGATAGGTCATGAAGCATTGTGATGACTGGAGTCACGGAGCATTGTGATGAAAGAGGTCAGGGAGCATTGCGATGACAAGGGCATGGAGCAATGTGAAGACAGGGGCAAGGAACATTGGTCTGACCAGTTTCATGGATTATTGTGATGACAGTGGGCATGGAGCATTGTGATGACAAGGGCATGGAGCATTGCGGTGACAAAGGCATGGAGCATTTTCATGACAAGGGACACAGATCATTGTGATGAAATATTCATGGAGCATTGTGGTGTAAAAGATCGCAGAGCCTTGTTTGAAGAGGACATGTACCAATGTGATGACAAAGGTCATGAAGCATTGTGATGACTGGAGTCACGGAGCATTGTGATGACAGGGGTCATGGAGCATTGCTCTGACAAGATTATGGATTATTGTGATGAGAGTGGGCATGGCGCATTGTGATGACAAGGGCATGGAACATTGTGATGACAAGGTCAAGGAGTATTGTGAAGACAGGTGTCAGGGAGCATTGTGATGACATATGTCATTGTCCATTGTGATGACAATGGCATGGAGCATTGTGATACCAAGTGTCATGGAGGATTGTGATGACAAATGTAATGGAGCATTTTGATGACAAGGGCTTGGAACATTGTGATGACTAAGTTCATGGAGCATTGTGATGACAAGGGCATGGAGCATTGTGATGACAAGGGCCATTGAGAATTTTGATGACAACGTCGTGAAGCATTGTGATGACAAGCACATGGAGCTTGCTAGGACAGTGGTCATACAGCATTGCGATGACAAGTGCATGGAGAATTGTGATGACAAGATCATGTAACATTGTGATGAGAAGTGTCACAAAGCATTGTGATGACAAGGACGTGGAGAATTGTAATGACTTGGGACATGGAGCATTGTGATGAACAGGGCATGGAGAATTGTGATAGCAAGACCGTGGAGCATTGTGATGAAAAGACCATGGATAATTATGATGAAGAGCGTCATGGATCACTGTAATGACAAGGGGCATGGAGCATTGTGATGACAGGTGTCATGGAGCATTGTGATGAGAGGGGTCATGGAGCATTGTGATGACAAGGGTAATGGAGCATTGTGATGAGAAGGTCATGGAGCATTGCCCTGAAAATGTTCATGGAGTATTGTGATGACAGTGGTCAAGGAGCATTGTGATGACAAGGGAATGGAGCATTTTGATGGCAAGGTCCTGGAGCAGTGTGATGAGAAGACCATGGAGCCTTGTGATGACAAGTCTAATGGAGCATTCTGATGAATAGGGGCATAGAGCATTGTGATTACATGGGTCTTGGAGCATTGTGATGACAAGGTCATGGAGCATAGTGATGAGAAGGCCCTGGAGCATTCTGATGACATGTGTCATGGATCTTTGTGATGACAGGGGCATGGAGCATTGTGATTACAGGGGTCTTGGAGCACTGTGATGACAAGGGTCATGGAGCCTTGGATGTCAAGGCCGTGGAACATTGTGATGGCAGGGGTCATGGAGCATTGTTATCATAGGCGTAATGGAGCATTGTGATGACAAGGGCATGGAACATTGGTCTGAAAATTTCATGGATTATTGTGATGGGATTCGGCATGGAACATTGTGATGATTAGGGCACGGAACACTGTGATATATGTGTCATGGAGGATTGTAATGACAAGGGCATGGAGCATTGTGATGAAAAGAGCATCGAGCATTGTGATGACAAGTGTCATGGAGCATTGTGGTGACAAGGGCATGGAGCAATATGATGAGAGGTTTCATGTAGCATTGTGATGAAATGGCATGGAGCATTGTGATGCCAAGGGTCATGGAGCTTTGTGATGACAAACGTCATGGAGCATTTTGATGACAAGGTCGTGGTGCATTATGATGAGAAGGGCAGGGAACATTGTGATGACAGGGTCATGGAGCAAATTGATGAAAAGTGTCATGGAACATTTTGATGACAGGAGTTATGGAACATTGCGTTGTCAGGGGTCATGGAGCATTTTGATGAAAAGGGTCATAGAGCATTCTGATGAAAAGGTGCATGGACCATTGAGATTACAGTGGTTTTGAAGCAATGTGATTACAAGGGCATGGAGCATTGTGATGAGAAGGCAATGGAGCATTCTGATGACATGCGTCATGGAGATTTGTGATGACAAGGACATGGAGCATTGTGATTACAGGGGTCTTGGAGCATTGTGATGAAAGGGGAATGGATCATTGTGATGAAAAATGCATGGAGCCTTGTCATGACAGTGTTCAAGGAGCATACTGATGACAAGTGTCAGCGAGCATTGTGACGCCAAGTGTATTGAGCACTGTTGTGACAAAGGTCATGGAGCTTTGTGATGAGAAGACCTTGCATAATTGTGATGACGAGCATCATGGGGCATGTGATGACAAGTGTTATGGAACATTGTGATCAGAAGGGTTTGGAGCATTGTGATGACAGAGGACATGGAGCATTTTGATTTCACTGTGATGACAATAGCATGAATCATTATGATGATGGCCATGGTGCATTGTGATGACAGTGTTCATGGAGCTTTGAGATGAAAAGTGGCATGGAGAATTGTGATTACAGAGGTCTTGGAGCATTGTGATGACAAGGGTCATGGAGCCTTGTGATGACAAGGCCGTGGAACATTGTGATGGCAGGCTTCATGGGGCATTGTTATGACAGGTTTAATGGAGCATTGTGATGACAAGGGCATGGAACAATGTGATGAGAGATTTCATTGAGCATTGTGATGACAATGGCATGGAGCATTGTGATACCAAGGGTCATGGAGTTTTGTGATGACAAATGTCATGGGGCATTTTGATGACAAAGGCGTGGTGCATTGTGATGAGAAGGGCAGGGAGCATTGTGATCACAGGATCATGGAGCATTTTGAATAAAAATGTCATATAATATTTTGATGACAGTGGTTATGGAACTTTGTGATGTCAGGCGTTATGAAGCATTGTGATGAATTGGGTCATGGATCATTTTGTGAGAGGGGTTATGGAACATTGTGATGTCAGGGGTCATGGAGCATTGTGATCATAAGGGCATGTAGCACTGTGATGACAGTGGTCATGGAACATTGTGATGACAGGGGTGAGCGAGTATTGTGATGACTAGTGATGGAACATTGTGATATATGTGGTGAGAGAGCATTTTGATGAGAAGTGCATGGAGCATTGTGATGACAAGTTTTATGGAGCATAGCGATGAAAAGGATGTGTAGCTTTGGATGAAAAGAGCATGGCACATTGTGATGACATGTGTCATGGAGCATTGTGCTGACATGTGCATGGAGCATTGTGATGACAAGTGTCATGGAGCATTGTGCTGACAAAGGCATGGAGCATTGTGATGACAAGGGACACAGGGCATTGTGATGATAATTTCATGGAGCATTGTGGTGACAAATATCACAGAGCCTTGTGTGAAGAGGGCATGGACCATTGTGAGGACAAAGGTCATGTATCTTTGTGATGACTGGCGTCACGGAGCATTGTGATGACATGGGTCATGGAGCATTGTGACGACAAGGGAATGGAGCAATGTGATGACAGGGGCATGGAACATTGGTCTGACAAGTTTCATGGATTATTGTGATGACAGTGGGCATGGAGCATTGAGATGACAAGGGCATGGAGCATTGTGGTGACAAAGGTCACAGATCCTTGTGTGACGAGGGCATGGACCATTGTGAGGACAAAGGTCATGAAGCACTGTGATGACTGGAGTCACGGAGCATTGTGATGACAGGGGTCATGGAGCATTGTGAAGACAAGTGCATGGAGCATTGTGATGACAAGGGCATGGAGCATTGTGATGACAGGAGCATGGAACATTGGTCTGACATGTTTCATGGATTATTGTGATGACAGTGGGCATGGCGCATTGTGATGATAAGGGCATGGAATATTGTGATGACACGGTCATGGAGTATTGTGAAACAGGTGTCAGGGAGCATTGTGATGACATATGTCATTGTCCATTGTGATGACAATGGCATGGAGCATTGTGATACCAAGTGTCATGGAGGATTGTGATGACAAAGGTAATGGAGCATTTTGATGACAAGGGCTTGGAACATTGCGATGACAAGGGTCATGGAGCATTGTGATGACAAGGGCATGGAGCATTCTGATGAAAAGGTGCATGGAGCATTGAGATTACAGGGGTTTTGAAGCAATGTGATTACAAGGGCATGGAGCATTGTGATGAGAAGGCAATGGAGCATTCTGATGACATTTGTCATGGAGCTTTGTGATGACAAGGACATTGAGCATTGTGATTAGAGGGGTCTTGGAGCATTGTGATGAAAAGGGAATGGATCATTGTGATGAAAAATGCATGGAGCCTTTCCATGACAGGGTTCAAGGAGCATACTGATGAAAACTGTCAGGGAGCATTGTGATGATAAGTGTATTGAGCATTGTGATGACAAAGATCATGGACCATTGTGATGAGAAGACCATCGATAATTGTGATGACCAGCGTCATGGGGCACTGTTATGACAAGTGTTCTGGTACATTGTGATCAGAAGGGTTTGGTGCATTGTGATGACAGAGGTCATTGAGCAATTTGATTTCATTGTGATGACAATAGCATGAAATATTATGGTGATGGGCACGGTGCATTGTGATGACAGGGTTTATGGAGCATTGAGATGAAAAGGGACATGGAGCATTGTGATTACATGGGTGTTGGAGCATTGTGAGGACAAGGGCATGGAGCATTGTGATGAGAAGGCCAAGGAGCATTCTGATGACATGCGTCATGGAGCTTTGTGATGACAAGGCCATGGAGAATTGTGATTACAGGGGTCATGGAATATTGTGATGACAGGGGTGAGGGAGTATTGTGATGACTAGTGATGGAACATTGTGATATCAGTGGTGAGAAAGCATTTTGAGGAGAAGTGCATGGAGCATTGTGACGACAAGGTTTATGGAGCATTTTGATGACAAGGATGTGGAGCATTGTGATGACAAGTGCATGGTGCATTGTGATGACATGGGTTATGGTGCATTGTGCTGACACGCGCATCGATCATTGTGATGAAAAGGGTCATGGAGCATTGTGCTGACAAGGCATGGAGCTTTGTGATGACAAGTGTCACAGAGCATTGTGATAAAAATTTCATGGAGCATTGTGGTGACAAAGGTCACAGAGCTTTGTGTGACGAGGTCATGGACCATTGTGATGACAAATGTCATGAAGCATTGTGATGACTGGAGTCACGGAGCATTGTGAATAACAGGGGTCTTGGAGCATTGTGATGAAAAGTGAATGGATCATTGTGATGAAAAAAGGCATCGAGCTTTGTCATGACAATGTTCAAGGAGCATACTGATGACAAGTGTCAGCGAGCATTGTGATGCCAAGTGTAATGAGCATTGTGGTGACAAAGGTCATGGATCATTGTGATGAGAAGGCCTTGCATCATTGTGATGACGAGCGTCATGGGGCATGTGATGACAAGTGTTATGGTACATTGTGATCAGAAGGGTTTGGAGCATTGTGATGACAGAGGACATGGAGCATTTTGATTTCATTGTGATGACAATAGCATGAATCATTATGATGATGGGCATGGTGCATTTTGATGACAGTGTTCATGGAGCATTGAGATGAAAAGTGGCATGGAGTATTGTGATTACAGAGGTCTTGGAGCATTGTGATGACAAGGGTCATGGAGCCTTGTGATGACAAGGCCGTGGAACATTGTGATGGCAGGCGTCATGGAACATGGTTATGACAGGTGTAATGGAGCATTGTGATGACAAGGGCATGGAGCAATGTGATGAGAGATTTCATTGAGCATTGTGATGACAATGGCATGGAGCATTGTTAGGCCAAGGGTCATGGAGTTTTGTGATGACAATTGTCATGGGGCATTTTGATGACAAGGGTGTGGTGCATTGTGATGAGAAGGGCAGGGATCATTGCGATGACAGGGTCACTGAGCATACTGAATAAAAGTGTCATGGAATATTTTGATGACAGTGGTTATGGAATATTGTGATGTCATGGGTCATGAAGCATTGTGATGAAATGGGTCATGGTGCATTTTGTGACAGGTTTTATGGAACATGGTGATATCAGGGGTCATGGAGCTTTGTGATGATAAGGGCATGTAGCACTGTGATGACAGTGGTCATGGAACATTGTGATGACAGGGGTGAGCGTGTATTGTGATGACTAGTGATGGAACATTGTGATATATGTGGTGAGAGAGCATTTTGATGAGAAGTGCATGGAGCATTGTGATGACAAGTTTTATGGAGCATAGTGATGAAAAGGATGTGGAGCATTGTGATGAAAAGAGCATGGCACATTGTGATGACATGTGTCATGGAGCATTGTGCTGACAAGCACATGGAGCATTTTGATGACAAGTGTCATGGAGCATTCTGCTGACAAAGGCATGGTGCATTGTGATGACAAGGGACACAGAGCATTGTGATGAAAATTTCATGGAGCATTGTGGTGACAAATATCACAGAGCCTTGTGTGACGAGGGCATGGGCCATTGTGAGGACAAAGGTCATGAATCATTGTGATGACTGGAGTCACGGTGGATTGTTATGAAATGGGTCATGGAGCATTGTGACGACAAGGGAATGGAGCAACGTGATGACAGGGGCATGGAACATTGGTCTGACAAGTTTCATGGATTATTGTGATGACAGTCGGCATGGAGCATTGAGAAGACAAGGGCAGGGAGCATTGTGGTGACAAAGGTCACAGAGCCTTGTGTGACGAGGGCATGGACCATTGTGAGGAAAAAGGTCATGAAGCATTTTGATGCCTGTAGTCACGGAGCATTGTGATGACAGGGGTCATGGAGCATTGTGATGAAAAGGGGCAAGGAGCATTGTGATTACAGGGGTGTTGGAGCATTGTGATGACAAGGGCATGGAGCATTGTGTTGAGAAGGCCATGGAGCATTCTGATGACATGCATCATGGAGCTTTGTGATGACAAAGAAATGGAGCGTTGTGATTAGAGGGGTCTTGGAGCATTGTGATGACAAGGGTCATGGAGGCTTGTGATGACAAGGTCATGGAACCTTGTGATGGTAAGTGTCATGGAGCATTATTATGACAGTGGTAATGGAGCATTGTGATGACAAGGACGTGGAGTACTGGTCTGAAATGTTTCATGGATTATTGTGATGAGAGTGGGCATGGAGCATTGTGATGACAAGGGCACGGAACACTATGATACATAGGTCATGGAGGATTGTAATGATAAGGGCATGGAGCATTGTGATGAGAAGGGTATTGAGCATTGTGATGACAAGCGTCATGGAGCTTTGTGATGAAAAATGTCATGGAGCATTTTGATGACAAGGCCGTGGTGCATTGTGATGAGAAGTGCAGGGAGCATTGTGATGACAGGGTCATGGAGCAATTTGATGAAAAGTTTCATGGAACATTTTGATGAGAGGGGTTATGGAAAATTGTGATGTCAGGTGTCATGGAGCATTGTGATGAAAAGGGTCATGGAGCAGTTTTTGACAGGGATTATTGAACATTCTGATGTCAGGGGGCATGGAGCATTGTGATGAAACGGGTCATTGAGCATTTTGATGACAGGTGTCATGGAACATTGTGATGATAAGGGCATATAGCATTTTGATGACAGGGGTCATGGAACATTGTGATGACAGGGGTGAGGGAGTATTGTGGTGACTAGTGATGGAATACTGTGATATCATTGGTGAGAGAGCATTTTGATGAGAAGTGTATGGAGCATTGTGATGACAAGGTTTATGGAGCATTTTGATGACAAGGATGTGGAGCATTGTGATGACAAGCACATGGCGCATTGTGATGACATGGGTTATGAAGCATTGTGCTGACAAGTGCATGGAACATTGTGATGACAAGGGTCAATGAGCATTGTGCTGACAAACGCATGGAGCATTGTGATGACAAGGGTGACAGAGCTTTGTGATGAAAAGTCCATGGAGCACTGTGGTGACAAATGTCACAGAGCCTTCTGTGACGAGGTCATGGACCACTGTGATGACAAATGTCATGAAGCACTGCGATAACTGTAGTCACGGAGCATTTTGATTACAGGGTTCTTGGAGCATTGTGATGCCAAGGGCATGCATCACTGTGATGAGAAGGCCATGGAGCATTCTGATGACATGTGTCATGGAGCTTTGTGATGACAAGGGCAGGGAGCATTGTGATTACAGGGGTCTTGGAGCATTGTGATGAAAAGGGAATGGATCATTGTGATAAAAAAAGCATGGAGCCTTTTCACGACAGTGTTCATGAAGCATACTAATGACAAGTGTCAGGGAGCATTGTGATGATAAGTGTATTGAGGATTGTGGTGACAAAGGTCATGGAGCATTGTGATGAGATAACCATTCATAATAGTGATGACGAGCGTCATGGGGCATTTTGATGACAAGTGTTATGGAACACTGTGATCACAAGGATTTGGAGCATTGTGGTGACAAATGTCATGGAGCGTTTTGATTTCATTGTGATGACAATAGCATGAAGCATTATTATGATGGGCATGGTGCATTGTGATGACAGGGTTCATGGAGCATTGAGATGAAAAGGGGCATGGAGCATTGTGATTACAGGGGTCTTGGAGCATTGTGATGACAAGGACATGGAGCATTGTGATGAGAAGGCCATGGAGCATTCTGTTGACATGCGTCATGGATCTTTGTGACGACAAGGGCATGGAGCATTGTGATTACAGGGGTCTTGGAGCATTGTGATGACAAGGGTCATGGAGCCTTGTGAAGACAAGGCCGTGGAACATTGTGATGGCAGGGCTCATGGAGCATTGTTATGACAGGTGTAATGGAGCATTGTGATGACAAGGGCATGGAGCAATGTGATGAGAGATTTCATTGATCATTTTGATGACAATGGCATGGAGCATTGTGATGCATAGGGTCTTGGAGCTTTGTGATGACAAAGTCATGGGGCATTAGGTGACAAGGGCCTGGTGCATTGGGATTAGAAGGGCAGGGAGTATTGTGATGACAAGTTCATGGAGAAATTTAATGAAAAGGGTCATGGAATATTTTGATGACAGGGGTTATGGAACATTGTAATGCCAAGGGTCATGAAGCATTGTGATGAAATGGGTCATGGAGCATTTTCTGACAGATTTTATGGATCATTGTGATGTCAGTGGTCATGGTGCATTGTGAAGATAAGGGCATGTAGCATTGTGATGACAGGGGTCATGGAACACTGTGATGACAGGGGTGAGGGAGTATTGTGATGACTAGTGATGGAACATTGTGATATATGTGGTGAGAGAGCATTTTGATGAGAAGTGCATGGAGCATTGTGATGACAAGGGCAAGGAGCAACATTGGTCTGACAAGTTTCATGGATTATTGTGATGACAGTTAGCTTGGAGCATTGTGATGAAAATGGCATGCAGCATTGTGGTGACAAAGGTCACAGAGCGTTGTGTGACTAGGTCATGCACCATTGTGATGACAAAGGTCATGAAGCGTTGTGATAACTGGAGTCACGGAGCACTGTGATGACAGGGGTCATGGAGCATTGTGATGACAAGGGCATGGAACATTGTGATGACAAGGTCATGGAGTATTCTGAAGACAGGTGTCAGGGAGCATTGTGATGACATATATCATTGTCCATTGTGATGACAATGGCATGGACCATTGTGATACCAAGTGTCATGGAGGATTGTGATGACAAAGGTAATGGAGCATTTTGATGACAAGGGCTTGGAATATTGTGATGACAATGGTCATGGAGCACTGTGATGGCAAGGGAATGGAGCATTGTGATGAAAAGGGGCATTGAGAATTTTGATGAAAACGTCGTGAAGCATTGTGATGAAAAGCACATGGAGCTTGCTATGACTGTGGTCATAGAGCATTGCCATGACAAGTGAATGGAGAATTGTGAAGACAAGATCATTTAACATTGTTATGAGAAGTGTTAAGGATCATTGTGATGACAAGGACGTGGAGTATTGTAATGACAAGGCACATGGAGCATTGTGATGGCAAGACCGTGGAGCATTGTGATTAGAAGACCATGGATAACTGTGATGACGAGCATCATGGAGCACTGTAATGACAAGGGGCATGGAGCATTGTGATGACATGGGTCATGGAGCATTGTGATGACAAGGGTCATGGAGGATACTGATGACAAGCTTGTGAAGTATTGTGATGACAATGGCATCGAGCATTGTGATGAAAGTGGCATGGAGCCTTTTCATGACACGGTTCAAGGAGCATTCTGATGAGAATTGACAGGGAGCATTGTGATGACAAGTGTATTGAGCATTGTGATGACAAATGTCATGGAGCATTGTCATGAGAAGTCCATGGATAATTGTGATGACAGGCATCAAAGTGTGTTGTGATGACAAGTGTTATAGAACATTGTGATCACAAGTGTTTGGAGCATTGTGATGACAGAGGTCATGGATCAATTTGATTTCAAGGAGCATGGTGCATTTTGATGACAAGGGCATGAAGCAATGTGATCCCAACTTTCATGGAGGATTTTGATGACAATGGTAATGGAGAATTATTATGACAACCGCATGGAGCATTGTGATGACAAGGTAATATAGCATTTTACTGACAAAGGCATGGAGAATTGTGATGACAACGGTCACGGAGCAATGTGATGGCAAGCGTCACAGAGCATTGTGATTACAGGGGCCATGGAACACTGGGATGACAAGGGCATGGATCATTGTGATGACAATGATCATGGAGCATTTTGATGCCAGTGTTCATGGAGCATTGTGATGACATGGGTCATGAAACATTGTGATGAGAAGGTCATGGAGTATTGGCTGAAAATGTTCATGGAGTATTGAGATGACTGGTGTCATAGAACATTGTGATGACAAGGTAATGGAGAATTGTGATGACAAGGTTCTGGAGGATTGTGATGAGAAGACCATGGACCCTTGTGCTGAAAAATCTCATGGAGCATTCTGATGAAAAGGGGCATAGAGCATTGTGATTACAGGGTTCTTGGAGCATTGTGATGAAAAGGGCATGGAGCATTGTGATGACAGGGGCATGGAGCATTGGTCTGACAAGTTTCATGGATTATTGTGATGACAGTGGGCATGGTGCATTGTGATGACAAGGGCATGGAGCATTGTGATGACAAGGTCATGGAGAATTGTGAAGACCGGTGTCAGGGAGCATTGTGATGACATATGTCATGGTCCATTGTGATGACAATGGCATGGAGCATTGTGATGCCAAGTGTCATCGAGGATTGTGATGACAAAGGTAATAGAGCATTGTGATGACATAGGCTTTGAGCATTGTGATGACGAGGGCATGGGCCATTGTGATGACAAGGGCCATTGATAATTTTGATGATAATTCATGAAGCATTGTGATGACAACCACATGGAGCTTGCTATGACAGGGGTCATGGAGCATTGCGATTAAAAGTGCATAGAGAATTGTGATGACAAAGCATATAACACTGTGAGTAGAAGTGTCATGGAGCGTAGTGATGCCAAGGACGTGGAGAATTGTGATCACCAAAGACATGGAGCACTGTGATGACCAGGGCATGCAGCATTGTGATGGCAAGACCGTGGAGCATTGTGATGAGAAGACCATGGATAATTGTGAACAGGAGTGTCATGGAGCACTGTAATGACAAGGGGCATGGAGCATTGTGATGACAGGGGTCATGGAGCATTGTGATGACAAGCTTGTGGAGTATTATGATGACAATGGCATGGAGCATTTTGATGAAAAGGGCATGGAGCATTCTGATGAAAAACGCATGGAGCCTTTTAATGACAGGGTTCAAGGAGCATTCTTAAGACAAGGGTTAGGGAGCATTGTGATGACAAGTGTATTGAGAATTGTGATGACAAAGGTCATGGAGCATTGTGATGACAAGGGCATGGTGTATTGTGATGACAGGCATCATGGAGCGTTTTGATGACAAGTGTTATGGAACATTGTGATCACAAAGGTTTGGAGCATTGTGATGACAGGGGTCATGGAGCTTTGTGATGACAAAGGTCATGGAGCATTTTGATGACAAGGTTGTGGTGCATTGTGATGAGAAGGGCATGGAGCATTGTGATGACAAGGCCATGGAGCATTTTGATGACAAAGGCATGGAGCATTGTAATGACAAGTGTCATGGAGCACTGTGATGACAAGCGTCACGGAGCATTGTGATTACGGGGTCATGGAGCATTGGGATGACAAGAGCATGGATCATTGTGATGACAAGTGTCATGGAGCATTTTGATGAAAAGAGTCCCGGATCATTGTGTTGTCGGGGGTCATGGAGGGTTGTGATGACATTGGTCATGGAGCATTGTGATGAGAGATGTCATGGAGTATTGTGATGAGAATGTCATGGAACACTGGGCTGAAAATGTTCATGGTGTATTGTGATGACAGGAGTCATGGAGCATTGTGATGAAAAGAGAAAGGAGCATTGTGATAACAAGGTCCTGGAGCATTGTGATGAGAAAACCATGGAGCGTTGTGATGACATTCTCATGGAGCATTCTAATGAAAATGGGCATGGAGCATTGTGATTACAGGGGTCGTGGAGCATTCTGATGACAAGGGAATGGTGCATTGTGATGAGAAGGCCATGGAGCATTCTGAAGACATGCATCATGGAGCTTTGTGATGACAAGGGCATGGAGCATTGTGATTTCATGTGTATGGAGCCTTGTGATGACAAGGGTCATGGAGCCTTGTGATGACAAGGCTGTGGATCATTGTGATGACTGGGATCATGGAGCATTGTTATGACAGGGGTAATGGAACATTGTGATGACAAGGCCATGGGGCATTGGTCTGAAAAGTTTCATGGATTATTGTGATGAGAGTGGGACTGGAGCATTGTGATGACAAGGGCCTGGAACACTGTGGTACAGGGTTCATGGGGGACTGTAATGACAAGGGCATGGAGCATTGTTATGAGAAGGGCATCGAGCATTGTGATGACAAGCGTCATGGACATTTGTGATGACAAGGGCATGGAGCAATGTGATGAGAAGTTTCCTGGAGCATTGTGATGACAATGACATGGAACATTGTGATGCCAAGGGTCATTGAGCTTTGTGATGACAAAAGTTATGGAGCATTTTGATGACATGTGTTATGGAGCATTGTGAGGTCAGGGGTCATGTAGCACTGTGATGATAAGGGCATGTAGTATTGTGATGACAGGGGTCATGGGACATTGTGATGAGAAGGGTGAGGGACTATTGTGATGAGTAGTTATGGAACATTGTGATATCAGTGGTGACAGAGCATTTTGATGAGAAGTGCATGGAGCATTGTGATGACAAGCTGGTGGAGCACTGTGTTGACAAGCGCATGGACCATTGTGATGACAATTGTCTTTGCGTATTGTGCTGAGAAAGACATGGAGCATTGTGATGACAAGGGTCATGGAGAATTGTGATGCAAAGTTCATGGAGCATTGTGGTGACAGAGGTCACAGAGCCTTGTGATGATGAGGACATAGACCATTTTGATGACAAAGATCATGAAGCATTGTGACGAACGGAGTCACGGAGCATTGTGATGACAGCGGTCATGGAACATTGGGATGTCAAGGGCATGGAGCATTGTGATGACAGGGGCATGGAGCATTATGATGGTAAATCCCTGAAGCATTGTGATGAGAAGACCTTGGGTAATTGTGATGACGAGCATCATGGAGCACTGTACTGACAAGTGGCATGGAGCACTGTGATGACAGGTGTCAGGGAACATTGTGATGACAGAGGTCATGGATCATTGTGATGACAATGGCATGGAGCATTGTGATGACAATGGCATGGAGCATTGTGATGAAAACATCATGAATTATTGTTAAGACAGTTGTCAGGGAGCATTGTGATGACATATTTCATGTTCCATTGTGATGCCAATGACATGGAGCATTGTGATGCCAAGTGTCATGGAGGATTGTGATGACAAAGGTAAAGGAACATTGTGATGACAAGATCATGTATCATTGTGATGACAAGGGCCATAGAGAATTTTAATGACCAGGTCTTGAAACATTGTGATGACAAGTGCATGGAGCTTGCTATGACAGGGGTCCTGGAGCATTGTGATGACAAGTGCATGCAGAATTGTGATGACAAGAGCATATCACATTGTGAAGAGAAATGTCAAGGAGCATTGTGATGACAAGGATGTGGAGAATTGTGATGACAAGGGTCATGGAGCACTGAGATGACCAGGGCATGGAGCATTGTGATGGTAAAACCCTGAAGCATTGTGATGAGAAGACCTTGGGTAATTGTGATGACGAGCATCATGGAGCACTGTACTGACAAGGGGCATGGAGGATTGTGATGACAGTTGTCAGGGAACATTGTGATGACAGAGGTCATGGAGCATTGTGATGACAAGGGCCTGGAGCATTGTGATGACAAGGGCCTGGAACATTGTGATGACAAGTGTCATGGAGCATTGTGATGACATTGGCACGGAGCACTGTCATGACAAGGGACATTGAAAATTTTTATAACAATGTCATGAAGCATTGTGATGACAAGCAAATGGAGCTTGCTATGACATGGGTCAGGGAGCATTGCGATGACATTGCATGGAGAATTGTGATGACAAGAGCATGTAACTTTGTGATGAGAAGTGTCAGGGAGCATTGTGATGACAAAGAGGTGGAGAATTGTGATGACATGGGACATGGAGCATTGTGATGACCAGGACATGGAGCAATGTGATGGCAAGATGGTGGAGCATTGTGATGAGATGGCCATGGATAATTGTGATGACGAGCATCATGGAGCATTATGATGACAAGAGCCATGGAGCATTCTGACATAAGATATCACTTATGAAGGAAATGTAAACATGGCTACACATGAACTGAATTAGGAAAGAGAACAGAGTCTCACATTTAGAAATCATACTTATGCCTGCTTAAGGGGAAAGGAGAAGTGGGGAGATGCACAAAACCAGAGTTTGATATTAGCACAGGTACCGTTGCATAATCCAAATACAGAATAGAAAAGAGCTACTCCTTCCTCAGTGAACGGGAATCAACAGCCCTATTCCCGCAGAGGAATATATCTGACTAGTAAGAATCTTAATACCTATGTATTGATATGTATCCGTAAGGGAATCAAGTGTGTCTAGACCGGCATAAACACGTCAGTGAAAATCAGCTCAACCTCATTATATAAATGATTTTCAAAAACAAAACAAAAAAAAAGGGAAATTCTATACCATTCATTCAGGGGCTCTGATGAAACCTGGAATGACCCTATCTACAATGACAGCTGGATGAGACATAAGGCTGGACACTTTTGACTGAGAGGATTGGTGAGATTGAACGAGAAAATGCAGACCGTTTAAAGCAATAATGCATGCCAAAAATTCCATGGGTCCCAACTCACCAGGTAAAACGGAATATCACTACAGTTATAACATGTATGGGAAACGTAGAGAATGCACACACTGTGAATACGAAAGGATTCTAAAACTCAACAAATAGTCCCTATCCTGGTGCTCGGGTTTGAGTTTCCAACTGCTTTACTATCAATCTCCCAAGTTGGAGAGACAGCCCCTTTAAACTCCTGGTTCGCACAGGTTGTCAAATTGGCAGAGGATGAAAGGGAAGAGGGAGAACCAATGAGAGAGTAGCTGTTAGGCATTTGGACGGGCACATGTCACTCTAATTTACCGGCAGGAAGAAGAATTAACCAAAGTCTCAGCCACCAACCGGGAACCAATATAGGTCCTGAAACGAAATTTTGGACTTGACGTCAGCTCACAAAAAGGAGTTGAATAATGGAGATCAGGGCACAGCAATTCACAAAATGGCAGAGTAATAAAGGACAACAATCGTCCAAAAATCCGTTGAGAGAAGGCAAAGGGGCAGACTTGAAAGAGAGCCAGAATAGCAGGAATCAGATTTCAAGAGGTACATTGGAATTGCCTTTAAAGCACAGGAAGAGGTGCACAACTTCGACAATGATGCAATGGGCCAAAAAGGACGTATGCGTTTTCTCCTGAATATATTCAGGTGAAAACGCATACCTCCTTTTTGGCCGAGAAAGCAAGCGGGAAATGCAAATCTGCACTACAAAGCAGTATGACTTCCCAACAGACAAAAGGGACATCTGCAAAATATATAAAAACCAGAAAGGCAAGACAGGCCCTAGAGAAGAGGGAGCCTAGTTATGCTAATGGGCGGAATGTAAATTGCCAACTGCCTCTCTGAAGGAGTGCATTGTGTTCCCTAAAACAAGTAAACAACAGAGCTACAGAGCCAAGGGCACTTCCAGTCTAGGGAATATACCTTGGGAAAACTGAAAGTCAATAAGACAGAGCCACCCCAAAATTTACGGCTGCACTGCTTACAAGAACCTCAACTTGGGTACACCTAAAATATCCCAGGAAAGACTAAAATGGTTCAAGAAATTGTGGTATTTACGTATGACGGAATATCCCTCAGCCATGAAATCAATGTCATAAGGCCAGTAGCAGCAAAATGAGTGGATTCAGTTATGATGATTCTAAGTGAATTAAGTCACAGAGAAAAAGAAACTTATCATAAGATATCACTTATGAAGGTCCTGTAAACATGGCTACACATGAAGTGAGTTAGGAAAAAGAGCAGACTCTCTCATTGAGAAAAAACTCTTATGCCTGCTTAAGGGGGAAGGAGAGGTGGGGTGATCCATAAAACCAGAGTTTGATATTAGTACATGTCCCGTTCCAAAAACCAACTACGGAGTAGAAAAGACTTACAACTTCCTAAGGGATAGGAACACAAAACCCCATACTTTCCGCAGAGGAAAATATCTGACTAGTAAAAATCTTAAAACCTATGTATTGATATGTCTCCGTAAGGGAATCAAGTGCGTCTAGACTCGCATAAATATGGCAGTGAGAATCAGCTGAAACCCATTCTAAAAAGGAATTTCACAAACAAAACAAAAAATCAGGGAAATCCTTTACAATTCTTTAAGGGTCTCTCATGAAACCCGGAATGACCTTATCAACAACGACAGCTGGATGTGGCATAAGGCTGGACACTTGGGACTGAGAGGATTGGAGAGATTCGGTGAGCAAATGCAGACCATTTAAAGCAATAATGCGTGGCACACATTCCAAGGGTCCCAACTCTCCAGGTTGAAGGGAATATTACTACAGCTATAACATGTACGGAAAACATAGAGAAAGGACAAACTGTGAATACGAAAGGCTTCTAAAACTCAAGTAATAGTCCCTCTCCTGGTGCTCCGGTTTGACTTTCCAATTGCTTTACTATCAATCTCCCAACATGGAGAGACAGCCCCTTTAACCTCCTGGTTCGCACAGGTTGCCAATTTGGCAGAGGATGAAAGGGAAGAGGGAGAATCAATGAGAGAGTAGCTGTTAGGCATTTGGACGGGCACATGTCACTCTAATTTCCCGGCAGGAAGAAGAATTAACCCAAGTCTCAGCCACCCGCCGGGAACCAGTATAGATCCTGAACCAAAATTTTGGACTTGCGGTCAGCTCACAAAAAACGAGTTGTAAAAAGGAGCTCAGGGGCACAGCAATGCACAAACGGGCAGAGTAATAAAGGAAAACTATCGTCCAAAATTCGGTTGAGAGAAGGCAATGAGGCAGGGTTGAAAGTGAGCCAGAAGAGCAGGAAACAGATTTCAAGAGGTACATTGGAATCGCCTTTAAAGCACAGGAAGAGGGGCACAACTTCGACAATGATGCACTTGGCCAAACAGTGCGTATGCGTTTTCTCCTGAATATATTCAGGAGAAAACACATAAGCCCTTTTTGGCCAAGCAAGCAAGCGGGCAATTCAAATCTGCACTACAAAGCAGTATCACTTCCAACCAGACAAAAGGGACATCCGCAAAATATGTAAAAACCAGAAAGGCAAGACAGGCCCTGGAGAAGAGGGAGCCTATTTATGATGATGGGCGGAATGTAAATTGCCAACTGCCTCTCTGGAGGAGTGCATTGTGTTCCCTAAAACAAGGAAACAACAGAGCTACAGAGACACAGGCACTTCCGGTCTAGGGAATATACCTTGGGGAAACTGAAAATCAATAAGACAGAGCCACCTCAAAATTTAGGGCTGCACTGCTTACAAGAACCTCAACATGGGTACACCTGAAATATCCCAGGAAAGACAAAAATGGTTCAAGAAATTGTGGTACTTACGTACGATGGAATATCCCTCAGCCATGAAATCAAAGTCATATGGCCAGTAGCAGCAAAATGAGTGGATTCAGGTACGATGATTCTAAGTGAAATAAGTCACAGAGAAAAAGAAACTTATCATAAGATATCACCTATGAAGGACCTGTAAACATGGCTACACATGAACTGAGTTAGGAAAGACAACAGAGTCTCACATTTAGAAAAAACTCTTATGCCTGCTTAAGGGGGAAGGAGAGGTTGCGTGATGCATAAAACCAGAGTTTGATATTAATACAGGTACCGTTCCAAAAACCACCTACGGAAGTGTCAATCCCTGCACCTTCCTCAGTGAAAAGGACGCAAAACCCCATATTTACCGCAGAGGAATATATTTGACTAGTAAGAATCTTAAAACCTATGTATTGATATGTCTCCATCAGGGAATCAAGTGTGTCTAGACTGGCAGAAACATGGCAGTGAGAATCAGCTCAAACCCACTATAAAAAGCAATTTCAAAAACAAAACAAAAAAATAGGGAAATTCTATACAATTCCTTCAGGGGCTCTCATGAAATCTATAATGACCATATCTACAATGACAGCTGGATGTGGCATAAGTCTGGACACTTGGGACTGAGAGGATTGGTGAGATTCGGTGAGCAAATGCAGACCATACAAAGCAATAATGCGTGGCACACATTCCAATTGTCCCAACTCTCCAGGTTGAAGGGAATACTACTACAGCTATAACATGTACGGGAAACCTAGAGAATGGACACACTGTGAATACAAAAGGTTTTTACAACTCAACTAATAGTCCCTCTCCTGGTGCTCTGGTTTGAATTTCCAGCTGCTTTACTATCAATCTCCCAACTTGGAGAGACAGCCCCTTTAACCTCCTGGTTCTCACATGTTGCCAATTGGCAGAGAATGAAAGGTAAGATGGAGCACAATGAGAGAGTAGCTGTTAGACATTTGGACGGGCACATGTCACTCTAATTTCCCGGCAGGAATAAGAATTATTCAAAGTCTCAGCCATCCGCCGGGAACCAGTATAGGTCCTGAACCAAAATTTTGGACTTGCGGTCAGCTCACAAAAAACGAATTGAAAAATGGGGCTCAGGGGCACAGCAATTCACAAACAGGCAGAGTAATAAAGGAAAACTATCGTCCAAAAATCTGTTGAGGGAAGGCAACGAGGCGGACTTGAAAGCGAGCCAGAATAGCAGGAAACAGATTTCAAGAGGTACATTGGAATTGCCTTTAAAGCACAGGAAGAGGGGCACAACTTCGACAATGATGCAATGGGCCAAAAGGGGGTATGCATTTTCTCCTGAATATATTGAGGAGAAAATGCATACGCACTTTTTGGCCAAGCAAGCAAGCAGGCAATGCAATTCTGCACTACAAAGCATTATCTCTTCCACTGGACAAAAGGGACATCTGCAAAATGTGTAAAAACTAGAAATGCAACACAGGCCCTGAAGAAAAGGGAGCCTAGTTATGCTGATCGGCGGGATGAAAATTGCCAACTGACTCTCTGGAGGAGTGAATTGTGTTCCCTAAAACAAGTAGACAACAGAGCTACAGAGCCAAGGGCACTTCCAGTCTAGGGAATATACCTTGGGAAAACTGAAAATCAATAAGACAGAGCCACCTCAAAATTTAGGGCTGCACTGCTTACAAGAACCTCAACTTGGGTACACCTGAAATATCCCAGGAAAGACAAAAATGGTTCAAGAAATTGTGGTACTTATGTACCATGGTATATCCCTCAGCCATGAAATCAATGTCATGAGGCCAGTAGCAGCAAAATGAGTGGATTCAGGTACGATGATTCTAAGTGAAATCAGTCACAGAGAAAAAGAAACTTATCATAAGATATCACTTATGAAGGTCCTGTAAACATGGCTACACATGAACTGAGTTAGGAAAGGGAACAGACTCTCACATTTAGAAAACACTCTTATGCCTGCTTAAGGGGGAAGGAGAGGTGGCGTGATGCATAAAACCAGAGTTTGATATTAGTACAGGTACCGTTCGAAATACCAACTATGGAAGAGTCAATCCCTACACCTTCCTCAGTGAAAAGGATGCAAAATCCCATATTTCCCGCAGAGGAATATATCTGAGAAGTAAGAATCTTAAAACCTATGTATTGATATGTCTCCATCAGGGAATCAAGTGTGTCTAGACTGGCAGAAACATGGCAGTGAGAATCAGCTCAAACCCACTATAAAAAGGAAATTAAAAAACAAAACGAAAAAACACGAAATTCTTTACATTTCCTTCTGGGGCTCTGATGAAACCTGGAATGACCCTATCTACAACGACAGTTGGATGTGGCATAAGGAAAAACTTTAGGGACTGAGAGGATTGTTGATATTCGCTGAGCAAATGCAGACCACTTAAAGCAATAATGCGTGGCACACATTCCAAGGGTCCCAACTCTCCAGGTTGGAGTGAATATTATTACAGCTATAACATGTACGGGAAACCTAGAGAATGGACACACTGTGAATACGAAAGGCTTCTAAATCTAAACAAATAGTGCCTCTCCTGTTGCTCTGGTTTGACTTTCCAACTGCTTTACTATCAATCTCCCAACTTGGAGAGACAGCCCCTTTAACCTCCTGGTTCGCACAGGTTGCCAATTTGGCAGAGGATGAAAGGGAATCGGGAGAACCAATGAGAGAGTAGCTGTTAGGCTAATGGACGGGCACATGTCACTCTAATTTCCCTTCAGGAAGAAGAATTAAACAAAGTCTCAGACACCCGCCGGGAACCAAAATAGGTCCTGAACCAAAATTTTGGACTTGCGGTCAGCTCACAAAAAACGAGTTGAAAAATGGAGCTCAGGGGCACAGCAATTCACAAACTGGCAGAGTAATAAAGGACTACTATCATCCAAAAATCTGTTGAGGGAAGGAAAACAGGCGGACTTGAATTTCGGCCAGAAAGCAGGAAACAGATTTCAAGAGGTACATTGGAATCGCCTTTAAAGCACAGGAAGAGTGGCACAAGTTCGACAATGATGCACTTGGTTAAAAAGGGCGTATGCTTTTTCTCCTGAATATATTCAGGATAAAACGCATACGCCCATTTTGGCCAAGCAAGAAAGCTGGCAATGCAAATCTGCACTACAAAGAAGTATCACTGCCCACCGGTCAAAAGGGACATCCGCAAAATGTGTAAAATCCAGAAAGGCAAGACCGGCCCTGGAGAACAGGGAGCCTAGTTATGCTGATGGGCAGGATGTAAATTGCCAACTGCTTCTGTGGAGGAGTGCATTGTGTTCCCTAAAACAAGTAAACAACAGAGCTACAGAGCCAAGGGCCCTTCCAGTCTAGGGAATATACCTTGGGAAAACTGAAAATCAATAAGACAGGGCCACCCCACAATATACGGCTACACTGCTTACAAGAACCTCATCTTGGGTACAACTTAAATATCCCAGGAAAGACAAAAATGGCTCAAGAAATGATGGTACTTACGTACGATGGAATATCCCTCAGCCATGAAATCAATGTCATAAGGCCAGTAGCAGCAAAATGAGTGGATTCAGGTACGATGATTCTAAGTGAAATAAGTAACAGAGAAAAATAAACTTATCATAAGATATCACTTATGAAGGTCCTGTAAACACGGCCGCACATGAACTGAGTTAGTAAAGAGAACAGAGTCTCACATTTAGCAAACACTCTTATGCCTGCTTAAGGGGGAAGGAGAGGTGGGGTGATTCACAAAACGAGAGATTGATATTAGTACAGGTACCATCCCAAATAAAAAATACGTAATAGACAAGACCTACACCTTCCTCAGTGAAAGGGACTCAAAACCCCATACTTCCCGCACAGGAATATATCTGACTAGTAAGAATCTTAAAACGTATGTATTGATATGTGTCCATAAGTGAATCATGTGTGTCTAGACTGGCATAAACATGGCAGTGAGAATCAGCTCAAACCCAGTATAAAAACGAATTTCAAAAACAAAACAAAAAACAAGGAAATTCTTTATAATCCCTTCAGGTGCTCTGATGAAACCTGGAATGACCTTATCTACAATGAAAGCTGGATGTGGCATAAGGCTGGACACTTGGGACTGAGAGGATTGATGAGATTGGGTGACCAAATGCATACCCTTTAAAGCAATAATGTGTTGCACCCATTCCATGGGTCCCAACTCTCCAGGTTGAAGGGAATATTACTACAGCTATAACATGTACGGGAAACCGAGAGAATGGACACACTGTGAATACGAAAGTTTTCTAAAACTCAACTAATAGTCCCTCTCTTGGTGCTCCGCTTTGACTTTCCAAAAGCTTTACTACCCATCTCCCAACTTGGAGAGACAGCCCCTTTAACCTCCTGGTTCGCACAGGTTGCCAATTTTGCAGAGGATGAAAGGGAAGTTTGACAACCAATGAGAGAGTAGGTGTTAGGCATTTGGACGGGCACAAGTCACTCCAATTTCCCGTCAGGAAAAAGAATTAACCAAAGGCTCAGCCACTCACGGGGAACCAGTATATGTCCTGAACCAAAATTTTGGACTTGCGGTCAGCTCAAAAAAACTAGTAGAAAAATGGAGGTCTGGGGCACAGCAATTCACAATCTGGCAGAGTAATAAAGGAAAACTATAGTCCAAAAATCTGTTGATGGAAGGCAATGAGGCGGACTTGAAAGCGAGCCTGAAGAGCAGGAAACAGATTTCAAGAGGTACATAGGAATCGCCTGTAAACCACAGGAAGAGGGGCACAACTTCGACACTGATGCACTTGGACAAAAAGGGGGTATGCGTTTTCTCCTGAATATATTCAGGAGAAAACACATACGCCCTTTTTGGCCAAGCAAGCAAGCGGGCAATGCAAATCTGCACTACAATGAAGTATCACTTCCCACCGGTCAAAAGGGACATCTGCAAAATGTGTAAAAACCAGAAAGGCAAGACAGGCAATGGAGAACAGGGAGCCTAGTTATGCTGTTGGGCGGGATGTAAATTGACAACGGCCTCTCTGGAGGTGTGCATTGTGTTCCCTAAGACAAGTAAACAACAGATCTACAGAGCGAAATGCACATCCAGACTAGGGAATATACATTGCGAAAACTGAAAATCAATAAGACAGAGCCACCCCAAAATTTAGGGATGCACTGCTTACAAGAATCTCAACTTGGGTACACCTGAAATATCCCAGGAAAGACAAAAATGGTTGAAGAAATTGTGTTATTGCGTACGATGGAATATCTCTCAGCCATGAAATCAATGTCATAAGGCCAGTAGCAGCAAAAGGAGTGGATTCAGGAATGATGATTCTAAGTGAAATAAGTCACAGAGAAATAGAAACTTATCATAAGATAACACTTATGAAGGTCCTGTAAACATGGCTACACATGAACTGAGTTAGGAAAGAGAACAGGGTCTCACATTCAGAAAACACACTTATCCCTGCTTAAGGGGGAAGGAGAGGTGGGGTGATGCATAAAACCAGAGTTTGATATTAGTACATGTACCGTTCCAAAATCCAACTACGGAAGAGACAAGCCCTACACCTTCCTCAGTGAAAGGGTCTCAAAACCGCATATTTCCCACAGAGGAATATATCTGAGTAGTAAGAATCTTAAAACCTATGTATTGATATGTCTCCATCAGGGAAACAAGTGTGTCTGCACTGGCAGAATCATGGCAGTGATAATCAGCTCAAACAGGGAAATTCTATACAATTCCTTCAGGGGCTCTGATGAAACCTGGAATGACACTATGTACAAAGACAGCTGGATGTGGCATAAGGCAGGACACTTGGGACTGAGAGGATTGGTGAGATTCGGTGAGCAAATACAGACCATTTAAAGCAATAATGCGTGGCACACATTCCACTTGTCCCAACTCTCCAGGATGAAGGGAATATTACTAAAGCTGTAAAATGTACGGGAAACATAGAGAATGGGCACAGTGTGAATATGAAAGGTTTCTAAAATTCAACTAATATTCCCTCTCCTGGTGCTCCGGTCTGATTTTCCAACTGGTTTACTATCAATCTCCCAACTTGGAGAGACAGCCCATTTAACCTCCTGGTTCGCAAAGGATGCCAATTTGGCAGAGGATGAAAGGGAAGAGGGAGAACCAATGAGAGAGTAGCTGTTAGGCATTTGGACCGGCACATGTCATTCTAATTTCCCGGCAGGAAGAAGAATTAACCAAAGTCTCAGCAACCCACCGGGAACCAGTATAGATACTGAACAAAAATTTTGGACTTGCGGTCAGCTCACAAAAAAACGAGTTGAAAAATGGATCTCAGGGCACAGCAATTCACAAACTGGAAGAGTAATAAAGGACAACAATCATCCAAAAATCTGTTGAGGGAAGGCAACCAGGCGGACTTGAATGCGAGGCAGAATATCAGGAAACAGATTACAAGAGGTACATTGGGATCATCTTTAAAGCACAGGAAGAGGGGCAGAACTTCGACAATGATGCACTTGGCCAAAAAGGGTGTATGCGTTTTCTCCTGAATATATTCAGGAGAAAACGCATACGCTGTTTTTGGCCAAGCAAGCAAGCAGGCAATGCAAATCCGCACTACAAAGAAGTATCACTTCCCACCCGTCAAAAGGGACATGCAAAAAATGTGTAAAAACCAGAAAGGCAAGACAGGCCCTGGAGAAGAGGGAGCCTACTTATGCTGATAGGCGGGATGTAAATTGCCAACTCCCTCTCTGGAGGAGTGCATTGTGTTCCCTAAAACAAGTAAACAACAGAGCTACAGAGCCAAGGGCACTTCCAGTCTAGGGAATATACCTTGGGAAAACTGAAAATCAATAAGACACAGCCACCTCAAAATCTAGGGCTGCACTGCTTACAAGAACCTCAACTTGGGTACACCTGAAATATCTCAGGAAAGACAAAAATGGTTCAAGAAATTGTGGTACTTACGTACGATGGAATATCCCTCATGTATGAAATCAATGTCATAAGGCCAGTAGCAGCAAAATGAGTGGATTCAGGAACGATGATTCTAAGTGAAATAAGTCACAGAGAAAAAGAAACTTATCATAAGATATCACTTATGAAGTTCCTGTAAACATGGCTACACATGAACTGAGTTAGGAAAGAGAACAGAGTCTCACATTTAGAAAACACTCTTATGCCTGCTTAAGGGGGAAGGAGAGGTGGCGTGATGCATAAAACAAGAGTTTGATATTAGTACAGGTACCGTTCCAAAAACTAACTACGGAAGAGACAATCCCTACACCTTCCTCAGTGAAAGGGACTGAAAACCCCATATTTCCCACGGAGAAATAAATCTGACTAGTAAGAATCTTAAAACCTATGTACTGATACGTCTCCACCAGGGAATCAAGTGTGTCTAGACTGGCAGAAACATGGCAGTGAGAATCAGCTCAAACCCACTATAAAAAGGAATTTCAAAAACAAAACAAAAAAAAACAGGGAAATTCTTTACAATTCCTTCAGAGGCTCTGATGAAATCTATAATGACCCTATCTACAATGACAGCTGGATGTGGCATAAGTCTGGACACTTGGGGCTGAGAGGATTGGTGAGATTGGGTGAACAAATGCAGACCATTTAAAGCAATAATGCGTGGAACACATTCCAATGGTCCCAACTCTCCTGTTTGAAGGGAATACTACTACAGCTATAACATGTACGGGAAACCTAGAGAATGGACACACTGTGTATACAAAAGGTTTTTAAAACTCAAATAATTGTCCCACTCCTGGTGCTCCGGTTTGAATTTCCAACTGCTTTACTATCAATCTCCCAACTTGGAGAGACAACCCCTTTAATCTCTTGGTTCTCACATGTTGCCAATTGGCAGAGGATGAAAGGTATGATGCAGAACCAATGAGAGAGTAGCTGTTAGGCATTTGGACGGGCACATGTCACTCTAATTTCCCGGCAGGAAGAAGAATTAATCAAAGTCTCAGCCACCCGCCGGGAACCAGTATAGGTCGTGACCCAAAATTTTGGACTTGCAGTCAGCTCACAAAAAACGAATTGAAAAATGGAGCTCAGGGGCACAGCAATTCACAAACGGGCAGAGTAATAAAGGAAGACTATCGTCCAAAAATCTGTTGAGGGAAGGCAACGAGGCGGACTTGAAAGCGAGCCAGAATAGCAGGAAACAGATTTCAAGAGGTACATTGGAATTGCCTTTAAAGCACAGGAAGAGGGGCACAACTTCGACAATGATGCAATGGGCCAAAAGGGGGTATGCATTTTCTCGTGAATATATTCAGGAGAAAACGCATATGCCCTTTGTGGCCGAGCAAGCAAGCAGGCAATGCAAATCTTCACTACAAAGAAGTATCTCTTACCACCGGTCAAAAGGGACTTCTGCAAAATGTGTAAAAACCAGAAAGGCAAGACAGGCCATGAAGAACAGGGAGCCTATTTATGCTGATGGGCGGGATGTAAATTGTCAACCTCCTCTCTGGAGGAGTGCATTGTGTTCCCTAAAACAAGTAATCAACAGAGCTACAGAGCCAACGGCACTTCCAGTCCAGGGAATATATCTTGGCAAAAGTGAAAATCAATAAGTCAGAGCCACGCCAAAATTTAAGGCTGCACTGCTTACAAGAACCTCAACTAGGGTACACCTGAAATATCCCAGGAAAGACAAAAATGGTTCAAGAAATTATGGTATTTACTTACGATGTAATATCCTTCAGCAATGAAATCAATGTCATAAGGCCAGTAGCAGCAAAATGAGTGGATTCAGGTACGATGATTCTAAGTGAAATAAGTCACAGAGAAAATTATACTTATCATAAGATATCACTTATGAAGGTCCTGTAAACATGGCTACACATGAACTGAGTTAGGAAAGAGAACAGAGTCTCACATTTAGAAAACAATCTTATGCCAGCTTAAGGGGGAAGGAGAGGTGGGGTGATGCATAAATCCAGAGTCCTAAATTAGCACAGATACCGTTCCATAAACCAAGTATGTAATAGACAGCACCTACTCCCGGCACAATGAACTGGACTCAACAACCCCTATTCATTGTAGAAGAATATATCTGACTTGTAATAATTCTAAAACATATGTATTCTCATGTCTCCATAAAGGAATCATGCCTGTGTATAACGGAATGCACAGCACTGAAATTCACCTAAACACCCTTATAAAAATAAAATTCAAAAGCAAAATGCAAAAACAGCAAAACAGAGAAAAAGTCTTAAAAATTACTTTCAGGGCCTGTGATGCAACCTGGATTGACCACCTTTACACCCACAGCTGGAGGAGACGTAAGACTGGACACCTGGGGCTGAGAAGATTGCTGAGGTTGTGTGAGCAAAAGAACACCACTTAGAGCAATACTGTGTGCTACCCATTCTAGTGGCCCCAACTCTCCGGGTTTCAGGGAATCTACCTACAGTTAAAACATGCATGGGAAACCCGTTGGATGGTACACTGTGTAATCGGGAAAGTTTTCTAAAATGTACCTCATTTTTCCTTTCCTCGTGCTCGGCTTCGCCATTCCATCTGCATTACTGAAAATCTCCCCACTTGGAGTGTCAGCGCCTTTACCCTCCTGTTATGCACAGTTTGCAAATTGTGCAGAGGATGAACAGGAAGAGGGGAAACAAATGAGACATTAGCTGTAGGTGTTTGGATGGGCACATGTCACTCTAGTTTCCCATCAGGAAGAAGAATTAAACAAAGGCTCAGCCTGCAACTCCGGAAACAGACTAGGGCCTAAAGCCATCCTGCGGTATTGCAGCCAGCTCACAAATAAGTGAGTTGAAAAATGGAAATCAGGGGCACAGCAATTCACAAACTTGCAGAGTTATAAAGGACAACTATCATCCAGAAATATATTGAGGTAAGGCAGTGAAGAGGATTTGAATGCAAGGCAGAATTGAAGGAAACAGATTTCAAGAGGTAGATTGGAGTCGTATTTAAAGCACATGAAAAGTGACAGAACTTCGACAATATTGTCCTTGGCCGAAAAGGGAGTATGTGTATTTTCTTGAATATATTCGGGAAAAAAATGCATACGCCCTTTTTCGCCAAGCAAGCCATCAGGCATTGCAAATCCACACTACATAGAAGTGTCACTTACCACCGGTCAAAAGGGCCATCCGCAAATAGTGTAAAAACCACAAATGCAGGACAGGCCATGGAGAAAAGGGAGCCTGCTTACGCCGATGGACAGGATATAAATTGCCAACAGCCTCTCTGGAGAACTGTATGTTGTTTTCTAAAACAGAGCTACAGAGCATAGCACACTTCCACTCATGGGCGTGTATTTGGGAAAACTAAAAATCCACAACACACAGCCACCCCAAAATTTAGGGCTGCTCTATTTACAAGAACCTTGAATTCAGTACACTTTAAATATCCCAGGAAAGGAAAAAAAAATGGATAAAGATGTTGTGGTACTTGTATACAATGGAATGTCACTCAGACATAAAATCAATGTCATAAGGACAATAGCAGCATAATGAGTGGCTTTAGGTACGATGATGCTAAGTGAAATGAGCCACAAAGAAAAAGAAACTTATTGTAATCTATCACTTATAGAGGGAATGTAAACATGGCTACACATGAACTGAATTTCAAAAGAGAACAGAGTTACACATTTAGAAAACACTCTTATGCCTCCTTAAGGGGAAAGTTGACGTGGGGTGATGTGTAAAAGCAGATTTTGAAATTAGCAGAGATACCATACCATATACCAAATATGTAATAGACAAGACCTACTCCTTTCTCAATGAACTGGACACAAAACACCCTATTCACTGAAGAAGAATATATCTGACTGGAAAAATCTTGAAACCTATGTATTTATATGTCTCCATAATGGAATCAAGTGTATGTAGATTGGCATAAACACAGATCAATGGAACAGGACAGAAAGCCCAGAGATAAACCTACATACCTATGGCTCTCTCATCTATGACAAAGGAGCTAAGGATATACAATGGAGAAATGACAGACTCTTCAGTAATTGGTGCTGGGAAAACTGGACCCCTACACATAAAAGAATGAAATTAGGACACTCCATAACACCATACACAAAAATAAACTCTAAATTGATTAGAGATCTAAATATAAGACCAGACACTATAAAACACTTAGAGCAAACCATAGGCAGAACACTCTATGACATAAATCACAGCAAGATCCTTTTTGACCCACCTCCTAGAGAAATGGAAATAAAAACAGAAATCAACAAATGGGACCTAATGAAACTTAAAAGCTTTTACACAGTACAGGAAAACATACACAAGATGCAAAAACAACCCTCAGAATGGGAGAAAATATTTTCAAATGAAGCAATTGACAAAGGATTAATCTCCAAACTTTACAAGCACCTCATGTAGCTCAATATCACAAAAACAAACAACCCAATCCAAAAACGGGCAGGAGACCTAAATAGACATTTCTCCAATGAAGATATACAGATTGACAAGAAACACATGAAAGGATGCTGAACATCACTAATCATTAGAGAAATGCAAATCAAAACTACTGTGAGGTATCACCTCACAGCAATCAGAGTGGCAATCATCAAAAAATTCTACAAAACACTAAATGCTGGAGAGGCCTTTATTGGAGAAAAGGGAACACACTTGCACTGTGGGTGGGAATGTAAATTCATATGGCCACTAGGGAGAACAGTAAGGAGGTTCCTTTAAATAACTAACAATAGAAGTACCATACGACACAACAATCCAACTACTGGGCATCTGCCTTGCGAAAACTATAATTCCAAAAGAGTTATGTACAAAAATATTCATTGCAGCTCTATTTACAATAGCCAGGACATGGAATCAACCTAAGTGTCCATCGACAGATGAATGGATAAAGAAGATCTGGAATATATATACAATGGAATATTACTCAGCCATAAAAAGAAGCAAAACTGAGTTATTTGTACTGAGGTGGATGGATTTAGAATCTGTCCTACACAGTGAAGTAAGTCAGAAATGGAAAAAGAAATAAAGTATGTTAACAGAGATATATGGAATCCAACGAAGAAAAAAAAAGTATTAAAGAACCTAGTGGCAGGAGAGGATTAAGGACACAGACATAGAGAAAGGATTTGAGGACAACAGAAGGGGGATGGGTAAGATGGGAAGAAGTGAGAGAGTGGCATGGACATAAATACATTACCAAATGTAATACCGATAGCTACTGGGAAGCAGCCACATAGAACAGGGAGATGAGCTCGGTGCTTTTTGACCACCTAAGGGGGTGGGATATGGAGTGTGGTAGGGAGATGCAAGAGGGAGTGGATCTGGTGATATTTGTATATGTATAGCTGATTCACTTTGTTAGACAGCAGAAACTAACACTCCATTGTAAAGCAATTATACTCCAATAAACGTGTAAAAGGAAAAAAATAAAGAAAGCCCAGGGATAAACCTACACACCTATGTTCAACTAATCTATGACAAAGGAGGCAAGACTTTACAATGGAGAAATGAGAGTCTCTTCAATCAGTGGTGCTGGGAAATATGGACAGCTACATGTAAAAGAATGAAATTAGAACACTCCCCAACACCATAAATACAAATATATTCAAAATGGATTAGAGACCTTAATGTAAGACTGGACAGTATAAAACTCTGAGAGGAAAACTTACGAAGAATACTCAGACGTAAATCACAGCAAGATCTTTTTTGATCCACCTCCTATACTAATGAAATAAGAAAAAGAAATGAAACAGATGGGACCTAGTGAAACGTAAAAGCTTTTGCAAAGCAAAGGAAACTACAAACAAGACGAAAAGACAACCCTCAGAATGGCAGAAAATATTTGCAAACGAATCAATGGACAAATGCTTAATCTCCAATATATATAAACAGATCATGCAGCTCAATATTAATAAAACAAACAACCCAATATAGAAATGGAAGAATATCTAAATAGACATTTATTCGAAGAAGAAATATAGATGGCCAAGACGCACATGAAAATCTGCTCAACATCACTAATTATTAGAGAAATGGAAATCGAAACTACAATGAGCTATCACGTCACACGTGTTAGAATGGGCATCATCAGAAAATCTACAAACAACAAATGCTGGAGAGGGTGTGGAGAAAAGGAACCTTCTTCCACTATTGTTGGGAATGTAAATCGATACAGTCTCTATGGAGAACAGTATGGAGGTTCCTTAAAAAACTAAAAATAGAATTACCATATAATCCAGCAATCCCACTACTGGACATATACCGAGAGAAAACCATAAATCAAAAAGACACATTCACCATAATGTTCATTGCAGCACTATTTACAATAGCCAGGTAATGAAAGCAACCTAAGTGCCCACAGACAGACGAATGGATAAAGATGTGGTACATACATACAATGGAATATTACTCAGCCATACATAGGAATGAAATTAGGTCATTTGTAGAGACCTTGATGGATCTAGAGACTGTCATACAGAGTGAAGTAAGTCAGAAAGAGAAAAACAAATATTGTATATTAATGCATATATGTGGAACCTAGAAAAATGGTACAGATGAACCGGTTTGCTGGGCAGAGATAGAGACACAGATGTAGAGAACAAACATATGGACACCAAGGGGGGAACGTCATGTGAGGGTGGTGGTGGGATGAATTGGGAGACTGGGATTCACATGTGCACACTTATATGTATAAAATAGATATCCAATAAGAACCTGCTGTATAAAAGAAATAAATAAATTTAAAAAAATTAAAAATAAATAAATAACATTTAATAAAATAAAACGGAAAAAAAGTTTTTCCCTTCATATAGACGTCTTTATATTAATGCATTATTTCTATGTTTATATCTCTAAATTAAAAAAAGAGGAATAAATAAAATCTACCTTGTACCAAAAAGAAAAAAGGAAAAAAAAAAAAAAAAAACAGAAACCACCAGGAAAATCGTATAAGGGCACTTGCTCCAGTGGTAAAAAATACTTAAGTTGGTCAGAAGTGTGAAATAATCTCCCATGCAGTCAGCAGCGATTCCCCCCACAAGGAACATCCTCATTGCAAAACTGGGGGACTGTGTCGAGGCGTCTGTAAGTAAATGTGAGCTGAGCCCCAGTCCTGCTGCAGCTGAACTCTTCCCACCCTTTCCAGGTAAAACACCTGAATATGTACAAGAACTTGCAAGCCTAGAGGAAGGGCTGTGGAGCCACACCAGCGACTGCATGCATGCCGACTTGGTGCCTGTAGGCCAGCCAGGATGGTCCTGGCCCCAGATGCTCTTCTGGAAGCTTTCCATTTCCCTGCCTGAGATGCCCCTCCTGCCACGGCCCCCACTGCTTTTTTACTTCCTCACCCCTGCCTGGGGAGAAATTCCAGCAGCAGGTATGGGTGACACATCCTCTTCTTTAGCATGTGGCAGCCTGGCAACTCCTGCAGAAAGTCCAGCAGAGCCCCCCTTAAACTAGGCCACCCACAAAGCCACGGCCCCTCACTCCCTCCCACCACCCCAGCCCCGACACTGCTGACGGGGCAGAGAATATGGCGTCAGGCACAGCTACAGGAGCTCTTGCTGACTGGAGAGGTGCTTATATTGATCTCAACCCAGGAACACCTGGGGAGGGCTGGCAGGCAGTGTCAGGCTGCCCAAATCAGCCAATCCTCACCCCTCAGGGGCTCACAGTTGCAGAAAATGAACCTTGCTAAACGGGCCTGGCCCAAGGAACAGGTGTGGGCTCTTGAGAATCAGGATAGACAAGGGGCTGCAGCTGCGGCTTGTTTTCTTATCATTTTATCTGGTCCATGAGTGGAAAACAACTTCAAGAAGACCCTATCCTAATGAGAGGAACCCAGGAGCCAGCGAGAGGAGTGATGGTGGGTGGAGACAGAGGCCTGGTGCCCTGGCTGCAGTGGAAGTGTCTGGAAGAGCAGGCAGAGAGAGGCCACACAGAGTGATACCCAGGGACACAGAACTGTCAGAGCTGTTGTTTGTTAGTTCAAGCCCTGCTCTGAGGTGTTCTGTGTCAGCTGTGAGCGACAGGTGAGCTGGGGGTTCTCTGCAAGTTGGGCTATGTGCACGGGTCCTGTGGGTCCAGCCCTGCTGGGGTACCTGCCCAGGGGAGCTCCGTATCCTGGTAAGGGCCTGACTATGAGAGCCCCATGGGCTGCTGTGTAGCTGCACAGATGAGCTCCATACTCTGGGAGAGAGTTGACCACAAGAGCGCTGTGGGCTGTGGTGTGGGGGGTGCAGCCCACGTGAGCCCCATATCCTGGGATTGGCCTGACCACGAGAGCCCCATGGGCTGCTGGATACCTGGTAAAGGACAGTCAGTGAAGCCACCGAGGATATACATCCAGTAGCTCCTATTTCCTACACCCTGCTGGTCATTCTACCATCCACCAGGCCATGGCATTCTGTATTAGACTTCAATGATGCCTTCTTCTGTATTCCAATCATCTCAGAGTCACAAGAATTTTTGGCTTGTGAGTGGAAGGACACAACATGCAACAAAAGCAATAATGCTGGGCCGTCCTGCCCCAATGGTTCAAAAATCCCCACACCATCATTGGGGAAATGTCCTCTAAAGACCTAAAAGTTCTACCTCTGTAAAAGGGAACCCTCCTTCAATATGCAGATGACATTCTGATTGTCAGGTCTACTAAAGACGCCTCTGAACTCCCTAGCCAAGAAAGGATAGAAGGTGTCCAAGAAAAAGGCTCAAATATCACAGGCTAAGGTGACATGCCTGGGCTTCATTCTCACAGATATTAGGAGAAATGCATCCCAGGATAGGGAAGAAGCCATTTGCAGCCTTACCTCTTCTAAAACTAGAAGACAGCTTAGGGGTTCCTGGGGAGGCCAAGGTTTTCTGCATCTGGATCCATAACAACAGTGTAATAGCTGGGCATCTACCTGAAACACTGACACGAAAAGATGATGATCCTTTAGGATAGAATCCAGAAACAGCCTTTCAAGATTGGAAAGAGCAGTCAATTCAGGCCCTTGCCCAGGAACTCCCTAATTTAGCTAAACCCTTTGAACTTTACATACCCGGTCAAAGGTTAATCACCCTTGGAGCCTTAGTGCAAAAACTGGGACCACTTGAAATGGAGCAACACAAGAATGCCCTTCAGGTATGACAAACTATGGTCACAAAGAGCTTTGCTCACCGCCCCATCAGGCCAGGATACTGGGGTATCTAAAAAGCTGGAAATCAGCAGCCCACAAGGCCAGCTCCCTCCTAAGGGAAAAGGACCCCACGTGGTGATCCTAACCACCCATCATGCCCTGAAGTTGCAGGGGTCGCTCTGTGGACACACTGACCTCGAGTGAGGAGGCCCTCCAACTCCAAACTCCAGAGAGACAAACGGGGGCAATGGGCCCCCAAGAAGACACGTGTGACCATCACTTGACCTGGAGTTTCTCTCAGAAAACAAGTCTGTACCCCGAAAGAACAGACTACTGCTTGGAGGACTTACTGCACCCAGAGGGGAGCTAATAAGCTTGGCGGGGGAATCGTATATTCACAATTTCACCATAGTAAACCCTACAAACACCACGGTGATGGTGGCCAATATGACCGGCTGGACTGCTGGCTACTTCAAATGTCCGTTGACTCAGTGGATGTCATGGTCCTGGATCACCACTGACCCTGGACTGTCTGGGAGTTGAGCGAGCAGGGCTCTGACACATGGTGCTGTTTGTACATTAATTCAGGGACCTAATTAAAGAAAGCACAGACTACTGGTCAGAGCATCTAGGCTGGCAAAAACCGTCAGCCTAAAGTCGCCGAACAAATGTGGGGTGGGGTGAAACCTGCCACAGCAGCATCTCTGTGCATCTCTTTCCTGGACCCTTAAAGGTCAATCGAATCTATAACACTTCCAATGCTGGTGCTCAGGTGGACGAGAAGTGAGGCAGGAGGCCTTGGGTCAATCAACCTCACCTGGAGGCTGCTGGGGAGAAATTTTGCCCCTCCTCTGTGTATGAGCGCTCCCACCTCAGCATGAAGCAGTTACAAAATAGGGGTCTGCACCCTCAGCACCCCAAGAATGAGGAACGGGACAAAAAGCAGAGGAGGTGTTCGTCTCCGGCAACGCTCATTAAAAATTCCTGGGAGATAAAAAGAGAATCTGGGCAATAAAATAAAGTCTAACCTGTTTTTCCTTTGTGCTTTGTCTAATTTCACGTGCTCCTAGGGTTCCACATGCAGCGGTCCCACACCCGGCACTTCAGACCCGATTTCCTAGTGCAGAATGGCTGGGTCGACACCTCAGCTAGCGGGGTCCCATGCAGACTCCGCTACATAGAGCCTGAGCTGCAGCCAACCCAGCCCTCGAGAGCTCCATCCCCTCCCTCGCGATGACGCTGCCGGGACCCCTACACAACAGCCCAGCCCACAGCCCGCGGGGTAGAGCACGCTCTCACCTCTCCATTCTGTTTTCAAAATATAAAGTTTCCTTTGCTTCTGAACCAAACTCAGTCTTGATCTGTTGTCTCCATTGTCACTGGGCACGGAGACGCCTGTTGGGGTCCACTCTGGAGGATCAGTAACAGAAATTGAGAACATTGTAACTTCAATGAACAGATGTGTGAGCCAAACTGTAGTTAACATAGAGCAGTGTATAAGGCTCGGGTAAAATAAGATGTTTCTAAGACTTACATTTGATATTTCCATCACTTTATTATAAGCAAGTTCATTGAAGACGCCTGTCTTATTTGTCAGGTCAACATTAGAGAAATGAAGTGATTTATTCCCAAGGATGTACATCGAATACTCTTGGCTGAAGCTTCAATCTTGTTTTGAATGCTTTTCCATTGAAAATGATACCTCTCTTTCAGCTTCCCCATTTCTGAGAAGTATAAAATCTTATAATTTATTATTACCAAAGGGGAAAGGTAGGAGAAGGGATAAATTAACAGTTTGGGATTAACACATACACATTGCTATGTATAAAACAGTTCATCAACAAGGAACTACTGTATAGCACAGGGAAATACACTGAATATTTTGCAGTAACATATAAGGGGAAATAATCTGAAAAAGAATAGACATTTTTTATTGACATCATCTATCAATGACAGATAAAATGTAACCTAAGCAAGGCCGATGGTGAGCACTTCTGATCCCGAAGATTTCAATCATCTAAAGTTTGGACTCTGCCTATTTTCCAAGACCCTTAATGGACATATGTGTAGCCGTAGCTTAAACATTCCCCAGTTTGGGGTTCGGGGAGGCACTAATTTGGAAAAAACCCTGGTGTTCCCCTTATATGCACGGGAACCTATCTACGGCTAAAACATGCCTGTCACACCTAGAGGATGGTACACCGTTTGATCGGAAACAGTTTGGAAAAGGCAGCTCATCTGCTCATCGCCTCATGCTCGGGTTCACCCCTCCAGCATCTTTCCTAACAATCTGCTCACTTGGAGATATCAGCACCGTCAACATCCTGTTGCACACAGTTTGGAATTTGTCAGGAGTATGAAGCGGAAGGATGAGAAAAATTTAGAGACAAGTCTTAGGTGTTTAGACAGGCACATGCCACTCTAATTTCCAATCCGGAAGACAAATTCATCAAAGGCTAGAATTGCCCACGGAAACAGAATAGGGCTAGAGGAAATCCCGCTGTTTTGTGTCCAGTTTCCAAAAACACAAGTTGAAATATGGAACTCAGGGGCACTAAAATTCATGAAACTGCAGAGTTGAAAATACCTATTGTCAAAAAATGTCTTGAGGTAAGTCACAGAAAAGGACTTGTAAGCAAGGGAGAGTCGCAGGAAACAGATTTGAAGAGGTAGAAAGGACTCCCCATTAAAGCACAAGAAAAGGGGCTGAACATCGCCCAATGATGCAGTTGGCCAAAAAGGGCGTATGCATTTTTTCTGAATATATTCAAGTAAAGGCCATACACACATTTTATCCAACCAAACAGGTGGGCACTGGAAATCAATACTACAAAATGTATCACTTCACATCAGTCAGAAGGGCCATCCACATAAAGTGTAAACACCCGAAATGCAGCACAGTGTGAGGAGAAAAGGGAGCCCTGTGAGGCTGATAGTGGAAATGTAATTTGCCAACGGCCACCCTGGAGAAGTGTATTGTGTTTGCTAAAACATCTAAAAAATGATCTACAGAGCATAGGGCACCTGCACTCATGGGCGTATACCTTGGGAACAACAAAAATTGACAGAAAACAGGCACCCCAATGTTTACCACCTCTCTGTTAAAAAGGCCTCAACGTGGATATAAAATAAATATCCCTGGAAGGTTAAAATGGATAAAAGAGATGGGGTACTTATGTAGAGTAGAATATTACTCATCCAGAAATCAATGAAATAAGGCCGGTTGTAACAACTCCAGAGGAGATACATACGATCATTCTAAGTGACGTATGTCAGAAAGAAAAAGACACATATCATAAGATGTCACTTAAAGGTGCAATCAAAAATGGCTACACAAGAAATAAATTACAAAACAGAAACATAGTTAAATATGTAGAAAATAGACATAAGGCTGCTAAATGGGAAAGGTGGGGAAGGGTGAGGTATTATCCAGGAAGTTGAAATTAGCAAAGATACCATTCCAAGTACCAAATTGAATAACTGACAAGGCCTACACGGTACCTCAAAGAACTGCACTCAGCGCACTCAAGTCACTGGAAAATAATACATATGACTGGTAAGCATCTGAAAAAGAATTTATTGTTGTCTCACAGTACATGAATCAAGTGGATGCACAGCAGAAAAAAACAGAGCTTTGAAAATCAGCTGTAACCAATATAAAAATAAATTTAAAAATATGTATAAAAACAGTGAGACAGACAAAACTTCTTACAACTTTTGCTGAAGGGCTACGATGCAACATGTATTGAACACATGTAGACCCACAGCAGGATGATATATAAGGCTGGAAGCTCTGCACGCTAAGAGATGTTAGAGAGGCTGGGTGAGGAAATGCAGACCTCTTAAAGTAATACTGCCTGGTACTCATTCCATGGGTCCCAAATCTGCAGGTTCAAGGGAATCTTCCGACAGCGAAAACATGCCTGGGAAACCGAGACGAATGTACACTGTGTGATCAGGAAAGGTGTCGAAAATGCACCTCATTTTTGATCTCCTGGTGCTGGGGTTCACAATTCCAGCCAAATTACTAACAATCTCCCCACTTGGAGAATCAGCACCTTTAACCTCCTGTTTCACACAGTTTGCAATTTGTGCAGAGGATAAACGGGAAGAGGGGGAACCAATGAGAGACTAGATGTAGGAGTTTTCACAGGCACATGTCACTCTAATTTACCATTAGGAAGAAGAGTTAACCAAAGGCTCAGACTGCCTCCCCAGAACCAGAATAGGGCCGGAAGCAATACAATGGTTTGGCGGCCAGCTCACAAAAAATGCGAGTTGTCAAATGGAGCTCAGGAGCAGATAATTCAAAGACCTTCAAAGATAAAAATGATAACCAACGTCCAAAAATATATTCAGGTACGGCAACTAAGAGGATCTGAATGAGAGGCAGAATTGCAGGAAACAGATTTCAAAAGGTAGATTGGACTCACATTTAAAGCATATGAAAAGCAGGAGAATTTCTAAAATGATGCAGTTGGGCAAAACGGTGTATGCGTTTTTTCATGAATATCTTCAGGAAAAAAACACATACAGAGTTTTTGGCAAAGCAAGCAAGCAGGAAATGCAAATCTGCACAACAAAGAAGTCTCAATTTCCACTGATCAGAAAGGCCATCCAAAAATGTGTACAAACCAGAAATGCAGGAGAGGCCATGGAGAACAGGGAGCTAGTCACGCTGATGGGTGGGGTATAAATATCCAAGAGCCACTCTGAAGAAGTGTATGCTGTTTCCTAAAACATTTAAATACAAAGCTACCGAGCATAGGGCACTTCCACTCATGGTCCTATAACTTGGGAAGACTAAATATCAACAAGACACAGGCACCCCAATGTTTAAGGCTGCTCTGCAAACAAGAACCTCAACTTCAGTACACCTTAAATATTACAGGAAAGAGAAAATTGCGTAAAGAACTTGTGGTAATTTTGTTCAAAAGAATATCACTCAGACATAAAATCAATGTCATAAGGCCAGTAGCAGCATAATGAGTGGATTTAGGTACGATGATTCTAAGTGAAATAAGTCACACAGAAAAAGAAACTTATCATAAGATATCACTTAGGAAGGTCCTGTAAACATGGCTACACATGAACTGAGTTAGGAAAGAGAACAGAGTCTCACATTGAGAAAACACTCTTATGCCTGCTTAAGCGGGAAGGAGAGGTGGGCTGATGCATAAAGCCAGAGTTTGATATTAGCACAGGTGCCATTCCATAAACCAAATACAGAATAGACAAAACCTACACCTTCCTCAGTGAACGGGACTCAACACACCTATTCCCCGCAGAGGAATATATCTGACTAGTAAGAATCTTAAAACCTATATATTGATATGTCTCCATAAGGGAATCAAGTGTGTCTAGACCGGCATAAACACGTCGGTGAAAATCAGCTCAAACCCATTATAAAAATGAATTTCAAAAACAAAACAAACAAAAAAAAAACAGCGAAATTCTTACACAATGCATTCAGGGGTTCTGATGAAACCTGAAATGACGCTATCTGCAAAGACAGCTAGATGAGACATAAGGCTGGACACTTGGGAATGAGAGGACTGGTGAGATTGAGTGAGAAAATTCAGACCCTTTAAAGCAGTATTGAATGCCAGCCATTCCATGTGTCCCAACTCTCCAGGTAGAAGGGAATATAACTACAGTTATAACATGTATGGGAAACCTAGAGAATGGACACCCTTTGATGGCGTAAGATTTGTAAAAGGCTCCTAATTTTTCCTCTCCTTGTGCTCCAGTTTGGCAATCCAACTGCTTTACTATCAATCTCCCACCTTGGAGAGTCAGCCCCTATAACCTCCTGCTTTGCACAGTTTGCAAATTGTGCAGAGGATGAAAGGGAAGAGGGAGAACCAATCAGAGAGTAGCTGGAGGCATTTGGACGGACATATGTCAGTCTAATTTCCCGTCTGGAAGAAGAATTAACCAAAGTGTCAGCCTGCACCCCCGGAGCATGTATATGTCGTGAAGCAAAATTGTGGATTTGCGGTCAGCTCACAAAAACGCGAGTTGAAAATTGGAGTTCGGGGCAGATCAATTCACAAACCTGCAGAGTTATAAAGGACAACTCACTTCCAAAAATCAGTTGAGGGAAGGCAACGAAGTGGACTTGAAAATGAGGCAGAATTGCACAAAACATATTTCACTAGGTAAATTGGAATCGCCTTTGAAGCACAGGAAAAGCGTAACAACTTCGACAATGATGCACTTGGCCCAAAAGAGCGTATGCGTTTTCTGCTGAATATATTCAGGAGAAAACACATACGCTCTTTTTGGCCAATCAAGTAAGTGCACAATGCAAATCCGCACTACAAAGAATTTTCAATTCCCACCGGTCAAAAGGGACTTCCGAAAATCTGTAAAAACAAGAAAAGAAAGACAGAGATGACAAGGGCATGAAGCAATGTGATCCCAAGGGTCATGGAGGATTGTGATGACAAGGTCATGTAGTATTTTGCTGAAAAATGCATGGAGCATTGTGATGACAAGGGTCATGGAGCACTGTGATGACAAGTGTTACGGAGCATTGTGATTACAGGGGTCATGGAGCATTGGGATGACAAGGGCATGGATCATTGTTATGATAAGGATTATGGAGAATTTTAATGACAAGAGTCACGGATCATTGTGTTGTCAGGGGTCATGGAGCGTTGCGATGACAGTGGTCAAGGAGCATTGTGATGACAAGGGTTCTGGAGAAGTGAGATGAGAAATTCATGGAGCTTTGGGCTGAAAATGTTCATGGAGTATTGTGATGACAGGGGTCATGGAGCATTGTGATGACATGGGCATGGAACATTCTGCTGAGAAAATCATGGAGCGTTCTGATGACATGCATCATGGAGCTTTGTGATGACAAGGGCATGGAGCATTGTGATTACAGGGTTCTAGGAGCACTGTGAAGAAAAGGGCATGGATCATTGTGATGAAAAAGGCATGGAGCATTGTCATGACAGGGATCAAGGAGCATATTGACGACAAGTGTGAGGGAGCATAGTGATGACAAGGGTATTGAGCATTGTGATGACAAAGTTCATGGAGCATTTTGAGGAGAAGACAATGGATAATTGTGAAGATGAGTGTCAAGGGGAGTTGTGATGACAAGTGTTATGGAACATTGTGATAACAAGGGTTTGCAGCATTGTGATGACAGAGAACATGGAGCATTATGATTTCATTGTGATGTCAATAGCATGAAGCATTATGATGATGGGCAGGGTGCATTGTGATGACAGTGTTCATGGAGCATTGAGATGAAAAGGGCATGGAGCCTTGTGATTACAGGTGTCTTGGAGCATTGTGATGACAAGGGCATGCAGCATTGTGATGAGAAGGCCATGGAGCATTCTGATGACATGCGTCATGGAGCTTTGTGATGACAAGGGCATGCAGCATTGTGACTTCAGGGGTCTTGGAGCATGGAAAATTCATGGAGCCTTGTCATGACAGGGTTCAAGGAGCATACTGACGACAAGTGTCAGGGAGCATTGTGATGACAAAGTTCATGGAGCATCATGATATGAAAACCATGGATAAATGTGATGACGAGCATCATGGGGCGTTGTGATGACAAGTGTTATGGAACATTGTGACCACAAGTCTTTGGAGCATTGTGATGACAGGGTTCATGGAGCATTGAGATAAAAAGGGGCATGGAGCATTGTGATTAAAGTGGTCTAGGAGCATTGTGATGACAAGGGCATGGACCATTGTGATGAGAATGCAATGGAGCATTCTGATTACATGCGTCATGCAGCTTTGTGATAACAAGGGCATATAGCATTGTGATGACAGTGGCATGGAACATTGGACTTACAAGTTTCATGGATTATTGTGATGACAGTGGGCATGGTGCATTGTGATGACAAGGTCATGGAGCACTGTGATGACAAGGTCATGGAATACTGTGAAGAGAGGTGACAGGGAGCATTGTGATGAGATATGTCATGGTCCATTGAGATGACAATGGCATGGAGCATTGTGATGCCATGTGTAATGGAGGATTGTGATGACAAAGGTAATGGAGCATTGTGATGACAATGGCTTCTAGCATTGTGATAACAAGGGTCATGGAACATTGTGATGACAAGGGCATGGAGCATTGTGATGACAACGGACATTGATAATTTTTATGACAAAGTCATGAAGCATTTTGATGACAAAGGCATGGAGCTTGCTATGACAGGGGTCATGGGGCATTGCGAAGACAAGTTCATGGAGAATTGTGATGACAAGATCATGTAACATTGTGATGAGAAGTGTCACGAAGCATTGTGATGACAAGGACGTGTAGAATTGTAATGACTTGGGACATGGAGCACTGTGATGAACAGGGCATGGAGAATTGTGATGGCAAGGGCCACTGAGAATTTTGATGACAACGTCGTGAAGCATTGTGATGACAAGCGCATGGAGCTTGCTATGACAGGGGTCATGGAGCATTGCGATGACAAGTGCATGGATAATTGTGATGAAAAGTGCACGTAACATTGTGATGAGATGTGTCATGGAGCATTTTGATGACAAGGACGTGGAGAATACTGATAACCAGGGCATGGAGCATTGTGATAGCAAGACCGGGGAGCATTGTGATGAGAAGACCATGGATAATTGTGATGACGGGCGTCATGGAGCTCTGTAATGACAAGGGGCATGGAGCATTGTGATGACAGGGGTCATGGAGCATTGTGATGACAGGGGTCATGGAGCATTGTCATGACAAGGGTCATGGAGCATTCTGATGACGAGCTTGTGGAGTATTGTGATGACAATAGCATGGAGCATTGTGAAGAAAAGTGCATGGAGCATTGTGATGACTGGGGTCATGGAACATTGTGATGGCATGGCTGAGGGAGTATTGTGATGACTAGTGATGGAACATTGTGATATCAGTGGTGAGAGACCATTTTCATGAGAAGTGCATGGAGCATTGTTATGACAAGTCTTATGGAGCATTGTGATGACAAGGATGTGGAACATTGTGATGACAAGCGCATGGTGCCTTGTGATGACATCGGTCATGGAGCATTGTGATGAGAAGTGTCATGGATCATTGTGATGGCAAGTCCGTGGATCACTTTGATGAGAAGACCAATGATAATTGTGATGACGAGTGTCATGGAGCACTGTAATGACAAGGGGCAAGGAGCATTGTGATGACAGGTGTCATGGAGCATTGTGATAACAGGGTTCATGGAGCACTGTGATGACAAGGGTCATGGAGCATTCTGATGACAAGCTTGTGGAGTATTGTGATGACAATGGCATGGAGCATTGTGATGAAAAGGGCATGGAGCATTGTGAAGAAAAAGGCATGGAGTCTTTTCATGACAGGTTTCAAGGAGCATTCTGACAACAAGTGTCAGGAAGCATTGTGATGACAAGTGTATTGAGAATTGTCATGAAAATGATCATGGAACATTGTGATGACAAGGCATGGAATATTGTGATATCAGACATCATGGAGCATTGTGATGACAAGTGTTATGGAACATTGTGTTCACTGGTGTTTGGAGCATTGTGATGACAGAGGTCATGGATCATTTTGATTTCAAGGAGCATGAGAAATGTGATGACAATGGCATGAATCAATGTGAACCCAAGGTTCATGGAGGATTGTGATGACAATGGTAATGGAGGATTGTGATGACAAGTGCATGGAGCATTGTGATGACAAGGTCATGTAGCATTTTGCTGACAAAGGCATGGAGCATTTTGATGACAATGGTCATGGAGCAATGGGATTAGAAGCATCATGGATCATTGTGATAACAGGGGTCATGGAGCATTGGGAAGGCAAGGGTATAGATCATTGAGATGAAAAGGGTCATGGAGATTTTTGATGACAAGAGTCCCGGATCACTGTATTGTCAGGTGTCATGGTGCATTGTGGTGACAGTGGTCATGGAACATTGTGATGACAGGTGTCATGGAGCATTGTGATGACAAGTCTCATGGAGCAATCTGATGAAAAGGGGCATGGAGAATTGTGATTACAGGTTTCATGGAGCACTGTGATGACAAGGGCATGGAGCATGGTGATGACAAGTCATGTAGCATTTTGCTGACAATGCCTTGGAGCATTCTGATGACATGCGTCATGGAGCTTTGTGATGACAAGCGCATGGAGCATTGTGATTACAGAGGTCTTGGAGCATTGTAATGAAAAGTGCATGGATCATTGAGAGGAAAAGGCATGCAACCCTGTCATGACAGGTTTCAAGGAGCATACTGAAGACCAGTGTCAGGGAGCATTGTGATGACAAGGGTATTGAACATTGTGTTGACAAAGGTCATGGAGCATTGTGATGAGAAGACAATGGATAATTGTGATGAGGAGCGTCATGGGGCATTGTGATGACAAGTGTTATGGAACACTGTGATCAGAAGGGTTTGGAGCATTGTGATGACAAAGGTCATGGAACATTTTGATTTCATTGTGATGACAATAGCATGAAGCATTATGATGATGGGCATGCTGCATTGTGATGACAGTGTTCATGGAGAATTGAGATGAAAAGTGGCATGGAGCTTTGTGATTACAGGGGTCTTGGAGCATTGTGATGACAAGGTACATGGAGCCTTGTGATGACAATGCTGTGGAATATTGTGATGGCAGGGGTCATGGAGCATTGTTATGACAGGGGTGAGGGAGTATTGTGATGACTAGGGATGGAACATTGTGATATCAGTGGTGAGAGAGCATTTAGATGAGAAGTGCATGGAGCATTGTGATGACAAGTTTTATGGAGTTTTGTGATGACAAGGCTGTGGAGCATTGTCATGACAAGTGCATGGCACATTGTGATGACATGTGTCTTGGAGCATTGTGCTGAGAAGCGCATGTAGGATTGTGATGACAAGGGTCATGGAGCATTGTGCTGACAAAGGCATGGAGCATTGTGATGACAAGTTTTACAGAGCATTGTCATGATGAGGGAATGGACCATTGTGATGACAAAGGTCATAAAGCATTGTGATGACTGGAGTCACGGAGCATTATGATGTGAGGGGTCATGGAGCATTGTGATTACAAGGGCATGGAGCATTGTGATGACAGGGGCATGGAGAATTGGTCTGACAAGTTTCATGGATTATTGGTATGAGGGTGGGCATGGCACATTGTGATGACAAGGGCATGGAACCTTTTTATGACAAGGTCATGAAGTACTCTGAAGACAGGTGTCAGGGAGCATTGTGATGACATATGTCATGGTGCTTTGTGATGACAATGGCGTGGAGCATTGTGATGCCAAGTGTCATGGAGGATTGTGATAACACATGTAATGGAGCATTGTGATGCCAAGTGTCATGGAGGATTGTGATGACAAACGTAATGGAGCACTGTATGACAATTGCTTGGAGAATTGTGATGAAAATGGTCATGGAGCATTGTGAGGACCAGGGCAGGGATCATTGTGATGGAAAGACCGTGCAGCATTGTGATGAGAAGACCATGGATAATTGTGATGACGAGCGTCATGGAGCACTGTAATGACAAGAGGCATGGAGCATTGTGATTACAGGGGTCATGAAGCATTGTGATGACAGGGGTCATGGAGCATTGTGATGACATGGGCCATGGAGCATTCTGATGACAAGCTTGTGGAGTATTTTGATGACAATGGAGCATAGTGGTGAAAGGTCATGGAGCATTGTGATGAAAAAGGTATGGAGTCTTTTCATGACAGGGTTCAAGGAGCATTCTGAAGACAAGTGTCAGGGAGCAGTGTGATGACAAGGGCATTGAGCATGGTGATGAGAAGGCCATGGAGCATTCTGATGATATGGGTCATGGAGCTTTGTGATGACAAGGGCAAGGAGCATTGTGATTACTGGGGTTTGGAACATTGTGATGAAAAGTGCATGGATCATTGTGATGAAAAAGGCATGGAGCCTTGTCATGACAGGGTTTAAGAAGCATACTGACGACAAGTGGCAGGGAGCATTGAGATGACAAGTGTATTGAGCATTGTGATGACAAATATTATGGAGCATTGTGATGAGAAGACCATGGATAATTGTGATGAGGAGCATCATGGGGAATTGTGATGACAAGTGTTATGGAACATTGTGATCACAAGGGTTTGGAGCATTGTGATGACAGACGTTATGGAGCATTTTGATTTCATTGTGATGACAAGAGCATTAAGCATTATGATGATGGGCATGGTGCACTGGAATGACAGAGTTCATTGAGCATTGAGATGAAAAGGGGCATGGAGCATTGTGAATACAGCGGTCTTGGAGCACTGTGATGACAAGGGCATGGAGCATTGTGATGAGAAGGCCATGGAGCATTCTGATGACATAAGTCATTGAGCTTCGTGATGACAAGGGCATGGAGCATTGTGATTACAGGGGTCTTGGAGAATTGTGATGAGAAGGGTCATGGAGCCTTGAGATGATGAGGCCATGGAACATTGTGATAGCAGGGGTCATGGAGCATTGTTATGACACGGGTAATGGAGCCTTTTGATGACAAGGGCATGGAGTATTTGTGTGAAAAGTTTCATGGATTATTGTGATCAGTTTGGGCATGGAGCATTGTGATGTCAAGGGCAAGGAACACGGTGATACATGGATCATGGAGGATTGTAATGACAAGGGCATGGAGCACTGTTATGAGAAGAGCATCGAGCATTGTGATGACAAGCCTCATGGAGCTTTGTGATGACAAGGGCATGGAGCAATGTGATGAGAGGGTTCATGGAGCATTGTGATGACAATGGCATGGAACATTGTGATGCCAAGGGTCATGGAGCACTGAGATGACAAGCGTCACGGAGCATTCAGATTACAGGTGTCATGGAGCATTGGGATGACAAGCGCATGGATCATTGTGATGACAAGTGTCTTGGAGCATTTTGATGACATGAGTCCCAGATCATTGTGTTGTCTGGGGTCAGGGAGTGCTGTGATGACAGTGGTCATGGAGCATTGTGATGACATGTGTAATGGAGCATTGTGATGGCCAGGGCATGGAGCATTGTGATGAGAAGTCCATGGAGCATTTTGATGACATGTGTCATGGAGCTTTGTGATGACAAGGGTATGGAGCATTGTGATTACAGTGGTCATGGAACATTGTGATGACAGGGGTGAGGGAGTATTGTGATGACTAGTGATGGAACATTGTGATATCAGTGGTGAGAGAGCATTTTGATGAGAAGTGCATGGAGCATTGTGATGACAAGTTTTATGGAGCATAGCGATGAAAAGGATATAGAGTATTGTGATGAAATGTTCATGGCACATTGTGATGTCATGGGTCATGGAGCATTGTGCTGAGAAGCGCATGGAGCATTGTGATGACAAGGGACATGGAGCATTGTGATGTCCAGGTCATGGAGCATTGTGATGGCAAGCCCATGAAGCATATTGATGACGAGTGTCATCGAGCACTGTAATGACACGGGGCATGGAGAATTGTGATGACAAGGGTCAAGGAACATTCTGAAGACAAGCTTGTGGAGTATTGTGATGACAATGGCATGGAGCATTGTGATGAAAAAGGCATAGAGCCTTTTCATGACAGGGTTCGAGAAGCATACTGACGACAAGTGTCAGGGAGCATTGTGATGACTAGTGTATTGAGCATTGTGATGACAAAGGTCATGGAGCATTGTGATGACAAGGGCATGGAGTATTGTGATGACAGGCATCATGGAGCGTTGTGATGACAAGTGTTATGGAACAATGTGATCACAAGTGTTTGGAGCACTGTGATGACAGAGGTCATGAATCATTTTCATATCAAGGAGCATGGAGCATTGTGATGACAGGGGTCATGGAGCATTGTGATGAGAAGATCATGGAGCATTGAGCTGAAAATGTTCATGGAGTATTCTGATGAAAGGGGTAATGGGGCGTTGTGATGACAAGTGTTATGGAACATTGTGATCACAAGGGTTTGGAGCATTGTGATGACAGAGGTCATGGAGCATATTGATTTCATTGTGATGACAATAGCATGAAGCATTATGATGATGGACATGGTGCATTGTGATGACAGGGTTCATGGAGCATTGAAATGAAAAGGGACATGGAGCATTGTGATTACAGGGTTCTTGGAGCACTGTGATGACAAGGGCATGGAGCATTGTGAATGAGAAGGCCATGGAGCATTCTGATGACATGCGTCATGGAGATTTTTGATGACAAGGGCTTGGAGAATTTGTCTGAAAATTTTCATGCATTACTGTGATGAGAGTGGGCATGGAGCATTGTGATGACAAGGACACGGAACACTGTGATACATGGGTCATGGAGGATTGTAATGACAAGGTCATGGAGCATTGTGATGAGAAGGGCATCGAGCATTGTGATGACAAGCGCCATGGAGCTTTGTGATGACAAGGGCATGGAGCAATGTGATGAGAGGCTTCATGAAGCATTGTGATGACAATGGCATGGAGCATTGTGATGCCAAGGGTCATGGAGCTTTGTGATTTCAAAGGTCATGGAACATTTTGATGACAAGGGAGTGGTGCATTGTGATGATAACGGCATGTAGCATTTTGAAGATAGGGGTCATGGAACATTGTGATGACATGGGTGAGGGAGTATTGTGATGACTAGTGATGGAACATTGTGATATCAGTGGTGAGAGAGCATTTTCAGGAGAAGTGCATGGAGCATTGTGATGATAATGTTTATGGAGCATTGTGATGACAAGGATGTGGAGCATTGTGATGACAACCACATGGCGCATTGTGATCACATCGGTCATGGAGCATTGTGCTGACAAGCTCATGGAGCATTGTGATGACAAGTGTCATTGAACATTGTGCTGACAAAGGCATGGAGCACTGTGATGCCAAGGGTCACAGAGCATTGTGATGAAAAGTTCATGGAGCATTTTGAGGACAAATGTCACAGAGACTTGTGATGATGAGGGCATGGACCACTGTGATAACAAGTCTTGAGGCATTGTGATGACTGGAGTCACGGAGCACTGTGATGACAGGTGTCATGGAGCATTGTGATGACAAGTGCATGGAGCATTGTGATGACAGTGGCATGGAGCATCGGTCTGAAAAATTTCATGGATTATTGTGATGACAGTGGGCATTGCACATTGTTATGACAAGGGCATGGAGCACTATGAAGAAAAGGTCATGGAGTATTGTGAAGTCAGGTGTCAGGGAGCATTGTGATGACCTATGTCATGGTGCATTTTGATGACAACGGAATGGAGCATTGTGATGACAAGGGCTTTTGAGAATTTTAATGACAATGTCGTGAAGCACTGTGATGAAAAGCACATGGAGCTTGCTATGACAGGGGTCATGGAGCATTGCGATGACAAGTGCATGGAGAATGTGATTACAAGAGCATGTAACATTGTGATTTGAAGTGTCATGGAGCATTGTGATGGCAAGACAGTGGAGCATTGTGATGAGAAGACCATGGATAACTGTGATGACGAGTGTCATGGAGAACTGTAATGACAAGGGGCCTGGAGCATTGTGATGATAGGTTTCATGGAGCATTGTGATGACAGGGGTCATGGAGAATTGTGATGACAAGGGTCATGGAGCATTCTGATGACAAGCTTGTGGAGTATTGTGATGACAATGGCATGGAGCATTGTGATGAAAAGGGCATGGAGCATTTTGATGAAAAAGGCATTGAGCCTTTTCATGACAGGGTGCAAGAAGCATTCTGACGACAAGTGTCAGGGAGCATTGTGATGACAAGTGTATTGCGCATTGTGATGACAAAGGTCATGGAGCATTGTGATGACAAGGGCATGGAATATTGTGATGACAGGCACCATAGAGCGATGCGATGACAAGTATTATGGAACAATGTGATCACATGGGTTTGGAGCACTGTGATGACAGAGGTCATGGATCATTTTGATATCAAGGAGCATGGAGCATTGTGATGACAGGGGTCATGGAGCATTGTGTTGAGAAGATCATGGAGCATTGAGCTGAAAATGTTCATGGAGGATTCTGATGAAAGGGGTCATGGAGCATTGTGATGACAAGGTCCTGGAGCACTCTGATGAGAAGACCATGGAGCCTTGTGATGAGAAGTCTCATAGAGCATTCTGATGAAAAGGGGCATGGAGCATTGTGGTTAAAGGTGTCTTGGAGCATTGTGATTACAAGGGCATGGAGCATTGTGAGAGATGTCCAAGGAGCATTCTGATGACATGCATCATGGAGATTTGTGATGACCAGGGCAAGGAGCATTGTGATTACAGGGGACTTGGAGGATTCTGATGAAATGGGCATGGATCATTGTGATGAAAAAGGCATGGAGCCTTGTCATGACAGTGTTCGAGGAGCATACTGATGGCAAGAGTCAGGGAGCATTGTGATGACAAGTGTATTGTGCATTGTGATGACAAATGTTATGGAGCATTGTGATGAGAAGACCATGGATAATTGTGATGACGAGTGTCATGGGGCGTTGTGATGACAAGTGTTATGGAACATTGTGATCACAGTGGTTTGGAGCATTGTGATGACAGAGGTCATGGATTATTTTGATTTCATTATGATGACAATAGCATCAAGCATTAAGATGATGGGCATGGTGCATTGTGAAGACAGGGGGCATGGAGAATTGAAATGAAAAGGGACATGGAGCATTGTGATTACAGTTGTCTTGGAGCATTGTGATGACAAGGGCATGGAGCATTGTGAATGAGAAGGCCATGGAGCATTCTGATGACATGCATCATGGAGCTTTGTGATGACAAGGGCTTGGAGCATTTGTCTGAAAATTTTCATGGATTATTGTGATGAGAGTGGGCATGGAGCATTGTGATGACAAGGACACGGAACAATGTGATACCTGGGTCATGGAGGATTGTAATGACAAGGTCATTGAGCATTGTGATGAGAAGGGCATCGAGCATTGTGATGACAAGCGTCATGGAGCTTTGTGATGACAAGGGCATGGAGCAATGTGATGAGAGGCTTCATGAAGCATTGTGATGACAATGACATGGAGCATTGTGATGCCAAGTGTCATGGAGCTTTGTGATGACAAAGGTCATGGAGCATTTTGATGACAAGGGAGTGGTGCATTGTGATGATAATGGCAGGTAGCATTGTGATGATAGGGGTCATGGAACATTGTGATGACAGGGGTGAGGGAGTATTGTGATGACTAGTGATGGAACATTGTGATATCAGTGGTGAGAGAGCATTTTCATGAGAAGTGCATGGAGCATTGTGATGACAATGTTTATGGAGCATTGTGATGACAAGGATGTGGAGCATTGTGATGACAACCGCATGGCGCATTGTGATCACATCGGTCATGGAGCATTGTGCTGACAAGCTCATGGAGCACTGTGATGACAAGTGTCATGGAACATTGTGCTGACAAAGGCATGGAGCATTGTGATGCCAAGTTCATGGAGCATTGTGGTGACAAAGGTCACAGAGACTTGTGATGATGAGGGCATGGACCATTGTGATGACAAAGTCTTGAGGCATTGTGATGACTGGAGTCACGGAGCATTGTGATGACAGGTGTCATGGAGCATTGTGATGACAAGTGCATGGAGCATTGTGATGACAGGGGCATGGAACATCGGTCTGAAAAATTTCATGGATTATTGTGATGACAGTGGACATTGCACATTGTGAGGACAAGATCATGGAGCACTGTGAAGAAAAGGTCATGGAGTATTGTGAAGTCATGTGTCAGGGAGCATTGTGATGACCTATGTCATGGTACATTGTGATGACAACTGCATTGAGCATTGTGATGACAAGTGTCATGGAGGATTGTGATGACAAAGGTAATGGAGCATTGTGATGACAATGGTCATGGAGCATTGTGATGAAAAGGGCATGGAGCATTGTGATGACAAGGGCTTTTGAGAATTTTGATGACAAGTTCGTGAAGCACTGTGATGAAAAGCACATGGAGCTTGCTATGACAGGGGTCTTGGAGCATTGCGATGACAAATGCATGGAGAATGTCATTACAAGAGCATGTAACATTGTGATTTGAAGTGTCATGTAGCATTGTGATGGCAAGACGGTGGAACATTGTGATGAGAAGACCATGGATAATTGTGATGACGAGCGTCATGGAGAACTGTAATGACAAGGGGCCTGGAGCATTGTGATGACAGGTGTCATGAAGCATTGTGATGTCAGGGATCATGGAGAATTGTGATGACAAGTGTCATGGAGCATTCTGATGACAAGCTTGTGGAGTACTGTGATGACAATGGCATGGAGCATTGTGATGAAAAGGGCATGGAGCATTGTGATGAAAAAGGCGTAGAGCCTTTTCATGACAGGTTGCGAGAAGCATACTGACGACAAGTGTCAGGGAGCATTGTGATGACAAGTGTATTGAGCATTGTGATGACAAAGGTCATGGAGCATTGTGATGACAAGGGCATGGATTATTGTGATGACAGGCATCATGGAGCGTTGTGATGACAAGTGTTATGGAACAATGTGATCCCAAGGGTTTGGAGCACTGTGATGACAGAGGTCATGAATCATTTTGATATCAAGGAGCATGGAGCATTGTGATGACAGGGGTCATGGAGCATTGTGATGAAAAGATCAGGGAGCATTGAGCTGAAAATGTACATGGAGGATTCTGATGAAAGTGGTCATGGAGCATTGTGATGACAAAGTCCTGGAGCACTCTGATGAGAAGACCATGGAGCCTTGTGATGAGAAGTCTCATGGAGCATTCTGATGAGAAGGGGCATGGAGCATTGTGATTACAGGGGTCTTGGAGCATTGTGATTACAAGGGCATGGAGCATTGTGAGAGATGTCCAAGGAGCATTCTGATGACATGCCTCATGGAACTTTGTAAAGACCATGGCATGGAACATTGTGATTACAGGTGTCTTGGAGCATTGTGATGAAAAGGGAATGGATCATTGTGATGAAAAAGGCATGGAGCCTTGTCATGACAGGGTTCAAGGAGCATACTAACGACAAGTGTCAGGGAGCATTGTGATGACAAGTGTATTGAGCATTGTGATGACAAAGGTCATGGAACATTGTGATGAGAAGTTCATGGATAATTGTGATGACGTGCCTCATGGGGCGTTGTGATGACAAGTGTTATGGAGCATTGTGATCACATGGGTTTGGAGCATTGTGATGACAGGGGTCATGGAGCATTTTGATTTCATTGTGATGACAACAGCATGAAGCATTATGATGCTGGGCATGGTTCGTTGTGATGACAGGGTTCATGGAACATTGAGATGAAAAGGTGTATGGAGCTTTGTGATTACTCGGGTCATGGAACATTGTGATGACAAGGCCATGGAACATTGTGATGACAGGGGTGAGGGAGTATTGTGATGACTAGTGATGGAAAATTGTAATATCAGTGGTGAGAGAGCATTTTGATTCGAAGTGCATGGAGCTTTGTGATGATAATGTTTATGGAGTATTGTGATGACAAGTTTGGGGAGCATTGTGATGACAAGTGCATGGCGCACTGTGATGACATGGATCATGGAGCATTGTGCTGACAAGTGCATGGAGCATTGTGATGACAAGGGTCATGGAGCATTGTGCTGACAAAAGCATGCAGCATTGTGATGACAAGGCTCAGAGAGCATTGGGATGAAAAGTTCATGGAGCATTTTGTTGACAAAGTTCACAGAACCTTGTGATGACGAGGGCATGGACCATTGTGATGACAAAGTTCATGAAGCATTGTGATGACTGGAGTCACAGAGAATTGTGATGACAAGGGAATGGAGCATTGTGATCATGGGCAAGGAGCATTGGTGTGACAATTTTCATGGATTATTGTGATGACAGTCGGCAGGGCGCATTGTGATGACAAGAGCATGGAGCATTGTGATGACAAGGTCATGGAGTATTGTGAAGACAGGTGTCAGGGTGCATTGTGATGGCATATGTCATGTTCCATTGTGATGACAATGGCATGGAGAATTGTGATGCCAATTGTCATGGAGCATTGTGAAGACAAAGGTAATGGAGCATTGTGATGACAAGGGCTTGGAGCATTGTGATGACAATGGTCATGGAGCATTGTGATGAAAAGGGCTATTGAGAATTTTGATGACATGTTCGTGAAGCACTGTGATGAAAAGCAAATGGAGCTTGCTATGACAGGGGTCATGGAGCATTGCGATGACAAGTGCATGGAGAATGTGATTACAAGAGCATGTAACATTGTGATTTGAAGTGTCATGGAGCATTGTGATGGCAAGACGGTGGAGCATTGTGATGAGAAGACCATGGATAACTGTGATGACGAGCGTCATGGAGAACTGTAATGACAAGGGGCATGGAGCATTGTGATGACAGGGGTCATGGAGCATTGTGATGACAAGTGTCATGGAGCATTCTCATGACAAGCTTGTGGAGTATTGTGATGACAATGGCATGGAGCATTGTGATGAGAAGACCATGGAGCCTTGTGATGAGAATTCTCATGGAGCATTCTGAGGAAAAGGGGCATGGAGCATTGTGATTACAGGGGTCTTGGTGCACTGCGATTACACGGGCATGGAACATTGTGAGAGATGTCCAAGGAGCATTCTGATGACATGCCTCATGGAGCTTTGTGATGACCAGTGCAAGGAGCATAATTATTACATGGGTTTTGGAGCATTGTGATGAAAAGGGCATGGATCATTGTGATGAAAAAGGCATGGAGCCTTGTCATGACAGTGTTCAAGGAGCATACTGATGGCAAGTGTCAGGGAGCATTGTGATGACAAGTGTATTGAGCATTGTGATGACAAATGTTATGGAGCATTGTGATGAGAAGACCATGGATAATTGTGATGACGAGCGTCATGGGGCGTTGTGATGACAAGTGTTATGGAACATTGTGATAACAAGGGTTTGGAGCATTGTGATGACAGAGGCCATGGAGCATTTTGATTTCATTGTGAAGAAAACAGCATGAAGCATTATGATGATGCGCCTGGTGCATTGTGATGACAGGGTTCATGGAGCATTGAGATGAAAAGTGGCATGGAGCATTGTGATTACGTGTGTCTTGGAGCATTGTGATGACAAGGGCATGGAGCATTGTGAATGAGAAGGCCATGGAGCATTCTGATGATATGCGTCATGGAGCATTGTGATGACAAGGGCATGGAGCATTTGTCTGAAAATTTTCATGGATTATTGTGATGAGACTGGGCATGGAGCATTGTGATGACAAGGACACGGAACACTGTGATACATGGGTCATGGAGGATTGTAATGACAAGGTCATGGAGCATTGTGATGAGAAGGGCATCGAACATAGTGATGACAAGTGTCATTGAGCTTTGTGATGACAAGGGCATGGAGCAATGTGATGAGAGGCTTCATGAAGCATTGTGATGACAATGGCATGGAGCATTGTGATGCCAAGTGTCATGGAGCTTTGTGATGACAAAGGTCATGGAGCATTTTGATGACAAGGGAGTGGTGCATTGTGATGATAACGGCATGTAGCATTGTGAAGATAGGGGTCATGGAACATTGTGATGACAGTGGTGAGGGAGTATTGTGATGACTAGTGATGGAACATTGTGATATCAGTGGTGAGAGAGCATTTTCATGAGAAGTGCATGGAGCATTGTGATGACAATGTTTATGGAGCATTGTGATGACAAGGATGTGGAGCATTGTGATGACAACCGCATGGCACATTGTGATCACATCGGTCATGGAGCATTGTGCTGACAAGCTCATAGAGCATTGTGATGACAAGTGTCATGGAACATTGTGCTGACAAAGGCATGGAGCATTGTGATGCCAAGGGTCACAGAGCATTGTGATGAAAATTTCATGGAACATTTTGGTGACAAATGTCACAGAGACTTGTGATGATGAGGGCATGGACCATTGTGATGACAAAGTCTTGAAGCATTGTGATGACTGGAGTCACGGAGCGTTGTGATGACATGTGTCATGGAGCATTGTGATGACAAGTGCATGGAGCACTGTGATGACAAGATCATGTAACATTGTGATGAGAAGTGTCACGAAGCATTGTGATGACAAGGACGTGGAGAATTGTGATGACAAGGGACATGGAGCACTGTAATGACCATGGCATTGAGCATTGTGATTTCAAGACCGTGGAGCATTGTGATGAGAAGGTCATGGATAATTGGGATGACGAGCGTCATGGAGCACTGTAATGAGAAGGGAAATGGAGCATTTTGATGACAGGTATCATGGATCATTGTGATGACAGGGGTCATGGAGCATTTTGATGACAAGCTTGTGGAGTATTCTGATGACACTGGCATGGAGCACTGTGATGAAAACGGCATGGAGCATTGTGATGAAAAAGGCATGGAACCATTTCATGACAGGTTTCAAGGAGCATTCTGACGACAAGTGTCAGGGAGCATTGTGATGACAAGTGTCTTGAGCATTTTGTTGACAAATTTCATGCAGCATTGTGATGACAGGCATCATGGAGCGTTGTGATGACAAGTGTTATGGAACATTGTGATCACAAGGGTTTGGAGCATTGTGATGACAGAGGTCATGGATCATTTTCATTTCAAGGAGATGGAGCATTGTCATGACAAGGGCATGAAGCAATGTGAAACCAAGGTTCACCGAGGATTTTGATGACAATTGGAATGGAGTATTGTGATGTCAAGTGCATGGAGCATTGTGATGACAGTGTCATGAAGCATTTTGCTGACAAAGGCATGGAGCATTTTGATGACAAGTATCATGGAGCACTGTGAAGACAAGCGTCACGGAGCATTGTGATTACAGGGGTCATGGAGCATTGGGATGGCAAGGGCATGGATCATCGTGATGACAAGGGTCATGGAGCATTTTGATGACAAGAGTCCCGGATCATTGTGTTGTCAGGGGTCATGGAGCATTGTGATGACAGTGGTAATGGAGCATTGTGATGACAGGTTCATGGAGCATTGTGATGAGAAGGTCATAGAGCATTGGGCTAAAAATATTCATGGAGTATTGTGAAGGCGGGGGTCATGGAACATTGTGATGACAAGGGAATGGAGCATTGTGATGACAAGGTACTGAAGCATTGTGATAAGAAAACATTGGAGCCTTGTGTTGACGAGTCTCATGGAGAATTCTGAAGAAAAGGGGCATGGAGAATTGTGATTACATGGGTCTTGGAACATTGTGAAGAAAAGGGCATGGATCATTGTGATGAAAAAGTCATGGAGACAACTTCCGGGTAAGATGGCGGAAGAGTAAGACGCGGAGATCACCTTCCTCCTCACGGATACACCAGAAATACAGCTACACGTGGAACAACTCCTACAGAACACCTACTGAACGCTGGCAGAAGACCCCAGACCTCCCAAAAGGCAAGAAACTCCCCACATACCTGGGTAGGGCAAAGCGGAGAGATTCCCGCACAGAGGATCGGTGCCGAGCGGCACTCACCAGCCCGAGAGGCTTGTCTGCTCGCCCGCCGGGGCGGGCGGCGCTGGAAGCTGAGGCTCGGGCTTCGGTCAGAGCGCAGGGAGAGGACTGGGGCTGGCGGCGAGAACTCAGCCTGAAGGGGGCTAATGTGCCACAGCTAGCCGGGAGGGAGTCCGGGAAAACTCTGGAGCTGCCGAAGAGGCAAGAGACTTGTTCTTCCCTCTTGGTTTCCTGCTGCGCGAGGAGAGGGGATTAAGAGCGCTGCTTAAAGGGGCTCCACAGACGGGCGCGAGTCGCGACTGAAAGCGCGGAGCCCAGTGACGGGCGTGGGACGCTGGGGCTGCTGCTGCCGCCGCCAAGAAGCCCGTGTGCGAGCGCAGGTCACTGTCCACACCGCCCTTCCGGGAGCCTGAGCAGCCCGCCACTGCCGGGGTCCCGGGATCCAGGGGCGGCTTCCCTGGGAGAACGCACGGCGCGCCTCGGGCTGGTGCAACGTCACGCCGACCTCTGCCGCTGCAGGCTCGCCCCGCACTCCGTGCCCCTCCCTCCCGCCCGGCCTGAGTGAGCCAGAGTTCCCGAAGAGGCTGCTCCTTTAACCCTTTCCTGTCTGAGTGAAGAACAGACGCCCTCCGGCGACCTACACGCAGAGGCGGGGCCAAATCCAAAGCTGAGACCCGGGAGCTGTGAGAACAAAGAAGAGAAAGGGAAACCTCTCCCAGCAGCCTCAGAAGCAGCGGATTAAAGCTCCACAATCAACTTGATGTACCCTGCATCTGTGGAATACATGAATAGACAACAAATCATCCCAAATTGAGGAGCCAGGAGTCAGTACTGTGCCTCTGAGGTGGGAGAGCCAACTTCAGGACACTGGTCCACAAGAGACCTCCCAGCTCCACATAATATCAAACGGCGAAAATCTTCCAGAGATCTCCATCTCAACACCAGCACCCAGCTTCACTCAACGACCAGCAAGCTACAGTGCTGGACACCCTATGCCAAACAACTAGCAAGACAGGAACACAACGCCACCCATTAGCAGAGAGGTGGCCTAAAATCATAAAAAGTCTGCAGACACCCCAAAACACACCACCAGACGTGGACCTGCCCACCAGAAAGACAAGATCCAGCCTCATCCACCAGAACACAGGCACTAGTCCCCTCGACCAGGAAACCTACACAACCCACTAAACCAACCTTAGCCACTGGGGACAGACACCAAAAACAACAGGAACTACGAACCTGCAGCCGGCAAAAAGGAGACCCCAAACACAGTAACATAAGCAAAATGAGAAGACAGAAAAACACACAGCAGGAGAAGGAGCAAGATAAAAACCCACCAGACCTAACAAATGAAGAGGTAATAGGCAGTCTATCTGAAAAAGAATTCAGAATAATGATAGTAAAGATGATCCAAAATCTTGGAAATAGAATAGACAAAATGCAAGAAACAGTTAACAAGGACCTAGTAGAACTAAAGATGAATCAAGCATCGATTAAAAACACAATAAATGAAATGAAAAATACTCTAGATGGGATCAATAGCAGAATAACTGAGGCAGAAGAACGGATAAGTGAGGTGGAAGATAAAATAGTGGAAATAACTAATGCAGAGCAAAATAAAGAGAAAAGAATGAAAAGAACAGAGGACAATATCAGAGACCTCTGGGACAACATTAAACGCACCAACATTCGAATTATAGGGGTTCCAGAAGAAGAAGAGAAAAAGAAAGGGACTGAGAAAATATTTGAAGAGATTATAGTTGAAAATTTCCCTAATATGGGAAAGGAAATAGTTAATCAAGTCCAGGAGGCACAGAGAGTCCCATACAGAATAAATCCAAGAAGAAATACGCCAAGACACATATTAATCAAACTGTCAAAAATTAAACACAAAGAAATCATATTAAAAGCAGCAAGGCAAAAACAACAAATAACACACAAGGGAATCCCCATCAGGATAACAGCTGATCTCTCAGCAGAAACTCTACAAGCCAGAAGGGAGTGGCAGGACATAATTAAAGTGATGAAGGAGAGAAACCTGCAACCAAGATTACTCTACCCAGCAAGGATCTCATTCAGATTTGATGGAGAAATTAAAACGTTTACAGACAAGCAAAAGCTGAGAGAGTTCAGCACCACCAAACCAGCTTTACAACAAATGCTAAAGGAACTTCTCTAGGCAAGAAACACAACAGAAGGAAAAGACCTACAATAACGAACCCAAAACAATTAAGAAAATGGGAATAGGAACATACATATCGATAATTACCTTAAATGTAAATGGACTAAACGCTCCCACCAAAAGACACAGATTGGCTGAATGGATACAAAAACAAGACCCATATATATGCTGTCTACAAGAGACCCACTTCAGACCTAGAGACACATACAGACTGAAAGTAAGGGGATGGAAAAAGATATTCCATGCAAATGGAAACCAAAAGAAAGCTGGAGTAGCAATTCTCATATCAGACAAAATAGACTTTAAAATAAAGACTACTAGAAGAGACAAAGAAGGACACTACATAATGATCAAGGGATCGATCCAAGAAGAAGATATAACAATTGTAAATATTTATGCACCCAACATAGGAGCACCTCAATACATAAGGCAAACACTAACAGCCATAAAAGGAGAAATCGACAGTAACACAATCATAGTAGGGGACTTTAACACCCCACTTTCACAAATGGACAGATCATCCAAAATGAAAATAAATAAGGAAACACAAGCTTTAAATGATACATTAAACAAGATGGACTTAATTGATATTTATAGGACATTCCATCCAAAAACAACAGAATACACATTTTTCTCAAGTGCTCATGGAACATTCTCCAGGATAGATCATATCTTGGGTCACAAATCAAGCCTTGGTAAATTTAAGAAAATTGAAATTGTATCAAGTATCTTTTCCGACCACAATGCTATGAGACTAGATATCAATTACAGGAAAAGAGCTATAAAAAATACAAACACATGGAGGCTAAACAATACATTACTTAATAACGAAGTGATCACTGAAGAAATCAAAGAGGAAATAAAAAAATACCTAGAAACAAATGACAATGGAGACACGACGACCCAAAACCTATGGGATGCAGCAAAAGCAGTTCTAAGAGGGAAGTTTATAGCAATACAATCCCACCTTAAGAAACAGGAAATATCTCGACTAAACAACCTAACCTTGCACCTAAAGCAATTAGAGAAAGAAGAACAAAAACATCCCAAAGTTAGCAGAAGGAAAGAAATCATAAAAATCAGATCAGAAATAAATGAAAAAGAAATGAAGGAAACAATAGCAAAGATCAATAAAACTAAAAGCTGGTTCTTTGAGAAGATAAACAAAATTGATAAACCATTAGCCAGACTCATCAAGAAAAAAAGGGAGAAGACTCAAATCAATAGAATTAGAAATGAAAAAGGAGAAGTAACAACTGACACTGCAGAAATACAAAAGATCGTGAGAGATTACTATAAGCAACTCTATGCCAATAAAATGGACAACCTGGAAGAAATGGACAAATTCTTAGAAATGCACAACCTGCCAAGACTGAATCAGGAAGAAATAGAACATATGAACAGACCAATCACAAGCACTGAAATTGAAACTGTGATAAAAAATCTTCCAACAAACAAAAGCCCAGGACCAGATGGCTTCACAGGCGAATTCTATCAAGCATTTAGAGAAGAGCTAACGCCTATCCTTCTCAAACTCTTCCAAAATATAGCAGAGGGAGGAACACTCCCAAACTCATTCTACGAGGCCACCATCACCTTGATACCAAAACCAGACAAGGATGTCACAAAGAAAGAAAACTACAGGCCAATATCACTGATGAACATAGATGCAAAAATCCTCAACAAAATACTAGCAAACAGAATCCAACAGCACATTAAAAGGATCATACACCATGATCAAGTGGGGTTTATCCCAGGAATGCAAGGATTCTTCAATATACGCAAATCAATCAACGTGATACACCATATTAACAAATTGAAGGAGAAAAACCATATGATCATCTCAATAGATGCAGAGAAAGCTTTCGACAAAATTCAACACCCATTCATGATAAAAACCCTGCAGAAAGTAGGCATAGAGGGAACTTTCCTCAACATAATAAAGGCCATATATGACAAACCCACAGCCAGCATCGTCCTCAATGGTGAAAAACTGAAACCATTTCCACTAAGATCAGGAACAAGACAAGGTTGCCCACTCTCACCACTCTTATTCAACATAGTTTTGGAAGTTTTAGCCACAGCAATCAGAGAAGAAAAGCAAATAAAAGGAATCCAAATTGGAAAAGAAGAAGTAAAGCTGTCACTGTTTGCAGATGACATGATACTATACATAGAGAATCCTAAAGATGCTACCAGAAAACTACTAGAGCTAATCAATGAATTTGGTAAAGTTGCAGGATACAAAATTAATGCACAGAAATCTCTGGCATTCCTATATACTAATGATGAAAAATCTGAAAGTGAAATCAAGGAAACACTCCCATTTACCATTGCAACAAAAAGAATAAAATATCTAGGAATAAACCTACCTAAGGAGACAAAAGACCTGTATGCAGAAAATTATAAGACACTGATGAAAGAAATTAAAGATGATACAAATAGATGGAGAGATGTACCATGTTCTTGGATTGGAAGAATCAACATTGTGAAAATGACTCTACTACCCAAAGCAATCTACAGATGCAATGCAATCCCTATCAAAATACCACTGGCATTTTTCACAGAACTAGAACAAAAAATTTCACAATTTGTATGGAAACACAAAAGACCCCGAATAGCCAAAGCAATCTTGAGAACGAAAAATGGAGCTGGAGGAATCAGGCTCCCTGACTTCAGACTATACTACAAAGCTGCAGTAATCAAGACAGTATGGTACTGGCACAGAAACAGAAAGATAGATCAATGGAACAGGATAGAAAGCCCAGAGATAAACCCACGGACATATGGTCACCTTATCTTTGATAAAGGAGGCAGGAATGTACAGTGGAGAAAGGACAGTCTCTTCAATAAGTGGTGTTGGGAAAACTGGACAGGGACATGTAAAAGTATGAGATTCGATCACTCCCTAACACCATACACAAAAATAAGCTCAAAATGGATTAAAGACCTAAATGTAAGGCCAGACACTATCAAACTCTTAGAGGAAAACATAGGCAGAACACTCTATGACATAAATCACAGCAAGATCCTTTTTGACCCACCTCCTAGAGAAATGGAAATAAAGACAAAAATAAACACATGGGACCTAATGAAACTTAAAAGCTTTTGCACAGCAAAGGAAACCATAAACAAGACCAAAAGACAACCCTCAGAATGGGAGAAAATATTTGCAAATGAAGCAACTGACAAAGGATTAATCTCCAAAATTTATAAGCAGCTCATGCAGCTCAATAACAAAAAAACAAACAACCCAATCCAAAAATGGGCAGAAGACCTAAATAGACATTTCTCCACAGAAGATATACAGACTGCCAACAAACACATGAAAGGATGCTCAACATCTTTACTAATTAGAGAAATGCAAATCAAAACTACAATGAGATATCATCTCACACCAGTCAGAATGGCCATCATCAAAAAATCTAGAAACAATAAATGCTGGAGAGGGTGTGGAAAAAAGGGAACACTCTTGCACTGCTGGTGGGAATGTGAATTGGTACAGCCACTATGGAGAACGGTATGGAGGTTCCTTAAAAAACTACAAATAGAACTACCATATGACCCTGCAATCCCACTACTGGGCATATACCCTGAGAAAACCATAATTCAAAAAGAGACATGTACCAAAATGTTCATAGCAGCCCTATTTACAATAGCCCGGAGATGGAAACAACCTAAGTGTCCATCATTGGATGAATGGGTAAAGAAGATGTGGCACATACATACAATGGAATATTACTCAGCCATAAAAAGAAATGAAATTGAACTATTTGTAATGAGGTGGATGGACCTAGAGTCTGTCATACAGAGTGAAGTAAGTCAGAAAGAGAAAGACAAATACTGTATGCTGACACATATATATGGAATTTAAGAAAAAAAAAGGTCATGAAGAACATAGGGGTAAGACAGGAATAAAGACACAGACCTACTAGAGAATGGACTTGAGGATATGGGGAGGGGGAAGGGTAAGCTGTGACAAAGTGAAAGAGCGGCATGGACATATATACACTACCAAACGTAAGGTAGATAGCTAGTGGGAAGCAGCCGCATAGCACAGGGAGATCAGCTCGGTGCTTTGTGACCGCCTGGAGGGGTGGGATAGGGAGGGTGGGAGGGAGACGCAAAAGGGAGGGGATATGGGAACATATGTATATGTGTAACTGATTAAATTTGTGATAAAGCAAAAAATAAAAAATAAAAAATAAAAAATAAAAAATAAAAAATAAAAAAAAAAGTCATGGAGCCTTGTCATGACTGGGTTCAAGGAGCATAATGACGACAAGTGTCAGGGAGCATTGTGATGACAAGTGTATTAAACATTGTGATGACAAAGGTCATGGAGCATTGTGATGAGAAGACCATGGATGATTGTGATGTAGAGCGTCATGGGGCATTGTGATGACATGTTTTATGGAACACTGTGATCACAAGGGTTTGGAACATTGTGATGAGAGAGGTCATGGAGCATTTTGATTTCATTGTAATGAAAATAGCATGAAACATTATGATGAAGTGCATGGTTCATTGTGATGACAGGGTTCATGGAGCACGGAGATGAAAAGGGGCATGGAGCATTGTGATTACAGTGGTCTTGGAGCATTGTGATGAGACGTTCATGGAGCATTGGGCTAAAAATGTTCATGGAGAATTGTGATTACAGGGGTCATGGAGCACTGCGATCACAAGGGTCATGGAGCATTGTGATGACAAGCGTCACGGAATATTCTGATTAAAGGTGTCATGGAGCATTTGGATGACAAGGGCATGGATCATTGTGATGACAAGTATCATGGAGATTTTTGATGACAAGAGTCCCGGATCATTGTGTTGTGAGGGGTCATGGAGCACGGGGATGACAGTGGTCATGGAGCATTGTGATGACAGGGGTCATGGTGCATGGTGATGAGAAGGTCATGGATCACTGGGCTGAAAATGTTCATGGAGTATTGTGATGACAGGGGTCATGGAGCATTGTGATGACAAGGGAATGGAGCATTGTGATGACAAGGTCCTGGAGCATTGTGCTGAGAAGACCATGGAGTCTTGTGATGACAATTCTCATGGAGCATTCTGATGAAAAGCGGCATGGAGCATTGTAATTAATGGGGTCTTGGAACATTGAGATGACAAGGGCATGGACCATGGTGATGACAAGGGCATGGAGCTTTCTGATGACATGCGTCATGGAGCTTTGTGAAGACAAGCACATGGAGCATTGTGATTACCGGGGTCTTGGAGCATTGTGATGAAAAGGGCATAGATCATTGCGATGAAAAATGCATGGAGCCTTGTCATGACAGGGTTCAAGGAGCATACTGAGGACAAGTGTCAGGGAGAATTGAGAGGACAAGTGTATTGAGCATTGTGATGACAAAGGTCATGGAGCATTGTGATGAGAAGACCATGGATAACTGTGATGACGAGCGTAATGGGGCGTTGTGATGCCAAGTGTTATGGAACATTGTGATCACAAGGGTTTGGGGCATTTTGGTGTCAGAGGTCATGGAGAATGTTGATTTCATTGTGATGACAATAGCATGAAGCATTATGATGATGGGCATGGTGCATTGTGATGACAGGGTTCATTCAGCATTGAGATGAAAAGTAGCATGGAACATTGTGATGACAAATGTCATGAAGCATTGTGATGACTGGAGTCACGGAGCATTGTGATGACAGGGGTCATGGAGCATTGTGATGACAAGGGCATGGAGAATTGGGATGAAAGGGGCATGGAGCATTGGTTTGACATGTTTCATGGATTATTGTGGTGAGAGAGGGCATGACACATTGGTCTCACACGTTTCATGGATTATTGTGATGACAGAGGGCATGGCACATTGTGATAACTAGCACATGGAGCATTGTGATGACAAGGTCATTGATTATTGTGAAGAAAGGTGTCAGGGAGCACTGTGGTGACATATGTCACGGTGCATTGTGATGGCAATGGCACTGAGCATTGTGATGCCAACTGTCATGGAGAAATGTAATGACAAATGTAATGGAGCATTGTGATGACAAGGGCTGGGAGCATTGTGATGACAAAGGTAATGGAGCATTATGATGACAAGGGAATGGATCATTGTGATGACAAGGGTCATGGAACATTTTGATGACAAAAGTCCCTGATCATTGTGTTGTCAGGTTTCATGGAGCATTGTGATGACATGGGTCATGGAGCATTGTGATGACAAGGGTCTTGGAGCATTCTGATGACAAACTTGTGGAGTATTATGATGACAATGGCATGGAGCATTGTGAGAAAAAGGGCATGGAGCATTTTGATGAAAAAGGCATGGAGCCTTTTCAAGACAGGTTTCAAGGAGCATTCTGAGGAAAATTGTCAGGGAGCATTGTGATGACAAGTGTATTGAGCATTGTGATGACAAAGTTCATGGAGCATTGTGATGACAAGGGCATGGATTATTGTGATGACAGGCATCATGGAGCGTTGAGAAGACAAGTGTTATGGAGCGTTGTGATGACAAGTGTTATGTGATCACAAGTGTTTGGAGCATTGTGATGAGAGAGGTCATGGATCATTTTTATTTCAAGAATCATGGAGCATTGTGATGACAAGGGCATGAAGCAGTGTGATCCCAAAGTTCATGGAGGATTGTGATGACACAGGTAATGGAGAATTGTGAGGACAAGTGAATGGAGCATTGTGATGACAAGGTCATGTATCATTTTGCTGACAAAGGCATGGAGCACCGTGATGACAAGTTTCATGGAGCTATGTGACAACAAGCGTCAAGGACCATTGTGATTACAGGGGTCATGGAGCATGGGGATGACAAGCGTATGGAATATTCTGATGACAAGTGGCATGGATCATTTTGATAGCTGTGGTCATGTAGCATTGTGATGACATGGGTCATGGAGCATTGTGAAGAGAAAGTCATGGAGCATTGGGCTGAGAATATTCACGGAGTACTGTGATGACAGGGGTCATGGAGCATTGTGATGAGAACGGAATGGAGCAATGCGATGAGAAGGTCCTGGAGCATTGTGATGAGAGGGCCATGGTGCCTTGTGATGACAAGTGTCATGGAGCATTGTGCTGACAAAGGCATGGAGCATTTTGATGACAAGGGACACAGAGCATTGTGAAGAAATGTTCATGGAGCATTGTGGTGACAAAGATCACAGAGCCTCGTGTGAAGAGGGCATGGATCATTGGTCTGACAATTTTCATGGATTATTGTGATCACAGTGTGCATGGAGCATTATGATGACAAGGGCATGGAGCATTGTGGTGACAAACATCACAGAGCCTTGTGTGACCAGGGCATGGACCATTGTGATGACAAAGGTCATGAAGAATTGTGATGACTGGAGTCACGGAGCATTGTGATGACAGGTGTCATGGAGCATTGTGATGACAAGGGAATGGTGCATTGTGATGAGAAAGCCATGGAGCATTCTGAAGACATGCATCATGGAGCTTTGTGATGACAAGGACATGGAGCATTGTGATTTCATATGTATGGAGCCTTGTGATGACAAGGGTCATGGAGCCTTGTGATGACAAGGCTGTGTAACATTTTGATGACTGGGATCATGGAGCATTGTTATGACAGTGGTAATGGAGCATTGTGTTGAAAAGGCCATGGGGCATTGGTCTGAAAAGTTTCATGGATTATTGTGATGAGAGTGGGACTGGAGCACTGTGATGAAAAATGCCTGGAACACTGTGGTACAGGGTTCATGGAGGACTGTAATGACAAGGGCATAGAGCATTGTTATGAGAAGGGCATCGAACATTGTGATGACAAGCGTCATGGACATTTGTGATGACAAGGGCATGGAGCAATGTGATAAGAAGGTTCCTGGAGCATTGTGATGACAATGACATGGAGCATTGTGATGCCAAGGGTCATTGAACTTTGTGATGACAAAAGTTATGGAGCATTTTGATGACATGTGTTATGGAGCATTTTGAGGTCAGGGGTCATGGAGCACTGTGATGATAAGTGCATGTAGTATTGTGATGACAGGGGTCATGGGACATTGTGATGAGAAGGGTGAGGGAGTATTGTGATGACTAGTTATGGAACAGTGTGATATCAGGGGTGACAGAGCATTATGATGAGAAGTGCAGGGAGCATTGTGATGACAAGCTGGTGGAGCATTGTGTTGACAAGCGCATGGAGCATTGTGATGACAAGTGTCTTTGCGTATTGTGCTGAGAAAGGCATGGAACATTGTGATGACAAGGGTCATGGAGCATTGTGATGAAAAGTTCATGGAGCATTGTGGTGACAGGTCACAGAGCCTTGTGATGACGAGGGCACTGACCATTGTGATGACAAAGATCATGAAGCATTGTGATGAATGGAGTCACGGAGCATTGTCATGACAGCAGCCATGGAGCATGGGGATGTCAAGGGCATGGAGCATTGTGATGACAGGTGCATGGAGCATTTTGATGGTAAAACCCTGAAGCACTGTGATGAGAAGACCTTGGGTAATTGTGATGATGAGCATCATGGAGCACTGTACTGACAAGGGGCATGGAGCATTGTGATGACAGGTGTCAGGGAACATTGTGATGACAGAGGTCATGGAGCATTGTGATGACAAGGGCATGGAGTATTGTGATGACAAGGGCTTGGAGCATTGTGATGACAAGTGTCATGGAGCATTGTGATGACAATGGCATGGAGCATTGTGATGACAACATCATGGATTATTGTTAAGATATGTGTCAGGGAGCATTGTGATGACATATGTCATGTTCCATTGTGATGCCAATGACATGGAGCATTGTGATGCCAAGTGTCATGGAGGATTGTGATGACAAAGGTAAAGGAGCTTTGTGATGACAAGGGCATGGATCATTGTGATGACAAGGGCCACTGAGAATTTTAATGACCAGGTCTTGAAACATTGTGATGACAAGCGCATGGAGCTTGCTATGACAAGGCTCCTGGAGCATAGTGATGACAAGTTCATGCAGAATTGTGATGACAAGAGCATATAACATTGTGAGGAGAAGTGTCAAGGAGCATTGTGATGATAAGGACGTGGAGAATTGTGATGACAAGGGACATGGAGCATTGAGATGACCAGGGCATGGAGCATTGTGATGGTAAAACCCTGAAGCATTGTGATGAGAAGACCTTGGTTAATTGTAATGACGAGCATCATGGAGCACTGTACTGACAAGGGGCATGGAGCATTGTGATGACAGGTGTCAGGGAACATTGTGATGACAGAGGTCATGGAGCATTGTGATGACAAGGGCATGGAGTATTGTGATGACAAGGGCTTGGAGCATTGTGATGACAAGTGTCATGGAGCATTGTGATGACAATGGCATGGAGCATTGTGATGACAACGTCAAGAATTATTGTTAAGATAGGTGTCAGGGAGCATTGTGATGACATATGTCATGTTCCATTGTGATGCCAATGACATGGAGCATTGTGATGCCAAGTGTCATGGAGGATTGTGATGACAAAGGTAAAGGAGTTTTGTGATGACAAGGGCATGGATCATTGTGATGACAAGGGCCATTGAGAATTTTAGTGACCAGGTCTTGAAACATTGTGATGACAAGCGCATGGAGCTTGCTATGACAGGGGTCCTGGAGCATTGTGATGACAAGTGCATGCAGAATTGTGATGACAAGAGCATATAACATTGTGAGGAGAAGTGTCAAGGATCATTGTGATGATAAGGACGTGGAGAATTGTGATGACAAGGGACATGGAGCATTGAGATGACCAGGGCATGGAGCATTGTGATGGTAAAAACATGAAGCATTGTGATTAGAAGACCTTGGGTAATTGTGATGACGAGCATCATGGAGCACTGTACTGACAAGGGGCTTGGAGCATTGTGATGACAGGTGTCAGGGAACATTGTGATGACAGAGGTCATGGAGCATTGAGATGACAAGGGCTTGGAGCATTGTGATCACATTGGAATGGAGCATTGTGATGCCAATGATCATGGAGCTTTGTGATGACAAATGTCATGGAGCATTTTGATGACATGTGTTATGGAGCATTGTGAGGTCAGGGGTCATGGAGCATTGTGATGAAAAGGGTCATGGAGCATTTTGATTACATGAGTTATGGATCATTGTGATATCAGGGGTCATGGAGCACTGTGATGATAAGGGCATGTAGTATTGTGATGACAGAGGTCAGGGAAAATTGTGATGACAAGGGTGAGGGAGTATTGTTATGACTAGTGATGGAACATTGTGATATCAGTGGTGACGGATCATTTTGATGAGAAGTGCATGCAGCATTGTGATGACAAGCTGGTGGAGCATTTTCCTGACAAGCGCATGGAGCATTGTGATGACAAGGGTCATTGAGAATTGTGCTGAGAAAGGCATGGAGCATTGTGATGACAAGGGTCATGGAGCATTGTGATGAAAAGTTCATGGAGCATTGTGGTGACACAGGTCACAGAGCCTTGTGATGACGAGGGCATTGACCATTGTGATGACAAAGATCATGAAGCATTGTGGTGAATGGAGTCACGGAGCATTGTGATGACAGGGGTCATGGAGCTTTGGGATGTCAAGGGCATGGAGCATTGTGATGACAGGGGCATGGAGCAATGGTCTCACAAATTTCATGGATTATTGTGATGACAGTGGGCATGGTACATTGTGATGAAAAGAGCATGGAACATTGTGATGACAACGTCATGGATTATTGTGAAGACAGGTGTCAGGGAACAATGTGATGACATATGTCACGGTCCATTGTGATGCCAATGACATGGAGCATTGTGATGCCAAGTGTCATGGAGGATTGTGATGACAAAGGTAAAGGAGCATTGTGATGATCAGGACATGGAGCAATGTGATGGCAAGACCGTGGAGCATTGTGATGAGAAGACCATGGATAATTGTGATGACGAGCATCATGGAGCTTTATGATGAAGAGAGCCATGGAGCCTTCTGACATAAGATATCACTTATGAAGGAAATGTAAACATGGCTAAACATGAACTGAATTAGGAAAGAGAACAGAGTCTCACATTTAGAAAACATACTTATGGCTGCTTAGGGGAAAGAAAGGTGGGAAGATGCACAAAACCAGAGTTGGATATTAGCTCAGGTACCGTTCAATAATCCAAATACAGAATAGACAAGACCTACTCCTTCCTCAGTGAACGGGACTCAACACCCCTATTCCCCGCAGAGGAATATATCTGATTAGAAAGAATCTTTTTTTTTTTTTTTTTTTTTTTTTTGCGGTATGTTGGCCTCTCACTGTTGTGGCCTCTGTATTGAGGAGCACAGGCTCTGGACATGCAGGCTCAATGGCCATGGATCATGGGCCAAGCCGCTCCGCGGCATGTGGGATCCTCCCAGACCGGGGCACGAACCTGTGTCCCCTGCAGCGGCAGGCGGACTCTCAACCACTGTGCCACCAGGGAAGCCCCTGATTAGTAAGAATCTTAAAACCTATGTATCGATATGTCTCCGTAAGGGAATCAAGTCTGTCTAGACCGGCATAAACACGTCAGTGAAAATCAGCTCAACCTCATTATAAAAATGAATTTCAAAAACAAAACAAAAAAAAAACAGCGAAATTCTAACACAATTCCTTCAGGTGATATGATAAAACCTGTAATGACCCTATCCAAAATGACAGCTGGATGAGACATAAGGCTGGTCACTTGGGACTAAGAGGATTGGTGAAATTGGTTGAGAAAATGCAGACGCTTTAAAGCAATAATGCATTCCACAAATTCCATGGGTCCCAACTCTCCAGGTAGAAGGGAATATCACTACAGTTATAACATGTACTGGAAACCAAGAGAATGGACACACTGTGTATACGAAAGCTTTCTAAAACTCAACTAATAGTCCTTCTCTTGGTGCTTCGGTTTGAATTTCCAACTGCTTTATTATCAATCTCCCAACTTGGAGAGACAGCCCCTTTAACCTCCTGTTTCTCACACGTTGCCAAATTGGCAGAGGATGGAAGGGAAGATGGAGAACCAATGAGAGAGTATCTGTTAGGCATTTGGACGGGCACATGTCACTCTAATTTCCGGGCAGGAAGAAGAATTAATCAAAGTCTCAGCCAACCACTGGGAACCTCTATAGGTCCTGAACCAATATTTTGGACTTGCGGTCAGCTCACAAAATAGAGTTGAAAAATGGAGCTCAGGGGCACAGCAATTCACAAACTGGCAGAGTACTAAAGGGCAACTATCGTCCAAAAATCTGTTCAGGGAAAGCAACGAGGAGGACTTGAAAGCGAGCCAGAATAGCAGGAAACAGATTTCAAGAGGTACATTGGAATCGCCTTCAAAGCAAAGGAAGAGGGGCACAACTTCGACAATGATGCACTTGGCGAAAAAGGGCGTATGCATTTCCTCCTGAATATAATCAGGAGGAAACACATACACCCTTTTTGGCCAAGCAAGCAAGCGGGCAATGAAATTCTGCAGTACAAAAAGTATCACTTCCAAGCGGTCAAAAGGGACATCTGCAAAATGTGTAAAAAACAGAAAGGCAAGACATGCCCTGGAGAACAGGGAGCCTAGTTATGCTGATGGGCAGGATGTAAATTGCCAACCGCCTCTCTGGAGGAGTGCAATGTGTTCCCTAAAACAATTAAACAACAGAGGTACAGAGCCAAGGGCACTTCCAGTCTAGGGAATATACCTTGGGAAAATTGAAAATCAATAAGAGAGAGCCACCCCAAAATTTAGAGCTGCACTGTTTACAAGAACCTCAACTTGGGTACACCTAAAATATCCCAGGAAAGACAAAATTGGTTCAAGAAATTTTGGTTCTTACGTACGATGGATTATCCCTCAGCCATGAAATCAATGTCATAAGGCCAGTAGCAGTAAAATGAGTGGATTCAGGTACGATGATTCTAAGTGAAATAAGTCACAGAGAATAAGTAACTTATCATAAGATATTACTTATGAAGATCCTGTAAACATGGCTACACATGAACTGAGTTAGGAAAGAGAACAGAGTCTCACATATAGAAAACACTATTATGCCTGCTTAAGGGGGAAGGAGATGTGGGGTGATGCATAAAATCAGAGTTTGATATTGGTACAGGTACCATTCCAAAAACCAACTACGGATTATACAAGTCCTACAAATTCCTCAGTGAAAGGGACACAAAACCCCATATATCCCGCAGAGGAATATATCTGACTAGTAAGAATCTTAAAACCGATGTATTGATATGTCACCATGAGGGAATCAAGTGTGTCTAGACTGGCATAAACATGGCAGTGAGAATCAGGTCAAACCCACTATAAAAAGGAATTTCAAACACAAAACAAAAAAACAGGGAAATTCTTTACAATGCCTACATGGGCTCTGATGAAACCTAGAATGGCCCTATCTACAACGACAGCTGGATGCGGCATAAGGCTGGACACTTGGGACTGAGAGGATTGGTAAGATTGGGTCAGCAAATGCAGACCATTTAAAACAATAATGTGTGGCACACATTCCAAGGATCCCAACTCTCCAGGTTGAAGGGAATATTACTACAGCTATAACATGTACGGGAAACCAAGAGAATGGACACACTGTTAATACGAAAGGTTTCTAGAAATCAACTAATAGTCCCGCTCCTGGTAATTCTGTTTGAATTTCAAATTGCTTTACTATCAATCTCCCAACTTGGAGAGACAGCCCCTTTAACCTCCTGGTTCTCACAGGTTGAAAATTAGGCAGAGGATGAAAGGGAAGATGGAGAACCAATGAGAGAGTAGCTGTTAGGCATTTGGACGGGAATATGTCACTCTAATTTCCAGGCAGAAAGAAGAATTAACCAAAGTCTCAGCCACACGCCTGGAACCAGTATAGGTCCTGAAGCAAAATTTTGGACTTGCGGTCATCTCACAAAAAACGAGTTGAAAAATGGAGCTCTGGGGAACGGCAATTCACAAATTGGCAGAGCAATAAAGGGCAACTATTGTCCAAAAATCTGTTGAGGGAAGGCAACGAGGCAGATTTGAAAGCGAGCCAGAATAGCAGGACACAGATTTCAAGAGGTACATTGGTATCGCCTTCAAAGCACAGGAAGAGGGGCACAAGTTCGACAATGATGCACTTGGCCAAAAAGGGCGTATGCATTTTCTCCTGAATATATTCAGGAGAAAACACATAAGCCATTTTTGGCCAAGCAAGCAAGCGGGCAATGCAAATCGGCACTACAAAATGTATCACTTTCCACCGGTCAAAAGGGAAATCCGCAAAATGTGTAAAAATCAGAATGGCAAGACAGGCCCTTGAGAACAGAGAGCCCAGTTATGCTGATGGGCGGGATGTAAATTACAAACTGCCTTTGTGGAGGATTTCACTGTGTTCCCTAAAAGAAGTAAACAAGAGAGCTACAGAACCAAGGGCACTTCCAGTCTAGGGAATATACCTTGGGAAAACTGAAAATCAATAAAACAGAGCCACCCCAAAATTAGGGCTGCACTGCTTACAAGAACCTCAACTTGGGTAAACCTTAAATATCCCAGGAAAGACAAAAATGGTTTAAGAAATTGTATTACTTACGGACGATGGAATATCCCCCAGCCATGAAATCAATGTCATGAGGCCAGTAGCAGCAAAATGAGTGGATTCAGGTACGATGATTCTAAGTGAAATAAGTCACAGAGAAAAAGAAAATTATCATAAGATATCACTTATGAAGGTCCTGTAAACATGGCTACACATGAACTGAGTTAGGAAAGAGAACAGAGTCTCACATTTAGAAAACACTCTTATGCCTCCTTAAGGGGGATGGAGAGGTGGGGTGATGCATAAAACCAGAATTTGATATTAGTACAGGTACCGTTCCAAAAACCAACTACGGAATAGACAAAACCTACACCTTTCTCAGTGAAAGGGACTCAAAACACCATATTTCCCGCAGAGGAATATATCTGACTAGTAAAAATCTTATACCCTATGTATTGATAAGTTTCCATAAGGGAATCAAGTGTGTCTAGACTGGCATAAACATGGCAGTGAGAATCAGCTCAAATCCACTAGAAAATTGAATTTCAAAAACAAAACAAAAAAACAGGGAAATTCTTTAAAATTCCTTCAGGGGCTCTGATGAAACCTGGAATGACCCTATCTACAATGACAGCTGGATGTGGCATAAGGCTGGACACTGTGGGCTGAGAGAATTGGTGTGACTGGGTCAGCAAATGCAGACCAAATAAAGCAATAATGCGTGGCACACATTCCAAGGGTCCCAACTCTCCAGTTTGAAGGTAATATTACTACAGCTATAACATGTACGGGAAACCTAGAGAATGGACACACTGTGAATACGAAAGGTTTCTAAAACTAAACTAAAGTCCCTCTCCTGGTGCTCCGGTTTGAAATTCCAACAGCCTTACTATCAATCTCCCAACTTGGAGAGACAGGCCCTTTAACCTCCTGGTTCGCACAGGTTGCCAATTTGGCAGAGGATGAAAGGGAAGCTGGAGAACCAATGAGAGAATAGCTGTTAGGCATTAGGACGGGCACATGTCACTCCAATTTCCCGGCAGGAAGAAGAATTAATCAAAGTGTGAGCCACCCACTGGGAAACTGTATAGGTCCTGAACCAAAATTTTGGACATGTGGTCAGCTCACAAAAAAGGAGTTGAATAATGGAGATCAGGGGCACAGCAATTCACAAACTGGCAGAGTACTAAAGGGCAACTATCGTCCAAAAATCTGTTGAATGAAGGCAACGAGGGGGACTTGAAAGCGAGCCGGAATAGCAGGAAACAGATTTCAAGATGTACATTGGAATCACCTTCAAAGCACAGTAAGAGGGGCACAGCTTCGACAATGATGCACTGGGCCAAAAAGGGCGTATGCCTTTCCTCCAGAATATAATCAGGAGGAAACGCATACGCCCTTATTGGCCAAGCAAGCAAGCGGCAATGAAATTCTGCAGTACAGAGAAATATCACTTCTCAGCGGTCAAAAGGGACATCTGCAAATTGTGTAAAAACCAGAAACGCAAGAGAGGCCCTGGAGAACAGGGAGCCTACTTATGCTGATGGGCAGGATGTCAATTGCCAACCGCCTCTCTGGAGGAGTGCAATGTGTTCCCTAAAACAATTAAACAACAGAGCTACAGAGCCAAGGGCATTTCCAGTCTAAGGAATATACCTTGGGAAAACTGAAAATCAATAAGACAGAGCCACCCCAAAATTTAGGGCTGCACTGTTTACAAGAACCTCAACTTGGGTACACCTTAAATATCCCAGGAAAGACAAAGTTGGTTCAAGAAAATTTAGTACTTACGTACGATGGATTATACCTCAGCCATGAAATCAATGTCATAAGGCGAGTAGCAGCAAAATGAGTGGATTCATGTACGATGATTCTAAGTGAAATAAGTCACAGAGAAAAAGAAACTTATCATAAGATATCACTTATGAAGGTCCTGTAAACATGGCTACACATGAACAGAGTTAGGAAAGGGAAAAGAGCCTCTCATTTACAAAACATTCTTATGCCTTCTTAAGGGGATAGGAGAGGAGGGGTGATGCATAAAACCAGAGTTTGATATTCGTACAGGTACCATTCCAAAAACCAAATATGGAAGAGACAAGACCTACACCTTCCTCAGTGAAAGGGACTCAAAACCCCATATTTCCCGCAGAGGAATATATCTGACTAGTAATAATCTTAAAACCTATATATTGAAATGTCTCCATAAGGGAATGACGTGTGTCTAGACTGGCATTAACATGGCAGTGAGAATCAGCTCAAACCCACTATAAAAAGGAATTTCAAAAACAAACAAACAAAAAATAAACCGGGATATTATTTGCTATTCATTCGGGGCTCTGATGAAACGTAGAATGAACCTATCTACAACGACAGCTGGATGTGGCATAAGGCTGGACACTTGGGACTGAGAGGATTGGTGAGATTGGTTGAGCAAATGCAGACCTTTTAAAGCAATAATGTGTGGCACACATTCCCAGGGTCCCAACTCTCCAGGTTGAAGGGAATATTACTACAGCTATAACATGTACGGGAAACCTAGAGAACGGACACAGTGTGAATACGAAAGGTTTCTAGAACTCAATTAATAGTCCCTCTCCTGGTTCTCCAGCTAGAATTTCCAACTTCTTTACTATCAATCTCCCAAATTGGAGAGACAGGCCCTTTAACCTCCTGGTTCGCACAGGTTGCCAATTTGGCAGAGGATGAAAGGGAAGAGGGAGAACCAATGAGAGAGTAGCTATTAGGCATTTGGACGGGCACATGTCACTCAAATTTCCCGGCAAAAAGAAGAATTAATCAAAGTCTCAGCCACACACTTGGAACCTGTATAGGTCCTGAACCAAAATTTTGGACTTGCGGTCAGCTCACAAAAAACGAGTTGAAAACTGGAGCTCAGGGGCACAGCAATTCACAAACTGGCAGAGTACTAAAAGGCAACTATCGTCCAAAAATCTATTGAGGGAAGGCAACGAGGCGGACTTGAAAGCGATCCAGAATAGCAGGAAACAGATTTCAAGGGGTACATTGGAATCACATTCAAACCACAGAAAGAGGGGCACAATTTCGACAATGATGCACTTGGCCAAAAAGGTGTATGCGTTGTCTCCTGAATATATTCAGGAGAAAACACATACGCCCTTTTTGGCCCAGCAAGCAAGCGGGCAATGCAAATCTGCACTACAAAATGTATCACTTCCCACCGGTCAAAAGGGACATCCGCAAAATGTGTAAAAACCAGAAAGGCAAGACAGGCCCTGGAGAACAGAGAACCCATTTATGCTGATGGGCGGGATATAAATTACCAACTGCCTTTGTGGAGGAGTTCACTGTGTTCCCTAAAACAAGTAAACAAGAGAGATACCGAACCAAGGGCACTTCCAGTCTAGGGAATATACCTTGGGAAAACTGAAAATCAATAAGACAGAGCCACCTCAAAACTGGGGCTGCACTGCTTACAGGAACCTCAACTTGGGTACACCCTAAATATCCAAGGAAAGACAAAAATGGTTTAAGAAATTGTATTACTTACAGACGATGGAATATCCCACAGCCATGAAATCAATGTCAAGAGGCCAGTAGCAGCAAAATGAGTGGATTCAGGTATGATGATTCTAAGTGAAATAAGTCACAGAGAAAAGGAAACTTATCATAAGATATCACTTATGAAGGTCCTGTAAACATGGCTACACATGAACTGAGTTAGGAAAGAGAACAGAGTCTCACATTTAGAAAACAATCTTATGCCTGCCTAAGGGGGAAGGAGAGGTGGGGTGATGCATAAAACCAGAGTTTGATATTAGTACAAGTACTGTTCCAAAAACCAAATATGGAATAGACAAGACCTACACTTTCCTCAGGGAAGGGACACAAAACAACATATTTCCCACAGAGGAATATATGTGACTAGTAAGAATCTTAAAACCTATGTATTGATATGTCACCGTGACGGAATCAAGTGTGTCTAGACTGGCATAAAAATGGCAGTGAGAATCAGCTCAAACCCACTATAAAAAGGAATTTCAAAAACAAAACACAAAAACAGGGAAATTCTTTACAATTCCTTCAGGGGCTCTAATGAAACCTGGAATGACACTATCTACAACGACAGCTGGATGTGGCATAAGGCTGGACACTTGGGACTGAGAGGATTTGCGAGATTCAGTGAGGAAATGCAGACCATTTAAAGCAGTAATGCGTGACAAACATTCCAAGGGTCCCAACTCTCCAGGTTGAAGGTAATATTACTACAGCTATAACATGTACGGGAAACCTAGAGAATGGACACACTGTGAATACGAAAGGTTTCTAAAACTCAACTAAAGTCCCTCTCCTCTTGCTCCGGTTTGAATTTCCAACTGCTTTACTACCAATCTCCCAACTTGGAGAGACAGGCCCTTTAACCTCCTGGTTCGCACAGGTTGCCAATTTGGCAGAGGATGAAAGGGAAGATGGAGAACCAATGAGAGAATAGCTGTTAGGCATTAGGACGGGCACATGTCATTCTAATTTCCCGGCAGGAAGAAGAATTAATCAGAGTCTCAGCCACCCACTGGGAACCTGTATAGGTCCTGAACCAACATTTTGGACTTGTGGTCAGCTCACAAAAAAGGAGTTGAAAAATGGATCTCAGGGGCACAGAAATTCACAAACTGGCAGAGTATAAAGGGCAACTATCGTCCAAAAATCTGTTGAGGGAAGGCAACGAGGAGGACTTGAAAGCGAGCCGGAATAGCAGGAAACAGATTTCAAGATGTACATTGGAATCGCCTTCAAAGCACAGGAAGAAGGGCACAACTTCGACAATGATGCACTTTTCCAAAAAGGGCGTATGCGTTTTCTCCTGAATATATTCAGGAGAAAACGCATACGACCTTTTTGGCCAAGCAAGCAAGCGGGCAATGCAAATCTTCACTACAAAGAAGTATCACTTCCCACCGGTCAAAAGGGACATCCGCAAAATGTGTAAAAACCAGAAAGGCAAGACAGGCCCGGGAAAACAGGGAGCATTGTTATGCTGATGGGTGGGATGTAAATTGGCAACTCCCTCTCTGGAGGAGTGCATTGTGTTCCCTAAAACAGGTAAACACCAGAGCTACAGAGCCAAGGGCACTTCCAGTCTAAGGAATATACCATGGGAAAACTGAAAATCAATAAGACAGATACACCCCAATATTTAGGTCTTCACTGCTTACAAGAACCTCAACTTGGGTACACCTTAAATATCCCGGGATAGGCAAAATTGGTTCAAGAAATTGTGGTACTTACGTAAGATGGAATATCCCTCAGCCATGGAATCAACGTCATAAGGCCAGTAGCAGCTAAATGAGTGGATTCAGGTACGATGATTCTAAGTGAAATAAGTCACAGAGAAAAAGTAACTTATCATAAGATATCACTTATGAAGGTCCTGTAAACATGGCTACACATGAACTGAGATAGGAAAGAGAACAGAGTCTTACATTTAGAAAACACTCTTATGCCTGCTTAAGGGGAAAGGAGAGGAGGGGTGATGCATAAAACCAGAGTTTCATATTCGTACAGCTACCTTTCCAAAAACCAAATATGGAATAGACAAGACCTACACCTTCCTCAGTGAAAGGGACTCAAAACCCATATTTCCCGCAGAGGAATATATCTGACTAGTACGAATCTTAAAACCTATGTATTGATATGTCTCCATAAGGGAATCAAGCGGGTCTAGACTGGCATAAACATGGCAGTGAGAATCAGATCAAACCCACTATAAAACGGAATATCAAAAATAAAACAAAAACAGGGATAATCTTTACATTTCCTTCAGGGGCTGTGATGAAACATGGAATGACCCTATCTACAACGACAGCTGGATGTGGCATAAGGCTGGACACTTGGGACTGAGAGGATTGGTGAGATTGGGTGAGCAAATGCAGACCCTTTAAAGCAATAATGTGTGGCACACATTCCAAGGGTCCCAACTCTCCAGGTTGAAGGGAATATTACTACAGCTATAACATGTACGGGAAACCTAGAGAATGGACACACTCTGAATACGAAAGGTTTCTAGAACTCAACTAATTGTCCCTCTCCTGGTTCTCCAGCTAGAATTTCCAACTGCTTTACTATCAATCTCCCAAATTGGAGAGACAGGCTCTTTAAACTTCTGGTTCGCACAGGTTGCCAATTTGGCAGAGGATGAAAGGGTAGAGGGAGAACCAATGAGAGAGTAGCTATTAGTAATTTGGACGGGCACATGTCACTCTAATTTCCCGGCAGGAAGAAGAATTAATCAAAGTCTCAGCCACACACTGGGAACCTGTATAGGTCCTGAACCAAAATTTTGGACTTGCGGTCAGCTCACAAAAAACGAGTTGAAAAATGGAGCTCAGGGGCACAGCAATTCACAAACTGGCAGAGTACTAAAGGGCAATTATCGTCCAAAAATCTATTGAGGGAAGGCAATGAGGTGGACTGGAAAGCTATCCAGAATAGCAGGAAACAGATTTCAAGGGGTACATTGGAATCGCATTCAAACCACAGGAAGAGGGGCACAACTTCGACAATGATGCGCTTGGCCAAAAAGTTCATATGCGTTGTCTCCTGAATATATTTAGGAGAAAACACATACGCCCTTTTTGGCCAAGCAAGCAAGCGGGCAAGGCAAATCTGCACTACAAAGAAGTATCACTTCCCACCGGTCAAAAGGGACATCCGCAAAATGTGTAAAAAACAGAAAGGCAAGACATGCCCTGGAGAACAGGGAGCCTAGTTATGCTGATGGGCAGGATGTAAATTGCCAACCGCCTCTCTGGAGGAGTGCAATGTGTTCCCTAAAACAATTAAACAACAGAGCTACAGAGCCAAGGGCACTTCCAGTCTAGGGAATATACATTGGGAAAACTGAAAATCAATAAGACAGAGGCACCACAAAATTGGGGCTGCACTCCTTACAGGAACCTCAACTTGGGTAAACCTTAAATATCCCAGGAAAGACAAAAATGGTTTAAGAAATTGTATTACTTACAGACGATGGAATATCCCCCAGCCATGAAATCAATGTCATGAGGCCAGTAGCAGCAAAATGAGTGGATTCAGTTATGATGATTCTAAGTGAAATAAGTCACAGAGAAAAGGAAACTTATCATAAGATATCACTTATGAAGGTCCTGTAAACAAGGCTACACATGAACTGAGTTAGGAAAGAGAACAGAGTCTCACATTTAGAAAACAACCTTATGCCTGCCGAAGGGGGAAGGAGAGGTGGAGTGATGCATAAAACCAGAGTTTGATATTAGTACAGGTACCGTTCCAAAAACCAACTACGAATTATACAAGTCCTACACCTTCGTCAGAGAAAGGGACTCAAATCCCCAAATTTCCCGAAGAGGAATATATCTGACTAGTAAGAATCTTAAAACCTATGTATTGATATGTCTACGTAAGGGAATCAAGTGTGTCTACACTGGCATAAACATGGCAGTGAAAATAAGCTCAAAACCACTATAAAAAGGAATTTCAAAAACCAAACAAAAAAATAGGGAAATTCTTTACAATTCCTTCAGGGCCTCTGATGAAACCGGGAATGACCCTATCTACAACGACAGCTGGATGTGGCATAAGGCTGGACACTTGGGACTGAGAGGATTGGTGAGATTGGGTCAGCAAAAGCAGACCATTTAAAGCAATAATGCGTGGCACACATTCCAAGGATCCCAACTCTCCAGGTTGAAGGGAATATTACTACAGCTATAACATGTACGGGAAACCAAGAGAATGGACACACAGTGAATACGAAAGGTTTCTAAAACTCAACTAATAGTCCCTCTCCTGGTGCTTCGGTTTCTATTTCCAACTGCTTTACTATCAAACTCCCAACTTGGAGAGACAGCCCCTTTAACCTCCTGGTTCTCAAAGGTTGCCAATTTGGCAGAGGATGAAAGGAAAAATGGAGAACCAATGAGAGAGTAGCTGTTAGGCATTTGGACGGGCACATGTCACTCTAATTTCCCGGCAGAAATAAGAATTAACCAAAGTCTCAGCCACACGCCGGGAACCAGTATAGATCCTGAAGCAAAATTTTGGACTTGCGGTCAGCTCACAAAAAACGAGTTGAAAAATGGAGCTCAGGGGCACAGCAATTCACAAACTGGCCGAGTAATAAAGGGCAACTATCGTACAAAAATCTGTTGAGTGTGGGCAACGAGGCGGACTTGAAAGGGAGCCAGAATAGCAGGAAACAGATTTCAAGAGGTACATTGGAATCACCTTTAAAGCACAGGAAGAGGGGCACAATTTTGACCATGATGCACTTGCCCAAAATGGGCGTATGCCTTTCCTCCTGAATATAATCAGGAGGAAACGCATATGCCATATTTGGCCAAGCAAGGAAGCAGGCAATGAAATTCTGCAGTAAAAAGAAGTATCACTTCCAAGCGGTCAAAAGGGACATCTGCAAAATGTGTAAAAAACAGAAAGGCAAGACATGCCCTGGAGAACAGGGAGCCTAGTTATGCTGATGGGCAGGATGTAAATTGCCAACCGCCTCTCTGGAGGAGTGCAATGTGTTCCCTAAAACAATTAAACAACAGAGGTACAGAGCCAAGGGCACTTCCAGTCTAGGGAATATACCTTGGGAAAAGTGAAAATCAATAAGACAGAGCCACCCCAAAATTTAGGGCTGCACTGCTTACAAGAACCTCAACTTGGGTACACCTAAAATATCCCAGGAAAGACAAAATTGGTTCAAGAAATTTTGGTACTTACGTACGATGGAGTATCCCTCAGCCATGAAATCAATGTCATAAGGCCAGTAGCAGCAAAATGAGTGGATTCAGGTACGATGATTCTAAGTGAAATAAGTCACAGAGAAAAGGAAACTTATCATAAGATATCACTTATGAAGGTCCTGTAAACATGGCTACACATGAACAGAGTTAGGAAAGAGAAAAGAGCCTGTCATTTAGAAAACATTCTTATGCCTTCTTAAGGGGAAAGGAGACGAGGGGTGATGCATAAAACCAGAGTTTGATATTCGTACAGGTACCATTCCTAAAACCAAATATGGAATAGATAAGACCTACACCTTCCTCAGTGAAAGGGACACAAAACCCCATATTTCCTGCAGAGGAATATATCTGACTAGTAATAATTTAAAACCTATATATTGATATGTCTCCATAAGGGAATCAAGTGTGTCTAGACTGGCATTAACATGGCAGTGAGAATCAGCTCAAACCCACTATAAAAAGGAATTTCAAAAACAACAAATAAAAAAAAAACTAGAAATTCTTTACAATTTCTTCAGGGGATCTGATGAAACCTAGAATGACCCTATCTACAACGACAGCTGGATGTGGCATAAGGCTGGACACTTGGGTCTGAGAGGATTGGTGAGATTGGGTGAGCAAATGCAGACTTTTAAACAACAATGTGTGGCACACATTCCAAGGGTGCCAACTATCAAGGTTGAAGGGAATATTACTACAGCTATAACATGTACGGGAAACCTAGAGAATGGACACACTCTGAATACGAAAGGTTTCTAGAACTCAACTAATTGTCCCTCTCCTGGTTCTCCAGCTAGAATTTCCAACTGCTTTACTATCAATCTCCCAAATTGGAGAGACAGGCCCTTTAACCTCCTGGTTCGCGCAGGTTGCCAATTTGGCAGAGGATGAAAGGGAAGAGGGAGAACCAATGAGAGAGTAGCTATTAGGCATTTGGACGGGCACATGTCACTCTAATTTCCCGGCACGAAGAAGAATTAATCAAAGTCTCAGTCACACACTGGGAACCTTTATAGGTCCTGAACCAAAATTTTGGACTTGCGGTCAGCTCACAAAAAACGAGTTGAAAAATGGAGCTCAGTGGCAGAGCAATTCACAAACTGGCAGAGTACTAAAAGGCAACTATCGTCCAAAAATCTATTGAGGGAAAGCAATGAGGTGGACTTGAAAGCGATCCAGAATAGCAGGAAACAGATTTCAAGGGGTACATTGGAATCGCATTCAAAGCACAGGAAGAGGGGCACAACTTCGACAATGATTCACTTGGCCAAAAAGGTCATATGCGTTGTCTCCTGAACATATTCAGGAGAAAACACATACGCCCTTTTTGGCCAAGCAAGCAAGCGGGCAATGCAAATCTGCACTACACAATGTATCACTCCCCACCGGTCAAAAGGGACATCCGCAAAATGTGTAAAAACCAGAAAGGCAAGACAGGCCCTGGAGAACAGAGAGCCCAGTTATGCTGATGGGCGGGATGTAAATTACCAACTGCCTGTGTGGAGGAGTTCACTGTGTTCCCTAAAACAAGTAAACAACAGAGCTACCGAACCAAGGGCACTTCCAGTCTAGGGAATATACCTTGGGAAAACTGAAAATCAATAAGACAGAGCCACCCCAAAATTGGGGCTGCACTACTTACAGGAACCTCAACTTGTGTACACTTTAAATATCCCAGGAAAGACAAAAATGGTTTAAGAAACTGTATTACTTACAGACGATGGAATATCCCCCAGCCATGAAATCAATGTCATGAGGCCAGTAGCAGCAAAATGAGTGGATTCAGGTATGATGATTCTAAGTGAAATAAGTCACAGAGAAAAGGAAACTTATCATAAGATATCACTTATGAAGGTCCTGTAAACATGGCTACACATGAACTGAGTTAGGAAAGAGAACAGAGTCTCACCTTTAGAAAACAATCTTATGCCTGCCGAAGGGGGAAGGAGAGGTGGGGTGATGCATAAAACCAGAGTTTGATATTAGTACAGGTACCGTTCGAAAAACCAACTACGAATTATACAAGTCCTACAACTTCGTCAGTGAAAGGGACTCAAAACCCCATATTTCCCGCAGAGGAATATATCTGACTAGGAAGAATCTTAAAACCTATGTACTGATATGTCTCCGTAAGGGAATCAAGTGTGTCTAGACTGGCATAAACAAGGCAGTGAAATCAGCTCTAACCCACTATAAAAAGAATTTCAAAAACCAAACAAAAAAATAGGGAAATTCTTTACAATTCCTTCAGGGCCTCTGATGAAACCTGGAATGACCCTATCTACAACGACAGCTGGATGTGGCATAAGGCTGGACACTTGGGACTGAGAGGATTGGTGAGATTGGGTCAGCAAAAGCAGACCATTTAAAGCAATAATGCGTGGCACACATTCCAAGGATCCCAACTCTCCAGGTTGAAGGGAATATTACTACAGCTATAACATGTACGGGAAACCAAGAGAATGGACACACAGTGAATACGAAAGGTTTCTAAAACTCAACTAATAGTCCCTCTCCTGGTGCTTCGGTTTGTATTTCCAACTGCTTTACTATCAAACTCCCAACTTGGAGAGACAGACCCTTTAACCTCCTGGTTCTCAAAGGTTGCCAATTTGGCAGAGCATGAAAGGAAAAATGGAGAACCAATGAGAGAGTAGCTGTTAGGCATTTGGACGGGCACATGTCACTCTAATTTCCCGGCAGAAATAAGAATTAACCAAAGTCTCAGCCACACGCCGGGAACCAGTATAGATCCTGAAGCAAAATTTTGGACTTGTGGTCAGCTCACAAAAAACGAGTTGAAAAATGGAGCTCAGGGGCACAGCAATTCACAAACTGGCCGAGTAATAAAGGGCAACTATCGTACAAAAATCTGTTGAGTGTGGGCAACGAGGCGGACTTGAAAAGGAGCCAGAATAGCAGGAAACAGATTTCAAGAGGTACATTGGAATCGCCTTTAAAGCACAGGAAGAGGGGCACAATTTTGACCATGATGCACTTGCCCAAAATGGGCGTATGCCTTTCCTCCTGAATATAATCAGGAGGAAACGCATATGCCATATTTGGCCAAGCAAGGAAGCAGGCAATGAAATTCTGCAGTAAAAAGAAGTATCACTTCCAAGCGGTCAAAAGGGACATCTGCAAAATGTGTAAAAAACAGAAAGGCAAGACATGCCCTGGAGAACAGGGAGCCTAGTTATGCTGATGGGCAGGATGTAAATTGCCAACCGCCTCTCTGGAGGAGTGCAATGTGTTCCCTAAAACAATTAAACAACAGAGGTACAGAGCCAAGGGCACTTCCAGTCTAGGGAATATACCTTGGGAAAAGTGAAAATCAATAAGACAGAGCCACCCCAAAATTTAGGGCTGCACTGCTTACAAGAACCTCAACTTGGGTACACCTAAAATATCCCAGGAAAGACAAAATTGGTTCAAGAAATTTTGGTACTTACGTACGATGGATTATCCCTCAGCCATGAAATCAATGTCATAAGGCCAGTAGCAGCAAAATGAGTGGATTCAGGTACGATGATTCTAAGTGAAATAAGTCACAGAGAAAAGGAAACTTATCATAAGATATCACTTATGAAGGTCCTGTAAACATGGCTACACATGAACAGAGTTAGGAAAGAGAAAAGAGCCTCTCATTTAGAAAACATTCTTATGCCTTCTTAAGGGGAAAGGAGACGAGGGGTGATGCATAAAACCAGAGTTTGATATTCGTACAGGAACCATTCCAAAAACCAAATATGGAATAGACAAGACCTACACCTTCCTCAGTGAAAGGGACACAAAACCCCATATTTCCCGCAGAGTAATATATCTGACTAGTAATAATTTAAAACCTATATATTGATATGTCTCCATAAGGGAATCAAGTGTGTCTAGACTGGCATTAACATGGCAGTGAGAATCAGCTCAAACCCACTATAAAAAGGAATTTCAAAAACAACAAATAAAAAAAAAACTAGAAATTCTTTACAATTCCTTCAGGGGATCTGATGAAACCTAGAATGACCCTATCTACAACGACAGCTGGATGTGGCATAAGGCTGGACACTTGGGTCTGAGAGGATTGGTGAGATTGGGTGAGGAAATGCAGACTTTTAAACAATAATGTGTGGCACACATTCCAAGGGTGCCAACTATCAAGGTTGAAGGGAATATTACTACAGCTATAACATGTACGGGAAACCTAGAGAATGGACACACTCTGAATACGAAAGGTTTCTAGAACTCAACTAATTGTCCCTCTCCTGGTTCTCCAGCTAGAATTTCCAACTGCTTTACTATCAATCTCCCAAATTGGAGAGACAGGCCCTTTAACCTCCTGGTTCGCGCAGGTTGCCAATTTGGCAGAGGATGAAAGGGAAGAGGGAGAACCAATGAGAGAGTAGCTATTAGGCATTTGGACGGGCACATGTCACTCTAATTTCCCGGCAGGAAGAAGAATTAATCAAAGTCTCAGTCACACACTGGGAACCTGTATAGGTCCTGAACCAAAATTTTGGACTTGCAGTCAGCTCACAAAAAACGAGTTGAAAAATGGAGCTCAGGGGCAGAGCAATTCACAAACTGGCAGAGTACTAAAAGGCAACTATCGTCCAAAAATCTATTGAGGGAAGGCAATGAGGCGGACTTGAAAGCGATCCAGAATAGCAGGAAACAGATTTCAAGGGGTACATTGGAATCGCATTCAAAGCACAGGAAGAGGGGCACAACTTCGACAATGATTCACTTGGCCAAAAAGGTCATATGCGTTGTCTCCTGAACATATTCAGGAGAAAACACATACGCCCTTTTTGGCCAAGCAAGCAAGCGGGCAATGCAAATCTGCACTACACAATGTATCACTCCCCACCGGTCAAAAGGGACATCCGCAAAATGTGTAAAAACCAGAAAGGCAAGACAGGCCCTGGAGAACAGAGAGCCCAGTTATGCTGATGGGCGGGATGTAAATTACCAACTGCCTTTGTGGAGGAGTTCACTGTGTTCCCTAAAACAAGTAAACAACAGAGCTACCGAACCAAGGGCACTTCCAGTCTAGGGAATATACCTTGGGAAAACTGAAAATCAATAAGACAGAGCCACCCCAAAATTGGGGCTGCACTACTTACAGGAACCTCAACTTGTGTACACTTTAAATATCCCAGGAAAGACAAAAATGGTTTAAGAAATTGTATTACTTACAGACGATGGAATACCCCCCAGCCATGAAATCAATGTCATGAGGCCAGTAGCAGCAAAATGAGTGGATTCAGGTATGATGATTCTAAGTGAAATAAGTCACAGAGAAAAGGAAACTTATCATAAGATATTACTTATGAAGGTCCTGTAAACATGGCTACACATGAACTGAGTTAGGAAAGAGAACAGAGTCTCACCTTTAGAAAACAATCTTATGCCTGCCTAAGGGGGAAGGAGAGGTGGAGTGATGCATAAAACCAGAGTTTGATATTAGTACAGGTACCGTTCGAAAAACCAACTACGAATTATACAAGTCCTACAACTTCGTCAGTGAAAGGGACTCAAAACCCCATATTTCCCGCAGAGGAATATATCTGACTAGTAAGAATCTTAAAACCTATGTATTGATATGTCTCCGTAAGGGAATCAAGTGTGTCTAGACTGGCATAAACAAGGCAGTGAAAATCAGCTCTAACCCACTATAAAAAGAATTTCAAAAACCAAACAAAAAAATAGGGAAATTCTTTACAATTCCTTCAGGGCCTCTGATGAAACCTGGAATGACCCTATCTACAATGACAGCTGGATGTGGCATAAGGCTGGACACTTGGGACTGAGAGGATTGGTGAGATTGGGTCAGCAAAAGCAGACCATTTAAAGCAATAATGCGTGGCACACATTCCAAGGATCCCAACTCTCCAGGTTGAAGGGAATATTACTACAGCTATAACATGTACGGGAAACCAAGAGAATGGACACACAGTGAATACGAAAGGTTTCTAAAACTCAACTAATAGTCCCTCTCCTGGTGCTTCGGTTTGTATTTCCAACTGCTTTACTATCAATATCCCAACTTGGAGAGACAGACCCTTTAACCTCCTGGTTCTCAAAGGTTGCCAATTTGGCAGGGGATGAAAGGAAAATGGAGAACCAATGAGAGAGTAGCTGTTAGGCATTTGGACGGGCACATGTCACTCTAATTTCCCGGCAGAAATAAGAATTAACCAAAGTCTCAGCCACACGCCGGGAACCAGTATAGATCCTGAAGCAAAATTTTGGACTTGCGGTCAGTTCACAAAAAACGAGTTGAATAATGGAGCTCAGGGGCACAGCAATTCACAAACTGGCCGAGTAATAAATGGCAACTCTCGTCCAAAAATCTGTTGAGGGTGGGCAACGAGGCGGACTTGAAAGGGAGCCAGAATAGCAGGAAACAGATTTCAAGAGATACATTGGAATCGCCTTTAAAGCACAGGAAGAGGGGCACAATTTTGACCATGATGCACTTGCCCAAAATGGGCGTATGCCTTTCCTCCTGAATATAATCAGGAGGAAACGCATATGCCATATTTGGCCAAGCAAGCAAGCAGGCAATGAAATTCTGCAGTAAAAAGAAGTATCACTTCCAAGCGGTCAAAAGGGACATCTGCAAAATGTGTAAAAAACAGAAAGGCAAGACATGCCCTGGAGAACAGGGAGCCTAGTTATGCTGATGGGCAGGATGTAAATTGCCAACCGCCTCTCTGGAGGAGTGCAATGTGTTCCCTAAAACAATTAAACAACAGAGTTACAGAGCCAAGGGCACTTCCAGTCTAGGGAATATACCTTGGGAAAAGTGAAAATCAATAAGACAGAGCCACCCCAAAATTTAGGGCTGCACTGCTTACAAGAACCTCAACTTGGGTACACCTAAAATATCCCAGGAAAGACAAAATTGGTTCAAGAAATTTTGGTACTTACGTACGATGGATTATCCCTCAGCCATGAAATCAATGTCATAAGGCCAGTAGCAGCAAAATGAGTGGATTCAGGTACGATGATTCTAAGTGAAATAAGTCACAGAGAAAAGGAAACTTATCATAAGATATCACTTATGAAGGTCCTGTAAACATGGCTACACATGAACAGAGTTAGGAAAGAGAAAAGAGCCTCTCATTTAGAAAACATTCTTATGCCTTCTTAAGGGGAAAGGAGAGGAGGGGTGATGCATAAAACCAGAGTTTGATATTCGTACAGGTACCATTCCAAAAACCAAATATGGAATAGACAAGACCTACACCATCCTCAGTGAAAGGGACACAAAACCCCATATTTCCCGCAGAGGAATATATCTGACTAGTAATAATTTAAAACCTATATATCGATATGTCTCCATAAGGGAATCAAGTGTGTCTAGACTGGCATTAACATGGCAGTGAGAATCAGCTCAAACCCACTCTAAAAAGGAATTTCAAAAACAACAAATAAAAAAAAACTAGAAATTCTTTACAATTCCTTCAGGGGATCTGATGAAACCTAGAATGACCCTATCTACAACGACAGCTGGATGTGGCATAAGGCTGGACACTTGGGTCTGAGAGGATTGGTGAGATTGGGTGAGCAAATGCAGACTTTTAAACAACAATGTGTGGCACACATTCCAAGGGTGCCAACTATCAAGGTTGAAGGGAATATTACTACAGCTATAACATGTACGGGAAACCTAGAGAATGGACACACTCTGAATACGAAAGGTTTCTAGAACTCAACTAATTGTCCCTCTCCTGGTTCTCCAGCTAGAATTTCCAACTGCTTTACTATCAATCTCCCAAATTGGAGAGACAGGCCCTTTAACCTCCTGGTTCGCGCAGGTTGCCAATTTGGCAGAGGATGAAAGGGAAGAGGGAGAACAAATGAGAGAGTAGCTATTAGGCATTTGGACGGGCACATGTCACTCTAATTTGCCGGCACGAAGAAGAATTAATCAAAGTCTCAGTCACACACTGGGAACCTATATAGGTCCTGAACCAAAATTTTGGACTTGCGGTCAGCTCACAAAAATCGAGTTGAAAAATGGAGCTCAGGGGCAGAGCAATTCACAAACTGGCAGAGTACTAAAAGGCAACTATCGTCCAAAAATCTATTGAGGGAAGGCAACGAGGCGGACTTGAAAGCGATCCAGAATAGCAGGAAACAGATTTCAATGGGTACATTGGAATCGCATTCAAAGCACAGGAAGAGGGGCACAACTTCGACAATGATTCACTTGGCCAAAAAGGTCGTATGCGTTGTCTCCTGAATATATTCAGGAGAAAACACATACGCCCTTTTTGGCCAAGCAAGCAAGCAGGCAATGCAAATCTGCACTACACAATGTATCACTCCCCACCGGTCAAAAGGGACATCCGCAAAATGTGTAAAAACCAGAAAGGCAAGACAGGCCCTGGAGAACAGAGAGCCCAGTTATGCTGATGGGCTGGATGTAAATTACCAACTGCCTTTGTGGTGGAGTTCACTGTGTTCCCTAAAACAAGTAAACAACAGAGCTACCGAACCAAGGGCACTTCCAGTCTAGGGAATATACCTTGGGAAAACTGAAAATCAATAAGACAGAGCCACCCCAAAATTGGGGCTGCACTACTTACAGGAACCTCAACTTGTGTACACTTTAAATATCCCAGGAAAGACAAAAATGGTTTAAGAAATTGTATTACTTACAGACGATGGAATATCCCCCAGCCATGAAATCAATGTCATGAGGCCAGTAGCAGCAAAATGAGTGGATTCAGGTATGATGATTCTAAGTGAAATAAGTCACAGAGAAAAGGAAACTTATCATAAGATATTACTTATGAAGGTCCTGTAAACATGGCTACACATGAACTGAGTTAGGAAAGAGAACAGAGTCTCACCTTTAGAAAACAATCTTATGCCTGCCTAAGGGGGAAGGAGAGGTGGGGTGATGCATAAAACCAGAGTTTGATATTAGTACAGGTACCGTTCGAAAAACCAACTACGAATTATACAAGTCCTACAACTTCGTCAGTGAAAGGGACTGAAAACCCCATATTTCCCGCAGAGGAATATATCTGACTAGTAAGAAACTTAAAACCTATGTATTGATATGTCTCCGTAAGGGAATCAAGTGTGTCTAGACTGGCATAAACAAGGCAGTGAAAATCAGCTCTAACCCACTATAAAAAGAATTTCAAAAACCAAACAAAAAAATAGGGAAATTCTTTACAATTCCTTCAGGGGCTCTGATGAAACCTGGAATGACCCTATTTACAACGACAGCTGGATGTGGCATAAGGCTGGACACTTCGGACTGAGAGGATTGGTGAGATTGGGTCAGCAAAAGCAGACCATTTAAAGCAATAATGTGTGGAACACATTCCAAGGATAACAACTCTCCAGGTTGAAGGGAATATTACTACAGCTATAAAATTTACGGGAAACCAAGAGAATGGACACACTGTGAATATGAAACGTTTCTAAAACTCAACTAATAGTCCCTCTCCTGGTGCTTCGGTTTGTATTTCAAACTTCTTTACTATCCATCTCCCAACTTGGAGAGACAGCCCCTTTAACCTCCTGGTTCTCAAAGGTTGCCAATTTGGCAGAGGATGAAAGGAAAGATGGAGAACCAATGAGAGAGTAGCTGTTAGGCATTTGGACGGGCACATGTCACTCTAATTTCCCGGCAGAAATAAGAATTAACCAAATTCTCAGCCACACGCCGGGAACCAGTATAGATCCTGAAGCAAAATTTTGGACTTGCGGTCAGCTCACAAAAAACGAGTTGAAAAATGGAGCTCAGGGGCACAGAAATTCACAAACTGGCAGAGTAATAAAGGGCAACTATCGTCCAAAAATCTGTTGAGGGAAGGCAACGAGGTGGACTTGAAAGGGAGCCAGAATAGCAGGAAACAGAGTTCAAGAGGTACATTGGAATCGCCTTTAAAGCACAGGAAGAGGGGCACAATTTCGACCATGATGCACTTGCCCAAAAAGGGCGTATGCGTTTCCTCCTGAATATAATCAGGAGGAAACGCATACGCCCTTTTTGGCCAAGCAAGCAAGCGGGTAATGAAATTCTGGAGTACAAAGAAGTATCACTTCCAAGCGGTCAAAAGGGTCATCTGCAAAATGTGTAAAAAACAGAAAGGCAAGACATGCCCTGGAGAACAGGGAGCCTAGTTATGCTGATGGGCAGGATGTAAATTGCCAACCGCCTCTCTGGAGGAGTGCAATGTGTTCCCTAAACAATTAAACAACAGAGCTACAGAGCTAAGGGCACTTACAGTCTAGGGAATATACCTTGGGAAAACTGAAAATCAATAAGACAGAGCCACCCCAAAATTTAGGGCTGCACTGCTTACAAGAACCTCAACTTGGTTACACCTAAAATATCTCAGGAAAGACAAAATTGGTTCAAGAAATTTTGGTACTTACGTACGATGGATTATCCCTCAGCCATGAAATCAATGTCATATGGCCAGTAGCAGCAAAATGAGTGGATTCAGGTACGATGATTCTAAGTGAAATAAGTCACAGAGAAAAGAAAATTATCATAAGATATCACTTATGAATGTCCTGTAAACATGGCTACACATGAACAGAGTTAGGAAAGAGAAAAGAGCCTCTCATTTAGAAAACACTCTTATGCCTTCTTAAGGGGAAAGGAGAGGAGGGGTGATGCATAAAACCAGAGTTTGATATTCGTACAGGTACCATTCCAAAAACCAAATATGGAATAGACAAGACCTACACCTTCCTCAGTGAAAGGGAAACAAAACCCCATATTTCCCGCAGAGGAATATATCTGACTAGTAATAATTTTAAATCCTATATATTGATATGTCTCCATAAGGGAATCAAGTGTGTATATTGTGATGAAAAAGGCATGGAACCATTTCATGACATTTTCTAGGAGCATTCTGAAGACAAATGTCTGGGAGCATTGAGCTGACAAGTGTATTGAGCATTGTGATGACAAAGGTCATGGAGCATTGTGATGAGAAGACCATGGATAATTGTGATGACCAGCGTCATGGGGCATTGTGATGACAAGTGTTATGGGACATTGTGATCAGAAGGGTTTGGTGCATTGTGATGACAGAGGTCATTGCGCATTTTGATTACATTGTGATGACAATAGCATGAAATATTATGGTGATGGGCACAGTGAATTTTGATGACAGGGTTTATGGAGCATTGAGATGAAAAGGGGCATAGAACATTGTCAATCCAGGGTTGTTGGAGCATTGTGATGACAAGGGCATGGAGCATTGTGATGAGAAGGCCATGGAGCATTCTGAAGACATGCGTCATGGAGCTTTGTGATGACAAATGCATTGAGCATTGCGATTACAGGGTTCTTGGAGAATTGTGATGACAAGGGTCATGGAGCCTTGTGATGATGAGGCCGTGGAACATTGTGATGGCAGGGGTCATGGAGCATTGTTATGACATGGGTAATGTAGCCTTTTGATGACAAGTGCATGGAGCATTGATGTGACAAGTTTTATGGATTATTGTGATGAGAGTGGGCATGGAGCATTGTGATGACAAGGGCACGGAACACGGTGATACATGGACCATGGAACATTGTAATGACAAGGGCCTGCAGCATTTTGATGAGATTGGCATCGAGCAGTGTGATGACAAGCGTCATGGAGCTTTGTGATGACAAGGGCAATGAGCAAT